>NC_059670.1:3750000-5000000 GCF_905147105.1 Pieris brassicae
ATGATGAGCAAACGTCAAGGTAAGAGATCGGCTGGTAGAAGGAAAGTCATTGCGGAACGTACGTGTGGACCAGCATCACATCCGCCAAGGAGCTTTTTAGACTAGCGCACGATACCCGGCAATTCAATTTCTTAACATGTAGAAGAAGAAAACCATTTAAACGTTACGAAATGTCTGATAATGCCAAATGGATTGATAACTTGACCTAGCGTTTCCTGTAGTAGTGACTGCGCAGGAGCATCAATAGAAACTATTTAAACAAGAGTTTAAATTTATGAATTCGATGCATCTATTGTCGTTTGCATATTTTACATTATGAAATTAAATTGTTTTTTTTTTATTAATAATATTAATTAAATCAATTTATTTCAAGTACTGTTAGATCTAAATACATTTATATTTCCATCATATATTCATTTCTAGATATGTGTGCCGTTTTTGGCAAAGACCTAAACTAAAACACGTTGGACATTTTCATCTATGTAAATGTTTATTATATTATTTACATATGTTTACTAGATACAAAACTATCTCGACAAATGCTGGGTTTGCACAAAGAACTTACCCGAAGAGAGTAGCGAACTCTCCGTTTGGTCCTTCGAATCACACGACAGTCCCGCGCTCATGGTCTTGGAACTGGGAATGCACAGTGTTGACACGGAAGGCACGCAGCTACTATCACTCTACTGCCCATTCTGGATGCTTAATAAAACTGGATTTACGCTCTGCTACAGGGTAAGTTAAAATAACTATTGATTTTACAGTTAATTTATTTTTAAAGAATTTATGGATGCTGATTTTAACTTTCGAGGTCAATATTTCGGAATGCAGTATATTTTAGTTTAAGCTATGAATGATTTTTACGATTATATTGTTATAGATTAATCTGAATGAAGTTGCGACCTAATAGACTATCTAAGTTGCCCGTTCTAGGTGTTTTTGTAACAAAAGTATATCGATGATTTTAAGAATCATTTATGTATTGAATTGAGCAAGTGAATGATATTATTTTGCAATGTAAAAGTATTTCAATTCTGTTAAACACGGCAACTGCAAGTTACCCTAAATTATTTTAATTAATTATTTTAAATGGCCACCCAAATTCATCTACGACTCAATGTTACGTGATTGCAGAAATCAAAGAAACCCGAAAAAGATTCCAGCACCCCCAATAAGGTATCTTTGCGAGAATAAGCTTTAGTACTGCGCCTTTAGTTTTATGATTCTTGGTCATCATCATATCATTATATTAGCTTGCATATAACTCCCAACATCCGCTTATTAGTAACCATAGAACTTTACGACATGACGCATACAGAGCATCATTTTTGACAACCTTAACATTGACGTTGAAATTGCATGTTTCGAGTTGTTTGGATAGATTTTTTGACGTTGCGAGCATAGTTTTCATTTGGTTTTGAATTTGTATATTACAGATAGAGCATAGTCGTTGCTGTAAATTTATTAGACGCCATTCTACATGTTTGCCGGTGAGTGCAAACAAATTCATTGCTTTAAAAAGAGGGGTGAATATTAATGGTTGTATGTATTTTTATACGTTGTAACATAAAAAAATAATACAAAAAAAATTATCCAAAAAATACAAAAAAACACTTTTTGGGGTGGAACCCCCTTATCACCCGATTCTAAGACTTACTGAATATGCATAAAAAAATTCATAAGAATCGATCGAGCTGTTTTAGAGGAGTATGGGAACGAACATTTATATAATATATAGTGTGACAGGAGAATTTAATATAGAGAGAATTTTATATATATATAGATACTAGTATATATATTATTACGTTCAGCTTGTGCAAACACCAAGAAGCTCTTTAACCAATCCTAACCCACGCCACCAAGCATGTTGCATGATTTACATTTACACTAAACGACCTTTTCAGATAACTGGACGTTTGTATATAAATATCACGATTTATCTTACATGAGGTAAACGGTACTGATTTTGTCATCGAAATATGGTGATGGATTTTTAGTAGGTTTCAAGGTTCTATGTGTGAATTTTTTGCAGAATATCGACGAGACAGGCAATGTTATCTTCCATCCGAAAGATTATAAGGAGCCGATACTGTTTTCGTTCCGCGCGAAGAATTTCTTTGGGAAAAAGAAGGCTGCCATACGAGTAGAGTTTGGGGAGTGGTCTGATAAGTTCTCGCTGGATGTTCCAGGAAGTTCTGGTGTGATAATTTGTAAAAACGAAGGTCGCACCTATCAGGTCAGTTTTATTTATTATTTATTAACACTTCATAACACTACAATAAAAAAATTTAACATAATTAAATCAAAAGGGGGGCAACTGGTGGCCTTATAGCTTTCGTGCGATCTCTTCTAGGCAACCACTGTGAGTAAAGAAAAAAAATAAAAATAAAAATGTATTAAATTACATAAGAAACCAAGTAGTGCAAAAATACATGTTATACACAGTTATTAAGACAAAACTAAACAGGAACAAAAAACAAACTAAACTAAAAAGATGATACATTAAAAATAGAAAGTAAAAAGTAAAAAGACACAAAAAAAACAAACTGAACTAAAAAGATGATACATTAAAAATAGAAAGTAAAAAGACACAAAAAAACAAACTGAACTAAAAAGATGATACATTAAAAATAGAAAGTAAAAAGACACAAAAAAACAAACTGAACTAAAAAGATGATACATTAAAAATAGAAAGTAAAAATACACAAAAAAACAAACTGAACTAAAAAGATGATACATTAAAAATAGAAAGTAAAAATACACAAAAAAACAAACTGAACTAAAAAGATGATACATTAAAAATAGAAAGTAAAAAGACACAAAAAACAAACTGAACTAAAAAGATGATACATTAAAAATAGAAAGTAAAAAGACACAAAAAAACAAACTGAACTAAAAAGATGATACATTAAAAATAGAAAGTAAAAATACACAAAAAAACAAACTGAACTAAAAAGATGATACATTAAAAATAGAAAGTAAAAAGACACATAAATCACGATATTTAGCAACTAAGTACACAACTTACAACATACTCAAGTGCAAGAGGAGATAATTTCAAATTTAATTTATATTGCATTAATATGATTTCAGGTCGCAGTCACAAATCAGTTGACATTCAACAGTTTAACGAAAATGGTTATATTTACACCATTCTTCCTCATTCTTAACGAATGTCCATTTGCCATACAATATCAAGAGTTACATCGTTCCGGAGATGCTTGGAGAGAGGTATATTGTTACACTGTTTTAATCTGTATTTAAAATTTGTAAAAATTAACCTTTACAAAATTCAAAATCATTTTTTCATATAGGTAACACAATGTACACTTATGAACGTCAATAAAAAAGAAATATATATTAAATGCATCTAATTTTACATTTACTGCCAGTTCTCAAATCAATGGCGTAGTTTTGATTATCGAGATAAGTTATTTATAACAATTTGTTTTTTAGGTTTCGGAACGAATTAATTTTTTATTATTGACTTATATATATATTTATGAAATGTTTTACAAAATAGGTTGAACAAAATTCGAGTGCTCCATTGTGGCCAATTGTTGAAAAAGAAGATAAGCTGTTGCTCCTACGAGTTTCGGGATCAACTGAGCACGCGGCACCATTTCTGTATACCGAGCAACACAGTGTCTGTTTAAAATTGAACAATCACGTAAGTATTTTTATGTAGGTATTTTCTAACTAATTTTACTTAGTGTACTTCGAGAAAAGAGCGTTATCAGTTAACATCAGATGAGCAGTTGTAAATAGAAAGTAAATATTTCAATAATTATATCAACAATTTGTTTTTGTAAACATATTACAAAATGTTAAATAAATATAATATTTTAAAAAAAGCTTTTCAAATTTTAGTATTAAAGAATTTGTTATACTCAAATCTAGTTTTTCGAAAATTTTCGATTTTGTTGTATTTGTAATAAATTTAATTTAGACTGGGATCGAGTCAAACGCGTATTTAGAATATAAAAAAAAGTAATAATATACCACATTTAATTCCTGCTAACGAGAGCGAGGTTTGGTATATTACGGTTGTTTGCAGTACGGTGGTTTGCACGTAGAAGTGCAAATGAGCGAAGGCGGTACGTACGTAACAGTACGTCAGTATCGCGATGGTCACGCACCCGCATTGCTGGTCAACTATACAACGCACGCAGTTAACGTATACGAAAAGGAAAATGTTAATACTAGGTACAATTTGTTTTTAACTCATTAACTTTAAGTTTGTAGTGTATTAATTATACATATAAATTAAAACAAATATCCAAAGCTTGCCCGGTGTTAACTGGCAGATGTTGAAATATAGCTAAGGGAGCGTTCAAGTATTACGTAACGAATTTAGGGGGGGGGGGTTTCCTCTTGTAAAACGTTACGATGCGGGACGGAGATTGAATTACGCGTTATTGTTAATATTATTTTCTAATTTCCAGTACTTTACACCACATATTGGTAAGTTTTAGGTTTAAAGAGTCACTGGGGTTGGTTACGAAACGTTTTACTATTGGAAACAGAAACGTTACGGCGCGTTTCATGGGGGGGGGGGGGGGGTTAAAAATCTCCAAAAATTGTGTGACGTAATACTTGAACGCTCCCTAATGACTTATATTAATATTCAATACCAACTTTTCTAGAAAAATCCCATCAATGCATAGAATGCTGTACACTTGGGATAATCCCGCTGGACCAAGGACATTAATATTTGAGGGACACAAACGAAAGGAAATAGACAACGATCTAAGGAAGGACGGAATCGGTGATTTTATGTAAGAAACTCATCATTTATCTTTTGCTACGTTTGTTCGAAAGGTCACAAGACTCATTAGTACAAAATATGAAATCGCAATTTAAAGTTATTTATTCTTAATATTTTATTTTATTATAAAAGTATACAAATAGCCAATACCATTTTTTTATATTTGGTACAGATGAAATGACGGTATATAGCTGGTTACCAACAGTTAGGAAAACTTTATGGCGCTTTTGACAAGTAAAGTTATTTAATTCTAATAGGGCTTATATATGAATAAAAAATTTAGAAAAGTATACAAATAACCGATACCAAGCTATGGGTTTATATATATATATATATTTGGTACAAATGAAATGACGGTATATAGCTGGTTAGGAAAACTTTATGGTGCCTTTGACAAAAAAATCCATTCAGATTTCCCTAGTCTAGCGGTAAAAGTTTTAATGACATTTGAGCTTTTTGACACATTTTGAATTACACTTAGACGCCAAGAAATAAATATATTTATTGTTATATTAATGCATGTAGTAAGGCGCTTGAAAAATAATTTTATTAACGTTTCCTAGGATTACCGAAACGAAACGCATAACATGGGTCTCGTTTTTGGACGGCCTCCAAAGAGTGATACTCCTGACGGAGGATCCAATATTGGCGAGTGGCGCACATACGATTGGTGAAGCTGAACCCGTTCATACGGAATTCCAATTGGCCATGCACGGAGTTGGTCTGTCGCTCGTCAACGACTACGAACTCACGGAAATTCTCTATATCACCATATCGAAGTAAGTTTTAAGTAGTTAAATTATATTGGAGGTAAATGATATATTCTTAAGATCTGCGGCTATTAGCCCTAAGGTATGAGCTAATCTGTTCTGTGGTGCTGTTATGTGGAGTAACTTCCCACTGGAAGCATCTACTCATCTTCTGCCTAGAGCTACTGCTAGTCTTCTAGCTCTAGAATATGGTGACAGCATAACCGTTCTTTCTATTTAGCTGCCAGTCTCCGGATTTCCTCTTTGAGGTTAAAATATAACAGTGATCTAGTAAGGTCAAGTAGGAGCGACACCATACTTGCGTCGTAAAGTCATGGTATCAATCAACTGGTTTGTCTTATACCCAAAACTCGACGTATGTTAGACTCAAGGCTTTCCTATAAAAAAATGGTTAAAGACTAAAAAGTCGAACAGACTAAGTACAAATATTTTGCTTTAATATCCATTATAAATATAACATTTATAAATAACGAAACACACAGAGAAACACAGTGAATAATAATAATCGAAAAAGAAAAATAACAAAAAATATAGAAAGAAAAAAATAAATGAGTTGAGAGAGAACACATTTTAAATGTGTGTGTGTGTGTGTTGTGGTTGTAACTGGCCCTAGCTCAGCATTATGCTGTGAAGCAGACGTGTTCTACAGTGCTGGTCATACTGTCAGTAATGAAGTGGTGAACGATTTGTGTGTGTACGTAAAATAAGAAGAGATAAATAAATATTTTTGCTTTGCTTGTTCATGTTACTGTAGGATATAAAAAATTGTTTATTTATTTATTCCACATCATTATTCTACCTTAACAGTTACAACTAATTCGATAGAACGTCAAAATAATACCTACACCGATTATCCTACATATAAAACTTTCAAAAAATTATATTTATATGCCTAAATCTTATAACTAACCATATAGCTAGGAACTCTTGTGAACTCAGTGTACAAACATATAGGTCTACCTCAGTAGAAAATATGTTAATTATTCATATTGCTCGCGTGAGTGGCGCTTTGCTAACCAAGTTGGAATGTGCGCGCGGTACATCCGAAAGTTTTGACGGAAGCCTCAGGTTTTCTTATCTTAAAAAGTACACTGACACAGCTAGCTCTTTTCTGAGGCGTACTCAGAACAAACAAGGTTGGGTACATAAGCGGATACACTCTATACAGTCTCTTGTAGAGGCAGCGAGTGAATGTATTAATTTATTAAATCAAAATATGCAAGAAATAAATTAAACCCCCATAGTAGTAGTAGTTATAGGAACAATAATAACTTAATGTGAGTGGCTCTGTGAAAGTAAGAAAGTCTCGATATATGAAAAATATAAGATATAAAATGAATACATGGTGTTTTCAGAAGCTGAATAATAAAAGTAAGATTCTAAGATACGTATAATAATTCGAAGATGAGTATGCAGATCAGTCACACTTGTCAATTTGAAGTCTTTAATTAATTTTCTCATATTAATTGCAACGCTATTAGAATAACACAATTTTCTTCGTAGTCTTATTACTAAAGGTCGTGCCGGTCTTGAAAATTTTTAACAGATACGTCGACTTGCTCCCTCCACATCGCTTTATCCCCAGCTTGTCACAGGGCTCATTGAGACCCATAGTTTCTTAATTTGTTCAGACCTACGGGTGGGCGTCCTCGACTTCTCCTTCCATCACTCCTGCCGACCATTACCTGTTTCTCAAGACTATTTGGTACTCTCCTGGCAATATTGCCAAATTATTGGTTCTGGTTGCAGGCTACCTATTGATTATACTTAATAATTATTAACCTATAGACATTTTTAGAAATGCATGTCAGAGTGAATCTAGTGGACAAAAATTTGGACGTGTATCTCGCTATATATACATAATATTAGGTCCTTACATATGAAATTGGCGGTTTGTCGTGCTGGCCACTTTGACCTCAAATACCTTCTCTTTGGTTAGAAATTTCAAATTCAAATTTGTACAGCTATTTACTCATGTATTTGTGCTTCGATGACCGTCATTAATTTGTTTTTTTCTTCTGTTTTTTTTTCTGTTTGCTTCACTCATTTTACAAAATGGAAAACTTAAAGTATCGCATTATTTACGAGTACCAGTTCCGCCGTGGCACTAGTGCTGCGGAAACGACTCGAAGGGTGAATGATGTGTATGGCGGTCATGTTGCAAAAGAAAACACAGTTCGTTTTTGGTTCCAACGTTTTTGTTCTGGATATTTCGACCTGCAGAACAAGCCCCGTGGACGGCCTGAGACCCAAGTTCACAATAATGAAGGTATTTTAAACCGAATCATTACCTGTGATGAAAAATGGATTCTTTACGATAATCGGAAGCGCTCAGCGCAATGGTTGGATCCTGGCCAGCCAGCCAAATCCTGCCTAAAGCGAAAATTAACCCCAAAAAAGTTACTTGTAAGCGTTTGGTGGACTAGTGCCGGTATTGTTCATTGCAGTTTTCTCCAATCTGGCCAGACTATTACGGCTGATGTCTATTGTCAGCAATTGCAAACCATGGTGGAAAAGCTAGCGGCTAAACGTCCTAGGCAGGTCAATCGCTCCTCGATACTGCTACTCCGTACTCCGTACTCCCCGGACCTTGCTCCAACAGATTACAATTTTTTTCGAAATTTGGACAACTTCTTGCAAGGGAAAAAATTAACTCCGATGGGGCAGTCCAAATCGCCTTCACAGATTTTATTGATTCCCGTCCGACTGTTTTTTTTAGTAAAGGGATCAATGAACTACCTATGAGATGGCAAAAGTGCATAGAAAAAAATGGTTCATACTTTGATTAATTAAATATGTTATATATAAAAATATTCGACCTTTTGTTCCTCCCATACAAAACGCCAATTTCATATGTAAGGACCTAATATTAAGTTTCTCATGTAAAGAAAATATAATTTTGTATTGAGAAATAAAGTTATTTAAACATTAAACATTTTCAGTTCGGGTATCATATGGGAGCAATGTAAAGTCGGTGCACGTAGATATAGGAAGATAGAAGGCCAGAAGTTGGTACAATACGAGGAAGCCTACCAGAAGTATATCACTGAGAAAATGGTCAGTGACAAAGATGTCTCCGCCCGAGTGCACATCGACGACAGTGTTGAGGTGAGTAGTTTTCACAAAAATACCACTGCAGCCAAATCTGAGCCTATTACATAGGTCTAGGTATCCGTTTCGTGATCATTAGTTTTTCCTAATTTGCAAATAAGTGCCTTAATTAGCCTTTTATGTCTGAAACACGCAGTTGATTTTTTTCCGTCTGTGTACAAACGAGTATTAAATGCACACATAAAAAGTGCCTAAGACCACATTGGGGTTTGAATCTACGACCTCAGTGATGAAAACTCACACTGAAGCCGCTAGACGACACTGCTCAGTTGTAACTTCTGCGCTATTTTATAGTAATATAATAATCTAAAATAAATAAATATAATTAAAAAAATTAAAATGTGTTTATTCATTTGATTACAATTCATTGTATGTGTAAGATTTGGGGACGCTTTTGAGTAAAAAATAATCCTTGAGTATAAATTCGTTAAAATATGTATATTATTTAATTACTTCTTTTACTTTAATTATTTTTGTTTTTGATTTTTCGACACACCTGAGTGGATGAGTATGTGAGTGAGTCAGTGGGTGAGTGAATAAATGAAAGTGTAACTTCATATGTAGAAGCTTCTCCAACACTGCGTAAGGTGTGTTCATAAGCCTTTAAGTCCTATTTTTGGATTGTAGACGGTGAGCGGGAAGATATTAAGCAGCCTATTTAATTAATTAATTAATAGTCTGCTTGCATATGAAGTCAGTCCTTACAGTCTGACCGACGACAAAATCCCTATCGCTTTTAAGGCCTACAGCCTACTATCATACGGGAGCGCTCTGTGTGCTTTTAAAATTACATGACATACAACCTAACGGAAAGTAATTGGTAAAACGTTGAAAATGTTTCTGTAACCTTTTCAATATTTGATACATGCCATGAAATATTTTTCTCAAAATCTTGATCGAAGGATTTCCAGCCAGTCCACTGCATTCAGACAAACTTTTATTCGTTAGGTGGACTTCGAGGAGATGCGTATACTTAAACCATCCCAGCGTCTCTTACGACGTACTCTCCAACCGGGTTTATGGGCGAGATATGGCGTAACAGCTCATTCGAGGAGACTCCACGCACGTCTGTACCGTCTGCAAGCTGACCAGCAACTGGCCTTGCCGACTTTCCCAGTGGTGCTTGCACCTGTTCCTCTGCCGAAGTCAGTGGCCAACGAGGATCCAAGCGGTAATTGTTTTTGTTATACAACTATATATTTTAGAAAATAAAATATTTTGATTAATTTTGGAGTGACTAATGTTCAAAAGTTCTATATATGTTAGCGTATACTTTGGAATTCATTATATTGAAAATTTGGTTGTCACTGGAAGATTTGGGTTAATATTATAGTTAAACTATAATTCCTTAACACGTGAAAGGCATTTTTTATCAGGCACGAGACCCTTCATCGAAGTCTCAATAGTGGAGCGAATAATGGAGCACAGCAAAGTGCGTCAGTACAAGTACTACAAGATGCTGATCCAAGAGTTCCACGTAAAGGTGGACATGGGCTTTATCAATGCGCTCATGGGCATGTTCCCGCTGAGATTGCTTACGGAACAGGAAGCTGTAAGTCTTTAATATTTTATTTAACTAGAATTATCTTTTGTTAACATAGCTTGTACACAATAAGAAAAAACTTTTTAAACGGATTGAAGGTATGTATGTATGGTCACGGTGACCATGCACGCTGTAAAGCACGCGAAACGTCGGAAAAAATTAAATTTAAAATTATGTAAATAATTATAAGTTTATAGTAATAATGCATAGACAATATACAATCTGAACTAGAATTGTTACTTGGTTTATTTATCAAACCCACAATTTTTTTTATTAATGTATGGACTTTTGTTTTCTGAACATAAAGATTTGCCTTGAGATAAGAACTTGATTTTCATTTGTACCACGTCAATATGCAAAAATAAAGCAAGCAACGAAAGGTATTTAATATTTTAAATTATGATTTTCTACATGAAACAATATATTTGCAGCTGGATGCCTTCCAAGCGGATCTAGAACGGGCAGGTCAGCCGCTAGAGGCGGTAGCCGCTATGGGTGCAGCATCGGATCTCAAGAACTTCTACGACAATCTTCACTTGTCACCACTTAAAGTTAGTATACACGAAAACAGTATTCATTTACAAATTTTTTAATAGATCAAATTTGACTCATATAAATTCTGAAAGGTCACCTTGTAACGACGGGCATAATATATTATTTTTTTCCAAGTTAGAACTGCACGATCACTCAATTTTTTTTAAATTCCGATTTAATATTTAATATAACAAAGACAATAGAAGGTAATTTTACGATTTAGTTTCACTAATAAACAATTTTCTAAAGTGAAGTTTAAAAAAAAGCTACAACGGTAAAATGTTATTTATTTATTGACATAAGTCAATATGTCTTTTAGGATAAGAGTTATTTTACTGTCTGCAACATGTTTTAATCGTTCGAACGTTCCGAGCTCATCATTCGATTAAATATAATTTTTTAATAAAAAAACATTGTAGAAACATACTATACATAAACCACACAAAAAACGCAATTTTTTCGTCCAACGCTTTTTCTCCTATAACCAAAGGCCCTTACTATAACCAAAAATTTAAATTAATTTATTCATTTAGGTAACACAATGTTCACTTATGAACGTGAAAAACGAAATACATATTAAATGCTTCTAATTTTACATTTACTGCCAGTTCTCAAATCAAGGCGTAGAATGAACGAGAAGAACTGGCAATGAACTCTCCGCCAATCTTTATAATTGCCAAGTTATTTGTTTTACACAACGTTTGTAAGCAGTTGCAACCATTACACAACGTCCCACTTGATATTTTTAGGTAATTAACTATATATATTTATACATATATATGAAAAAAACAAAGATTTATCCTTTATCAGTAGTAGGCATGGTGAAACACTTACATTCTTGCGGGAACAACACGCAAATACATAGTTGAAATAACTAACACATACCACTTTCTCAAAATTTTCACTTTCGATTCAAAACTTTATATATTCACTATCATTCTTAAACATCACCTTCTAAACCTGTCTTATGCTCAAACCGTAACTGTACTTATTGCTCCACAGTTAAATTATACTAAGTATTATATAGAATTCATAACTTTAAGTACCTGTAACCATACGTATGACATGTGCCTAGGTGCCCACGACACGAAAGCCTATTGCTCTTTCTCATGTTTTTGGATTTTTTTCTTATTATGGGTACTAAACTCTCTATCAATTTGTTACTCGAACAGGTCCATGTATCGTTTTCTCTGGGTGGAGCGAGCCAATTGCCGACATTCGTTGGTACTGTACTGCAGAGTATCGGCGTAACCCTTACCGATATGAACGATGTCGTCTTCAAGTAGGTTTTATTTTTTATTTATTTAAGTTTATCACAATATATCCAAGATCAAAGGTTGTTTGGTGTGTGTAGCTAGAATTTATATTTTTTACAGAAAACTGTAACGATATTAATACAGTGATCTGTTTCTTTACAGCGTAAATTCAATTTGTCGGAAAGAGACAAATTGTGTAATAATTCTGATGGGGTTTTTATGAATATATATTATGACACAAAACATTATGTACCTTATAATGGATTCACTAAATCTGGGAGACGTTGATTTGGCACATATATATCAAATTATAGAAATTTATCCTATATATTATACTTCTCTATACTTTAGTAGACATACATTTTTTATCCAAAATACCTTAATATTTCAATAAAACTTTATATAAGAAAATAATTTTATTTTGCACTAGGTTGTCGTACTACGAGAGAAACTACGAGTTCCTCTCGCAAAAGGAGTTGATAAGCCAAGTGCAGAGTCATTACACGGGTCAAGCTCTCAAACAGCTGTACGTTTTGGTACTAGGATTGGACGTCATTGGAAACCCATATGGACTTGTTATTGGACTTAAGAAGGGCGTAGAAGACTTGTTCTACGAGCCGTTCCAGGTTTGTTTCTCCCACTCTTATTTGTTGACTGAATGAATATATATATATCGATTATTAGAGTATAAATCACAGAAAAAATATTATATTTTTAACATTGCATAGTACAAATAATATATGTAACACTATATTATTTGTATACGACGTATACGACGGACGATGTAAATAAAATTTTAATTTATTACAATTACAATACATAAACTGAGACAGATTAATGATATTACAATGATTGGAATAAATAAAAAATCTACTAAAAAGTTAAATTGGGAGGTCCATATTGAACAAGTCTACCGTCAACATTGAAAAATTAAGGAAATAAATATTTCTAGACAGTTATGTTAATTTGAAAATCATATTGCTAACGTCAAAATTCACGACTATATAAGAGTTCTATGTATCGTTTTTAAAATTAATATTTTGTCAGGGTGCTATCCAAGGGCCGGGTGAGTTTGCGGAAGGTCTCATGCTAGGAGTCCGATCTTTGGTGGGACACACAGTGGGTGGGGCCGCTGGGGCCGTGTCACGTATCACCGGGGCCATGGGGCATGGACTAGCTGCTTTGTCTTTGGATAAAGTAAGAAAATGTTTTAGTGATCAAATTTGTTTCTGCATTTATTGGATTTTTTTTTACAAAATAATCACAATATGTAACATTAGAAAATCGCTGTGGTTTGTAGAATTTGGAACCGCCTACTGTACTGACGTAAAATTAGGGCCGTTCGATGCTTGGTATACGAGTTATTTTCTAATTGAGTCAATAATACAGTGTTTTATTACAATAAATTGAACTTTCAAGTAATTATGATGGAGTTTTGTTATTTTTATTTAATCGCCTACAAATCTTTTCAATTGTTTTGAAGGAATACCAAAGAAGACGAAGAGACAATATCAACAAACCTCCCACTAACCTCCAAGAAGGTTTAGCCAGGAGTGGGAAAGGTCTTGTAATGGTATGTAGTTTGTATATAATGTTACTATCTACTTTCTATATAATACCTATCTTATTTATTAAAATTAGTTTGAGTTAGTTTTTTCTGTTATATAAATCTTATCCACAAGTTTACATGTTCAATCTGTCTATACACTAAGCTAAATTTATTGATTTTATAATACGGTGAGATGTCAAATCGCATTTTTACCTGCGAAGCGTATCTGTATGTGTGAAAAATCCATGACAGGGCATAGTGGATGGAGTGACTGGAGTATTCACGAAGCCGATAGATGGCGCTCGTGAGGAGGGATTTGAAGGGTTCTTCAAGGGCTTGGGTGTGGGGGCCGTGGGTTTAGTGGCTCGGCCTACAGCCGGAGTGGTGGATTTCGCCTCTGGCTCCTTTGACGCCGTCAAAAGGTAGTGCACGCGTGATCGTTTCTGTGCACGTTCTGCTAACGTATGCGTTCCCTGGGTTATTGTTGTATTTTGTGTTTAATATGCATAATATTTTTTTCGCTTTTCTTATGTTGCACATTCGTTCGCATGGCTTCTGTATAATTGCCAGTTCGATCCTTAATTATTACAAATATCCTGTTAAAAAGTATACTTTTACATAATTGTTTCATATTGTATTGTTACATTCAAAGTTATGCTTGTATGGAAGTGGCCTCTATTTATGCGATATGAGGTTTACAAGAACGATCACGCGGCAATTTGTTATTTTTAAATATTTTGATAATCATTTGTAGTCTCATCATATCGTATAAATAAACGCTAGCATGCTCGAATGCTTTGATTTACGAAGCTATAAAATTTATGACAGTGAAGTCGTTTTGAGTGGTGTAATGGTTTTGTGTGTTACTAACTTGTATTGTTTCTACATTGTACGTGTATTCAAAGATATATACAGTGACCAGTCGGGCCGCTTGGAATGGTTTGTTCTGATAGGATATTTATTTGAAGCACTCTAAAAAATTTCAAATTTATGGTACGATGTTTTAGCAGTGTAAATTGTTTTTTTTTTTAAGAAAAGTTTTAAGTTCAATTATTGAAGAATTATTAATCAATTTTGGTACAGTTTTCTTGATATAAAAAAACCTTGATATGCCTCTCGTTACTGGCTGTTTATGACTAATAACGTCGTGCTATTCATGTGACCCTTAGTAAATTTATTATTTATGAAAATACCGATTAGTTTATGATCGAATGTACTCGATAATAGTATAGTAATTGGATGTTCATCTAAGCCAATAATTGAATATAAGATATATATTTCGTTCTTGTTAAAATATATTTGTTACATTGCAAATAGGGTTATTTTCGTATACTTAATATGGAGTTATCTAGACTGTAAAATTGGGTAAATCAGGATTGAATAAATTAACTTTTTCTATAAGTGAACCTTTGAAGGTTACTTATATTAAAAAAAATATTAAAACATATACAAAAGACCTTTTCTGGTTAAAAACTTAAATACACTTCAGGGCGTAGTGGAAGGAATTCGTGGCGTGGTGGTAAGACCCGTACGTGGCGCTACCACGGGCGGAGTTAAGGGCTTTGTGCGAGGTCTAGGTCTTGGGATCTTAGGCCTGCTCGTGAGACCCACTGGAGGCTTCGTCGACTTCACTTTTACTCTTCTAACCTCCATTAAAAGGTCCTCCAGTATTTTGTGAAACCAAGTATGTCAGTACATTGAGTGTAGATATTTTTTAGTTTATTGAAATGATTTTATTACTATGTAATACTGGTATATTTTTTTACAATTAGCTGGCGACCGTTGTTCTATGAAATTCATATTTTTGTAAATTTGATATATCCTTTAAGTCATGTAGTTACTAGTTTGATATTCCTTAATATATTGGACGCTTGATTACATTACAGTTTCCACGTTAAGCTCACTTAAATATGCGTTTAGGGCTAACAAAGTTTTAGCGGAATAATTAAAGGGGGTCGTTTTTCATTAACCATTCTTAAAAAATCGCCAATGTTAATATCTAAATAATTTTCGAGCATGCTCGCTTAACGCCTCATCCATCCTTTATAAAGCAATTGACAACATATTAACGTAACTGAAATTCCCTCCAAGCGAGGTGTTTTTTTTGCACATTCATTCGCATGGCTTCTGTATAGCTAGCTAGTCTTTGCATTTATATTTAGTATTAGAGGGTTTTAATCATAATAAAACATATTTCAATTGATTGGTTAAGAATATTTAGTGTAAGATTTGAGAGACTCTGATTTTTATCCTTAGTTCTATTTATGTGTATAGGTATATATGTTTTGCAATATAAAACAGGGCAGCGGATATGTCTGAAGAGATCACAAAACGTCGTGCGGCCAGGTACTTGCAGCCCGATGCTGGCGTTAGACCGTACTCGCGCTTGCAAGCTGAGGGCTATAAGATGCTCTCTGAACTGGAAAAGGTATAGATATATATTGGAAACAGTTTTGAGGTTTCGTAGATTGTGCGACTTTACGGCTTACGAAATTTGAAATTAAAAAATGTCGTATGTATGTATATTTAAATGTAATTTTATTTTTGAAGTGAAACTTCTTTATCGGTGTTGTAAAAAAAAAGTACCGTCACATATTTCGGTTACGCGTCACATTTTCCCGTTACGCGCCATCTTTTTCTTGTCCCTACCACGGTTGATTCGAAGCCATTAATAACAAAAATATATAATAACGATAACAATGATAGTAATAATGAAATTCTGTAATAATCTTAGTAGTACTAAGGTACAATGAAATAATTGTATTATTTGTATTCATGTCTATGATAATTAAAGCTTTTTCTTAAACTTTATCTTTTTTAACCAATTTCTGTAAAGTTGCATATAGTGCAATTTTCGTAAAATAAAGTCATAAAGAAGTTTCACTTCTCACGTGTGTACACTAGTACATGCATACAGTTTTTTTTCTAATTTATATTAAAATTAGTTTTGATTGAACCCTGAAGTAAATGTAAATTTTTCAAAGGGCAAGTTTGTGAGTACGGATACATATGAGGCTCACGTTTGGGTCATCGCTGCCAAGGAGGTGGTCATGTGTACGGATAAAAGGCTGTTTTACCTCGAGAAGAACAATGTGTTCGGTGGTTGGCAGGTTAGTATTAAAAAATGTCATCTCCCATATTTGAATAACGAACCAAATGATTTTTAATTGTTTTACTAATCGGGTATCAAATAATTTGAAAAAAATGCCGGTATACAATTAAATATTTTATTTACATAGCTATATTTTGAATGACCCAGAACCTTATCGAGAATTACTATTTTTCATAAGTTTACTTTAACAGAGTTTTCTGATATTCGTAATTTAATTTTCAATAGTATTAAATAAATATTAACTTTAACGAACACTCCCGACCTTTCAAACAAAAAGAAATCTATTTTTACAAAGATAACATTGACACAAAAATACAATATAGGTATTAAAGCAAATTCGACCATCGGCCCGAATGTAATACGTAGTTTATCATATTTAGTAAAAAAGATATAAACTACCAAAGACATATGAGCACCGTTCTTAAACCGTATAACAGTAACAACAGTACTTATATGTATAAAAAAATAGGAAAGGGTTTTTCAATAAAAAAAATTATACTAGTTTTACTTAAACGTACCTACATTACTTACATTCCCCTGCATAGCCCTTCTAAATGAATTATCGTGATTCATGTGCACATTTTACTTTTTGTTTTTCCTGTCATCCAGTATCAGTTTAGTTTATTTTTTGTTCCTGTTTAGTTTCTTCTATATAACTATATGTAATATGTATTTTTGCACTTCTTGCCGATCTTAAGTAATTTAATACATCTTTACTTTACTCAGAGTGGTTGCCTGGAAGAGATCGCTCGAAAGCGATAAGGCCGCCAGTTGCTCTCCTTTTGATTTAATTATGTTCAATTGTTTAAATATTGTAATGTAACGAAGTGTTTATAAATAATAAATAAATTGAATAACGTTAACGCTAATTTTGTATATTCTTCTAAATTTTTAAATATCTATAAGAATGTAAAATAAAGTCATAAAACGTATTCCCCTAATTAATGTTCTGGATTGGTTTGCAAAGTTAAGCAGGACAAAATAAGATTCGTCGTCGTAATGTAGGTCCATGCGAGTCATGTATTATGTAACGACTACTCGACCGTCGCCCGCTCAGTAATTTGATATAAATATTTCATTATTTCACACGTATATTTCGAATGTGCTTAAAATTGTTATTTTTATTTGGTCTGGAGCGTATTTCGCCTTGTTTATTTCAGTATTTATATAACATTGAGGTTGCATTCGTATTAAGCTAAAGAAAATGATGGTAAGACAATTGTATAAATAAGTATTCAAGTGTACCTATTCATACATAGATTCGATATATTTAAGATTATCATCTGTTATCTGTTAAGATACTTGTATTATATGTATTATTAGTATCTCATGATGCAAAGTGATCCAAAATTTAATCAAAAAATATTTTGATTTATTATGCAATTAGGCGATCAGCCTAATGCTATGCCTGTGCTCGACACACGCCGTCGACTTTTTGGGTCTGAGGCATGCCGGTTTTCTGGTGATGTTTTCCTTCACCGTACAAGCAAGTGTTAACAGCACATAGACATAAATTGGTGAACAGCTGGGATTCAAACCTACGACCGAGAGACGCAAGCTAAAGCTTTATTAGTGTCTCATGTCCATCAATTGATAATGAGGATTTGTTTGAGGATTTTTCTACTTATAATTTGCATTGCATGCATGCATTTTTATTCGTAGTAACGCATATATAACTGAGTTTTATAACTGTTTCTTTATACAGATCGTATGGACGTACTTATGGACCGAAATACCAGAAATACCTACAGCGGTTTCTAAAGGTGTATACATACCAACCGCTAAACGTAAAGTCCTAGGTATGTTCCCAAGTTCGGGGTCCGGCAAAGTCATCTTCCTATACGACGAGCAGCAAAAGAAGTACCTGTTGGCTCAGTGCGAACGGCTCATGGCCGCGGCTCGTTGACATGAGGACGTAGAAAGAATAACGCCGACCGAATGGCTGGCACAATTCTTTCTACTGATATTTGATTTTCGCACCGTACTGCTTGCCACAGCTTATCACTTCAATATTCACCATTTGACGCCTAAGGGCTTCCGCTGAACTAATCATTCGTATTGTTAAAGCAATTCTGAATTGTGTAATAAACCACAAAGCGATAATATATGAATTTCTTTGTGATATTGTATAACGAGCTCTTGCTTAAAGTCCGTCTGGTTCGAAATTCAAATGTCAGCTGTCAAATTATTTTTTACTATGACAATTAATAGAAGTAAAAATTTGACAGTTTGTATGAGTTTGACTTTCATGACAAATGTTTAAAATAAAGTTATTTAAAGCCGATATTTACTTTACTTTGTGTATGATGTAGATATCGGATCGGGACTACTCAGGTGCTGTCAAATACTTGTTCTGAATTGTATATTAAATATATAAAGTTGTTTAGAATCTTCAAATTATATCGTAGAATATTTTTTCAAATTATATATAGATTTTGATATAGATTCCGTTACGATGTCAAGTGCATTTATTGTCTTCCGTTTTGTATTTTATATAAATTGAAAACTGCAAAACCTCTGTTGTATTTATTCCATTTGTTAAATTTTCGTTATAGTTAAAACTATTTAGCTCTCAATTTCCTCCTGTGAAGTAAAAATAGCTCAACGTTATATTTTCCTAGTTCCATATTCAAATTACCATCTCACCATGGTAACAGGTCGCAGTACATGCAGAATGCATATAGTAAATCTACGGCTCTTTTTTGGATATAGAATCGAATTGTGAGACAGTTAAAATATGTGAAAATCTCGTATTATAAGGAGATGTATGCCAAAATAATATTAGAGTATATTGTACTGTTTTGTTGGACATTGTATTTCCCATTAAATATTTTATTGTTACGTTGTAGCAAATGAACCAAAACCAGTGTCTTATTTTATTTTTTAAGATGTATAATGTTCGTTATTTTCAATTGTGTTAGACAAAATGCGGGCATTGTTATATGTTTATATATCTTTTTAGCATGTACTTATTTTGTAAGAGTTTTATGTTGCTGTTTAAAATTTAGATACTTTGTAATGCGTACTGCACTTTACTAATTTTGATCCTTTTTCGAACCTTTCGAATAAACGTATATAATATAAAAAAAGTATTTCATTTATTCCATTAGCGCCGAGGATACGATAAGTGGAGATATAGAAGTAACTTTTTAGGTATATGAAAAGAAATGAATAAATAAATTCGACATTTGAGTTGTCACTTCCTTCGAATGTGTCGAACTGAGTGACGTTTGGTCATAGACAATAGAGTTTGCGGATGTAATCTGATACGAATTTCAGAACAAAATAAATATACACTTTATACCCTATATATCTAGTTCTTTATTCTTCAGATTGGGGAATGTTACGGTCTTGTGACCGTATAGGGAATTTGAATTCAACTTGAATTAGTTTCAAACATTATTTTCTAATCATTTTATTGTGCTACCGTCACGTAAGTGTTCGAGCACTATTATCTGTCTAGCTGGCTATAGCTAAAATGTATCTATTATAAGACTTATACACTGTTAAAGCATTTATTACATCAAGAGGCTATGAAGTAGTTACTTCAAATAGCAGTTCTAGCTGTAACTTATTGTGATTACTCCCAAAAGAATCCTAGTTTACAGATATATCGTCACTGCATCGGTATGGACATCGTCATAAGCGGGCTTAGTAGGCGTCATGTTGGTAAAGTGTGAGGTCAAAAGACAAAAATAATTATCGTACAGTATTTAATTTACATTGATTTCTTTAAACATTCAAATAACACTTTTAGTTCAAATTATATCGAGCAGCGCGTTCAAGGTTGTCTCATTAAAATTAAATCTACTCAACCACAGAGCACAGATCGAACTCGTTCCAACGCCTCATCACCACGATGTTCCACTGAAACTCAATCAGAAATACCCTGCGTTCTTAAAATGTGAAAAGTCAAGAAGGTGCCTCGACCCCACTTCGGGGAATTTCATCAGCTGTGTTTGGTCGTAACAATATTCGTAATTCGTTAAATAATTATTATAGATTATGAAAGAATTGAATAAAAACAAAACAAATTGATTCAAATTAAATTATGATTCTTAAAACTACTAGGAGGAATCACAATTATTAACCACAGTAACAATAATAATCAATGGTTAATTGACTCGATCAGATCATTTCCTGATAATCGGAGCATTCCCCCATATATCATACTTTCATAGTGTAATCTTTTTCCGCTGACCGTAAGGGTAAGACTAGCAGTAAGTTTAACTTCCGTATGTCACTTCCGATACGTATTGTTTCGTCTCAGAAACGTAGAGTTCTATTGTTTAAGCTACGAGCACTTATATATATAAGCCTGGAACTTAAAAATTTCCGATGCGAAGTCGCTCGAGCGATAGCTAACTAAAATATAAACACGTTTCGTATGTTGGCATAAAACAATTTCGTATAAGCGTGTTAGTGTAACAATCAAAGTGAGCTGTAAAGGATTTTATATTCGGACTATAAAATGGATATTCTGAGTGACAGCTTACGTTTTCAACTTAATGACTACTTTACGGGCATTTAAATTTAGCATTCGTCAGCTTAATATTCTCTCAAAATTAAGATTTGAGTCGATTATTTCAATCTGTAAAACAATAAAAAGTTACAAGTAATGTGGTAAAATATAACTAAACTTTTGTGAAACTAAAGCTGATTTT
Source organism: Pieris brassicae (assembly GCF_905147105.1). Taxonomy (NCBI): domain Eukaryota; kingdom Metazoa; phylum Arthropoda; class Insecta; order Lepidoptera; family Pieridae; genus Pieris; species Pieris brassicae. The sequence goes on from NC_059670.1 coordinate 3,771,308, forward strand.
TTGTTTTTTTTTATTGTCTTTATTTCTTCTATAATTACTTACGTACATGGTGTTATTATTCACAGGTTTTAATGACTGCATTTTTTGGCCAAATTTTTGGCTTAGGCCTGAAAGACAGTAAACAATATTTGGATTAAACTTGTGTTTAAGATTCAATTACCAATAGCATAAATACTTGTTGAAAGATTAAAGCCAGCTAAGTTTCGTGGTTATTTATTTCAGGCCTCCTTAAACGTCTAAATTTTAGATCACAAACGGAAATATAATTGATTTTATTTGAAATATCTATGACGTGTATTTAGTATATATTAGGTCCTAACATATGAAATTGGCGTTTTGTCGTACTGGCCACTTTGACGTCAAATACCTTCTTTTGGTTAGGAATTTCAAACTCATATTTGTACAGCTATTTACTCATGCAGGGTGAATGATGTGTATGGCGGTCATGTTGCAAAGGAAAACACAGTTCGTTTTTGGTTCCAACGTTTTCGTTCTGGAAACCAGAACAAGCCCCGTGGACGGCCTGAGACCCAAGTTGATAATGAAGTATTGAAGGCTATTGTGGAATTGGATCCATCGCAAACTACGTCCGTGATAAAGTGATAAAACTGTTTTAATTCACTTGAAGCAAATTGGGAAGATTAAAAAGCTTGAAAGGTGGGTACCTCACGAATTGACTGTAGCAAACCGGCAAACGCGCGTCGACTGCCGCGTTACATTACTGAACCGGCACAATAATGAAGATATTTTAAACCGAATCATTACCTGTGATGGAAAATGGATTCTTTACGATAATCGGCAGCGCTCAGCGCAGTTGTTGGATCCTGGCCAGCTAGCCAAATCCTGCCCCAAGCGAAAATTAACCCCAAAAAAGTTACATGTAAGCGTTTGGTGGACTAGTGCCGGTATTGTTCATTGCAGTTTTCTCAAATCTGGCCAGACTATTACGGCTGATGTCTATTGTCAGCAATTGCAAACCATGGTGGAAAAGCTAGCGGCTAAACATCCTAGGCTGGTCAATCGCTCCACGCCTCTTGCTACTTTACGAAAACGCTAGACCACACACTGCACAACAGACGGCTACCAAATTAGAACAGCTTCAATTGGAATGCCTAAGACATTCTCCGTACTCCCCGGACCTTGCTCCAACAGTTTACAATTTTTTTCGATATTTGGACAACATCTTGCAAGGGAAAAAATTTAACTCTGATGGGGCAGTCCAAATCGCCTTCACAGATTTTATTGATTCCCGTCCGACTGGTTTTTTTAGTAAAGGGATCAATGAACTACCTATGAGATGGCAAAAGTGCATAGAAAACAATGGTTCATACTTTGATTAACTAAATATATTATATTAAAAAATATTCGACTTTTTGTTCCTCCCATACAGAACGCCAATTTCATATGTAAGGACCTAATATAAGAACCTGGACGTAAGTGGGTTATGTCATAAGTTTATTTTGGTACATTTTCATTCAGACTGGTTCAGGTTGAAGAGACTCACGATAAAAATTATTAACAAGCTCTCACCGAGTGAAGCAGCTGCTGTCAATTCAACAAAAGATATATTTTACTGTAAGTTTCTTATTGTACAATATTCCCACTTACTTAATACGCACTTTCTGAATACAATTAAAAAGGTTCAAAGTACATAGTAGTATGTGAAACACGTTTACATGTTTTTATTTAATAAACTTTAATTAGAAAAATTACACTATTCTAGTTTATAAAGAATAATTCTACTAATAATTGACTTAATGTGCTATGATCCCTAGATGGGACAGAGCCTCTCGGTCTTGAGCCTCTCGGTCTTGAGCCTCGTGTTTCACCTCGCTCCAAGTATTCCGGTCTTGAGCCTCATGTGCAACTACGGCGTTTCAGGTTTACCCGGGACAGCCACGCTTTCGCTCTTCTTGCGGGTTATAATCAAGTGCCTGCTTGGGAATACGATCGGAATGTACGGCCTATCCATTTCCATTTGCGTCGCTTGATCTGTTGGCTAATCGGGGTTTCTCGGCAGAGCTTCCAACGTTGCTCGTTAGAAATAATTTTGGCCCAGAATACGGAATGAACTTAAAGAACTTCCACGTTTCACAGCCATAGTAATAATTGCTATATTATAATAACCACTCTTTTATTTTCGTTGTTAATTAGTTAGCTTCTAATATATCCATTAAAATTATCGCCTAAATTAAACGATTACATTCTTAAGAGATACTTAAGCTAACTAATGTTTAATATATAAAGGTTTGGTATCAATCAAACATACAAAAAACAATAATGTTGTCTTTACACTAGTGTAAATAAAGCAGAATCTAATCATACACAATAATTTATTAATTAATTAACACAATATATCATAACTTGAATTCCCAGTTTGGAAAGACGATAATATTACCCACACACTTCGTATGAAAGCATATTTGCATAAATATTCATGAAAACAGTAGTAGACAATGCCAGCCTTCATAAATATCACGACTTTATTGAAAAAAGTTTGGTATTTTTATTCAACTTCAAACTTTCCTTTTAGCCGTATTTTAAAAAATTACTTTTTAGCATTCTAGTTCTACAAACGAATAAAGCAATATATTTGAATTGATATGATTTATGTAGTAATGAACAACAGATCAGTCACGACAGAATAGCTTGAGGCATTGTTGACTAAAAAGTCAAAAGATAAATCCAACTCACGTACCTGTGTACATTTGGCTGATTAAAAATGTGTAGTAATGTCAAAGCACCCTTTTTGTTAAATAGATACTACTGACGTAAAGTTTCAAAGATATTATTACTATTTTAAGGCAAGAAACTTATAGCAAAAAGCTTAAAATGTTTTTCCTTTATTTTTAAAGACAAATAAATTGAAAAAAGTTTAGTATAGTCTCAACATTTTCGTAAAGATACACTACGTTTAAATCATTACTTTAAGTAAAACGAATTATGAAGTTGTTATAATTAAACAATCAAAGCTTTAGAAACCGTTAAAGTATGTTAATTGAATTCTAAAGAACTTTTACCCTAATTAACAAGAATCGTTGAAAGATGTTTCATACTTTTTATTATGGAAGTGGCTAACGGTAATAAAATCCTCGTATATTTGCGTTGGTCAGACTTTCTTGTATTCGTACTTCATAATGGCTGAGTGTAATCTACAACCGACCATTTTATTAAGTTCTATCTGCTTATTGCTCAGTTGCTATTAAACGAGAAGCTTGCAAAGCGGGAAAGTTAATTTTATTCTGGAGATTTAAAGTTCTCGACTATACTGCCATTGAACTAGTGTTTATACAAAAGAATATTAAAATGAAACCCTGAATTATATCAAAATTACGAACACCTCGTAGCCAGAGAGCGAGGGTGTTTATCTCATTTGAAGTGCAACCCGGATATATATTTAAAAGCGTGGGCAGCGTACAAAAGACAAATCACCTACTTGCTCTTAATGACAATGAAACAGAAATGTATGTCTCTGTCTTATAAGAATATTTGTTTGTTCTATAATATGTTGTTAAAGGGAACCAATTTATGAATATTGCTTCACTTTATAGATAATACATCACTTTGCATAATTAAATAACTCATTTGTAGTTATGAAATTATGTTAAGAGTAGTTCAGAAGATAGGCGAGTGTTCGAGGCAGACTCGTTGCTTCATTGCACATCTATTTATAAGTAATTGTGTTAAATTTATGAGGTAATTAGATCGTCAATTATTTTCAAACTACGTAGTTTTTTACTGTGCTTTGTTGCGAACATGCATGTTGGGTTGTTGAATATATTTTTGAACCAACGTTAATAATTATATGAATATTGACCTTGGGTGTTAAAACACATTTTAGCAACGCATATGTTGCGAATCGATCGTTAAGAAAAAATATTAATTTGGTATCAACCTTTCTCATATGGCATCTCGAATAAGGGAAAAGAAGAGTTGGCAACATACGAAACCAGTGCTCAACACTTTAGGATGTTGTCGTTGGGGAATCGTAGAAAGTTAATTGACATATCGTTTGCGTAAAAGATATTTATGAATCAGGTTGATTGCCCCAAACTTTACCCTAAATATAAACTTCGTCTAGATCCTATTTATCCCTCCTTTCAGAAGAACGCGTTTTGGTCAAAACTCACACGATATCGGTACCTGGGATAGTTGCTCCCACACACTTTGAAATCGATTGTCTTTTAGTTTTTATAATTATTTATTAATGCTTCATACAAAGTAATAATATAAAATATAAATTAATACAAAACAATTAAATTTTTTTTCTCTTTTTGTTTGTTATACCTATAAGTACTTGTCACATTATTCTTGTATTTTTCCTTTATACAAAACAAAATAGGCTTTTCTAAAACTACAATAACGTAAATTCAGCGAAAGTTTATGTACTAGAAATGTATATTTCGTGTAGTTCCTCAAATTATTACCAGAATTATGATTGTGCTACAAATGTTTATTACCATTAATATAACTGGGCACTTATTAATCACGCTGAGACGCTAATGGCGACTTGAGTTATGAATACGAAAATTTAGATATCACCAGGTATTTAAATAACTTAAAAGGACGGTAACGCACTTGCCAACCAAATATGATCATGGGCGTCCATCAGCTAAAGTTTTTCTTTCACATTGGACTAACTTGTTTGCCCTAATATTTATTTACATACTTCCAAGGAACAGGTTACAAATTGATATGATATGAAATTGATATCATGTTTAATTATAAATTTTTATACAGTAACTGTTTGTTGTAGATTAAATCAGGCTGTGGAGACTTATAAAATATGAAATATCTTTAAATTTTCATTTTTTTTAATGTAATTTATTGTTTAGATATTGTTTTATGAGCAGTGTTGACCTAGTAGCTTCAGCGTGTGACTCTCATGTCTGAGGTCGTAGGTTCGATCCCGTGGCTGTTCATCAATAGACTTTCTTTCTATCTTTAAGATTCGCTCGAACGGTGGAGAAAAACATCGCGGGGAAACCGGCTTACCTTAGAGCAAAAAAAGGCCACGGTGTGGCACACGAACTAATCACCTACTTGCCTATTAAATTGACAAATAATCATGAAACAGATACAGAAATCTGAGATCCAGACCTGAAAAGGTTGCGCCATTTTGAATGGTGATCCGCCGCTCATAGACACCAGCAACACCGGGGGCTAGCGGGTATTGGTGACCTTTTAGGAAATGATACGCTTTTCTTGAAGGCCCCTACGTCGTATCTGTTTGAAAATACATATACTGGTAGCTGGTTCAACAACGGTGTGGTGCGTGATAGACATTGCCTTAAAATGCGCCGTGTTGTGGAAAGCCAGGCGTCGAGGTGGAAAAGAATAGAATTTCGGATTCCGCCTTGACGTCCAATGATGGAATACAACTGCAGGTATTATTCCGAACATTTATTCAGAGCACTTGAGTAAATGAGATAGATGATACTGAGGGAACTAACATCTATAAGCAAATCCAAAGGATCAAGACGATTGGAAAGTACTTCATGTTGGCCGATTCAAAGTCTATTATTTTGTTCGATAAAACATCCAGGTCTAAGAAAATTATCTTAAAATTACATGGAACTCAGACTTCTTTCTATCACACTTGCAAACACCTAGTTACCAAATGAATTTACTTTGCCTGTAAAGAAATATCCGTCCGTCTTACTTAACTTTACTTTATGATTTTTAAAACGTTTATACGTTTCCTTCAAGTGTACAATTCTTTACATCCACTTTTCAGTTATATGGAGACCACTCATGTGTGAACGGAGATAACGTATGTTAAATAAAACCAGGCCTCTGCTGAACGCTTTTAAAGTTTAAAATACTTCAGCATAAGTACAGATTATTGATTCTGAGTAAACGAGGAAGTTAAATAGGATACATTGAATACTAAAGCTTGTAATATTATCATTTCCTTGATATTTTCTTACGTAAATTGACAATTTATTTTTATAACATGTACCTGTGGCCTTAAAAGTATAAACAGTACTTTGAATAATTTCACGCATTGGTTTATATTTAACATGATTGATTTTAAAGCAATTAACACGTTTTAAAAAAAGACTAAGCTTATAATCTATCCCCGGGCACGGTCTTTCAAGGGTCTTTATATGGTCCTTCAATAAAAGAGAGTACAAATTCTTGAAAGGCCAGCAACGCACTTGCGAGCCCTCTGGTAATGTGAGCGTCTATGGGTAGTATCATTTAAAATCAGCTGAGCTTCCCGTTTGTACACAACTACGTCGACATGAAACATTTCAGTAACATTATTTTCAGTAAGTTAATAAAGCAAAGTATCAATAAACTCTCCCCATATTGTTTCGAAGAATAGTCATCCGTCTCCTATCATTTGTTATTATTTACAAAGTGTTGTTCGTTATTTGGATCTTTACGTATACTCAATTTTTTATATTTTCAGTTATCTTCCTTTACTGAAGGTCTTCTTAAGGTCTTCTTAATTTTGTTTGATTAGATGTAAAAAAGACTACTTTTTATATCGTTTTAAATATGCACCGTATGTCATGGAATATTTGTAATGCAGTTACCCACAACACAGGTATGGGGACTAGCTTTAGATCAATTTTGTCACGTCCATATTTCTGTCATGAATAATTATTATTATACTTATAATCAGTATATCTAATACTATATATAGCTTATATTTTTACATCTTTCTATGTCACTTCTATTAGTACCATTTATTAAAAGTAATTCATGTGTAAAGCTCTTCTCCAAAATTTTCTAGAACTTTCTATGGCTCCCTACGCTTTTATATCTTCACTCATTGTTCTCTCTTGGTTCTTTTCATTTAGTTCAGTCAAAATTATTACTATGCTACTTTCTTTCGCAAAATTTATTGAGGACAGTTTCCTCGCCTCAAAAATCGACATGACCAGACTAGAGCTGATTGCTTATAAATATATTTTTATTTATAACATAGTTAAGCCAAATTTTTACAAACCTAAACAAGTAATCTTTTTTATACAATTACCAGAGAACAAATTAATATTCTCAAAGTACGCGCCGTATCAAACTTGTGTTTGCCTTGAGTCGAACTCGCAAAGTGGCAAAGCAAGCAGCAATTTCTGCTTATCACGACTATGATGCCTCAGTTATGATCTATGGTATCCTTTTAGAAGTAAATTCGGTAGATTTAAATAAAGATTTTATTAGTCAGAATAAATATATTAGGGTCATTATTACCTCTAATAAGCTGTTGACCAATTACGAACTCGGTATTTTGACAGTACCAAGTTTATATATCGTTGACTGTAAAATCCAAAATTCAAATTTGTTCAAAACATTTAAAGAAACTTGCTTGTATGTACCAGGGTAGCATGTTGTACCACAATGTATTTAAAGAAAACACTTTTTTACCGGATTGAAGCTATGTATTATTATAAACTTACAATTATTTTACATAATCACCATCATAAAGTCTATCACACACCGAATCGAACAACCTGTAGGGCAAGGGAGACATGTCTAGTCAGATGAAAAAGGAAAGGCAAAGACTACACCCATCACTTGACAAATTTCGGGCCATGTTCCAACTGTCTTAGATTGTATTATAATATTGATATCCTCCATCCATCCATCCGCAGTTGAGTCTTAACGTAGATTTCTTTTTACGTACATAGCTTTTTACTATTAAACTCTATTCTCTTTGGCGAAAACAATGGAACATTCGTAGTTCTATTTTTGTTTGGTTTTGGAAGTTGTCTTTGTTATTTCTTACACTGGATTCATAGTCCTAATTATGACTCTTTGGGGCATTAATGTATCTGTTTATTGATATTTTCCTTTTTAGGTTTGTAATCTAGTGCATGTTGGTATCCTCACGATGTTTTTCTTTACCTTATGAGCAATGTGTAAAGGTAAAGTGGTACGTTACGCACGTAGAAACTTACTATTTTTGTACTCTGTCAGTGTTCGTAAAGAGTTGGTCGCAAACTGCAACCATCAGGATCAACACACTTACCACTAATACTGATGATTGTATGCTCATACGTCTGGAAGTTAAAAATCACATAGTAATCATGACGTCTAACAAACGAATTAGCTGGGAAATTGAATTTTAATTGTCTCTTCTGTAAACAATGGCGTGATCAAGTGGTTATCAAAATAAAAAGCAAACAAATGAAGATTGATTGCTTACAATGACGTCAATAATACAAGTATTTTAATTAACTAATTTATTTTTATTACTATTTAAATTGACAGCGAGGATTTTTATATAATTGTGTTTTAAAGCTGTCTCAACAACAAATATATTTTAACTAAAAACTCGTGTGCTTTGTCTGTTAATCTGTGTGAACATTTAAGAGACTGATAATACTTATTTATAATGAGAAAAAATATTTGCGGAGAGTATACTTGAATTTTCTAATAGATCCGCCCGCTTATTATTGATCTTTTTAAATCAGCGGCAAATATAACGATTTCCTAACATTAACAATATCTACTAATGCTTTCATATATGAATTCTCAATAACCTTAATGAACATATTCATTTGAATTTAATCCGAACGATACGTCAGATTAATATAAATTCAGCTTGGTCGATATTATTTTGGTGTACGGATTATAAGGTTCATTAATTTATTTGAATTTTGTAAATACTATTACTGTAGCTTAGTTTCTACCGTGTATTACCTGGTTCTGGGTTTCAGTATAGTTTTTTATCGTTTCATAAGTGAAAATTTTACTTAGAAATAAAATTATTTCTGAGTACAAATAGTACAGTAACATACGATATTTGAAACAATGTATATACATATTCCTAAATAATGATACTAATTAATCCAGATTCTTAATTACAAAATCTAAAATAACAATTGCTAAAAAAACGACTGGCTACAACCCCAGAACTTGGCCATAGATTTTTTTATTTGTTTCGTGAGTTATTATTATACTTAGTGAACAGTCTTAGGTGCCCGACATACGCTGCGCTTTAGGCCTAATGCCTAAAGCATGCCGGCCCCTTGCCACCGCACAAGCGAGTGTTTAATTCACACATAGAAAGAAAATTCCATTAGTGAGCCGTGATTCGAACAAATAACCTCAGGACTCGAAGGCACACTCTCAAGGTAATAACGTTTTATAAAGGTGACCAATTATACGTAAAGATACCTCGAAAGGTAATATTAGGCCACCTTGTTACCTAAAAAAGTTAAACGTAAAATTTTGATTAAAATTTCGACAAATCTTCGAAAGAAACATCTATTCAAAAAGGTAAATGATACTTAAACAAGGTGTTATCATAGGTGGTATGAGAAAACAAAGTCACGGGAAAGCTAAATAATACCTATTAGGGAAATCTGTTTTTTTGAAGTTTAGTGAAGAATCGGTTGTCCAATTATAAACTCGGTTTGATTTGTTAAGTTAATTTCGTAACATAAATTTATTACATTTCTCTCAGTTTAAAATGTTTGAGTTTGAAGGTTTCAAATTAAAATACAAACTTAAAAAGTATATCTCCAAATTAAGTATTCACGAAGAGTGAATGTTCAATATTTATGTTTCAGACGTTTTTTCAACCTGCTGAATTCATTTGAAGTATTCAAATTAACCGTTTAAAATACAGCTTTTTAACACGTCCGCTTGTAAAAGCTTTTATTGTAACGTGTGTAAATACCGATTTTTGTGTTAATTACCTTATTGATTAAAAAAATAGGTCAAACAAATTATCACTTTCTTTCTTTTTTTATTCCTTATTTTCCTGTAATTAAAAATCTGAAGCCATTTTAAGCATTAACTAAAATATTTGCGGAATTAAAGAAATCATAATTAAAAACACACTCCTGGAATTATATCTAGTATTGTACTCAAAAATATAACTTTAAAAACAATTATTAAATATTTGCTGTAATTATAAAAAAACACACGATTGGTTTTTCTTCACCAATTAAAAACTAATTACGGAGTTAAGAACGCATCCTTGCCCTGATAAAGAAACCAGAAATTGCAGCTAAAATGTTTATTAATTTGATATATTTAAGAATTACCTCAATGTCCAGTCCTATTTTATATACGTTTTCTTCTGAAATAATGAAAAATGCAAAGTTAAAAAAGAGATTTACCATAATCAAACTAAACACGTGTCTTCGATTTAAAAAAATCAGGTTAACTTTGCAGTAAACTTGTTGACGTGTTAACTTTTTCAGCGGTGGCGCGAACCGCCCCGGGGCGGGCGAAGGGCGGAGTTCTCAGCTATATAAGCTTTGCATCGCTGAAAACTTTGTTATTGAATACGTGCGATCATTTCAAACAAGTAATCCGGGTACCGTTAACTGAGTGTCACTTTCATCGTACATCTGCCAGTGTCAGGTAAGCTCCGTTTTTATAATATCGATTAGGAATAACGCGGGGTTTCTAACATTTTTGATATTGTTTTTCTATACAGCATAACAATATAAAATTAAGCTGTTAAATAATAAAGCATATAACATTAGTAAGTAGTATGTAGGGAAAAGTGATTTTCGTTCAATATATTGCAGTTCAAAGTAAAATACTTCTAAACGTATTTAAAAACACGAGAGCTTTTTATAACTTAACATTCTAAAATAGGAAGTAAGTGTACATAAACCTAAACAAACAGTTTATGTATTAACGAGAGAGATGTAAAGTAAATGTTTGGTCATAAAAATAAGCGAGTATTATTTACATTGTTGATACGAAAGTCGGACTTTTTTAAAAACCATAGTTATTAGCATGAAATACAAGAGATTTTTTAATTAAATTTGATGGATTAAATATTTGAACACTTGAAAAACATGTATTACAGTAATATTTAATAGATTTCAACTCAAAAAATAAATTATTATAAAAACAATAGTTTTGCAACATAAGTTGATTGTTTTAATTTATTCGTATAAAAATATTCGAAGAAAGCCTAAGTAATTAAAATCTTTGTAATTATGTAGAGATATTGCAAATTTAAATGTCGCCACTTCTGAAATCGACTGGAAAATATTTATTTTACACTCGATCGAGCAAAGCAGCTCTGCTATTATCGTAATTACGTAGAAATTGTCTGGACTTCAGAGAATATTTATAATGAAACTAGCTATTGCCCATTTTATTGATTTTTGTATAAAAAGTATATTAAACGATTTAACACTATTTCATACATTGTAAACATTATACCTAACCTTATCATCTTGGCTTGCAAGTGCCATTATAATCCATTACATAGCTTAATACACAAGAAATGTTATCCAACACACAAATTATAGTAATGCCGTTGCTCCGACACATTTTTATCTACTATCATATACGCATTAAGTTTTTAATTCTTCATGTTCTAAAACCAAGACTCCAATTTGAAGAAACTTAGGAATGTTTCGTTATTTCACTTATTTAAAGAAATTAACATTGGATTTGTTAAAAATATATACGATGCTGATTCTAATTAATTACCTCGAATGTAACTGATAACTTTGTAAGAACAACATCTTCAAACTCTTTGTTTGAAGTTCAATAAGTTTCTTGAATCCTGAATATTTAAGTAACTTACATTGATTTTAAAGCTAAGATAAGACTTAATTAAAATTGATTTAATTTGATTCCAATCATAGTCTGTTAGAACAAAAACACGTTTAAATTTTTATATTTAAGATTTATCACATGGTTTAAGTTTTAGCGGTTGATAATACATAGTAGTATTATATTGTGAGTTTTTGTTTTTAGAAGAAAATGGCGGAAAATGCAAAAAGATATTAATTTGTAATATTAAATAATATCTGTCATATGAGATACAAACGAGCTAGAAACATTTTGTTTTGCAGTACATTTTTTACAAGTGACATAATTGCGACTTTTCTAGCATTGTAGGTGTCCTTGATTGTATCATGTCCTATTAGAATGTATAAAAAATGCTAACATTAAAACCGTGTCACAAAGCTTCTTGAATATTAAAGTCAAAAACAAGTTGCAAAGAGGTGTTGCATCCGTGCCAACAGTGCAGTCAAGTGTCGCACGCTATTTGAACAACTATTCAGATTCTATGCCTAGAGGCTACGCCACCGTCTACAAGCCTACGCCGTAGCTCGATATATTTGCTTACATGCTACACAAGTCTACGGACAATTTAGCAGTTTCATCTTATTTAAAGCAATTATAAAGAAAATATACCAAAATCAGAAGTAACTTATTGTAAATACTAAAAACTACTCTTAAGAATAGATGCGATTAGTTGGTGTTTTTTTTTTGTTTTCCCTTTTACTTACTTTCTTACAAATCATATTATTGTCAATAAATTATTTGTGACGTCTACAACAGAACAAGGGAAAACCTTAAATAGATTTACTTGTAAATAACAAATCGAATCTATCCGAAATTAAATATTATATTCAGCACACAGCTGGCGGATTTAAATTGTTGATTGGTAAAATATTACTAATTTATTCTATTACATTCGTATCACGTTTAAATATTTCTTACAATCTATTTATGGAATTGTAATTTTGAAAATATGATTAGAATAAACAAACATCTCCTTGCAATATTTAATTAAAATAATATTTTTGTATAAAATTTTATTGTCAACGTTATGAGTTTCAGGCATTCAATATGATAAAATTTGACAGCCAGCGAGCAATTCATTTGTTTTTTAATTTTGTCACATCTCTTTCATTTCTGTTTGCATACGTTACGCCTTTACTGAGTTCTACCATTATTTATGATTAATTTAATTGCCTGGAAGAGATCTCTTGGTAGTGGTAACGGTGCTATTTATTAAAGTTTTCTGAACCGTTTATTGTTGTGCCATGTGTTAAATTATGTAATTGCTTTTAAAGAAAATAATGACAGAAAATTATAAAATATAAAATTTAGATAAACCAACGATTATACTTAAGTACAAAAATAATTACGAAAATAAGGTATAACTGCGTATCATGTATATTTTTATTTTTATCTGATCGCATTGACATTTACTATGGCAAACAGGTACAATCTCTTGAGAGTTACTTACACATGGGTGCTCCTTTAAACCGTATTAAAAAATACATTACTTTTTAGATCGTGAGCATTCTTTAAGAATGATCAAACAGTACATTATAATAGATTACACCAATTATTTTAGGATAATTTATGCATCTTTAAAATTATTTTTCTCTTTTAGTATTTATAGCTAGTTAATGTAGTAAAAAATGTCATTACAAATATGGACAAAAAATGCTAGCGAATTAACGTTTTAATTAACGTTTGCATACCCAACCATTCAAGGCATCCATTTAATTTTGTAGAGAATTACACAGAGAAGAACACAGCTATGACACAGATTGTGGCGACATTAGTTCACAACTGATTTAAGAAATACTTTTTTGACCTTCGATTGCAGAACATATTTTAATATTTACTTAAGTCTTACCTAACCGTTAATTGATGAGCGTCTATAAGTGAATAATAAAGTCTGCTAGTCTCTTTAAGTACTCGTTATTCTAAACAGTGAAGTGTTGTCTTTGGTGATAAAATCTGGTTTTATGAGCAAATTATGCGTTTTTACCCTAGACCGGACGATCATAAACACATTTTACTATTCCATTGACGCACAGTCCGATTGCATTGCACTTAAAGGCTTCTAAACCAATGCTGTCCCTCTAATGTTTTAATGTAAAATTACGAGACATTTTATGGTATACTTATCCCGGAGGATACGTTCGAAATACTCTATTTCTAGTTATTCTAGTATATATAGAGGGTATTGTAGTTTTATAATTTTACATAAGGTAAGTATTGGCATATACAATTCATATATTTGATTTCAAATTTTTTTTTGGTTATCCCTTTGGATCTGATTTAACGAATAATTAATAAAATATAGACGATACATTCAAATGAAAATTTCAGTAAACTTTTTACAAACATACATTGTTGGTTAAAACAACAATTTAACTTTTGTTACCTTTCTTAAATAAGTAAATTTGGCATATTCATTTAAAAATCTTGATCTTATATAAATACTTGTCTTTATTACACATTTGAATAATATACAGCTTATTTTAAAGAAAAATCGATTTTATAAAAAGCGACGAGTCTTGGCTTAGTCAACTCGAATATTTGTTGCTATATAAGAGTTAATATCGCTAAGTATATCATAATAATATTGAAATAATATTAGACGAACATTGTGTAGATCCGTTATTGTAAATTTACAGCTATTAGAATTAATTAGAATATAGTAGCTTAACCCAAGTTGTATTAAAACAATCGTTAGCAAAAATTTGTTACTTGATAATTTATGCTTATTACGATAGTAATATTGACTGTGCGGTTGGGTCCTAGGTTTTATTTATCGTGAAAAGAATTATTTCCATGTAAATAAGGCTACAAACCGGCTATTTTTTTTTATTTAAAAACATTTAGAATTATTTCCATCCTATGAAATTATTCAAATGTGAATTTATAATATACATTCATTAAAAAAATAAAAATTATTTTCATTTCATACATTTACTACTATAACATGGTTTAGCGGTCATTGCGTCCTCATTGTAAGGCGACGTGTGCCGAGATCGATTTTGTGGTGTGTACGGTATTGCTTGTTTGCGGCCGACCAGCCCTGTCACCTGTCAACTCATCACTTATTTATTGTAGTGCATTCCATACCCATAGCCTATTGTATTACATAGACAATAACATCGAAAACAATTTTAGCGAAAAATTCACTTTCACGGAGTTAAAAGGCGATTTATATCGTAATAATTTTTATATATATTTACAATCGTATATTGTAATGTTATATATGTATATATAGACACAACGATATTTAAACCCCTTTATATAAATAATGTAAGATGGCACGATATATTTTTACGAGCAAAAAAGGAATTTCTATCTCAAAAACACAACTTATACCATTTTTTTAAATAATTCGATTGAAATTAAAGATTTTAAACAAAACATAATTGTTGCATTATTTCCAGTCTTATAATATCAAAAACCTCACTAACGATTTCATTTATTTTCTAAACTGATGTTAGTCCAAGGCTGTTACAAGAGAAGATATTTTATTATTCACGTGCAACATACATTGTGAATGCTGTTTGTGAGCGCTGTTTTCTTTATGTTGATTTTTAGAAATTGCTTACACTGCCACGTAAATTATAATATCATTTATATTATTACGTTGTCGGATGTTATTTTTGATGAGAAAACTACTAATTAGTATGCAATGTAACAATCTTATCCTAAACATACATTAGATATAGTCGTGACACTGTTCCAAACCTATATAATAAAATCGTCTTAGTATATAATAAATAGAATAAGTAATAGAATAAAATATAATCAAACTAATAGTAATAGGATGCTGTAATAGTGCTTAGTTAAAAAATAACGTTTGTTTGCAAAAAAACTAGACACAATTACACAAATTTGTTAAGGCACAGAAATCATACTGAATTTTTAAGAGTATGTTTTTTTTTTACTTTTGTTTTTTAAAAAAAAATACACGCAAAAGGTATTTAAATTAATTGCTAGTTTAGAGTTGACTAAACTTCAAGGGTTTACTTTCTCAACTAATAGGAAAAAAAGACATTTTTTGTTGTATGTTAGTAAGTCTACGCTACGGTATCTCCGAGTTACTGTGCTATAATTATTTCCAAATTAATTAATACATATGCGGTACAGGCAAATTTTATATATTCTCATTATAGTCTCTCAATAGTCTCATTATTATTAATAATCGTCAGTACAACGTGCTTCAAGGAAAATTGTCGAGCCTATCTTAATTCACTTCCTCCTATACGAAATGAGAAATTAATCAAAGAATTAATAAACCATTAAAGAATATATACTTTTTCATGAAGTCTACATTATTTTCAATATGCTAAGGAAGATTTTTGTGGTAACTATTGTTTTTGTGTCCATAAATTTCACATGTATACGTTGTTTTAGATTTTTTGCGTTTGTATAAACGATATAACCACAAAACTTCAACTACTAACCTTAGTTTATTTAATATACTTACACGGTTTTAACTCTGTCACTTATCTATACAAAGCTATAATATTTGTATGTATAGCATTACACTCCAAAAAGGTATCTATTTTATAATAAATACTCAAGTACTATAAGGAACCGGTAAGTTATTCCCGCAAATCGGATAAGCTGACCATCGAAACATTTCAAATTCATTAATTTGTCACCAAATGTGACAAACTGTCAAACATTAAATTAAGATTTATCAATAAGTGAAGTTAACTTTGGTATTGATCATTCATTTAAACAAATCATTTATAAAAGCACTTTAAACCCAAACACTTTATGTTGATTAAGTTTTATAAGCGTTGATAGCTAGACGTTTTTATCTAAGACATACTTCAGTTAATTTCTTTATAATTAGATGAAAGAACAAAAATGCCTTTTGACAGCTTATCAAAAATGTTTATTTTTTTGATAACTTGGCGTAACAAATTGGGCATACAATAAATAAGTAATGAGGATATTGTCTTCACTCGAAGTTTATTTCAAGCTCTGTATAAAAAATAACTCAGCCAGCAATGTTTTCAGTTAGATAAGGGTCACCTAATTCTACTTGCTTGATCACGTTTGATTTGGACATGGAATTCGTAAAACCCTTTGGAATTTATTTAATCCTTATGAATATTTATGAAATGGCCAACAACTCTGCAAGACTATTCAACATTCACGTACGTTTAGATGAATTCATAATGAAACAAATATAATCAATTTACGCGCTATTTGCGATGTGAGATTTAGTTTAAACTTGTTATTTTGAAAAGGGTCGGTCAATAGAGATTTACACGTCCGTGACGATTAGTGTTGGATTCGGGATTATTATAAAGGACTAAAGTAAGGAACATTGTTTCTGTATATACAATGAATAATATAATATAGTTTGTTGCTGATGGGACGTAATTTGTTATTGCCATATCCTAATAAAATTCTCGCACGCAGTTATAAAATCAACATGTTCTTTCATTAATATTATTAACAAAGCATTTTGCTTCACAATATTAATGCTGTGATCTATTGCAACTACTAAAAAGTTTGAACAAATACAAAAAAACAACTACATCAAACCTAAGAAGTATTTCCAACTACTACGAATCGAGTACTTTCTTTTGGAAAAAATAAAATACAATAAAAAGCGTATTATCAATTATTTACCAATATATAGTATTACGTATATATAAACGTTGATGACCCAAAGGGTGACCAATTATGTTCCACGTCGTGCGTGGCCATGGTACATTTAGATGTTATCTTGGGTAACATTTAGCCTCTACCCGGAGAAACGTCTTGAGTTCATTATAACCTAATCCAGTTACAGATAAGCACGTATCCTAGAGATTATCACGTTAACCTGTAGGCCCATAAATGTGATGTCACGATGTAAATCTATTACAAGCTACTTCACACTTCAGATAATCTTAATAATGAATATTAGATCTTAAGCAAACATAAACTTGATTCAAATCAAGTTTGGTATTTGAATATTTGAATAGCGTTAGTTCAATAAATTCTGACAAGGTACATATGAGTTAATTAACGTTCGTACTTGAATAATCAAAAGTAGGTTTGACAAAAAATTTAGGTCTGGTAATATAAAGAGGTAAAAGACAAAGTGCTCTCATATCAAGAGGGCAGGCGATCGCTCATCTACGATGGTTTACTGAGCAGGCCTGGACAAACACTTGAGACTTTCCCGTTCTATTGTCCTGGTATACCGGTATTCTTTTTTAGAAATTTACCTTTTCTGTTGATATAAGTAATTGGCTTCGTAGGATATATTAACGTTTAGTTTTATTCCATAACTAATAATGTTGAGAGATTTTATTTCCCGAAATCAAAAACTTTGCCAACTATAACTTTTTCTTATCTTATATAGAAGTCGATGTAGGGTATAATTAAATGCGTTAAATATAAATTACTTAAAAGTTAGAAAATTTGTTTCAAAATAGATACCATTATAGTTATGTGTAGTTACTCAGTTGTTTACCCATGTCTAACATAAGCGTTTGCGATTGTAAGTCTATAAATGAAGCAGAGGCTAATATAAAGGCAAAGGCTTCTTTTATGTTTGAATAAACAATATTATTCGGCCCTCCGGTCTTTGATTATTGACTATATTCCGAACATCTCACGCTTCACGATCCGAATAAGCTTTCGTTAGCGCTATTCAACAGGGAGCTTGTCAAAACTATCCCTTGACGTTTTAATGTTTACATTAACTTCTTCATAGTAACTTTTACCATTATTTAAACATTTTACCTTTAAATCTATACTAATTACCCATTAAATAATCACTAAATGTTATTTATTAATAATATACAAAAATACGGTGTAACTCAAGGAGTTAATCTGTAAAAGTTTTTTTTAATATTAAACAATTAACAGTAGAAGGTTAACATTGCAATAGAGCTTCGTCGTATCAAAAACTTCCAACCTGTATAAATCCGAGTATATATGCTTCTCTGTTAGACCGTCGCCTCGATATAGTAAAAAAAAATTCTTCAAATGCAACGTAAATTGTAAATGTTTGTAATTCGTTTAATAATCATAATATTTACTCTTAAAAATTTGCTTTAGATTTTTAATACAATTTCGCCCCAGAGGTATGTCAATTACACAAAACATACCACTGTTTTCATTTCTTTTAACCGCTCAATCAATACCGTAGTTGATACAAAAAGGGCCTTATTCAAGCGCAGATAATAAAAATGTATTGAATGTTTTATTAAAATTCAAGAATGAATATCTCAAAAGTATAAAATGAAGATGGCATGAACGTTGAATGGCAAGTCGATACCGGACATTACATTCAATACAACATTCCGAGAGCTTTGTAAATATTCTTCAGTAAATCCAATTCTTCAGACAAATAAGCTGAATAAAAAATAATTTTAATGCAGGTATGTGGGTATTTAAATAACTCATCTAGGAAAAAGCGGTTAACGCGTGAGGTTCGATTCTTGGCAGAAATATTTTATTGTAAATAGATAGTAGACAGGCGTGATTGAAATGAATAAATTCATTATGTTTGTGTTTTATGCCTAAACAAAATTGTTTGTCGTACAATGGATCAATTATGATCTATAAAATACGTAAAGGTGTTCGTAGCGGTGTCGTCTTAAAATAGGTCTAGGAGGAATGAGGAGACGAACTATAATTAGCTTTCTCGATAGGTGACAGGTCGATGGCGTAAAATATAAAATCAATACAACATCACCGCATTCAATTAGTGTTGGGATTTCCTTTGATTGGCTATAGACGAGCCAATTTGTGGGCGCGCTCGGTTTATGGCCACGTGCGTTTTATCTTCCAACATTATGCTTATTTATACAACCTTCATCAGTTGAATCCATAGTTAGTGCTTGGTATAAATGGTATATTTTGTGACAAGAGAATGTTCCATACATATTGTATTTTGTTTTTATATTTTCAATTGAAAAGGTTACAGGTACTAAAGTTATCCATCATAGTTCACTTATACAATACATAATTCGACAGTTATAATATTATCGTATTACTAATTTTGTAATTATTGTTTATTTCACAATTAACTAACAATCTTTTTGTTTTGTTAAGTTCAGTATTAATTATGTTAAATCCATAAATGTTAGTTTTATTATACCCAATATTATTTAATAACAATAACTTAAGTATCAAATATCATGCATGTTACAATTAGGACAATCAGATACTTATGAATATACGTTATGGACATGATACATGTATGATAGATATACATGTGTGAAAATATCATGAAAATAAGAAATCTCACTGCTAACCAGATCAATGCAGCTTCATAACAGTCGAGTAGCCTGCAATATCTCAGCCCACTCTTTGTATTTCAATACAAATACTTCTTCAAACGTCGATGGTTTCGCCAAGCATCCATAAAATATACACTGCAAATAATTCCCACAGCAAGGATTTTAAAACGATTTGGCAAAAGGTCTCCATGGAGTTGCTGAAATTGTCCACCGAGTTTTTTTCACAGTTTTATTGTAAACCAGACACAATCTATTAACAAGACCATTAAACGATGAGCACACACGTGAGACATATTAAAGGAATATTTGTTTCTAGACAACTGTGTACTGCAGGGGATTTTAGCAAACAATGCCGTACCCATTATTTTGTAAAGATATAGTGTATCTTCCATTCATGACGTCACATCACAATTCAAGTGACACAGGGTCAAATTTTTTATGGCGAATGTTGTAGGTTTGTGACGAGTCTTTTAAGTAAAGACGGGCATAAAAAGTTGACAAAAACCGCCTTTGAAATGATTCAATCCTGTTAATGTAAGTTCTGTAATGTGATTCTTCCTACGACTTTTCTTAGCGTTATCACTTTTTTATCCTTTTACTGTAATTGTCTAACAGATTCTCTTAACGTTGTGTTAGGAGTAGTACTATGACGCCCCACCGTTGCCTTTGGTGATGGAGCAATAACTAAGCGCATATACCTATCAAAATATAATCAATACTCTATTAAGTTATTTAAATATTATTAAATACAAAGCGTATATTAAGCGTTATCTCGAGGTGTTGCTACGTCAAATCCATTATATAAATTTGTCTTGAACGAGCTCGAAAATTACATTAACGCAACCCTCATTCCATGCGAATCACTAGCCTAAATCAGAGCACTTGGTAGAACCGAATACATTGCAGTGCGATGGAGAGAATTGTATGGACATTCTCTGTGATTTTACCAATGATTTAAAATAAAGAAGTCGAGATTTATATTATATCTTTGTTCTATTCATACACTCATCCCTGAGGTTGTAGGTTTCAACGCCAGCTGTGCACCAATGAACTTTCTGTCTATGTGCGCTTTTACATTTACCTTTACGTACATATCGAAGAAACCGGAATGCCACAGAGCCAAAAGCCGATGGCGGGTGTCAGAAATAGAACACTGAACACCCACATGTCTATTAGAAAAAAAAACAAATGAACTTAATACGCACATCTAAGGGATGATTGAAAATATTCAGATTGAAAATATTCTTGCGCCACAGGTTTAATGAGCACGCACAAAGTGTTATACACATTTTAAAAATATATGTTATTTGTGATTTCTATTTTTTTAATGTGTATAACACCTCTATTTTCAATTCCTGTATTTCTTTCTTAGAAACGCAATAAACACGTCAGCGAAGCTTGTCTAATTTTGTTAGGAAATTTAATCTCGGGAAATGGGCGTTAATTTTTTGGCGGTAGTGATAACCTGCCTTGTAAGTAAATTATTTTATACGGTCATAATTAAGCTTCTTTTTATTTGAAGTTTCAAACTTGAATACGGAGTAAATGCTTCATTTATGTAGATTTAACTGATGTCATGTCAATTTAGAAGACTGTATTATTTTTTAATCAGAGATAATTGGTACATACAAAGTTTCGCTTTAGTGATTTATAAACATTATTTATAAAACGGTAATAGTTCTGATAACTAATTTATTAATAGGCTATGGACATGTGCTCTTTATTATAAGCGCGCTTCTGTATCAATGTTCTACATTGTCTACGGTGCTACGGAGTTGCGGAGTTTTGCATTTAAAATAACATGATTGACCCAGTTTTGGAATTAAATATTTAATTATATATGTTC
This sequence comes from Pieris brassicae, assembly GCF_905147105.1. NCBI lineage: Eukaryota > Metazoa > Arthropoda > Insecta > Lepidoptera > Pieridae > Pieris > Pieris brassicae. Next base: position 3,792,902 of record NC_059670.1, read on the forward strand.
ATTGATATTTTTCTTTGATTGTCTAGTGTATATATGTGTAACCATATGTGGCTTTTATTATGTTCTTTTTTGTCTTTACCATAATATGTTAATCACATAGCAGGCTATAGTATATAAAAGAAAATTGTATATTATCAGATACAATTTTCTACCAGTGTGCAAATGAGTGTAAGCTAAGATATGGGTAGGTAGTTTTTGGAATATTATGATTAGTGCATTGTATGCGTATGTCCCTGAGTCCGTCACACTTTGATTTTATCAAATACAAAATATATCACCTAACTATTTAGTAACATCGTTGGCAGCAATAAACTACTACCACTTCGTTAGTGTTATACTGCTGAGAATTGCCGCGGCATGCCGATCCTTCACTTGGGCCCCATATCAAAGGGATAAGCCGCTACGGACAAGGATCCAGGATTCAATTTCACCGAACACTTTGGGTGATCCTGTTATCAGATTCGTCACAAAATCGAATTTATATCATCCTCCACTTGAATAACCTGTTAATGTGATTTTAAAAGTACCTATTATAGTGTTTCCTATTCGATGTAGAAAAATTAAGTTTAGGATAGTAAAACGACAATATTGTTTTTTTTTATAAATGTATACTTAAATAGAACTTAAGCTATGATTGACTGGAAAACGCTAAATGTACGTAATAAAAACATTGATGAATTATTAATGTTTAAAAGCCACACTGATATTGCTGAATTTCTTTTAAAATAGACGTAAAATATATTTATTTTATACAATCCTTTTACTTTATATATCATAATATTCATTTTACTCTAGATAATTTAATAAATGGATCTTAGCTTTTAAGTTTCGGTTATTTTCCAAAAGTCGTTCGGTTTAAGCACGTATTATTAGATTAGATACGCTGGGAATCAAAACCAAAACTCACAATGCAACACGTGGTTATAATTAAGTATAATTCCTGTTATAACTGAAAAATATAGCTTAAAATTGCAATTTCATACTTGCAGCCAATGTCAACAGCAAATATCTTAAATGTTAGGACTTAGTGACCTCTCAATACCTTCGAGTATTAGTCAAATGGAACCAGCACTAACTTCTATCGAATCCGTCGATATCAATCCTTCAAAACTAATTAAACTTTAGTGAAACGTAATGAAGGCATAATTTCCAATGCGATTGGCATAAACCTTATAGCTTTGAATTAAGCAGGATATCCGATCATAAAAGTGGGTTTGGTTATTTAATTTTTTTTAAATGACTTCAAATTAGTTATGAGGTGTTCATTATTTAAAAATTATTATTTTATAACAAAAATGATTTTAGGAGTACTCTCAAAAATATAAGCCAAAAGTTTATAGAAGGTAAAGTTGCGTGAAAGGCAACATAGTGTCTACATAGTGCACAGGTGGAGGTCGCTTCGACAACCAATTTGCCGGTTCATGGATCAAAGACGTGCCGTGAATCATCGCTATCCCCTAATATAGGCATTACTATGCTTGTACATCCATATTTATTTCCGATTTATCGAGGATTAACTTCTATGCATAACTAATAAACTGTATTATGAACACGAGCAATGAGCTAAAAATTATAGTTGGTGAACCTAACCTCAAAATAGAATGTATAAAAACCAAAAATATTTCCCATAGTATGAGATTAACAGCTTTTTCTACATAAATACTTATTGATACAATTACGTTTCTTTAAATTGAATTCCCGTGTAAATTATTTATATATACAGGTTGTTAATACTAAAGTCAAAGTTAAAAATCATTTATTAATTTAAGCAACACAATGTACAGTTGTGAACGTCAAAAAAATAAGGGAAGTAGAAACTTAGCAAAATCACTACTTATAAAAGCGCAGATAGCAACGTCTAATCGATATTTTGATTTTTAAAAAGCAGACAACAGTGCTACGACGCCTTTACGAGCATCTGAGCTGAAAAATAACTAAGACAGAACATTGTTAAACATTCAAAAAACCTTTATTCCTTTTTTAATATTTGGTCGAGTTAAATTAAAGTATTAATGTGGATGTGAGCACGAATTTCATGTGGATGTTAAATGTGACACATTGAAAACGTTTATGCTAAACTAGAGTAATCCAACCACAACCCGAAATTAAATTGAAGGAACTTACATCTCAAAACTCATGTGGGTTTTTGTTTTAGTTCATTTTGTATTTGCTCATCTGAATTGAAGTGGAACAATTGTGTTTGATTCTGAGAAAGAAATTCACCTACTAGATAACATTACATAAAATTAGTTGTTATACTAGCGTGATAATTTTTATGATTGAATATTTATCTGCAGCAGCTTTGTTGGCCTAGTGGCTTCAGCGTGCGAGTCTCATCCCTGAGGTCATAGGTTCGATCCCCGGCTGTGTACAAATGGACTTTCTTTCTATGTGCGCATTAACATTCGCTTGAACGGTGAAGGAAAACATCGTGAGAAAACCGGCTTGCCTTAGACCCTTAAAGTCGACGGCGTGTGTCAGGCACAGAAGGTCTGATCACCTACTTGCCTATTAGATAAACAAATGATCATAAATCACAGATACAGAAATCTGAGGCCCAGATCTAAAAAGGTTGTAGCGCCATTGATTTATTTATTTATTTCAATATCTATCTACCAATAAGCTCCTCCTGTTGTGTGAATCTTCTGATTGTTGGGCTGCTTCACCTCATCCACCAATTTGTAAATAACGTTGTGTCTTTTCACTTCTATGTATTTCTGCTTTATCTCTTTGGCTAGAGAGGGAGGTATATCCACGTTGAATGCGAATATGACTGCTTTAAATGATTCCGCTATCTTAAAATACCAAGCAATGACTATCTATATTTCTTACTTTCTTTCACGACATAGGTATTTATACTTAACTATACTCGCTTCACATAAAGTAACATAATATAAATTTAAATAAAGCGAAACAATTTTCAGATAAGTTATCTGTTTGTATTTCGGCGTTTGTTAGCCTTTAAAATAACATACTCCGAGCAAAGTCGTTGGCAGAAACTAGTGTCATATTAATACTTCATAAAATGGTTGTATTTATTATTAAAATGTCCTATACCCAAATCCAAACATGATGAACGATCGTCTAAACGATCAATCAGTCTTTTGTAGCAAGTGTTGCTTTTTATAAAGCCGATAAGAGAATATAAATGAAGATCTAATATGCCTTTCAAATATATTAAGTTTAAAATTTTCTTATTGACTTTTTGTTCTGTATTTACACTGTGTTATACATCTATATCCCTGTATCGGAGTAAATCGTAATTTTAATCTAAACTGTTCATATCTTTACATAACGTGACGTAACTTTAATTCATTTTAGTTTCTCAGAAAACTCAATGTTAAGACTCAGAATTGATAATTTCATATTTAAGAAATGACAAGGATTGTTAAAAACATTAAATAAACAAGTGTTTAAAATGATTCAACAATATAACCTTGTCTTACAAGAAACGATGCTATATGAATATAACCTGTCGATAACGCTCAAGCATTCATAATTTGCTTTATGTAATAGGAGGCAAACGGGCAGGAGGCTCACCTCATGTTAAGTGATACCGCCGCTCATGGATACTCACGTTGCCAGAAGGCTCGCAAATGCGTTCCCGGCCTTTCAAGAATTGGTACGTTCTTTTCTTGAAGGACCCTAAGTCGAATTTCCAAGGCCTTCGCATATTACACTTTTATTAAAATGGTAAATAACCATCACTCATAACATAACAGAAACGTTTTTGGCTATAAAAGTCTGAGGCTATACAATATTGCGGGATGGCATAAAAATAATGATTTTACATGGAACTGGATTTTATATGAAACTTTGTTGAAGAAAGAATACTAGGCTCGAACAATTTGTATCTTGTGCTGTCCAACATTCTTTTGTGAACGATAAGACCATTAATATTCCCAGTCAAGATATTGCCTGTTATATGAATTGGTCCTTTTTGAATATTGCCTTTTCGTCTGACTCTGTCCCGTATCATATACGAAAGAAGGAGAGAAAAAAAATTCTGAAGGACTGAGGTTGGACTCTGTTACGCAAAAGCTACAGATATAGACAATTACTTATTGGAATATTAATCAATAATTATAATATTTTAAAAAAGAATTAGTCTATGAAGTGTTTAGCGGACTGAACCTTAGGTAACGTCTACCCTTTTACAAGAAAAATATATTTTTCCTTAATAAATAATATTAATTATAATAAATACTATTTTAAACATATATATCAAATATACAATAAACAATTTTCTCATTACTATATCAGCATAAAACCTAGTAGTAATAATGAGCTTAATGAAAAAACATTCATTTGTTTGACACGTTAAAAAACTACTACACCGACGAAATTTAGCGATCTATCACGGAATTGCTGACTCTGAAGCGAAAGGTCGCAAAACGTATGCGTGTTAAGCTGGGGGCAAGACAGGCCCAGTGATAACCGTGATTAATGACGTCACGATATCGGCAGCATTCGCGTGACATCGCACCGTTAGTATTAGCCTGTTGAATGTTGGAAACGTGTTGCTTAGGAATATTGTCTGTACACGAGTAGATATTTGATTAGAACTTTTGATACAAACCCAAATTCATTGAAAATTTACGTTTCTATTTTTTTAAGCTTCTCATTATCATCACTTCCAAACCTTTCTTTGAGACTTTGATTTGATTTTTCTTTAATAAAACAAAACTAGATATATTTTTCGAAAGATAGGACAAACCAAAATCCTAGATGTTACCGACTTCAATTTACAAAGTTAAAAGAAAAGTTGAAGTTGAAAACTATTGCCCTACTTGAAATATTTTATTTGTAATGTATTCTTATCATCAATACTTACTCGTGCAGGATTCGTGGCTATTATAGATGCATACAATACATAAAGCATTAAATGTTTTAATTAGTACTGTCTATAGATAACGACATGGATGAAAACAACCGTTAGTATAGGCATTATTACATTTGTATGTTTTATTTCTTTTTATCCTTCAACCAATATTATGTTTAACATTTTTAACTACATATTTTTTTGAAAAAAATCAATAGTAAACATTTTCACGAAGTTTAAGTTTAGGCTGATAATTATCGGTAATAATTATAAAATGAGTTAGGTAAACATTTTTATAAATAGCATACGTTTATGACTAATGTCTTTCAAAAATAATTTTAAAAAATAGTTTATGTTATGAAATCTCTATCAGTCCTATATATGCTATGTGTATCTTAAAGTATGCATATATATATATATATAAGACTGATACAGTCTTGCTATTGTATCTATGCAAATACATTAACTTTACCGGATTACTACGAGATGGGTTAATAATTAACAAAACAAACTCCTTTTCATCCAATATTCATATGCATTTCATTTGTTTCAGCTATGTCCGGCAATTTGGTTCTTATCGTGGTGCTGTGTGCTGTTGGGTTCACTTCGTCTGGAACTGCGCAAGCAATCTCGCAGTATGACGGTGAGTTATCACATTCGTTTGCACATAAATTGTGTTTCTCCGCAATTGAGGTTATTTGACGTATATGCGGGATTAATCTCAAGCGCACAATGTGTTGGTAGCTTGTGTTTAATGTAACACATATTTATGGTAGAAATATTTTTCTAAAATAATATAATTAAAAAATTCATACACACGGATGTGCATAGTCACCATGATTGTATAAATTTTGATAATTCTAAATGAAGCGTCAAGTTTAGGCGGCATTAGCGCTTCAATAGTACAATAATCTTAAATCAAAAGCGCGTGAACTAATCGGATTAATCTAAAATGATTTTGATATACAGGAGCCATGGTAAGTGCTGATTATCCACTCAAAATTTTACTTAAGAGAACCAACTACTTCTAAAAAATAATAGTGAACACAACTTATATTATAAATGAAACTATATATATGTAATATATTTTAATTAAAACAAACAGTAACATACATCCGTGTGATTTCGTATATAAGTAGTAATCTAAAGTTTTACCTAAATTCCTTACATAATTGATCGTTAATTTTAGTATTTTTAATTCAATGAGTGATACTTTCGATTGAATGTTAAATGAAAAACAACAAAAACTAAAACAGTTATTTAGATTTTTCAAAATTTCAAAATAACATAGAAGTTTATTATGAACATATCAAAAAGATTTCTGTTTAACATAAATCTGTATAACGTTTAAGAAAATAATACCAATAAATATTATTAACGTTAAAATTTATTAATTATTATTAACGTTTGAACTAAACTTTGACATTATTTTATGTTCTTAATAACACATTGTAGACATTTATCTAATGGCTATTTATATGGCTGATTGTGCGGATATTTGTAATTGATAGATCTAACCACTGTAATACTATCTTGGCAAATAAACGATTATTATTATTAAATTACAAATATATTTAAATACAATCTTGATTGAAAGGAATAATTTAATCGTAACAGAAGGTCATTAATCAAAACTCAAGACGGATTTCAAAGTTTTAATTCGTTAAGTAGCATTAAACTTAGGGCTTACAATTATTATTAATGGTATTTCTTAAACAGATAATAAATTATTTTGCGGTATTTGGTATCTATTTTTAATATCTATCATTTATCTCATATCATTCTACAAAAAACAGAACTTTCAAAGAGTACATTCTACGTAAGCATCAGCTACGATCCTGTGAAACCTTTTATGCATTTTATTTACCACGAAATAGATATTAAAGGGTCCGTCAGTCAATAAAAAATAATATGGACAGGAAATTCGCATTATTGGAAATCTTAAGAAAAACTTTATAGTGCAGTGCAGTATACAGCAATAGCGCTACAACCTTTTAGGTCTGGGCCTCAGATTTCTGTATCGGTTCCATGATTGTTTATAAAAGGTAGGTATGTGACAAGCCTTCTGTGCCTGAACACACCGAGTTTTTGGGGCTAAGGAATGCCAGTTTTAGATGTTTTCCTTCATCGTTTGAGCGAGTGTCAAATGCATACATAGATAGAAAATCCATAGGTGCAACCGGGGCTCAAACCTACGACCTCAAGGGATGGGAGTCGAACGCTGCCACTAGGCTAACACTGCTCAGCAAACTAAAAACGAAAAAGTTATAACACTCGCTTGTTGCTTGTAAGGAAATTCACTGTACCAGCGAATGTTAGAACTGGGACACGAACCTACGAACCCAGGGATAAATTAAAATTAAAATATTTTTTCGAATGTACAACTTTAATAAATTTAAAAACCAACGTATGGAAGATGTGTAATTACTTAAGTCATGCCAACAATGTGCGTCATATTTGTCAGGCATCATAATAACGCAAACAAAACATAGCTTGACTCGTAAATCTAAACTACGTGCTCACGTCACGTTCCCCATTAACTGTCGAATTAAATGACATGTTATTTAATGGCTATAATATAAGGCCTAAGTAAATGTCTCAATAAAACTGTTATAGCGATTATCTTGATACATTAAAGCTATAAACATCAAACAATTACTCAACTGTTTGATTATTTTTTATTAAACTTAGCAATTGTTATACCGGAACAAATCAAAGTGAAATGAAACGTGTATGAAACAAACCAAGGTTAATATTAACAACTAATTTCCGCCCGTAGCTTCGAGCGCGGATTTCGTGTATTGTGGCAAGCTTTTTTTGCGATGTTTTCAATATTAATTAATTTATTATACTATATTCATTTATTCATAAATATTAATGAATTATGCACCTTAAACTCTGGCCCACCACCATATTAATGAGCCGTATTTAATTCGTTTAGTAGTTTTTGATATCAAACATATAGAACTTTATTTTATAATATGTAAGGATAAAAAGTAATAATAATAAAAATGTCTTTATTTTCTCCCATATGACATTGGCAACAAACAATAAGATTACAGTAAAGCAGGTATTGGGAGACTGGTTTCTAGACTTGGTAAGAACCAGTAAAGATCGTTATAGTCACAAGAACAATAATTTTGTTAAAAAATAAATTACCGCGTTATTTTAAAGTACACTAAAGTACTAAACAGTCTTGTGTGTCAGATGTCAAGTTGTGGAATAGATTTAAATAATTTTAGGTAGGTGCACTTGTAATTGTAGCTCATTAATAATTTGAAGGGTTTTTTCACTAGAAAAAATCATTGTTTTGAGAATACAACCTGTACCTTTCTATCGGTGAACAATAAAAAAAATATCTAAGTCACATTTGATTCGAAATTATCGCAATAGTTAATGTTACTTACAGTACTGTTAAAGGCTGTATTTCTGTATTGTAACGAAGAGATAAGAGGAAATCCAGTTCCAAGGAGCTTGAGGATTAGCCGTTATTCCGTTGCATTGCGTCTTGTCTATAAGCCAGCCGTCTTAAAACAAAAGTGCTTTGTATTTAAAAGTGGAAAACACGACATAGAAACAATCTTGTATAAAATTGTTAAAGGACACCAGGAAAATGGAAAGTATGACGTCACTTTAACAATTTATAATAGATTTATTAGCAGCAAATTCTGTGGTTACATTCCTAAATCAATGTGGTATGATAGTCAACAATTGATTGGCTTAAAAGCCTTCGGGTTCCATACAGATTGAGAGAAACATAAACATTATTTTTGCCTAAAAGGAAATCACAACCGTTACAATAAAATTGTAATCCATAAGTTAAATATAAAGATGCTATTTTAATATCAAACGAAATATAACATATATATTGTGTATTAAATGACTATCATTATATCTTTGTTATTTTAGTGTAGGCATGTTGGAATCTTTTGAAAAAGTTAAATTATTTTAACGACTTGTACCAAAAAAACTCTTTTGAACGCGATTCCATGAATATAAACATAATTGTGGAGTGGAGAAAACTGTAATTCTAAATATAGATCCTTTTTGAAGAAACAGTTACCATTAATAAATTAAATTTTACGGTCTCAACATTTACATATTTAATACTCCGTCAATAGAAGCTGTGTGAAAATTTCGAATAGAATAACCTTACAATTTAAACCATTGTTAATTAAATTATTATAAATCTTGTTTACTCTTATTAAACATAATTTTACAATCTTTTTAGTTTGCTCAGCAGTGTTGTCCTAGGAGTGTCCCTCGTATCCCTGAGGTCGTAGATTCGATCCCCGTTTGCACCAATGGATTTTCTGTCTATGTATGCATTTAACACTTGCTAAAACGGCGAAGGAACTACCATGTGGAAACCGGCTTGCCTTAACCCAACAAATTGTGTCAGGCAGAGGAGGCTGATCACCTACTTGCCTATTAGATTGACAAATAATCATGAAATAGATACATCTAAGACCCAGACCTGAAAAAGTTGTAGAGACACTGGTTTTTTTTAAGTTCATTTCCCGGCGAACACTCCTTAATTATCGTAGTGAGGTGGCACGATAGCTTCGAAAAAATCTGACTACCTCTGACCCTAACCGTAGGGCTCCGCCTGTTACCTAAGGTTTTAATCACTACTTATATGTTAGGGTATAACTTGTTAGGCTTAGGGTTGTTAAGTTTTTAGTTCTCACTCTCTCATATATTTAGTCTGCAACTCGGATTGCTATATTAATAAGTTTCTTATACTAGTATGTACATCGATAAATATTACTTTAATATGTATTTATATAGACAAACAAACACAATACACTATACACAAGTAATACATGTTCAAATATCTCAAATGATGAAACAAAATTGAGGAAAGATTTATTATTCATTCAATAAGCAATAAGCTTTCGCTTTTTCAGTGAAAGACGTGACGAAGCGTCGAAATCGGCTTATATTGTCACTGGTACAATAAATATAAACAATTAAAAATGGAACGATGATGATGATTTTTATATTTATTTTATAGAATTTGTTTGAATTACGAAATACTTTTACTATTTATTGTTATTGGTGTCAAGAAAATACTCACCGTATAGGTCGAGGCCGATGGAAGATGTTTTAATACTTTTACGAAACGGTCATAGGTACGAGAAGCGGAACATCCGAATTGATAACGAAACACACTTTGTAATTTCTAGGCTCAAAGATACCCAAGCGGGGAATTCCCCAGTTCAATACGGCGAAAGGGATGATTTGAAAAGTGTGATCGTGTTGCAATCGAACTGTACCATCATTTCATCTTAAGTTTTATATTTTCACGCCACATAATCATAATTTAAAAACAAAATGCTAATTCTGAAAAAGAACTGTTTAAATCATTAAGACATTGTTTATACAGTAATTGTATTACAACCAAAATGTATAATAAGATTTATACATTGACAATATCTAAGTTTATAGTTTCTAAGGTATGTGGACACAGTTAGGTTTGATAGCAGTTCGATCAGAGTTAGTTCAAAGTATAACAAGTAACAATACAGTTGCAATGCATTTCTAATTAGGCTTACGAGATACAAGTTAGTGTAGTTGTAAATTATTCATATAAACCCCCAATGGAAGTGATACATTGCTGTGTCGCTAATAGTTTTTAGATAATTATGTATTGGCTGACCTTGGTTTGCGTGAAATTATCCTGATATTGCTTAATGTTTTCTTTAAGACTCCTTCTATTGTGTACATTAAAATCAGTAAAAACTAATTCGTGTCGCAAGATGCCGCCAGTCGTCAAAGATGATCATAATCGTTAAAATATGTTTTTGCAGTCTGAATTTGATAATACAGTATTTTAAACTAAAAAACTTAAGGATATGTACAGTTATAATTAATTATTGCAGTTAATTTCTTAACATTTTATGACTTTTTTATACATCGCGATTATATGCACACATCACCTTTAAGTCGTGGGATAAATAAGTACCTCGAATGTATTGTTGTTTGGTAAGATGCTTATAATATTTGTCACTGTTTTTTTCATCCAAGGAATTGCTAATAATGAGGTTTTATTGCAGTTTCACCTTCGCTATCGGAAAGCCAAAGCAATTGGGACGCGCTAGGGGGGCTCTACGCTCTGTTAGCGCAACACGATGCTTTGGGCGGGCATGCTCTTGCGCGCAAATCCGTTAGATCGCCATCAAGACGCCTGCGCTTCGGCCGCCGATCTGACCCTGACATGCCACCTCAAGCACCAGTAAGTTAAATACCACAAAAATTGCCCTTGCCTACAACGACGTACATAGAATTAACAAAAAACCACATGTTATATATATTCTTGATACGTTCACAAGACCCATCAATACTGAATGTTGCCGGTATCTGTAACATATATATATATATATATATATATATAATATTTTAATCGTATTGTGGACTTAAAGTACAAAGCGCCGAGGTCTATTGATGTGACGTGCAAAATATTAAACTCATAGATATTTATTAACTACTACTAAAATATAACAAAAGAACACAGTAAACACTGATTAATTTAATTAAATTCACGTTCTGTAATTTTTAGCTTTTGTACCAACTACACTTCTTATGTTGGATGGAGTTAAATTGTAGCCAATTAGAGAAATAAATTTAATTTATAACGACAGATAACTAATAATAATCAATGGCGCTATATCCTTTTCAGTATCTGTTTCATGATAATTTATTAATAAGATAGGCAAGTAGGTGAACAACCTTCAGTGCCTGACACACGCCGTCGACTTTGTTTGGTCTAAGGCAAGCCGGTTTTCCTTCACCGTTCGAGCTAATATTAAATGCGCACATAGAAAGAAAATCCATTGGTGCACAGCCGGGGGTTGAACCTACGAGAGTCGTACGCTGAAGCCACTAAGCTAACACTGGTTTTTTATAAGAACAAAGCTCTAGTCAAAATATATTTACGTCATCTGCTAACATTTTTATTACAACTCCGATTTTATTTATCTTATCGGCACGTGTAAGGTATTGGATTACACGGTATATGTGCAATTATGATAGGATAACGATACCTTCACTATCAATTTCTTTGTAGTAAATTACTGTTGATAAGGAATAAGATCCTCAATGCGGATCTTAATTGAATATCATGTATTTATTATTATATACTGTTTCTTTAATTCCAAAATCAGATCTATATTTGCTATTATGTAATATTTCAAGTTTGCTAGATGGCTTACAATTATTAATGTTAATTTAGATACATATTATTAAGAGTATTGAATAGTGGTGTTAAGAAATTTTGGGTCTCTTAAATTAAATTTTTCCGACTCTGAAACATTTTGATATCAAACATTTGTCATGCTTAAATCGTTCGAATTGGGCCTCGGATTCCTGTATCTGTTTAATATTTTTTGTCTAATAGACAAATACGTCATCACCGCCACCGTCGTTTTTCAGGTCAAACTAGAGTTAAGCCAACAGGTTGCGCTCATAACGCTTGTAAATGAGGGAGTTAAATAATGTAATAAACACCCTATACCATACCTTCTACAAATCTTCTAGTTATCTTTTCACACACCATGTTTATGTTGATATTGTATGTGAACTTAATTCAAATTTTTGTTATATTACGTATTTAAATTCCAAACTAATATTCCTATAACAGTATATATTTCTAAATCATTATTTGAGTCACTGAACACTATAATTCAAGGCTTGTCCAGCAGCGGAAAATGTTTCACAGAATTCACACGTTATTACGATCATAGTATACACATTCCATATCCATCCATATTGTTACAACGATAAATTTACCTACTTGTGTGCATATTTACGTTTCTGTATAGTGGACAACGATAACAACTTTAAAACTTAATTGTATAAGACAATTTATACAATAAAACGTGATAACAAAATTAATTAGTTAAAGTTGATATATGAGAGAACGTAAATGTACATAAATTGAATTTGATTCGTGTAGAAATTTTAGTGCATTTTAACAAAGCCAGCGAGACAAACTAAACAAAGAAACGTCTAAATATGTTCGGTATAACAAGTGTTGCATATATACTCGTAACCTCATAAGTGCAGTGTAATGATATAATATTATACATAATGTACACTGAGAACAGAGTACTAAGGTAGAGCTCAGGCCTCTACAATTTTTCGCCTTAGATTTAAAGTTCACAATGTAACTTACTTTAAAATAAAATTCCTATAAATATCTAATTCCGCCTTTATTCCAAGTATTTAAAAGCAATATCGATGTGGATGTAATCCGGATCACGACAGAATAACACGGTAGCACAAAAGATTTTATTGTATGAATTTTCTATACATCCTAGGAATTTGCTACGTAATTCTTCTATGAATGTATTATTGCGTAAACATATTTTTAAGAGGTATGAATTTCATTGATTCTTTTAAAATTGTTGTATGATTTCCAAACGGAGTTTGAACAAAAAAAAATACGTATTTTACTTCTGGATGTATTTAACAGTGCTATTATTTTTATAGTTGGATGAAATGGATGAGCTTCTTTCCCTGCGTGAAGTTCGCACCCCTGTGCGTCTACGTTTTGGCCGACGTTCTGATGAACGTGTTGTTCCACACATCTTTCCCCAAGAGGTATATTATATGAAATTGTTTTATTAAAACCAAATCTTGCAACATTAAGCCGAATACGGCTAAATAGTTCTAACTTTTACGTTATACATTTTAGTCAGACGTCCTAATTTCGATTCTCAGGAAACCAGTTGTTTTATGTTATACACATGACTTGCGTTTAGAAATATAATCAGTCCAATAGACGTAGAAAATATTTTTATTTTTAAGTTGTAGGACAAATTTCATACTTTTAAATGTGTATGTAATTTAAACTATAAAAATCTTGATCGTTTAGTTACGATGGATCTACCTATTTTACAATGAAAATATAGCAAAAGATACAATACAATAGCAAAAGAGCTTCCTAATAAATCTAGAAATCCCGCTGAAAATATACTCTTCAGCATTGAAAGATAGCTCTGTAGAGGCTTATCCGCCTTATTGATCCATTCCATAGCCCATAAACTCCGACGTATCTTGTAAAAACCAGAAACGAACATATTGACCTTAACAACCCTCTATTATTAGATACACCTGAGTTTATGTGTTATTTGCGGTATTCTGAAGCTTCTACTAGTTCATTTCAATTGATATTCCTAAGCAGTAGTATAAAATTATTATAATTCGAATGAATATATAGTACGAAATCAGTTAACCATTTAATTATATAAGATACTTACTCATTCCCTAGGTCTAAAATCAGAAGGATTTTCCAAACTCCTCCTTCCAAAAACCTTCTACTTCGCGAATTTAAAGGATTGAACAGTGCTTATCCAGAGCTGGATTTATTCGGTAGTGGGCTGATCGGTTTTAGAGAAGGCACTGTTGCGTGCCTATCTCGAACCTTATACCCTGTTTTGCTAAAAAAAAATCTACTTTACCAATCTGCAAATCTTATTGTATGCTTATTTTATCTTGTATATGTTTTGGTTGGATCTTTTAATTTTTAATTTCCTTTATGAAACACTTATTTTTACTTCCATTATCAAACAATGTAATAGATTTTGTAAAATATGCAGTAGATTTAGTACTATGTACGATGTAGTAAACTTTAATAAATGAATATATATATAATGATATATGGGTCAGTAAAAATTTTACGAGTTCGGAAGTTATGAGTTTAAAGTTAAGTTTTTAGTTAAACAAAGCTTAAAGTAGATATTTTTCTTAAAGTTTCATTTGTTTCAACACCTAATGGTTACGAGGGATTTGTATTATAGTTGAAACGTGACAAGTGTAGTTTGTTTCTTGTTATCGCTATTGTTCATTTTATTAGCGTTGTTGACTAGTTTTCCTGTTCAGGAGCAAGACCGCGCCGTGAGAGCACCCTCAATGAGGCTTCGCTTCGGCCGACGATCAGATAACAACATGTTTTTACTTCCATATGAGGTATTTTTGATATATTGGTTTTGGGTATTACATTAATACGTTAGGGATTTGTTTAGAATCGATATTTTAATCTAAGAGAGTATTTTTAATACTTCTTTGTTACAGGCACGTGGGAAATTTCCAATAATTACTTTTAAATTAAGATTCTTTATAGAATAGAATTTCTTTATAATTTTGTCATGTCCTTAATGCCTTTATTGACTTTGACACTTAGTTCTATTTTTTAAATTCATTACAACAGTTCAACGGAGCTTATAGCTAATTTATTGTTTTTTTTTCTTCAGTCGGCCATACCCAAGGAAGTGAAAGCAAGCAGCTCAATTGAAGACGACAGGCAACAGAATTAAACCGAAAGAGAAATAACCATATCTCCGCTCCAAATAAAATTGTCAATCTCTTAATATAAGAAAGTAATGATTTATTGATCTACAATTTTAAGTGTCTCTTTAATCAATTTAGATGTTATTTCATTAATCTTAAGCTTTGTGTACATAATCGTATAGATATTGTTAATAATGTTACTTGTAGAGCAAATTTATTTTATTGCTTTTCTACGCAATAATACGGGTAAACAATTTTTTTTGCTAAGTATACAAAGACTGTCTTTTAGTTTGTAAAAAGTGACGATTTTTACATTTATAGAGCTGGGCAATGTAAAAATTCCTCACTTCACTTTTTACCTTCTAGCTTTTTGAACTCAAATTTTTGTATAGTTTAGTAAGTGTATAAGTTGAAATATAAAACCAAAGATTCAAAGTTGTTTTAATTGCAAACCCAATAATTATGTTAAATTAAGTTTGTTCAACGCAGTAATGAAATGATGAATAATGAAACAACATTATCTGTAGGATATAATTTAGTAAATGTTTTGATTCAATATACGAAAAATATTAATTACATTAGTCCTCGGTAAAGGGCTACTTTGAAAAAAAAATCGTACACATCACATTCAAATATTGATATATTATTTTATGTATCAAGTGATTTCCTTTCTATTTATTAATTTGATTATACCTCGTCAAGTAATAAAATTGCCTATACATAGAGCTGTTTGAGACCCAAATTCTCCGTTTATGTATATATGAAAGAGGAATTGCATGAGACACGTATTGATTTAAATGACTTACTAACACCTCTCAGTAAAATCTAATTATAAGAGATAGAAGTTACATTGCAAGCGTAGTTTCAATATTGGTTGTTCTAATTCGCAAAGACAAAGGTGGAAGGGCATAATCGATCACTAATACAATAAGAGTTGCCAGCTATCCTCGCACTGCAACGAACAAATCACTCTAATTAGCACGAACATTACTCACGCCAGAGTAATGTTTAAACCATAAACTTTAACTTACTGTATTTTCTCTCTATATAAAAAATAGAACACAAGAAGAGAGACTGTTATTGGAAACTTTCTAGTTAAAAAATATCCTTAATTGTATATTGGGTTGGACTTAAATTACTTATTAGTCTTAAGTTAGGCTAGATCGTAATAAACAAACGTATGTAGTACGAAGTTTAGTAAATGTATTAAAAAACTAAATTTATTTTCTCACGGGTAGTAAGAAGGATTCAAATTAATATTTTGAAATGTATTAGTAATTGTCCACTGCTAAGAGTACCGCATCATTAAAGTGCATTTATCGATACATAAAAAAATATAAGTTATAATAATCTAATGTCACTACAACCCTATATGTCTTTCATCAGAAAAGACTTCTTTGTTAAGTTTTATTACTACAGCAAGTAACTTTCTCCGCTGATACATGTAGGTGATTTTGGAGACTAAGACACCTCGCCTTCCACGTACGTTCACGTGTTAGTAGTGAAATTAGTTAATATAATAATTAATCCTCAAAGTTCCAAAGTTCGAACGTATCTTAGGGTTCAGAATTTACGCTCACAAAATGGCGATATTTTCGAATTTTTCGATGCTATGAAATTAATTACGCTTGACGAGCATAATTTTATTGATCATATGAAATATAATATTTAAAATAATCGCTAGAATCTGGTAATTATGGAAATATCGAATGCATCATAAGCAGTATGTACTATGATGAAAATAGTTCTGGAAAGTGTATATAATTGTTTTATTTAATAAAACAAATGCGTTTGTATTTTTTTAGAAATAAATTGAGCCTTGGAGAAAGACAATATACAAATTTAAGGCTACTATAACCTCATTTGAGATGCGAGCTATTTTATAAGAATGGCAGTAACTCTTTACGCAAAGAAAGCATAATTTAATCTCGTAACAAATTGTTCCCAACTGCATTAATATCAATAAAGTTATAAGCGGATCTTAAGACAGTCAAGTCTAGAGCCTTCTTGTCAATATGTCACATGCACTGTTTATGTAATAGAGATGACGTCACTCGTGGACCTCTCCGTATAATGCTATTTATGGAACTCGTGCAAGTTTAGCGCTCCCAACTTGTTTATAATTAAGTTAACTTCAAATCTTATAATGTACTCGTGCTTGAAAAGGAACGTTATATTGAGTATTTCCAATATGTTCAATAGAATGTGTATATCCTTATTTAACGCTGTGAGACATCAACTATGGGTATGATTGTAAATACTTTAAAAATTTGATTTTTTTTACGTAATTTGACTGTGTTGCAAAACAAAATAGATATATTGTTCTATTACTGTTATGTAAATTAAATAAAACTGGCTCAAGTTTTACTGTTCCTAAAAGGTCTGTCGATGTATAACTAATTATACCTCGACATATATATTATTGCTAATCTTTTACCCTGTTTTTACAGTCTGCTAAAGGACCAAAAATAAAGGTAAAATCACACCATATATACACAATCGACATGCTCATTCACTCTATAATAATCACGAAGTAGCGAGCATCGATAAAAAGAACTCAATAAAAATTTAGGACCCATTTTGTATTCTTTTTGTTTCATTATACGTATTCACCGGCACAAAGCGATGCAAACTCACCGTACAGTTAAATAGAAAAAAGGTATCTAAAATTTTTCCAATTGGATAAATTCAAAACGTGGCCGTGCTCATATTATTTTAAATTACCTTTATTTTTTAACAGTTTATTGGAAATGTAATGAAGACCTACTATATAGACATTTTAAACTTTTACACATTTCACGGCTGTACACAAACGATACGACCGTATAACTTTCAGATTTGATTCTAGGGGAAATAATTGCTGATTGAAAATACTCAAATCATCTACAATAATTGTGATTGAAGTAGATACAATTCATAGCAATTCCAGAAATCGTTGCAGAAGTTTTAGGCATATGGCTAATCCTATTTTGAAGGAAATGTTTAGTAAAATAGGCGTAAACATATATCTGCTTAGAGAAGATGCGTAACCGTGAATACGCACGGTGATTCACTTCGTAAAATTGTGCACTTGCATTAGATCATATGATTTAAGCATAATAATTATTACATTGAACAATATATTAAAATACAATTTCTGTATTATTTTGTGGCATCTGTCGAAATTCTATTATATTAGTATAAAAATATACTGGAAATGTACAAAAAAGATAACAGACATTTTTTTAGCATAACCTTCTGCGTAAAAGTAAAAATATTCATATAATATAACCCTTCTATCATCAGCCAACTTTTGTTTCAGTAATCCATCCTGGTTAAATTATTATTTTTTAAAATTATAGTGTATAGGTTCTTTAGATGAAAATCTGTTACAGGGACAGCGGACGCACACCTGCTCGCGTGTGTTTGTTCACTAAAAATAACTTCATGTTTCATATTCGCTATTATTTTACTGTAAACAACATTCCTTCTGTCTCCTCTCTGTACATAATGTACCTTAACATAAGTTAACAATTACTAAAACAACTACAAAAATATAGGGAGGGAGATGTACATAAAAAATTAAATTATTAAAAGATCCACAAATAGTGATTCCGCCATAAGATTATAATAAATAAAATCTGCTACTTATATTGAAAACTAATAATTACTTTCATTGCAAACAAATCAATATTATTGAAGAAAGAAAAATAAAAATGCAAAAAAACCAACGTTGCAAATTCGAACTTTAATATCACAAAGTCAATAATTCCGCCGCAACCTTGATTACAATTAGATTTGCCGTTGTAATAAACGGTTTCAATTTTAAAGTTTTCAACGAGTAACTAACTTATGCAAGCCTTTCGAAAATGTTTGAAAATGAACGAATTTTCAGTATTGCTACGGAAATCGAGGAGCGACCGGAGATCAATAACCTTACACTGATGGGGTTTTCTAGATGCGAGACCTTTTTATTTATGCTTTCCACTGAGCTAAATATAGAGAGACATGTTTAATAAATTTCTCATTTATCCCGCAGTAGATAGCGCTAGTTCATTCGGAGGCTGGAGGCCGCTGCTTCAAGAGATTGTTTGTCGCAGCTCATTACAGTCATTAGTGCACGACAGTTTAAGTTCAAGGATCGCTTCCTAAATTGTTTGTTATTTTCTGGTAAGTTTGTACGTGGAATTTTACTGTATCTCAGGAATTTATTTTTATTACACATTAAATTTTTACGCACAAGGCGTTTCATAAAAATAACAATAACGAGTAAAAACAGCAGATAGCAATAATTTCATATTGCATTTCAAATGTAAAAAACGTATCTAAAAGCCGTGAAAACTTTCAAGTGCAGTGTAACGTGATTCAACAATTTTCATGATCATGAAACAGGTGAGGTTGCGTGGGCGCGTGCCGACCGCCCGCCCAGTACAGTAGGAGACAGGCAACGACGCCGCTCGCACGAATCGCACCGCCGCACAAGGTACATAATTAAAATGCTCACGCTTCGTAACATTCGCACTAATAAACGCTTAAAACGTATGTAAATGTTTTTTATTAGACGTCACCCATGACTAACTTCATGTAGTATTCCGCTGCAATAATAGATCTCTATTACTTCATGGTACTGAAATAGTCCGTCTCGTTTTCACTGCGGCGGTCTGGATCAAAAATACGTTCGTGTCATGTTTAGGGAAATACATACATACTTTTGCACTCATCCCGATAAAGAATAACCCGATAAATTGTTTTAATCGATACATACAATGTCAATGAAGCACGAAATTACGGCTTATTGTCAACATAAACCTCAGGGTGACATCATTTCTCATTAGATAGTCTAATCGTATTAGTTAGATGTGTTTTAAAAATAAAAGTAAACTATTTTGGTTCATCACAGTTTGAATTACGCGGAGATTTAACCTTGATGACGGCGTTAGCGACCTTGTCAGACAAATCTACTTATAACCATCGGTCTGTGACACGCCATCGGCAAAATTTTCATATTTCCGATAACTTCATTTTGCTGGAAAATAAAGTTAAAAACAAAAGTTGGTTGCTGTTTAACTTTAATAATTTAAATACGTATAATATTTTGTCCTAACTTTTGATGCATAAATACTAATATTGTATGTGATCACACACAAATAAAAGTGTGTGTGTTTGTGTTTGAGCCGAAAGTTTCTCGAATGAATATATCACACTGCGGATACAATTCAAAATAACACGGATACTGAACACAATTTTTGCTCCTCCCACGCTTTTTTCGTATTTATTATGCTCGTATATCTTTCATACCAGACGCAAATCTACTTCACTAGCATTTTGTCCTAATATTATAATTTTATCTTTGTTTCGGTTAATAACTAAGATTGCCGGAAAAATATTTTTTTATAACTTTTCAAAATAACTATACTGAATGGAAAAATACATCACATCATATAAACACAAGTTATTTATATTATAGGAAACTAAAGTTATTATTATTTATTAACATATTTAAAAACAATACAAAAAGTCCTCTGACGCAGGGCCAAATTATTTTTTTCCGCCTCTACTTTTAACTATGATACTTAATAAACCTAGAACTCGACTCGTGTTTTAATTACAAGTTATTAGAGTATTTCAAATATATTTCGTACATTTGTTTTGTATCGTCAAAATAACGTGAAAAATTATTTATCAATTAATTAACTGACTATTTTCTTATCAAGTGTTTACAGAATTATTTACTTTATTAATTTTATATGTAAATGTCTTCCGGATTTATTTTACAATTAAGTCCCGAGCCATACGAGTTTCCACTTAAGTTCTTGAGTACGAGACTGTTTATGACTGAGATTATCTGAGATTAAATTATGTCAAGGGCAATGTTTTCAAAATTAAATACTTTAAATAATTACTGTTAAAGTATAGTGAGTCTTAAATATAACTTTAATCGATATTCGTATGCTGATGTGTACTCTCTTTAGTAGGTACTTTTAAATAGCAACAATTCCGTCACAAATAATTTGTGAGTAAATGTCACGCTCGCTATAGTATTTTTTTCTTGTTTATGTAATATTTTATTATTAATCTCTTTTTGGTTTTGCGTTATTAGTACTATAGAGTAGCTCTGCTTCTGTTGTTGTTAGCGTAAAGTTCCATACAAACTAACCAACGAATCAGTTTTATAATGGTACATTAAAACGCGTTACTATATTGAGGCGTCGTTATAACGGCATACATTGGGATTAACTAAACGAAAATGTCGTGATTGTGGTCGTTCTATAGATAACCCTAAGCTAAAGATAACCCTTTGCATGGACTGTTTATTTGACATTAAAAAAATCCTGCAGAATTAATATTGAAGACAGACATACTATGTACACAAAGTGCCATATGATTGTATGATTTTATCACTTTTATTATACTTAACAAACTAGCTAATCATATAGCTTTTTTAAAGAGTAAAATGTTGTATACATCGAAACGTGACACAACTCTTTTGAACTGACTGCAAACCATCAAACAACGAACTGATTTCAAAACTAATATAAAATCATTTCTCCAAATACGCTTTTATATCAAAGTCATAAATTTAATATATCTCGCCTCGGAAAAATTCGTAGTTGTATCATTTATTTCCAAGATTTTCAATAACATGCTTAGCCTTTTAGATAACTTATTTGTACACCTCCCAAACATTATACGAAAAATATATTATGGCCGTCGTGTTAGCTGGCAGGTATAATAAAATCGCAATAAGACGACTTTTGGCCTTAACTCGGCGCGTGAATCTTTCGTTGATGTAATGTTGTTGTACTCAAGAAACGTAGACTTCAATTACATAGTTGTGTTCTAATTAATATTAAGCTTATCAAAAAACAATTGTAACATTTTGCTATTCAAAGGTAGTTTACGAAATTTGTTTGTCACAATTCTCACAGATTTTAAAATAGATTAAAAATCATACAAGTTACAATGGAATACTATTATTTTTTTTAAATATAGAGACAACAAACAGTCGTCTACTTTATACTATAATTTAAAAATAATTACGCTTTTATTTCTATATAAATAAATCATCGAACTGACAGCTATAATCATACCCTTTGTTCTTAAATGGACGATTTATATTCAGCGTGACCTGGTTTTTCACTTTTTTGAAAAAAGAAATACTAATTACAATGGATTAGACGTAATGAACTTCGTTAGAAAATACAACTAAGCAATTTAAAATATAACCAGATAATACTTTAAAGAAATGCACAGAGTGAACTTTATTATTTACATATATTAGAATCACGATATTTTATCAAGAATTACCTCCTTCGATTTTCAGAAGGGATATTTCAATTTTAAAGGCGTTGCGCAAATTAAAAGATTAGAGCACCTAATTTCAAACCTGTACTTGCCAAGCAAAACCAATCTATTCATATTTCTAGCGCAACGAACGACTTCAAAATGTCCACGGGACCGAAGATAGTCCATAAGCAGTTCAACTCACCTATGGGGTTGTACTCGAAGCAGAACATCCAGGAGACCCTGAACAAGCACCTGCATAACCTTGACAATGGAACTGTTGGGTATGCCACATTAATAACTCTATATTGCTAGTAACATTTCTGTTTAACAAAATTTATTGGTACATGATATTTTACATATAAGGTTAATTATAAACATACCTACGTAATTATACTCTCGAGTTAATGTCATTAACATGGCTTGAGTTGACTGTTTTTTTTTAATTAGGGACGAAACACGCCGTCGATATCAAAGGGCATGTTTATAGAGCAACGGAATTTTTTTACCTGTTAGAACAATTGCTTCCGCTATTAAATATGTAAGTAAGGAAGCAATTGCAAAAACAAAGATATTAGTAATTCCGTTTGAATAAAATTTCTACATATTTAGGTCAAAGTAAATATTTTCATAGCCTTCACACTTAGAATCTTTTAATAAAACAACATTCTAACTGTACTACGAGTCCTCTTGTATATTAGAAGTGTCAGAACAATTTATATTCTTAGTCTGTATTTCTTATTTCTGTTTTATAAGTGTACTCTAATGGTAAACATCAGATTATAACTGGTAAATAAATAGTTAATTTCTTCGGCATCCTGGTAGACAGAAAAACTATAATAAAACTATTATAATAAACCTATAAAATAACATAATGTCGCATTACAAAATTTCATAGAGGCGTACCCTTATCGCGTCACGGAATCACGAGGAAATGCAAGTTAAGGAAAGTGACATTACATATGATTTTGATAGAGTTCGATATTAGTATCGTTCATTGAACAATCCATCAACAAGATAGACGTTGCCAATACGCATGAATCACAGCCGAATCACACGTTCACGCGCCGATATAATACTTGAAATTGTGATGAGAGCAGCACTTATGCAAGTGATGCTACATTTATGCAGTTGTGTTAATATATATGGAGTATATAACATTTTATGGGTTTAAAGTTGTGCACGATTGAGTTAGCACGCGAAACAGGCCGGCTAAATTCGTTCCACAACAGTAATGCAGTTTTTGTACCACAACTATGTAGAACCAGCTGCCCTCTGAAGTATTTCCGAACCAATTCGACATTTCCTTAAAAGGTCGGCGACGCGTCGCAAGGCATTGAGAGTGTCCATGGGCGGCAATCACTTAACATTAGGTGAGCGCCCTACCCGTTTCCGATGAACTGTTTTATATAAAAAAAAAATGTTGTAGAATAGAATTTAAGTAATAACTAATATAAGTTGTTACTTATCGTTAAACAGATCTCAACATTATCAGTATTTAAAAATGTTTTCACCGATAAACTAAATTCTGTGTTAAGAGTCAAAACGAACTTGATTTTTAAGAAATTACTGACAGACAAGATGGCGGATGTCTATGATCACTTGAGTAGTTTTATTTGTTGAATTTATTTTTTAATAAAAATGATTTAAAATGTAATAGATCTCTGTCTGCACGAACACTGAGTTTGAGCGTGGAACTCTCAACCGTTACGGTCGGGCTTTCGAATCCCGGCTGTGCACAAAAAATCTACTATCTGTGTCTACTTGCCTTTAAAAATAATAATCACGAATCAAATACAGGAATCGAAGGCTAAGGTCACAGTTCTTGTACCACAGTTTTTTTAATGTCTGAGATAATATTTCATTTATGTTACCGGTTAAAGATGCGTAAGTTAGTGTAGATTTTACTGAGCCCAAGATGTTATTAGTAAGAAATGTTTTATCAATTTTTATATTTAATTAATTAGTCATTTTTATTGGTATGGGGAAGAGGGTAAATTATTATAATACAATTTAAATAGATACATACCATAACTTCTAGACGGGTTTGGCATTTTAGTGTTGATTGATTGTCGTTAAAGCTTTTCTGTTTCTAATATGGCAATTACTTCACTATGTGGAACCAGCCCACAGAAGTATTTCCAAATCAATTTGACCTTCAAGTACCCTAAGTACTTCAGGAAAAGAGCGTACCAATTATTAAAAGGTCGGCAACGCACTTGCGAGCCTTCTGGGAATGTGAGTGTCCATAGGCGGCGGTATCACTTAACATCAAGTGAGCCTGCTGCCCGTTTGCCTCCTATTACATTAAAAAAATATATATTATTTTGCCTGCAGTCGAGCTTAGGATCCACTTTACGCTACGAACTTAGCTAGGGAAGTAGTATGGACAAATTCACCATTCGTTTAATAATATATGAATTAAATTAAACCTTTTATAACTTACAAATATCGACAACAAAATCAAGAAAGATATTATATTTTCGAATGAAACACGTTGATTCGTATGTATGATAAGGAACACCTACCAAACACTGACCTTTCGCAGTTATTCAGCAGAACGCCAATCTTGCCCCCATTCCATTTTATATTAAAGTATACTAAAATAAATCGTTCGGTCTCTAACGAGATTCTTTGAGGTTACATACTGGATAAATGTTTAAGAAAATTTACATTCCTATCACGTATCTCAGTAATGGGCCACGTAAATAATAATTGTATTTTTTCTTTTGTAAACTTCTCATTGTGACGTGATTAACTAGGCCGTCCTAAGTTATTTAAGAGAATTTTTTTTCGAAATATTGTTGGAATTAATTGAATGGTGTTTGAGACTTCAAGCTAGTGTTGGAATTGTTATATAAATTGGGTAACTACTTTGCCGCGGGCAAGCCCTATAGCAGGCTGGCAAGTGCCACCTTACCAGATAAAATAAATATTTATTATATTTCGCCGGGAGTCGAGTTAGGTATACGTCATTTATCACACGTACCACAGAAGCGGTACTAGAATAAATTCAGTATTATACACATTACTCCGATGAAAGCATTATTGTCGTCAAAGAAAAAGATTAAACATGAAAAGAAAGTACAAGTTTAAAGGCCGGCAACGCACTAGCAAGCTAATTGGCATTGCAGGTGTCCATGGGAATTCATGCACTCTAAGTGTTAATACATCAAGCCAGGAATCGTATTAAAATACATCTAAAGTGCATTAATAAAATATTATTAGGGAAAAATATTTTTTTTAAATACAATCGTAAAACTACGATCATAGAATCTGCGCATTTATTTTATAAATGTTATTGTTATCCGCCATAAACCAACCGCTTATTTACGTAAGTATATAATTATTTGATCTATGCATGCACGTAATTAAGATGTTTATCTAAAAACTTCTTTCTATGAATACATGGAAGAAAAAGTATAAGACGCGGAATTTGTTCGATGCGAAGTGAACAGTCGCATCGGGACAAGCGCGCAGCGCGTGCGCATTATTCACAGTTTATTTTCGGTATTATATTGTTCTTATTTATAGTGATAATTGTTTGTTGTAAACATTTTCGCGTCACCCAATTTGGCATAAAATCTGTAGCCTATATATAATTTCTAACGTAATTGGGTGAAGCCTGCAGGATGGCTTTGATCATCGAATGTGATGAGTAAGTTCTTTTAATCATGTCTTATTTTACCTCTACTCTCGTGGTTGTTGTTAAATATAAAACTGGATTGACGTTCAGCATAACATCAGGTTGGCTCTAAAGTTGATTAAAGTAACTAATATGCATTTAATATTTGATATACATACTTTATAAAAAAGATGTATATTTTTTGTCTACTTTCAACTCCTACGGATATTTTTAGTTTTAGTATAGCTGTTGGATACACTTTTACAGTCTCACATAGCATATATCCATACATATCTTTATCTATTTGTAAAAAAATCATCAAAATCGAATAACCGAGTACTTGTATGCAATATTTTATTAAAGCTTCAAATGTGTAATGAACTGTTTAACTTTTTGTGTCAATACTGTCGAATCAATGCCTTAATAAAGCCTTCAAATTTTATTACGTCTTACATATGTAAAGTTTAAATAAAATGTCTTTAACAATTGTTAAACATTTGGAACTAATCTAACTACACATATGATTACTACAACTGCGTCCAGTATTGTAAAGTTAGTGGAAACATTTTTTACAAGTATACATAGTTTTGTGTTAAATGTATTTCTAATAAAACGAAACGCCAAAAGCTTATTGAGTATTATTCACCTCTTTACTAGACAACTTAACATTTTACAATCATTATTTATTCGTAAATTAAATATTGAAGATTTTTATATCAAAATCAACAAAATTCGAAGTTTTAGTACTTATTAATATTTTGGATTATTACTCACAAGCAGGATGAGCTGTTTATGGCTTAATGTAAGCAGCATCATACCTGTCATTGACACTTCATGCTACCTAATAAGGTTATCGAGGTGAACGGGAGATAAAGTTGCAATTCATATAAAAAGTTTCGTAACAAGTGATTGGCGTGTATAAACTGCGTCTTAGGTATAATCGTGATTGCAAAGATACTTTACAATTTTTTTATGTCATGTAATGACAAATCATAAACAAGCTCCATTTTGGCGCAAAAATAGTAATGAGACATTATTGTCGTCAAGTGCTATTGTTTACTTCACGAAAACGAAACGCGAAAATTGACAAACAATAAACACATTAGCAATATATTATAGAAATGAAAACGGTTTTACAATAAATATTTTTTCGTGACACGCTGATCTGCAACTTCATTCAGAAAATGCACTTGATTGTGCGCAAACCATTTTTAGTTATTATCTTAAGACATTTCTGAGTTTCATTATATCCCAAAAAATCGTTTAAACTTTAGATACTATTAAATTGTAATCGTTCCAATCTGTATGACAATGAGATACGTCTTGGTTCAGTCACTTTCATTGTTTCGTTTCTATCAAAAGAATCCAATCACTTTTAAATTCCATTAAACGAAACAAGTCCATACAAACATTTGTTTAATTTCACCAATGACTACAAAAGGTTCAGAAGCTACGCAGATTGACACAATTGAAAGTGAACTCACGAACGCTTTGTCACAAGTTCTTGCGCCATTTTCTCACGATGAGTTTCCTATATCACTTAAATAAAGTTACCGTTTTTGTGATTGACTTTCCGAGCAACGATGAAAATTGATTCATTGAGTAAACCGAGAAAGTTCACGGAGTTTTGCGGTAATTGAATTTCTCAGCTTATTACTTTTAATTGAGCATTCAGACGTGGTTTGTTATTGTCAAAATGTCAGTTGGGGATTTAGGATTGCACTATTATATAAGTATCAACAGTACTTGTGAGACTATTGTCTCCATCTGCGTTTATACTGGAAATGTTGGGGTAGGAATCACTTGAACTAAGAGCAATCGGCAATCTACTCTGCACTAAATATATTGAGTCTGTGCGGCGGTGTTGGCCTAGTGGCTTCGGCGAGCGACTCTTATCCCTGAGGTCGTAGGTTCGATCCCCAGCTGTGCACCAATGGATTTTCTTTCTATGTGCGCATTTATCATTAGCTCGAACGGTGGATGAAAACCTCGTGAGGAAACCGGCTTGCCTTAGACCCAAAAGGTCGACGGCGTGCGTCAGGCTGATCACCTACTTGCCTATTCGATTAACAAATGATCAAGAAACAGATACAGAAATCTGAGGCCCAGACCTAATAAGGTTGTAGCGCCATTGATTTATTTTTATTACAGACTGTATGGGTCTGCTTTTGGCATTCCTTAGGCTTTATGTATCTGAAAAGTATTTTTAACTTCCAAAGCATGCCCTTCTGTTTGAGTGAAGCTCGCGATCTGACCAGCACTAGTTTCGTGTATAACCGTACACCGTTTTATACCCGCTAGATCATAGAGTTATTGGCGACAGGTTTGGAAAGGCTGACTGATGAATATAAGATACTTTTATTTTAAAAACCCAGCATTTTGCTAAGGTAATATATTTATAAAATATATATATATATATATATATATATATATATTGAATATTTTGATTCCTGTCATAATTTTCTTGTATTATCGTGTATCTATTTGATTCTGTGAAAACAAGTGTACTTATTGTTTTTAGTGAAATGAACCACAATTTGTTTCAGAATCGACTTTAACAATCCATCCACAGACAAACCAGGAAACCTTGCCAACTCAGCAGTTCTCCGAATGCTAGAAGAAGAAGAAAGAAACAGGAAAGGATACCCAAGTGAGTTAGCTACCCTTTTAGATGGTATTTCTCCTTAAAAGTATAGTACAACTTTTTTACGCCTATTAACGCTTTTACCTAACAATGCCTTACCAGAGTTAGACCCAACCCAAGTCAGGGCGATTTTGGAAAACTTGGAACATACGAAACGCCGATTTGACGACTTTTGGCCCCCAGGAAGTAAAAGAGCAGCCTGGAATGGACAAATCAACTCCACTTCCTATCTTTACCCTCAGTTATTGAAGGCTGCCAAAGGTATCCTTGGCCATAGAATCCATTTCATAGACTGTCCATTATTTAAAATAATTAATTTCAATCACACTAATTTGAATTTCAATATTTAACAGGCATTAGCTGTGCATTGATAAACAAAATCAATAACAATATTTGAATAGATATGAAGCCCGACATTGAAAATTAATTCCATTGGGATTAAATACACATGCTAATAAATTCGCGCTTTTGATGATGTGTGGTCTGATATTTTCATTTTAGGTAATTTATCACATCTCAACGTATGTAAACAAATGATAAATATTTATTTAAACAAGTAAGCCTACAAGAGCAAAATATTCAAAAGTAAAAGTTTCGGACAATCGATATTAATTACTTATTGAACGAGCTGAATTGAAAGTCAACATTATAATTATAATCTATTTTTCTAACTGTAACGAAGACTAGAAACTCTAATTACATAAATATTTTCAAAAAAAAGGTAGTACTAAAGGCGCTATGAAATATATTGATAATAAATGGAATAACGACATAAAAGTGAAATAAAGATAATACAATTATAAATAATCATAACAAATGTTATATAAAGTTTTAAAACATTCGTCTTTTTTTCATTTAAGTCGTCGTATAAACAAAAACCCCTTGCTTATTGATTAATTATAGATATAAATACGGCTTATTTGTCACACCTCCTACTGTCCGATGACGAAAGCGACGAGGACAGGTCATTAGCGGACAGATTGACAAAAAATATCTCACAAAAGATCAGTTTTTAAACAGCAACGAACGAAAAACGACCGAAATGCCTGAAACGATATTTTTTGGTAACGTACTTATTTTAGTTATTTTGCTAATTTTATTAATATATTTAAATCTCAATTTACCGTTGCATAAGCTTGATTCCACATTCTTTCGCTAATGTCCTAAACATGTCTAGAGAGACCCTTACAATTTTAATTGTTAGGGTTGTTGTAATAGTAATTTATTTTCATTGCGTAACTAACGCCAACACTGTTACTGTTACGAAAAGCCTAAACATCTAAAGAATGCTGATTAATTATATATTAATATAATAGAATTTAAGAACAAATATAAAAATAAAACCATAGTCAAAGAGTTCAACTTAGAAAAGTTACAAAGAACATTGAGAATAACAATAAGTTTCTTAATTTTATTTTGCTTCTTGACCGTGATCGCACTTTATAAAAAAGTTTTTGACGCAACGCGTAACTATTTCTGGTGAGCCACTGTATTCGCGAGTTCATGAATCAACATCTAATAATACACGATGCAGTGCTGTATGACTCCACTCCGCTATCACCTAGATATCTAAAATGTTTTCTGTATCTGTAGACGTAGAGATTGTCGTTCAGTTATTCGATTCAGGCACACTACTTGGTAAACATTTTGCATTATAATATAACATAATTAATTAATAAAAATTGAACATTGAAAAATAATTCCGTATGTAAAAAGCGAATTATAAATCCAAGACATGATGTTTTACTAATTAAAGTCATTGAAACACCTATTCTTTCTAGAAGCACGCGATGTCATGTCTTTGTATAAGTTGCATTCTGAAAATAACTAACAATTAATTACAGATTAGCGACTACAAACTGTTCGATCCATCAATGTTATGTTCGATGATTCAGCGTTGATTGCATGCCAATGATTCGGGGGAGACAGTGTGACTATCGGGAAAATTTATTTATATTTTGGTTAGAACAAAAGAAATAAATTATTTGAACTACAAATATATAAATAAATAACTAAAAAATATCCCGATGGTTAAAATACACAGTAACGAAAATATACCTGCATTTTCATTACTGGTATTCCACGTCCCTCCAACATAAATGTAATTACTCACCAATTTAATTATGTAATTAAATGTAAATGTAAAGATAGGTATGTGATCCTTAACTTCATCGTTTTAATATATAAACTATAACTATTAGTCTATTAGAACACTATTAGGAAGCTCTGAAATTACTTTTAATTTCATGTAAGATGAAGTCTGAAATTTGATTTGCCCATATAGCCACATAATACATAATTCCAAAAATAATAGCATAATTTCATACGAGCTATTATTCGATAGCAAGCCGATATCATAGCAATAGTTAATTGAAGATTATAGCACCGATGGCAGTTATATATCACTTTAATTAATCTCTTAAGCTTCGACAAAAATCTCGTATACAAATAGCCCATAGAATTAGTATCCATAAGAACTTAATGCTAAATAATGAATCATTAATGTGTATTTATTGCTACCTTATAATAAATATGCAAATTACATTAATATTAAAGGAAGAAAAAACCATGCAGAATAAAAATTTAAGAAACAAAATTGTCCTAAGCTTTTAATCCAAGGTTTATAGTTCTAAAAGTTATGGGAGACAACAAGCATCAGAAATCGTTGTTCGTTGCGGAAGTTTTCTTTAAAATTTTGTTAAAATGTTTTATCTTTTGACGTAAATTCGGAGTGCAAAAGTTATGTCCTATCAATAAACAGAAATACCTAAGATGTGGTCTATGGATCTCTTAAAATCTGAAAATATAATAGTCGTTGAGCACCTACACACCTGGCAAGCGCGCCAAGTGGTTGAATAGTCCTTGGTAGATTGTGGTAGGAAGCACTCGTGCACATCTCTAGTATTAGTGAGTTTCACTATACACTTTATTTACTATACAGTTTTTCATTATCATTTAATTTAACGAAGGCATTTTTGGTAAACTTTAATAATTATAATAAAGCTTTTTTTAAATTTATACAACTTCAAAGTTACGCTACACAAAATATTCAGTATATATAGTATGTTATGTATGATATATAAAAATATAATTTAAATTCAATATATTGAAACCAATTCAATAAACTGAAAAGATAACCAAGTGAAAGTGAATGAATTTGTTTCGTATCATTATTGACTTAATTATATTAACATTTATTGTAACTTAAAACCCATATTCATTTGTATTTCATATAGTTTCAAATATTTTTTATTAAAGGTTTCAGTATACGCGAGTTTAAGAGTTAGATTAATGAATTCATTACGCACGGATCATACAATCTTAGTGACCACGATTTTTAAGTAGCACTTGCGATTTTGTAAATTAACAAAGTTGTATTATCTGTCAAAAGTTTAGTAGATTGTTTTACTTCAGATATATATCGTCCTAATTTTGATGTTACTTTTAATAATTATTAATTCAGAGAGAGTTTTTTATCTGGAAACCGGCCAACATCGTGATGGCCAGGCTAATTTAAAGCGGAATGTGTCATAATAATTGTCTCGAAGTGTTGAATTTAGGACCACGGGCTATGATCGTCTGATTAGATAGAACGTGTCTTTGAAGATATTTTTGTAAAGGTCTAATATAATAAGCATGCCAAATCAAAATGTATATCTACACTAATATTATAAAGAGGAAAGATTTGTACCTATTTTTGTATGTTTGTATGTTTGTAATGAATAGGCTCAAAAAGTACTGGGCCGATTTAAAAAATTCTTTCACCAATAGAATGCTACATTCTTCCAATTTGACATAGGCTACATTTCATTTTGAAAAAAATTAGGGATCCTTAGTAAAATTGGAACAATGTAACCGAGGGTGTAGAAAAATTAGTCTTTCGTCGAATGCGCTGCCGAAAATATTAGCGATAGAACAAAATAATGTACAACAATATTGAAGAACATCATAATGTCTACAAAAAACTCCGCGGTAGCATATGATATGTCCAACTATTGTAGTTATGTCACTACAACAACTTTTTTCTACAAATAAATAATTGTCTACCCCGTGCGAAGCCGGGACGGGCTGCTAGTAAATAATACAATCACACTTTTTTTACATCGAGTATTGAAATCAATATTTTGGTATAATGTTGATCAACAATGAATAAAATAAAATAATAATTACATAAATATGCTGCCTCTGTTATGACAAATGAGCAAATGACATAATAACTAATCGATATTTCTTATATTATGCTACCTAGAGAATATAAATATAACTGTGTCATAGCTCAGTATGTTGCGTGGTCGTGTATTTTACTGAAAAAAGTATTCCTCAGTATTGGAACTATATTAAAAAAATACACTTTAATTTAATTACACTAAAAATTAATATCACAGTAGTAGTACTAAATAAATGGACTTACTAGAGAGGTAAACAGGTCAAAAATAGTCATACTCGACGAACCTGCATGGTAAATGACATGAAAGTAGATAAAACGGGAGGTATGTTAGGACCGTTGCAAGAGTCCGAGGTCTCTGCCTTCGGGTAAAAGGAGTGATTTATGATTAAAGTATAGTGTAAACTCTTTATAACGACACTGAAGGGACTATGCACAAAGAGAGTAATGTACAGAAGAAAAACGTATAGACAATGCATGATTCCTATTAGTCATGGTCAACAACAGTCTACACGTACAAGCAATCTCAATTTGTAAAACATAGAACGAATTTCATAGAGAATTCGTATGCATGATGCCGAGAGTCGAGTTTATTGCGGGCTAGGATAATAAAGGGACAAAAGAACGTACACAGCTGCAAAGTTTTTACTAATTTTAGCAATTTAAAAAGTACTTTATTACTCAATTTTTGTCATTATTGAGAATGGGTGTAATGCTATGTAGAGTCTATCATGGTATTAAAGACAAGCTAAGCCAACCAAAGCCAATTGATTTTGACGCTTTAGGGAGTTAGTAACGACGAATTAACAAAATCGAAGGACGTCACATGGACTTTACACTGTACATAAAATAAATAGTAATATGTACGACTTCGGGTTTTTTGAAGTCGGTTAAAACGAGTTTATATTCTCAATAACACTTGTGTTCTCTTTCAGGCCAAAAGAAAGTAGTGTGGCCCCCAACGCCTGAAACCAACGGGTATCACAATCCACAAGAGGTAATATTATATAAATTATATGTACATATGTAAGATGCACACGCTTGGTATAAGAAGTCATGAAGCATGTTATACAAGATTTATTGTTACACTGTACATATAAACATACTTACGTAGCTTAATTGATACATAATACACGCCTTTAGAATAAGATGTTTCCAGATACTAGTACAGGAGCAATATAAAAGTTTATCTATCACCATTATCTCTAATAACAACACATTAATATGAGACTACAAAAATTTTACACAATATATTTATATTTTACGCTATGTAAGACAGCCTGAATGCTTGACTAAGAAAAACAAATATATACAATATGAATAAATATGACCGATATATTAAGGCAAAAGCTGAATATTCGGGTTCAAGCTTGGGTGAAAGATAGAAGAATCATATTTTTATCTTCAGCAGCAGAGCCCAGGGTACTACAACAACGCGCAACATTCGCCGTCACACCCTCAATACTCCCCTCAACCACAGTCCCAACCTACTCAGCCTCTATACCAACCAACCTACTCCCCGCAACAGAACCAAACACCTAATCAACACCAAGGCCACTGTGAAGGCCGACGCCAGGAAGTCACAGGGCTTAGTAAACTACTCCCAGTGGGGCCCGGTGTGACAGCGGCCCCAGTTTCTCCTCCTTTCCGCCAGGCTCCTACAGGCCCATTATCCCCCTCTGCACAGCCCTACCGTCAGCAGCAAAGCCGTTGGGCACCTGTACCAGCTCCTATCTCACCCCAGGTAGTGTCAGATGCACGTGGAATGTTTTTATATTCATGCTGTGTATCTCCCATAACACTAGTACTACACTAATAACATATATGCAGAATGAATGCAATACATCAACACGTACCTAAGACAGGTAATGCTGCAATTGGGTAATGTAACATTATAATGCTTTGTTTTTTTGTAATCAAATTGTAACATCTGTATAATGCTGTTCTTACAATAATATTTATAACAAGTTATATTCACAGATACTATCTACATGTAGTACCGTATTTTATGTGTTCAGTGTTATACCTTGTTAACTGGAATAGATTAATATATCGATAACAAGAACGAATTAGTAATACATACTGAACATGTCTTCGCATTCCTAAAAGAATTCTTTTTCACAGCCACAGTCGCAGTACTCCCCACAACCACAGTACTCCCCTCAGCCACATTATACAGAGCCGCTGTATCAGCCTCCTCAAAAGAACTTTGAGCCGCCACCGACAACTATCACTCTTCGTCCGCAACAACCAATTCATCAGTCGCCATCACCTGTCTTTCCTAGCCAACCTGCCGCAGCGTCTTTCCAAGGTACGACATTTATAGATTGGTTAATATGCAAGGTTTTCTTTTCAATATAATCTGAAAATCTACCTATTCCGCATACCTGAGTGTGGCCGTGAAAACTCTAAAAATACTCATGTATCGAGTAAAAATATCGCTTGGCGCCAGTCGCAATCAAAATTATAGGAAAACAATATCTTTTAGCTCTCACCGCTTTATATGCAGTACAAGTAGTGACATTAAACAATATTGAGATTATAAAATCTAGAAACTGGCGCTCACAGAGTGCATTGTTGGAGTTATTGTTTTTGGAATTACGCGTCTTTGTGTTTGAGACACTAGGTTATTACACCTAAAAGCTTTCCTAATGCACTGAGGAGTATTAGTAAAAGTGTTTTAGTGTTTAGTACTTATTGAATTACGTAAGAATACTTTTTTCATTACATTCCGCGACGGTGTGAAACGGAGATGATTTTGTTTGAAAAATAATTGTTATTCTAAATTTCTATTTCCGACGAATGAATGTTTCGCTCGCAGGCACAGAAATACATTATTATTTGAGCTAATAAAATTTTAAATTAGAACATAATTTGTGTGTGTGTATATATGGTACTTATTTGAATTGATCTATGATCGATTAAAACAGATGCAGAAGCACCTGAGAGCCAATTTCCAGAGACTACGGGACTTACGTTATTGACTTAAACACAGCGTTTCGCCATGATTCAATATTCTACAATTATCTACAAAAATATATTGATATATTTATCATTTACACAAATCAATTTAAAGGAGGTATCAACATGAGGGGTGACATGAAATGGCCGCCACAGTCCGTGAAAGAGGCTGTAGCTGCAGAAAACGTGGCAAGAAGGGAGTTGGCCAAAGGCCCGGCCTGCAGACCACGCAAGGTATGTCTACTTTTACTAGTAGTCCATTTCATACAAATGCATGTTGTTTATCTCGACTTGCATTTAACAAATTCGATTACAAGTATCGTATTTGAAATTTGACAACATTCTAATATCAATCTACAGAAAGATTTTTGAACCAAGTATTTTATTTGAGATTCGAACTACTCTGAAATGACCCCCCCCCCCCCTACATTATCTACATTTGACTAACAAAAAAATGTTTTTGCTGTTTTTTTATCCACTCGCATGTCTGATTGTTGCCTTACCCGTTATCTGTTTTAGCTTCGTCAATATTCCCTTGCCGAATTGCTTGCGTTGAACGAGGTCTGAGCGTACATTCAGGACTTTATATCCATTAGTAAGTGATCCTGTGGGTAGCGAAGATCATATTAACTGTAGGCGGAGTAGTTCACCTAACGCGCCCACATAATTCACACCAACCATGTAATCGACTTAGCTAAAAATCATAGTGATGGTATTTAATTAGTGATATAACCAACACTATCGCTAAAACAAGCCAGCTTCCGGGTTCTTATACTTCCACCCACTAAACAACAAAAAGCTAGTATTTTGTACGTCTCAGTAAAAATGGAAAGGAGTTAGTCCTACTGTCTTAGAAGTGGCCTTCAAGTTCAAACACTAAAAACTTTTTATGTAAATTTATTTAATTTTTCAGGTTAAGAGAGATTATACGCCGTTCTTCTCGCAGCATGCACTCAATCACAGCTATACTAGCTACAGAGTCCCTCCCGGCACGCAGCACTATGAGGAACACTCGGGTCGATCATCCTATTAATTTTAAGTCTCATTAAAAACTGTCAAAGCAATCGATGAATCATGAATGATCGATTGTTTGTAATCATGTCATTTCTATTTGTTTTATATGGATAAATTCTGAAGTACTTGTGTTGGCTTTACGGTATAAAGTCCTCGAGCATGTACCGAATATTATAGGCATAATTTATTTTTATTCAATCGTTTAGTAGTTTAAGATTTAATTCATATAATTCATGTCACATCTTTACGAATTAATTGTGTCAATGTGCGGGCTAAAAGAGAATGTTTTCGATACTGCTTAGTAATGCTTTTTGTAAACATTTTAACAATTCCAACTTTTTTGAACAGCTAAAAGAAACCAAATATGTAATTGGCTAACCTAGTCACATTAGAATCTTTTGTATATAAAATGTTACTATTTTGTATTTCAATGTTACTTTATTATAATGGAATAAAAATTCAAAAGTCCAATGGTTGTTGTCATTTATTTATTAAATTCTTATAATAAGTTACTATAACAAAAATCACGCTACAATCTTTTTAGGTCTGGGCCTCAGATTTCTGTATCTGTTTCATCATCATTTGTTAATCTAATAGGCAAGTAGGTGATCAGCCTCCGCTGCCTGATACAGGCCGTCGACATTTTAGTTTTTAATCAAGCCGGTTTCCTCACGATGTTTTCCTTCACCGTTCGAGAAAATGTTTAACATGTGCGCAACATAGAAAGAATGTATTGGTGCAGTCGGCGATCGAACCTACAACTTTAGGGATGAGAGTAGCACGCAGTAGCCACAATGCCAACACATCTCACAAATTTAAATAGATTTTCAAAATTACCTACCAACCAAGTGGTTGCCTGGAAAGATCGCTCGAAAGCGATAAGGCCACCCTCCTTTTCATTTAATTATGTCAATTGTATTATTTTTCTGCATCGAAGTGTTAATAAATAAATAATATAATAGATGCAAAATTACTTTAAAAATATATTAAACACTTGTCTTGTGTTTACATAGCTTTTACACATTAAGAAAACAGTTTTTAAACGGATTGAAGCTATGTATTATTATTATAAACTTATAATTATTTACATAAAAATAGTCACCGTGACCACGCAAGCTGTAAAGCACGCGAGACGTCAGAAAAAAAATTTAAAATGTTTTAAATAATTATAAGTTTATAATAATAATACATAGCTTCAATCCGTTTAAAAAGTGTTTTCTTAATATTAAACACTTGTTTAAGACTCTCGGGTGTAAATAAAACAACAAATAGTAAGAAAATAATATATTTTTTCTCAAACCACACCATAGAATGAGCTACAAATAGATGCATAAATGCTTCGAAATTAAAATTAGCAATACCCAATCAATGTGGTCAACTTTGCATATGATGTACAATCATACAAAATAAACAACATGACAAAGCCAGTTATATTGTCAGATTAAACTATATCACAGGCTAACCAGTATTATCTACCTGTTCCAATTTTCGTCAAGCTATTCGTCCAATAAGGGGCTTCATTTACTCTGTTCTATTTCACGATTATCTGTGTCAATACTGAATTTCCACAGACAATAAAAACAGTTATTTTCAGAAGAATTGCTCAGAACAAGTTATTGACCGGATAGCTTATACACAACATGATACCAATTCAACATTAAGAAATATTCCGTTTAACGCTTTAAAAAGGCGCTTTTCGCTTTACACTTACTTTAACATTTTCAGCTACACGGAGGCGATCAACGAAATAAAATAAGCAACATGTATTAACAATAACATTCCCAAAATTAACCGTTCGATAACTAGCGTTATAACGTCCTCACAAATACCTATGTGGACGCTTTGAATTACTAGAAATACAACTTTTACTTGTGGTGCATTGTAAAATACCTTAAAACTATTGCTTTTTATAATCTTGCGAATATTGGTGATATTTTTTTTTAATTAGAATTGTCTATATATATATGGACCCTGAGGCGCTCTAGAAATTCGTTACGAGCGAACGCACGTAAAATCTGTTTTTCAATATTCCTTTAGTTGGGTTGTAATAATTTGTGTGAAGCATTAATTTTATTCGAATTGTATAATGGTAAACAATTTAGTACTGAAAATTTCAGTAGCGCGTTCTGATTTAACGGCCGTAAGCCTCAATGGCGTATATAAACGACATTAACAAAACCATACTAATGTTTGTGGTAAGAATTATGATAAAATTGATTTAAAATTATTACATATAAAATTTCAAATGCATATAAATAGACACCAAATAGCAATGATCTATTTTAGGACATTATTATAATCACACCTGTTTTGTTATGTTACGAAGAATTGTCTACGTAATTATATAAATCATGGCTCGGCTTCTTAATGTGTATTTATATTCTAACGTTGGAGTTCTAAAACCAAAATACGAAACGTAATTGCTACGAGCCGTAAATTACATAGTAAACCAATTTTACGCTTTTCGTATAATCACAAGTGATATTATGCATATACACAGAAATTGTGACGCAAAAATTAAGTAATAATAATAAAATATTTTTCGTAATTAAAAATGTTTTAATTATAATTCATAATAATTGTATATTGACATACATATAACAATTTAAACTTACACCAAAATCAAAATTAAAACCAGGATATTAAAAATGTATTTGTGAATCAAAAAATTATCAAGCTAACATATATAAATTTATTTTTTTATAAGTGATATCATGAATATCTCCGCTACGCTTGACAAATAAAAGTTCTAACTAGACCAAGACTCGCGATAAATTTGAATACGGTCCCAAATATTAAATGCGTTCGTGACAATTTATCATAGGTACTACGAAAACATTACTTGTGTTGTACTATGCAGGGGCGTTTCGCGTTTAAACTAGGGAGAAACCCTGCGTCTGCTGAATGGCTTGAACGAGGTAGTATTTGAGGCGTTCTTTCGTTTTGTACCGAGGCAGGTCCAAAAGGTTAAAGCAAGTATGGGCTACTGGGAAATAACGGTCGTCCGCAACAGCTTGAATTATTATCTGAAAATAATCATAATATATTTATTTATTCATTTGGGAAACAAACAGATACATCTCTAAAAGTAGAAGTCAGAAAAGAAATATAAACATAAGAATTAAAGCATTGGATATATCCACAAAAAGTTTCACTGATAAAAAAGATATAAAGCAAAACAAAACATGACATGGCAGCAGAACAAAATATTTAAGTAGACAATACAAAGTTTATAGATCGGTAGAACGACAGATATACTAGTAGCCAAAATAAGAAGATAGATACAAGGTTTTCT
This sequence comes from Pieris brassicae, assembly GCF_905147105.1. Classification (NCBI taxonomy): domain Eukaryota; kingdom Metazoa; phylum Arthropoda; class Insecta; order Lepidoptera; family Pieridae; genus Pieris; species Pieris brassicae. The sequence goes on from NC_059670.1 coordinate 3,832,984, forward strand.
ACTCGAATAGTTGTTTAACCTATTCTTAAATGAAGCAGTAGAGGAGTGCGAAAAAAGATCGATATTAGTAGTAGAATCAAGAGTAGAACACATCCTGTGAAGAGGCTCACGGAACACAATGTTGGTTCTGGGAGTCGGAAGGTTAAAGGTTCTGTACGAGCGTAGAGATCTGGCAGGAATATTGAATCTTATGAGTTCGAGAAGATTTGAACAAGTTAATTCATGTACGCATACTTTTCTTATGACACAATCTATCAAACTACGCCTAGTACTCAAAGGAAGTAAATTATATTTTTTTAAAAGTTCGTTGTATTTAGCCCTACCACCGTTCATGCGACAATTTAAAATACGTAAAAATTTCTTTTGTACAGCCTCCAGTTGTGTGAGACTGCACAAGCGTCTTATAGAGGTGAATATATGTGGTGTTGTCTTTGAAATATTATATAATACACATAGCCCAAATTATACATACGTTTTCCTGATCAGGACGTCGAACAGATTAATAAACTTACTAGCGGACCCGGCTGAATTAAAAAATTCAACATCTAATTGTAAAACTAAACCACTCGAATCCAACACACAAAATCTCATCAAAATCGATCCAAGCGTTTAGGAGTTTATTCACATATACAGAAGATTAATATATATATATTGATTTCTTATGATAATAAGGACACAACGAAAGTACATTATAACCAATTTATCCATATAAGTTTTTTTTTATTTCCTCATAAATACATAAGTCAGAAGTAAAATATCATTTATAGATAAGATGATGTACTCTTATGAACGTCAGTAAAAAAAATGCTTTTAAATTAATTTTCTCAGTACAAAAATTTTAAGTCAGAAAGAAAATAGTTTTTATAAAGGACGTCCAACGGACGAGAAGAACTGGCATTACATCCTCGGTCACTCTTTAAAAAAGGTATTTAACAAAATGTTTTTAGTATTGTCTTTTATTAACATAACTTTTACACATTTAAGGAAAACACTTTTTTGCCGGAGTAAAGCTATGTATATAATAAACTTATAATTATTTTCCATTTAAATTTTTGTTCCGACGTTAAATGTCAAAAAGTATCACAACTGTAGAGAAAGTTATATTATCTGTATTTATTTACCTGGAGTTGATATAGACTAAAAGATAAAGGGTTTAGTAAAAAACGCGAAACGTCAGTTTTTTTTAATTATGTAAAATAATTATAAGTTTATAATAATATATAGCTTCAATCCGGTATAAACTGTTTTCTTTAAAAATGTCTTTAACCATTAATTATGCTCCTCGTCAAGTTATTATAATTAAATTAAAAATAATAGCTGCAAAAGGAGCATACACTTACATCACTGTGGGAAAAACGCCAAACAAACACATAATAATGATTCAACAGGTTACCTTAATATCTTTCATGCCTTGTATAGGTACACGGTCACTTCCAGTAAGGAACAGCAGGAACTTTTTCTTATCCTCCAAGGATAGCTCGTGGAAGATCTCCCAAAACCACCTGTCGACATCAAAAACGTAGAAATAAGTTCAGGGAAGGTGAAGAGAAATAGTTTTGTTGGGTGGTGGTTTTTGTAGAAGTGTTAAATCTTTCTTTGAAGCTGTCAACTGATTTTAATCATTAAAAACATGAGCTTTTAACTAAGTGTGGTTGCAGCTAACAAAAATCCAACTTCGCTTATTTAAGGGTTTATATCTAACTGACACTTCAATATAAGTGTAGTCGACCTTTCTCTCTATCGTAAACAAGTATTTTATATTAGGTCCTTACATATGAAATTGATATATTGTCTTACTGGCCACTTTCACCTTAAATATCTCCTTTTTGGTTAGAAAATCCAAATGTATCTAAACCATGGTGTGCGATAATTTGCTAACATTTGGTTTTCGCTTGTAATTATTAACTTAAATTATATATCTAAATTAACTAATGTTAGGTTACATAACTCGAAGGCTTAAAGAAATACCATTACTGACAACTGACTAAAATAGTTAAAAATTATAATAATAGCCCATCTTTTTCGAATTCTTCGTGATTTACTTATCCGGAGCTAGATATATTCGGCATTGTTAAGTAAGTATATATTTTAATTGTATACATACATTTTATATAATATAGTTTGTCACATATACTGTAGATTAATAACTATGTGTGATGTGGTAAACTTTAACAAATGAATAAATTACACTTTAATATAAACTCCATTTACTAAACTAACAAATATAGGAGATTCGTTATTATAATCATGTTTATATTTAAATGCTACTGTGAAGCTCAGTTATAACTGACATATGGAGATAATTTTGCGGTTTAAAGTTAAGGCTTTTTCTTTGGTTAACTCACATCTTACGTATAAGTTTTTACGGCTTTACATTTTAGATATTTCGAAATAAAAAATAAAAAAAACTTTTTTTTAATACAGTTAAGACTTGGTCATAAATATAGGCAGGCCAGGCATTATTTTTACCTAATTTGCGGGTCCGTAGCGCAGTATCCATTCTTATACTCCGCGTTGCTCTCAAAGACCTCCCAATCATACTCCTCATTGCCGATAACTACAGACATTAATTCGTGGGATCTAAATAATTTAATTATTCTGCCACCACACACCTGAAAATAATTATCAATCACTTAATAAACTATACAGTTTTGAAGTTGATTTAAAAAAGCCAGTGGTGGCAGTGGCTGATAGATTTTTTTCAAGGATCACCCTGCCATGGTGAACCTTCTGTGTCGAAACACACACCGTCGACTTTTGTGGGTCTACGGCATGCCGGTTTTCTTCGCCGTACTAGCGAGTGTTAAATGTGCATAGACCCAATAATCATTGGAGTCGTGAAACGACCTTAGTGTTGAGTTGTCGCTCAAGCAACTGAGGCAACAACATGATATATGATACAACTTATAAAATGTAAAATCAGTATGTATAACCATTCATTAGAAATGTGGTAAACTTGGTAAGAAACACAATATTGTATCTCGATTTTTAAGAATCTAAATAAGCAGTGTTGTCTCGTGGCTTCAGCGTGCGACTCTCATCCCTGAGGGTGCACCAAAGGATTTATGTGCGTATACATTTGCTTTAATGGTGAAGGAAAACATCGTGAGGAAACCGACTCGCCTTAGACCCAAAAAATTCGACTTGTCTATTAGATCAAAGACAAATGATCATGAAACAGATACAGAAACCTGGCCTTGATCTAAAAAGGTTGTAGCGCCACTGATCTATAAGAATCGAAACCGTTTGTATGAACAACAACACTTAAATATTTTTATTACTAGAAAATTCGGCGTTCCCAAATATCCTATCAGATTTCCTTATATAATATAATAGCGAAAGGGCTTCATAAATTAGTTATAATAAAGTAGGTATCTATATCATACAAGGAATGAAATAAACTGTCGAAAACAATTTAATACCAGCGTTATCGCCGTTAATCATGTCAAAACAGTACGAAAAAAAGCACGTAAGGGTGCGTTCAAGTATTACGTAACGAATTTGGGGGGGGGGGGGGGGTTAAAACGTTATTATGCAGAGCGGGGATTGAATTACGCGTTATTGTTAATATTATTTTACACTTTCCACTACTTTACACCACATAATTGTAAGTTTTAGGTGTAAAGAGTCACTGGGGTTGGTCACAAAACGTTTTACTATTGGATACAGAAAACGTTACGGCGCAATTCATGTGGGGGGGGGGGGGGGGGGTTCCAAGAATCTCCAAAAATTGCGTGACGTAATACTTGAGCGGTCCCTAAGGTGTTCAGACTACAATACTGACCTTCTGAAAACCTTGATTAAAAGCTTTAAACTGGTTTTCAACAGACTTGTTCAGTAGAAAGTCGACATACAAATCAACATACTCCGCCTTATTCTCATGTGTGACGGGCACATTCTCTCCATTCTCCTTGAGCGGGTGCACTTGAACTTGATCAAACACTACTGTGTTAACGGCAAAACACAAACAGAATACCTAAAACGTATATTTAACATTACCCGCATCGGCTTTATTAGATATTTGTCGCGTTTATTTACTCAAAAAACTCACGAGACTGATACAGACATAATATTTTTGGATCATTTTTAGGTTCAAATTTAATGAGGCGTTGTGTGCTGTTTTTTAGATGTTATGTTGTTCTAAATAAAGACAATAAAATCCACATTTAAAATTATATTTGTCAGTTTCGAAATTATATCTATTTATAATATATTGTTTGAAGTTGAAGAGTTTTTATCGCTAAGTCATAAATAAGATAGTACGCATAGAAATGTACGTAACGCACAAAATATTATAAAAATATAAATCACGATAAGTCTGTGTAAGTATGTTCGGTTCAAATTTAAAGATAACCTTTAAATACATAATTGATATACGTTTTAAACTCGACTTTTGGTACTTCTTTTTCTTATAATTGAAAAATGATTCAAAGAGAATTGTTACACAAATTTATTTTGTTAAATTACATTTTATAACAACATTATCTATGTCAAAGCGATCCGAATCTCTGGCAATGCGCACTACATTAATTTATTATTATACAGTCTGGGACGTTTGGAATTTGTTTTATCTAAAGAAAAATACTATAATATACTTTTAGGACATTTATGTACGTAGCGGACGAGTGTAGTTTAAGTAAAAGTAGGTTAATATTTTGGTTTGTCAAAATATAATAAATAGAAAAAAAGGTACAATTTTTAATTAAAGAGGATGCGGTCATATTAAAATTAATATGAGGTTTGTTGTCTATGCAATAAAATATCTAAGAAGTTTGTTGTCTATGTAATAAAACCATATATAATGATATTAAAGTGTGTTTGTAATAGACACTCCAATACTCAACCGATTTGTGTGTTGCGTCACCTACAATCTGCGCTTACAAATCACTGCAATGACATCATACCCTAAAACCTAAGAGTTGTTCGGTCTAATACCCGCAGCTGAGTTTCATTATCGAACGTCAAGGCAAAATACAAAATACCATCCGTATCCGCCCGTCGTTCCACAACTGAGCGTTTTCTAAAGCAGTTTTTGCCACGCACCACCACTATCTGGAAACAGCTGCCCACTGAAGTATTTCCGAACCAATTCGACTTAGGGTCCTTCAAAGAGCGTACCAATTCTTGAAAGGCCGGCAACGCACTTGCGAGCCTTCTGGCAATGTGAGTGTCCATGGGCGGCAGTATCGCTTAACATCAGATGAGCCTCTTGCCCGTTTGCCTATTACATTTAAAAAAAAACTCGTTTACGAAGTTTATTTCGTCCGCTAACGGTATATAAAACTTCTAGAACTTAGTCACTGGGACCTTCAGGCCATTTAGTGGTAAGACTATTCGAGGATGCTCCCTTTAGGTTGGAGACGCAATACAGCTTCATTCCCCCACAATATATTTAATATAGATCATATTCGTTAAACAATCTCAAAATTGCATGTATAACAATATATATGCGCAGTGTCAGTACGGTTTTTTAACATACCTCTTCAACGTCTTCGTCAGGATATTCAAGCAAATGTTTCAAACTGTTCGCCAGCGTTGGGTAGAGGTCGGATAAATCGTCCAATATAACAGATTCGTCCAACAATTTCTTGTATAGTACAAGTGGAAATGGCACGTAAATGATTATCGAGTTGTATATAGCTAGTCCGTATATTGCACCTGTAATGCAAATGCTGTATTCATACGTAATATCAATATAAATAGGTCATAATTTTCATGTACTACCAGTTCCCAAATGATAGAAACACTTCGCGATTGTTTTTAATCGCCAAGTTCCTCACACTTTAAAATCGATTTTAGTTTAGTTTAGTTTTTTTGTATTGTTAATTGTTTTGTTTAAAATTTGAATCATATCTTCGTTTGCCTATAAGTGCTTGTCACATGAAACGTTGTATATTGTGGTTCTTTTATCACATTGGTACTCAGTGTGCCGAGAGTTGTATAAATAATAAAAAAATAAATTTATACAAGGAAACTGAAAGGAACTTTGCACCACGATAGAAATGGTATTGATCACTTGAAACTATTCGTACTATTAATATTTTATGTGGATTGGATTTCGAGTAATGAAGCAGCAAGGCTACAAGATGTAAAAAATATCTTTTGGAATATCAACTGTTCAATGTTGTCTGGGGATCAATGTTCTGTTTGTGTTTGGTGTGTATGTTCAAGATAGTATGGGCACACTGAAAATTAGTGTTAAGCAAGTAGAAGCTGAGTGGGACCCATTTTTGATCTAATAATTGTAAAATTCAAAAGTAGATTAAAAAATAACGCTATCAAATAAATTGCTTTTTTTTCTTTATTTCATAATATAACCTTAAAAGTTGTTCAAAATCATAAAAGCTCTGTGTTAGCATTAGCTTATTATGTAGTTAACGTTGACTTTATAACTTTAGAATACATTGACGACTTTTTATATAGAAAATTTTCTATGTTCATGTGCATGTAGAAAATTACAGTTGTTAAGATTTAATTTAAATATTTTTGAACTTCCAAACTTTATACCAAATTGAACCTGTACTTTAAAGTTAAACGCAATTAAATTACCTATTAAATAATACATGACATCATCTTCAAATGGGTTGTTAGAGAACCATATCATGTTTGTCTCCTCGGACTGCTTAAACATTCCATAGACAGGGTCAAATATTTCCTTCAGCAATAATAGGAAGAACTCTTTCTTAACCCCTCCAGCGTCCTCCGCTTCCTCACCTACGAATTCTACCTGAAACATTGTACTGAATATATAAAAGTTTAACACGTTAAGCGATAAAGCGCTTAATATGCGCTTTATATTTATTTATTTCACGCGAATTTATTGCACGAGCCAAGACATTTTGCTTACTCGGCTTCTCATATATAAGCGAGGCGTTTTCATAAATCTTCGTTGTTACACCCCAATAGCATAGCAATATTCTTTGTCAGTGATATATAGAGTTAAAAATATATGCTTTTCCTAATTAACCCAGAAACCGTACAATTACATTATTTAAACAAATCCTATTTATCGTGTGCAACCATCTAGATTTATTTAAATTAATTGACAATAGACAATAGAGTCACACATAATAACTTAGCAAAATCTTTGTCCGTACTTTGTACGTAACTAGGTTAAATTGTAAAACGTTGCTTTAATACCATCCACATCACCTCAACATCCACAACTAACGTTGCGAGCCTTCTGGCAATGCGAGTGTCCATGGGCGGAGCTACCTAACATCAGGTGAGCGTCCAGCTCGTTTTCCTCCTATTACGTAAAAACAAATTGCGTTTCACCTCTTTGATTGGACTATACATAGTGTGGACCAAACAAGCGAAATGCTTTCTAAGCTGTATATGAACTCTCAATGTCATGAGTGACATACAACTGTTTTAATGATATTAGAATTGTATACGCATTGATGAATAATAAATCTATTAAAATAATTCGTTACATTCCTATAATAGGTATTAGCCTCAGACAAATAATAAGATTTCTAACCCTGACACTTGCCGTGGACTTTTGGGTCTAAGGCATACCAGGTCACCTTCGAAAGTAAGTGTGAATTGGACATAGAAATTGGGGATTTGGCACATAACCTCCGCTATAATAGATTCATAAGATCACCAACACAACTCAGCATAGACATTTCAGCATCTTATTTTTTGTTTTCGTATATACTAATGTTATCTAGCAGTTATTATCTGCTAGTGGCCTCAGCAAGCGACTCTCGTCCCTGAGGTCTAAGGTTCGATCCCCGGCACCAATGGCTTTTCTTTCTATGTGCGCATTTAACATTCGCTCTAACGATAATGGAATACATCGTGAGGTAACCGGCTTTGAATCCAAAGTCGACGGCGTAGGTCAGGCACAGGAGGCTGATCACCTACTTGCCTATCACATTGAAGATGATCATAAAATGCAGCGCTACTGATTAATTTTTATTTATACTAATACTAGATGACCTGGTAAACGTCGTTTTGCGATGTATATTATTTCCAGATTTTTTTTTTTAGTTTTTATAAAAAATAGGGATTTATCGTATAGGGTGACAATTAAGGGTTGTATGTATTTTTGTATGTTGTATCATATAAAAATAAAAACAATAGAAATTGTCCAAAAAATAAAAATAAATTATCACTTAGGGGTTCGAAAGATAGATAGTAGCCGATTCTCATACCTACTGAATATGCATAAAAAAATTCCTAAGCATCGGTCGAGCCGTTTCGGAGGAGTATGGGAATGAACATTGACACGATAATTATATATATATAAATATATATATATATATAGATTAGACGATACGATTATAGAACCCGTCATACTAAGCTGTGTTAATCCCCCTTTTTGGTAGAAACTATGCTCAATATAACATTGAAAATCTATATAAAAATAAGTGCTCGAAAGAAATAGGCAACTTGGACACATAGATCACATCCTAACTGTACTGTGTTTCTTTTTTACTTTTAAATATTACTGAATAGTTGGTAATAGCAGACTACTGTCACGTATTTATTTGTCTTAAAATTAAAAATCATTTATTCATTTAGGTAACACAATGTACACTTATGAAAGTCAATAAAGAAATACATATTAAATGCTTCCAATTCTACATTTACTGCCAGTTCTCAAATCAATGGCATAGAACGAGAAGAACTGGGAACTCTCCGCTCCTTTTTTACACTATGTTCCTTATGACGTCTTTAAGTAATTAATAATTAAAAAAAACAAGACTTGTCTATCAGAAGTAGGCATGGTGAAATAGGAGCACGCACTTACTTAGTGGCTAAAACACGCAAATACTTAAGGTACATAGAGCTGATAAAACATGAAATACTTACTCTAAGCGGCTTCTTCAGCTGAGAGCTGTCATGATTGCTGATTTGCAGCATCGTGTCTCTCACAATATGATTTCTCGACACAGACAGTTGCAAAAACTGGTCTCTATGGTATTCGTACGTCGGATCCATGAAAAGTCTCGTGAATATTTGCGTAACCTCCCTGTGGATAGCCATTTGCATTTGTAGCTGTTGATCGATCTTAAGTAGCAAAGACTTGCATTGTACGTCAAATAGAAATGCGTAGTTGCAGAGGTGAAGCTGATTCGACTGTAACGAATTAAATGCTGATTGGTACGACCTTTTACGGAGACGCTAAAATCGAGATATTGTGTTAATTTTTTAATTATTCAACTTTGGTCCTTAACTAAAGGATGACCTGTTACATATGTTTTCATTACTGCGACTAAATATATCTTTTATATATTTGAAATTCTAAAGGAGAATACTCAAACTGTTTTAATGTTAAATATGAGGTGAAAAAAATTATAGTTTTCGGATAGTGCTATTTCAAAAATGTTTTACATCTTATCAAAATCGATCCAGTCGGCAGAAGTTTACTGACAAACACGTATTTTAATATATATATATATATATATATATATATATATATATATATATGTAGAATGATAACCTCGTATGTCAAAAAAGACGACTAGACTAGAGTAGACTCTTATATCATTTAATTGGTATAATGAACTAAGGACTTATTTATGTTATTATTAATAATATCCGTTTTACCACCCAAAACTATGAACAAAAGCACAATAATATTTTAACGAACGTTGACGAAATGAAACATTTTTTTCGTTTCCTGTAATGTTTGGTTAGCACTCTATTTCAAAAATGTATGTCTAGAGAACTATCGAAAACTATTCTTTTTTCACCTCATATTTAACATTAAAACAGTTTGAGTATTCTCCTTTAGCATTTAAAATATATAAAATATATATTAAGTCGCAGTAAAGTAGTTAAATCAGAGAGTTAATTGAATCTCTAGACAGTTAATTAAAAATCGATATTCAATCAAGTCGCTAAAGTTCCGTCAGACATGTGAGTGAACGAAACGAGTTTCCTAAACGTTCCTAGACAACAAAACTAACCTAACCATTTACACAAAAGCAAAACATGGAATTTCCAAGCTCTCAGTTCTTCACGATTACACCGAAATAACAATAACAAATGAAATAATCATGGCCGAGTCTTGTTAATGAACACGAAATGAAAATTGTTGTTCATTGTTAACGAACACGCTGGCTTTCGGTCAGACAGATAGTTAAACGTTTTCAACGTTGCTTTATTTAAATCAAAATGCTAGCAACTTGATTGAAACGATCTTTAATTAACTGTCTAGAGATTCAATTAAGTCTCTGATTAAACTACTTTACCGCGACGTATATATCACCGTAAAATTGTAAAAACCGTTAGATTGTAATCTCGCTAGATTGGGTAGCTTAACGTACTGCTTAGTATGTAACGTATTATTATTCAGAATTATTCTATCGAAGTGAAACCTTCAAATTGTAAAACGGAACGCACCTCGAGCGCTGATTGGTTGAACGACTTATGCCCTGCGCCACCATATTTGTTTCTTCTACGGTCTACTATAAAGCCGACCAATCAGGGATAGCCGTCGGGTAAATGACAATTTGTCAAATTTAAGGTTGTAATTTATTGTCGTTAATTTCTATTAAAATCCCTTCTCCTTATGCGACAAAAAAATAAATAATAATCAATGGCGCTACAACCTTTTTTTTAGGTCTGGGCCTCAGATTTCTGTATCTGTTTCATGATCGTTTGTGAATTGAATAGGCAAGTAGATGAGCTTTCTGTGCCTGACGCATGCCGTCGACTTTTTGGGTCTAAGGCAAGCCGGTTTCCTCACGATGTTTTCCGTCACCGTTCGAGCTAATGTTAAATGAGCACATAGAAAGAAAATCCATTGGTGCACAGCCGGGGATCGAACCTACGACACACTGCACTGCTCCTTATGCGACAAGATACATAAAATTGTTCCATGTGCCTCGTACGAAATCGAATTACCTACATAATTCGGGGTCTACCAATGTTTCGGGTTTTATCTAACTATGACACCAACTATGAGAATATTGATATTTTCCACCTCACCATAGAAGATGTGAGGAAGCTTTTAAAGAGGCGGGAAGACTCTGATTTTGTTTAATCAGTAATTTAAAATAATAACTATTATTTGCTGTTTCAAATGTTAAATTTCAGTTTTCTTTAGTTTAATTGTTTTTTAAATATATTTTGTCTGTAAATGTACTAACTGGTTTTCTGTTACATATGTATTGTAAATCTATGTAATGTGTTTTGGCTTTCTGTATTGACTAAGTGTTTTGTTTTATAATATGTATGTTAATTAAATAAATAAAAGTAATTTGACGGTTTCACTTCGATATAGTAATCTTCCGAATAATAATACGTTAAATTCTAAGCAGTACGTTAAGGTTCACAATCTCGCGAGATAGTTTACAACCTAACGGTATTTACAATTATACGGTGACAGTTATAGTTAATGTGGTTAATCAACATTGTGAGTTAACTTTAAATCTTCATTAATATGTCAATAAGAAAATCCACTTACATCTTGATCCGAGAGCCAATTTATATAGTCTTTAGCGATATTAACATGACCACTAAGGTCCTCAATATAGAAACATTCCGCTGGTATTTTTGGATTCTTTGGATTCGTGAAGTTTATTTTGTTTAGAGTTGATAGAGCATTCAGTATTTGTAATATGCTGTGTGTGAAATTTAATCTCTGTAAAAAATAAATATCTTCGCTTAACAGGTAAGGCAATCGGGTATGCGTCATCGATACAAGGTCAGCCTTCCATAGAAAATATTTAGCTGATGCTGAAGGAACAGCCTTAACTCTCCGTAAAAGTGTTATTTAAAAAGTCGACTTAGTGATCAATATTCAGATATTTAATTAAAACATGTATTTCTAGGCTAAAAGTATTGTCTTTAAAATAAAAACATATGTTTATAAATAATAAATAAATAGTGAAAATATAATAAATAAATTTCAAATAGATAATTTACCTTATTAAGCCTGACCACTGGCTGCATCAACTCGTACACAATGACACTCTTAAATATATCAACGAGCATCTCAAAGTACTCCGCCGTTTGCGCCTCCCACCACAAGTGGACGATCTTTTGAGGGTGGACTAATAACCTGTTGAATGCCTCGGCGAATGGACCCTATCAAATATGATTTTGGATATTGTAAAATATATTGACTACGAGTGGAGAATGTTACTTAGCTTAACCCTGAGTACGATTCACGGCGTAATAATTGGTAGGTAATAGGGTCGTTCAAGTATATTGTAAGCAGATTAACTGCAATGTATCCCCCCCCCTCTTGTCAGCTAAAGTAAGCAAAGCTCTCAAAAAATAATACTACATAAACATATTATTTTATGTAGAAATCCTCGAATGCATTTCGCTTTCAAGCATAGACAATGTGTGGGTGTGATATGTGTAAAAAAGTAAAGCGAGCGTTCAAGTATTACGTAACGAATTTTGGGGGGAGGGGGGTCCTCTTGTAAAATAATACGATACGGGGCGGGGATTGAATTACGGGTTATTGATAATTTACTTTCGACTTTTCAGTACTTTACACCACATAATGATAAGTTTTAGGTATAAATAATCACTGGGGGTGGTCAAGAATCTCCAAAAATTGCGTGACGTAATACTTGAACGCTCCCAAATAATTACTGTTGATGTAATCACTATCAATAAGAAACTCAAAGACGACCCCCCCCCCCCCTACCCTATAGTGCACACGTAATACTAGAGCGGCCCCTATTGGCCTTAAAATGTCATAGAGTAATCACAGAAATGTGTATGTCCAACAGACACATACCGACACACACATATACTATAGACAGACACATACGACTATAGAAATATCGGAAATAACTTGAATGTAGGTCATATTTCGTTTAACAACCATTTCTTCTCTAAGTACGCCTGTAAACCACGGACATAAATTGTAATAATAAATGTAAAATTACATTAATAAATTTAGATGTATTAAAAGTCATAATTGATAGTGGCGCTATAAGCTATTATAAAACATGGACTATGTACGATATTTGTTACTATGGTTACGATGTAAAATGGTAACCATGGAAACCGACAGAGGCCTGGACTAAATAATACTATTAAAACTACATACCTGTAATTCCGGATGTCGCCTCGGATTCCTCATCTCATGGTACAAAGGCAAGAGGAGAAAAACTCTCAAAGCTTCAGCATCAGGTGGCGAATTCTTTACTCCCTTTATTACGTTCTCTGTTAGATGACTGAATATCTAAAATAATTTATGATATTTACTTTATTGGTGCAAAAACACTGCACTCTTTTATCACTTTCTGTCAAATTCTGTTTACGCTATGTTGGTGTAGGTCAGTACTTAAGTTTAAATTTAGACTGAATAAAGAAATCTATAGGGATAGCAGACATACAAAATATATCAGCCACAATGGAGGTTGCCTTACCAACTCTTTAATAGATGTATTTTCAAATCGACTGATGATACTAAAAGCCTCTTCAGCCTTTTTGATGTCCACTCCAGGCACTTTTGTATTGCATCCATAATGAGCGCTATTTTGTAACAGGAATGATGCATTCAAACACGATAGAGATCCGAATACTGTCTCTAAATATGCCATTAGATCCTAGAAAATTTAAAATAATATTTCAGACTTTTTTTTGTATTTGCGAAATGCAACATTATTATAAAACAAATTAAAATATCATTTATCCGTATACGTTACTCATTAACGTCTGTAATGCTTCTAAATTTAAATTTACTGCCAGTTTTCAAATCAAGAACAAACTCCGACCTCAAAGACAACAACGTTGCCACTTATAAATATGTGGATGCAGTACTCACCTTTTATGTCCATAGACACAAAAAAAAAATGTCTATGAATACCATAGATAAAAATTCTATTATATTAAACGAGGTAATCTTACCTGATTCACTACATCGTCGTCCTTGAAGACCTCGCAAGCCGCCAGTTTAGGTATATTTAGTGTGAGTATTTGTTTCTTTGCATCTGGTAACCGTGCGTCAGCTTGTATAGATTTATCACTATTGATTACGAGGAAACTGTGATCACCTCCCGCGAATACGCGTATAGGGCCGCTGAGGAGGGCCGTTGAAAACTAGAAAATTTCATCAATAATTTTCCGAATACTTTGTCAAACTCGATAGTAGAACGATTTTATTTATTTATTTACACTTCGTTTTAGTAATAAAAAAACAAAAAATGAGAGGGCAACTGGCGGTCGTATCACTATTAAACGATCTCTTAGAGGCGACCAAGGTGAGATTTTATTTTGGATATAAAACTACTACTAGTATGGTTGATACTATTCAAAAATAATCCTTACATCCATTATAAAAACGAATTACAATATTATTAAAGTTATCCAAAATAACCGAAACATCTGTATAGAAGAAGACGTCTTTAAAAGTAAGCGTCCTCAATATCGATAAAACCGTATTAATTGTCCGCACATACATTAAAGAATGGTCACAAAAAAAAATATCTACATCTATATCCCCATATATAGGGCATAGGGCAAACTACATCAATACGTGAACCACTCACTAACTACGCTTCTTGAATTACGTGTCGTTACTAAACTATCAAGTATTTGTAACACTACTAATTATATAATTATTTACGATTGCATTATCAATATTGTCAAATGGAACTCAACACAATTTTTTGAAGTTCCTGCGCACTCTTTGGCTTGGCTTTCTAGCTTCGGCTTCTTTTTCGGCTATTAATAAACTTTAGATTAAAATTATGTAAAATAATTATAAGTTTATAATAATACAAATAGCTTTAATCCGGTTAAAAAATTGTTTTCTTTCAATGTGTAAAAGCTATGTTAACCAAAGACAATACTAAACTTTATATTGTTATACTACAGTAAGGCCAATGTAGACCCCGCATTTGACATCTGTAAGTTTATGAACCACAGTGAAGTTACATGCTTAAAATAAAGATTATACGGATTTGAAACTAGGAAAAAAAACACATAACAAATGATTGTGTGAATTTGTCGAATGTGATCTATATGTAAGCATATTTAATGCAATTCCCCCCCCCCCCCTCACCCTCTTGTCAGCAAATCTCTCAAAACGTATCATTTTTTGGTAGAAATCCTCGAATGCATTTCATTGTCAAGCATAGACAATATGTGTAAAAAAGTAAATAATTACTGATGAGGTAATCACCAAATAAGAAAATCAAAGACCCCCCTATAGAGCTTACGTAATACCCCCCAGAGGTGCAAACTAGTAGGTTTATTATAGGAAATACAGTAGCGCCATGTGTTGAATTGTAAATTAGCTGTTCTTTAATCAGTGTTTTTTTAATTATATTCGTAAGCGCATAACATCGTAAAGAAGTTTCAAATCTACAAATAAATTATGAATTACCTTATTAGAGTCAGCCGGCTCTGTCTGCATGATAGGGCAAAAATATAATTAAACAGAATTTTGAATATAATATACTTATTGGAATACTAAAGTAAAAAATCGTATTTTATCATCGATATGATCATTCAGAAGTCTCTCACAGTATCAATTTATTTTCTAGTATCTTGTATATAGCCAGTGAGGCTAAGAAATTCCCTATAAATGAATGTGCCCATACAATTTGTGATTTGTTGGATAAAAATCCATTAAACTCGGTTCTCGGTACTATAATGCAAAGGTTGCCACAGAACAATAAAACATATAAAAATTTCAACATGACGTATAGTCATTATTTTTATATGGAACATGGTAACCATGGCAACAATCACAACTTGATCAGTTTGCTGCGATTGCAGTACGATATGAATACATAAAAATTTATATATAAGTCTATACATACCGGTGATTCATCGTTAGGAGTAAACGGCACGGGCGTGGGTACAAGTGCGAAGGCCATGTGCGGACAGCCGAGTTGACCGCGCGCGCCGTATCCGCACGCGAGCACGCGATCGCCGACGCGACACAGTACGTGCCTACGTCCGCACGCTATTTGCGTCACTGTACTGCCCATTAATTCCATTATCTGAAAGATTTTAGACCTGCCTAAAATATGCTTTATGTGCCTAACACGGTCGTTCAATTTTACGTCTTACTGATGAGCCATGTAGAGCATGGCTCATCAGTAAGAATAGGTCAATACTGCATAATATACGAGACATATTTTCTACAGAGAGCGTGTTAGAGAGGCTGATTTATGTAAAAAAAAAAGTCTCATAAATAATTATGATATGGACACAAATTTCATATATAATTAATTTTACATATTAGTAAAGTATTTGTTTACAAAGTAACTAAGCAGTTTATTTTAAATAGACTTTTACATAGTAGTAAATAGTCTTTTAAAGTGGCTTTAACAAATTTAAAGAAAACACCTTTTTACCGGATTGAAGCTACCGTGGTCACGGTGACCACGCTGTAAAGCACGCAAAGCGAAACGTTGGGAAAAATTTTAAATTATGTAAAATAATTAAGTTTATAATAATACATAGCTTCAATCCAGTAAAAAAGTGTTTTCTTTAAATGTATAATACTTACTTTTCTAGGAACCAATTCATCTTTGACCGCCCCATGCCCTGTCTGTCCATATTCCCCTGAACCACATGTAAACACTCCGCCATCTAACGTTAGAAACGCTGTGAAGTCTTCCCCACATGAAATGTAACAAACCTGTAACAATATAATAATATATTAGACAATTATCTCACATTGACCATATCTTTAAAATACTGATACATGATAGTTTTTCGGTTTAATAATAAAATAGGAACCATGGTTACAAAGTCGGTGCTTTATTCAGTCCATGTTTTACGATAACACATTATGGCTATTGATATGATTATTTTAGATAATTTTTGAAGTTAAACTTCATTTGGTGCGATAGTGCAACATGATGAGATTAAATTTTTACGACACGTTCGCACACCGTCACATAATGACCATTTCCTTAATTTTGTAGAATTTTTTTTTTGTGAAGATTAAATAAACTTTATTTAAGTGGATAATGCGTTATAATAAAACAAATGTTCAATGTATTAAATACCTTTTTTCTATTATTAGTGTAGTTTTTTCTACAAACGTAGAATAAAGATAAAAAAAAATTAAAAGATTTTTATTTTGTTACGCCAAAGAAGTATAACTTCTAACGCGGGTACATAAGTACACACAATGTTTTTTTTACATAGATTTATATCTATATAATATATTCTCCCACAAGTTTTTATCTCTTTAAAAAAGTCATTAGTGCTAATAATAAATAAAGTTACCTTAACATTACGCAGTGATTTTAAATGAGTAGGATAACATCTGTTATCCTTGTCTTGTAGTCCTAATTGGCCGTGACCATTTTTACCGAACCCATAAACAGCTCCAGACCTGAAAACAAATTATACATCTTAATTACATATACAGTAGCAGTATTTGAAAAAATACCAAACACACATACAATTCTGAAAAGTCAACAAACAATCAAAAAGAAGATAATTCCTGCCGCAGACCACGTCCTCACTTTGAAATACATGTACCGAACAATACACCAATATTTGACACTATAAGAGGGGGAGGAGACGACTCACAAGCTTTAATGACATAACAGAATGCAGCAACGGCCTTTAGAATAGATTTACGCCTGGTAAGTATACTCAGAATTAGATCATAATCAGGTTAGAAATCTAGAAGCTAGAAGATTCAATACAAGAAAGGATTTGCTGGACTTTATTAAAAAAAAAAAACAATAGGGACACCATAAATAAGATTAATAATTCTAATAACCCAGAAAAAATAGAGTTATGTTTACAAACATCATCATAACAATAATTTAAAATTAAAGCAAAACTGCTGTATCATGGTGGTTCCATGAATGAGTGTAAAAATTATATCAAAAAATTTGCGTTATTTGCTGAGCCACACTGCGCAGCAAAAGGGCATAGATAATATTTGCGAAAAAATACGAGGTTAAAAATGACGTTGAAGAAGCCCAATTTAAGAGCTGGAAACAGTTTGCGAAAAGCAGGATAAGGAAATACAATCCAAGGGTCTGGTCTGTCTGTAAACCACTAAAACATGGTGACAGTGATATTATTATAACTATAATTAAGTCTCAGATTGGTATGAAAAGATAATAGGCATAATTAAATAAGATTTTAATCAAATATATAAATTTACCTTTTTAAATGTTTACTAATCTTAGAAGTCAAACTGGGTAGCTCCATAACCCGTAACCTAGTTATGGCAGTAATATACAATTTATATTTATAAGGATTAGGAGCAATAGAAATTTCTTAAGACGGCAACACATATTGGTTCACAAACCCACAGTAGTAAATAATAGCAAAAATTAAGCAAAATACTGTTTATTTTATTCCATTAATCAGATAGCAAACACCATTTACAAGAAAAATTGTGCTGAATCACCTGATAAATATGTTTTAGCACATCATTAAAAACATATATTGCCTTTATATTATGTACAAAATATACCTTACATAAGTAATATGTACATTATATGTAGATATTATTGCTGCTTCATTTATACACAATTTTACCAGTACATATTTTGAAAATAAATATAGTTAAACAATATATATATAAGTATACCTACTTAGATAAGACAAATGTATGGTTACTCCCACAAGTCACCAATGCAATGGGAACACCAACTAATGATGTTATCTGTTGTGGTGTTGTTTCCTTATTTGACATCATGCCTAAACCACACTGACCAAAACTATTTGCACCCCAGGTATATAACTCACCATCTGAAATGTTTAATTACAGTGTATTGCTTTTTGTACAAGATACACAAAGCAATGTTTTGAAATACACATGTACATGTGTTCTAACTGTTACATAAATAACTTAAGAATCCAAACAACTGTATAGAAACCTGCACAATTAGGTCAATAATTATGAAATATTACAACGAGACTTCCTAAAAAACTACAATCTGATTTAATTTATTGTTCCTTGTACGATTTAAAAAACCCATAATATTTTTTAACAAAGAAAAAAGAAAGACTTTGTAGAAGTTGTGAGAAACTTAAATTTTTTAAGGTGAAGTATGTTTAAGGGAGTGCACCTAATTAATAGCTTGCAGCTAATGAACATAGTTGGTTCTTTTAAGAGACATTTGGCATGCTTTATGTCTGGCAATATAATATAGATTTGTGTGTTATTTCTTAGATTACTATGTTTCTTTTTTGTGTAGTATAACTGTAAATGTTCAGTGAAAATAAGTACATAATGTATGAAGTTTTATATGTAAAAATTGGAAAATTATAGCAGAAATAAAAATTCAAAATCCCTATGTAATTATTTTAGCAAACTAGGTGAAAACTTAACAACTCTGTTCTAACACTATTAATTAAATAACTAAATGCTTAAAATATGGAATCGAAATATGGAATAGATATATGATAGATAAAATACTCACTATTTGTCAATGCTATAGAATGGTAAGAACCACAAGCTATCTGTATTAAATTTTTTGTAGCTAGTAATTTAATAATTTTAGGTTTATCTTGAGCATGTGCCCCTAGATTACTACCTAATTGACCCATACTGTCAGAACCCCAACTAAAAGGTTGCCCCCATTCATCAATTGCCATTGAATGCTGCATTCCACATGCTATTGCTGATAAATTGCAACCTTTAAATGTTTCTACAAGAGCTGGAAAAGAAATTAATAATTAAACTTTGTATTCAACATAATTAAAAGTATAAAAGAACAAACAATAACATGAGATGAGATGATATTATGGTAAATCGTCTAAAACACAACAACCTGGATATTTTCCATCATCATCCTTTGTGTGCCGCCCCAACTGCCCAACATCATTGTTGCCACATGAATACAGATGGCCAATGTTGGTTAAGTATAATGAATGGAACTCTCCAGCTGCTATTGATTGTACATGACCACTCTCCTTCCATTTCGAAAATGTTGGCTTTATTATCTGTAGTATTTAAATAAGTAGTGAAGGTAAGGTTTTTTGAGTATAGTATAAAAAATCTAGAAAGATCTTTAGATCAAAAACAAAAATATATTAGGCATAATTTATAATAATACGCAATATTGAAAATATTATGTGAAATGCACAATGATGCTTACCAAATCAAGATTGTCAGACCCATCAATACATAATTCGTGATGTGTTGCGTTTCCCCAACAAAACATTTTTAGTGAAATCACAGTAAATGAATTTGAAAACTAAAAATTATTACAACTATATCATAACCTAAAGAAATACCCTGTTTAAACTGTTTTTTTCGTCCTAAATATATTGGCGAAACACATCAAGACTATCGTTTTATCTAAGACATTTTTGTGATTTTGTAAGTAGTAAAAATATATGTAGTAACAGTTTACAGTTTGTAACTTGTGGTAACTCGTACCAAAATTCAGTTTATCGAGAACAATCTTGTTTGTTGTTTTTTGACAGCTGACACTTCACATTTGATAATAAACTTGAAAACCCAGATGACAGTTATAAGATATTTTTTTGCATAGATTTATTTCCCAAAAAATTATCGCTAACGAAATATTTAAGCATATTTTATTTTAATAGTTTTTTATTTGCTCTGTATTCATTTCGTATTCTGTTGTAATTTCTGAAATAATACTTATTTCTTAAATCTGCCATCTATTACTAAAAAGTAAAACCTATAGCAAGACAATGAACTTTGCGAGAGGCGATGAGGGGTGCGGAAAGGGACAGGGCCGAGGGGGGTGTCGAACTGAGACGTTGCACGGCCATATTTGTTATTGTACTCCATAGAAAATAGGAATTTATTTGAATCGTTTGATTTTTGAATAGAAAGTGATTCAGTTCCCTAATTTTGTGATGCATTTTAGTTCAATTAATTCTTACCACAGAGAGTATAATCAATGTCATAAAAACCTATGCGTATAAAAAGTATGCATATTTAGTGTTAGTGAATACCTCTACTGAATTCGCTGCAGTGATCCATCGAAATTATTCTAACAAATTTCAATTATTTTTGATAAAGTGGCGGGGACATCAAATAATAATGGGAAAGCGGGACGATCAGCTGTCCCAGTGGATGTGGGATCGCCCTTACTTGATTGGGAGGAGGGAGATCACTTCAGTTTCGAAGATTCCGAGCGTTTCGAAGAAGATTCTATGTGTAGCTGGAGTTCGGAACCCGAAAGCCTTTGTAATAATTGGCGAGGCTGGAGAAGACCAAATTTTCCCAATTCTTTCGGACCTAGGCCAACGAAAAAACCAACTCAAGGTACTTTGTGACAGCTGATCCTTTGTTTCCGTTTTGGCTTTTATTCGTGACATAATTTTTGTTTGATTGTGGTATTACCTATTCTTATTGGTTTATGATGCATTGGTAAAACTGCAATGATTATCTATTTATTATTGTGTGAACTTTTTGTGTCAGTTATGTGTGTTTTGTATGCATCTATTGACATAAAAAACAGGTGGTCTAAAGTCATTTACCTTTGACTGGACTGAGCAGTTAATAATACCTTACCTTTGAAAAGTTGTCTTTTTGTTTTGACATGAGATTTCTTTGTTCTTTCAGTTAACTTTAAAAATGGTTTCATTTAATTATGTCACCAACTTTCTTAACTTTCACTGATTCTCTGTTTACCTTAGAATTACAATAAAGCTCTTTATATAATAAAGTGAAAGTTGTTGGTTACTAATTATATTTTGTATCCACTTAATTGTTAATTTTACGTGTTTTTTAATTTAATTAAGAGTTATAAAATGTTGATTGCTATTTAAATGATTTGAGTAATTTTTTGATATATTGTATTAATAACTATATTTTACTATTCAATGTTTTTTTTTTAAATATTAATGCCTCTAGCAGTGTCTGTTATCTACAGATTTTAGATTTTCTGAAAAAGTTCTGTTAGCAATAAATTTTGCTAAGGTTTCTCTAAAGAAATAATTTTACTATAAGAACTCTTATTTTGATCATAAAAATTAACTATTATACATATTTCTCACAGATAAACCTGTATCATCACTAAGTGAGTTGGCTGCTAAGTGTGTTGCCAGTCACATTCCATTTGAGTTAGTTGAACATGTGTATCCACCAGTACCAGAGCAATTACAACTACAAATTGCTTTTTGGAGCTTCCCAGAGAGTGAAGATGATATACGTCTTTATTCATGCCTTGCAAATGGATCAGCTGAAGAGTTTCAGAGAGGAGAACACCTGTTCAGAGACAAGGCGGTTAAGGATGTTTTACAAATTGGTATGGATTAAATGGTTTTGTATTTTTAAGATATTCTTACAACTACTCCAACTATTTATTTTTTCATTGTGTATATTAATTTGTGTTATAATTCAGAGCGATATATTTAAAAATATTTATTGAATCAAGTGATTGTTAACAATATGTTTTACAGGTTTTCACTTATCTGCAACAGTTTTACTTACCATGGCAAGGACTCAGTTTAATGTAGCTGTGACATTTGACAGGCAAAAGATATCATCATGTAACTGTACTTGTTCCTCATCAGCTCATTGGTGTTCACATATTGTTGCTGTGTGTCTCTTTAGAATACATTTAGTAAGTTTCTGTGAATTTGTATTTAGTTCTCAAAATCAATTATTATACAAAGAAATGACATAATTCATTCAAACATTTTAAAGAAGTGTGGGAAAGTTATGTTGTGTTATGTGTTTTTATTTTCTAATTTTGTCACAGATATAAAATGGCTTTATACAACCTATTAATTTCTGTGACCATGCAATATGTAAAAAAAATATATTTTCCTTTCAATCTCTATGAATCAGCTGAAAAATAAGGTCAATATTATATATGTATGATTACTCTAAAAACATCAGAAAAGCTAACCAAACTAGCTATTTCTATTCTAGATTCAAATTTGAGAAAAAACTGCATTTGATTAATGAAATAAATTGTTCATTAAGAATTTAAGTTGTACATTTTCAGTACGGAATTAAATAACTTCCCCACAAATACCTGTTAAAATTTTGATTTATAATATTTTTTTGTTTAAGTACTTAAGAGTAAGAGTAAAATTAAACTTACACAGCAAAATCATGTTAATTTTGATTGCTGAAAAGCAGTTGAAACATTGAGTTACCGCATAAGAAATTCGCGTTATACATTTACTGAACAATATGTATTTTAATTTTAGCCAACTCAAGTATGTCTCAGAGCACCAGTATCAGAGTCTCTACAGAGATTGCAGCGAGACCAATTACAGAAGTTTGCACAATACCTCATATCGGAGTTACCACGACAAATTCTACCAACGGCACAGAAAATATTGGACGAGTTATTATCAGCTCAACCGAACCAAATCAACACAACTTGCGGGGCACCTGACCCAACCGCAGGTGCATCGGCCTATGAATACACATCATGGTTCCTCGATGAAAAAACATTACACAACAATATTAATAAAATATTGGTGAAATTTTGTGTACCAACTCCAATTGTATTTAGGTAAATGGATTGTGGTTTATTTACTATATCTGTCCCTTAGTTTAATTCATTATAAACTAATATTTAAGTTCTCCCAGATTTGATTCTAAATAACAATATTTAATGTACTAGGAATAGGGTTCATATCCCGTTGTTTAGTAACATTTGTTCAATTTTATTTTAAATTATTAACTATTTTCTCTTCGAATTACAAATATATGTATAAGAATAGCTAACTGCAACTATAGTTTTCCAACATCTATAACACATGGTGTGTACATTTTTATATATAATATTTAAAAAAAAAATTATTTAATTATTTGTTCAAGCCTTTATTTTTTTTCTCATTACTACTATAGTCGCTTTTTGTTTTTAAACACAATTTACACAAAAAAATTAATTACATTTCCACAAATTGTATACAGTGACGTAAATTATCTAAGTACAAGCGCTCCGCCGGCTGCGGCTGAGTGGTCCTCCTTGTTGCGGCCTTTGCGCGGACGTGAGCCTGAGGGCATGTGGAATTTGCTGTCCATTGTAAGGGAGATGTTCAAACGTAGCGACAGAAATGCTATACCTCTACTCGAGATTATCACTGAAGAGGTCATGGCTTGTGAACAGGTACAATAGGAAATTATAGTTTTATTTATTTATTAACACTTCGTTACATTACAATATAAAAAATGAACATAATTAAATCAAAAGGAGGGCAACTGGCGGCCTTATCGCTTTCGAGCGATCTCTTCCAGGCAATCACCAAATATACCTACATATAAATTATAATCCCAATAATCTTAATATATATAAATCTCCTGTCACGGTGTTTGTCCGCGATGGACTCCTAAACTACTTAACCGATTTTAAATTAAATGGGCACACCGTGAGCAGTCTGGTCCAACTTAAGAGATAGGACAGCTTAGATCTTTAATTATAGTCGCAATTTTATTTTATTGCAAATTATTTGTCTATAATTAATTGACAGTCACAATTATCTGTTAACTCCAAAATATTCTAACATACGACGTAACATTAAACGTGGTATAACAAAACGCAACATACAGGAATACGAAAAATTTATCAGTCAAAACATCAGTCTAGCCTTTCATTTGTTTAAAATTGTATTACAAAACGAAACTGACAGCTAAACGGTGCTATGGTTAAGTATGATTGAAAATTTGACAATTAGTTGTGTTTATGTCGAGTTTCTATTAGCTTATCGTGCTGATATTATAATTAACAATGCCACGAGACATGAATGCAATAAATGGTTGGACGGATTTTGATGACGTTTCGAGAATAGTTCAGATTAATTATAATTAGAAGATTTCTTAAGTTTTGGTTATTATACATTAAGGGGTATATTATTACATAACACGAGATTTTTATATCTATAAACTTTGTTTGGTAAAAAATTATTAACTTACATTAATAAATTATATTAAGTAAATTTCCCGTCTTAAGTATTCAATGCAATAATTTGTGTTGTACATACGAGAGTTTATAGTTTGACAAATTTTCTTATGAAAGAAAAAACAACGTGCGCGTATGGAGCCGTCATATGTACAAATATGTAAGAGATGTTATTTAATTCACTAGATAATAGTCTGGTGGTACAGCACTAAAGCGGCCTTAGTGGCGTGGGGTGGCGGGACGGGAGGGAAGCATGGTGGTGGCGGAGGCAACTCCACCGCTCAGCACGCTTGTTCTTCTCTGTGTGACGAGGTAAATATAAACGATATTAAACAATACTGATTACGTATATGAGTTTATTTAAAAAAAAACTCAGTGAGCAGTGTTTGCCTACTGGCGTCAGCGTGCGTCTCTCATCCTCGTGGTCATAGGTTCGAGCCACATCTTGCACTAATGGTCTTTTCTATGTGTACATTAAACACTCGTTCGTACGGAAGACATTGTGAGGAAATGTCTAAGACCCAAAAGTCGCGAATGACCAATAATCATGAAAAAAAATATGAGTTCCGGACCTATAACATCGGACTGTGTTTCATTCTGTCCATAGAATTTACAGGCATGGAAAAACTAGAAAAAGATTTCTGGTTTTTTCATGTTTCTTATAGGATTTAAAACTCCCATAGCAATCAAAATTGTATAGTTCTCACATTGATTTTGATTATCAGGTGGTGGTGTTATGGCGTCTCGCGGCTTTGAACCCTGGACTCGCACCACACGAAAGAGATACACTTCACGAGCAGTTCACCCAATGGCACGTGAAGGTTTTGGACAAGGTATGTTAGATATTATGTCGATATATTTAGTAAATTTTTAATCAGTACCGATTTTTTCCGGTGAGTTCAGTAAAGCCATAGATCATATAATAAATAAATATCCAGTTCTGAAAGTGCTCGTCCTAGGCTCTTCTACTGGACATACGTATGATTACAGGAACTTAAAGTAATGAATTCTACATAATACTTAGTTTGCGTTCTGTGTAATGTGGAGAATGTGTATTATTAGAGCAGTGTTGGTCTAGTGGCTTCAGCGTGCGACTCTTATTCCTGAGGTCGTAGATTCGATCCCCGGCTGTGCACCTACGGATAATCTTTCTATGTGCGCATTTAATATTTGCTCGAACGGTGAAGGAAAACATCGTGAGGAAACCGGCTTGCCTTAGATCCAACAAGTCAACGGTGTGCGTCAACAGAAGGCTGATCACCTACTTGCTTATTCGTTTAACAAATGATCATGAAACAGATACAGAAATCTGAGGCCCAGACCTAAAAAGGTTGTAGCGTAATTTATTTATTTACGTGTATTATTAACGATAGATGTTTAACTGTTAGAATTTTTGTTTTGAAGTTGGGTATAATAAATATTTTCTAAACGTTTTTTTTAACTAACTGTGTTGTTATGCCACAAATGTTGATTATGGTTTTTAATTAATTTAATTAATACGGAGATATCACGCTCTTGTCTCCATGGTATATTTTTTATGAGTTACGAGAATGACTACAGACATTCTGAAAGTATATGTTTTGAAACTTTACCTACTGTGTTTCGTTAATAATTTCCTAGCGATGTCTTCCTACAATATATAATTTAAGTTTCTTAAATGAAAAATTCAATTTTGAATATAAAACATGTGGGGCAGACAATTTTTTTTTACATAAAATCAAATTCAGCGAAGACCTTTTCAAATTGTCAATCTCCGATGTATTACTGATCGGCTTGATTCTCTCTCTACGCAGAGACATTGGGACTCTGGGTATTCTTAAAAGTGTAATTTGGAGAGTGTGTAGTGGTTTGGGATGATCCCTACTACCTATAAAAAAATAAAAATAAAATTTAAGAAAAACACTTTTTGAACGGATTAAATCTATGTATTATTATAAAAACTTATAATTATTTACATAATTCTAAACTTTAAATTTAAAATTAATAAGTCACCGTGACCACGCACGCTAAAAAGCACGCGAAACGTCGGTAAAAAAAATTTAAATTTAGAATAATGTAAATAATTATAAGTTTTAATAATAATGCATAGCTTTAATCCGTTCAAAAAGTGTTTTTCTTAATGTGTAAAAGCTATTTAATACGAAAAATAAAATTTTATAATATCTTTTTCCAAATGTACAGGTGGCAAAGAATCGTAACAATCACATAAACACGTCGCATCCGCGCCATGTGCGTACGCATTCTCACCCGCCATATATCAATGGTATAAGCGAGACTGAAGTATTTCCCGGCTTCAACCCGGCTATGGAAGCCTGTTTCCTTGAATGGGACGATTACCCAATAGCTGGTGTTACATACACAAAGGACCTCAATCCGCTCTATCATAGCCCTTTTACCATATTCAGGCATTCGGATAAGCAGGCAGACAGTGTACATCAGGTAATGTTCGAAATATAATAACTATTTGTCATTTACTATGTTGGACTCGTGTTATTAGCGTGCAACTCATACCTGAGGTCGTAGGTTCGATCCCCGGCCGTGTATCAATGGACTTACTATATTCGCACTCTTTGGTATAGTTAAGGAACCGCCTTGTCTCAAATCTAAAAATCGACGTAATCTCCAGAGAGTTTGTTGGATTTTTTTCATATACTAATGATTTTACTATTGTACATGGGAAGCACTGTGCTGCGCTGTATTAATTTTTTTAAACTAGACATTAATGGAGATTTAACACACAATTACCTAGTTGCATACAAAGACGTGACAGCTATTTGTCTTATTCGCTTTTATTTGATCTTAGTGCCTACTAGTAATAAGGTTGTACGTGTACGTCTATAGGTAAATTCATCAAAGGCAGTACTTAACAACGAGATGTCTCTCAGCTATAGACTGACGAATCCTGATCCGTCAATGCAAGGACATCGAACTCTGGTTCACAGAAACAGTAGAATAACTGTTGATTTGGCAATTGCTGGTCCTTCGAATCAGGTTAGTATTTACACTTTTCGTGTATACAATATACAACATTAACATTTTTTTTCATTTACTTTTCTTTAATATATGTAGTTGGTGTTTGTCATATTGTAAACTATGTAGATAATTTTACCGTAACTTATTTTCTGCCATGATGAGTGATTCCTGACTTCTTGCACCGTTACGTAATGTTATTCTATATGATGTTTCAATATAAGTTTTTTTAGTATATAGAAGACAGATGGAAGGTTTTGGTAGGAGAGTCTGTTTAAGTGAACCGGCATGGCGGTTATGCGAACTAATATAATTCTTATTTGCTACGCGTCATTAAAACCCAAAGTATACGCTTTTAATTTTTCTTAATAAGTATCAGAAGTGACGAACTGTATCGACGTAACAGTGTCAACACGACAAAGCGGCCGTGCCTATAAACGGTGGCATCACTTACCATCGGTTGAGCCTCCTGCCCGTTTGCCCTCAGTAATATATAAAAAATAAAATATGCTATATAGAGGACACCGTGAGTCATTTCTGCAAAAACCCTTAATCTTTTAGTCGATACCAACTCTGGGGAAATAAATACAGATAACACAACTTTCTCTACAGCTGTGATACTTTTGACATTCAACACCTTTTGTTTTCAGTCACCGTGACCACGCACACTGTAAAGCACGCGAAACGTCGGAAAAAGTGTAAATTTAAAATGATGTAAATAAAAGTTTATAATAATACAAACAGCTTTAATCCATTTAAAAAATTGTTTTCTTTCAATGTGTAGAAGCTATGTTAACCAAAGACCATACTAATTATTAGTTTATAATAATACATAGCTTCAATCCGTTAGAAAAGTGTTTTCTCTTAAAATATGCTACTATAGCATTGCTGCGATTTCAAATGTCATGACCTAGCTCCGAATGGCCTCTTAGAGTCAGATTCAGAAACAAGTCTTAGCGCGTCTTCTTTGTCTTACAACTACTATTTCTTTTTTTACCATCTAGCCTAAGTTAAGACTAATTAGTAATTTATGTCTAACCAAATTTACTCATAAGGTTAAGAAAAACACTTTTTGAACTGATTAAAGCTATGTATTATTATTAAAACTTATAATTATTTACATTATTCTAAATTTTAAATTTTTTTTCCGACGTTTCGCGTGCTTTTCAGCGTGCGTGGTCACGGTGACTGAAGACTTACGGTGTTAAATGTCAATAGTATCACAGCTGCAGAGAAAGTTGTTTTAACTGTATTTATCCACGCACGCTGAAAAGCACGCGAAACGTCAATTTTTTTTTTGAATTATGTAAATAATTATAAGTTTTGATAATAATACATAGCTTTAATTCGTTCAAAAAGTGTTTTTCTTAATGTGTAAAAGCTAACAAAAGACAATACTATACTCATAAGGTTATTTAGATATGTCCAACAACACTGTGTCAAGAACGTGTCCAATAGCACTACTTACCAAAGGGATGACACTACGTTTTTGTGTACTATTTCCAACCACTGTTTAGTACTGACGTGCACTCACTAATTCAAATGGTTGTATCAAGATGTTGAATAGCCTCGACATTCACGCGATTGTGGAGCCTTTGTTCTTGGGCTTCAGCAGTCTTTTTAATTTTGTCGACGTCCTCAACATTAACGTCCCGATTGAGGTCCTTATTGCGAATATATATGAGCACTTTGTTTTAGTATCGTTATAACATTTATTTTAATAACAAATATTTCCAGGCTTGTGGTTCTGGACAGGAAGCAGCTCGTGATGCCGGGCCAAGTGACGGGAATCATTCGAGTGTCTCATCCGAAGGTAATTATTGTATTTCTTTAAAAATTCTCTCGAAAAAGTAATATTAAATTCAAATTCAAATCATTTATTCATTTAGGTAACACAATGTACACTTATCAATGTCAATAAGGAAATATGTACATATTAAATGCTTCTAATTATATATTGACTGCCAGTTCTCAAATCAAGGGCGTAGAATGGTCGAGAAGAACTGGCAATAAACTCTCCGCCACTGTTTATAATCGGCAAGTTTTCTGTTTTACGAAATGTTTGTAAGCAGCTGCAACCATTACACCGTGTTCCACGTGACATCTTTATGTAATTAATAGTTGTATAATAATAATAAAAAAATAAAAACAAAGATTTGTCCTATCAGCAGTAGGCATGGTGAAATAGGAGCACACACTTACATTCTCGTGGGAACAACACGCAAATGTATTTAAGCCTAAGGTTACTATAACTTTCTCTCCGATGACCAGACTTGTTGATTTTATGCGAATACTACACGATAACTCTTTAACTAAATTTATGATTTTTTAAAACTTAATTTTATGTTTAAAACTTCACAATCGTGGTCAAAGATTAAAATTGCTAAGCGTTTAGAATAATTATTTGATAATTTAAAGGTTTTTGTGAAAATGAAGAAGAAATGCAAGTTAGCGGCGCTGATGGTGGTGACACTGACTCTCAGGATTCATCTCCACCGATTTCGTCTGATGATGCGATTCCACCCAGGGATGACTCAGTCTCTGATGATGAATGTCATCTCTACTTCTATGATGCTACAGCCGCTAGAAGAGTGGCAGCTGACGGATCTAGCGCAATAAACGGGGTAACTGTAAATTTCTTGAATTGAGTTGGAAAATTATTGTTTATTGAACATATTTTTTATTCTTTTTTCGTACATATATGTTACAAAATTTAAAAAAAAAGTTACCAATATTAATACGATAAAAGATTAAATCAAACACTACTTGATTTAACAGATACCGTTTAATTAATGCACACACTCACGCACATACACATAGATACACATACATACACATAGATACATCAGGATCAGGAGACATTTTAAACTTTTACTATGGTTTCAAATGTTATTTTAGGCCAACAGTGTGAGTGGAGCCAGTAGCAGCGGCGCTAGTTGGCAGTGCGGTTGGGAAGTTCAGTTCGCGCGAGCTGAAGGCTTACACGCGCATGGACATGCCAGAGAGGCCTGCGCACTTGGCGCCAGTCTTGCCAGAGAGCTATTGGCTAGACCACCAGCTTTGCTAGGTAACTATGGTGAATTATTTATTTTGGTATTTATTATATTCTTGACAAATCGTATCGTGTACGTACGTACACATACGTACGTATATGCCAAAGTACCTACTAAATTAACGATATATGTTATCTTACAAACAGTTATCTAAAATATATGACAATTTAGGTAAGCAAAAAAAAGCTATTAAATTCATAAAACAAAACAGTGGGTTAGGTTCGAGATAGGCACTTAATATTGGAGTATTTTATTTGATCAGCCAATATATACAGCCTCGGATAAGTACTGTACTGTAATCAGTTAAAATCGCGGAGAATTCGAAAGACTGACTGCCTGAACTCATGTTGGATTTTACAGAAGGAATTTGGGAATCTCTGTATGATTTAGACGTTGACCAAGTGAAACGAGTCATTATTTTTCGTTCGTATACGTAAGTTGCTAGAGCGCGAGATAAAATATGGACACTAGAAGTAACAAAATGGACTGGACCTACTGGAAAGAGATGGATAGGACGACAATAGAAAAGATGGACAGATGACATTATAGAACTAGCGGGGAAAAATTGGATGAATGTTGCTCAAGACAAAGAGAAATGGAAAAATATGGAGGAGGCTTTTACCCTAAACGGAGCCAATACTATACCACTAACTTATTTCTCTACAGCTAATATTAATATTAAGGAATGTAAACTAACCACTTGTTGTATGGATTAATAAAGCTTTAATAATGAATACGTATGCTACGTTTGTAGGTACAGGCTACGGCGGCAGCGCAGCGGAGTTGCGACGTGCTCGTAGACGTCACGCCCCGTCCCCGCGTCTTTGCGCAGCCAGCCATCGCACCTCGTGTCTCGCTTCGACGACGCTCGCGAAATGCGCTTTCCTTTGCACTGTGAGTTTTTTTTTTCACGCGAATCTATTAGGTCTTTACATATGAAATTGGCGTTTTGTCGTACTAGCCACTTTGACCTCAAATACCTCCTCTTTGGTTAGGAATTTTTAAATTCAAATTTGTACAGCTATTTACTCATGTATTTGTCCTTCGATGACCGTCATTCATTTGTTTGTTTCTTCCGTTTTGTTTCTGTTTGCGTCACTCATTTTACAAAATGGAAAACTTAAAGTATCGCAATATTTACGAGTACCAGTTCCGCCGTGGCACTAGTGCTGCGGAAACGACTCGAAGGGTGAATGATGTGTATGGCGGTCATGTTGCAAAGGAAAACACAGTTCGTTTTTGGTTCCAACGTTTTCGTTCTGGAAATTTCGACCTGCAGAACAAGCCCCGTGGACGGCCTGAGACCCAAGTTGATAATGAAGTATTGAAGGCTATTGTGGAAGCGGATCCATCGCAAACCACGTCCGAGTTAGCTGCAGGCTGCGGTGTTAGTGATAAAACTGTTTTAATTCACTTGAAGCAAATTGAGAAGATTAAAAAGCTTGAAAGGTGGGTACCTCACGAATTGACTGTAGCAAACCGGTAAACGCGCGTCGACTGCTGCGTTACATTACTGAATCGGCACAATAATGAAGGTATTTTAAACCGAATCATTACCTGCGATGAAAAATGGATTCTTTACGTTAATCGGAAGCGCTCAGCGCAATGGTTGGATCCTGGCCAGCCAGCCAAATCCTGCCCCAAGCGAAAATTAACCCCAAAAAAGTTACTTGTAAGCGTTTGGTGGACTAGTGCCGGTATTGTTCATTGCAGTTTTCTCAAATCTGGCCAGACTATTACGGCTGATGTCTATTGTCAGCAATTGCAAACCCACCATGGTTTGCAATTGCCAAAAGCTAGCGGCTAAACAACCTAGGCTGGTCAATCGCTCCACGCCACTGCTACTTCACGACAACGCTAGACCACACACTGCACAACAGACGGCTACCAAATTAGAAGAGTTTCAATTGAAATGTCTAAGACATCCTTCGTACTCCCCGGACCTTGCTCCAACAGATTACTATTTTTTTCGAAAATTGGACAACTTCTTGCAAGGGAAAAAATTTAACTCTAATGGGGCAGTCCAAATCGCCTTCACAGATTTTATTGATTCCCGTCCGACTGGTTTTTTTAGTAGAGGATCAATGAACTATCTATGAGATGGCAAAAGTGCATAGAAAAAAAAGGTTCATACTTTGATTAATTAAATATAGTATATTTAAAAATATTCGACTTGTTGTTCCTCCCATACAAAACGCCACTTTCATATGTAAGGACCTAATATTTGAATTATTCTAGAAGAGAGATATCACTTAATTTTAGATGCGCCTCCTGACCGTTGCCGTAACGGTTGTTGCTGTATTAACGCTCGGTTCCTATATTGAAATACGAGTCGCTTTTATTAACAACGCTAATTAATAATACAAAGTAGAGGTTGTCAATTCGACGTGCTTTTGTTTTGTATGTTGTTTTCAGGGTGTGTGTTTATTTGAAAGAAATAATGAAAAAAAGACATCTCATTTTCTGGCTTAAAAATATTGTATGGCTTTATTTAACAATTATGTGAATAGGTGCTGGCGGAATTTAGCGAACAACACGAATTAGCCTTCCGTGTGGGTCTTTTCGCGTTGGAAATGGCTCGTCCTCCGGCCAGTACTAAAGCTCTGGAAGTGAAGCTGAACAATCAGGAGTCCGAGCTGGTCTCCTTGCTAAAGAAACTGCCGACTGGTGCAGAACAACTGGACCTGGCTAGGGAGAAGGCGGAACAACTGAGAGATGGATTGCTAAGGTAATATTTAATAGTTCTTTATTATATTTTATTCTTATAAACCCTTTACACACAACCCTAAGACAGTAAAGAATATATTTGCATTAATACAAAGTGCATTATGTTATAAAATTTTGAATACTATTTTTCCTAAAATTAAATTTCTTTGAATTTTTTCGTAACTGAACTGGTTCATGGGCTACAATTATAAGTACAGTAAGACGGTAATTATTTTTTGCGTTATAGAAGTATTTGCGCATAACGCGCTTGTATGTCCCCATGTGACACGTTATGTACAAATGATTCACATTTAACTTTTCTCGTTAAAGGGGATTTATATCGAATATTAAGACAACTACTGCGTTATGAACAAAATATGTCCGTACAAATCATTATAAATGTCACAGTACTGAAATTTCAATCCTCAAGTAATCGCGTAATATGAAAATGAGTTATAAGAGTACTATGTATCATTTTCAAAATATGAATCAGACTATGATTTTACTGGGCATGTGAAATAAAATAGTATGAAAAACTACCTAATTTCATGAAGTTTATATGTAAGGTTTACTATGGCTAAAAGTTATTAAAGTTTCGTTATACGTTGACGATTCTATGATATAATACTTTTTAGCAGGCTTCAACATGAAATACGACCATTTCATGTGTAATACCTTTGCAATAAAAGCCTACTATTTATCATATAAGCCAGACGAAAAAACAGTTTTAAAAAAATATTTTTATTTTTTTTAAAAATGTCAGCCTTTATGATATTTATCATTTCAGAAGCCGCGGTCCAGCATTGTTGCCGATATCATTGGCCAGTTTCCTGTTTGAAGTTCTTGTGCTGTCCGCGTCTGAAAACAAACATCCAGTGAGTCACAAAATACCACTAATTATAAATTATCTCTAATATTCAGATATTTTTTTGTCGTTCTACATTCCTACCATTTTTCATGTCTTATATTTATTCTCGCGATTTACGTCCCTGGTACATCGGTAATATTCACAATTTTCATGGGCGAGCCGGAGCCACCTTCATATATTTAAGATAATTTGTTAGCGATACATTCTTAAAAGAAAACAATTTTTTAACCGGATTAAAGCTATTTATATAAAGCCGGATAATAGCTAATACTATAAACTTATAATTATTTTACATAATTTTACATTAAAAATTTTCCGACATTTCGCGTGCTTTACAGCGTGCGTGGTCACGGTGACTGTTTATGAATTATGTTAAATAATTATAAGTTTATAATAATACATAGCTTCAACCCGGTAAAAAATTGTTTTCTTTCAATGTGTAAAAGCTATATTAACTAAAGACAATACTAGATATATTCTTAAACTACTGATCACCTTTTTGTTTCATTAACAAAAAGAAAACCTTTTTTTGTACAGGTGCGCTTAATTTGTGTAGAAAACGGTTTTCCGAGCGCCGTTCCGTCTCGGTAACTAAAGTTTCCATTGATATCTTTCTACTTTGGAGAAGGCTATGTTATTTTAGCCATTAATATGCTATGATCGAATAAGCGCGTATACTAGACCAGAACTACTAATCCATAATATTAATTCTGTAAAGGGCTAAATTGGATCACTATCACAAACTTACTATAACAAACTCTGTTACAATTTTTTGTAGATTTTGAATGTATTTCTTACCTCACATCATATATTTGATGCATGCAATGAGTGCACATGTTAAACTTTACCTAATAAGTCGTTGAATTATCTTCCCTTACCCTGGCTTATCATTAATGACAGGCCCTATCCAGCGACCAACAAGATTTCTTTGATTGTTAATTAAATTGTCGTATTGTTATGTGCAAGTATAGACTAGCTTGTATATTCTTTGACACATTCCAAAATTTATTTAGGGCACGTATACTATGATGAATTGTACTTATTATTTATTCCAGGCAAGACTGCTAACAGACGAAGTACTAGGCTTCGAGGCGGCAGTGGCAGCCCTAGGGCTCAAAGCGAACGTGTCGGAAGCAGATCATCCGTTACTATGCGAAGGCACGAGACGACAACGCGGTGACCTAGCTCTGACCCTGCTGTCTTTCTACAAGGACGATCCCGTTAAACTCGCCCGTATTATGAATAAGGTAAATTATACAGATTAAATTGTCTGTATTTTTTATGTAAATTTAATTATGATCACAACTGGTACGTCATTATAGTTCGACAATAATCTTGATACTTTTATGAGCAAATGAGATTTATATTATTTCGCATCACCGCCATGTTGGTTCTTTTATCGCACAGACTAGTAAAATTTGTAATTTATGGCGAGATAAACTCTGTGGACGTATTTGTGATTAAAGTGTTATGTATGTAATGAATGGAAAATATGTAGGTGTCTTCAACTAACAAGTATATCGAGTACATATTTATTTAAAAATACTTGTTGGGACAGAGATATTCTAACGGCACAAAACGCTTAACTGAAGTGATTCTTTATTCTTAAATATGATAATAATACAGTAGATTTCGAGTAAAACGACAATATAGGGGCCACTCTAATGTAGTCGTTATGCCGATGCGATTTATTAATTTAGGTAAAAGGTATTTCTACTTAATATCTAGATTTTTAGGAATTTATTACAAATGGTTCATTAAAAACAGTCGCCACACTCCAACTCTACGTTACATCCAAAGTCATATGAATTATGTACTAAATAATGCTTTAAATTCAATAGACTTAACGACTCTATAACTAAATGCATACATTTAGTTATAGACTCAATAAATGCTATACAACAAATATCAAATTAATTGCAATGCAAATGCAGGCTATTAATTAATAAAGGTATTTCTTCGTTGATATGAAATTTGTTTCTTAATATCATTCGATTTAATAGGAATGAAATTGCGTTGGTTTTCTTTAGCTTTGTTTAACGATGTTGACTTTAAATAGAAATTATTTGAAAGAAAACACTTTTTTACCGGATTGAACCTATGTATAAACTTATAATTATTTTACATAGCTTCAATCCGGTAAAAAAGTGTTTTCTTTCAATGTGTAAAAGCTATGTTAACAAAAGACTATTTATTCTTAATAAGTACTCGAGAAATTTTATTTTTTGATTGTACGATTTTTTCTATAATAAAATGTTAAATATCTTACAGCTCCTTGATCGCGATATCCACCAGCTGACAAAGGGTCCAATGGTCAGCATGTACTACTCCACGAACCCTCGCTTCAATACTCGCAGCGAGCATCACCACCATCATCCTCCAGCTAATATGCCTGTGGCCGTAAGATTCGTCTTATTTTACCACCATTATAATTTATATTTTCTACTTTTTTACTTCCCGTTGTTATAAAATCTTGATAAAGTCTTGTTTTATTTTTAATGATCTTATTATCTTTAAAAAATTAAAGTCAAAAAACGCGCCAAAACGGGTCCCTAGACAAGATGGCGTCGCCCTCTATGATCTCTATGACTAAACATGAAAACAAACGTCACGTTCTTTATGTGGTTATTATCATTATATTGCACAAAAATATATACATCAGGCTTCGACGAATTTAAATTCTAAGACAGTATTAGTATTCGACGGGGATTATTATGGAGTTTTAGATAAATCAATGATTATTAATAAGTTATTTTACGTCGTAACGCTTTTAATAGCCATGTGTAAAAATAAAATTTTATTGAGAGTAATCTGTATTTTTAGACTAATTTTTCTGTACATAGCTGTCAAATAGCTTATTAAAATAATAATATAATTAATAATAGCTTATGAATTTTGTTCAATGTCCTTGGTATTAATGTAAGTTCAATGCGTTTTAAGCGACTGGAAAAATTGTATGCAGATTTGAGCGATTTTTATAAAATTATTAAATGTGAACAAGAATTGAGAATTTTTCTATTATGCTTCTATTTTCGACTCAAAGCTTTTATTATACCAAAGTTTATTTTGTTCAGGGTCCGTCGTGTAACCTATCTGGTGAGATGGAGCGTCTCTCCGTGGGAGAAGGGAATGGCTCGCCCCCCGCAGCCCCCCATTCACATCAGCAGCATACTACACATTCCTTGCCTAGGCTTAAGGATACCAGGTATCGAAAATATTTTCTAAAAATTACATCTAACTAACATTTTGTGTGAAGTTTATTGGCTTCATAATAAAAGCATTGACCATCGTTTTTATGTAATTTTTATGTAATTTTTATGTCACAAAATCTTTCAAAACTTAAATTTCAATAAGTTTCACATTAGTTGTCGAAATATATAAAATTCAAAAGTTTAGTGTATAAACATGAACAAACATTAAATTGTATCAAAATACTTTACAGGTACAAAGGAAAGCGACAATATCCCTCAGTGCCAAATCAGCCTTCGGAAGCGTCGTCTCACTTCATGTTCGAATTGGCCAAGTCAGTGTTATTCAAGGCTGGAGGGTCCTCGAGTACCAGCCTCTTCACTCAGACCTCGTGTGCCAGAGAGCATCATGGACCTCATAGGTAAACATACTAATTCTAATGATTTAGAACTTGCATTATATTATATATATTTAATAGCAAGTATATACAATTTAGGTATTTCTTAAAACATTATGAAAGGAAACTTTTTATACGCTGTAAATACTGCCCATAAGGGAGCGTTCAAGTATTACGTCACGCAATTTTTGGAGATTCTTGATTCTGGGGGGGGGGGTGTCATGAAACGCGCCGTAACGTTCGTTGTACGTTGTTTACAATAGGAGAAAAAATGCGCTAGGTCATACTGTCATACAGAACACTCCCTAACAGAAAAAAGCAAATAAGTCTTCTAGTCTTAAATTATCGTGATTTATGTGTCTTACTTTCTATTTTTCATCCATCGTCTTTTTAGTTTAGTTTGTTTTTTTTTTGTTCCTGTTTAGTTTTGTCTTATGTATAACATGTATTTTTGCACTACTGCCTATCTTATTAATTTAATACAGTTTTATTTATTTTTTCTTTACTAGCTACAAAACTAAAAGAGCCCTAAATGCGGCACTTTTACTTATAAGTAAAGCTATGAGTATATCGGGTTTTGTTAGTAATCATGCTTATACTAAAATAAGAACCTTGAAGTCTACATATTCGCAAGAGGTGAATGAAATTAAACAGTACAAAATCTTGCTGATTGACAACTATCGACTACTGAATTTACTTAACAGGGCCACTAAACAAGAATTGGACTTGGACTACACATTGGCACTAATCATCCTCAATTAGGGAGCGTTCAAGTATTACGTAACGAATTTGGGGGGGGGGTCCTTTTGTAAAACGTTACGATGCGGGGCGGGGATTGAATTACGCGTTATTGTTAATATTATTTTACACTTTCCAGTACTTTACACCTCATAATCGTGGTCACGAAACGTTTTACTATTGGATACAGAAATGTTACGGTGCGTTTCATGGGGGGGGGGGGATAATATCAACTAAACTCATATTCACTTCCAATTCGCAAATCAATGTTGTAGAGACGGAAGGAGTTTGAAAAGGAGTTCCTTTTGCAATGGTCTCATAAATGTTGTATGAGAATATACTTTTTAATACATATCTGTTTTAAATATGCATATTGTGAGATAGTGAGAGTTTAGGTATCATAATTTTTTTTTCTTCCAGAGGTCTACATATGGCGGCTTTCCAATTGGGTCTATACGCCCTCGGCCTACATAACTGTGTTAGCGCCAATTGGCTGAGTCGTACGTATTCTTCGCACGTGAGCTGGATAACAGGTGAGATCTTTTTAATCCTAGGTTTAGCATATTCGGAAGTTCACCCGTATTCGTAATATTTTTTATAATTTGTGGCGGGTAATGCATAATTTGATAGAGGCAGTCGCCATGTTATCTGTTTAACTTATTTTTATTTTTTATTTTTCCAACGCCGATACAGTTAAACAGCGTTATCTGTTCACGTTATCAGTCACATTTTTCGGTTACGCGTCACATTTATCCGTTACGCGCCATATTTTTCTTGTCCCTACCACGGTTGATTCGAAGTCATTAATAACAAAAATTAACCAATTTCTGTAAATTTGCATATAGTAGATGATTATTCGAAAAATAAGGTCCTAAAGAAGTTTCACTTCTTACGTGTGTACACTAATATACGCACACATTTTTTTATTCAAGTTTTCAAATTCTGATTTTATTATTATGTCACCTAGTGAATTTCTTGCTCATACAATTAAATAACCAATTGCCATTTTTTTTTATCTAAAAAGACATCCAATATTTCCAGCTTGTAACAGTTCAGTTATTGGAAAATTCTATTGTAATTTTTAGTATTTTCTTATTATTTATGTTTCCCACCGTTTAAACTATCCCTGAACGATAGTTTAACATCTTAATTAGTCAAATTGGTCCAGCCATTCTCGAGTATTAGCGATACAATCGAAAGGCAACTTATTTATATATATGTCACCGGAATATAACAAAATCTACAAGTTTAGAAACTTTCGTAGGAAATATATCTAAAGGAAATTTAAAAAATGAGCGTAAAATAATCAAATTTATCTCTCGTTTAGAATCCTAGGAAATTTTATAATTCTCCTAGGAAATTTATAAACTTACGAATTTTGTTACACTCCGGTGACATATACGTATATATATCGATTACGCTCTGAAAATTAAGTAAACTCAAAATTTTCCTCAAAGTTAGATCGTCTTGAAACCAATATTTAAGAAGCATTACATAAAAAATATTTTTATACTTTTGAAGAAAAATTACTAATGAGTGCAACATAGTGTGCACTGGATCTGAAAGCTTAATTGATAGCATATATGTTCCATGAACCAAAATATTAGTACTTTTTTATGTACCATGATTATTTACATTTGGACGATGTCATTAATAAAAGTATTTGTGATGTGGACACATGGCTTTTGCTTCTTATTACACGATAATAATTATTAATTTATAATAATGATTTTCTTACTTTTTTATTTAAAGCTTTATTGGACGAAATAATTGTAACATAATGTGTTACAATTATTGTCGTGCATAAAACATGTTTTATGATATTTTTTCATTGGTAGTGTAAAGCATAGATAGACTTCCTTTTTATGTTTAAGTATTTTTTAAGGTCAAGCCATGGACATTGGTGCACCCGCAATCCTATTCTTGATCGATGCTTGGGAAGGACATTTGACACCGCCTGAAGCAGCTGGAATAGCCGATAAGGTACTGATAAGAACT
This sequence comes from Pieris brassicae, assembly GCF_905147105.1. Classification (NCBI taxonomy): domain Eukaryota; kingdom Metazoa; phylum Arthropoda; class Insecta; order Lepidoptera; family Pieridae; genus Pieris; species Pieris brassicae. Next base: position 3,873,664 of record NC_059670.1, read on the forward strand.
TTAAATCGTTAATTGCTTTGTGGAGTCAATATGTTAACTGATATACCAATTGTATGATAATTGAGCTACACAGCTATAAGGTGTTGTTGAGGAAAACGACTTAGAAGATGATAAAAAAACTCTCTATACATTTAAAGAAAACACTGTTTTAACGGATTGAAGCTATGTATTATTATAAACTTATAACTATTAACATAATTTTTAATTTAATATTTTCCCGACGTTTCACGTGCTTTACAGCGTGCCTGGTCACGGTGACTGAAGACAAAAGGTGTTGAATGTCAAAAAGTATCACTCCATACATTTTTTTAAATTTTCCTAACACATACATACGTTATCGGGAGATGGGAAGGGTACGGAAGATGTTAGATGGCTTAAATTAAAATTGTTAGTCTTTATTTTATGATACTTTAGGGTCTAAAAATGATTAAATATTAACGAGATTCTGTGTTTCTTTTTAAAACACTTCACGTGTTTAAAGTTGGATTTTACTTTATTAAAATATCTTCATTGTGTTATTCAACAGGCCTCATCAGGTCGCGACGTCCAAACTGTTCGGGCGGCGGCTGAACTTGCCTTATCAGTACTACCGCACGCACACGCCCTCAACTACAACGAGATCCAACGCGCAGTACTGCAGTGCAAGGAACAGAGCGACGCCATGTTGGAACGGGCCTGTCTCATCGTCGAAGCCGCTGCTAAAGGTTGCTTATTATACTACTTATAATTTAGACTCTTAGTACCCAATTCTTGGTATATTACGTATCGCCACTGCCCCCTGGTGTGAGCTGAAGACGAACGTATACGTATATCGGTTTGACCGTGTACGTATGTTTTTTTTTTCGGCTTGCCTTAAAGTCGATGACGTGTGTCAGGCACAGAATGCTGCCCACCTACTCGCCTATAAGATTGGCAATATTTTATAGTTGAGACCACCGGTCTTATTCATAAACTATTTACTAGTATTTGCAAAACGAAGATGTTTAAATTAAAAAATTATTGGAAATTGATAACGAATATGTATAGCCTACAAAAAATCTAAAATTCATGTGTAATGAGCGATGAAGGCGCCTGCGCAGGTGGCGGGGTTTACCCCGAGGTGCTGTACACGGTGGCCCGTTACTGGCACGAGCTGTACCTGCGCCAAGCCAATGAGGAAGAGCCCGAGGAGGCCTATAGGGCTCCACCACCGCTCGCCGTGCCTCTGCCCTACCCGCTGCCATATCCCTTCACCTACCACCCTTATCCGCCACACATTTATCGTCTGCAGGTGAGTGAATATGTTATTACACAATATTATAAACTTTAACACTCGTACGATTTAAGTATTCAATACGATATAGTCAAAGAATAATCTAGGACTTGTAATAATAATAAGTATTTCCGAAATTTGTGTGTGCCTCCAAATTCAAGCCGAATTAAAGGAAATATGTTAAAAAAAATTAGCCTACACTTCGTAATAGCTATAAACCATTATAAATTGATGATGTTAATTATTGGAACTAACTAGTTCTAATGAAAATTTAAAATTCGTTGATCACGTTTTACGTTCAGAAAGTGTAAAAAAATTGCTAATTGTTCCTTTTTTAAAATACCTTAATAACTGTACGGTTCCTGGGATGCTTTAAATAATAGGTATTTATTGATTTACTCTATATTTACCACTCGCGTGTTACAATAGAATATGAGCGAAATAATGACGTGCTAATTGCTATGTACCGAATGAATACAATTTAACAGTCAAAGAGAGTGCCTACGTCTGGCTATGCTCTCGGGGTGTAACTCCCATGATTTAGTTAATCGCTATGAACGAATGTAGAAGAGAGTGCCTGCGTCTGGCTATGCTCTCGGGGTGTAACTCCCATGATTTAGTTAATCGCTATGAACGAATGTAGAAGAGAGTGCCTGCGTCGGGCTATACTCTCGGGACGTAACTCCCATGATTTGGGAAATCGTCACGCTTATAAGTGATCGAAATGTACATCCATGGCAACTACAAACATAGGAAGTTGTCACGATTGTAAAAGAGCAAGAAGGTTACCTTGGGACGTACATAGGGATTATCACGCTTATAAACTAAGAAAGCCTGAGTGAGCAAAATGTACAGCCTTGGCTCGTACAATAACTTTAAATCAAAATATAACCTTGTATGTTTTATTCAAGCTCTTAGCATATAGTTGAGAATTTAAATTCAACAACATACACCCTGTATAGTTCGAGTGCCCTCAGTACGGTGGCGCAGGTCCGGCTCACCCGGGCGCCCAGTTCGCGATTCCGCAGTACTTCGTGCGCGGGATCGTGCCGCCTCACCCGCAGCAACACCCGCAAATGGCTCAAGTGGCGCAGGTGGCCCAGCACGTCCCGATGCCGCCCCACGCGCCTCCTCACCAGCCTATACCCGTCAATGTGTCTGTAAGTTATCTGTAGGTCTTAGTTGTAGATCGTGTATTCGGCACAATGTTTGTAGAAAGGTCCTCCTTTTAGAACTTGATCCCTAAGGGTAAACAAAAAAAAATAACAATATACCTGAGTATATTGTAATTTTTTTCTCATTATTGGTCTCTTTTTTCATTTATAGTACGAATTAATAATAAAACTTTATTAATGACTGAAATATGGGTATAATTATTTGGTGGAAGATGGTGTGTTCAAAACTTATTAATATTTTAAAGAAAATGTAGTGTAAGATATACGTATACGGTATACGTGAATGTGAATGGGTGTGTGTGCGTATAATACACGTATTTGAGAGTGTAGATGTGAGTTATTAGCATGCGCTGTGTCTGTGATAGTTTTTGGAATCTCAATACCGTACTAAATTAATAGCACCGCCTCTGCAGATACGAAATCCAAAATGGCTAGTGTAATTTTTATGAGTTTTGTGTGACTATATCTGGATTATTTTACTTTCTCAGTATCCATAGAGCAAGAGATTTTATTACGTAAACTTATTATAAACACTATGTTATTGTGCTGTCCTGATTTATTATAGATACCACAGTTTTAGTTTTCTTTTCTCCTATGTGCTCTCCTTGTTGGTGCGGCTATAAATAAACAATATGTGGTAATGTCACGATGTTTATAGGTTGGTGGACTCAGTTTCCGCACTTAGACTCATAATTAGTCCGTTGTGCGTATTACGCCAACCTATACCTATACAGTGTCTTAAAAATACATATAATTTTTTTTAAATTTAAAAAATCACATATAATGATTATTAGGTACGTCCCTTCCAATTGAATTTAAGCCAATAAGTTAATTCTACGGGACTGAAATGAAACAAAAAATCAGACTTATTCATAAAAATGTTTGAATACTTATTAAAGACCGTTTTGTTTATATTTTTTTTATATCCATGTGTCTTTACTACGACATCATGGAACATTACGATCTAGCCTAATTTAAGACTAATAAGTAATTTAAGTCTAACCTGATTTACTAAAAATGATTGTTATCATAAGGGAAGACACTCTGTTCTTGTGTTCAATTTTTTTTTCATTCACTGTTTAGCATTTAATATTAAAGTACACTAACACTAATCCACTAGTTCAAATGGTTTGGTTTTGTTTATATAAAAAACAACAGCTTTCTTCAAGTAAATTGTCGCTATATCCGGAATTAACATTACATTTACATAATCTTGCTTAACCATAGAGTCTTATAAATATTGAAAAACAAACTTTCTGTAGCACCCCGCTCCGATACCGCCACCTTTGCCTGTCGCCCATCAACCAGTGGGTGCCGTGGGAGTTGTGCCAGTCAGTACTGCACACGTGAATAACGGTCCGCCCATGGGCAGTGTCCCACAAGTACCTGGAGCTGGTCCACCCGCCTTACCGCAAGCGCAGTTGAGGAGATTACTCGCTGCTTATAGAGTTGGCATGCTTGCACTGGAAACCCAGGCCAGGAGGGTCCACGATGATAGGCCGCAGAATAAGTTCGGAAGGTAAGGAATAAGGGAATATTGGTATAGGTGTGAGAAAATCCATTTGACAGGAAAATCGTTAACTGTCAAATAATCCAAAATCGTCTTCCTAATAATACTTGACTTAGTTTAAACATTAGTTGTGATTTAATTAATGGAATACAAAAATCTCTAACTACAATACGGAAATATTGAACTAAATGAGTAAATGCAATACTTGAAAATTCTATCTCTAGTTGATTACACACATAATAAAAAATAAAGTAATATGTTTTAACCCTTTAGGAATCCCCCATACGGCGATCACGTGAAATGGCTTCTGCGTATATCGAAACGTCTTGGTGCGCAATACTTACACCAGTTCTGCGTTTGCGCAGTTAACTCTGTGGTATCACCGTTCGTGCTATACGAGTTATGCGTTGAGTCAGCCCATTGGCTGGCTAGGGGAGGCCCTCATCACCTCGTAATGCAGCATCTACGGGGCACACTAGCGCCACTCGTGCACAAGTGTCAACAGATGTACGTATTCCAAATTATTTTAAACATCAACAACATAATATATAATAATAATACATAGCTTCAATCCGTTTAAAAACTGTTTTCTTAATGTATAAAAGCTATGTTAACAAAAGACAATACTATATCTGTTATATTTTAATTATTAATATCTTAATTTGCTTAGAAGGTCGTTAATTAGGCTCAAACGGCAGTAATACAGGCCTACAAATTAATGACCAAATCTAAACAGCCAGTGTCCAAAGTCTAAAAACCTAGTGTATTTTTTATATACAAAGACAACAGTTGTATTTTACAGCTTTTTGTGTATTGAAGGTTGACACCTTCAGACCACTCTTTACGCGGCAGTTTTAATATTGATTTAATAGATATTTTATGTCTATATTAGAAAACATTCAGGTATACTTGATTTTGTTGTTTAAGGTACATTCAATGCATCCATCAGAAGCTATACCACTTAACAGCAGTCGAGTACGAGGAGTTTGTTGGTATCGTGTTATCAGCGCGTACGGCTTTTCAACTTACACCTGAAGGAAACACCCAGTTTAAGGAATGGCTCGCTTCCCTACGCAGGTATGGTCTATCGACTGACGTAATTTAATTGGATTTATTTGTATTAGTAATGTTGGCATTTGATAAATCTTAGAATTAAGCCACAACGCTATACAGAATGCGAACTGTAGTGATCGTAATTATTCTAAATACAATGATATATGTACTACTAAAACTTATCATTTTTTTCTGATTGTTTATTTTTCAAGTTTTCGATTGTTTTACACAAACATTATAATTATAAAATTTTCTTTCGAATTTGCTGGAAGCGAGTACTATAGGGTAAGCTGTTTTATACGTACACGCTTTAATGTATTCAAATTAAAATGTCATCTGATGTAGACGTTATGGCACGAAAGTTGTTCAACAGTTATATTTGTCGTGTTCGGTGTGTTCCATGGTCATTCCACCTCCGTCCTGTTTTGTAATAATCTTTATGAAGGACGTGGAATGATTGTGTGCATTCCCAAATGACTATATCCGTTGGGGACAGATCGAAATCGTGCAAGAAGGACTTGTGGACGCAGCTGAACGCCGCACTTCAGACGAACGGCAAATGACGTCGGCAGGCGATAGTTTGTGTGACGCGGGGATCGGCGCGCAAACTGTCACACCCGCGACGATGTCGGCACACCCGGCATCACACACACACACTTTGAACGTGCACGCGTACGTTGGACGCACGCACGTACGCACTCACACGAATTGTACGGTTTAATCGCTTTACTCTCACTGTTAACTATTCTTGCTTCACGATAAAACTAGATCAAATATTTTTTACACCAACACAGCAAATGTTTGTGGTAAAATATCTTTCTCGGAGTTAATAAAGCGCCTCTAGGCTAGATAAATTGTATTACATACTTTAAATATTTAACCATTAGTAGCTAACAGTGACTGGAAGTGATCTCGGAAAGCTGTTGAGATGTCGTTATGCTAAAATTTTATTGAGCAGGTCATGTAAGTTCTCGTTTTCTCTGCTCAAATTATATTTTGTGTATAAGTTCATAAAACGGACTACGCACAGTGTTGATCTCATCTAGTAGCTTGCGAATTCTTCAATGTGACTATTTTGTGCGTATTCAAAAATTAATATGATTTAAAAAATGTTTATGACTATTTTTTTATATCTTTGAAAATTGTATTGTATCAAATATATACTAAAAATAATCGACAAAATTTAGTACTGAAATTTAATCTTTGTTGAAATAACTTAATTATCTTAACATCAGTCATTTTGATAGATCGAACAAACTCTTCGTATTTTTAGCACAAAATATTTCAATCAGTATACGTAAAAAGAACTATATAGTTAAATGTCAAGGATAAATTTATTTCGACAAATTAGAACGGTTTGATGGTTTTTTTTTCGAGCAAATAATGTCGACTTGTGTACAGGATGGTAAGTATCTATGGAAATTGGTCTGTTTTGGACTGAATGGCTTGTTTTATTTAGTCAACAAAACTCATCCACTCTTTACCTAGTCAATGGTTTTGGACATCATTGGACACCAGTGAAGCTTCAGGACTATAGCTAATTTAGTTTCCATTTTTTATTTTAAGAATTCATTTTCATAACAGATCTCGATTATTTAATTCATTTTGAAACGATTGAATACAGATCCGTTTTCTAGACGAAACGAAAACAGTGCGATCGTTTAAACGGTATTTTATACAATTAGTTTGTTAGAGACATTATCATTAATTTGGTTTAAGATGTTTACGGTTATTCATCAAACAATACTCATCCGCGTCCATTAGTGAATTAGTACAGATCTCCGTTTCGCTTAGTTAAGCGTTAATATTGCTCATTGCTAGTTATGTTTGACCTATGTTGGTCAATATTGCGTAGTAGAACGGTTGTTTTGAGTTGAAAGTAATTTGGCAAGTTGGGACAAGCGGATGTCAGCGTTTATCGGCAATTAAATGTTGTTTCATAAGGGTGGGGTCGTTTGATTAGCATCAGCCGAGCGTTGACGCCTCGTAGTCGGTCTGTAAGATGTCTATCGCCAGACGGACATTTGTAAGGACAAGACAATTATATTTCTTGTTTAGAATCCGTCTTGCAATATTAATGATTCTAGTTAGATGTGAACTCGCTTTGTATTGTCTTTTTAATGCGTGTTGTAACTAATTCGGTTTGGCTAAAGGGAATGGGTAAATTGGTTCAAGAATAAATTAAAAATATAAGTCATAATCCCGTTTTAAATAATCTCCTACGATTACTAGCTTCAAGTGCGATTATCAACTTACCCTATAAATAAATATATAGATCTAAACCCACTTGGTCCGTTCCGACTTTGGGTAGTTGAAATTTCCCATTTTCCTTTCTTGTGTATCGTCCTTGTATGTAGAGTATAAGACAGATCGTAGCTGAGAACAGTCGGTACACTATTTTTGATATTATCTTGTCGAAATTTGCAATTCACGAGTGTTTCCGTAATGAGGTTTTTGCGGTGTATTAGGACGAGCGTTTTATTAACTATAGTAAGGTTTATTTACAAGTTAATATAACGAGATGTAGCTTCTTGAGAGACTTTGAAATATTATAATGTAGGGATAGGAGCTGGCAACGTCTCATTCCGATTTCGGATTCACTACTATATCGATACCGACTATTTGGCCTTGCAACTGCATTGAATTTAAAATATTGTTAGTATTAAAATAGTAAGTACATTCTCCTGTATTTAACGAAGCAATAAAACATTTGTCATGTAGGTGACAACTTTTTTGTACTTAAGCTGTGACGTTAAGTCCTACTACGGCTTGTAAAGACTGACCTAAATACAGTTTGGATCGCTCAGAGTTCAGGGATTTATGGATCATATGAGTCGATGAATTATATGCGCCGGTTTAGTCGTAATTTGCTGTTGTATGATTAGAAGAATTATTCGCTAGATTCCTTACCGGTTGTGGGTATGTTAAGATATCGGAATGACGAGAGTTGCCGGACGTGTGTCGTTAGGCTTAGTTCAATCTTTAAGTAGACGTGCAGACATTGACGTGTGGATGTTTTCGACGTTCAGTAGTTAGTAAATTTCTAGAATGCTAGTTAGCGTAAATTGAAGTTTGTATGGAAATCTATGGGAAAACTTTATTTGGTGTTCGTTCTTTAAATGAATTTAACAAAGTTTTGCCGTATATTTAACTTCGTCTATAGTTCAGCGTTAATCGATATTTTTAAATATTTAAAATTTCAATTTTTGATGTTAATGTGGGCTGCATATTTTTTGGATGATTTTGTACGAGGGTTCGTCTGGGTTTTAGATTGTAAATCACTTAATTAAATCCCACTATACGCGTTAAATGTAAAATGTACTTTGCGCCCAAATGGAAACTCGTAGCTTTCGCAAAAGCTTTTCAATATTAATGCACTGAATTTAAATAGTTCCGGACGTCAAATTTAGTTCAATCACATAATTGTCAATAAAATGAAATTTCATCATTCACTTGCCGTCCATAATTATTTTGCAAATAATGTAGCTTTGTTGCTGTATGGTCAGTTATCCCTAATACATATTTACATAACTAATGCAATATAATTGGATACATTCTCGATCAATATGATTAATTTTGGAACATTATCCTCCATTCATTAGCGTAAAGTGCTTTGACATTTTGTCTCAAAGAACTATTTTTACACTTAAATTATATGAAAAAAAAAGTAAAAAAAATATATATCGTTAGTTTCGTAATTTTAAGACGTTAGAATGAAACATATTTTATAAATAGTCGTTTAATGCATGTCGTAGTTTTAATGCAGTATCGTGTCAATGGTTTGTTCACAGATAATATAAAATTCAACATAATATCTATTGCGCATTGTAACATTGTTTTCATTGCATTGTTGAAGACATGAAGTATTTAATTATGGTTGACATTCTATGTATTTTATAATCTCTTTGGTAATGGATTTATGTCCAATTCGTATTTGCAAATATCATCACAATGACGTAACTGAAGTATAATAGGCCCTGGAACGATGCATAATTTATTTTATACACACCTTATTGTAGTTTAATTATACACTTTGTAAGTGTGGTGTCTCCGCCTATTAAAATATTTAACAGTTACAGTTTGAACTATTTCGATAAAGAGATTCGTTCATATATATTCAAGTAGTTTTATTTTAGTGGGCTTTGTTTATAGAGACCTGTATCTGTCTCAACAGCGGCGGCGTTAACTTTAATATTGTCTTTACCGCACGGTCACAAGGTTGCGAGAGTACTATATAGATTGCATACAGAAAGAGTTTGGATCACTATTGACTTTGATTGCCGTAAAGCAAGTCTCTATCGACAAGGTCGGTCGACTTGTAGGAAATCGAACATCTAAAGAGTTTTGAAGATCATTAATCGATCATTTATTAGAATGAAACGATTCGTCGATGTTCAATTTCAAACAAGCAATATCCCAACGTATTATTGCGTTCAAAATATAAATGACATTCATGCTTACATTTAATCTTAGATTAATTTGTTAAATATATATGTGAAATGTCAAAAACTACTGTTTCGCATCGGACCGGTTCGTGAGTCTTAGATATTATTAAATTGCGAAATGGTTGTTTCGGTTCGATATAGACAAGTAATTTATATCAACGTGAGGATTTCTTTGCTTGACCAAGTTACTTGCACTATTGACGGCCATATTTCTTTGTTCGGTTCCTATAGTAACGAGACAGCTTCGCGGATGTAGGATGCGAGCCAGCTTCTATACTTTGTGACTTCCTTAAGTGCCCAGGAACTTTGTATTAACTATTTCTTATATCGCAAATGGTTGTAACTATATTAAAGTTATTAGTGGAGCGACAATCGCGCACGATTTGAGATTGCGGCCGTACACTGACGCAGCGCGTTGTCGCCTCCATGCGAGCGTGCAATGCTTCGAGATGGCAAGTACATGCGGTTGCATGTCGGCCAACAACGTGATTTTTCCTATTTCCCACTGTATCGTATGTTTCCTCTTCAACTCAAAAATGTTTTGACTTCTAGATAATTTTTATTATTAATTTTACGATATCACATAAGTCTTTTTGGCGAAATATTTAAAATAACATTATTTAATTATTCAATATACTTATTCTATATTTAAGAGGTTTGTGTTTTATTTATTTCACGATTGTAAGGCTAAAAGTATTAGTTGAATCTATCGATTTATTAAACAAAAGATAAGCGTTGTTTCTCAATATGACGATAATGTTAAATAAAGTGGGCTCATGTTTTTCACGACTTCGGTGCATGGGCAAAGATAAGTTAAGTGTAACGTCAGCAATTTAGACTATTTACACAACTAAGTAGAACTGATTTCTCAGATATATTATTTAGACAATTACAATAACAACACCTGACATTATTAATGTATTGGGTGAGTTTTTCCTTGTATACTACTGAAATTGAAATTAAATTTACCTAAAAGATTTCAATTTAAATTAAAAAAACCCTTATTTGAAACTAAATCAGCTAATTGCAATCATTTAACATAGTAATCTGTGAACTCTCTGTCAAATTATATTTAGGCTGTGATGGAAAGAGAGGTAAGTTTGTTTCTACCGTTATAGGGGAGATTTATATTATCAATAATTTCATTCCTTCTTAACAAATCATTATCTTGATGTTGAAAATTCGTCGATAAAGATTGGCTATCATCTCACGTATCCACGGATGTCATTTTATATGCGGCCTAACGTCACACACCAGGCGCCACTTTCATCTCCAAGATAAATATATTTTTCGTGTGTGGATTACAGATATGTCTGGGTATATGTTAAAGCGATGCATGTCGTTGTGAAATATCTGAAATAACTCGAAGTTGCATAATGGAATTAATATTAATAATAATTATTCAATGACATTCGTTTGAGGTATGGATTGACAATTGTTTCTTAAAAGGATTCTTGGCAATAAGATTTGTTGCAAAACTATTCCATTTTACTGTCAAATCTGTTGCTATACCTAGGGGCTGCTGCAATAGGTATGACATCATACCCCTAATCGCACTAATAAAGTGTATCCGACCGCTAAAGCATCATGCGATTCTCCCTTTAAGTAGGAAGGAAAACCAAATTTAGTATTGTAAAAATTGCAATTTGTGTTTGATGACTGATACTCAAAAAATTTATATATACGAGTCATAACATCAATTGTCTTCGTATATATGTAGATAATGTACTAAAATATCGAATAGCATTAACCTAGACGAAATCTACCTTCATATTTGTAGGTAAAAACCAAAAACTACTGAATTCAGTAATCTTTTATTTAAATTTAAAAAGAAAATAATTTTAGTATGAAACATACTCTAGTTCGTGTGTCCTTTGATTGTTTATTATCTGCTTTAAATCCCACAAAGCACTAATCAAATAATTAAAATTATGTTAACAAACAATATTATAACAAAGTAAAATTTTGCGGAAAATTCCGCATGTTAAACAATGTTTGTTTACAAATATTATAATGTCATTTAGTTATTTGCGAACGATCTATTTTCGTTTATACGAACATGTTTACATAAGATAAAAAGTATATTTAGTTATTAGATAATGTATAGTTTATACATAGAAGTTGCATCTACAGGGTGTAGATAACACATCCCTATATTTTAAATTTATTCCTATATTTTGAAATAAAAACAGTATATCTGTTAGTTAAAACTGGTGGTTATTGGTTACGCTTTCTTATACGCTCCTTAAGATAGGGCTCATGTTATCAATCTAATTCATTATAGTTAATACATTAAACGTCTAATAAAAAGATTAACGTAGATAGTACGCACGCACTCACGCGCGCATTTTGGTTGCAGTTAAATTAATTACACTAATTTTAATAAATATAATTCATAACATGACCCCGATAGTTATGCGATAACATTTATAATTGCTTATATATAAATACGATAGCGATAGTCAGATGGTCTAGGTACTGCAGTACAATTCCGGAAATACACTATTTTCAGGGTCATTCTTGGATTAATTGATATTATATAAGATACGGCAGTGTATAGAAAATGTATGCACTTTGCGTATTACGGTAACATGTTTAATAAATAATATATGAACCTTAAGTGTATATTTAATGTAAACAATACATAAATTAAGATATATTACAAGTAAATTGCTATTTTGAGATAAATACCAAGCAACCAAAACGACAGTAGTGGCTGTTCCCAAATTTATAGGATTTTTGTATGTAGTCAGTCAGTCATATAAGTCTCAATCTCATGCCTTATTGCGATTTCTTTAGTCTATTTCATAGATATTAAAACCAATAAGATTAGATTTCTATGTCATCCAAGTCGAAATATTTGCCCAACCTAGAGCTCCAGGTTAGACGCACTGTGTCACTTATCTACGGAAGCGGAAGAACAATCCAATATACATAAGAGACTATAATTTGGTTATATAACAATATTTTAAGGCAAACTGAATTTAATCATAGTCCGTCTCATTGATATCATTTATTACTGTCACTATAGAGCATGAATATACCACGCAAGTCCCGAAGGGAAAAAGATTAGGATGACCCGATTCATAGGAATCGAAAAATAGTAAATTTCCTCAATAGTCCTCGAGTTGGATCGATGCCAGTAACAAGTGCTTGAACGTAAAATACCTATGCTGCAAAATGTGACTCATGTAGAATGACCACGGTTTTGGAACAGCACATGTACAATACATAACATTTTATAGTGTATACGCTGTGTGTAAATAATGTAATTCTAGTTCTAATACTTTTTAAATTTTGTAAATTTATTTTTATCATAACGCGTTCGTTGTGTAATAGAAAAGTTTATTGTAACTATAAAATGCACTGATCAATATGACATTGATGTCACTTGTAGCGGTTAATAACGTCATATCAATTATTAACAATTATTTAAATGTAAAAGGCCATTGTTTTAAATATTTATATTATTTTAAATTAAAATTAATTCCATACATACGAACATTAGGCTTCTCCGTATGACAGTTAATGATTTTTTTGACTTTATTATAGAGACAGGAGTTCTATATAAATTATGTCGTGAATCTACTACCAACCCTGTTACTCACAATATGAATGTCTTTATCTAGCAGATTCAATAACTTATTTAACATTAAGTGCAATGATATAGAAAACTTAAACTCTTGTCGTTATCTAACAGGTTCAGGGAGGTGCATGAAAATATAGCCGAAAAGCGTCAATAATCCTTACAATTAACCTCTTTTATTTGGCCACTGACCTGACGTTATCATTGTATCAAGCTATTTAGCGGTTATTTAGGTTAATACTTCATTGCCACTCATTTCGGAATGCACAGTAGCTATTACGTCTGCTGTTTTAATTGTAGAACCCCCACATAATTACGCTCTTCCGAAAACTATACCCTTGAAATCCCATCTCAAACCTCCTCCTTTCTTGGCGATTCCGTTAAGGTCTCTGCAGTTAGGCTATGGAATTCACTTCCCGTCCCTATTCGCTTAGCTCCTTCTCTATCATCCTTTAAATTTCTTCCGTACAAACATTACCTGTCCACATCGTATCCCTAGCTTTCTTACTAACTACTAACTGACGTGAGACTGATCTTGAATTGGACTGTCGTGATTCATGTGCACTTTTTACTTTTTGTTTTTCATGTATCCAGTATCAGTTTAGTTTATTTTTTGTTCCTGTTTAGTTTCCTCTGTATAACTATATGTAATATGTGTTTTTGCAGTTCTTGCCTACTTTATGTAACTTAATACATTTTTTTCTTTACTCACAGTGGTTGCCTGGAAGAGATCGCTCCAAAGCGATAAAGTCGCCAATTGCCCTCCTTTTCATTTAATTATGTTCAATTTTTATATTGTAATGTCATGAAGTGTTAATAAATAAAATAATAAATAAATAATACCATCCCATTATATAATTCAGTTTCGCTTTTAACACTCACTGGTACGGTGAAGGAAAACCTCGTGAGGAAATCGGGCTTTAGACCCAAAAAGTCGACGGTGTGTGTCAGGCACTTCTGATCACCATCTTGCGTATTAGAAGTGATCACGGAACAGATACAGAAATCTCAGACCCAGACTAGAAGGATGTAGCGCCATTGGTATATATATATATACCAATGGCGCTACTACTAATATATATATATAACGTGGCATCCTTTCGACACTATTGAAAAGTGTTGATAGTAATTTTCCAAATAATATAAATCATATACAACCAACCATAAAGACAAGTTGACCTAATCTGGTTTTATTTCACAAGATAACTGCCCCTTAACGACCATGCGTTCCCGCCATGGCACGATAGCGACAACCGCGTGGCGAGTGACTTTTGTGTTCACGAGTTTATCAAGAGTTAGCGCTGATAGTGTTGACGTAAATACTATTGGACACAACGGGGGCGTGCCGATGCTGCCTCTATGGCTATATAATCATCTTACAAATAAGGCATCGTAGCATTCCGTTGCTGGATCTTGCACGTGACTTAACCGACAGCTTAATTATAACTTAGTTTCCTAGTAATTAATGTAAGTATAATTATAGACAATGCATAATTATCTTGTCAATCAATTAGCAGATTAGTATTTCAAATTGTTTTCTTGCCTTTGCCTTAATAGGCTAGTTAGAATTTGTTAATGTGTTGTCTATAGCTAATTGACGGCATACATGACTGTAGGTGACTTCATTTGGTATCTGAAGTTGGTCCTGTGAGGTGTATTTAATATTTCAGATAATGGCCTATTTGCAATCGAAACCAAAGTCTGAAACAATTGAGCTTCGAGAAAAATATATTGGGTAAGGTATTATTTATTGGCTTTAATATTTTATTTTTAAACAAACTTAAGAACTTGCTATCGTAATAATTCTATTACTCTTGCATTCTTTCGATAAAGTTCGAACGTTTCGATTTTCAAAGGGTACATACTTTGGGCGGGGTTTAAAAACAGTAAATTTCCTCCACAGCGGCGCCTGCCAGTTGTTTTTCCGTTCGACGCCGTTGAAAATTGTCAGAGGGATTGCCCAGTTCATGTATGATGAAACGGGCGAGAGGTACCTCGACTGCATCAATAATGTCGCACACGGTTAGTGCATTAGTGTACTCGTGTATATAAGATATTTGATAACCGCTTATTCACATATATACTGTACACGTTGGTTGGATTTCCGGAGAAATCTGAAGTAATAATTATTGTTTTGGCTTGTGAATACCTAACATCTGTCCTGAGACTTATACTCCACATAACACATATCTATAGGAAGATGATATAATACATACATCCTAGGCTTTAATTGAGCAGGAGTGGTATGTGACGTTGTTTTTCCTTTCCTTATACACTTTTTACCTTTTTTTCACGATTTAATATATGCTAAATTAAATACGAAAAAGTTAAGAACAATAGCTAATAGATAAATATGTAATATCTTTATTAAATATAACCTAAAAATAAATATCCTACAAACAATGTAGTTTATTGGCAAAACATACATTTACCGCGTGATCTACAAACTTACATTCATATGTTTATTGCATTATGAAGGAAGTGTTATACTACAATTAGCTTCTATTTTTATTTATGAACTCATGATTTTCAAGTAGAAGACATTACAGTATCCAGGAACGGAACTTGAATCCGCATATATATATATATAATATATTAAATTATTAAATAACACTTTAAAAATGTAACTGCATTATTACAATTATTTATATCTACCGTCATGTTTAATAGGAGCATTCCGATAAGGTTGATCTAAAGGTGTCGCCTATCATTTGGAACAGCGCAGAAAACACTGAGCTTTTAACAGTAACTGTTTAAAGAAAGTTACAGATAATTGTTCTTACTTAATTTATACAGTCATTAATAGATTTTTATTTTCATGCCTTACCTCAAAATATAATAATAACATTTCTTACAGTGGGACACTGTCATCCTCACGTCGTTGAAGCGGGAAGAAATCAAATGTCATTGATTTCCACAAACAATAGATATCTTCATGATGACATTGTAATTTTAGCCGAGAGACTTGTAAAGACAATGCCCGGTTCACTATCTGTTTGTTTCTTCGTCAACTCGGGATCTGAAGCTAACGATTTAGCCTTACGCCTGGCTAGAGTCCACACTAAGAAGAAAGATGTTATTACACTTGACCAGTAAGCATTTTTATTATACGGTGCTTTTATGAATTGTATTTAAAGTGTGACTGGGATGTATGAATTTTGTTAACTTTTAGATGAATTGTTTATTTAATTCACTAAAGGAGTCTTAAAGTATTGTTGTTTAAATATTTAATGTCGTTATACTATTATGTACATAATTTGTGTGCAATATGTGTGATAGTACCGTAGTCGTTGATATAAAGGTCGATGATTTTATTATAAAAACATCTTTAAAATTGTATTAATTTCATCATAAATCGAGCCAATTGTGAAAGAGCTGAGTGATCGATGTTAGGTCCCTATGTAGGGTGCTACTAGCGCCATTTTGTTCCAGCGCGTATCATGGACACCTTACTTCTATGATTGATGTGTCACCTTACAAACTGAACCTACCAGGAGGGCCCGAGAAGCCAGAGTGGGTTCATGTGGTGAGTTGCTATGGCAACCGTCTAACTTAATTAAATATGTACATTCATTTTATGATTTTAATCCAAAAGCATACTCAAACTCTTGTTTAGCACTTATGACGTATATCGTTATGTATTGGGGACGCGATATGAGAAAACTCTCGAGTTATGACTACGTTTATGGTTCATGTTTTTCCCTTATTCGCTAATATATGAGGAGTTATGAAGTAACATTTGGTCCTTTATGGCGTTAATACTTTGATTAAATCAGAATATTACTATCAACATAAACACCCAATTTCATACCGGTTAATAAATATAGAGTGTAATGCCATTTTCTTTAACACAGGCTCCAGTCCCCGACGTATATAGAGGAAAATACACATATCCGAACGACTCTAAGTCCGAAGAAGAGTTGGGGAAATTGTATGCGGATGAAGTAGGAAAAATCTGCAAACTCGCAACTGATAAGAATGGTGGTGTTTGCGCTTTTATCGCCGAGAGCCTGCAAAGCTGTGGAGGACAAATATTTCCTCCCGATGGCTATTTAAAACGCGCCTTCGAGTAAGTAAACACATACTATATCGTCCAAGTACTGGAGTAAATTTTGAATAGCCCGTATTTATTTACTTGTATTTATTTAAAGGACCATTACAAGGGGAAATATATAATTATTTAACCGCTTTTCCCTTGGTTTATATATAATGTGACTTCAGGTTATACCGAATTTAATGGCTACTTAAAATTACGTGACACACGTGAGACTACTACATGCAAAGCTTCGTGATTTTAAATTATTTTTAACTGTATTTTGTGAAAAGTAAATGAATAATAGTAACTAACAAACTGTTGCTTTTACCCCTAGGTATGTTCGGGAAGCAGGTGGCGTTTGCATCGCTGATGAAGTGCAGGTCGGATTTGGACGCGTGGGAACTCACATGTGGGCGTTCGAGACCCAAGACGTGATTCCTGATATAGTGACTATGGGTAAACCTATGGGTAATGGACACCCAGTCGCTGCAGTTATTACAACACCTGAGATCGCTAAGAGTTTCGCTGATACCGGAGTCGAATATTTTAATACGGTACATATACAATTTGTTAATTGATTTTATTGCCAGTTCCTTTGGCTTTATTCTTCATTAAATTTCCGTCACATGCCGACTTTGAACCTTGTTTAATAATTACTTATTCTAGTTCAAGCTTTTCTTTTGAGAAAAGTTTTTAATTATCGTAACTAAATATAACCTCTTTCGTGTGTTATCGCGTGAAAATATAAAGATAAAAAATTATCAATTGCCTCAAGTTTATCGTACGTTAAAACATTGTAATTATTTGAAGTACTTACAATACAAAACAAAAATCTGTCATCTTATTTGTCTCATGTCTATTAATTTTAGTTTGGTTTCAATAATGCTTCGATCCTCGTATTTACTTAGACCGTAGGAAACGTAAAGGGTTAACTCATGACACGAAATTATATTAGATAATATTGTAGATAAAGTAATTTCTACCTTGGTTTCAATTACATAATTTAACATAGTATTGTCTTTTGGTAACATAGCTTTTACACATTAAGAAAACACTTTTTAAACGGATTGAATAATACCTAGCTTAAAACCGTTTATAAAGTGTTTTCTTACATAATTTAAGTATATTAAGAAACCGTGGAATTCAAATAGCGATCTCTTATATAAAGCGTTATTTATCCCTAATTGTGGATCAAACGAAGCTTGCGTTGATTTTTTCTAAATTCAATTACATAACTCATCAAACCATTTTCCTTTTAGTATGGCGGTAACCCAGTATCCTGTGCAATTGCAAACGCGGTATTAGATGTGATAGAAGAAGAGAACTTATTGGAACGAGCAAGACGTGTCGGTGACCATCTTTTGGCCAGATGCGAAGCTTTAAAGCATAAGCACCTCTTAGTCGGAGACGTGCGAGGAAGGGGACTGTTTGTTGGGGTAGAACTTGTCACGGACAGGGATGCAAGAACACCGGCGACGGCTGAAGCGAAACATGTTGTTAATAGGTAGTTTGTAGTTTGAACATTATTTAGCATGAACGCAGTATAGAGTTGATATTTTAATATCAAGTTAAATTCTACTCATTGTTAATGTTTGGACCGTTTGTGCGTCCTACACTTAATCTTTTAGCTTAAATCTAGGTAAATATAACTAGACTCATATGTAAAATTGTAGTATATTATGTGCTCATGGCAGAATTTTATAAGAATAATAATTGTTTTGATTGACGACTTGTTTTTTAAACAAAATGACGCACGCATAAATTAGGTATTGGGAGACTGTGACTTGAGCGATTTCTTTTTTTATAGAATGCGCGAAGAGAAGATACTTATAAGCAGAGATGGACCTGACGCGAACGTATTGAAGTTCAAACCACCCATGGTGTTTTCCACTCAAGATGCAGACAGATTAGTTGACACCCTCGACAGGGTGCTGTCAGAACTGGATGACCAATGGAGAACGCCTATCACCAATATTAAACTTGAGGTAAAATTTTGTGATAATAATATTATTGATTTACAGATATTAGTCTATAAGGTAACTCATTCGCTGCCTGTATCTGTGTCCCGCCTTGTATAGAAGCCTTCTTTAAATCGTATACTATGAAAGTTACATAAAGATACATTTGGCTTAAGACTACTTGAAAGAGTTAAAATTTGAATTATAAACCAAGATTTTATATACAGTAAACATATTGGTTCCGTTCAAACTTAGCAAGTTAAGAAATTTGATAAACTTGACGCCTGATAATAAATGAACACACAATTGTTAGTAAAACATTGCTCTTCATAATCATAAGGAGTATCTGATTGATATTTTTATTTCATTTTTTGGGAAATAAAAATAATAAACGTTTATAAAAGTTATGTTCGTTGAACTGAAAGGTGAACGACGCTTTAAAGACAATCCATCTTTGAGATTGGTTCATTTGACACTAGCAAATTAATAAAAACTATATTTTTATTTATCGCTTTAGTCGCATTATATTACGGGTGCCAAATAAATCAGTACCTATTAGTGGCTCCTATCTTTGTAAAACAGTGATAGTGGATAGTTATCAAGGTTTCAGGTGCAAAAGTTGATCATTAATTAATTTGCAGGTATTAGTCACACCCATCAGTGATCAGGTGGAGTCCAGTGATACGTCAATGAAGAGTAGTTTTAAACAAAGTGTAAAAGCTATGTAAATTTGAAATCTCATGGTTAAGATAAGTTGTAAATATATATAAGTTACGCCATGTACTTAAATGTAACATGTTTTGCCTATTAATTTTAACTTTAGATGTAATCGAACTATAAAAAAGTTATTGAATAAATTGTACATATAACAAAATATTTTATTTAATGCTAATATGACCAAGTATTGCCAAAATTATATATATATATATATATATATATATATATTTTATATGTTTTGTGAAATAGAACTTAAGCTAACACAGTTAAAAGAAAATCACGATTTCAAGTAATAATTAATCTTGCCAATTTGAAAATCATCTAGCAGGTCACTGGTACTACCAGATTACGCTGGTGTTGTGTGTTCTTTTAGGCAAATAAACAAATAAAATTAATTAAAAAAAAAACATAAACTAAATTCAAAATTGTTATCTAAATGGCCCGTCCGGAAATTATAAAAAAATAAAACGATGTGATAAACCTTGGACTGTTATCAATCTTGATACAACTTAAGTTTCCGAGAAGTTAGTGGTGAACATACATACAATTACGAAATTTATTATATGTGCGTGGCGGCCTCATTAGTCATAAATTTTATTTGCCATAAAAGTAAAAAAAAATTCAAATATACAACTCCAACAATATCACGTACTCACCACCTACCTACCTTTTTGAACAACATACATATCAACAGTTTTCATACCTAAGATTCGGTAACTACGTTCAAAGTCCACTTAATAGTAATAAAACAGTGTCATTCAGGCTATTGTGTTTTGTAAGAAGCCGAAGTTGCGCAGCCGGCTTTAGCACGTGCGCAAATTTGCCTGATAGCCGTTACATCAATCTTGAACATCTTCCCTTTATAGAATCCTAATCTTCAGTTCGTGCATCGAATTATATCTCTTATTTTCATAGACGTAGGGTCGACAAATCGTTAGCAGGGCTTTGTAAAAGGCTTTTGTAACTCCTGTAGACAATGAGAGTATTCTATGTCAGGACAATGTGACGTAACGATTAAACGTCTTAAGAATGGTTATGGCAAAAACGTTTGTATGCGTTTTTTGCTTCAGAGATCGTTTATAATTCTTATACGCATATATAGTAATGGTAAAAAATGTTACAAAATATTGTATTAACATGTACGTGCCATGCAATCAATAATAAATTCGTAATTGCATCACTTCTTATTTGCAAAGTTGAGTTGCAAAACAGCTTGGATATATATTTGTCGCAGATAGGCCAAACTTGTTTCACTCATATTTGACTGATGCTATTTTAGCAAAGTCATAGAAGAGTTCTAGAGGTATTTAAGGCGCTTCAAACATTACACCAACATCATGTTATTTCTGCCCAAATTTATCGTATAATTCGGCGTCACTGTTATATAAAACAGTGTAGCATTTGTCTATATAAACAAATTCGTGGGAATCATAATAATTCACATCTATTCGCATTCAATTCACACTTGATAGGGGTCATATATTAATAGGAAGTGTCGACGCGTGCCACCCACACCGCCCGCATCGTATGTCTGACATCTAGTGGCTCGTGCGGTCGCGATCCTTAGGAAATCGATCTTATACCACAACACCCCTAATAATAAAATTGATAACCTTAAATTTTTATCATGCGTGATTAGCCCATAGTGCATCACACATCGCTGATTATTCAGTTAGATTCAGGGTCAAAAAACGTGTCTTTGTGTTGATATATGGGAGTAATTTTTTTGCGTTAAGATTCGACTGTGTGGCTGATTAGACGTTTTCAATTTATTTGTTCATCGTACAAGGACATGTTATCACCGCAATAAAACGAAAAATCAGCTCGCTTAACAACCATGTTTCGTTCACTCCAGTTGAGCATTACATGCGTCCTTGAGCCTACGGTATTGCTAGGTTTTTATATTTAAATCGTTGAACGGATCTTATACTTTTGCTTATTATTTGACTAGTATAAATCATAAATTCAAAATGAAAATGAAAATGATAAAATTACAAACCAATTATATTAAAAAATATTTATTTAAAATACTGTGAGCATCTAAATGTATATTAAAATGTAAAGACGATTTTACTAAAAATATCAACTAAAGTATCATTAAAACTTCTTAGACCAGCCTCAATATTGTTAATCTAATCAGAAGCTAAAATTCAATTTCTTCTAAAACATTTCTTATAGCAAAGGATCAGATCGTAGATTTGAAGTAAAAAAAGGATGACTTTCAATTCAATTCCAATCTCATTATTCCTGTATTTTTATGGAAATCTTATCTCGAGAATTTTTAGAGGCTATTATAATAAATTATACTAAATATTCAGCAAAGAAGATATTAATGTTATACCTATTTGTTTTCGCAGGTTTTTTGCAAAACTCAAATTGTAATCTTACCGAAACTTATTTCGGAATATTAGCAGCAAATATACACATACAAATCTCATTTAAAAGTAAGATTTAGCTGATAAAGAAAATATTCCTACTGTACAAAAATAGTTTAATAATAAAAGTAGTACAGTTAACACGTGAAAAGAAAAAGACTGGCTGCCCACAACACAGGGAATGCCATTGTAGGGGCGTGCAATTTATTTTACATAAATATCCTGTTAAATCCTGTTTACATAAATATATTGTTTATAATAAAGTTTTTTCTTCTTCCTTTCTTCAGATCATAAGCGCTACTAATTTAATAAAACCTAACCTATTTTAACTTCAATCATTACTTTCATATTCCGTGATAGATTATCGGTAACAAAAGATAAAATTATTAATTTTATCAGACCAGATTATTACATTGATGAGGCACATAATAAAGAAATTAGGTTCACAATTATTAATATATTCTCTTTTTTAACGATGAAACTTTCTACGAAAGGCATTACCGCACTGGAATCAAGCAATTCCGCTGTCTGGCGCCGGCAGATGCTTAATAAAGGCAAATTGCAAGCTCACCTTACGCCCTGCCATTTCCCACGGTAGGTACATCCTCGCGGTACCGTTGTAAAAGTCCACATTCATAATAAAATATACAAACGGGCGACCGACTTATGAAAAAGCTTTGTCGCCAAGCATTCTCGCTTTAATTGCTGTTTGCGAAAATGAGATAAGAATTGAAATTATAGCTTTTATAATCTTTTGCCGCGTAGTACTTTTGTTGGCGTTATATTTGAAATTAAATTCCTTATCAAGAACGTTATTTATTTTCATTATTAAAGAACATAATATTATATTATTAACTTAATGTTCCTTAAATAATGCATATAAGCTGTATTAAAAGTAAGTTTAAAAACAATAATTAAATTACATATATGATATCTTTTAGCTTCCTTTTTCCATTCCATTACTTAACCATTTAATAACAGTTATGTTTTTATATAGATATGTAATATATATGCATGATATATTTTAAGGATATTTAAAACGCAAGGGGTTGTCGCAATTACGACAACGACCTAAAGACGGCTTGAAGCGTTATTAAAGAGTTAATGACAACTTAGCGTTAATTAATGACGTCTTGAAAAGGTTTCAAAGGTTGTAATTTTTCGAGGCTGAATAATAAATTCGAGCTATATCTCAAAATGTAGTACGCTGCTCTCAAATTGGGCAGTTTTCTAGTAACGTGATTTTCCTATTTTATCCTTATATAAATTGTTAGATTTGCCAAGACGCGGAGAGACTGTAGGCGTAACCCCCTAATGGAAATATATCAGAAAATAATATATTTCAATATGCAATAAAATCGGAAAACGTATGACCCCGTATTCGCTGGATTTTCGCAAGCACACCTGAACAAGATTGTATCCGGGCTATAAAAAACCTACGTTCAATCGTGTCCTCAAAGAAGGTTTGTAAAGGACCCTAACATTCCGCAGTGTCTATAACAGATGTGAGCGGGAACAAGATTTTCGTCTGGATTTACATAAACAGTTTCCCACCGAATCCCTCGAGGGGTAAAAACGTAATGACGACTCGACATTATTCTTGGTTAAGTTCCTTGTCATTGCCGTGAATGGTGCTTAGCGTGACTTGATATCCCTTCTCAAACGGTATTAAAATACAATTGAGTGTACGAACTTTTAAATTATTGTATTCAAACTACTCACGACTCATTATATTTTATTTCTTTCAATTAATTATTACAGTAAATATCAAGAATTACGTCGTCCAACGCACGACGGAACGAAGTACTCCTGTTTCATGTTAGAATATAGATTATTGAAATCTATTTTCAATTACCCGCTTATAATTTTGATAGACACTCGTAATAAATAAAATAAACATAGCTCTTGTATAACGGTAAGTTCCAGCTATTATATTTGTTAATAACCTTGATTTTGTGATGAAAAATTGTTTGAATCTACATTTTTATACTCAGTAACTTATTTTAATAGCGGTTGCGTGAAAGGGTGGCTCCGTGGTATTTAAAAATGTAGAGAGGTCGTTTGTTTTAACGCAACACCGAACGCAATCCATTCATATTACACAGAAATAAACCGTAATTTATGAAAACGAAGTGAAACATGAACAAAAATCCCATTTAACATTAGCTTTTCACGGGGAGAAATGAAAAGAATTTCTAGTTTTATGAATGGATATGATTTCGTATGAAATAATACATCGTAAGTGCTTTTCAGATTTCATTCGAGATATTTGAAGAATCTGAATTCATTTGCTCCCGAAATATAATGCCTTTACAGACATTGAGATTTTAAACGAATTAAATTTAATATTAAACGTTTAACGTTGGAAAACTAGGTGTTGCATGGAGAAAGAGTTCGTCGTTCAGTTGGTGGGTTCAAGTTTCATCATAAATTGTTCTAATGGTTAAATTCCTATACCGTCATAAAAATACGCAATTATTATTTCAAAGTATTTGAGTCAAGTATTTATACGTTCTTGATATTGATATTTTAATTTAAAGTATCCATTAAAGCGAAGCAATATGACGACGTAATAACGTGCTCACGTGTACCGTAGAGCCTCCATATATTATGCACGTCCCTCAATCTTTTCGTTGTTGCCGCGACCTGAATCCCCTATTGTGCCCTTTGAAACGCGGACCAGAAGGGAGAGCTTGAATAATTGAGGAGCGGCTCCGTCTTACTCTCTGAAATCTTAACGAAACTCATTGAGTGCGCGATTGTACTGTTGGTTGTATGTTGCCGCCGTCCGCGCACGTGTGCCAACATTGCCTACGGAATATTAATCGGCAAACATAAGCTGTTCAAGTTTTGCTGTTATGAATACAATGCAATATCCGGATAGTAAGCCGAGGATGAATTTATGAAGATTATATTTGTTTTGGCATAACGTTCTTGGTCACTGAATAATTGTCATTCTATTTACACTTGTGCTTCTGATTATCAGATACATTGATACACCTAAAACTTCCTGTTCCAAAAGCTATTATATTAGAAACTTACATAATGTGATTTCAATATTCAATCGCTTTTAATTAGAAGACGCGCTTAAAGCAAAAGCGTTATTTCCTCATTGTTAGCTACCATCGCTTCCACATCGGTGTTTATCTTCGAAGACAGCTTATATTACCTTGTTAATACAATATGACGTTATAATCTATATTACAATGTATGTTTAAGCTTTCATCATTAGTATGGCATTCACAAAGGCAATACATTTTCTCGATTTGTAACTAAAATCATATTTTTACTGCTACTAAACAAACACAACAAACATAGCAAGATAAAAATAGGCATAAAAATAAAAATAAGCTTATTTATGAAATTATATATTAAAGTATTATAATTAGTATATATAATTATTATTGTTATTTTTTTACAAGTAGTACAAAGCAAATAAACTACTTTAGTTTATTGGCTTTAAATGTATACACAACATAAACATAGCGTATACGAATGTATTCTAATCGTCGCGTTATATAAATAATATAAGTTCACGCTTATGTCTACAAAGACTTATAGGAATTATTGTAAAACTTTGATTTAATTTAAGGCTGTGTATTGTCAAGCTGTCAAACTTTAAAGTAGAATCCAATGTTCATGTTAACAATGAACAATTTCGGTAGTTTTCTCAAAATCCGCTAACTGTATTTGTTTAAGGCGGTTTAAACAACGCCCATTCGACTTGTGATTAATCTTTATCCGTATTTTCGTACCCTTACAATTCTAACAAATGACATAAATAAATCTATGCATTTAACTTTGTCGGCAGAATAAAATTATTTCTATACAAAGCTTGTACATTGCTGTATGCTTTATCGAGTAAATTCAAACCCTAGAGGAATTTAATAATGAGCTTAAGGTACATTTGTTGTTGGAATCTCGAGATAATTTTGGTGTTTCAACGGATTTACATCTAGAGATAAAATGAAAGCAAAGCTATGTTAACAATAGAAACACAGAATTGAACTGTGTTTTGTTGGAGACTATTTTTTACAGTTCCAGTATTTGTATATAATCTGCGGCACTTCCGACCGCTGTTTTAGCTTTAATAGGGGATATTTTTGTGTTCTGCAATATTAATATTAAATAAATGTTTATTTCGGATTCACGAAGGTCTATGAATAATGGTTGTTAAAGTGCTATTCTTTCCCAATCAAATATAAATAAAATCGAAACTATACATACCTTATATCTTCTAGCATGAAACAGTTTTTTACATAAAATACACAACAGCGAGACAGCGGCCGCAACTGCACCCTCAGCGATAAACTCGAAGATACATACTTATTACATATCTATCTACATCATAGAAATATAAGTTATACAATAAACCCATTAATATTTAACCTAAATTTAAAATAACATAGCAAATATTTGTTTCAACCACAAAAGTGTAATTTCGAAATCGGTTTTTAAAGTCTTCTTTTAATTCTAGTTCAAAGTAGACTAACCGCAAATTCTCATGCAATGTTCAGCACAAATTGAGATATGTAGTGCTCATTGTCCTACATTGCACACATATGCAATCCCCAGTGGATGAAATTCAAAGGCCCAAAGTCTTTACGGTTATACAGAGATCGCAGGCAAATTATTTCTGCATTGCTGTTCGGACCGAAGCAATCAGACTATCAGAATACATCTTGTTTCTGAAGGATTATATACATATAACAAATAATATAGTTTGTTCTGATGGTTAGACAATAATTTCCTTTATAAGTTTTCACATAAGATGCATGCAAATATCGAATAAGCATATTTTAAATATTGTTGTTTGGAGTACGAGTATCGTAATTTTCCTCGCAAGAAATTGGCGAACAAACGAGCTCGTTGAAAATAATTCTCTATTGAAGCAAATAGAAAGGATTTGGGTGATCAGTCTACGATAGGTAACGAGAATCTAGGTTAGATACTGTTCGATCTGGGTTAGTAATCTTAACAAAGGAACCAATATCGCACGTAATATTACTGCTTTCATCCATCACATATTAGGAAAATTTATTTACACAATGAACTAATAACTCAACTATGAGGTCCATTTATTTGTAAATTAAAATTTAGTTTACTAAAGGCGTATTAAAAAAATACATTAGCTGTAATATAGAAAATCTATCAAATTGCTCCGGGCTGTGGTAGCATTGACGAAAAGAAGGCAATAATATCATCAACAAAAATGATACTTTAATGAAAGAATTGTGTCGAGACACACACATACAACATGCCGAGTGATCAAAGAAACATCAAAATCTCTTTGTCCAAGACGCAAAACAAGAGAAAGAGCAGAAGTGTCATTGGATTAAAATTACTGAATTTTGTTTATAATAAAGGTAAATGACGTTTAGTATAGCATTATCAGAGGACTTTAAAGAAAAAAATGTGTGCGTGTACTAGTGTAAACACGTAAGAAGTGAAACTTCTCTATGACCTTATTTTTAAAAAAATGATCTACTATATGCAACTTTACAGAAATTGGTTAAATAAAGTTAAATTAGATAAATTTCAACAACAGGCTATTACTATCATATCCATGAATACAAATAATACAATTATTTTATTTTACCTTATTACTAATAAGATTATTACAGAATTTCATTAATTGTTATATAATTATTACTATCATTGTTATCGTTATGACATGTATCATAACGATAACAATGATAGTAATAATTCTATACTACTTGTTATCTTCTAATCTTCGAATCAACCGTGGTAGAGACAAGAAAAGATGGCGCGTAACGGAAAAATGTGACGGTAAATTTATTTCCAACGTTGATAAAGAAGTTTTACTTCAATAAAGAATTAACAAAATTGGAAAACACAAAAAACATCAATTAATTGGTAATGGTTTCGTTACCATGTTCATCAAAGGCCATCGAGAGCTAGATACATAACGGTTCACTTGATGCTGAGATTAATCTGTTTGAATATACTTGAAACATAACTCTGATACACGAATCATTCGTAGGAAACCTTGCGGCAATCTATCGTATATCTGCCTTTGTTTATAGTCTCGTTAACATCCAATAGTGTTTCTACATTTATGTGTCTGTGTAGGTCATCATTTGTTAAAACAAATAAACCTAAATTTACAATGAATCCGAACAATTATTAAAATATCGATTCCAATAAATTGATATATCTAATATTATTATCGTGATTGTTTATTAAAATGTAAACCGCTAAACTGATTTCGTTTAACTAAACTAAACTGATTTTGTGTTTTCAGAAAAAGTTAGGTTACACGCTTCCTGTAATCGTAAGAAACGTATGTAAATAAAATAAAAATAGCCTTTAGACGAGTACACTATAATTACACTAAGTCCATGTCATTTATGTTTTCACTAGTACTCGACCTCCGACGGAGTGAAGGCCTCCACCAGCTTCTTCCATTTGTCCCTATTCCTTGCGACCATTTTCCAAGGTTTCCCCGCTATCCTTTTTATTTATGTATGTATGTATGTAATGCAGATAAATTAGTTAAAAGAAATAAAACTGCCTCATTTGTATGATCACAGTATTTCTGATACATATGTGTAAATTTTCCGACACTACACGTGTACCTACTACTCTTAAGCATAAGAGATATGTTTCACCCAAGAAGTCATATCTGTCAACATCCAATGAACTTTGAACAGATGGAAAACTTCGGCTTCTAACATAAATCTAAAGCTACTAAGATATTTGACCAAGTTCAACCCTTTAATAGCTTATCAAATTATGAAGCCATTGAATTTTAAATGAATTAAACATATCTAAATGCGTTAAATATGCGAAAATTATGGAAATATACGAAACATTTCAACAAAATTATTTCATATAAATTAACTGCAACTTCAAATGGTAATTTAACTGTTTAATATTAATTAAATGAAATAAATTCCATTCCGGCGAATAAGGTAAATGATGTTTAAATAGGCTGGTTGCATTTTGCACCTGGTACTATAGTCGTTGTGGCCGAAATATAAACACGCATTTGGGATAACGGTGCGTTTATTATGCAACGGGTAATTATAGGAATTAGCGTTGCATTTTATACTCGAAATTGTACGTGACTGAAAAAATTGTACATATTCCAGCAATCTTTTGGAAACTTTAATAATACGCTGCTACATATTATGTAAGCATCTTCAAGTACGTGGTGTTTGGTAGAGTTATAATGTATCTTATTTTGATTTCAGGCGAAAATAAATTTTGGGAAAACTCAGAAAGCCCATTATCCTATTATGTATATCAGGATCAGTTACTAACTTCCCGCTATTACGGGACTTTATAATAATGTTTCGGTCATTAAAAACAAGAAATTTTCTCTAAGTACTTTTTGTATAAATCTTGAACACTGGGACATATTGTAAATCTGTTTCTTTCTTATAAAAATATTCGGCGACTAAAGTCAGAAGTAACTGATGATAATTTTTAAATAAGAAATTTCTATATAAAACAGCTTGGCATTATAATAAATTATATCATATTACATTTTCTTATAGGAACTCTCATTGGAACCCTATTTTATTTTTCTTTACAAACACATAAATGTAAACTCAAAATCGTATTACATTACCAAGTAGCTGTATTGTTTTTCAGTACCTAAACTTAACACTAAGTAAGTGAAGGGTCAGATAGGCCTACTGGTTTTACCTCTATAAATTAAGACCTCATTATTTTAAACAGAGCACGTTCTCCGTTATCGTTGAAAAGATCTTTTGTTGGCGCAAAACACTTGGGCCAAGTCAATCGGTCTCGTAAAGCTTTAAGCGTTCGCAAATTAATGAGTCCATGAGTCAGGAGTCAGGCACACGCAGTGTTATGTTTCTAAGGCAAGACCCTTGAAATTT
This sequence comes from Pieris brassicae, assembly GCF_905147105.1. Taxonomy (NCBI): domain Eukaryota; kingdom Metazoa; phylum Arthropoda; class Insecta; order Lepidoptera; family Pieridae; genus Pieris; species Pieris brassicae. The sequence goes on from NC_059670.1 coordinate 3,903,642, forward strand.
TGTAGTTCTTTAATCTTTATATACTAGGCAAATAGAATTGGAGGTTGTTTATATTCAAGCATGGAGGCACGCCAACGTAAAATGAAAATAAGGGTGCGGTGAATGAAATTTAAGCAATTCGAGTTGAGTTTCATTTTATTTCTCCGTGTTAACTTTCTTGTGTTTATATATTTGCAATTGTGAAATATATTGTGCAATAACGGTCAAAGTAAGATTTTATGTGTATTCCAATAATTTGCATAACAAAAGCTCAACGACGAATATCGTGAGAAAATTCTGTTAGATCGCCGTCCCTTGCGCACAGTGGAGTGATTAACGCGAGCAATAATTTTGATTTCGGTTATGTTATATTCCCACCGGGGAGTGCTCACCCCATCGCAAGTACAGGTAAATACAGATGATAAGCAAGACGTTCAAGGGGTCGAAATCAATGCAACAAAGAAAAAGGGAGCCATTGTATGCGTTTACGCAAGGAGCTCACGTGCGCTTACGCTCCCACGGTGACGCAGTTAGGGAATTCGGGACTCGTATATAAGGGTGTAACGTCGAATGTATCGTCACTTCCAAAATTTCCATCGCAGTGAACAGTACCGGGGGCCCACTGGGTCCCCGGAGAGTGTGCACGTTCAATATTACCATCACGTTCAAACTTCACATTACTAGTTTGTCAATTAAAAGTTGGAAGCAGACACGAAGTTAATCAATGTTTTAGTAACAGTAAAAGCAATTTCGTTTCGTAGAAAACATCTTCGTAAGTCTATTTGGAGATTGTTTCGGGAACACTTTCGAGAATATTTATTGGTAAGTAAAGTTTATCACTTCTCACTTTCTTGTTGTTTTCGCTACAAAGGCTCCTCTTTGTAGACTGCTAATAAGAATGATGCAAGTTTTAATATTTCTGAAATCACTTTTATTTAACTGTAATTTAAAACATGCTGTTTTATTATAATTCATTCATACATATGTGTAAATTTTCCGACACTACACGTGTACGTAACCTACTACTCTTAAGCATAATTCAGAGATAGGTTTCACCCAAGAAGTTCTCATATCTGTATGTTTAATGTATTGCTGTAAATATTTCCTTATTATAATGGTTTCATAAAACTGTTAGATTTAGCCGTCTATATCAAACACTGCCATTGCAATAGTAATGTTAAATACTTATGAAATATATTTTATTGTTTCAGATATGGATTTTTAAGCTACTAGCTAAGCTGTAACGCCTTAAATGCATAGTGGTCCAGAGGCATATATCGGCTGAAAGGTACGTTTTTGGCTAAAATGTTAGCGAAACGTTATGAATCACCGGAGCTATAGATTAACCTAAAATTAGCATAGGCTTTATCGTGTGTCTAGGATTAATTCAACGTGTGAAATTACGTTTAATATATGATTTTCTCATTAACATTTCTATATTTCGCCTTAATGCACGGTCTTGTTTGTTTTTCAAGTTTCAACTTCCAAGTTAAGTTTTATTTAATCTGTTACGCTCGTTCTCAGTTCCCCTGTTACTGTTTCTGTTAAACACCGTTAATTGTTAATTGTCTCATTTGGTTAGTTTTCGTTAAGTTTAAGTTAATAACGTAAAACATGTTGAGTTAAAAAAAACAAAAGATTGTTTGATTAAGTTTATTGTTTCTTCATCATTGTTTGTTTTGTTACTATCAAATGAGTTTGTTAGCATGTGTTCATTTAATTAATTGAAATGATTGTTTCTGGTTTAAACAGCAAAATTATGATAGTTAAAAATTGTTAAGCTAACTTGGGTTATGTTTGAGTTATGAGTTAATAGTTGAGTTTTTCGTTGTTACGTTAAGTTTACGTTTCAAGACATATAGAAGAACGACCAAATACAATGCAGTATTAACTGCTTCTAAATTTTTCGAATTCGTGAAGTTTGAACTGTTTTTAATTAAACATAACATTGATGAGCAAAGTTTTCTCAAATTGTTGTGAACACCAGCTGGTCTGGTTATCGTTTGGTTACTTTTGTTTTTTATTTCTTTTTAGCCATTTCCGTTTCCGTTAATTTGTTGAATTTTGGTTTTGTTTCTATCAATTTCAAATTACGTTATAATGTTGTTTCTTTGTTGCCGTTATACACAGTATTCATTTAAATCGTTAATCTGTGGAACGTTGAATTTTTGTTTTCTTTTGTAATGTTGACGTTGATTTAACTGTTTTTACCGTTGATTTTTTGTTTTGGATATAACGTTCGTTCATTAAAGGTTTAGTACCATTACAATATTGTTTGTTGATTTAATATTGGGTAAAAAACACTAAAGAGATATTCTTCACCAAGTGCCTTCGGAAGTGCCTAATTTTTTCCTTCTTTTGTGGTTAATTAACCACCGAGGAATGTTGTATCGTGTTTATAATATAAAACAAAATTATTTGTTCAACGCATTCATAAATCAACTAAGTGTAGCGTAATGTTACAAAAGTAAGAATATGAATTTAACATATTATATTCACGATAATATTATTTATTAATGCTTAATGACTGTTTTCGCCCTCTATATTCCATAGTATTATTAAATTTCAATATATACGGTTATAACATTATTTCGATAAAATTACCGAGATAATGTGACCTTAATTAAATTGTTTCATATAAGCGCAACACTTTACACATTCAGCGTATTTAAGCATAATGTTTTAACATTTACTTTGCAAACTACATCAATACCTACTTTAGGGGCGAAAATAGTAATTACGCTCTATTGTTATATCGTTACCTGTTACCAATAATTTGGATCAATTGTTAAAATTGTTATCGTTAATTAATTAATAAGCGTTGATTTGTCGTTTGTCATTAAATTTTTAATTGTTATTCATATGGCTGTGTTTGTTAGTTTTATATTAAGTTTTCGTTTTAACTGTATTGTTACGCCGTCATTAAGGTCCCAAAATTGTAACCGATTAGTGTAAAATGTATATATTATTTTAAGTGTTTGTGTAAGTTAAAACTAAAGCTTTGGATAAAATTAACAGATAGGTATTTATTAGTCATGTATGAAAGTGTTCGTGTGGTAATAAAGGATGTAAAGAAAATGTTGTTTTAATTAAATTTCTCGTATCCCTAAGTGGCGTTCGGATTGAATAAAAAGTTAATCTGGTCGGAAGTGGTTGGATCGGGTCCAACTCCTGGGCGCCTAACGTCCACTAACAAATGAGGTCGTCATCTCACAAGAACTCTAACCCCGAGATATATTAAACGAAAATTTTTCGGTAAAATTTTCATACTTTCATTCGTATAAATATCAGAGATAACTTGGGAGTTCATGGATAGTGTATGAATTATATTTTATTGTACAAAAAGTGTTTATATAATTTTAAATAACCCTGTAAATACACGTAATTTTTTTACTTAGCATCTATTATAATTTTAAATTGCTTTTGGGTTTGGCCGATTTTAATTTTCTAAAGCACAAAAATGTCTTTAAGATTTTAAATGTACTGTAAAATAAGAAGCATTCTAATTTTGCTGGACAATCAAAAATAAACATATAGCTTATGTAACTATGAAGTTGTCTTATCGTCCTATACAAGCGGAGTGTTGACAAACGTGTCGAGTTGAAACTTAAAGTAGTTTCAGTGAGTTGATATGTAAGGTTGGAAAACATTGCATCCCGTACACAGCCAGTGTAATGAAGATAGTTTTCGGAATGGAAAACATGAAGTTGGTTTCATGCAATCTCGCCGCTTAGACTCTTCTTAATTGCTTAACTTTAACCAGTGCCTCTTCCTGTCCTAGAATTCGTTTAACTTCCTGCATACTTCAGTCAACATGTAAACTGACATTTGACGATATATCTTAAATTAAACTAGCGGTCTATTCTAGCTGCATACGGTTAAATTTATTTTTAACCGAGTTGAAACAATCGTAGAAAAATATTTAGGGGTGCGATTTTTATATTTTTTTGGAAATAAAAGTAGGGTCCCACTGAGGGATAATGTAGCATTGAAATTTCAAACAGATCTCACAAAAGGCAGAAGGAAAAAGTTTAATGTGTACTGTTTACAATACATTAATGATATTTGTTAACTAATATCATCTTTATTATTAAACAAAGAATAAATACTTATTAAGTTTCAAAATAACGTAAATGAAATGCCAAACGTTAATAGAAACGCAAGACTTTATACCCGTAATTGAATTACGGGTATAGGGCTAGCAACTATAATAAGAAAAAGTGTGTATTTAACCAGATTCCTTAATTGAAGTTAAGTCGCAGTAGGGAGACTCACAAATCTGAGCATAGAGCGTTTTAACCCCATGTACACTAATGGCTTTTTCTTTATATATGCTCAATTAGTTTACTAACAGCTTACTTTGTATGTAAAGGTCTTACAGCGAAGGTAACAAATACATCGTGACCAACCCACCATGACATAGAGCCAAATCTACGACTCGTGGTATACGTGACTGATCCTTTCGTGAGACCTTTCTGCCTGTAAAGAAAAACGAATGTATCGAATAATATGATTTACGCTAAAAATCAAAACATTAACTCTATAAAAATTAGTTTATTTTCGCATCTGCCCTTATTGATTTCGCATTATAATCCCATATTGGTGCAACTAAACATTGTATTGGATTACCTTGATGTGTGGATCAAATTTAATTAAAAAGTAAATTCCGCATCTTCCTCTGTGAAATCTATAATGTGATTTTGTTCGCCGTAATTTTCTGCAGTCTCGCCTCTGTTTTGTTCAAAGAAGAATACCTTACTGGGATGATGTGCAATATTGAATCTCAGCACTGACACCATCTTGTTGTATCTGTTGCTCTGTTTGAGTTGCTTTTCTGCCTTCTCTTGAGTGCTCACAAGCTGCCGCTGGTTGACCTGTACATCTCGAATTTTTTGCTTGAGAAAATTAAGGCAGTTATCAACCTGGTAGAACAAGTTATTCACGCTCCAGTTGAACTTAATGTCGCAGAGAATCGTTACTATGAGAGACACATAGAGAGCTGTCATACCAACAGCGAAGTAGTATAATTTTGGATCGCTCCCCGAGAAGAACGGACAGTTTTCGTTTAGTTGAAGACAATCCCAGAAATATGAGGGCGATAAAACACTGTCTCCCATTCGATTCATGGCGGATAATGAATTAAAACGGAAAATTTATTTTAAGTTTTTGACACTTTCATGACAGAGCGCCAAAGTTGGCGCTGTGAATTTGCTAGGGCATCTGTCTACTGTGAATGAATTCGACCAGAGTGATTATGTGCAGTTGTAGAAAGGAGGTTTTAATTTTAAATACCATAAAATATATATAAAGCGTTACTTTAGACTAATGTTTTTGGGTCGAAAGAAGGGTCGCGAAAACATTAGGCCACGCTTGCAGATGCTAATAAAAGTGTTGGTAGATAGAAAAACTTCAATAGTCTATGAATTTAAAGTACCAGACTTTTGAGATAGTTTTATTTATTTTAGAGGTCTGCGATGAAAAAGTTTTTCGGGAATTTCATATATAACTAGTTGAGCTATATGTAAATATACTTTTTATGTCACATATTTAAGCATTTATTTTAAAACATTTTCAATACACAGTTAAGTAGGAATAGCATAACTTTCCCGTATTAAAAAACTTCGTTGCGGTAAATTAGCAGCTTTTAACGACTTATTCCAGTCTCCTTTTTTAATTTGTGCTTTGTCAGTTCGTAGGCAATAAAACTCCTGGTTATGAAAATTGTATTCAAGTACTAAATACATATAAAACCCTGTAATATAAGTTTGAAAATACATAGACAACACATATGAATGTTTTCTCGAAAATACATAGAAGACACATTTGGTACATAGTTTTCTCGAATAATGAAAAAAACATCGTGAAATGTTCTATTATGGTATAAAACAGATGGAAATGATGTACAAAGGCCGTTAAGGACGATGGCCGACTATTGTTGAATGTCTAAAAATAAAATTCGACGAATTGAATTGATTTATTTCTTTATTCTGTTCCTTTATTATTATAAATCAGTTTATTGAATTAACCTCCGTCTAAAATAACATGCAGATTAAGATCATCACGGAACGAGATTTATCGAATTTGAAGACCGTTGAGATGGTTAGGACGAAATTTTATCAATGTTATGATACATACATTTTAAATACGAAATAATTTTTCATTCATTTACTGAGATTAGATTATTTATAATATTTATATTATTGTTATTAAGATAAATATCATAATTCTCAAAACGTCTCAACTGTACATGGTATGTATTATTGTCTAATAATTTACTAATACATATAATTATGTGGTATAATATAGAATCGCTGTTGCCAAAATGCTTAAGCTAATATTCTTAAGAATTATTATTCCTTCTGTAAATTCAATTTTGTTCGACTAGCATTAGTCACTAGTGATCTTGTAACATTTTTTTTTGTTACTAATAACCTTCCCCGGCTATTTAATCACCGAGGCGTCGATTAAGCTAATTATTCTTTGCTTGTGACTACACATAGGTGAAATAAACAACTAAAGCCAAATCACATATAAAATACATAATATGAATCTTATCTACTAGATTATTAAGTAAATATCATATATTTATTGGTATTTACATTCTATACCAACTAATCTTTCAGAAGCCTCCCACAATTGTCGAGCCAAATCAGGGTTTTGAGCTCGGCGGCTAGTGTTCGCTAATTTACAATCAACATAATAGCCACCACTGTGTTTTTCCACATCTGGTGACACAGCTAAATAAATCGCAGTTTCAGCTCCGTCCGTTGGGGTTTTAAAACAGGATAACGCTGCATTAACAATATATTTTACAAACTTTATATCTATATTATTGATCATGTTAGTTTTAACTGCTCCTGGGTGCAAACAATTTACGGTGACGCCAGTGTCTTTCAAACGTCTTGCAAGTTCTTTTGTCATAAGTACCATACACAACTTCGTTTTAAAATACCAAATACAATTTGTATACGATTTTCTTATTGGTACAGTGTATAAATCATCTGGGTGAATATTTACGAATTTATGGGTCACCGACGAAAAGTTTATAACACGACTCGGGGCTGATGAAATCAGTAAAGGGAGAAGTAGAACTGTCAACAGAAAACGGCCGAGATTATTAGATTGAATCATCATTGAGAATCCGTCTTCCGTCTTTTCGTCGCCTCCAGTTATCATGCCATCGTTGTTGACTAGAATGTCGAGACGCTCCTCTGTGTTAAGAATTTTGGCAACGAATTCTTTGACCGATGAAAGAGAGGCAAGGTCTACATGCGAATAATGGATATCTTCGTTGTGCGTTTGATTTCTAATTTCGTTAATGGCTTCCATTGCTCTTGTTTCATTTCTACAAGGAGGGAAGGCAAGGATCACTCGAGCACCTCGTTCAGCCATGTCTTTCGCTATTTCGAAGCCGATACCAGTATTTGCACCAGTTATAATAACCACCTTACCTATCAAACGATCACTACCTTTACACATACTTCGTGACGCGAATTTATGCAACAGTAAATAATAATTGATGTAAGTATCGGCACACAATTTAGATGATATTGTGTGAATGCCAGATTGTTGACTGTCAACAATCATGTCCGCAGTCAAGAAATTACGTATGGTGACAAAAAAATCTTCGTTTTATAGTACTATCAAAAATAACTTAGTTAATAATTTTGGTGTATATGTATTCGTGTAAAGACAAAGTGTTTCATGAGATATTTAAAATATTGAAAATGTTTGCCTACATTTGTCAAGAGACGACTCAAGATCTGTAAATTGATATATTTTTTTTACGATTTAAAAAAAACTAATAAATATTTACAAAACGTTTTTGTTATTGGTAGCTCTTAATAAATATCTTAAAAATATGGTTAACGCTTGACTCTAAAATGATTTGGTACTTTACCACTTATTATAATGTATTTTTAATATTACCAAATGTAATCTACCATAATCATTTGTTTCAAGGTTTTAAATGACGTAACTACGTTTTGATGCCTTTCCACGTATTGCCTATCCGTATAAAAAATTTGCTTATGAACCTTCTTATAAATATAAGGTTATGGTATGGTTAACTTTTTTGAGCTTATATTTTGATACTGAAAAGTGATAACAAATGAAAATAAAAACAAAACGGGAGTACATCATTTGGTTGGCTGCTGGTATGTCTAACTTGTTCCAGAACATCTATTAAGCTCCAATCGTTTCTTGGGAACCAAAATCTAGCTCTAAATACATAAAAAAGCCACTAATACAATAATATTAACACCTACACTTAATTTAATGCTAAACTGTCTTCTAACAAGCATGTACCAACAATTCATATGATCTATGCAAGTAATTGTTTCCAGACCAAAAAGAACAAACACAAAAAATAAAGGTACATTTTTTATCATTAAGTTTTAGGTTTTTTGCAGGACTTATTTATTGTATACATTCATATAAAATCTTTTATTTGACTCCGGCAACCCCTTTTCATAATTAACATAATTATGTATAAAGGTTTGAATATTCGCAAACAAAATTCAAAAGATCTTATCTCAAGCTTAGCGGAAGAGTTCCTAAGTCGCTAATGGTAGGTTAAAGCCACGGGTAAGTTCAACAATTATAAGACTTAACAAGCTCGTAAACTGTTCTGTACTCGTTCTCACCCTCGATCTAATCGAACGTAATTTAAAAGAAAATGTGTTTTAATTTTCATTAAGCCAAAAGCCTTTTTATATATATTAATACAATAATATTTACTTAATGGTGTAAAATAAAGTGTATTAACATTTGTGTTCTTTATGCTAGTAAAAATGGTTATGAAGTTATACTTTTTTTGGCGCCTTAGGAAAAAATTATGAGACAATTTTTTTTCTATTGTTAGTGTCGTTTTTTTCTATGAACGTAGAATAAGGCGAAAGATGTATAACTTGTAACGTTATGTGTATAACGTACACACACTTTTTTTTCTTTAATGATTGCCTGAAATAGAGCACTTGTTACGTACTGATATGTTGAAGTTTCCTAATTACGTTATTTGATTGATTAGTACTCTTAATGCAACAAAAATGTTAGAAAATAAACAAATTAATAATAATAATATTGTCTGTAAACTCTTATACCTTCTGTATAAATTTGACAGTCGAGCTATCTCTAACATGAAATGCTCAGCTTTGGCAAAAATACACATTATTATAGAACATACGCAAGTTATGCATTATCTTACCCTAAAGCTAGCAAAAGTTTGCGCCTTGAAGTATTTATTATCAAATATACGTTTGGTAAGCTATAGGCGCGATTTTTTTAACGGAAATGGTCTTTATGACTTGTTTAATGTCTTAGAATTGAATTTCTTATTAATAAAAATGTTTGGTTATTAATAAAAAAAATAGAATCCAGTACTTACAGTCTTCAATTATATGATTTGTTCTTCATCTTAAATGCAACTCGTTACTTGAAATAAAACCTTATCTAATTTGAATAAAGGTATAATTATGTAAATTAAAGAATTATATTAAATAATGAATTAAACAAAAAATAGGAATTAACAACATTTTTGAGGTTAGAAATATTTTATGGTTTCAAGGCCATAGAAGTTATCGTCAAGCCTAGCGCGTTTGAATCATGAGTTTTTTTTTTTTTTTTATAAAATAGGGGGCAAACGGGCAGGAGGCTCACCTGATGTTAAGTGATACCGCCGCCCATGGACACTCTCAATGCCAGAGGGCTCGCGAGTGCGTTGCCGGCCTTTTAAGAATTTGTACGCTCTTTTCTTGAAGGACCCTAAGTCGAATTGGTTCGGAAATACTTCAGTGGGCAGCTGGTTCCACATAGCGGTGGTGCGCGGCAAAAATTGCCTTGAGAAACGCTCAGTCGTGGAACGTCGGACGTCGAGGTGATACGGGTGGAATTTTGTATTTTGCCTCGACGTCCGATGCTGAAACTCAGCTGCAGGTATTAATCCGAACAACTCCTCTGAACACTCTCCATGGTAAATGCGGTAGAAGATGCAGAGTGACCCCACATCTCTACGCAACGCCAAAGGATCGAGCCGCTCGGAGAGGGATTGGTCATCGACGATTCGAACCGCTCTTCGTTGGATACGGTTAAGTGGAAGGAGCTGGTACTGGGGAGCCCCCGCCCAGAGGTGAGAACAGTATTCCATGTGGGGCCGTATTTGCGCTTTATAGAGTTGCAAGCGGTGGCCCGGAGTGAAGTACCGTCTCGCCTTGCTGAGCACACCAAGCTTTTTGGAGGCTAATTTAGCCTTTCCCTCCAAATGACCGCGAAACTGAACGTCGTTCGATATGTCAACGCCAAGTATTCCGATGCTGGCTGTGGCTTCAAGAAGAGTGTTTTCGAAAAGAGGAGTAGCGACAAAGGGTATTTTTTTCGCGGAAAACGCGCAAACTTGTGTCTTCTTGGGGTTAAATTGGACTAGGTTTAGTCTACCCCAGTCCGAGACTCCACGTAAAAGAGTTTCGACTTCAGACACAAGTTTGTTCCGGTACTCATCGACAACTGCCCGAGAAATACCTGCCCGGCCAGTGTAAAGAGTATCCCCAGTGCTGTCGTCCGCATAGCAATGAATGTTGCTAAGTTGCAACATGTCATTGATATGCAGAAGAAACAGGGTCGGGGACAGAACACAGCCTTGTGGGACCCCAGCATTCACGGGTTTAAGGTCGGAACATGCTCCGTCGACGACGACCTTGATGCTCCGATCGGCTAGAAAGCTGGAGATCCAGTCGCATAATTTCTCAGGAAGCCCGTAGGCTGGTAGCTTCGAGAGCAGTGCTTTGTGCCACACCCGATCGAAGGCTTTCGCTATGTCCAAACTAACCGCTAGTGCCTCCCCCTTGGACTCAATTGCCTCTGCCCATCTATGAGTAAGGTATACTAGAAGGTCACCAGCTGAACGACCACGACGAAAGCCGTACTGATAATCGCTAATCAGCTGGTGGCCCTCTAGATAACTCAAGAGCTGGCCATTAATAATGGATTCCATTATTTTGGAGAACAAGGAGGTTATTGCGATTGGGCGATAGTTGGATGGATCAGTGCGATCGCCTTTTTTAGGGATCGGATGTATCGAAGCGGTCTTCCAGCACTTCGGGACAGTGCCGAGCGAGTACAGGTACCGGAAAAGGCGCGTCAGGACCGGAGCCAACTCAGGAACATGTACGCAGCACAATTGGAGGGATACCATCCGGCCCGCTCGACTTATGAATGTCCAAGGAAGATAGTGCTCTGCGAACAGCACGTTGCTGGAATGTGATTTCCGGCATTGAGTTATCACACCGCGAATTCGCCGGTGGTGATCTCCCCCGGTCATCCAAAGTCGAGTTGGACGCAAAGAGACAGCCCAAGAGGTCGGCCTTCTCCTTCGCAGTGTGGGCGAGCGAGTCATCCTCTCTGTGCAGCGGTGGTATCGATGGCTGACAAAAATTCCCTTGTACAGCTTTGGCGAGAGACCAGAAGGCTCGGGTCCCAGAAGGGAGTTGGGCCAATCTCTCGCCAAATCTGGCGATGTGCTCTGACTTTGCCTTAGCGATTTCCCGTTTGAAGGACCTGGAGGCTGAGTTATATGCTTTTTTATGTTCGCTGGTATTGGCATCACGAGATATCGCCGCCTCCGCCCATGCATTAAAGCATTCTCGCTTTCGACGCGATGCCGCCTTGCAAGAACGCTTAAACCAGGGCTGTGACCTGCCACCGATCGGCACCGCAGAGAATGGAATAAAAAGTTCCATGCCCTGCAGAACCACTTCGGCAACAGAGGCAGCGACGGAATCTGGAGCTTCCGACGAAAAGCACATAGGCCCCCAAGGGTAGGACGCAAAGAAAGACCGCATCCCATCCCAATCTGCTGACCGATAGTGCCAAATACGACGACAACCCGAAAAACGGGGCCGAGGAGGGCGCGTAGTAGGCACAGTACTCCGGACCACACAATGATCCGATGAACCCAATGGCGGGTCAACAGAGACTTGATAGGTCTCCGGATGTGAGGTCAGCAGAAGGTCCAACAAAGAGGGTTTATGACCATCCACATCTGGTATTCGCGTAATCGCAGGGACCATTTGTGACAGGTCGTAAGCTAAAGCAAAGTCGTGAAAGGATCTTCCCGCGTGATCGGTGGTTTCCGAACCGAGCCAATCGGCATGGTGAGCGTTAAAATCGCCAAGTATCACGATTTCAGCGGTAGGAACCCCTTCGAGCAGGGAATCTGTAGCCATTTGGATGTGCTCAATGAGTCGCTCAGTTTCGGTATTTCCGCTATGGGACCTATACAGGCATGCGTAGAATCGCGGATGGTCATCGCAGTCTACGCGCAGCCAGAGGCTAGATAGGTCCCTTCCTTCAAGCGACCCGAGGCGACGAGAACATATATCCTCTCTGACGTACACGCAAACTCCCGCCCGCGGCACAAATGAATGTTCCAATTTGTACCCCGGGTAGGAGAGGTAGGAAGTATCAGCCGGGAAGGATATCTGAGTCTCAGTAAGGAAGAATAATAAGTTCCATAAGATACGGTCGTTGACCTGCATCTAAGTTATTTTTTTTAAATATAATTCTTTAGTATGTTGGTAAAGATTTTATTTAATTTTAGCTTTGTTAAGTTTGACATATTGTATAATATGTACCTAGTTATAATTTAATTTTGTTTTGACTTAGATAGTTCAAAATGTAGGTCAAGGTACACACCGTGATGCTAATCGATATTATGAATGTGAATAAATGAATAACCAATGACAGGAAAATAAACTGTAATATTAACACACTAATATGTTTGTATGGTTTTACCATACACGCTATAAGGTAAAATTTGTACTATGTTCATTACCTACGATTCAAGGTGACGCGTACTACAGATTGACTAGTGACCACAGCAAGTGACATCTCACGCCTTACGCAAGAGCCGTCAAGACCAAGACCAAGACGGCGTATGTTTAGTACGGTGAATATTACGGCCCAGGCGCATTGCCAGCGAAACCGTGACGATATGTGTACTACTTATCACGATAATTCTCTTATCAACAAAACGACACACGAAAAAGAAACATTCGCTATCATCTAGTGTACCACTCATGGTTTATATAAGTGACCGTCTAAAATCTATTTAAATAAACATTTAATCTATGCAGTGTCGACAATGTTTTACTTAGTGTTAATTGTTAGTATAATCACGTTCTTTGCGGTTGTTGTGAAGATATATCAAAAGTTGACATGTGGAATATGTTATTCAAGTGCCCACATGGTGGGGAAAGTTGTAATAATCACAGGTGGAAATTGTGGCATTGGCCTTGAGACCGCCAAGAATCTGGCGGAGCGTGGGGCTAGGGTGATAATCGCGTGCCGGAGTATCAAACGCGCGACAGAAGCCAAGGATGAAATAATTAAGGTCACCGGTAATACTGAAGTTGTATATAGGCATTTGGATTTAGCTTCATTACGGTCGGTGCGTGAATTCTGTGAAAAAATATACAAAACGGAAAGTCGTCTGGATGTGCTCATAAATAATGCAGGTGCGGGCGGACTCGGAAATTACAAAACAGAAGATGGGAATCACGTTGGAATGCAAGTAAATTATTTTGGGCCTTTTCTGTTGACGTGTCTATTATTGCCTTTATTGAAGTCATCAGCGCCTAGTCGAATTGTTAACGTGTCGTCCGTCATGCACAAATATGCCGATGCGGAAGTAAACTTTGAAAATTTAAATATGGAGAAATATTGGAGTGACTATTTAGTGTATGCTAATAGTAAATTGTACCTGAATTTGATGACATTAGAATTATCACAGAGACTTAAGGGTACCGGAGTGACTGTGAATGCGTTGCATCCGGGCGTGTGTGCAACAAATATATTTAGGAATATAAAATCTAAACTTATACGTAAAATAGTTCATTTAAGTGTAGGATTTTTATACCAAAGCCCGTGGGAAGCAGCACAGACTTCCATATATTTGGCCGCATCACGAGACGTGAAAGACGAGAATGGATGCTATTTCAGTAACTGTCGTAAAAGCAAACCATCTCTACTGTCACAAGACGCTGAAATAGCGAAGAGACTTTGGATAGAATCCGAAAAGCTAGTAAAATTTTCTCTAAATGACAAATAATATTAATTGTTGGATGGTATTATTAAATTTATTGTTTTTAAAATTTTGTTGTTATTCAATATCGTGGAGTGATATTCACGATTTATATTTATAGATATTTTCTTAACAAATATGAACACTGACAAAACTATTTTCTTTAATAGTGTAACCGTTAGTACTGTTTAAATAATATCCCTGACGTTTCATTTTTTAATGTTGTGTGTGAAAAAAGTAGAATTTATTTTTATTGGTAATTTGGCATAAAAACGTACGTAGTATGGGAAAAAATGTTACCAAACTAAAACTAAAAATATTATTAGTATTAATACTAAACATCTGACCACTGATTTTAGATTATTCATAAAACTCATGGTCAGCTATAATTTTAGTTACGCCTACTATAAATATTATAGCAAAATATCTTACTTAGGCTCTCAAACATCACACACGTTAAAACAGGCAACCAAAAAATTTAAAATAAGTAAGACAACTGACATATGTGAAAATAACATGACTCATGACAATTTACAAATCGGGTCGCTACGCTAACCAGAGACCCTTTGTAACTTATAATAAACATATCATCGTATAGTCTGTGATATCGCGGGGCACCAATATCGACGCTACTTTTTATATCGAAGAAGTCGCATGGGTTCGCCGATAGAACTTTTCTTTCTCTGTGCGCAGTTAGATAGTAAAAGAATATGAAACAAAAATTTTAGAATCGAAAGTGAAGAACGTCTCTTAGTATTGTCTTTTGTTAAAATAGCTTTTACATATTAAGAAAAACACTTTTTGAACGGATTAAAGCTATGTATTATTATTAAAACTTATAGTTATTTACATAATTCTAAATTTTAATATTTTTTAACTACGCACGCTGAAAAGTACGCTAAACGTCGGAAAAAAATAAAATTTAGAATTATGTTAATAACTATGAGCTTTAATAATAATACATAGCTTTTATCTGTTCAAAAATTGTTTTTCTTAACGTCTCTTAGTCAAATAATCACAAATTTGTCTGTAATGAGATATATCGATGAAACTTAATATGCAGAAATGTCAGTGATGTCTATAATTTACAGTCAATTTATTCTGAATAGATTGCAAATGTAAACAAATATATTTTAATAGGTGTATTTTAAAATAGATTTGTTTGCAACATACATTAATTCATAATAAATGGACAACTTAATGGAAAGCTGTATTTTTTACGATAAATGAATACAGTTACCATTGAGCTCTTCTCTCGTGTATAATATTATTTCACATATTGTGAATATAAAAGGTATGGGTAATAATATAACAAGTTTCGACGCGAGCATTGCGTGAAATTGCATTGCAACATCATTCAAACGTGACAATATTGTGAAAATGCATTTCTTTTACACTTTCCACTGTTCTTTCTGTTAATTAAACTTTCAGTTTGGATCTGTTCGCGACTTTGTTTGCATAGAATCAGGTAAACAATATTATCATCGTCTCTCTAATGCTATGCACATTGTGAGATACATTCAGATTTATTCTAATGCTATAATCTCTTTAGATACGAAAAGTAAAAATAATTCGAGTATATTATAACAGCCTATTATAACGACATTAAATTTTAATATATACAAATGAAAATACACGATTACTACGTAATGAACCGTTCAATCCACCCGTAGCTAAAATCCGTTTTAAATGTTTACCATCCCTTACCTGGGGTCAATGCACTTGTTTGAATGAAGCCCACAGTCTGGCGAGTGGGTCACAACAATTTCAAATTACGACCAGTTAATTAGTGGATGCTAATGAGGTAATCGTTTATTTGGGTGATTTGCGTTAATTTGTTGTATACGTGCGTACGTAGCGTTAAATTGAAATAACTTCGCGGAATGGCCGAGCGAATGCTGTGGTCGTTTTATTTGCGCATAAATCTCGAGAGCGGTACAGCTGATTTACAGAACTGCTCTTTCCTCTCACCTCACTGTTTGCCGGGCTTTACACTTATACTTTACTAGGCTATTTTTATTTCAATCGCTCTTTGAGTTCTTTTTCAAATGGACACGACCGCAAACCGAGCGCGGTAGACTGCAGCCATAGAATCATATATTTAATGTACTTTTTGTACTACTTTTCCTTTAGTTTATTTTACGTAAATGAAGTAGGCCTTTGTGCGAGCTAAAATATAAATATTGCAACAATTCATCGTAATGCGATATTAATGAATAATAAAGTTACTTATTGTTAATTTAGAGGGTTATAATTTAAAACTTGCACTTCATTAGCTTTGTTCTTGTTCCGACATTTGTAGATGTTTTGGTTCCCCTTGGCTATAATTCACGAGTTTACATATAGCTCAGGTAAATCAGCTAGTTAAGAAGTTCAGAATTCTATTTAGTTTAGTTTGGCTATAACTATGGAATATTTTGTAGGCTTTTAAATTACACTGCTCTTAAATCAGCTCAAGCCTATATTTGATTTCTTATACGTAATATATAATATTTTGTAAATTATTTATTTTTATGCAAAATAATTCTATTACGAACAAGGTATTTTACCTTATATTTCGTGACCTCCCGAGCAAGGGAAAATATTAAAGCAAGACATTGCTTTGATTTTAGTTTATAATATTTTAAAATCATTATATTAATAATTAAGAGAGGGGAAAGGGCATATTCGCTCAAATACACTGGCAGAAGACTCGCAAATGCATTGCCGGCCTTTTAATAGATTAATACAGAGCATTAGTGCTACAATAACAATAGTAGTAAAACCATTTTTAATATAACATTAACCTATTAATATTTTAGACGTGCAGTGTTGGCTTCAGCGTACGACTCTCATCCCTGAGGTCGTAGTTTCGAGCCCCGTCTGTGCACCAATGGATTTTCTTTCTATGTGCGCATTTACATTACATTACATTCGCTCGAACGGTGAAGGAAATCATCTCGAGGAAACCGGCTTGCCTTAGACCCCAAAAGTCGACGGCGTACGTCAGGCACAGAAGGCTGATCCCCTACTTGCCTGTTCAACTTACAAACGATCATGAAACAGATACAAAAATCTGAGGCCCAGACCTAAAAAAGGAGGTTGTAGCACCATTGATTTATTTTATCGTAGAAATACAGGTTGACGTTGATTTAATCCCAAGTGGGTTAGCTGAAGTATCGGACCTATGGTTCGGGTCGGGTAGGTTTAGGGGTTGGTAAATACGCGGTTAGCGGGCGGAAGTGCAGACGATATTAATGTCTATCATAATTCAGCTCCAGCCAACGTATTTTTCTCAACAGGCACTGAGAGGACAGCACCCTCTAATTAACAAGATTAGCATATTCCACAAAAAACGCTTTAATACATTTTTTTTCTCGTTTCCCAATTTGTGTAAAATTTTCTACCACGCAATTAATAGATGTATTTGCATTTGGTTATTTTTAATGAGTGCTTTCGTTTGAATTTTTTACCTTTAAAGCGTAACAATTCTTAGAATTTGATTATTATGAAATTGTTTATTTGAGTTAAAGCTATCAATTATCCTGACTTTGTAGCAATAAAAGCAAACAAGCTTCCCTAGAATTTCAAGAATCCTTTATGTTTATAATGTGATACTTGAGTATGAAACTAGCCTCTGTTACTAGCTCTAGGTAGTAGCAGTGACCTACTTAGAATAGGTTTATGAAGAAATTACTTTATCCAACCGTTCATATTGGGAGATGATATGCGCTAAAATATACGCTAAATTAAAAAAAATCCGCTTTTAGCAAATTTGATTCAATATGGTGAAATTAATTCTCTTCAAAAACAGCAAACTACGGCAAGTCGTGTACCCGGGCCTTCACTTACCTTCTTCAATTAATTATAATACGTAAATTCCATGGCACGTTTTGATAGAATGTTGTTTCATGGCTTCGTAGCGTTAGGTAGTGGACGGGTCTGACGACTGTAAGAACGCTTGCATCAGGCACAGAACAAGACACACTTCAAAGCCAAAAATCGAAAGCCACCAAAGAAGAAGGCGCGATGTCTTCATCAAATCAATATATTCTGACACTTTTAATATTTTCTCGTTTCTTTTATCTAATTTTGGGTTCTCTGTAACATAGCTTCGTTGTGTAATGTACGTATATATTTTGTAATCCAAAAACTTAGCTTTGTCCAATACCTAAACTACTATAGTTACTGATTCAGAATTGTGTCCGCTCCAACGAGAAGTAGCCTGTAGCAAGGAACGTCTTGAAGAATACATAAGTTTATGATTAGTTTACTCTATTCATACTCAAACTCAAACATAAAGTACTTTATTCATATAAGTAATCAAGTACACTTATGAACGTCAGCAGAAAATATGTTAAATTGATTCTAAATTTACATTTACTACAAGTTCACAAGTCAAAGGCGTAGGGCGAGCAAGAAACTCTCCGCCACTCTTTTTAATCGCCAAAGTTTCAGTCATACAAATTGTTTATAAGCCAGAGCAGCCATAAATATTTGAACTGGAGTCAAATATTTGAAGCGGAGGACAATTCCAAAGATTATGTTTAAAAGTCGGCTATGTAACAATTCGATGTATTGTGTAACGTCGTTCGGCATATCTTACACCTAAAAATTTAAGTGTATACTATACCAAATGGCCAATAAAGACAAACGCAGAAACAAAAACAGAAATCTGGTTTTAACGCCAATAAATTATTATTATATAAAAAAACAGGAATACTACTCATTCATAAACACGAACGCGACGAAGCATGTCATTAAAATGTTACGGTCGATCGGATTAAAACTTTTCGATAACCGGATAATATTGAAACCCGAGTTTCCGTACCGCGAATCATTTTCATATCAGTGTCATTAGCCAGGGGATTTATAACGCTATAATTTATTATGAAAATGTGGTGAACGTGGTAATAAATGCTTTGGTACGTTAAATTTATTATCTATTTGTCACTACTCCTTTGTATATCGTTTAAATGTTGTGTGCAACCGCAGCCTAGATAGTTTTGAACATGTTTATTAATTACAATGCCATGTAATAATCGACCGCAGAAGGGAGATTCAAAATGTTAGTACTTTAATTTACAAATTAACCATTATGCTACAATAAAAGTAAAAGTAGAATATTGTGAATACCTAAAAGTTTTCTTCTTAGTGATATAAATACAATTTAAGAAGGACTTCCCAGAATATTAAAAATAAATGAATGAACGAATGTCTTTTACGAGAATATTGTTTAATAGAAATAACATGTTTAAATTTTCAATTTAATAAAGTTTATATCACAATTTAATAAAATTTATATATCAAATTAATAAAGTTTATATCACAATTTAATAAGATTATTATCACGATTTAATAAAGTTTATATTACAATTTAATAAAGTTTAACAGTAGTTTAGTAGAATATTGTGAATACCTAAAAGTTTTCTTCTTAGTGATATAAATACAATTTAAGAAGAACCTCCCAGAATATTAAATAGTCTTGTCTATGATAGAACGTTTCTCGATCCATAAATATACGACACAAATCAGAAAAAGAAACGAATGAACGAAAGTTTTCTACGAGAATATTGTTTAAAAAAATAACATGTTTAAAATTTCGATGTGGGTTTATGTCAATATCAGATTTCAATTCTCGCCAGTGCCTTTCAGTGATCACCATTAAGAAAGGTAAATTCATTCAATATATTGTGACCAGCTTCTTGTTTTTAAAATGTTCTATGGTCCACTAAAAATCAAATCATTTATGGTGACGAAAAACAATAACTAAAACGTTCTGCAAAAATCAATAAAATTCTGAGCTAACTGTAATTATCCTGCAATTTAGATTGCCCTATAAAAAACACTCTGATTCTAGTTAGCTCATTATCAAAATGAACCTTTTAAAATTCCTAATACCTTTTTTAACGACGCAAACTACAAAGGAAAAGTTTGGCGTGTAGTCTGTAGTACATACTACACTTACATGATTACACAACGCGTTGAACACTATGATACACATTTTCAATAACATATGCGATATTGTTCCAATTACATAAAAATATATTCCAATTTAAATATGAAGATTTCATGCAAAGACTTAAAGCCAAATTTCTATATATTAACTAATATAACAATTATAGATTTGCGTGTTAATAATGTGTTAATTCATTCAATTCATTATAATGTGTAAGATTTGGGAACACACAGTAAAAAAAATCCTGTATCAGTATTTCCAAAAGTATAATGGATAATATAATGAAACAATTATTGTTTATCGGAGCGAGGAAGTATTTGTCCGACCTAATTGGCAATACGGGCTAACTACCAATTAAATTCTTCATATATCTTTTAATATACATTTATATCCTTATACTTCCCGTGTACATATATATATCGACTTCCGTGTCGTCCCCCATCATCGTGCGCCAAAGGCAAGTTGTCAGAAAATACACATACATGTACTTGTATAATGGCAATACAAATCAAAAGTCAAATCAATTAAATATTGGCTTTTTTGCATATGTACGTGCAGCATACTTTGTTCTTTTATTAATTAAAATGTATCAGATTATCATAGGCAACAAAAACCACCGAAAATTTAATTCTAGAAGGCCGAATATGGTAAACTTAAATTGACTTACTGAAACGTGTAAATATTTACACAGCTAACGATGGAGCTAAGCAATTACACACCAGGCATCAAATCGCGATTTCTTTTCATCCTTGAATTTATATCTATTCATAAAATGAGCTAATATCAAGAATACAAGCTTCCCCAGCAAAACTTTAAAATCGGGCAATCGGGTAGGAGGCTTATCTGATTTTAAGTGATACCGCCGCCCACAGGCACTCACATTGCCAGAAAGCTCACCAGTGCGTTGCCGGCCTTTTATAATTGGTCCGGTAATACTTCGGTAGGCAGCTGGTTCCATATAACGGTGGAGTTAGCCTCAGTTGTGGAATGACGGACGTCGAGTTGATACGGATGGTATTTTGTATTCTGCCTTGACGTCCGATAATGAAACTCAGCTGCAGGTATTAGTCCGAACAACTCATCTGAACACTCTGTTATGTCTCAACCTTAATAGTTCAACTAAAATACCTGATTTCAAAGACCTTCTGCATTTAAGCACCTGCGGTAGACCGTTTACTGCCTTAACCGGTGGCCCATCGCTTTACAGGCAAATGAAGTAATTTGCAAGTTACAACACTCCAGGATCTTCAAGGGTTTCTATGTAGTATGGCTACATTATTAACATGTTATATTTTAACTACAAAGGAGGTACCATGAATGCGTAAAGTCAAAGTCAAATCCTTTATTTCAATTAGGCATTTTAAAAAGGCATCTTTAAAAGTCGAAATGACAAGATAAACATATTTAAAAAGACTAGTTGCCCCTTCTAAAAGGTTCATACCTTAGGTTTAGTACAGAAAATAATGAGCAAAACCTCCATACTTCTTCATTAAAAATAGTTTTTTTTTAATATTTTGTATTCATGTATGATAATTATTTAAAGACCATGTACCTAGAATAAAAAAATCTACTACACTTAATAAAATAGGCGCATGGTGTTATTAAAAACAATCTAGCAGCTAGATTATGTACAGATACATGATGCTCACATATTGACAAATATTTCAAGTATTGATCTTACATTTTTTTATATAAATAATTAACATACAGTCAAACAGCGTAACGTCACAGTTGATTTTATTTAAACAATAAAAGCAACTTTTAACCTATATGCATGTCTATATACTCATATAGGCGTATACTGTATAACAAGCTCTTTATGTCATATTATACCTATAATGTTAATTTAATACCCATGAATGCATTAAAGGAGACTACAAAGTAATGTGCTTTAACGAATAAAATCTAAATATCTAACTAAATTACGATAAGATCTCCTAGGAACCGAATTATGATTGTGTTTTTGTTAGTTTCTTGTTAGCTAAACAATTGCTTTATTAGTATGCCCTTTGTACATTGCATCTTGTTACAATCTCGCTAGTTAAATAATTATTTTAATAAATAAATTTCGAATTTTTATAACTTACTCTTATTCATTTTTACTTTGAAATATGCAGTTAACATAAATACAAGCTGTCAATTGCTTACTTTTTACTTCACTATCTTGATAGGTACGTTTACGCTACCTTTGTTTGAGTACCTCAAAATTGTATCTCTTCAACGGAGTATGTTTATTTTAGAAATGATCTTATTCGTTCACAAAAACATACATATTTTGAAGTCAACAGGAATAAACACCCGTCGAAGAAGACATAGGGAAAATTTGGCTAAGCCAAAAAGTAATCTGGAACTGTATAGGAAAAACACCTTTTGTATGGCAATAAAGGTTTATAATAATTTACCAAAAACATTAAAAGATCTTACAACTAGAATTTTTAAAAATCGAATACTTTAAAAAAAATTAAGGAATTTCCTTTAAGGAAAATTATTATACTAAAAAGATTATTTGCGTGATACATTATATTTAATATTAATTTGATAACGCATATGATACTATATGATATGCATGATACAAACAATATAAGAATTGACTAATTGATATGACTCATAATGTAAAATGTAAAATTTATTTTAAGACAAATTTGTACGAATATGCGAAATTTCAATTCTAACACCATCACATTTTTGTAATTATTATTATTTCTTTCCCTTACGAAGTTTTCTTATCGATTATGACATATCGTGTGCCAGTGTCAAATGTCAGTGTTAACCAGGAAACGACCAGGATATATTTGTCTGTGAGCATAAAGTGTGATTAATTATAATATCTCCTACAACCATTTAGAGTTTGAATGTGTAGTATTATATGTTCTATATAACATTATATTTATAAAATCGACTCAAATAATGTCAACGAAACGTAATGTTTTCTGGAAATACGTTCTAAACTCAAAACCTGGTCGATGTTATCGGGCCTGATAAGGCTTGATGTGAACAGCCTTCAAACCCCAGCATGGTTTTAATACTCGCAGTTACTCGATGTTTACACCGATATCGTCGTTGGCCATATCCAGGTCAGCCAGTCTATCAACTAGTATTGGAACTATTTTAGTAAGAAATTCCTTAGCATATATTTTTTTCTTATTATTATTAATACCGGCTGTATAAGTGATTTTCATTTATTTTTAGACGATGCAGCTTAGTGATATGACTATAAGATAAATTTATTATAAGCATTATTAAACTAAACAAAAGAACAAAACATAATACGCTTTTGAAATATGAGTTGAATCGAAACTGCTAGGTTCATTTTATCTTATATAAATACAACTAATAAAACTAAAATAAATAATAAAACTAACATTAATAAATGAAGTAACAATTGAGAAATTGACTTTTTATAATTTTCAAGTGCTATAAAAATTAAAAAAAAAAACAGTTAATCTTTTTATCTTATCAATTTTATATCAGTACATTCCTACTTGCACACCTGCACAGGCACAGTAATATCGTATAAGTGATATAGTCTAGTAAAGTAATACAACAACTTCTCTTGAATACTGCCAAAGAGTGACATGATTGATAATTGAAGGAACACATAGAATGTCCCACACCCAAAGAAGTCTACTGTTAATGTTTTCAAAACTGCACAAAAGCACTAAATTTTAGAATATCCCGGTTCTCTCAATGATCGTGAACAATGGAGAAGTTATATTATGTGTTCAGGAGTATTGCGGTTTATCGATTAGTTTCGGAGCACGGCGTTCAAAGCCGCAGGCAATTGCCAGTGCACCTATACGAATACAGCGTTCCGTGGTTTTAATTAGTTTACCCTATGAATATCAGAAGTCCCATACATTAAAATTTCTTAATATGTGCTCCAAATTAAAACCATATTTGGAGTGTGTTTTCAGAAATAATCTCATCACCGATCGTCGGTAAACATCAAGTGTACATCCAGATCCTATGAAATAAACATAGACACACAATAACCAAGTAGCCCACTTATTTAGTAAGGATTTTATCCTTAAGGATAATGCCGCCCTAAGTCTTACAACAATTTTACACACAAAATATAATGCTTGTATTTCTTATTCTTTTGTATTGCATAGCAATTCATAAATCCGTGAGATCAGCTTTTTAGATTTTTTTGATATTATTTTAGATTAAAGTTGGTGTTTATATAATTTGGTTATGCAGTTCATCCATTATGTTTCTGTTTTAGTTTTGTTCCTTGCTAGGGTTGCCTGGAAGAGATCGCTCGTTAGTCATCGCCCGTTGCATCCATTATAAATTTTATGTAATATATTATTCTATAAATATAACGAAGAGTAAATAAATAAATAAAATATACAAAAAAAAACATATATCTGATAACTATAAGCATAGACAACCACTAATATTACTAATGATCTAATTTGTTTTTTTTGTGACAATGCATCGTAAATACGAATTAGACAAAATAAAATTAAAAAAGAAAGAATAATAGTAAATAACATATCAAAGTTTTCAATACATTTACAATACTACCAAATGTCGATTAATACAACGATTCAACAATAAAGCCTGTTTTAGTTATATGTACAATATAACTCAGATCGAGGCCTGCCTAGTAAGACAGATACCTATGACAGGAAATCTTCGCTCTTCTTTAAATTTACAAAGTTTCAACAAGGGTAACCAACACAATCAGTTTTAAAAACGAGGGTACTATAATAATAAAAAAATATGAATATATTGTTATGCCTGTGTGTGTTTCTGGAAGACGAAACAAATGTGTGCGCATGTGTGCATGAAAAGATGGATTAAGGAATAATGTATATTGGAGGTTTTAACAATGCTTCTGGTTTGTTATAGTTGAGGGTACCGAGCCAATGGTTTAAAGTTGTTTTACATTTGTGGTATGTAAGATTATGCAAGCTAAGGATTTTATTTAAACTATAATAGAGATAAGCTGAGCGATTGTTGAATTGATTACGTGCAAAGATAGTCTTGCAAATTTTGTAGCTAATATATAATTATATTAACATAATTATATTATGTTGGGTCCTTTTTTGAGGTGTGTCCAGCTATGGGAAGAGGTTGCGTGCCTCCTAAGGACACAACGGAGAATATAGAGCTGGCGTATAGTATATATATATATCAGTAGTTTGCAAGACTTGACTTGACTTCAGTTGGAAAACATTTTTTTTAGTTTTTCTCTAAGAGTCAATTATTATGAGCCGTCTATGTCAGTGCCTGGCGCTGTCAGCTTTTTAGGTCTAAGGCATCCCGGTTTTCTTACGATGTCTTCCTTCACGATCCCAGCGAGTTTTAAATGTACACATGTGGCTGCACCAGGGTTCCAACCTACGAACTCAGAGATAGGAGACGCACGCTAATCTACTATCCCAAAACTGCTCTAAACATTGCACATGGGCTAGACAAAGCTATGTGTTAAAACGACTAGGTTGATTAAGTTGCGCTGGTTAAGCGTGCGTGTTGTTATAGTAGATACTTAAAGTCCACAACGCTTTATGAGTTAAATATTAATTTGGGGGTGCGTGATTGTTAGGGAGTATATCGTGGACACGCAATCACGCACACTTAAACTTCGTTTTCGATCACACAGGGTATACGATGAAATAACGTAATTTTACGATAAACCTAGCTGATATTTCATGTTTTAGGTTTATGTTATTTTTATACTTATTTTTACGGCGCGTTGCAAAAAGGCTGAGATAAGGAAATGTTTGACATCAACTGGGCACTTTACACGTCCTCGAGAGTAATATTTTTCAAGTTTGCATGACGGTTGTTACGAAAATTTTCTCTAAGGGAATTGTAGATATCGTGAAATGAAAACGAGGGTATTTTGTATTGGCAAGAAAAATTTGAATTCTTAAATTTCCTTTCTCATTAATAACTACTTTTATTATATTATATTATGCAGAGTGCAATGACATCTTCTTTGTAACCATTAACATCATGGATGCATGTCTAGAAAAAAATATATAGAAAAAAATTTAATTATCTCTTATTGTTTTTATTTTTCATGTGTTTTCCAAAAACACAAAATAAATATGGAAAATGGATCGAGGCAGCTTGTACGTTCATTTTGTTAAATACAAATTAAATAAACTGTATGCGAGTTTCTTACAATCTAGGATATATTACCGACTACTCAGAGACATCATTTATTTCATTCCAACAGTAAACAGACGTAAAAAGACCAGCTCCACGCTGACAGAATGCAATCTCGCACGTTTCAAAGTTAACATTTACATTTAAAACATTTTATTCATTTGCCATTCACCGGGTTGCCTAATACAGTGTAATTGTAACTGATTGTACAATTGTTCGAATTGCATAAGGTAATTAGATTTCCATTGTATTTCCGCTCCACTACGTTTTAAATGAAGCTATTTCACGTAAAATTATACGTATATTACGGGATTGTACATAGACAAAGCTCAACTTGGAAATAATAAGCGCTTAAAGCTTTTATAACCTATAAGGTACTGTTGTTTAGTATAATAGCGTATAGGTTCCAAGTGATAATAAAATTAAAAATAACATGCTTCTGTCGATGCCTACGTCCACTAAAGAAATAAAATACACAGTCCAAATGGCACACATCCTTCGGATCTTAGGTAATACCTGGAAATATTTGATATTATATTTTGCAAGAATTAAAAAAAACGATTATATAATATAGATTTTCATATAGTTTCGTGTAAAATTACTGTAATATTTAAAAAATGTTTATTTTTTATAGCCCGCAAATCAAGTTCATTCGAGAGATAACCCGCTAATTTAAATTATTTATGAAAGCTTCTTTCCTGTGTCCAATTAGGTATATTTTAGTACTAAAGCATCTATTAAAGATAGTTCTCACATTATCTAAAAATAGGCATTGCATTGAGTCTTCTTTATGAACACACTATTAAAAGTTACTAACTGGCCCTGTTGCTATAACAAACTGTCGAGTAGGCAGCCGTGATTAAAGCTGCCAACTTCCTAACTCATCCAATTTTCCTAGTTATATCTATTTTGTGCAACTGTTATGCAACGGAATGTAATGAAAATATTTTTGTTTATTTTTCGGCTTCAGAATTGTCTCAAGCCTAACGGGCGATGCACCGCTATGTGTAGTTTATTATATCGCAATAAGAAGGATAAACAAAGTATCATAAAATAACATAGCTAATAAAAAATATAAATTATTTATGTGTAATGATGTAACATAAAAAATTACAATGTCTCTAGCCAAAGTATACATTGTAGGCACAACAAATGTTAACTTATTTACATTATTCTCAGAAGTAATCACAATTAACAGAATTTCAAAATTCTAATTTACATAGATCTACGGCTACTACTAATAACTTGTGTCAAAAAAAACCAGAGCATGTTTAAGAAACCACTTCATGGAATGTAGAATTATTTTCCGAGTTGACCATCGAAGTATGAATATTTGATTTATCACGAATATTTTTCTGACGTTCATGTGACCCAAAAACGTGTGGCACGCAACAGCCGTGGCCTGGCTAGATGCCGATACTGTAAATCGTTTCTTCAACCTCACCTCGGTCCTCTACTGAAATATTTCATTTTAAAAATATAGGTAAAATTTTGTGGGAAATATTTTTTTTCCATAAAACAATTTCTATTGTTTTTCGGGATACAAGTTTTTGGTCAGACTTATAATTGTTGAACTTGTTTTTTGATTGACACTTGAAAATTATATAGTTAAATAATTATGGATAAATAAAGTATATATTCAGTGTGGAGGGTCTAAAATTAGATTTTCCGTAACTCGTAGAAATGAATTGTCTGTCTCCAAGTTAATCAGCCATCTCATATATTCTTTCAAATAATTTCTATATCGCCCATAATGGAACCTGGAATAATTGATTCGTCGATGGATAATTAGCTTATCAATTCTTCAAAAAATTGAATTCAATCAAAAAATGTTCTCCTGTTTTCTTAATTCCATCACATCATCTATCAGTGCCCTACCTATCTTGTTCTTTTTTCAGGTAGACTAGGCTAAACCGTTATTTTCTTCATTTCATTTCTTCACGTTACATGGCTATTTGACACGTTTTTATTTTCCAACTAATATTTGAATTACAAATTCATGTTTAGCCTCCCATACAATAGACAAGAATCGAATACTTCCTTCCATAAATAAGCTTTCTTTCGAAAATATAACTTTAATTTCTTCATGACATAAGGGCCAGCTGTATATTTTTTGGTATAGCTAACGTTCCGTATAAACTATTAAGCCATCAAATTAGAACATTAAATTTAAGAATTATTGGTGTTTTGGTATCAAAAAATATTGTTGTAATAATAATATTCGTTTCTAGGAATCTTACAGTTTGCAAATTTGTTATAAAAATGAATTTTTATACTATTCAAATTCAGATTAAATATTCAAAAGTTATTGCATTCACACCTGTAAAAGAGAACGAATAAATACAAATTTATTTATAGAATCGGCTGCCCAAAAATAATGGTTTTATTTGTGAATAGATAATAAATAGCGGAATACTAAAATGAAAGCCAGTTCTTTCGTAAAAAGGAAAAAAAAAAGTTGTTAATTGATCTATGTTTCTGACGGTTTACTGATTTGATTACTTTGTTAGATGACTATCGCTGTCTCAGTTGTGCGTCTAAGTTATATTATCGTGTTCTTAGTTATTTAAAAAATACTTTTTTTTTAATAAAACAGGGGGCAAACGGGCAGGAGGCTCACCTGATGTTAAGTGATAACCGCGCCCATGGACACTCTTAATGCCAGAGGGCTCGCGAGTGCGTTGTCGGCCTTTTAAGAATTGGTACGCTCTTTTCTTGAAGGACCCTAAGTCGTATTGGTTCGGAAATACCTCAGTACTAGATTTAAGGTATTTTTTAGCATCTAATGTTGAATCACAGAACTGAAAAAATGAATAAAATTAAAACTATGTACATGGTCCTTTTTATTGTTTACTAATCTACATAAAAGTGGAATTGTTATTTTAAAAAACCACTTTATCCAAATGTGCTTCATTTCAGTCTTGGTATACCTGCAAACGATGATTGAAATTATCCATCACTGCGCGACAAGTAAGCTTTGAAATTATTGACCTATGTAGTTGGATATTCTCTTTCAGGTCATATTTAGGTTCAGGCCATATTCTCTAACATAAGTATAATTGTCTCAGACATGCATCACGTTTTAAATTACGTCCATTTAATTAGTTTAACGATTAATTCAACACAGCTGATCATGAATATTCGCCATCTTGTCTGTCAATAGGTTCCGAGGTTTTTTTATGTAACAGGAAGCTCTCCTGTTAAGTGATACCGCCGTCCATAGACACTCAAATATCCAAAGGGCTCGCAAGTACGTTGCCAGCAATTGTTTTCTTAAGATTCTTTTAAAATACATCCCAAGAAAGTGTTCAGTTTATATGTGAAAACAATTGCTTAAAAATTAAAGAGATCTTTATCGGTGGGTATACGATTACCCTCTAGAAATCTGTCATCGTTTATGGTGTATGCGTTTCATTGCTTTATTCTCAGACACTGAACGTTGAATTTAATTAATTCAGAGGTCATGAACCACGGCTGTGCGCTAGAAGCTTTGCTCACGAAGGAGCCTGACCTGAAGGAGGAAATGCTGAGCCAACAACTTCAGCACAGGAGGTTAACAGTTTGACCTTATTGCATGTGATGTAAATTAGATAATATTTGAGTAATTCCAAGCAGGTGTGCTAAATTATATAAGTTTCAGACTGTTTATCTAAACATTTCTCGAATACAAAAATGATATGTGATTATTATTCAGGTATTTTCCGACTACAGTACAAGTTTTATTAATTAAAATGAAATAAAATCGTTTCTGAGATAAAGTTAAAAAGGAATTTGAAATTATTGAATTTATCAGATATCATCAAAATTGTTTGTATATACGCACGTTCGTATTGTCTTCAAAATAGAATCGCTAAAATGTTGTTGTTATGATTTTTGATTGCAATATTAAATATTTTATAAGCTAGAATGATTCGCATTCTTTAGTTCTTTGAAGGTAATTTTTGGGATCGGTAATCAAAACAGTAAATTCAATTTACATATTACAAAGCTGAGTGGACACCTCATTATCCCATATAATGGTCCTCATCGTGTGCGCTCCCGCAAGACTTAATTACTCCTAATCTGGCATTCCGTGATTCTACCAGGAACCGACTAATTACGGTTCGACGCCCGCAGTAATGCATATTTGCTTGTCAATGGGGAATATTACAGTAAAGGTTGTATATTTAACGAATTAGTTTGCAAATGATTAGATTCTAATAGAGTTTGTGACGCTTATTGCTTTGACGTTTGCGACATTTATACTTCATCTTCAGAGAACTAAAACGTGGGGTTCGACAATAAGTGAGCTGATTGAGCTGCCTGTCTGTAAACAATGAAGCTATGAAATATTGCTTGGCTTTTCGCTGTAAATAAAGTAGAAAGTCGAAAAATATGAAAATAACGTATAATGTTTAAAGCTTCTCCTCCAACATATATTTTGAATAACATAATATAAATGACGGTATTGTCTTTTGTTAACATAGCTTTTACACATTTAAAGAAGACACTTTTTTAACCGGATTGAAGCTATGTTTTTATAAACTTATAATTATTTTACATAATTTTAAATTTCTACCGATGTTTGGCGTGTTTTACAGCGTGCATGGTCACGATGGCGGTTATAATAACATATAGCTTCAATCCGGTAAAAAGGTGTTTTCTTCAAATGACGGTTTAAAACATTTGTATAATTTTATTTCACTTTTTGAAGTTATTACTATATCTGGTGCATTTATCCAACACATCATTAACATTGTTGTAATATTTTAGTGTATTATGAAAGTAAAGGCGCTTTATTATGTTATTTGAATAGAAGTGGAATTTGTTCCGATTTAGAAACAATAAATGAGCAGATTTAGTATTTTACTGACTTCAATTTTTTAGGATAGTACATTAAAATAAAAAATATGACTTTTTTTGTATATTTTGCTAGATAGGATGTACTCTTAATTGAAGCAGCTTGTGATATATCACTTTTTTGTTTTATTATTAGGCACAAAACAAATAACGCAGATTGTCTTCCCACCCGTGAACATGCCACCATGGAAAAAACATGGATTTTCTAGATTCATACCACAAACCTTGCAATATTGGCCTTGTTATTTGTCAATGAGCGAATACAAGACGGATAGGAAATTGGAGCTGTTGAAACTCAAACAGCAAATCGGTTGGAATCATCGGGATCCTTGGAATGAAACCATCCTCACCTTCGAAGTATCCTTTGAGTATTGTCTTTCAATGTTCGGTTAAGTGCTTCCAAGCACGTTCATGCGCCAATTCGTCCAGATGATGATTTTCGATGTTTTTACAACTTTAGCCATTGCCGAGTGTTTTGCAACAGTGCATGTTGTTTTTTCAATAGTTTGAAGATTTAATGGCAATTTTAATGCTTTCGGAAGCGAACTGCATCCTTCTTCTAATGTGGCTGATATTTCTGAATAAGCAATTGCAACAGCAATGTTGGATCTCGCACGAATAGTGGCAAAAACTACTGACCTGAATGTCTTACCAGTTCCATCAGGGGCAGCCAGCTAATAATAACCACTACTTCTAAATCTATATCACCAATTGCTTCATTGATCTATCATGAACTTCCAATCGTTGAGGATTTAACAGGAGTACATTCGTTTGAACTAGGTCTAATTCCCGGTGATCGTATTCACGTCTCATTTCAGCTCTCGATTTAATTCATCATTTATTTAACGATTTAGCGCTGGCATTCCTAAATAATAAATAAAAAAAGCCAATGACGCTACAATATTTTTAGGTCTGGGCCTCAGATTTCTGTATCTGTTTCATGATCATTTGTTTATCTAATACGCAAGTAGGTGATCAGCCTTCTGTGCCTGCCGCCGTCGACTTTTTTAGGTTTAAGGCAAATTTCCTCATGATATTTTCCTTCACTGTTTGAGCTAATGTTAAAGGTGCACATAGAAAGAAAATTCATTAGTGCACAGCCAGGGATCGAACCTATGACCTCAGAGATGAGATACGCTGTAGCCACTAGACAGACACTGCTCCACTGGCATTCCTAAACAAACTAATAAAATACACATAAGACAACACATGTCTTCGATCAGGAGCAAAGCCTGATTATGTATATCCTCATTCATCTCAACATCGGGATTTCTGGAACTGACATGAATTTGATGTAAAATATCTTCTAATATATTCCTTGCACATTCTTATTGCAAACGTACAATGAATGAATACATTCATAATTTTTTAGTGTTCAGTTTACTTAATAAATATGTAATTCCTTTTAAAATGTAAAAAATATATACTACAAAACTTAAGTTGGATTGTCGTTTAAATTCCACTCTACAAATCGAAAAATACACAGAAATCGTGTATGTCCAAGTAAAAATTTCAAGAGTTAAATCATATGTGTCTCGAAGTCCTTGTTAAGTAGGTTTTTTGCATTTCCCTTGTCATTCGAGTTATCGAGATTGTACTATATATGTTTTGTTTCGGAGCGATAAGCCATAGAAACTCTAAATAAAAACAACAACAGATCAACCTCAAAATTTCTAATTGACTATATAATAATAATTTCAATCATACTAAACCACTTTTTAATTTTTATGTTTGCTGGATTTTATTATATCGCTTATTATCACGTCAAGTACTCATGGCCGTCTCCTGGTTCTAAGCGACCCCACAAATTTTTTGCCCAATCTGTTCAGACCTTCTTTAGTTATAAAAAGTGTAACTAACACAACGTTCTTTTATCTCCCAGTAACTTTATTGTGATACGTGAATTCATCATACCAAAAAAAGGGTTTTAGTTGAAAGTATAATATCTTTGTCACTAGTAATAAAGAGGCATATCCTACAAGCCTACCTTATTCTCTTGCGGCTATATGGTTGTTTTAAAGTGCATAGAAAAACTAAATTTACAACTTAACCAGAAATATCTTTCCCATGTGCAATATTGTTAAAATGATAATACGATAAAATGATAAGACTCATCGTCTTTACAATCGTTCATTAATGAATGAAGTTATATAAAATACGTACTTTCAGCACGGCATTATAGTCATTAATTCAAAAAAATATAAAATAATTTCTTCATATTGTACACATAGTCATCTCTTTATCAATCCAAACATTTACTGTCAGTTCTCAAATGAAAGTAGAATGGATTCCAAATTCAGACCAATTTTTAAAAAAATAAATAACATTAAACAACCTTTTTTAGCGATTGCTTGAAGCGTTTTGAATAAAAGAAATATTGATATTGGTTTTCGTTTTTTGTATTGAAGTCTTTGAAGATAACGGTATTTATTTGTAACATTTTTTTATTTTTTTTTGTTAGCATGTCAATGTTTATGTTTTATCAATAGTTTATATGCTAAGTATGTATATTCCTTTATTTTTAATTATGAAGATTAACTTCATAATAGTAGATTTTTTATTCGACAGGAGGGCGTTCCCTGTGGGCGCAGCATCGGGTGCAATGGGTCAATTTGAATAAAGTGTTTGCTTGCCTCCCTTGGACACCTGCAACGATGGAGGTACGGCGGGTGTGTTGCCGACTTTTGAGAGAATAGTACCTAAGCAACGTAATACAATCGGTAGATATTAATGTGTTATCGTGTGATATTTTTAAAATTACAATTTGTAACCAGGCAGGGTTAGGTTAACCCATTTTACTTAAAACAATTGAAAAGGAACTTACAAAGTGTAGTTAGGTTGTTTTAGGTCTTAGAACTTAAAAAAAAATACCAAAAACCCTGCATAAATATCGTAGCGTGCCGCGTAGCGCAAACGTAGCACTTCGTAGCTGAATGTAGACTATTTCCTGAACGTTTGCTTTTTGTATAAATGTCATGAAACAGGCAAAACCTAGATTCGATACCAGGCTATGCCTTGTACGGTACCGGTACAAATTCTAACTTAGTGAATGACATGCCGAGTTCAAGAACCTCAAGTTGAACCTCAATATAAAAAAGTATTTATTTTTAAATAGTGTATGATTATCTTAAATTATCTTCAGGCATTCTTCAGCAATCTTGACCTAGTGCGTGCGACTCTCATCCCTGAGGTCCTAGGTTCTATCCCCAGATTTGTACCAATGGATTTTGTCTGACTCACTGACGTACGATGAAGGAAACCATCAACCATCGTGAGAAAATCGGGCCCTATATGTAGAAGGTTGTAGCTATATTGATTTTTTTTAAAGGAAAGTCCAGTTGTACTAGGAATATCATTCTTCCGTACTCACAATGAATTCAGAACCGGCAACGCACTCGCAAGCCCTCTGGCATTGAGAGTGCCCATGGGCATATCACTTTACATCAGGGGAGTCTCCTGCTCGTTTGTTCTATAAAAAATAAGCTTCTTTGATGTCGGTTAAAAATACATGTTTAAAATTTAATAATTTCTGAATGTTCTCTGCGGAGAATCAACTTATTTTTCTGAGCGTGGTTTCAAATAATCAAAAAGTTATTTACCTTAAAATTGCCATAATTTAATTTCGATGAAAATAACTCAATATAAAATCAAATTAAGTTAGATAGCTAAATCAACACCTCAGAATTGATAGGTTGCGAATTGAAAACGAAGTTGTCTGAATAAATCATCAAGTATTTCGTAAACATTAATCAATCTATATTCTTAGAAATTAGTTATTTTTCATCTCTCTTATTTCGAATGAATTTGGAATTTTCAATTTGGCTTTGGTGAATCCATCATTTCTAAGAAAATAATGATATTGCTCAAACTCAAGTTACACCAAAATTATAATATTAATATATTTTATCACACGATCATATAATTTTTAAACTGTTTATTTATCACAATACAAAAAATACATCTCCACAATACTAAAGTTGTATATAAGGTATAAAATCATTTTAATAATACTTTGAAACTGTAATATTATTTGTTAAAATTAAAAACGTGAATTTTTGTAATTTAGTAATTATTCATTTGTAAATTGAGAGCAATATATCGTGTGTACATTATAAGCTTGTTATATTTTTAGTTACAAAGAGAGTAGTATTCAAAATCCTTGAATTTTGAATTACGAAATATTTTAAACTGCCTCAGTTGCTATAAAAGTTTATTAAATATTAATATTACCAACTATACAACTATCTTTACAGTTATTACCACCAATGTGCCGGTCGTCTTAACAATTTACATTTACTATTTAATTTACAAATAACAATTATCAAATAATATAAAACAAAAAGGCACATTCAGCTTATATATTATTATATAAATATTTATAACTTAAATATACGTATACATTATTTATATACCATATCATAGAATATTCAAAGTAGCTTTTGCGAATTCCCTATGTAAACATATGTTTAATCCTAAAGGTTTGGTTTCCATTCCTGCCAAAAAGATTTTCTTCGAGTTCGATATATGCTGGAGCAGCCTAGTTGGCCTAGTGGCTTCAGCATGCGACTCTCACACCTGAGGTTCGATCCCGGCTGTACACCAATTGACTTTCTTTCTATGTGCGCATTTAACAAGCGCTCGGACGGTGAAGGAAAACAAAGGGAGGAAACTTGCTTGCCTTAGACCCATAAAGTCAACGGCGTGTGTCAGACACAGAAGGCTGATCACCCATTTGCCTATTAGCTTAACAAATGATTATGAAACAGATTCTGAGGCCTAAAAAGATTAAAGCACCATTGATTTATTTATTTTATTTTGATAAATGCTGTGCAAAGAAAACAGAGGCAGAAATGGGCTTGTTTTCCCCTACCTTATTTTCTTGTTATAACATTGTAAAAATAATATATCTAAACAATAAATGGCGGCGTAGGTTCATTCCCTCGAAGTACGTCTAATCTTAGCTTTGTTCTTAAAAGGAAATGTGACTGAACTCCCTCGATGATTATCTTTTTCGCTTCATTATTTTTTCTTTTATCATAATTTAGATATGGCCGGAATAATAATGAGTGTCTTGTAATATTTGTTTCTTTATAACCTAATATTTTATCTTTAAATTGTATGAATTACCAGAATAAAATTCATAGCTGTACTACACCAGTATTGTAAAGTCGGAAATTGGTTTTATTTAAATACATTATAAGACGGTAGAATGTTTTAAATTACGGATTTATGTTAGCGTACTACGTTACTTCAATAGCGATGGCAAAGTTGAGATTACTTCACCGCTGATATTAAAGGAACGATATTTTTTCACCATTAGATGACGTCATAATTGTTCATCACATAGCTACTTCTTATAGAGTACCATTTCCAAGTTATTTTTGAGTCAAATAAATGTAAATCGATTGGTTTTACTGATTAGTTCCTCTGTATTGTTTACTTGACATACATTTAATTCTTAGGTTCCACGACTTTTAACTGCCACTATGTCGAATGGTTTTTTTTAAATGGGGTACCAAATAAGTCCCGAAAAGAATATCGCAGTTCTTTTTGTCAGGAGTAAGATTTGTGCTCTCGCTCAGTCTCGGTAAAAATTCATGCTCAAAAAAAAGGTGACTCCACCATGACCTGGAGCTCCCTAACAAAGCCCGATTGATAAAGTTGGCGTTCACACTTTACATCGACAATACACACTATCTCGACCAATTGGTGAGTAAAAGTATCAACCACTACCACTTCTTGACAAAAAAGAAGGAAGACCCGACACTAACAGTTCTGGATAATAAAATAAACCCGCTCGCGCAGCAACGTAAAATCGAAATCAGATTAGGGTATAAAACGGCCTTCACCTGGCAACGCTTGGTTCTTTACTTCGAGCTTCACTCACTCCAAAGAGATTTCGTACCCCTGTGGCTATCTTGCGCTTGCGCAGGAACAAGTGTATTCCGGCCGATCTACGCTCTCCAAATCAGTCCGAGCTGACCTGTCAAGGCCCTCCTGGAATCTCGAAATTCCAAAAATTAAGTGGCATTACCGTTTTCCACCAATCCTTTCCGAGCGGCTAATCCCTTTGCATTGCGTAGAGATGTGGGGTCACTCTGCTTTATCTACCGCATTTACCATGGAGCGTGTTCAGAAGAGTTGTGCAGCTGCCCACTGAAGTATTTCCGAACCAATTGACTTAGGGTCCTTCAAGAAAAGAGCGGACCAATTCTTAGAAGGCACAAGGCTCGCACTCGGTTGCCCTCTGGCATTGAGAGTCATAGTTACTCCGGTATCACTTAACATCAGATGAGCCTACTGCCTGTTTGTCTATTCTATAAAAAAAAAATTACCTGACAAGTGGAAAATTTTTCACATTGGAACTACAACTATTAAAGAATAGATGTTTTTGGGATATCGCGAGTGCCACAGGCAAGGATCCAGGTAAGTTTGGACCAACTTCGGTAATTGAATAAAGAACTTGTAAACGAACAACTCAAACTAATTGATTTTCTATGAAAGTTGTTTCATAGTGTTGGTACTAACTCCGAAGTTAAGTTATTATTAAGAGGATTCTATCAATATTGTCACAAAGTTAGTTTGCAAACAATTTTCTTACGGCAGTGACATATACAGCGAAACCCCTTATTTATAATAACTAAATGCCTCTAGCTACACTTCTTACCATAATACTCTTTCTTCTCTTAGTCAGATTTATTTTTCACTGCGATGATAAGAGATAAAGAGTACTTTAGTTAAAATGATGCAAACTGATATATTTCTGATATATTTTTCAAGATTATATAATTAATCCTTAAAATATCAATTTATTTTATCTACGCTTTTATTCAAATGTAAACGCATTCATAACTAAAATTCTACGTTCCCCTGGATCCTTAAGGGTATGTGTTTCATATAGTGTTTTTCTATCTCAATAGTTAATCAGAATGAAATTTAATTTTTTCCTAATTATGCATTCGTTTATAGTACGATCAAATGTTAATTTGCGGTCATATACTCATATTTGGCATTCAAAAACATCGCCCATCAGGCTTAATCATAGCGTATATAGCATTAACATAAAGTTAGCTAATGAATGTTTTGCTATAAATATGGTGACCTTAATTAGACAATACATTTTGGTGTTGTACATTTGTCGCAGACGTATAGGTAAAGAATGTTGAAGACGAATTTATTGCGTCTATCATAAATAAAACTCGTTTAAATTTGAATTAATATATAATTTACATAATTCTAGTCAAGAGCTTTTCGCAATCATATTACTCAGCATTAATGCGGACTTCATTAATAGATTAGACGTACTATAAATAAATTCGCGTTTATATAGATTTAAAAGTAATATTCAACTTAAACTCACGTAAACTAAACATATGTGATTTTTCAAGAAAAAGAGGCCACGGCTGTGATTAAAAAAACTAAGTGATAGAATGTAAATGAATGTATTATTTGAAACGAGTTTCATGTCCGCCATTTGGAATGGAAGTGGTATAGACGGATTCAAAACTCAACAGGCTCGCGGTTCACGCGTTTATTTACATGTGAAAGAGCTTTCGTTATAGACAACTCTATAAGATCGACATTTACCGCCAGTGATCTTGACTGCAAATGCGAGCTTTTATAATTTAAGGTAGCGCAAAGAAAATGCAACACTTTTAGCCATGTCAATGTGACGTATATAATGTCTAAATTGAAAATGAAGAAAGTAACTTGCTCCGACTTGGCGTGAAATTATATCTATCATCGAACTCTGTGCTAGTGAGTTATTAATCTGTGAAATAATATTCAGATCAATTTGACGTAATTGATTAACAAATATTCATCGTAATTCTTACCATAAACATCCATAAAACATAATAATCTATTTGGAGCTTATTTTCAACCAGAAACTAACTGGCTGACTGGCTATGTGGTGATTCAGGCGATTTGGTATGACTTATTGAAAGCATATTGGGATTTTCATACACAATTCAATGAATTAAAATCCCCTTCCACGATTATACAAACATTCTTCTTCTTACGTGTCAAATGTTCAGACAACGAAAAATTTAAGCTTGAACTCAGTTAAAACAGTCCAACAATGGAGGTGCCAAACTGTCAACTTTTAAAAACTATTTTATTCGAAGTTGGTTATTATTCGTAGCCTCTCGAATTTTCGCTTTGAGAAATTGGTCTCGTTAGGAGCCATATTGATTTTTCGATTGAATAAGCGACTGTAAAAATTCAACTTTTAATCCACCATTGTTCAATTTGCAATAAAAGTCTGATCGCAAAGTCATCACTCATTCTTTTGAACTTTGGGTTTGATGTTTCAGGGCGATTGTGTGTCTGCCTAAAAATGTAGATTTACAGCGTAATTCAATGATGTACGTAGTCTGAATAGGAAAATAGTTACAGTAAAAAAGCAATCTTTTGTTTGTGTAAATAATTTATTTGAAAAGGTCTTAGTTTTGCGCAAACACAAGAAAGATAAACATCTTACAGATTGACATAACGCATAAGTAACTTTAATATATTTTATTGAAAAAAAAAATTAAAAGTTAGTTTCGTAATATTTTAAGACATGTATTTATAACCGATATAAAGGATCTTCCGTACTCCAATATTCATAATACTTTATCGGTACCCTCAAATGTAATACTACTATTAGGGACTATCAAAACATTTCTTTAGTTAAATTAAAAGTATTTCACTATGCTATAATAAAGCAAGCTTAATGAAACCCTTTCAACGCAAGCTGCGACAAAATACGTTTGTACTAAATTATGTGTGTTTTGTTATAAAATAAGAGCAATATTTCGTCAGCAAAGGCAGACGTTTGTCACGGTCGTTTGGCTGCAAAGTTTACAGACGCCTATATAGCAGTGTGGCTGTAGATCACTCGGTAGCAATCGTGCTAGCTACACATTAGGCCCATATGTCAAGCGACGTGCGACAAAAAGCATTCGCGTACTGTTATGTTAAACTAGGAATTGATTTTCAGCCGAATAGCTAGGTTTTATCGTCTCGCAAACACGAGACATTATTGCCTTCTTTCTTTTGTATTTTTTCGCTTCAACGAATTTCCGTTTTAATAAGATTGGATATTGGATTTCTTTACCTGTGGGATGTAATTGTGGAGTGTAGAACATTTTTACATAGTACCCGTACAATAACTTGGCTGAGGCAAATTATATTTTAATAACGATGCAATTAATTTTTGTTTACGGATTTCGTTTTAAATTAACAACTTTAATACGAGTGTACGAGTAATGTATATTTACTATTCCCTTTACTATTGCAGAGATGAAACATTTTCAGTTTCT
The DNA here is from genome assembly GCF_905147105.1 of Pieris brassicae. NCBI lineage: Eukaryota > Metazoa > Arthropoda > Insecta > Lepidoptera > Pieridae > Pieris > Pieris brassicae. Next base: position 3,943,900 of record NC_059670.1, read on the forward strand.
GATATTAATTATGCACAATAATTACATTTATTTAATTTAATATACGGCTCCGTATTAAGCGAGTTCTATTTAATGAAAGAAACAAACATTCATTTTCATCAAAAATAATTAAGGGCTTACATTCTTTTATAAACGACTTAAAAAACTAGAGGTTATAAATTCGACGTAATTTGCATCTTTAAAATAATATTTCTTTCAAATAAAAAAAATCACTAAAAATGTCAATCATTGGTTAATTAAAAGAATTTACTACCAACACACAGGCCATGACTGTGTCTCAGTGATTCCATTTTTTACTGTTTTACTCATACTCTTAAAAATTGATATACTTTTTTAAACTGCAACTTAATTATAAATAGTTACGCTATTAAAAGACTTTTTATCCAACCGGCGAGGTGCATTAGCAATTGAGACGAGGAAACGGTTTTATCTAAGTGACGATAAATCATAGCGGATGGCGAGCTGTACTGACAGTCAGCTTCACATTTCGGTATGGACCTCTTGAAATCAATTTCCGCAGTGAGTTTGAAGTAAATCCCATATCGTGGCAGGCCGGTCCGGTTTACCAGTCGTAACTTAGACAGTAATACAATAAAAGTTCCACTGAGAATTACTTTAACATTATTTAACATACCAAATATTGTATGGATGTTAAACGACTAATCGGAATTATATTATTAGTTTTAGTAAAAAGTATGGTCAAATGGAAGTAGTGTTCTATTCATAGAATACATTTATTCATGACAAGCGTCACAAACCAAATGTATATTATCGCGAAGTTGACTTTCTTTGCAAAATCAAGAACTAAGTTGAAACATTTAATATAAAATTATAGACAACTTTCAGCGTTTCCGAATTGCCTTTTTTAGAACTCAAACAACTGGAAATATTCACAAATCTTTATATATGGGTGTGGATAAAAATAAATTTAATACTGTTAAGAGTATTAAACTGTGTCACAAATACAATTCTTACCTATGAATAACCTGAAAATTCGATTTCAGCTGCAACGACGATTTGACATTGACGTCGAAATTTAAACAAAATTCAAAAGTAGTTGCAGATTTTTTCAAATGGTCCAGTAATATTGTTTAATAAACATTCTAGTAAATTTCAATATGAAAATGTAGAACATTGTGCTAGGGGAGCCCATGATGCTAAATGGGGAATTACTCGAGCGTCAAAGAGACCTATTGAGTTGCGAAGCTTAGATAATAAAAGAAAAAATGTTTTATATTTATTATGTTACTGTATGAACTAAGTCTGTATGAAGTTGGTTCTTTTATTCTAAAGTAGGACTTATTATGGCATAATCTCCTAAGAATAGAGCACGAACTATCTTGGCCGCTGAAATCTTTTCATATCTCGATTTGCGTAAAATTCACTTCACTCACAATATACTTGTTCCAATATTGAAAATGTTTGTATTAATAAAATCGTATAAATTATATACACCATATATAGTATTTAATTTTGTAATAATACTAATAAGACAAATGTATAATTGATTAATATACTTATAATATTCTTCACAAAACACTGTACAAAATAAAAAATTAAAAACAGTGTTTGAATATCGCAATAAATGGCGTTGTGTCAACTTCCCTCCATGCGTAAAACTTTAAAAACAGCTAAAAATTGAAACACACAGTTAACGCAATAAAACAATTTTATAAAGTTCACTGCATCGAACAAATCCGCTGGCATTGTATGCTTTTGTCAGACGTCATAGTTTTTGATATATAGCCGGGTTTAAAAGACACAAAAGTATTTTGTTCGACCTCAGCGCGTTGAACGTATGATAAAATCTACACCGTTTTGGCGTCTCCATTGCACTACGTCAAGAAGTGCCAACAATGCATCATAGTATTTGTTCTTTCCGCTCTTTTGTGCTGATACAGTTTTTATTACGTTGTGGCTATGGCAGTTTCAAATTCGGCAGTATTTTGAATTTTGATGTTGCATTGTTTGCGATTGGTCAGGCATCGCATTGAAACATATTTGTTTGCCAAACGAACTTTTTCGATTTGCTCAATGGTTTGTTTGATACGAATTGGATATGCAATATATTATGAGGAATAAAGGAAATCCTAACGGTGGGAAATGGCCAGGGCCGTCGTTGTAGGTTATGGTGGGCTCTATAACAAAATAACTAACTAACTAGTGTGGTCATAAATACTGTTACATATTTACATATTTTTTAAACTTTTTATTTATTTTGAAATTGAAATATGTATATTATCGATCAAAAAGCCTTCTGTTTTGCCCTTGTGATACACAGGTGAATAGCACAAAAATATCCTCTTTACCGATGAAAAAAAAAAATCGATTTAAGAACACTACAATAAGCAAAATGATATAGTGTACGCTCACAGTTCTAAAGAAGCTCAAGTGGTCGGAAAGGTACAACCTGTAGTATTGTCTTTTGTTAACATAGCGTTTACACATTGAAAGAAAACACCTTTTAACCGGATTGAAGCTGTGTATCATTATAATCTTATAATTATTTTAAACAATTTTAAATGTAACTTTTTCCGAAGTTTCGCGTGCATAAGTGTTAAAAAGTGTTTTCTTTCAAGGAACAACGTGGTTATCATCCTGCTTCAGTGATGGTTTGGTGGGGCGAGTCTTATCAAGGAGTCACAAAACTAAATATTTGTGAAAAAGGAGTGAAAACTTCAGCCAAAATGTATCAAAACACAGTCTTGGATGATGTTGTGAAACCTCACAGCAATACACTTTGTAAAGATATACTGTGGACTTTCCAGCAGGATTAGCTTTCCTGCACAAGGCACGAACTACCCAAGCCTGACTTGACTTATGGACTTTATAAGAGCTGAATACTGGCCCTCATCCCTTCCATCTATTACCTCAACCCTGAGACTTCAAATTATGTTTAGTTTTAAAGGACATGGCCTGCTCTAAATGACACGGCGACATTGAGCCTCTTAAAAATTTTTTGGAGCAAGTAGTGACCAAACAGATTAAAGGCCTGTATAAAAGCCAAAGCTGGCTATTTCGAATAGAATATTTGAAAAAATGCATTTTCATTTGTAACAGAACTTTTGACTAGACTAGGTACAAACAATGTATATCACTAGCACATATACCAACACCGTAGCAAAGCTGACGAGGTAACTTTTTGATAAGTGATTATTAACTAAATCGTCAAGCGTTTAACTATAGGCACAACCAAGTCCCGGTGAACAACAATTTTTACATGTATATACGTAAAACTTACGGTACAACTAAGTTTATATACTTATATACTATATCATCATTCTATGATTCATTGTTACCTAATTAACTGAGAGTACCTAAATCCTTTGATAAAGAATTATAACTCAAAGAATACTTTTAACTAAACAAACCCGGCGGCTAGTAATAAAATTTTATTTCCAATGACTACGGCCTACCTTAAATTCAACTCTGCCTACAACCTCGGCGATTGCTGCTCAGTCACTCAAAATAACCGCAATTTATAAAGGAAATTAATGTTGTAAGTGGTTAAGCTCTGCTATCATTCAAAGTAAGTGCGCTCCATAAAACTCATTTTAATAACTTTATTTCGGCTTAAGCATCCGTGGTGGTTCAATGATTTGTTCCTTGAGGCTTGGATTTGTTCCAAATTAAATAATACGTTGCAATTGTTCGTATTAGATTTGTTATAATGTGTTCAGCGTATATTGTTAATTTAAATGCATCCACAGCATTTGCTCGCTGCAATGTGATTGGATTTGATGACCAGTGGACACTAATTAAGTGTTGGTGGACAATTCCTAAATGTTTCAATTGAGAAAAGTTAGCAGTGTGGAAGTTGTATCGAAAAAAATTGTTTTTGGATGCTGTAAGCTAAAAAAACGCAATTTGTGACAGGTATCATTTCGAGTTAATCTAATTGGAAATTCGTTTTGTTTTAAGTTTATCTATCTTTCAGCTAAACATTAATTTAATTGATAAGCTTTCCATTCCATAGGATTTAGTATCATCAATACAAAGAGCCGGTAGATATTGAAAATCTATCCTGTCTGTCATTGTATGTATAGCATGTCAATAAGCATGACGATACACAATATAAAGAAGCATTACAAGTTAAGCGGGATAATCGGGGGTCAACTAGGGTGGGACAAGGGCCCAAAAGTTTCCTAATCGGTTACATGGTTCTGTGTAACTTTATACTTTACCTGGAATCCTGTATCGTGATTAATATTAAACGGGTCCTGGTGGAAGCTTATAGGAACCCAGCTATAAAAGGAAAACTCGGTCAGTTTTGAAACAATCCACTATTTATTTTAAATAAAATTCTGAAACTTAAACCTAAAATAAATATTACAGGCGTAAGACATATATTTTCCATTTTAATCGGTCAATTACACTGATTGCACCGTTTTATAAAACGGTTAACGTGCAATGCATCCAATGGTCATCTGTCTCTTTTCGTCATATAGCAAACACAATCTGACAAAAAGAGACGAATGATAGTTAAAAGTGCAATCAGACTAATTCAGGTTATATGAGGTTTATAAATGAGGAATGCGAAATAGTTTGTTCACCGTTGTTTGACCACAGGTCAAAATGTACGTTATAAGTATTACTAAGTAACATAACTGAGTAACTCTAGAAAGTAATAACTCTAAGTCAAATTACATATTAATCGAACACACAAAACAAACAGATATCAACAAGAACATCCTCTCAAAGAAAATCACGTCCCATTTTTACGTAAAAAGTGGTTCGAACGTGAAACGTAACCGCTTAACTTTTAAACCGTATACGTGATTCAATTTAGAAGTTGTATCTCGTCGTAAGCCTGAAAACTGTCTCCGAACCATTCAACTTTCCTCCATATTTTAAAGCGAGCTTCTCTTCTGAGTGGCTGCTACTTGAAAATACTTGTAGAATAAATCACTCAATAGCATTTGTCGAAGTTCATGTAGTACATGTTGACAAAGTTTCGACTGTAAAATATCTTTCGACAGGTGATCCATTCCCATAAGTCCCTGGAGTGTGGAGAATAACTTTGATCAGATTTATTTGTGACTCAGTTCAGCAAAGGTTATTCAATTCGGAGATTACGAATGCGTACACAAGATGGCGTTGATCTACTCATGTAAATAATTATTTGATAGCTTACGCATGTTGATTTCCTTTTAATAGCTCATTTTATCTCGTAACGCTGTATTAAAAAATAGATATAACAACACTTACTATGTAGGGACTAAAAATAACAATATTGTTGCGTAATTGTTATAGTCTATTAACAATTTTACTTATCTGTGGCCGGAACTGTTTTGCATTTTTGGTGCGATTGGTTCACAGAGATTTTACTATATTATAAGGTTTAATAATTAGGAGTGTAGGTAGACATGCACTGATATTATTTAAATAAATTAACGTATCGAGGGCTTTTCAGCTATTTTGTTTTTCTGTTATTCAATATGAATGCGATAAACTCAAAAAACTACCGAACACGATGACGGTTTTACCAATACATAGTGTGCTTCCTAAGGAAAACTATAACTGAAATATAACAATTATTGTAGAAGAGGTTGCAAAAAAACTTGCCAATATACTGTTACCTTGTAAACTTCATTCAATCAATATTCATACTAAAATACATAAACTGTAAATTGTGTACAAAGGAAAGCGTTATAAACTAATTTAATAAACCATTAAAGCTATCTGGACCAGGGGTGGCCATGGTGATTTATAGCAATATGAGAACATTAAAAACACATTACGAAAACATGACTGTAGCTGGAAAATTTAACATCGGCATAGCCGGTGATTTGTATACTTACATAATTGAGTAAAATATTTAAAAAAATGTATATAGTCCTATGATATAACTATTCCATTACGAGAACGCTCTTTATAACAAACGAGATTAAAGTGATAGTATTACATATTTTTTGTGTGAGCTTACCTAAAAGTATAATGATAATACACCGACCTTTAGGAACATTCATGAGTCACATTCGAAGTAACTCATCGTCATCGGAGCGTTTTAAGGCACTTTCCGCATAACACGATTTTTTAAACTAGTTGCTCCTTAAAGAATTTCTGAACCAATTCCAATTAGGGCCCTTTAGAGGCAACAATTTTTTTTAATGTTGCGAGAAATAGAAATTAATTAAAATATGCTTTATATACTAAAATGTTTTATTCGTCTTTTAAAAAGCATTGCTATAAAATATTTTGCTGTGTCATAAGCTTTTAAGAATAGATAAATCAATGTATTAAGGAAGCCTCTAGAATATTAAAGTTGCCCAATTCACAATCCTACCATGATTGCATTTAAAATTATGAATACTTAAGCAAAGGGTAAACCGACAAGTCTCAGGAAATGGCTGGCGCCCAAAGTCGGTTGTTTCGGAGAAATTGGTTTAAAACGCTAAATAATATATTTACCTTTGACCTACTAGCAACGGGTACAATATTATTTTATACCAGTTTCTCCTTTAAGTATTTTTATAGGATACACTTTGTTACTTTATAATAAAAACATATATTTACAAATCTTTCTGAGTAATCAGGAACTTTCTTTGAGATATTCGAAAAACAAATTCGAAAGTCAAAATATCTTTTATTTACATACGAAACTTGTTGTACGCTTATGAAAATCAAGAATTAAATGAATATAAATTAACAGCTAGTTCTCAAATAATTACTTACATTATTTCCTATTGTATTTAAAACGAATTTAGTTGAAGGAGCTTTTAGTAATCTTAATATTTTAGTTCTAGTTTTTTCAGTAAATCAAAGTTTGCAAACATGAAAGTAAAATACCCAACGTTATAAATGTTAAAACTTTGCCGCAGCGAAAAACCACGAACACTTATAAAACAAAACAAAGAGTTTATCCATAAGTTGGTGTTTTACGTGCATTGCTTATGTGAATGTCCATTTCTATTTGTTTGTTCTAACAACAGACAAAAGAACAATTTAAACTAAAGCAAGATTGCTTTTCCGTTTCTTCGTTTTGTATTTTGCGGGGTTTTACTCTTCAACTGATTCCGTAGAGGCGAATGGAAACGACTCCTAAGTTCTAACGTAAAATAGCTTAGCGACTAATTCCTTTTGTAACAAACAATCTGAGAGAATCTTTCTTTAACCGTGGTCTACTTTAATTAATATTCATAAGGGGAACAGAGTTGTTAGAATGATTAAGATGGTTCAATGACTTGAATCGATTTGTTAGTTTGCCTGGAAATTGGTGTTAGAGTTCGCTTAATTATAAATGGAACTTCGATGTTCGAGATTCTCTCTCGTTGATTTCAGTTGAAGTAAAATACTTTAGTTTAAGTTTATTTTGTATTATATATAGAGCCCCGTGTTTGTCCATTTTAATCAGTGTTTACTTAGTGCTTGAGCGCATGAGCATTAATTTTTAGTCGATGCGTTCGTCGGCACCAATACATTTTTCCTTCTATGTACGCAATGTGGTCTTCATCGTATGGTTAAGGTGAGGAAACCGATCTGACAAAGATAGATCTAAAAGCGACATGTGTAAGGTTAAAAAAAAATAGAGGCACGAAATTAACATAACCAACGCTTTCTTCTATGATGATTGTTATTTTGTGTGTTTCGTTAGTAATAAATGTTATGTCTATGTCAATGCCACTATTTATCATTATTTTGTTAATTATATTATATTCACTTTTCTTAGTATTTCTCGCATTCATTTTCAAATTTTTTTGACAGTAAAGTTTTCGACGAAGGCAGCTTAATTAATATAAAAAATTCAACCGTCATCTATGTGTAACTATAAAATCATATTTTAATATATAGTGAAATCAAGCTAAGGCTATAAGATACGCATATGTGGGATCACTTATAGCACTAAATATTTGGGCGAATATCTTGACGCGGATAAAAGTGCCTTTTTCATATTTGTAGGAGTAAATACGGCCATAAGGTAAACCGCAATCGATCAAAATGTTTCAGCGTCATTAATCTTTCTCATCAACCATCGTGACGCCATATTTTCCAGGAGATATCTTTATTTATTTCGCCAAACGTAAACTCGTTAGGGAATTAACGATTTTCTTAATTAAGCACCTTGACGCTTCACGTCGAGCAAGTTAAAACGCTTCTAGTATATAATCAACAATTCGCATAATAGATATATCAAATTGTCAACGAAAGTTCAAAGCGTATACTTGAATGTGTATTTTATTTTATTCATATAAAAACAATCTGTTGATTTAGAAATAATCATTTATTATGTTATGTTCTTCATCAATTCATCATCATACACTTTGTTTTATTATATTATCCAACTTAACATAAATACTAGGTTTACAATATATAAGAGAACATTATTATGACTTTGATTAATCAATGTTAATTTAATGAAGCTATAACCATAGACTTTTAGAAGCTATTTCCATGTCTTGGTCTCAGTTTGCATGCGTTTCTTTGAACATGATTGTTTCATAGGCATGTAAACGATCAGCCTATTATAGCCGATACCTGAAGTAACTGTAGCCAACTGAAGTATTTCCGAACCAATTCGACTTAGGGTCCTTCAAGAAAAGAGCGCACCAATTCTTAAAAGGCCGGCAGCGAGCTTGCGAGCCCTCTGGCTGCGCGAGTGTCCATATGCGGTGGTATCATTTAACATCAGGTGAGCCTCCTGCCTATCTGACTCATGTAACATAAAAAAAGCATGTCAATCATGTTTGGATTATGCACGAAGTTCTCACAAGCAAGTGTGAACGTTACTTTTTAAAATACTGTTTACAAAAAAAAAATAATTACTTCAACAATTCGTAAAACGTTTATATAATATATGTATTGTTAGTTTATTATTAAAAACAAATCGAGATTAAACTAAAATTCGTCCATGAAACAAAGAACAATAAAATTAATTGCAATGTCCAATCGTTGTTGTTTTCTTCGAAATATTTGTTATGAATATATTGTACGAGCATTTTTTTCATTATAAAGGAATGATAATTATTTATTATACATATATTTTTGTACAATTTACGTTAATCGATTTCTTTTAAATATATATTTGATACATTATGTTTATTATACATAGAGGATTATTAGTCAGTGTAGTAGTGTTTTTCATTGTTACTATATTAATTTTTTCCTCGTCTAATTTTATGCCTTTTTTGCAATATTAGGTTTGAGTCAAGGATATATGCAGGTATATACTCTATTAATTATTAAAAAATCTGTATCAACAGTCACCAAAAGGCGGCATTTGATAATATTTTTTGTAAAGATACAATTAAATGTAAAAAAATATAGAAAATAACAAGATAATAAAAGTATTTTTTCTTTACAGAAATACAAATTATTTATTGGAAATTGTATGTCTTACAATTAACGTTACAATCATTATTAAAAGTGTACTTTTTGTTATGGAGAACGTTTGTACCGTTGATTTTGTTTTTCCTTTCATCCTTAAAGGCTCTTTGAAGGGAATTTAATTTAATATTTTATTCGAATAATTTAATTGATTGCCCACAGTTACCCCCGGTCTACGGCCCGCCTCGAAGATATTTGAAATACGTCGCATATTGAAACCTCCCTCGATCGTTCAGACGAAAATGACCTGTAAACACGCGGCGTCTTTTATTACGTGCAAAATTTTCAAGGTATTTCCCTTATTAAATATACCTAGGCTTTGGGTTCCTTAATGGTCGGTGACATAATTGTAATACCTTACATTTAAATTCCTGAAACCAACCGCTAGAAATCCTAGTCTAATAAACTTACTTCTGTTTTCGTACGTTATATTAAAATTTCAACGAAAGAAACACTTAGATCTCCATATCAATTTATTCCTTAGTGTTTCAGATCGTGAGTTTCAGGGGCAATTATTGACTTTGTGTACACAGCAAAGCAAATAAGACTAGTGAATTTCTCTCATATACTTGCAAGCGGATAAACTTGGTACTAGCTACTTGTTTGAACAAATACTATTTTGCTGACCACTGCAGTCGGAATATTCTAACCCTTGGCGATATGTTGTAGGCAAACTTAATTCTAATGCTGCATAAGCTGGATGACTTTATTGTTAGAAATGTGGTGTTTGATTACGATATAAGATTATTTCATAAATAGGTTTACCTTTAGCTATCATATACCAAGTTAATCGTGAATTCTTGTTTATACTCGGAAAAGACTTGACCGTAGACACAGGGGATCTCGAATGTGGGGCTAAGCGACTGAATAGTTTATAACAACTATACTTGGTTTAAAAAAAGGATTATTATTTCCCGAACAGTATCAGTGACGAAACGTGTAAATGGTAGTTTTAATATTATTGAGTACTATTTATTCTTCTTCTTTTAGTGCCGCTCCATTACTGGAGGTTGGCCGTCACTCTCTTGAAGTGTGTCCTGTCATATGCCAGATGCAGCAACTCTTCCGCAGTTGCCATACACGTCCACTCTCTAACGTTCCGAAGCCATGATTTCTTCCTTCTACCAACACACGCGTTTTACTTTTAATTAGTCATTGCTAAACTACCGTTGTGTTAGCACGTGAAGAGTTTTTCTTACAATATAATCTTTGAAATTTCTCATTCACTATCACTTTAATTTTATAAAATGTTAAGAGCAGCTAATAAAAGATATTTTGTAATAAAAAAATAAACAAATCAACAACCTTTTTAATGGTTATTTAGAAAAGATTACAATAAGCTCGCTATTCGATCTTCACGGTATAATTTTATTACACAGTAGTTGTAGCTCAAAGGGCAGTAATAAACAAAGTAATTGAGAACGATTTGTTTGCGAAATAAATAACTCGTTAAGGAAGAGTTAAGAGTTAATTCATTATTTGATTGACCATTTTACGGATAAGCTTTAAAATGCCCGGATCTGATACTTACTGGCCTTAATTGTGAATTTTTAAAGTAGTCTAAGTCTACACAAGACATGGCAAAGAAATCTTGATAGCAGTTTTTGTAAAAAAAAATATATGAAAGAAGAAATTCTTTCTGTGATTAAAATACAGTGCCACAAATTAGATTGTTTCTTGCACACACAGCGTGGTTACTTATTTTCTGCAGTTTAACATTAACTTCAATGCAATCTTATTAGACCTCCTTAAGTTATGAATGTAATGTGACTTCTCCCAGCGTGGCAACTTTCAAATTTCAAACACACGAACTAGCGATGATTCTTTGAGTCTTCTATACAATGAATACTTTTAAGAATAATTTTCCTTTATTCATTTGTAATTTTATTCAAGTACAATACAAATTCAATTTATGCTACTCCGCTTTCAAAATGGAAGTGTGGATTTTAAGGCGAAATAGCTATGCAGTGCACTGTAAAGTGATTTATACTAAAAGATACGGGGCTCTATTTGTGTCGAAATGGTAAAACATTTGTTACATATTTCTGTTTCCGAAAACTGTTTGAGCGTAACGAGTTTATAACTTTGAAAAACTATATATATAGTAGAAGCGAAGTACATAAATATCAGCTCATATATGCCCATATAGCTACACGTGCTACGGCGTAGATACAGTTTACGGTGAAATGATTATCTACGTAATGAATAACAACAAAGTTATATAATTTAAGTAGTGTTAATTTACTTACAATTTATTGAGATTAGTATTTACTAAATGGCGTTGATATGTTCTAAGAAATTTAAAATACATTGAGTTTTGTGTAATTATAACAAATAAAATGTTTTCAGTAAAGAAAAATCACTCGCTATAGAACTTGGTGTTGGTCTCAATTTTTTGTATCTGTGTCGTGATATTTTTTTTCTTTAATCAGCCTTCTGTACCCGACACACGTCATTGGTTGGTTGCGTTGTAAGTATTGCTGGTTTCTTCACTTAAAGATCTTATCCTTGTACGGTACAAGCAAATGATGAAGGCGGACGTAGAAAAACAGTCTATTGGTACACAACCTGAGTTCAAATCTATGACTTAGACGTACTCTCAAGCCACTAGGCCAACACTGCTTTTATATTTACCTTTAAATTGCATTCTAGAGGACAGTAAAAGTTTAAAAACATGTTTACCAACTGAAATATTGATTCAAATAAGATAACTAATTAATTGCCGTATCAATGTACTATTTCATTTCTATGAATATTAAAACAGCAAATAAAAATGTTTGCCTTATTAATTAAGTCACATTTTCCGCTGTCCCTACTCGCGGATCGTGACTGCAAAGCTAAATTTACTACGCTAACAGCTCCATTTAACTAAGCTATACGATACTGCTTTCAATTCATTTCTTGTTAGGATTAGATCTTTGAAATGTAAAAGGAAATATAATTAATAGGTAATTATTTTTGAAAACGAGCCTTACCACACGTGCCACTTACGCCTGCGTGTCTGTCACCAGTCCAATAAAAATACTTTTAACGACGTGATACCGCTAATAGCTTAAATATATACGAGTACCATAAATTTAGACGTACCTTCGATTTACATTTGGTGAAGTGTTTTACTTTATATATTTTTGCGATTTGTTTTGCATATATAACAAGGAAGGGATTGTAAAGAGTCATACATTAATATGATTATTAATTAGGAAGAGTTTAGTCTACTAATCTCTATCTTAATTTAAGTACGAAAACTTAAATTGAAAAGCAATACTGTTAAGTACACTTTCACCCAATTTGGGATTACAAGCATTAGCCATAAAAGCATACACCGCATACTTGTATCAAACACGTTCATCATATTTCAATAACTTCTTAGTTTCAATTATCAAAAATCTCATATAATCGTTTGAATAAGGAAATGCAAAAGACGAATAAAATTTTACCTTACAAATTTTTATTTCCAATAAATAAGTGGCTACCAGGAAGTGGCCCTAAAACACAATTTAAAGGAAAATCTATTAAGCCATTTAAAAATAATACTTCAATTTATATTCATGAAAAGCTGTTTCCCGAAGCCGTTAAAAGGAAAAACTGTATTTAGTAATAGATAGAACCGGAAAACCAATCAGCTGTACGGACACGACCACAGACCTCAAAGCTAATTGTATTGGTAAAACATTGATGAGGTTATTATAAATAGATCAAAGCGTTTCTCTTCAAAATCTTCTATAACTCACAAACAAGTGAAGTAAAATATTGTGATAGTATTATACAACGACAGAAAATAATAAACGGCTCAAATATCCTCCAACTTCGTTCTTGTTCCTTTTGCAGTAGACACTCTTGGCCCTTGGGGTTCAAGTGCACAGGCGCTAATTAAAGATTTAAGGTGGCATCTGGTAGATAGTCCCAGTGACCAGTGATAGTATCTCAATACAACGAGAAAATCCTGCAAGCGTTAAAGGTACACTGCCTTCTTGGCCTTGCCTACAGGGACCAAACTTTTTCAATTTGTTTTATTTTTCTTTCGTTGTATTACTAGGTAGGTAAAGAATACTGTAAATACTGTATATTTGATTGTTATGATTACTAATAAATGTTAACAAATATTTTCTTGTTTTTCTTCGAATAATCGAATTTAAGTACAATCTATGTACTAGACAATAGCAAACGACTTTAATGGATTAAACGTTCTCTTATATAATTAATGACAGGCGTTCATGATCGCGAGATTAAATAGTTTTGTTAAATGAAATGGTAATTTTTTTACGAAATATATTCAAATGGAGTCTTTGTTTCCATTTTCACTTAACTCTTTTGAAATGCACTTTAGGATTTTAATGAATATAAAAATACTTTATTAAGATTTAATTTAACCAAGACAAAGAAATATCTCCAAATAAGTATCTTCTTGGTTCTTCCCAACGACCTTAGTTATTAAAAATAAATACGGTCATTCTCCTTGAAAGGCTTTAGCTGTCTTTATCTTTTATACCGACGCTCAGACTAGTTTGTCATTATTTAAAAAAAACTATATGCATTTAATACAGATGATTTAACAAAAATGTGGACGTGGTAAAATGAATAAATCATCAATACATTCTAAAATAAACAATGTTTAAAATTAGCTGCTTTGCGGCTTTGATGCGGGTTAACCGCACGTTATCTTTACAAACTGTAGCTGTTATGGAGTTAATGCTAGTTCAAGTTTATTAGTGCAGGGTTTCTATTTTAAATATACACGTACAGAACTTTATAAAATGAAACTGATGTTACGTTAAACTTCTTAAAACGTCAAAGACTGGTTTTTGGACGATACAATGTAACGATATATGCATATAACGATAACTCCCTACGCCATAAAATCGCAACCTCCGCTAAATAGACTTTACACTGTATATGATGCTTATAAGTCTTAAGCTAAATATGCATGATCAGTTTATTAAAACTTAATTTATTCACATTAGTAACAGAATACACACTTACGTTACAAAAAAATATTATATTTTTCGAATAATGACAATGAATGCCAATTCTCTAAATCAAGACTTGAACAAGTGTGAATGAGAAGAACTGGTAATAAACTCTTTAATCACCAATATATGTATTTAAAATGCTTGTAAGCTGCATTACTATTCTTATCGTGATAATTGTAAAAAATATTAAAAAAATAAAACACCTAGACCTAGACCTACACCTTATCAATTATCGGCGCGTAATTAAGGCAGGTAATTACGTTATAAATTTGTGAGTAAAACTACCATGGTTACAAAGACGCTACTATTGTTAGTCCAGTTTTATACCAAAAGGTTTTTGTGAGCTTGATATCGTCTTTGGAGTACACGAGTACTCCTCATTTAAACACATTTTGCTGGGATAATTTAGATAATTTTTAGTGCCGTCATGCACTAAAAATCGACATAAACCGACCGACCGACCATAACCAATCATAACCGAAAGACTTTATGATTGAATTATTAAAATACTAAATAAATATTTAAATAAACACGTTAATTGTCTTTATATACATAAGAAAGATTGTATACACTTTTTTTTAAATAATAATAATTAACTAATGATCACCAATTTCCATGTACAAATTTTACGAAAGTTATACCCAATTTTCTGTCATATAAAGGACATGCCGCAGAATCTGGCAGAAGACCAAATTGAATTAAACGTGAGGGACTGACCAGTCGCATTACGAACTTCAATCTATGACCTGTGCTACAAGAGCTCTAACATGTGTTAAGCCTCAGACTAACAATCCTTTAAGACTATCCTAACCAAGCTGACAATTTTAAAGACAATTATTTAAATATAAACAAGTACTTAAACTTTTCTTGATTTTCGTTTGTTTAAGTGTAAGTTTTTCCAGTTAGTTTTTTCCTAGTATTGTCCTTTGTATTCCTAGCTATTACACATTTAAAGAAAACACTTTTTTACAGGATTGAATTATTTTATTAAACTTATAATTATATAGTTTTTCATATTATCCATTCTAACGGATATACGTATGATCTACTCCATGTTCTTTTTTAAATCGGTTTAGATGTCTTGTAAATTAAATAATCTATGTAATCATCTCAATATTACGAGGTACTGAATTTAATAGACAAACAGGGAGCCTACGTTGACTCGGGCTTCTTGAGCGCATGGGCCAAGATCAGGTTGTGAAGGAAGCTGACTTGAGTGGTTGGAAACCAACAAAGATATTTGTGAAATTGCAACAAACTATAAGTACCACACAAATAATATATGTCAGTGAAATGCTTCGACTAACAGGGAATGTTTTGATCGAGTCAATTGACATTGATTATTATTGTTGCTTTGATTAATAATTGAGATTCATTCATTACTTTTATTATTTAATTGTTTTATAATTTAGAATCATTGCTTAACGAATAAAAGTACGAATTTTGTTACGACGAAATTCCTCGCCATCTTGACTTAGGACATTGCGTTCAGACAACGCAGGGTAGTTTTGATTGAGTATTCAGTGGAACATTGTGGTGATGAGACGTTGGACTGAGTTGTGTCTTTGTGATTTGTGGTTGAGCAGATTGCGATTTAAAGTGAGAGCGGTGCCTTGAACCCGCTGTGCGTTATAATTTAAGCTAAAAGTGTTATTTGTAATGATAAACGGAATTAATCTAAATTAAATACTGTATGATTATTATTCGTGTCTTTTGTTTTCTCACTTTACCCACATGACGCTAATGATGATGTCCATAGCGATGGAGTGACGATATATTTCGGCCTGTATATACTTGCTGTTTCCCAAGTTTGCACAAATATTTTATACTTAGCTTGGATAAACATTTACACAACAAATTTTCAGATAAAAAAGTTGTCACCATGTCAAAAAAATCCTAGAAACATCGATCAAAAGGTTTATTTTTAGTAAAAAATCGTAGTATACTCATTAGCTATACGTATTTAAAATATTAGAATTTGGTATAGGCAAAGTCGGTAGCACTAACTCGTATAGTTCTTCAATAATACCAGTTTCAATCGGATGCAAATCCCCAACTATATATTTCAATTGTTATGTCATAGTTTTGGAAATACGTTTTTCTTCGAAATACATATTTTTAACATCGCAATACATTTTTTTGTCGTCGTCGAAAGTCCTATGTTTCAATTGTCAAACAATGTATATTTGTAGGACGTGACGTCACACAAATTTTTGTCCCCTATTGGGTTTTACTGTACGACATATATGAAGAATTCTCTCATAGAAATAATTTTTTATGAATGCAGCTTGTAAAATTGTTTCTCGTGATTGAGTATTAAAAATTGTTACATTGATTAGATTTCTACAGCTTGGAGGTGTGATATATAGCCCCTACAAGCATGAGACAAATGTATCTATATCTATTTTGTGCGTATGACTGGAATAAATATTAATTTATTTTTGAGTTGAACCATAATAACTCTATATTTATATTTATATTGTCTAAAATTTTCACGTTCAATTCAAAATTTTACGCAGGACCATGATCATTGACTAGTATTTAAGCAAGCATCTTATAATTAGATGATTTCACGCACGATTCGTTCGTTCGTTGAATCAGTAAAGTGTGGTCTAAAGAAGACGGAAACCAATAAACACTATTTCACAGGTTCCTCAAAAAAAATGTTTTGTCTTATAATTAATTTACAAAGAAGTTTTACTTCTGTGTACTTTGTACGCACGCATATTTTTATACAACAAACGTATACAAACTACAGCGGTTGTGTAATGTAACATATTATTAATTTATTATTAACAAAATAATCAATGGCGCTACAACCTTTTTTTCGGTCTAGGCCTCAGATTTCTGTATACGTTTCATAATCATTTGTCTAATAGCCAAGTAGGTGATCAGCCTCCTGTGCCTGACACACGCCGTTGACTTTTTGGTCTAGGACAACTACTACGACAAGACTTTGGTTTCCTCACGATGTTTTCCTGCATCTTTCGAGCAAATGTTAAATGCGCAGACATGCGGGAATGGAACACACGACCTAAGGGGTTAGAGACGCATGCTAAAGCCACTAGGCCAACACTGCAACATTTTATTATATTATTCTGTACAATATATGAATTTAAAAAAAGAACTGATGTTAAATGCCTTACCGCCCATGGATGGCCCATGGCCCACTCACTGCCAGTGGGCTCGCGAGTGTGTTGCCGACCTTTTAAGAATTGGTACGCTCTTTCCTTGAAGAATTATATGTTGAGTTTTATGCATGTAATCTATAAAAAGTGATTCGATGATAAATATAGTTATAACTTTGGATGAATATTTAAATATCCAAAAGCACACGATTTGGGCAATTTAGACAGAACTTCTTCCAGCTTTGATAAAGATGAAAAATTATGCCTGAACTTTAGATGCTTCTTTGGGCTATTAATCTTTCTGTTAACCTATTGTTAATCGCAGCGAGTGAAACTTTTGTGCCCAGAGTCTGTTAAGATGAAAAGGTTTGATGACTGAGATTTTCAATATAGCGTAACATACGAGGCTTTAAGCTTTTAATATGTATAATGGGCCTTCTTTTCTGAGGCATTCTATTTAATTCGTGTTCATTTGGTAATAATACATTTTTATATATAAAAATAACTTCCTTTCGTCGTCCATTCCTGAGTTATAAAAGCCCATGTCTAATTAAATTTCATGCATGTGTATGATACTTGATATACATAAATATTATTCTATTTGAGATTTGCGCGTTCCAACAAAACATGTCAAATCAAGGAGGTACATTTGTTATTTTTGTACATTTCTGTATGTGTACAGTTAAAAGATTAAGAAGTGATATTTAAGACTTTCATCAGACTATTCGATCATAATGTTCCATGATGTCTCAGTGAACAGTTGATATATGAAAAAAAATGCTGCAATAATATAACAATTGTACATGTGTCTTTTTAATCCCATTTTGTTACAATTTAGGTGACTATAAAAATCATTAGCCATACATACACGAAACTTTTGTTTCGCCGAGAATCAAACCACGCAATAATTATTAACAAGAATTATTAACGAGAAGCTACAAGGCTGGTACAGTAAGTTATTATATTTAACTAGCGGCGCGGAATATGATGATTCATGCCCTTATGCTGTACGTGCGTAAGTACTTGTTAATTCCAGCTGAAGCTTTATTACTAATTAACAAATAATATTTTAATGATACGTTGGATTTATAAAAGTGGTTATAATGGCTGATGGGATACTAAGGGGAGTCTACCTCCACATGCGAAAACGATAATCCGAGAGCACTTATAAACAAAATTTAATTATAACTGAATATTCATTTATTATACAATTTTCGATCCACCCAAAACCTGTAAGGATTAAGTTGATTTTAATAAATTAGCAAACATAAACCTATAAGTGTGTAAGTAAGTTCTTGGAATGTGTATTTGGTGATAGGATGATGTTCTAAATTTTTGTGTACTTTACACACACACATCATTTTTTGTGTTAATATAAAAATCGAAACGTTTGCGGATTGCAAACAATCGCACAAACGAAGGCAAGATTAATGTGATACGACCTCTATATATTTACCTACGGACGTTTTAGCAAAATTCGCACATTGTATTTTATTTACGACCACGATAAGTGATGCGTTCATATTTCACGACTTTCAATATTAATATCGTGTAGCTGTCGAGTTTTTAATTATTTTACCCGGTCAGCTTTCTTTCTATATTATTAATACGTAAACCCTTAATTATGGCATTGAGTTTCATAATACAGAATCAGTGTAGCTAGTAACAGCAATTTTAACTTTTAAATAAATTATTAAAGAAAGGTTCATGTCGATAACGAATCCGAACGAAGATTTAAATGCTTAAATATACACTACTACTAAATTTTGTGATAGTGGTTCTCAAAATCCTCATCAGTAATAAAATCGATTCTGATTCATTTTTAATGGAACAGATTATCTTATAAGTGACATGGACACTCACTGCTAGAAGGATCGCGACTCTGTTGCTGGGCTACCCGTACAAAGTTACACTTAGCAATATGGATTTATAATAAACATTTAAGTTTTTCATTTTCACGTGAAATTCCGCAATAGTGTACTGAATAACGTTTTAATCCTATCGAAACTAATGTAGGCTTAGGATGTGCAATGAGCTTTAGTTATGTGTAGGTGCTAATATGTGTCGACTATTAATTTGAATCTCGCGTAATGAAGTCACTAATGAGATGCGTAATTGGAAATTCTAAGTTAGGTAAACTATTATAGGTTTCATCTTAACACTGAGTTGAGGAAACCTCATTAAGTTGTATACTAACGGTAAACAAGATGCCATAAAACATAAATAATAAAAAAAACAAGTCTCGCAACGCCGTTAATGGCGTAATTTTTTTTGAGATGCATGACCATATTATGACCTTCTTCTGCCTTAAGTTATTACGTTGTTAGCTAACCTAACAATCTTATAATGACCATATCAATATTGATGATATACTAAATACTTGATACACTAAACACTTATTGTATTCTAATTCAAATTGAAGTTTCTATATTTGCTAGAAGTGCCTTAGTTTTAATGATCGGTCAGTCAGTGAGTGACAACATTAAGAAGCTCTACTTTTTATATTTATTAAACTACTGGTTCAAATTTAATGAAATTGGAAATATACCGTGTTTATACAATCCCTACTATTGATTCAGGCTTCTTATTTTATCCAATACGAAGTGATAAGGGGCCGAAAATAATATTATATAAAGAATAGTACAGCCGTGGCGCTTTTTACATTACGTCAGTCTCTCACGGTAGATGGTGTTAAACATATAGAACACAATTTCTCGGGCATATAAATTACAAATTATTCATTGTTGTATACATGTACAAAGGGAACGAGTTTGTATGGAAAGCGCCAAGCTACTGTCTTTATTAAAGTGAAAATTAACGAATCTCAAACAATTATCAAGACATTTCAGTTAATGAGAAAATACTGTATTTACAAATATTTATTAAATAAGCCTGCTTTCAAAGGAAATTTATATACAAAGTTATCAATATTTGAGCATCTTTCAAGGGCCTATGTTTGTACGAAGAATATGGCTATAAATCATTAGTTTGAAGCGGGCCATAAAATCGCGGAGCTTCCTTATCGTTTAAGTTGAAAAATCTCATAGCTGAGTGAAGAAAATCTGTTGAAAGAAGCCATATATCAAGTTGCTGATCTTCACTCGGAAAGTTTTCTGAGAACAAACTAAGACCCATCTATAAATAGAAAGATATATATATTGAATGATTTTTTAAAGTTCGTTAGGTATTTAACTAAATTAAAAAGAAAAAACGTGAAAATTTTTTTTAACTTGTACAATTAGTGTAGACGTTGTGTTGCATAGACATAAGTTCAAAAAAATTCTCAAATCCACTTTAAAAAAATCATCACTATTAGGAGTTAAATAACAGATACACGCACAGAAGATATATGCATTTAAATATATTAAAATATATAATATTCAGGAAGATAGTATATACGCTTATAGACAAAATTGTTTCAATACATTTGAGATTTTTTATCAGACATTATATTAGGTTCTTACATATGAAATTGGCGTTTTGTATGGAAGGAACAAAAAGTCGAATATTTTTAAATATAATATATTTAATTAATCAAAGTATGAACCATTGCTTTCTATGCACTTTTGCCATCTCATAGGTAGTTCATTGGTAGTTTTCAATCATGGTTTGCAATTGCTGACAATAGACATTAGCCGTAATAGTCTGGCCAGATTTGAGAAAACTGCAATGAACAATACCGGCACTAGTCCACCAAACGCTTACAAGTAACTTTTTTGGGGTTAATTTTCGCTTGGGGCAGGATTTGGCTGGCTGGCCAGGATCCAACCATTGCGCTGAGCGCTTCCGATTATCGTAAAGAATCCATTTTTCATCACAGGTAATGATTCGGTTTAAAATACCTTAATTATTGTGCCGGTTCAGTAACGTAACGCAGCAGTCGACGCGCGTTTGCCGGTTTGCTTCAGTCAATATGTGAGGTACCCACCTTTCAGGCTTTTTAATCTTCCCAATTTGCTTCAAGTGAATTAAAACAATTTTATCACTAACACTGCAGCCTACAGCTAACTCGGACGTGGTTTGCGATGGATCCGCTTCCACAATAGCCTTCAATACTTCATTATCAACTTGGGTCTCAGGCCGTCCACGGGGCTTGTTCTGCAGGTCGAAATTTCCAGAAAGAAAACGTGGGAACCAAAAATGAACTGTGTTTTCTTTAGCAACATGACCGCCATACACATCATTCACCCTTCGAGTCGTTTCCGCAGCACTAGTGCCACGGCGGAACTCGTATTCGTAAATAATGCGATACTTTAAGTTTTCCATTTTGTAAAATGAGTGACGCAAACAGAAAAAAACAGAAGAAAAAAAACAAATAAATGACGGTCATCGAAGTACAAATACATGAGTAAATAGCTGTACAAATTTGAATTTGCAATTCTTAACCAAAGAGGAGGTAGTTTTGGTCAAAGTGGCCAGTACGACAAAACGCCAATTTCATACATTTAACCTAATATTATTTTTTTGCTGGCTCAACAAAGCTACTGCGCCATTAATTGAAAATGACGTATTTATCTAGTATAATAGTAATTACCTACTAAAATCAATCGTTAATAAAATGGATTAATAAGCATTTAGATAATTTAATTAAAGATTTAACGTAAATGTTTTATTGACTTAAAACAAAAACAGGTTACATCCCTAAGTATAAGAATTTTAATTACTACCTTGTATGTAATTTTATATCAGAGTTTCAAAGAATTACGGTTAATTAATTACGTTTTATAAATAAAAACATTGCCTTCGTTAAACGGCAAAATGAAATCTAAACCAAGCTTTTCAGCTAGCCTTGACTTTAATTCAAATCTTTATATATAATAAAACAGCCAAATGTTTGTCTTTACATAACTAGAAACATACTACATTTTAAAATTAGCGTTTTTTTTATGCTAATAAAGCATTTTAGAATTCCAAATGGTAGTAAGAAGTCTATCCCTTATATAAAACAATATTTCTGTTTCTTTTCACAACACCGTAAGTACAGTTTGACAGAACGAGACAATAGGCCGGCGAGCCTCCTGCCCCTAGGAAAAAAAATAGTTGAGAAAACACAGTGTAGGTAGACAGATTTATCTTTTATTCGGAAGGTAGAAATGACTCTTTCTTGTAAACAGGATTTCTTTTACCAAAATAAAAAATACAAATTATAAGATTATAGTCCAAGCGGAGTCATTTGCTACAACACATACGTATTGCTGAGAACTTTTATATTCGGTGAACACTCATTTCAGGAGCCATTACTCAAACCTGAAGGCTCGCTCTCAAATGAGATTTCATAATTAACGTAAGCCAGCTCGACCCGTCAAGTGCATGTGAAAATTTAACGAGAGAAACGAATGGGCGGCCCTACCTATCTCACTTACTGTATTTATGTTTTATTTTAATAGCATTCGTTAGATAGAAGCCTTTTCCAAGCACCTACATCATTAAAACTGCTAACCTAACGATCAAAGGTGTTTTTTGTTTCGTAATTACTTGAGTTTATTTCCTGAATATCTGTTATTATGATGGTAAAATTGGTCAATACCTCAAATACACGTAACGATAATGTACGAGTATGACCAAAATGTATGAAGTGTTCTACTTTTAAAATGGACTTCGACAAAGCGGCGTGAAATCTTCATATTTTAGAATTATAAAATTAAATATAGCAGCAAGAAATACGCTAAGTTGACCCGTTTCACGCTAAATTCCGGGGCACGTTTAATACGGTTGAAATAAAAAGATAATAAAAGCAGGATTTCTGTAGTTCAAAATAAACGGGACTCATAACTTGGCCGCAATTGCTTGTATTTCTCAACAGCTGGGAAGCAACTCTAGCTCTAATTAACCACAAGTCCAACTCCTTATTTTTAATGTTTAATAAAAAACTGGCAACTTCGTTGTATGTAAAATTATAAGGGTTATCATGTATTTTGTAGATTTATACTTTCGTGTATTTTGGCGCTGTTTGATATTTAATAAAGGGCTTTCTTGTGAGAATACCTGTTCTGTAACTATATCAAAACCTTAACTAAACATACACAACTATTGTCTACAATGCATCTGCGAACCAAGGTCAATCTTAAATCTTATCATAAACCGTTCAGCAGTAGCAAAGCAAAATAACGAACTTGCGGCATTGTTAAAGCTTTAGATTAATTATTTTAAATAAATCTTGTAACTCAATATCTTTTAGGCAAATTGGGTTATTTTAATAATTAGTTGGATTTCGTTCTTCTGAGAAGCATCATATTCAAGTTAAATAATGATCGCTATAAATTCTTGTTAATCTCAAACAATTTCAAATTCTACATAAAAGATGGAAAGAAAATCTGTGAGTCGCAATGAGTTTTGAATTATCTCGTGGAAGTGTTTGATGAGTTACTACTTGAAAGAAAACAATTTTCTCAAATCTGGTTAATTTTTTTTTTCAATGTGTAAAAGCTATGTTAACCAACAATACTATGAAAATAGGTAAATATAGTATGTAAATATAAAAAATAGCTTATTAAAAAACATTTATATTAGAAAATTTACCAAGGGGTAAGCAAAGACAATAGAATATACCTTGCTACCATCCTGACAGATTTGTTTTATTCACTATGTGAAATAAGCTGCCCAGAGAAATGGAAACAAATTCGACTTAGGGTCCTTCGAGAGAAGCGCGTACACATTTTAAAGGCTGCCAACGCAGCGAGAATTCCTGATATGTGAGTGTTTATTACACTTCGTTACATCGAGCCACGCTGGTAGTCTGTAAGTTTCAATAGCAAGTAACGGTTTTGTATGCCATTTCGATATAGTTCTTTTAATATTCGTAGCGCTGATGACGCTTCATGGTACAAAAATCAACATTGAAGCCTGCATGGCTATTTGCGTTACTGAGACGGAAGTGCCAGCCCCAAACATACCATCCTTTATAATTAATTTAAAAAATCATTTAATAAAATCCTTGTTTATTAAATTGTTAAAAATGCTATTTATTTTAAGAAATATTAAAATTTTGATGTTGTTACTTTGACATTCAAATATTAACCTAAGTTCTATATGATTATTAAGTGTAGTATGTTGGATGTGTTTGTGATGTTGAGAGAATGCTAAATTGTGACAGATCAGATTTAGTACTGTTATAGTTAAAACCACTAATAATAAAAATCGAGTGGCGCTTAAACAAAAAGACCATCGGTGTACACTCGAACTTACGACCTCAGGGATGAGAGTAGCTCACTGAAGCAACTAGGCCAACACTGACTTTTGACCCGCCATCAGCATAAAAATACATTCAAAGGCAATGTAATAAAGTTTTTTTTTTATAAATTCCTTAAATTTTTACTAAAATTAATGCACGTAATTAAAACAAACTTTCTTGTTAATAATTACGAAAGCGAAATGTTGTTTGCATAGCTTTCCCTGGAAATGTGAATTGAATACAAGTCTAGAAGTTTGCACTAACGATATAAAATATACTATAGTGAAATATGATTATATATAATCTGTTAGTTGTTTGTTTCTTATTAAGTGATACTGTCGCCCAAAGACACTTTCAATGCCATAGGAGTTTCGAGTGCCATGTCAAGTGCATGTGAAAATTTAACGAGAGAAACGAATTGGCGGCCCTACCTATCTAACTTACCTTATTTCTATATTTAATATGAATATTTAAGAAGTAGCAGGCTATCTCATATTAAGTGATACTGTCGATATTGTACACTCTCAATACCACAGGACTTTCGAGTGCCATGTCGGCCTTTTAAGAATCTTCGAAAGAGAAGAAGCTTTTTATCAAGTCTTCTTGTTTTGCCTATGTCGATTTGGTTTGGAGATAATTTAGTGGGTAGCTGGTACCACATAATGGTGGTTATTGTCTGTCTTAAATCCCTCTAAGTTCTGCAACAACCGAAGGTGATATGGGGGGATTTCATATTCTCCTTTGATTTCTGATGATGAAACATATATTAATCTGAACGACTCCTCTTAACACTTTCCATAGTAAGAAGAAGCAGAGATATCCCCCCACATCTTTACGTAACGCCAAGAAATCAAGATACTCGGAAAGTGGCTAGTTATCGTGGATTCGATATTAATTTTATTATATTCATGATTTTTTTTAAAAGCAAACGTCTTTTAAACATAAGATGTGCTTTATTATATTTTTATTAGTCGATGATAAGCCAATTCATTGAGATTTAAATGCGATCAATCTAATAGCTAAACAGATAAGTCAGGAGCGATAGTCCTCATTCTGAATGGATGGGTTCGAGCAGGTGCCAAAGTACACAAATTAATATTCAGCTCCTATATCACCCCGCACCTGCCATGTTGATTCAGTCTGCATTATCATCTAACATAAGTCCTACTGAGATGCATTAGTGAATTACCTATGGCGCAATGCAACTGCGTAAATTATGCTGAAACTAAGTGTTTCGGATTAGACACTTGCAGTTACCGTAATTGTGAGATTTATTGGACAGCCTTCGTAATATTGATTGAAGCATAATTTGTACCTGGGCTAAAATAACTTATGGCGATAATGAAAAATTGTTAGTTAGTCAGAAAGAAATAAACGAGGGGTGTAAATATAAAACAGACTAGAGATGCTTTTAAGTAATCACAATCTCAAGAAACGCTCCATTATTCTATTAAGTGCCTAACATTATGTTAAAATTGAAAATATATTATTTAAATTAAATAATAAATTACGCAATACAATGAAGCACAAAGCATAAAAGCGCTTTATCAACATTAATCAGGTACATTAATAAGTACTTTTTGTTCTCACTTGTGGCGTGAGCGACCTTAATTGTTGCCTCGCGTCGCGATCTTGAATAAAATGCGAGCATATATTTTCTCCAGATAATGTTACGTACAAAATTTACACGACAACACGAAGAATTACCTTTATTGCTTACAGCAACGTATTTGCCCTTATTGTGTTTTTCCCAGACACATTATATGTCGTTATGTTTAATGAAATCATAAATGTGTTTTCATAATAAACGCTTTTATGATATAACAATTGTTTCAATATTTCGTACCAAAAAGTATGAAGTTTAATATTCAAATAAATAAGCTCGTAGACAGTTACTACGATAAATTAATCGCATTTTTGGTTTTTTCATAACATTCTCAAGGATATGCTCTTCTACGAGCATAATTCTGTCTTATTCATTATTTGTTATAAATAATAGACTACCGCTACCGATTCGAAACAAAATTGATGAAGAGTTAGCCATGAAATTGGCTCCCATCTAATAATGACTAATATGAAAGTAGTCATTTTTTTATTTATTTGAGGTACATCTATTTGTTTTATCATAAGGTTCCTCATCAACAATTATAATCTTA
Organism: Pieris brassicae; assembly: GCF_905147105.1. Classification (NCBI taxonomy): domain Eukaryota; kingdom Metazoa; phylum Arthropoda; class Insecta; order Lepidoptera; family Pieridae; genus Pieris; species Pieris brassicae. Next base: position 3,970,649 of record NC_059670.1, read on the forward strand.
TATATAATTATATAAATTATACACTTCTCATTTAATTACACAAACGGATAAATGCGATCAATTCATTTTATAATATGTTTTCTTGTATATTCAATAATATATGGTGAATAAACGTAGAACGTTTTTACCCTGAGCGCTATGCCGGTAATTACAGGGTGTAAAATGTTAATATGCCGTAGAACACGACGCACAGCCAGAGACTTGCCACACTAATAACAGCCTTCTGAATGCGTAACTTCAAGCGTATGTAACAGCTAAAGTGAGTTAATAATACATAAATGTATCGTTGATTGATAACGTATTTACTGATGAAAAATAATGTTGAAATCTATTTAGATGATATTCTAAAAAAATATTTTTTTTAGTTTTGATAGACTGGTTGTTGTTGATGCTTCCAGAAAATGTATGAACAAGCGGATTAAAAACATGGTATGGACTATACAATTGGCTAATAAACAAAGAATCAGCGCTGTTCAAATGTGGTTCTGATGACGTATGCTGCATATTATTTTCTGGCATCGAACAAGTCCAAAGGAAAGGGTTAATTTTACAATCACCAACTTATTTTTAAGCAATACCGTCAAATATCACATGTTTGAATTATGAGTACGAACACAATCGCATTTAAATATGGTTTATTTCATACAATTTAAAGCATAATAAAATTAATGGAATGGCAATGGAAAACCAAGAAAATCTCATCAATTATATTATGGTGTTCATTAAATTCCATCTGCTTAACATTATAAGATTGAGAACGGAAAAACATTGCGCATCTTAAGTCTGTAAAACAAACTCTCTTCACGTAATTGCCTCACAATGACATCTAAGGTACGGCGGAAGTCATTTTCTTCCTCATGTTTTCATTCCATTTCGCTGTATAACCTTAGGACACATTTAATTTAAAAAAGCAAAAGAAGAATTTATAGTTCACAAGTGGGTGATAAAAAAGTTTTGTGTATAAATAGCTTGTTACGACTTGAGTGTTGGGTCTTCATTGCAAAATTGCTCTTGAAATTCTTAACATAAAGTCCCGAAACCATCATCAATATACGACAGACTTTTCTGTATCTGTTTCATTAATCGTTTACCGTTATGTGACGTTTACGTTTACGTTACGTTAACACAAAACAAATATTAATTTGCTGGACACCAAAGTACCTCCGACAAACACACGGTCTAAGCGTCTAGTACGTATTGATTATAAGTACTACATTGGTTTAATATAGCACGATATAATCCTGATTACATCTACATAGATAAATGTGTAGGCTAGTTATAAACCATGTACTGTTCAGTTTTGTTGCATTAGTAAACATATTTCGAGGCCTGCAATAAAAACCTTTCTGCTTTAACCCTAAGCTGGATAGGACTAAGCTAATTTCAGTCTCTGTCCGAAGTTGCACGCTAAGCTGTATCGCAGTCAGCAATTAGTCGTTGGCGCCCGTTGGTAAATATTAACACTGGTAATTGTACTCTGAACGTCAGCTCCCTCCATGTTCGTTACAGTAGCCACTTGCAACCTGAATACAAATGAATCTATTATCTGAAAGAGAGTAGATACCAGATCGATGTAATGTCACGTACGCGAATGTGTGCTACTAATGCTTAACCAAACACAACCATGTCTGTGATGTAGAATTTTTATTTAAAAGTTATGTATGACATGACATGACACGACATGATATCGCTGGGCATAGAAAAATATTTGTATCTCTTTTTATCTTATTCAGATGTAAGTAAATTATATATAAATTAAATATTTTAAGGAATGTATAATTAAGTTTGTTATGAAAGAGCTGGAAACTCTCACACAGGTATTTTTTACTTAAAAGGGTTCCCTAATCTTACACATTGTAAACACATATTTTATTTTTATTTTTTATTTATCTTTTCAAATGACTTTTCAATCCGTTTGACGTGTACATGTGTATATATAATGAATTCACTGGTATTTGATTTTTTTATTTTTTCAGTGTTGGCCTGCTCTCAACCCTGATGTCGTAGGTTCCATTACCGGCTGTGCACCTATGGACTTTTGGTCTATGCCCAAAGAGTTAGACCCAAAAAGTCGTACGTCGATACGTCGGTGTGTATCAGGCGCAGAAGGTTGGTCACCTACTTGGCTGTTCGAAATGAACACGGAACATATACAGAAATGTGAGGTTCAAACTTAAAGGCGCATTGGTGTATATTATTTATTTATTTACTTTTATGATAAATAATAATAATAGGGCAGCTATAAAATGAAAGTTCCATAATTTACATATCGTAAATTTACGGGCATTTGTTTGAAATATTTTAAATCTTTCTAACGATAATCAAGTTCAATTGTCTATTTACTACTATGTATTTCGTAAAATAATATGCAATCACCCGATTTATCTCTATTCGCATGTCTCATTACGCCCAAATTCAACATAAGCCTAGACTGTTATGAATTATTATTGCAATTGAAATCCGCAGTATACAAGGTATAATATTGAATAATTATTAGCATCACTGAGTTGAACAACGAATTTCGTAATCACTAACGATTGCTTTCAATAAATTAAAACTGTATTCGGTAGCATTTTAAATAATCTTTACTTAGTGATACCGATGCTGACTTTTTGTATGTAATTTCGATTATTTAAAACAATTCAATTTCATAACCTTGGGATTGCAACATACAAAAAACGTTGTAGCCGGGACCTAGATCTAACTTTGGTGGAATTAAAAAAAATTTAATCCTTTTAAAACACGAAAAATCTTGGGAGGTTAACACATCTATAGAGAATTGTTGTTTTAATAGAATAAATGTCACGCATGTCTAACATATTCTACATAAGCAATGACTGTAATGTCACGAATGGAATTGAAATATTTAATTTGATATTAAACACTTTATTCTTGCTTCAAAAAAGGAGGTAATGCGACTGACCTGTATGTTGGGATTGGATATTTGAGAATGATTTATTTAACCTACGCACACAATGTCAACATAATAATTAATTATTAAGCCTTATTTATTCCTTGAAAAATTACTATCGTAAGAAATACAAGGCAATGTAAACGTGTCTAGACTTTCTTTTTTCAGTATATTGGTATCTCTGCCTTCAGTACTTCTTTGTATCCCCAGAATTTGTTCCATGACAGTTCCTAGTTCTCCTATCAACTTCGTCATGATGCCATGAATTTTTAAAAGATATTTCCTTACCCAAATCCAATGTCCACATATTTCTCGGAAATGAAAATTAAAATCAATGTGATTTGTTTGTTTCATCACATCGGTTCAGAAGATTTAAGATATAATAACTTTTTCAGATGATAAATATTTGAAGTTTATTTTTTTCTAAATGAGTCCAATTCAATGCAGTAAGTAAAAATGATTAATTATATTCATGCTCCGCAGGTTAAATTGAATTAAAATAATGAAGTAAAAGTAAGAAGTTAGTATATAGAGCGCGGAAGGTTACTTTAAATAGGTCAAGTGTTTCTTTCGTTCCGCGCCGAACGAAGACCATGAAATATGAATGTTTGCAAACATTCTATTTTTAACCTTACATTTACTTGTCTTTCAACTTATCTTTAGGTACAAGATTTAGGGTATACATTCCTAAGTGTTTTGTAGCGTATAACAATAGTATCTAATATAATTATTTTCATATATATATTCGATTCCTATACGTGGGGTCAGATTGCTAAATCTTTTGATTCGATAGTAAATTAAACAGATTCATTCTTCTAAATAAATATTTTTTCTCTCCTCTTTAACTAAAACACTACTGTTTCTGTATATCGAGTAAAAAGTGCTGCTGATAAAACCTGTTGTTATTACTCAAAAATAAATAATATGCATACGTTCGCTTTAGTCAATTTATATATTCTAGTATGTCTGTAAAATTATGTGATTAGCTATGTATAGTATTACTATGTATGTTTTTGACAGGATAATACGATTACATTAACAATATCAATAATCCGCTTTATGTAGACCATGATCCTCTAGTTAATACGAAATGCATTAGCTTATTTCTCTTGGGCCCAGCGCTTATGTGTCAATTAAGATAATTGTTGCTCATAACGTCTCCACAGCTTGACGTCATACCAATCAGGCTTCGCTCGAGGCTTAGTTCTAATAGCTATACATAAATGCAATCTATAATATTTGGAGCGGAAACTCAAGATGTTACATATTCGGTATAAGTATTGTGTTGTTTGTTTGTGATTATCGTTTCGTTATCAATATTGTTTATGATTACCTTCTAAATTTATTTAATATTAAAGTATAATGGATTGCCTTAAAATTTTCTAGGAACTATGACTAGTTTTCAACGATTTCTGTAATTTAAAAAGCGTATTTCCATGTGAAAATTTATATACCATACAGTAATTACGAATGTAAGTTTTTTTTATTCATAAGTAATTCATTTATATAGGGCAGATATCGATCATTTGTAAATAAAAAAAAAGATTTACTTTGGTTTATAATCATGGATAAAATAATTAATAGAAACGTTGAGCAACAATTTTATTGAGTATAACTTTTATCTACAACTATTACAATCAAACTATATAAGAACAACAATTATAAATATATTTAATGCGCTCTATGTCTAAAGCAGGCAAGCTTCTAATGATATTAGTTTTTGCTTACGAAAATGTATTAAGACTGTGCTAGTCTAAACTATTTTATTTTATCTACAGAAGTATAACGACTCTTCGACATTCCTAACAAAATGTTATCGGTGGAGGCTGTATTAGAGCATTGTAAAACATCTTCTTTACTATGAATTGAATGGTAATCATTCATTTCCGACCATGCTGGGTCGGACTTAGCGATTCTTTTTCTTTCTTTTATTTTTGTATACAATAAAACTGAGACCATAATAAAGAAGACTACGACGCCTAATGAACAACCTACAATAAGACCGAGACGCCTATTCAGAATAGATGATATTCTATAGACTTTATTGTTTGATTTTGCAGTAAGTTGTTTTTTATAAGTATCAAATGGTAAACATTCACTTGTAGTAGATTGAGTGATGATTGTTTCAGCAATACTTCGGTTTATTTTTATAAAACTATTTAAGTTAATATCAGTTACATTTCCTGGTAATCCTTCGATTATCTCGTCATAATTTATGGGAGTTTCATAAAGAGCTAGAAGGCATACTACGTAATTCATATTTTTATTCAATTCAACTAAAGCAGCCGAAGTTTCGTTTCTGTTTATGAACTTTGAATATACCTAAAAATAATGTTTTGTTATTTAAAAACTTTAGTGAACATTTAACGGCTAAGCATTTTATTAAGAACTTACCTCAGACGATTCCTCTTCATCATAATACATAATCTGTAGAATTTTAATTGATGTTCGATTCCTTATAAACCATGAAACGGAAACTGAGCCGTCATTATGCTTATCAACCGACACCTGCGCAATTAGAGGAAAATTACATTTCCCATTAGGATATTCATTGTTCAAGCATTTCACGGAATTTGGTTCTATAATTTTCGGATGGTCTTGGATCCATGTCCATGTGTTGTTCTTCTGACATCGGCATATAATTACATTCTCTGGAAAGAAAAGGAACCGCCAGATTAAACAGACTGTGTTGTTTTTATTCCAATCACATTAAATATCATTACCTTTTATATTAATTCCTTGAATATGATTTTCAATAGAATTCAAAAGCTCTAGAGGTATAGTTTGAAGTTTGTTATGATCTAAATCTATTTGAACAACTTTATTTAAATTTTTGAATGCGGTTGCTGATATATATTTTATGTTATTATAACCTACATAAAGTACTGTTAGTTCATGTAAATTAATTAAATCGTCATTCAATATATTTTGTAATTTATTGAAGGATAGATCCAAAAGTTTCAAATTCACCAAATCTTCATCAAACGAATCCATTGATTCAATGTTATTGTGAGACAAGCATAATGCCGTTAATTTAACAAGACCACGAAAGTTGCTCGTTTTCAAATGAGTAATTCTGTTGTAACTTAAATCTAAGTTTTCTAAATAAATTAACTTTGAAAATGGGCTTACAGAGAGACGTCTTATTTTATTGTGTGTTAAATATAAATGTTGTAAACTAATAAGTAGACCAAAATCTATGTCTTCTATGTTAGTAAGATTCGTTGTGCTCATATGTAATTCGTAAAAATTTGCAATCAATGTATTATCACTAAATTTACTAGAACGTGACCAGCTATATGTTGGATTTTTGCTTAGGTCGATATTGATAAGCGATAATCCAAATTTCTTGTAAGAGAAGAAAAAATTAAAGTTAAGAATATTATTATTTGAAACATTTATATTTTGAATTCGGGGAAAGTTTTCTAATATAAGGTTTGGCAAATAGTTTAATTTATTACAGCTTATATCTAGTAAGATTAATTCACTGAGCAATACCTTCCGACTAGTTGTTATTGATTGAATTTCATTTTTTCGTAATATTAAGTATTTGAGTTTTGAAAGTACGCCTAATCCACTAATTTCTAATTTAGGTAATAAATTATCAGCAAAATCTAATGTTTCTATAAGCGTTAAATTATGGAGAGAATTATATGGCATATAATCTAGGAAATTGTTGCTAACATTTAACTCTGAAACCGAATTATACGGACCAAAAAGCTGAGTCGGGAGTTTGCTTAAAATATTCTGAGCTACGTTAAGCCTTAACAGGTTTTTATTATACCTAAACGTTCCTTTAACTATTTCTTCGATATTACAATGTTCCAAAAATAATATTTCTAACAATGGTAACTGTGCAAACGCATCTACTGGTAAGTAGTCAAGAATGTTGTGTGATAAAGACAGCATCTTCAAACCTGCTACATCTAGTGCTAGGAGATCGTTCGATTTTAAGAAATTACTATTAAGTGTGAGCACTTTTAAATTATTCAAGCCATCAAAAGTGCCATTCTCTATAACTTGTATTTCGCAAAAATCTAAGTACAATGAACTTAATGGTAGTTGTTGGAATAGATTTTTATAAAGAATTTTAAGTGGATTATATGATAAATTTAGGCTTCTCAACTTCTTTAAATGCTCAAAGGCCATATTATAAATATAATTAATTTTATTATGTGAGATATCTAAATCTTCTAACTCGCTTAAGCCAATAAATGTAAAACTGGTGACATTTTTAATATTATTATATTGAAGGTCTAAATATCGCGTTGAGCTTAAACGTTGCAATGAAAAGTCGTTAATAACAGAAATTTCATTATTGGCCAATTCCAATCTCGCCAAAAAAGTCAAATTTCCAAAAGTATGTTTTGTTATAAATTTTAATCGATTTTCTTTTAAAGTAAGATAATATATTCTGTCTTCATTTTCAAAAGTATTCACCGAGGAAAGCTTGTTTGCATGCAAATATAGTGTCAGCAGTTTTGAGCTCATTTTTGGCAAAACTTCTTGTATATTTATTAGGTTATTATTATTAAGAGATATATATTTTAAATTCTTCATTTTTTCAAACGCACGGGGCTCAATGAAACTTATTTGATTATGATCCAAATATATATCCTCTGTTTTGATTGAATTTATAAAGAGACTTCTAGATATGAGGGTGAGCTTATTATTATTAAGTCTAATTTCTTTTAAAATCACCAAAGCCACGAATGTGCTATTATTAAAGTCTATAAAATTATTATTGTCTAGTCTTAAAATCTCTAAATTATCATTATTTATAAAAATGCTATGTGGCACGTCATTTAAGTAATTAGAATCTAAACGCAGCTCTACTATATTTTCCAAATCACTAAAACTCTCACTGTTTATGTTACTTATACAATTCTTATCCAAGTGTAAAATACTAATTTTCGTTGAATTGTGAAAGGAGTCTATTGGCACTTCAAGTATATTATTACTACTTAATTTTACTTTCGACAACGAGGGCATGTTGCAAAGGAGTCCGTTGATATGGTGCAGATGATTATGACTTAAATTTATAGACTCTAATAGTTTATTACTTTGAAATAGGTTGCTATTTAGAATTTTTATTCGATTATAACTGAGATCAATTGATTTCAAATTAATTAAAGAATTAAAAGCTCGGTAGTGAATGTTCTTAATAAAGTTAAAATGAAACGATAAAATCGCCAGGGACGGACTAAATTTAAGGCAGTCTTCCGAAATAAGTTCAAAATTATTAGAATTTAAATCTAAATACTCTAGGGATTTTAATTGTATGTCTTCGACATTCGGGCACAAAGAAATTTCGTTCCAAGCTAGTTTTAAAGAGCGGAGAGCTTTTAATTTTGCAATCGATGTGATCGGAAAAGCCGTTAAGTTGTTCTCGCTTAAGTCGATTTCTCTGAGGGTTAGTTCCAAGCCAGAAAAGGCATTTTCAAGAATTTGCTGTATCATATTGCCTTTTATATTCAGTTTCATCAAAGGAAGGCCATAGAAACTGTAGTTAGGTATATCTTCGATAATGTTCGATGTTAACTCAATTGAGATGAGTTTTAGCATACCAGAAATGGCTTTGTATGGTATCAACTTAACTTTACTCGATACAATAGTTAGAGTTTCAAGGCACTTTTTTATCGGTACAAACACTTCATCGTCAATGCTTTTTAAGCTTGTTCTCGATATATGTATGTGCTTTATACAAGCGTTTTGCGGTATGAAATGTGGTCCCAATTCTTCTTCGTTAGTATCGAGGTCATATATCGAAAAAGTATGTATACGCGGCACACTTTGAAGTGCGTTCTTGACATCTTTTAAGATTGTATCTTGACAATCTAAAAATGTAGCTGTAAATAAAATTTAAAATTCGTTTAATTAATCTTCATTATTGATTAATTATTGATTAATTATTGATTAATATTTAAGGACCATTAAAAAGTATATGATATATTCATTCCGCTTCGTTTAATAAATATAAAAGAGACCTTTGAAGATTACTTCGGACTTTATAATAAACATTTATTAGATTTATAACTTAAATAGATTAATTACAAAATACATGATCCAATGTTTTAAATTAGACTCCTTACCATCTTCAAAAGTATAACACAAACATTTATCATTGTCTATTAAGTCAGGACATGCCAAGGTATTTTCAATTCGGCAAACTGAGAGAAAAACCAACAGAAAAGAAATAATTTGAAACACATTCTGACAGTTCTTCCCCTCCACGACCCATACAGTGTTTTTCATAATTACATTATTGTATCTGTTTCATTTTATTCTACAGGTCCCTCATTTTTAAACCTGAAAAGAAAAAAATACATAAAATATGAGACCATAGAAATTTGACGATACGAAATTGTCAGTTAAGAATCCGCTTAGACAATTAGCGTTAAAATATTATAATTGTTCTATTCTTTTTATTTGTATTAAATAAATCTAAATTTTTTTATTTACAATTTTCTTAACCTACATAGTAATTATAATAATAATTAAAAATTAATAAAAACTAACAATTACTTTTAGTTTTTAATAATTATTTAAGCGTGATATAATAAAATTTACAAAATTTGATTATGCACGCAATCAAAGTAATCAGTAAGTAATCAAAAAAATACAAATTAAACGAATACTGAACGAACACGGACAAAGAAAGCTATGTATTTTTTATTATTATCACTATTGATTGATCTACTTTTGCAGATATTATATAACGAGGTAGGTCAAGGAGGTTTTTAAATCGACCCTGTGACGTTCGAATTTTGCTACCAGGCCAAAAATTCCACAAGACAAAAGATGATAACATACAATGGTTTTGGGTTATGATCGATAATAGATTTGGCATTTGGATTTGGATTTACGGCATTTTAAGTTTCAATTTTAATTAGTTATCCAACCCATTTTACGTATTACACACCCTTCAGGAATAAAAAGGATAGTCTGAGTTTGTCCTATATAACGTTTAGCTGTAGCGGTTGCGGTACGTTTCGTTATAGAATTTCTCACCATCGTTAGAATTAAATTTAATGTAAATTTATCATGGCATTAAAATAAAAAACTGTACCATTATAACAAGGGGTTATCATAAAGACTATTCAGAAACTAAAGTGTAGTTAACGGAAAGACGCCCTAAGCTCAAATCATGAACATCCTTCTGAAATACAAACTACGAACAAGTTACGTTGGGCTTGTCAGAGTTAACGAAACTGGAATACCTAAAGTTTATGAAGCCTGGATTAGGATTGCCACCTGTTTTTAGGTTTGCAATGAAATAAATCTAACTGATGGGTATTGTATTTTTCAAATGTGTGCGTATGTATGTGGAAGCAATTCATAAAAATGGAAGCGTAAAAACTAAGTAAAGTGAAAGGCGATAAAACAACTATACGTTGATGTAATCTAAATGTTTCTTTTACTTAAAAGAACATTTAATTAAGAATACTATCACGAATTTAAAACAAAGGAAAATATAGGAGAACTCTATGGTACGAACAAAAAACTGGTTAACGCTTTGAGAGTTTCATTTCTTTGTTAACTGTAAACCTTAGCTTTTAGCTTAGTTAAAAATTATATATATTGAATAGTAACATCTCATTATTCCTTATTATTAGGTTATTTACAAAATACTGTAACCCGATTAAAATTCATACTCACATAGTGTCTTAGTTAGTTAGTACCACCGGTTTAGCACGTAAAAAACCGAAAATAGGATAATCACAAAAAAATATGAAGTTTTTCGTTCTAAACTCAGACCCGATGGCGATTCCATACAATGAAAACGAAGACACGAACATTGTGGAATTTAAAAATTTCGACAGACAATTCATAATAAAACCTTTTTACGTTATAATTAAGATAGGGAGAATAAAAATATCGTAACTACCTCAAACGTAGCCGTATATGTATATGCTTTTATAAAATATATATAAATAGGGAGCACGAGGGGAGTCGAGGGTAGACATACTGTGCTGTTTTTTTTTTAAAATTAATATTATTATTTTTTATAAATTTTGCAATCCGACTCCTATAACGTAGAATCCGTCTAAAGAAAATCATTTTACCAAAGCCAAACAAATCATGTTAAATTTGTGTTTAGATACTAATACTATTTATTGCTTTTTAATCGTAAAGCCTTGGTAAATAAAGCTTAAAATCGCGTGACACACATACCGTTGTGTTGAAAAGTGGTTTCTGTATGCGGTCTTAACTGACGTAAGCAGAATGACGTGATAAACCATCCTCAAAGGCTGATGTCATTAAAACTTGAAGCTTAACTTTCGGCAATAGTAATAGTAATGGGTATTTACAATATTATAAGTGTATCTAATTATTATAATATATTTATATATCAAAACATAATATTTTATACATATTAGTTATGAATTCACAACGCGGCATGCATTTATGTTATATTACAAGAGCAAAGAATAAGCTAAATTCTTTAATTAAAATCAGCATATTCTCACACTATGTTAACTTTAAAAGAACACAATTTATCGTGCCCTATCTCGCATCAACAAAACAAAGTGCAAAAATAGTTTTTACCTAAAGGCTTTTGTTTGCGCTGACACGGTCCCAGCTAATTGCAAAACAGTGTTATCCTTCAACACTTAGAGTCCATTTTTGTGATACAGCCTCGAAGACCGGCCGAAACGCGCCTGTCCTTAACTGTTGATGTTTTACACACAAGAAAGAGTTGGTGCTTCAATCACAGGGGTTTTTTACCGACTTATAGGGGATGGAAACCGTTTTATCGTGCAGCTCACAACGCCTGAGGTCATTAGAAAGCTCGACAGAAGACTGCCGCGGCGGCGCGCGCTCGGTAGGTCAACGCTGTTGTTGCGGCACCCCAATCCTCTATTATTATACTTTTATGACGATTTTGATTCCATTTCATTTATTATTTTTTAAACGCCAAATTTAGTCCTGGTTTACAGACGTTTTTAAGTACGGTATACTGCTTGTATATTTATTGATTACAAGTGAAAATTGGACTAAACAAGTCACTACACTTTGATTGGAACTCATTTTTCAATAATATATGAGATACCTTACCTGTATATGTTTATCTACTGTATTTGAAGAATGTTTAAAATTGAGTTTTGAGATATTGTTAAAAAGTCAATACTATTTTATTGATTTATAGTAACAGTCTTAGTCATTGTATTACATTTTTAAGAATTATTTTTATTTCCTCTATATAAATTAACCCAGATGTTATTTTGTTGAGTATTTAAAAGGTTTTGTCGCCTCGAACTAGATTTAAAATTATCTTAAGAGAGTAGCGTCATATTAAAGCGATATCGTAGCATTATAAAGAGACATGTTCGTTGCATAAAGCGAAACTTGGATTGCTTGCAGTGTGACGTTGCATTGGCTCTGAGCTCAGCAGTAAATCTACTGTTTCATCCGCACACAGCGTATCTGGGTCAAACAGTCAAGACCTATCCATAATCTTACTATGGATTTTAGTGACTATTAACTAGAATGAATGACGGCGAAGCACACTCGGCATTTTGTTCTTAATTAACGTTCTCATCTCTGAAATTAAATTAAATGTTTGAAGTAATTTTTCGTGTAACTTTTTATGGTTTTCATTTAAATAACAAATTGGACAAGGCTTGTGGAGTTACGTCAGTCCTAATTAAGTGAACATTTTCAATTTTTGTCAATTAACTCACTAAATTAAACTAGGGTAAGTGTTTACAGCAACGGAATAATTGCAATTGCATATTAATAGCATAATTAGTACTTGTTTTATGAAAGACTAGGCGATTCTTATTTAGGTAAAAATCTGATTAGATAGAAAAATTGGTTGTTGAGGATATCGAAACTAATTGATAATCTCTTATGCATGCATGTTCTCTTTTTTGACTAATGTACAAATAATCCTTTTTGTACATGAGGTCACTATAGAATTGTGTCACCGGTAATTTGATATGAGAAATAATACAGCTGAAACCTTCTTGTTCAAGTTGAAATTGAAAAAGATACAAATTAAAATACAATACGTATATTTTTTTATTAACATTGCATTAAAATATAAAGAATGAACATAATTAAATGAAAAGCAGGGCAACGGGCGGTCTTACAAAACTAAACAGGAACAAAAAAACAATTTAAACTAAAAAAAGAATACATGAAAAATAAAAAATGCACGAATCACGATAATTTAAGATCAGTCTCACGTCAGTTAGTAGTTAGTAAGAAAGTTAGGCATACGATGTGGGCAGGCAACGTTTGTACAGATGAAATTTAAAGGAAGATAGAGAAAGAACTAAGCGAAGCGAAAGCGAACTACACTACATATTACATAATTAAGATCCTGAAAGTAATTACGTATGTAACCCTAATATAATTTCAATAATTGTAATAGAATTATTACTATCATTGTTGAACGACATGCTATCCCAACTCCGCTGGAGAAAGTAGTCTTCGAATCAACCGTTGTAGGAACAAGAAAAATGTGACGGTAAATTTATTTCCAACGCTGATGAAGAAGTTTCACTTCAATATAGTTATTAATATTATTATTATATATAAAATACATTTATTTATTTATGAATATGTTTGCTGTTATAAAATAAGCTGTGACTTGGTTGAGAAAATATATTATTATTTGTAATATTCACAATGCCATGTGTACTTAAAGTGGGAATGAATAATTGAACAATGTCAACTGAAGTTACTGTAAAGTCATGACAAACAAAGGAATATCGTGAACAATAGTTAACTTTCTGAGCACGCAATTCTAAACTTTAACAGTTCTTGTTTACGTGATCCTTCACGCATCTTGAAGTTTATTTTAACAATATGTAGCCTAAACGTTGTTACAACAAAGTACAGAAAAGGGGTGCTTTTTATCGAAGTGAGCTTATAACCGAAACTTTTATTCTGGAGCTAACTTCTAAGTCACTTAGTATAAGCCCTTTCCTGCTAAAAATGCTATTGCTGAAAGACTTTGAAAGGATTCATTAAAAATCCATAATCGACTACTTCCTTACCAGTTGTGTTCTTATACCATGTATAGTAACACAACCGCTAATAATAAAAATAAATTATCTGTAGTTTAGTATAATCGTTAACAGAGAAGCGATTGTCGGCATTTTCTATATAAATTCATAAATCGTTCCTAAGCAAAGTAACCTATTCATTACATTGTCATCAAACATTTAGGTAATGCGATGAAAATACATATTATAAAAGACTCGACTTTTCTATCAAGTTTCAAAAGCATTAAAGTGAATATTCAGAGTTGAATCTCACCGTTAAGTATGTCACCCGTATGTACCGATTTTGATACGGGATTCATAGTCGCGCTAAGCTTCACGCTAAAAAAACAAAACTACTAACTATTATTTTGTTGTTTTTAAGTTTTGGTCGTTTGATGTCATGGATACATTGAAAGTTCGTTTTCTGTTTCTCAGTTTATTAGAAAATATGAATATTCGGAGAATATGGAAATACTGCTGCGAAACATTTACAGCAGGTACAGTTTTAACATTGCTTGAAGCTGAAGAACGACCCTCGATTAACCGGTAAACGACAAATTGAAGGTGACTGTGAAAGCATTGTGCATCAAGTTGAAACGACAAAACCTTGGATAAGTGTGTGTCAAACAAACTAAGTGACCCACAGCGAGGCTTACGCGTCAAAGCATGCATAGTACAGCTCTACTGAATCGGCATAGAAACGAGAGAATTTTAGATCGAATTGTTAACTGCGATGAAAAGTGGATCTTGTTTGACAACTTAAGCGTTTATCTCGGTAGCATCCGGGTACAGCACCTAATCAGTGAGCTAAAAAAGATTGTTCAGAAGATAGTGTTGACTGTGTGGTGGACCAGTACCGGACCTTGTCTATGACAGCTTCTTACCAAATGGCACAACAGTGACGGCAAATGTCTATTGGGCAGAATTGCAAACAATGATGGAGAAGCCGTCAATTGACCACTCAAGACTGGTCAATCGCTCTTCGCAACTGACTATGATCGGAAAGCTACAAAAATTACAGCTGGTAGATTTTTACTTTTTTAAAGATTTAGACAATTGTGGGAAAATTTCAACACCCGAGAGACAATACAAAACGATTTCGCTGATTTCATCGCCTCCAGTCCGGCACACTACTGCAGTAAAGGGATAAATAAACTGCCATCAAAGTGGTAAAATTGTGAAGATAATTTGGGTCAGTACTTTTATAAGCTGAAATAAAAAAAAACTTTTGTATATTACCAAATGTTAATACAAATCTCCAATTTCATTCACCTCATGTATTAGATGCAATTAATTATTTAGCGCAATTAAAAATGTAGATTTCATCTCAGAATTGGGCTTCCGTCTCTCTACTTCACATAATAGATTTAGGCCTATATAATAAAGTGAGGATCGCATTTACATTAATATTTACGCATCCCTACTGTAATCAGCCTTTAACACATATACACGAATAGATAATTTAATATTCTGAAAACGTAATAGAGAAAACTTTGCCTAGTAATCTAAACTTCTGAATTCGCTGGACAGTAGAATGCCAATTAAGCCAGCAAGGCATTTTAAATTTGTTTGAACTTTTTAATTATGAAAGGCTACTTGAAAGTGCATTTTTATTTGACCGATTCAGACCTATCTAGGTCAGACTTGTAAATGGCGTCGTTCCTTAAGCCGCGCGATACAATGACCAATCGAAAGATGAATTATGTATATTTATTTACGGGCTAAAATTTTTACTCAAGGGAAGTAAAAAATCTAGTAATAAAAGAAATAAATAAAGACAACTAAGAACACCACATACCGACGAATATTATATGAAGATAATGTACTAATAATTTGTTTGTTGAGATGTTTATCTTGTTGTACTCTTACACCTAGTAGTCTGATACATGATATGATCTTTCAATCTAAAGATAAGCTTGTACAAGGCAAGAAATGAGGGTACTGTGTATTCGAAAGTTTCATAAAAACTACCTCACAAAGATTGTCTCCCGATCGGATATTGATTAAAGCGACTTGTGGAATCGAAACGAGAGGCTGATACGCGTCGTCACGACCTCGGTATTAGAGAGATACTACGTGGCATAAATTTTCGCCGGGATTTGTGTATTAAGTGGGGTTTTATTTGTTGCGTCACGTGCTGGAGGCCTTTCAAGATCCCCAATTTGGACCATTTGAAATGTCCCAATGCTTCAATACTTTATCCTACTTTGAATTTTACGTAACGATAATACTTACGCGTGTCAAAATTCAACGACGTATATTAAAATATAAGATTTTATCTGACATCAAACGTAATACATGTTAATGATGTTCTATTAGATGTTATATACAAAATGAAAATATTTATAGGCTTTATTTATATATTTTTAGCTAATCTCAAATTAAAATTTGGTAGTAAAAGGCAGGCAATTTCACGAAAAAAGTTTTTTTGTCAATAATCGATATAGTATATCCATTGATATAATCTACTGACAACTTCCTACAGCAGTAGGCAGCTGAACTCAAATGGAATTTCGTTCGAACTCACTTGTCCAAAGATGGATTAAATAAAATATACTAAACGAATACACGTCAAAAAGGTTTCTTTGGTAACACGTTATTTTTTCAAAATTAAAATTGACCGTTAAAAAAGAATTTTATATAGTTAAAAATAGGACCCAGATACACGTAATCTAACATACACAGTTGTTCCTAGCGCTAAATATGATTGCCGTATGTCAAATGCTAATTGTAAATGGAAATGATTCAAGAAAATATACTTGAATTAAAATAATATAAAAATCTGGATGTGAGTGCCATTTTCTAGATGGTCTCAAGACAGGGCATTACACCGGCTGAACGCTGGATTTCATCATAATAATAAATTATAATCTCCTGCATTCTTCCTAAGTTAAATAAACCGATTCTGTCAGCACTTAGGCGTTACAAATCCCAGTAGGGTCAACACGACCCGTTAAAACTTTTAATATGATTTAAGTGGATATATTTCGTTCTCATATATAAAACAATTCAAACTAAACTCATGATAACTTTGTTCACAGTTTCAGCTAAATGGAATGACCGTTTCATAATTAACAACTGCACTACAGTTTTGTGATTACGCAGTAATTATGTGACAAATAGTACATCAAACGAACATTGTATTATTTATTTATTACAACCACAATAGCCATACGTAACATATGGAATCTCAAGGCTGTTGACGAAATTTATACGTAATACCAATAGGTAATTCGCGATCTATTTAAAAACACGTAACGTGTTCGATAGTTTTTCGAAGTATTGTATTGTGTATTTAAACTATTATAGGATTGGGCAATTGTCATAACTCCCTATTATAACTTATAGTTGTAATTTTTATATTTATATACGTTCTTATCATCATTTATGTACTTGTAAATATAAAAAAAGATAGCAGTGTTTTAACTACAATTAAACACGCCAGTAAGACCGCAATCTGAAACTATTAGAATTTCCACCATTTATCTTCCAAAAGGGTATTATATCCATAATCGTTTCCGTTTCAAATAGAAAAAGACAAATTATATCTAGTCCCCCAGACTATTGTTTCGAAGGAAAATAGATTTCCTTGGAAAAGCCATAACGACGTCAGTAAAATGATTGACGACATTCTATCAGTAACGGGTCTCGCACATCAATCTTAACACAATTTGGATTTATGGTAGATTTTATTAGATCACTTTTTAAACTTCTCATTGCTAGGAATTTTAGTTCGATATAAGAAAACTGCTTTGCACCAAACGCTTTTTATTAACCAGAATATAAACAGGTTGAGAACGAACGTGAGAATAATGCAAGACCGTTATTAAATATCATCATCATTTATGGTTATACAGCCCTTGTGCGCCTTAACCCCCCTTAAGTACACTTTGCCATTGCAATCTAACCAGTGTTTCCCGCATCCAGTTGCGAACTCCTATTGTTTCGAGGTGTTTGCCAACGCCATCCCACTAACGCGGCCGGTCTACCGGGTTTTCTCTTGCCACCTTCTCTTGGGTTGTGAGTTCAATAACCTTGGGGTTCTGTCGTTCGCCAATCGGTGCACTAGTCCTAGCCACTAGAGCCTGTTGCATTTTATGAATTGGACACTGTTGGTGTCAGCTAGGATGTTATAAAGTTCTTAATTAACAGCCAATACGCCAAACACCGTCGTCGCAAACAGGACCAAAGAATCTTATTGAAAAGAAGGAGAGAGATCTCGCCATATTTGCTAAGGGGCCAGGTTTCAAAACTATAAGTAAGCACTGGTCGTAGCAGAGTTTTGTACAGAACAAGTTGGTTGGTATTCTTGGTATTCTTTCTGAGAAGTCACGATCGGAAATATCAATGAAGGCCAAAGTAGCAGATCAGCAGATCATGATGCGTCTACTGATCTCTCGGCTGAGACTATTATCAGATTGGTCAAAACTTATGTCTTCCACGACAAAGAAATTTATGACTCCTAATGGTGTTGTTGTGATATACTTTGTTTTTTTTACTAACAGGCCCATACAACAACTGACCAACCAACAGAACTAGAGGCTTTTAAATCATTCCGCTAAGTGGATTTTGTTTTGTCGTGACTAGATCCAGGCCGTCTGCATACCCTATTATTTGAGTGGAATTATAAAGTATCCCCTCTTTGTAGTACCCGCTTACTTCTAGTCCGGCATCTCTAATATATTTATCAAATGCTAAGTTGAACAGTAGGCATGCAAGTGCCTCACCCTAAGGCCATTTTAAGTGGTAAATTAACATCTCTTTGTATCACAAAATTAGTGGTATTAGCCATAGTCATTTAAGTCAGCCGTATAAGTTTTAAGGGAATATTGAATTCAGTCATTGCCTCGTAAAGTTTAGGACGTAGAAAGCAATCGTAACCTTATTTAAAATCCATGTGTATTCCGAATTCCGTCATCATTCCTAATACCGTCCTGAATGTAAAAACTTGGGCCATAGTAGATCTGATGGGACGGAAACCACAATGATACTGGCCAATTGTATTCTTGACATATGGCTGAAGCTTACAATAAATGGGATTGGAGAGAGCTAATATACGGTATTAACGCTTTTAGTGCCATGGAGCGCCAACGCACTGCTTTCGCTAGTTTTGAAAAATGCCTGCGTTGCAATAGCGCTCATTTGGCAGTATATATGTAGTATTCAATTTCTGTGTTTTTTTAAATATCATAGTATAAAATCTCCTGAAGAGAATGTTGTATTTTTTTTTAATATTTGTGTATTGTAACGGGAATTGTGAATATTTCTCTTGTTCATATAAATTGTCTATAAAATGCACTGGCATTTTTACCAATATATTGGTAAAACTTGTATGACACTAAAAGGGTTAAATATACTTGATTGATTTTTATTGAGAGATATTTTTTCATAGTAAAACTATAACTAGGGTCGAATAATTAATTACCTACAACTAACCTAAAATTGGTGTAAAAATTAATAATTGAAACACACATATTTCTTTTGTTACTATATCTAAGAAGTATTTTATTTTATAAATTCAATGTTTGCAAGATATTTTTTAGTACATACATAGTTTGACAGTTGAAGATGAATGACATCTTTGGTGTAATGTAAAAACACTGAATTATTTTATATAAATCTGTTAAAACGACATCGAAGGAACTACTCATATTTGGTCGTAAAAACCGATAGTCATAACAGCCGATGACGTTAGTAAGTACCTAATACGTAGAGATCTTTGATTTTAGTCAATATAACCGGTTCTAAACGATGTCTTCGTAAACGGTTTTTACTGTAAGTGGTATATTTATGCGCGTTTATACTTAAAGTTTAAAGCTGTGCTCAAGTTTAACATATGTGATTTAATCCAGCTAGTAAACTTCTTTAGTTCATTAAATAATACCAGTGGCGTCTCACGCCTTAGCCTTCGTATATGCCATGGCATCTATGGTTGGATCTGAAGGAAACATGATAAGGAATCTTTACTTCAACGTAAGCATACTCACAAGCAAAGAGCTAAACACTCTCTCGGGTAGCCACGCACAAAAGCACTATAGTATTCGGAAGCGGCTTGCCTTTGCATGCCACTGGGGGTTCAAGTTCGACTGAAGTAAACTTCAAATTTACTTAGACTTGCCACAAAACAACCGCATGACGGTAACTTGCGACTATATTAAATACAACATACTTATATATATTTAACTTAGCATTTCATAGTATATATAGCAAGCAGTGTTGGCCTAGTAGCTTCAGCGTACGACTTTCATCCCTGAGGTCGTAGGTTCGATCCCGGTTGTGCACCAATGGACTTTCTTTCTATGTGCGCATTTAACATTCACTCAAATGGTAAAGGAAAACATCGTAAAGAAACCGGCTTGCCTTAGACACAAAAAGTTGACGGCCTACGTCAGGCACAGAAGGCTGATCACCTACTTGCCTATTAGATTAGCAAATGATCATGAAACAGATACAAAAATCTGAGGCCCCGACCTAAATAGGTTGTAGCGCCATTGATTTATTTATTTCATAGTATATGAATATCAAGGTAACCAACTTCCTATAAGATATTATGATACTATAACATAAATTGGCAAGACACCAAATCGTATATTAAAGTCGCAAGAAATACAAACAGGTAAAAGTTAAGAATGTAGAATATTTAAAACTTTATTTTGTAAAAGTTTTTTTCAATTTATAAACCTGTATAAGTTTTATTTAACTTAATCTACATTTTTAATAAAACAAGGTTACATAACACGAAACTTTATTTGCCCGGTTTGTTCAAAGTAAAGGATAACCTTTTTTAGACGAAAATTATCTAATATGCACTGTAATACAAAGCTCCATAGATTAGACTGTGAATATTTATAAGGGGAAGACCGCGGGGATACGCAGGTTCTTTTGTATATGAACCCACGGTAAAAGGAATGACCATACATATTATATTGTCTTCCACTAGCCTTAAATTGCATACAGGTCGGTAATTTTTTTTTACTTTCTGATGTTCTCAAAACTTTTACTCAGGCAACGACAAATCTATTCTTAAAGCTTGGTAATTATATGCTTTTAATATTATTATTTTGATGTGAATACAATATAACTATACTTTTAACACTTTTTTTTTAGAAAAATAATATGTTAGCACCTTCAGCTATACTCCCAAAATTACCGTTAGGATACCACCGCGTTACTACTGTGAAAAATAGAAATGTATAGTAATAATAATGTCAGCCTCTATTCAGACAGAATTTTACATAAATTTTATTTTAAATTATTGTCTCTAGTGAGTCTGAGTCTTGACACCGACAACCCATCTGTTTGCTCAACTTTGGCAAAGGCCTCCTCCTTTTTTTCCACTCTGCTCTGTTCTGAGCTTTTCTTGTCCATATTAAAAACCAAAACTGATAAAAACCTGAAAAAATGGTTTTTATTTCGTCCGACCTGGGAAACTGTCTACCTCGCTTTCTTTTATTTCTTCGGTACCAATATATGATCTTTTTGTTCTACTTTTCTATACCTCTTATTATATAACCAGCCCATTTCCATTTAAATCTTCAAATCTTAGATGTAACGTTTTCAGTTTTCGTGTGATTTCTAATAATTTTATTATTGTATTGTCTTTTGTTAAAATAGCATTTACACCTTTAGAATTATGTAAATAATTATAAGTTTTTAATAATAATACATAGCTTTAATCCGTTAAAAAAGTGTTTTTCTTAATTTTATTATTGATTCTATCGGATTTCCTGATATTTAGCATGCTTCGCTATCTGGCATGTTTTCATGTATCTACAATGTGTGATTCAGTTAAACACATGTTATTCCGTAAGGTATTAACATAATATGTTATTCAGATAGCGTAAAAACGGGGACACAAGGGGCAAAGGAATATTTAGAAACGGTTTTACTTTGATGCTATTTTTTATTATATTCGAATAATTTTTAGACGCGTTTGATAATATGTAAATTTTTTATTTATTTCGTACTCCTACAGGTAACTTATATTATGTACTCGTAGCCAAAAATGGAATACATTATACATACACACAGGTTTAAACATTTACCAAACTATGGAAAGAAAAAATTCAGTAAAAATTTATTAAATATAATTGTATATCACATGTGGACGCGTAATGGATACAAAATATAATATGTGTGATTCGAATCGGAATTACTAGTAGGCTATATCTATAATTAGCTTTCCGTATGTCAATAACGTATTAGATTTTGACATACGAGTAGGTACTCCGCTAAGTATCGACTCTGAAACTCACCCTAAGAAGGGCCTATTACGGTGTCATTGCACTCGGCTACCAGTTTTATTTCATTAGTGGCCGATATTGTAACTACCCTTCAGTTAGCAACTTTCGCAATTAACAATGTGACCTACACACTTTTGGCAATTTGACCTTTCTTTGTAATAAATGGAAATACAACTCATAGAAACAAACGACAGGAATATTATAGAAAAACCTAAAATTGTTTAGTTTCAATCGAAACAGCAACATATGCTTGCAACGTTTGTCACAATTTTTTTGGTGTAGTCGTTGTGTGGGCCTGGGTATCCGGAAGCTATATCCAGGATGCTCCCTTCCTTCGGTGTAATAATATGCGCTGGTTCGTCTGTCGCATGGCATTATAATAAAAAAAGGAATCCAATAATCGATAAGACTAAAACTAGCACTTACCATCAACGGTGGCGTATCTCACTCCAAACACTGGATCCTTCAATGATGAATCAAAAAAAAAGTAAATGCTATACGGTATACAGCACGCGACAGCGGTTAAAATTTAACTCCCTTGCGCCATTACGCCGGGACACCACCTACCATCTCCGGTTCGTGTGTCAAAGTCAAATCGACAATTGTCATCCTTCTTTGATTGACACCGATTTAGCGCGAACAGTCGTAGTAGTGCTGTCTGGTGTAATTTGTTTCGTAGAACAGACATTCGAAATTCGTTTTTACGACTAGTTTTCCAGCAATAGAACCCGGGTGTTTTGATTTAGCGAGAGGTTACATTAATAAATAGTTTGAAGCGTTTTTATATAAATCAAGATAATATTATTCAAGTGGTGTATATTTCGGTAATAGTAACTTATTATAATAAAGTTTTTTTACCAATTACATTTTTTTAAATTAGATGGTTATAGTGTGCCCTAAAGGTTTGTCTAATTGATGTTTTATTTCAAGGTATTACAAGGTTATTATTGCAAAGTACGTTCTTGTTCCACTTTACTTTAAATTTCTTAAGTACACTGTGATAGAAAGTTTTAGAGAGCGAGAAATTTCACACTTCACTTTAGTCACTAAAAACGTAGTTCAGTTTTGTGGTATCTTAATTTCAAATTGGGTGAAGGAAAATGTATAACGATCACGTTGTTTGCTGAAGATTATTTTTAAAATTTATTTATGAAATCTGTTTAATTTCAGAGCTTTATTCTGTTCTAAAGTTTGGTGAGTTTAAAAATACAAACATATTTTACATTAAAAAATCAAAATCACTTTAAATTGCCATTTAATACTGAATAATTCTAATAACAATAAAGAAACTAAGTTGTACAGACCTTAGAACATGACTAAATACAATCAAATTTTCTATACACGTGTTGCGTGAAATTTTTAGATTTCGATACAAGATCGCGGCCGACGCAAAATATATTTAACTAATCTCTGAAGCTTCAAATTAAAGCAACAACCTAAAATTCTTGAAAAAAATAAATAAAAAATGTTTCATACAACGGGTAATCATATCCATCTGGGCAATTTTTGTTTAGTTGTTATACCAAAAGGCTTGTTAGAGTACCTGTCGTGCGCAAGTGACCTGCGGTGGTAAGGTAACAGACACTGCCTCTATTGTATTCTACGTTGAAATATTTATTATTATATTAGACCTACAAAATCACAACATTATATGAATTTACATAGATCATATTATACAACAATACTGTATACGGGAAGCAAAATAAACCGTAGTTGATCGTGGCAACACTGTTATATATGGAGCGCCTATCCTAATAAATATATACTTCACGAAAAAGAAAGTGTTGGTAATAGGAGCCAACAGATGCGCGGAGCCTGTAACACCACACGTACTAAACTCAAACTCAAAATAATTTTATTGATATAGGTAAACAAATACACTTTTGAACGTCACAAAAGAATTGCTCCCAAGTCAAGGGCATAGAGCGGGCAAGAAGATCTGGCTAGAAACTCTCCGCCACACTTTAATCGCTAAGTTTTGAGTATTACAAATTGTTTGAACTGGAGCAAATCAGTCCCAAGGATTAGGATCATTGAAATATTCGTTAACTTTATAAAAAGTTTTATTGTATTGACGAATTTATGTTAAACGAGAGCTTTGAATTTATTTAGTGATAATTTTCTAATTTCGCTTGTAAAAATGAAGACAATTTCAATATAAGGAGTGGTTGATATCTTGGAGCCTGGTTGGTCGTACTACGTAGCTAGTTGAGCTAGAAGATTGTGACGCTGCTTAGATAATTAGAATTATTTTATTAATACAAAGAGCAAGTCTAATTTGTAATGTTAAAATGTAATTAGATGCAGATGATGTCGTATCTTTAAGACAATTTACACGATGAGTTTTGGTAGTTAAGTTCCTGTGAGTTGCAAAAGTACAAACTTATATAATGATATTGCCTCAAAGGTATATAAAGCCTGCCAAGAGAACATTATCTGTTTGACCAGTACCCACATACAAGCTATTTCAGCTTGCAATTTAAAAATCTGAAATTCAATCACGTTTTAGCCGTTGGTGTATTATATTGTTATTTATAAAAGGATTTTCAATTTGAAAAGCTTCTATAGATATTTTAAAATTCTCGTCTGAAATCCAGTCTGCTTTAGGTCCATATGTCTCATGAATAATTCAAATGGAGTGGCGGTGTGTCCCACCCGGTGACATATACGATTATGTACCTCGTTCCACGAACAACAAGAACGTACCTGTAACTTGTCTCCAGTACATAATGGAAATTAGGGAAATCGTATAATGATGAAGAAAAAAAATAGTAATGTGGTTGAGTTATAAAAATGTAAGAAAACACCTAAATTACTGAATATTTAATAAACAGACGAACCAAATCATTAATCTATTTTAGTTTGTTGACCAAAAAATGTTGGTGCTCTTATGAGTCCTAGACTTACGCTTTGTAACAATATATCAGATTCAATTTCAAAATCATTTATTCATATAGGTAACACAATGTATACTTATGAACGTCAAAAACAATGCTTCTAATTTTACATTTACTTTAATTTAATTTTTGTTTGATTAAACTTTACTCTTTAAAAGTTATGAACGTATAGTGTATATATTTTAAGATTGACTCACGAAATTTTCAAAAAGTTGCTATTAATATCATTTGATTTATATATTTATTAAAATTGTTTTCGTGAAACTAATTCAAATACCTTTATTTATTCATTTTTAGATTAGTGTGAAGGCTGTGAGCGTATTTTTATAGTACAGGTAGATGCTAGCAAACCAGGACGGGAACAAACCACTCAATATTAGCTAGTTCAAAGCGATTGATTGAATGGCGTTGCTACCTATTGAATCGCATAAAATGCGAGCCGTGTTTATATATCCTATAAAATAATTCCAATGTTATTTAGTGTACCAAGCTATTAACTAATATTATAATAAGTTATTAGTTAACATGCAAAAAAATACTTGAATCGCATTGCAGAAGGTGCATAATACGAGCAGTAGCACCGAAGCGAGAGTATCCAGCACTATTCTACCGTATTTAAAGATGTATTAGAGCCGGGCCCCTTTTAAGAATGAACTTGGTATATTGACAATTTCAAGTTATTAAAAGCCGTAATTATTATAAATGTTGTTAATAAGGAAAAAGGTTGATGGACGCAGTTCAAGCACTTATACTCTAACTAGGTCCGTTGTGCGTAAAGTCCTGGCTAACTAAGCCAGACTAGCTCATTCTAGAAGCACAGAAGTCTCTTGGGCAGTTCGCCGGCCTGCTACCAAGCAATTCAAGTATGTTGTGCTGGGAACCTTAGAAGACTAGGCCCAGACCCTCACAGTGAATCGTTGTAAAAAAAAACTCAAATGTTTGTCAAAACACCTCATTGCCTTTTTCTCTGGATTCAAAGTACTGCTTCATTTTAATTCACGCTGTATTTAAAAAACGCAACGTAGAATTATTTAACCACCTTCCCAGAAGTTACAGACCACTATCCTAAAATAACTTCCGTGAGAGGGGTAAGGATTATTTAAAAATTATAATGACATTAACATACCGATGTGACATGGCTGATGGTTTAGTTATTTTTAATTCACCCATCGAAATTAAGGTCTAAGTTTATGTAGTTTAAAATATTATCGGCCCCAAATTGCACTTAATTATTAATAAATTTAATATGACAAATAGCATAGATATAAAATATTATTATTCTAAATAAAATAATCGTAACATAATACTGCTAGCATAAATTAATATAACAAAAAACAATAACTAACCTAAAATATAGAGCAGTGTTGGACTAGTGGCATCAGCATGCGACTCTAATCCCTGAGGTCAGAGGTTCGATCCCCGGTTGTGCACCAATAGTTTTCCTTTCTATGTGCGCTTTTAATATTCGCTCGAACGGTAAAGGAAAAGATCGTGAGGAAAACTTGCCTTAGACCCAAAATGTCGACAGTGTGCGTCAGGCACAGAAGGCTGATCACCAACTTGCCTATTAGATTAATGAAACAGATACAGAAATTGTTGATTGATGGCCATTTTCAACCTCAAAATAACTGAAATATATTATTAAAAGGAGTCCCTTTGATCAAGGTTCCGAAAATACTGGCAGTGTTTGAATACCAAACCCTTTCTGTAGTTTGTTGTCTAGCTTGATATTAACAACAATATTCAAGACTGTTTTATAATTTGATACTCTTACCTTAACTCTTGCTTAATAACAATGTATCAGTATCACAATGATACAAATAAGTTAATTTTTACATGCTTAACCTCAAAAGAACGTAGAAGTATATTTAAAAGCTCGAAGCTTATTCAATGCTTTCTCATTTTAATTAGCTCTAAAGTATAGAAAATTTAGAGATAGGAAAAACATAAGCTTACTTTAATTAATTAGCGTTTTATTGCGTTTTTTTTACTTCCATAGAAATTTCACTTATTCAGTAGAAGTATGAAAGAGTAGCTTGAAATAATTTCTGGAAAAAGTAATGTTTTTATTCGTTACATTCATTTCTTGTCGATTTAATTATGTTTTAGTATATAAAAAGCCATAAGGATTATATCTGCGTTCTACATTGCATACAGAGAAATCCTAATACTAAAAAATATAATTAATATGAGATCATTTTTCTCTCTGCCATATAAATTATTTACGAAGAGGATATGAAGTAATGTCTACTAATATGGGTCATGTCTCACTGGTCGGTCACTCAGTAGTGTGAAATACAATTTTTTATTCAAAACCATTATTTCGCAAATCTAAAACACTTGAGACAAAGTTATAAAAAATATAAAGATTAATAAACCGCCTATCGATATTTCTGTTATACAATCATGTATGTAACAATTTCGTACCCGTTGATTAATGTTAGGCGAACACGCAACAATTTGTGCAGGTGGAGTGTCAGAAAAGAGATAATTTACTATGGTAAGTAGAGTTAAATGGACCAGGATGTGCTTGGGAGATATATAGGCGGATGAACGTACGCCATGTCAGGCTTACAGCGTTATATATGGAGCTTTCGATCGAAAATTTATACACCTATCACTTCTAATGGACGATTAGCTGATCATTATCTTTGTTTAGGCTCGATGGAACTATTTAGCGAGGTCCGTGATTTATGTTTATTTTGTAATACACTTAGTTAATGGCATGTTAATGAGTTCGACAATATTTATATATGTTAATTAAAGGCTTAAATTTTAGCTACTACTATAAAGGCTGTTTTTCTGTTTAAAATATAGAGAAATAGTATTTTTTGTATTTTATTTTTTATTTGAAGAAATCGGTAGAAAAACCTGTATACTTAAAATATTTTTTTATACATGTCATTTTACTAAAACATCATGGAACATTACAATCTAGATTAAGACTAATAACTTATTTAAGTCTAACCTAATTAACAAATAAGTTTATTTAACATAAGAATGTGCCCAACTGCACTATTTAAAGTCTCTATGAAAGGTTACTCTGTTCTTGTTTTATATTTTTGTACTTTTTAGCACTTAATACTAACGTTCACTAACAGTAATTCACTAGTCTTCTCTCTAGGCCCGTGGTGTCTTCTTTTTAAAATTAACACATTTATGCCAGCGCACCAGATCCTTATCTGATATATAGTAATCTAACCCAGTAGTTGCCTTTTAGATAACGCTAATAATCGGCAATTAAAATGCATGAATTATGAAAATAAAGAAATTATTCTTCCTTATTTTTAATAGCTTTATAACTTTAAAAAATCCTATACATGCTCGTGTCTATGCATGTATGTAATTCCCATACGAATTCCTGATTAATATCTGATAAAAAGAATGGACCATGAAAACTATAGGGTATATTTATTTTGATCTCCAACAGTCGAAATCGCAAGAAGTCTTATCAATGAGAATGCGAGCAAAGAATATTATTTTAAATTTTATAAGCCCTGAATTAATGACTCAGTAATACGTTAACATGTGTGATGAAGTATAGTAACAAGGGTAAACAACATCCAATTAAGAAATTCGTAAATAATTTACAAAGTATTAACAATGGCAAAAATTGTTCAATTTTGAATATTGAACAACAATATCAAAGCTTGCTAGTGTTCAAAACTTTTAATGAAATGAGTTTTGTAAAGTCGTGACTAGGTGCGACGACTATTATCTACTTAAGCATATAATTATTACAAATTCTATTTTTCAATTTAAATTCTATTTAGTTCCAAAAGTTACTTTGTGCTTCGTGTACTATTTTAATAAAGCTTTCTATGAAGTAATTATATTCGTAGACCAAACATTTTACAACAAATCGTATTTATTTAGTGTTCAAAATGAGTTACTGTCATTACTGTCGTATGCCTTATTTGGAAATGATAATATTGTTTTAAACATTCGATGGTAGCGTGTTTGAAAGCGAAAGTTAAACATGATTGAAAGCTTTTCTTAATATGACAGTGTGTCGACATCCTTATTTAGTTTTCTGCTTAATACTTGCACCCTTACTTACTACAGTTTGAGCAGAGCAACTAAGTAACTTCATAAACGACGAGGTTCTTAAGTGAATCGTGAATACCTACAGTTGTATGACAATTCTATTCTATCTTTCAACACTTTATACAATAGTTTTCAATTCAAATTTTCATAATATTGCAAAGTGCATTGCGATCGATCAACTTGTGACTTTTCCATTCTCCTGAGATCAACGTTATTAAAATATTCATCGTGTGCAGGCTTCGTCGATGGAAATGTATGCAGTATATTAACATGTCTGTAAACCTTAAGATTTAATAAATAATAAATCTAGAGTAAAATACTCAGTTTGTTATTTATGTTATATTTTCTTAACTCATATAATGTATATGGACAAAGACATCGTCAATTTTTCTTCTGTAGTTTATAATAATTATTGTAAACGTTTATTTATTTATTTTCTTTATTTGCTCATCAGTATTCCTACAGCAACTCAGTGAACAATATCGAAACAAATACATTATACACAAAAGTCAAAAACGGAATACACAATTAAACATAAACATTAAGCACACTTAACAATTTTTACCTATTTAAATACAAAAAAAATTCCAATACCATAACATATATTTATAATAAATTCTAAATTCTCAGTTCTCAGATCCATTGTTTTCGCGGTTTTGTTAGTAACATAACTGCTAAACTTATATTGCATTAACATCTTAGTATTTTTTGAAGATTTTAGAAACATTGGTCAATTTCAATTATTTTCCAATAATTCAGTTTTACTGTTATAACTTGATAACATTTACTTAAATAATGTTAATAATAATTTAGTATTGTTACCTATTATTATTATTATTACCTACTATATGTAGGAAATACAGTATGTTTGTTTACGTATATTGCATATAGTATATTTCAAAATAAAAGACAATTTCTTCTCCAAAACTCTCATAATGTCATTATCGTTATCTTGAAAAAACTTGGGTGACAATGTTGATGGGTGTATATCGTGATAATAGAAGATGCGCGCAACAGTGAAAAATGTGGTGTGAGCATCGTGTTTGTTTAAGCGCCGAGTCGCGCCCTAATTTATTAGTGAAGATAAATTTCGCCCTAAAACACCGAGTAAACACATTACTCGTATTGACGATAATAATGTGGTGAATAGCATTCTTCACGGCTAAATCTGTGTTATTAATTTTGTTTCTATTAAAAAAGATTTACTATAATTTTTCGATATTTCATAATACTACATTAAAAATGTTGTGCCAAATAAACGAATTATAAATTGAAATACATCATATATAAATGTATTTTTGCTTTTGGTCCTAACAAATGAAGAAAATGTCATATGATTGCACTTGTTGAACTATGTTTTATGTTAGGAGTGGGCCGAAGAATAGTTTGAACTAATACCAGTTGAATTCTTTCATCGGACGTCGAGGCAGAATGCGAAATTTTATTGTTTTCACCTCGCGTTCCACTACACTATCTACTTTCTGGCATGGACCCCATAAAACTGACGGTTAGTAGAGGTGTTTACTGTATACGAACCGATACGACTTACTGTCTTTGAAGAAAACAGCGTATCATTTCCTCAAAGGTTACTAACCCACCCACTAGCTCTACACCGTTTCAGGTGTCCTTTGTCGGCGATTAGAGCGTTTCCCTCATATGTAGCGATGACTATCACGCCAGACTATCGAAGATCAGGTTGTTTGTCTTATTCAGAACTATAGCTTTTCTTGCAATTGTCAATCTCGGAACGTTTTAGTTTAATAAAGCTATGTTAACCATAGACAATACTAACAGTTAGTGATGTCTAGTGGCTAGTTATGTAAAGTCAATTATAATTCTCATAATTTTAGCATGCCACAATTATTAATTTATTTATTTGTCACTAGATCTACATAAGTTGGATACACATTGTTTTAAAGCAGATTAGATTGTACTAGCGAGAATCGAGATATAATACTTGTTAACTATATACGAATAGTTAATCTTCTCAATAGTTTCTAAGTACACTGCTATGTCATCCGGGACTTACAACTATTGTCTTATAATATACATAATTTACATATTATCAACACCTTTAATGTTTCTCGATATATAATAAAGTATAGGATGCAGTAACACATTAATATGATTATGTTTTTTAAGGATGTAAAAAAACTGACGACTGTATTTACTCGAACTAAAAAAATATATATTCCTATAGTTATTAAAGCGGGATTGGCTTTTTGTGTGTGCTTAAGAGAACCTAGAATAAATTAATCAACGGAAAAAATCACCATTGGGAGAAGAAAAAGAAGCCATACACATTACGCATACAATGAATTGTAGCTGTATGTGAATATATTTTATAAAAACGTAACACAAACCTGTTTTTTCTAGGAAATCGTGTAGTAATTTTTTAAAACGAGTATCAAAGTATAAGTACTTAAATTCTGCCATCATATTTTTATTAAGAGCAATCTTTTTCACGACGACATAAATAAAGTAACGAGTTGAGCTTCTGAACTTGTGTTTAAAGTCGTATGAAACGGAATTACCTGAAGCGATGTCGTTTAAAGCTCTTTGAAAGCCGTGTAACGTGTTAGAGTTAGTCGTATGGTTTACCTTTTACTTTATAATCCTGTAACGCCTTGTTACCAAGCTTTCACTGTGATACTAATAGTATGTAGTGCTAACAGCTTGGGGATATTCTAATCTTGGCTAGCTAACTGCGGACAAGGTATAATTACGACGCTAACGATAAGGAACCATACTATGCTGTGTGCACATTAATTTTACACACCGGCTGAATAGCTGAGGTAATTTTAATCACACTGAAATGAAAATCTTCATACATAGCATTTTAGAACGTTTCACTAATATTGTGTATAGAGCGACCCTTTTAAACAAAAGCATGCGAAAATGTAATTAAGAACAGTGGGTTAATTTCGCTTTTACGTGTTTATACGTATTAGCGAAGTTATGCCATAGGTATTATGCTATGCCATGCCTAAAATTCAACAAGAGTTGCATGTTAATGATTTTAAAGTACAACCTTGTAAAACTGTACTTTAGCGTGTTTTGTTATTTGAATTTAGAATGTTCTTTTGCAAGTGCTTCAGGCGCGAATATTAAAGTTTAAATATGTAATATTTAAGAAGCAGCGAGGCAGAAAATGTAAGCAGTGATTTCGCATCACGATTTTGCACTGCGATATACTTTCCTTATAAAAATATTCGCTTGGAAGGCAAAGAGCCGGCTTTCTTTATTCACGGTGCGCGCACCTGCCGTCGTCGCAAGTTGCAATGAAAATTTGTCGTCTTCTTGCCAAATTTGAACTTATTCTTTGAAAAGGCTGCGAGGTGCTCATCTGATATTTTGATGAGATGCTCGATAAACTTGGTTTATAGAGTTAATTATTACCCAGTTGCTGCTTAGTTCAAATTATCAAAAAGTATTTTTCCTGAGACAGTTCTTTAAGTTACTTGTACATGCAAAAAGTATTTGACGTTATTACAGAATGAACAAGACAAAGGCGGTTACGGTACTGCGTTATTCATGAGACCCCACACCTTCGGACCAGTCTACGTGAAATTTGTCTGTTTTCGTTGGAAAATTTTGAATAGTTTGCGAAAACTGTTCGAACGCGAGAAAATTTTACTTAGAACAAAAAGACTGAATATGTTAAATCCCAATTACAATATGACCGACATAATTTTTTTGGGTTTTGTGTGTATGAATTCAATTTTTTAAATCGTGTATTATTGTTAGTACAGTTTTATTTTTAATAGGTTGCACAAAGTTTCTGTAGCATTATTTATATTTCATTGTAATCTTAATTAAGAGATTATTATAATTAAGAGCCTTAAATTATAATAGGTATATTTATAAGTATAAATAATTTTCTTATACTTGCACTGTTGTGTTAAACAGAATAATTTCATATCAACACTTATTACAAATTTTATATTTTTTTAATTGTTAAATAAGATACATTTGCACTTACTTTACACTAAAAATACTCTAAAGCACAGACAAAAATTCCGTTCTTTTTGAGACTACAGACTAAATTCAAAAATCGAATGACGTGGCTAACAAAGTTACACAGGGCGGTGGCATTTTTATGCAAAAACCAACCATCATATATTTTCACAAAGATTTTTGTACCATCCGGTTTTACTAGCAACAAATACCCAGAGGACTAAGTGTTCTATCAAAAATGCCGATGCAAACTGCATTCAATATCAAATATTTGTAATTGAACCTCGAGCAAAACGAATTCAGTCTTAATCACGTAGCTTTAATATCGAAGCCTCTCCCAAGAATCTGGATCTTAATGAGAATTCCACTAATTGGAATACTACTTTTTGTACGTAAAATGGAAATTTGAACCAGCTTTAATGAAATTGTTTGCTAAGTTTTAATTAGGTGATACGATCTTAAACGTCTAATCACAAATTAGTATGTACGGTTTGTTTATCGATTAATTCACAAGGAATCATTTGTATTTAATCACATACCTGACCTGTTTATCAATCGGATCTAAAGTCAGAGATTTGTTATATTCAATTTCAAAATGGTCAAACACATAGAAAAGTGTTATGAGTTTGACAGCTCTGAAAGCCAAATTTAAGTTTTACATTGCAGAATTCGACCAAGGCACGACTGTTGCTGAGTGGGTCTTACTCGAATTATGCTGTAGTATTTGTAAATCCATGTATCAAAAGCAACTCCGGTGTTTGTATATGAAATGAAAAAAACAGAATGTTCAGTTTCGACAAGCAAACCCATATCTATTATACGAGAACTGATTCAATACGCTTTAATAAAATTGTTTGTTCTAAAGATTTTACGAAATTGGACAGCCGACCGTTACACATACGCGATTCTAAATTTAAATAACCTCGTATATAATACACATTTAATATACATAGAAAACAGTAATTGCATTATTAATTAATTAATTAATCCGGCTAAATGTTGATTGATTACATGTAAATATGTGGGAGATATAAACTGCCATGTTTAATTAATTGTTATACTACGCTCCGATAATTAATAGTGTCATTTAGTATACTATTAAATTAGTATTATTTTGTTTAACAAATGATGGGGCAATGACTATGGAAATATAGATGAATAATAGTGTTGGCAGATTTGTATACGTAAATGTATTTAAAAAACATATATGTTTTACGTTACAATCTACTCAAAGATCTGATACAATAGTCGGATATTGAAATAATTTTTTTATACATATACGTATATATTCTTACATATGACAATATAAAGTCCGCTGCTTGGGCTACGTCGCTGTAGGAACGCGATAAAATCAAAAAGTACTTAACAATTTATAGGAGTTTCAACGCGATAATTTATTTTGGTTTTATGTAAACTAATTAATACATAACAATTATTGTTGATGAAAAAAAAATGGACAAAATAAACGCAAATATCAAAATAAATCAAATATTTGGTGGGGTTTTCAAGTTTCAGAGCAGTGTTAGACTAGTGGCTTCAGCGTGCGACTCTCATCCCTGAGGTCGTGGGTTCGATCCCCGGCTGTGCACCATGGATTTTCTTTCTATGTGCTCATTAAAAATTAGCTCGAACGGTGAAGGAAAACATCGTGAGGAAACCGGCTTGCCTTAGACCCAAAAAGTTGTCGGTGTGTGTCAGGCACAGAAGGTTGATCACCTACTTGCCTATTCAATTCACAAACGATCATGTAACAGACACGGAAATCCGAGGCCCAGATGTAAAAGGTTGTAGCGCCATTGATTTTTTTTCAAGTTTCACCATAAAAAAGGTCATCATCCAACTAAATACAAAAAAATCTTTATAAATAGTCGGAAATCATATCACATTATCTAACCGTTGGTATTAAACTAAGAAAATAGAAACTTATATTATTGTCAGGATTAACAGGATTGAAAATAAATGTTGCTCGCTGTCTTTCGTCACCTATACGATTAAAAAGATTTCCGATACCGTATATTATAAAGGTGGATGTCAATGACGCGCCGACATCAATCACTTAGTTCGCTCGGGATTACTGGCGGGCGTCATCCTGAGGCAACGGGAATTTACATAAGTAAGCTCATCTGTATTCCGCATGCGGAGTGAAGCCCATGCAACAACATGTGCTATTCAACTTGCAGACCTCTATTATTAATTGTGGAATTTGTCGCCGGGTAGCCTCGTTGCCACTAATAACACAAGCACAAATTTTACTTAAGTTATGTCTAGGACCTATAGTACTTACAAACATTAAGTAACGTTCATATGTATGTTTTCTAAAATAAGAAGGAAATGAATTTTCGCCTGAGTACCAAAGCCCCAAACTTACGTGAGCTTCGACCCAGAATAGAATCTCTGCTTTTCAGAGACTGGATGAGCAATACTAAAACCAAATCGAGTAGCTCCTTCTAGGTACTTGACCGTCAGATACATTACTATCAAAATTTGTAGTATCCTGGTACTAGTGGTATGGCAGGTTGGAGATGGGTATCCTTTCCTATTTTCTCTGTATTACCTAACCTAGTCCTAGAACTTAAGGTGAGCACACTCACAGGGAAATGGTGTCACGTCAGCTTTGTATCAAATTTTCATACAAATTGTATAAATTTAACAAATAAAGTCTACAACATTTTGCTTTTTAAGTTATCTATAACTATAGTTTATTTTGTATTATGATAGGTTACAATACTGTAGTAAAATTTTACTGTACACACGTACAATGTTATAAGTTATAATTTTACTTCGAATCGTTCTCATTATATTGACCTACGTACTTGTAATTATGCAGTGAAACGAAAAGGCCATTTAATATGCGCATTTTCTATGAAATTATGTTTAAAATTTCATGTGGAATATAATGCCTAAACAGTTTGAAAGTTTATTTTCAAAACGAGCGGTAAGCGACGTTCGTATTCATGTTAACGTTTTTATATTTTTAATGTACGATAAATATCCAGATCATGAAAAATCTACCAAATAATATTTTAAAACTTCATTCAAGTGCCTTATATCGATCAATGGGTCAAAAAGACCCTTAATGGGAATGGCCCAGTGAGAATAAAAAAGAGTGGATGCCCACCAAAAACTTGGGAAGACGAAATAAAAGGGTTAGCGGGAAAAAAATGGAAAAGTGTCGCAAGGAATAGGGTCAAGTGGAAGAATTAGAAGGAGGTGTTCACTCCGTCGGAGTTCGAGTACTAGTAAAAACATATCTGTCATGAACTTAGTATAACTATGTGTACTCGAATATAGGCTATTTTTTATTTACTTTTTTATCGATCAACACAAGCGACAGTAGGACTAGTAGTGTAATATGCTAATAAATAAGGCAGGTAATTTTATTCTAAATTTATTCTACAACGTAATACTATTATCTATCGTATCTTAACAGCAACAGTTGGTCTAAAAATAAATTTTATTCAACTAGACTGCGGCTATCCATAGCTATCACATAAAGCTACTTACAATACGAATTATTTATGAATACCTTTCCATAACGTATAAATTATGCAGGCGTTTACATTTTTGATTTCACAACGCAATCCGAAGAATTTCTTTCCCCGAGGGATGTATTCGAAATTTAAACTTTTGAACCGAAAGTACTTCCGCGGTCTGGGGACTACAGGCGGAAATGTGTAACGAAATTTTTGAAAAGTTACCGCACAGGAAAGCTTTTAAATCGATTCATAAAATCAAACTTTTTCTTCCGTTCTGTGGGCACGAGTAAATTATAAGTGGTTGGTTTGTACGTGCGAGTTTTGCAGAATTATTTTTTATTTCGCGATAGTGCTTACCTGAAGATATATTTTAATATAAAACATCTGCGGCCTCATTATAAGTCCCGGGTGAAAAGTTGTTTGAATACGTAATATAATTTGTAAAATTTATGAAGCACCGTGTTATCGTTAATATATTTATTTATAAAAAAAACTTTTTAGAGCGTTTCTAATTAATAATTGAAATTATAGCACAACAAGACCTATTTAAAAATATCTTGCTAATTATAATGTTATATTGAAATAATATTAAAATTAATAAATCTCAATAAATCACAAGCAAATAAAATAGTAACAACCCCAATCCGGGATACGTTGTAATAGTGTAATCGTGTAAAGCTTCATAATGACGCAGCTTAACAACAGTTAACCCGTGGCTGCTATAACGCAAGTTGATCGTAGATTTAAATTTTAAGCTCGTAAATTAACCCTTCATCCTTTTGAAATAGCAAAGGGATTGGGACGTAATGGGCTATTTGCAAAGCGAAATGGGCCGGCCAGGCCGAGCGTATTAGACAATTTGGACATATTCCGTCTACGCTCTATTCATAAAGCCTGTGTAATCTACAAATTTTAAAGGTCGTGTTAGTAAAACTAACTTTTATGAAGTTGTTGGAGTTTCAATTGAGTTTGTACCACATGTTGCCTTGTTTCCCAACGAGCGCGTGCTGGGCGCTTAAAACTATTATGTTTTGTGTCCCTTTTAAAATAAGTTACACAATGTATATGTGCGATCGAATTTTGGAG
This sequence comes from Pieris brassicae, assembly GCF_905147105.1. Lineage (NCBI taxonomy): Eukaryota > Metazoa > Arthropoda > Insecta > Lepidoptera > Pieridae > Pieris > Pieris brassicae. The sequence goes on from NC_059670.1 coordinate 4,008,263, forward strand.
CGCGTTCTACATAAGCACTTTTTGTTGGTTTAAAATATGAAAACAGGTTTTAGTGTAGTTTTTAACAATTTATACACATATATAAGTTACAAATGTACATCATATAATTATTAAAATAAAAAACCTTAACTATTTTAACATTTACAGTTTTAGAACAAAATATTTTTTTTAAATTTAATATTTCCTTCAATCACGAAAAGGATTCTTTATAATGTGCAATATTAAAAAACAACACAAAAAATAGTTTTTGGTTCATTGTAACATTAAAATAATAACAAATATTAGATATATACAAATATACGTTCGTCTAAATCTCCTATATTTAACTCCTTGATATGTAAAATATTCTAATTAACATACGCTTAATATTACTGTGAAGAGTAGCGACCCTTGTCAGATTAAATTAAATAATATAAATTTAAATTAATAAAAGAGTAGGATCGAATTTATGCGGTGAAAATTATATCTGTGACCGTAGGTCAGAATATGATAAATGCACTTTCATTACTTTACAGGACAAGCAATTAAAATATTAAGAAATCTTGAAGGCACTATTCAAATATGAAACACTCGATATATTAATAAAGTCATACTGAGCATATATTTACTTATAATTGGTCTAATATATGACCACAGATAATATTTACAGAATCGCAAATTTATTGGAAATATTTTTGGGAGATATGACGGTTAATAGGCAATTCTATCTAGAAATTAAAAAAAATAGATACATAAATATACTTGAAATGCATCAATTGGTTAAGGGAGATGGGAAATAGTTAAGGATATTTCTAAGGGAAGCCCTGAAGAGGAGCCTAATTGAGTGGAATCGAGGTTAACAGATTTCGTAAGACTTGGCGAAAAGATGGATTGTTCCTTCTATCAAGGGAGCGTTATGTGTACCGACCCATTAGTTTATAATAATTTAGACATTACATTTTAAGTAGATACTAATAATTACATGTTTTTTTTGGGAAAGGACAAACAATAATTGCTGATAATGTTTATATATATAATGTGTATTACATAGATAATGTGTACGTCTTCAGCCACCTAGTTAGGGGGTGTGTAGGAAATTAAACATTAAGCAGTAGCTGATATTTTATTGGGCGCGGTAAGAACGACCGGCGCTACCAATTGTACGCTACACACTGTCGCTATAGAATATGTATGGTTTATATAAACCCCAACATGCTAAAGACATTACTTAGTAACTGCTAAATATCGGTGGCATTAATACTCATTAAATAGCAAAGCTTAGAACACGTCAGCTTGGATTGTTTTCTACAATGTTACGTAATGTTTTTATTTAATAAAAACCTTAATATAACTAAATATTTCAATTTCATTTTTTTCCCAATTTCTCTCCATAAAATAGATAGAATAGAATATATTTTCGAAATTGTCATTCTAAACCGCCTTCGTGTTTTGTGTTTAGCATCACATTTGAAATTCATTTCTATTCATCTATAGAATTTTTCTAATCAAAAAACATAATTAGTAATAATATATTAAATTATAAATGTCCATTTAACACCTATCCAAAATGCATTTTTTTTAACGTATAGCTCATTATAAATAACATTATTAAATCTAATTTAGATAATGTCATTAGCCTATCCGATGTTACAGCAGGAAATTGGTTTTCTGAGATAATTTTAATGAACTCTCAGCTGTGTTCTTTCCGATAAATTATTTTGGTTCCAAGTTAATTGAGTAAATAATTCAAACTTAATTAAGGATTGGAGCGTAATTTATACCTTGTAATGGAGGTCGCATTTCTACAGTTCAGCTATCGATTGTGTATTATTTATCGTTCGTGTATTGGTATAGTAAGTATAGTGATAATATCGGTTAGAAAACACATGTTAAATTAATTTAAATGTAAATAATCAGTTCTATAAATAAAAAGATAGTCGCGCGGAAAGTTAGTTACATAGCAATATTTATAAGTTCTAAAACATTGTGTACGCATAAAATGATACAAGAAAATATGACATCACAAATTTTACACACGTATGTGTGTGGTACTCTCTTGACAGAGCGGTCGTGATCCCTATGTAGTATTAGTAGTAGAAGGGAAGATGTAATGCCATCGTTTCTATCAGAGGTCACTCATTCAGTGAAACTCTTACGGCAACATTGATCTGCTAAGGTAAAGATAGTAAGCAGTACTTATCATCTTTCAAAGAATAACTTTGACCTCTTACTAAACAATTTCTATTGAGCCAAAATTATATTAATTTAATAAATTAATTATATATATATATATATAGCATTACTGAATGTTTAAAAACTGTTCTCTATAAGTAACTTTTATGACATACAAGCTTAATATTTGGGTCTTTCTTGAGAGATGAGGTATACAATATGTTCATTATTAGACGAGGTTGGTGGTAGACCGTTTACGTAAGCAAAACGTATTTATAATTAATTTTTTGTTTCTTCTTTTAATTTATTTTTACTAAAAGGCCGCCAACGCACTCGCAAGACCTCTGGCCTCCTGCCAGTTTGCCCCGTTCTATATAAAAAAAAATATATACATAAACAGAAAAGTACCTAAGACAACTTTTGAAGTACCCTGTACCACAGTACTAGGCCCGGGCTTCACTAGATACAAATCACAGTTTAAGATTGTCAAAACGTTTGGGTACCACACGCCTACGAAATATTGTCTATCTGAATTTAGAATTTTTAGTAGTTAATTTTATTTCTAAATATAACATTATTATTGTAATATCAGTCGATCAGTCGGACATAATTTTTTTAATACATTTAATTCATCAAAGGTTTCATGTGTAGAAAAATTGTATTTGACGTATAGTAAATTGTAACATTACACACAACTGTTTGAGACAACGTCACTCGCATGATTTAGTTCCAAGTGAGCATGAGATCTGACTTAATTGAAAGCGGCATAACTACAAGATGCATTTGATTTGACGTATTTATTAACGTGTATTTACGGATTCGAATAATGGAGATAAAAGCTCATTTATATCTATATGCATTAAAACATAGCTTATAAACAACGTATTCTGACAAATTTTTTTTAGCAACGAATTTTTCATAATTATTTTTATTGAATAGGGGGGGGGGCAGACGGGGCTAGTCGGGCGGTCGCCCAAACAGAGCATCACGCAGACCACAGACACCAACCTTTAGTAGTGAGATACCGGCATTTAAGGGAGGAATACACTCGAACTTTGAAAATAATAGCTTATAAATTATAATGCTTGGATATTGCAATTTGCATTAGATATGTTTTATATTTGTTAATCGTATTATATCTTTGAATCACCAAATAGATCTCAAACGTTACCCGCTGTCAAAAATATATCCAGGACCAAATTAAAAAATTAATAATAAGCGAGACGCGCATTCTTTCTTTGTTACTTTTCATTATTTGGATTTACGATAGTAATATGATGTCTGCCTCAAGTAGTGATAATGAACATAAATACAGAAGCGAATGTTATATAGATAACAATGTGATACAAAACCTGTTACTTAAAATATCAAACGTAATTCTTCTTCATAAGTTGCACTTATTAAATAAAAGGTAGCATTATTTATTGCTCAGGATTGTCTATTAAAAATACTGGTTCATTTTTTTTACTTATTTTTAAATCAATTCTTGTTAGTCTCATTATCAGTCTCATACAAAAATATCGACGAACAATACACTTCCACAGGTGTAACACTAGACTGGTCAAATTTTATTTTTTAATCTTTCTAAGAATTTTTAAAGGTAAATTGCGGTGTTGTGCAGATGTGAAGTTTTGGCGTCGGTCCCGACTGGGCGATATATCACAGGACATTGACAAACAGGACTGCTGCAATCGCGGATGTCGCTGTCTACACTTCCGTGCCGCTATGAGTAATGCTCACGTTTGTATTGTTAACATAATTGTTGTTTACATCTTCAGTGCAATTCTACTTATCTTGCCGAAGCCGCGCACAAATTATTTGAAGAGGTCGATTGGGTACGAGGGTGTGCAACTGTTTAATAGGTTTCCAGCTAAAATTCGCAATATTGGCGTGTTTGACAGATTCCAGGGGGCAGTAAAAATGCATGTCAAAGTGAATAAAGTGAACTAAAATTGGGACGTGTCTCGCTCATAATATTTAGTTTCTCATATAAATAAAAAATATTTTTTTGTAATGAAAAATAAAGTTCTTTAAACATTAAATAATGATCTAATTAGACCTGACTGCTCTCTTAGCCTAAGATTATATTGCACATGGTATATATTATTATTTTTTATACAGAACTGAACACACAATCCACAATACCTCCTGATGTCAAGTGCTGATGACTGTGCTTATTGGTAGGCATGTCTGTCCAAACGACGCTTATTTCACCGCCGCCTAAATGAACACATATGAAACTCTCTAGGGAAGATGGAATGAGAGAAGGGGCATCGTGTAGTGCGGCACCTGGGGATGTCAACAACAAAGGGGTGAAACTTTTTGCGTGATGAGTGTTGTTAAAAAAGAGGATGACGGAATCAGGTTGTAAAGTTCCATGGAGCATTCTCCGGAATACAATCTATAGAAGACAGAAAGCCAGGCAACTAAAGGGCGATAGTCAAGATTTAATAGTTGTGTTTCAAGTTAAAATGTTAACACAAGTAAACATAAATTTATATCCCTAACATTCGTAGAAATCAAAGGGAAGTTTTTCATGTTAAATCAGGATAATAATATTATCGCAAACGTCTCAATCTGTCTCTGACGATCGCTGTGCTCGATGCGGATACGAGAAATATCAGTAATGAAATGTCAAGCAAACGGTGCATTTCTGCACAATTGCTACAATCATGAAACAATTTCGTTTTAAAGCTACTAAATCCGACGATGAGGCAGTCTTTTACGTTTTTTTTATTTCTTTAATAAGTTAAATCCTGTTTTGTGCATTTGAATGAAAGTTTATCAAAGGTATATGTATACCTAAACTTTAATTTGGTCATATGTATAAAAGTGAATCATTACCTCATACAGGAGATTGGAAGACATAACATCATACGATAATAATATTACATATGTGGCAAAGTTGTAACAGGAATTTAAATAACCTTATATATATATATAGTATATAGATAAATTAGGGTTCTTGTTAAATAGTCTTACTGTATTATTTAATTGCATAACATATTTTGTATGTTAATCTTCTTCTTTCATCAATTTTAAAGTGACACGAGAGTGAAAAAGATAAGACCATCACTGGCACATATAAAGGAAATATGAATGGTTATAGTTTAGTTACTTTTCAGAAACAATGCTCAAAAGTATCGTTTAACATTTAAACAATTATCAAAGTTATTGAATGTCTTCATAAAATTGAAAACGATAAATTGGATGATTTGAAAATTCTATTCACCATGAATAAAGGGAAAACTTAATTTTCACGGAGTTCATTGATCACGCCAAAAATAGCCTATAAAGGGTATAAAGAAAAATTCGCAGCAAAATATTCTTTAACATTTTTTTGTAAAATGGTGTTCAGCCGTCCCATTCAATGATCGAAGTTTGCTCGTATTTCTTCTTCGTTATTCAAGTTTGATAATGAGAGGCTCTTGTAACCTAAGCCTTAACAGAATTAATTCTTAAACAATTTACAACACAGTAACAGTGAAAATTCTTTTGAAAATTGGAACCCTTTATTAGGGCGCATAAACGTGTGCTTTTCTAATTATATTTCATTACGGTAAATTGAATCAAGTCTTTCTCATCATAGGCCGTGATTTTAAATCTTAATATATATAAAGATTTATACCTGTCACGATGTTTGTCCGCGATGGACTCCTAAACTACTTAACCGATTTTAAATTAAATTGGCACACCGTAAGCAGTCTGGTCCAACTTAAGAGATAGGATAGCTTAGATCTTTTGTTATAGTCGCAATTTTATTTTATTGCAAATTATTTGTCTATATTTAATTGACAGTCACAATTATCTGTTAACTCCAAAAGATTCTGACAGATCAATAGGTGGCACTGCTATGGTAAAGTGACAAACGTGTCATATAAGCTACAATACAATACCATGATTACTACGTGTTATTGAGGCTAAAGTATAAATTAAATTTATTTTATAGTAAACGAAATACTATGAAATTCAATTATTTCTAATTTTTAATATTATTTTTTTTTTTTTTGGTGTTAGCATAGCCAACCACGTATTACTTAGACCGAATTGTAAATCAAATTCAAATTAAAGTGACAATAATACAGTGAAATTATTCTTTCGTGTCACGGTATTAAGGCAAACTAAAACCACATTAAGGAGAAACGAAGTTTGCGGGGGCAGCTAGTACATATATAATAATACTAGCTATTGTACAAACATTTTAATAAAAATAATATTTATACAATAGATTGGTCTCGGCCATGGCAACTTATCTACTAAGACTTGCCATGTAAGGGAGAGATAAAGCGTAGACATACAGACTGAGACCCGATACGACTACACCAACACGACACGTTCAAACACCGGGAACTTCCAAAGTTAGGGCTGCCTTCTACAACTTTAAACAAATTTAAATAACGTATATTTTACATTTCTCCACTCGAGACTCGAACCTGAGACACCAAGATCTTTCAAGTCAAACAAGCCACTAGATCAATAAGGCGATTCGTTATTAGGGCGTATGGTTGAATTATATTTAATTAGGGTAATTTGAAACATGTATCTGTAATTATATATGATTTCTATATATGCTTATTTAATTATACAGTGGGGCTTTAGTTACATTCTTATATAACAATACATAAACAGGATATAATAACGTACAATTTACTGGCTTTTTATAATGTTACTACATAACCTATGCTATGTTCATCATATTTCACGAGGTGCAAATTCGCATGCAATTCCTAAATCTCTGAAGTTCGATCCGAAGACATCACCGCTCTAAGTCCCGAATCTGATTATTAACCTTATTATAATTTATAGTGATCAGTGTTGGCCTAGTGGCTTCAGCGTTCGACTCTCATCCCTGAGGTCGTAGGTTCGATTGCCAGCTGTGCATTGGATTTTATTTCTAGGGGCGCATTTAACAATAGCTCGAACGGTAAAGAATAACATTGTAAGGAAACCGGCTTGCCTTAGACCCAAAAAGTCGACGGCATGCGATAGGCACTGAAGGCTGATCATCTACTTGCCTATTCGATTAACAAATGATCATGAAACAGATACAGAAATCTGAGGCCCAGACCTAAAAAGATTGTAGCGCCATTGATTTTATAGTAGTAGTCGGTGCCCGATGTCAGTCCGTGAGAAATTCAGTTGTAATATGTCAAATTGTGACAGTGTCATAATATTAGTAATTTGATCAGAATGTATATACCTTATTCTAATAGACTATCAATCAGTATAGCTAAGGGCTAAGCCGTAAGATATTTGTAAGAAAGCGGTAAATTATTCATTTTATTTATTAATTATTTAGCAAATTCCTGACGCAGAAATTTTTTTTTGCAGAACTCTGTTTTCAACACCACCATGCTTAAATTTATAGAATTAGCACAACACAATACAAACTAAAATAGGTTTTTATGTAAAAAAGTTCTAAATTATCGACGGTACCTAATATAATTCTAACAAGATGCTTCCTCGTACGTTTAAAATTACTATTCACAATAAATGGAGTTTCTAAGACCTTACCTCAGCCACAGTTTAAACGAATAGAACGTGTAAATAGCTCACTTAACCCAAGAATATAAAACAGTTTAATCTTGACGTTCTCAACGTACGTGTAGCTGCAACTTTGCAGTAGTCAAGAAATGTTGGAACTCTTGTTAGGTGACTTTGTCACTTTTCACGTCGAGCTGCGGAGTAAAGTAGGGTTCAAAGTTTACACTTTTTAGTTCCTTAGCGTTATATGAAAAAGCTCGTTTGAAATATCAATTCAATAGAATAGAAAACTGAACTTATACAACTGAGTTCGAGTATATGTTTGTGACGGTTCAAGATGTCGAACAGGAGTTACATGAAATCTATACTAATATAGTTGAAGAGTTGTTTTTTTTAACTTAATCTCATTAACTACTGGTTAAGGGTGCGTGTGGACGAGCACGGTGTCGCAGTTTCATAGTGTACCTATAATTGATATTATTTATATATCACGGTACTACTTGTTTTACAAGCGGAGTTTGAAACAAAATGTTGCAAAACAGGAAAAAAATATTTCTTTTAATTCCTCCAGTCCACGCGCTGCATTGATGACGAAACTGAATAAAAATTTATGTATTATGAAATTGTTTCTCTTTAAAACTTCCAAAAAATGTTTGCGATAAAAAAATTCTGCCTTTGACTTTTAACATACATCATCATTCTGTGTTGTTGTTAAATAATTCCTAATGAGAACCTGATTTTATATATGATTTAAAAATGCAATACAACAAGTCAACACGAAGTTTAAATTCCAGGAATGTTTCCTTTTTTTTTAGAAATCCTTTAGAGAATCTGTACACAATATAAATCCGTTTACATTTAAAATAGGGACGCAAAAACTTTCTTGAACGGCCGCGTAAATTAAAACCTGTATGTGTTATATTCATTAGCCTGACAAAAGCTACCTTTTTGTTGGCTAAGATGACCTCCTATGCAGATCGGGCTTGAACCTATTGTACTGATTTTTATTTAGCACAAAAGCACCCGCCATTTTGTTAGGGTATCCCATTACGCGCACCGGAAGTGTGAGCACAAAAGGGAGAAGGAATGGTTTGGGCTCAACTCTTATTTATTCAGGAACTCGTAGGCGAAAGTATACGTAATTCATGCGTCCTTATTAAAAGTACAACCATGTCGAAAAAATAAATGCTGTTTTGTAGAAGATCGATCGTATTCTTACAGTGCCTAAATATTACAAGTCTGGAGAGAAGACGGGTATAGGGTAATTATACATGAAAGCAATTTATATGCCTATAGACCGTGAATCCAGAGAGCAGGCATTACCAACTGACCATTCAGAGATAATTAATTGTAGTTGAAATTGTAGATAAAGGTACTTCACACGAGTAACTATTAAATGGATAATTTTAAAAATACATTAGAATAGAGAGGATATTTTAAGACTTTATTAAAGAATACTTATTTTTGTGCATTTATCAAAATCAAGGGAAAAGTATTTATCATGGAAGTATATATTAGTACATGAGCTGATTGAATTAGTGGTTTTTCCATTCATAATAAGTATAATCCAAAAAGCAGTTGGGCAGTGTCGACCTAGTGGCTTCAGCGTGCGACTTCCATCCCTGAGGTCGTAGGTTCGATCCCCGGCTGTGCACCAATGGACTTTCTGTCTATGTGCGCATTTAACATTCGCTCGAACGGTGAAGGAAAACATCGTGAGGTAACCGGATTGCCTTAGACCCAAAATGTCAACGGCGTGCCTCAGGCACAGAAAACTGGTCACCTGCTTGCCTATTCGATTAACAAATGATCATGAAACATATACAGAAATCTGAGGCCCAGTATTTTTATAAATCCAAAAACATATAAAAAAAAATATATATATGAATAATGAATAATCAATTGCAATTTATTTGCCTGGAAATGCACTTGATACTATGATCTTTAGATATTTAATACGTTTTCATAAAATGACTCTAATTGCACCGTTTTAACTAAAGAAAGAGACTTCGATTACTTTACTTAGAGTGCTTTTAGACCGATTTAGTTATTATAAATAAGGGGTAACTAGCATTATGTCTCTGTGCTTAATAGCTATATCTAGTATTATAAATATAAAACTGTGGAATACTATAATTTTCATTTATAATTATTATTTATTTCAGATCAACTATCCATGTTTTTTCAATTGGGTGCATATCAATCCAGCAAACAATTGACAAAAGTCCTTATGAGTATGGATAGCGGACCAACGCCTTAGAATCGCCTAGTTATAAATAAAATTGTAAACCGATCATTGAACTAAATGAAATAATTTTCTGAATAAAAATGACGATTATAAACAATAGATCACTCGATTTTACACTGCAGTTCTACAATGTTTAATTAAGCGTAAGCTTTTCCTTTGTTTATGGTCAATTTTAGTAGCTATGAATGTGTACGAGTATTAAAGGAGACGTAGTTTTTGTCGGGTTATAGCTTTAGGCATTGCTATGAAGCAAATTTAAGAATCGTTTTAAGTTTATTTTTATGGAAAAGGAGGCACCTGCAGTGGAGGTTAGCAGGTGCGTTGCCGGTCATTACGGTAGCGATACGATTTTCTCTTGACCTCTGATGATGTAATTTAGCCGCAGGTATTAATCCGAAAAGTTTTTCGGAACACTCCCATAAATGCGATAAAAGATATAGAGAGCAACTTCTCAAGCCGATCCGAGGTTGTCTACGATTAAGCGAAGTAAGCATCATCTATCTATTCATCACAATTTGGCAGAAGAGACTAAAGAGAACATTAAATGGTCAGAGACAATTAAGTCCAAGGGAGGCGCTAGCGTTGGCGTTAGTTTGGACACAGCGAAAGCCTTCGATCGGGTGTGGCACAGAGCTATGCTCTCGAAGATTCCAGCTTACGGGCTTTGCGAGAAATTATGCGACTGGATCTTCAGCTTCCTTCTTAGCATCAAGGTCGTCATCAACGTAGCATGTTCTTCTGCAATTCACAATCATATGCAACATTAATTGCTATGCGGACGACAGCACTGGGGATACTCTTTACACAGCAGGTATTTCTCTATGAGACCGGAACAAACTTGTGTCTGAAGTTGAAACTCTCCTACTATGTGGAGTCTCGGACTGGGGAGACTAATCCTAGTCTTATTAACCCCATGAACTTGTGTCAAGTTTCCGTTTTTGCTGCGTTTTCCGCTAAAAAACCCATTGTCAAGACTCCTCTTTTCGAAGACACTCTTCTTAAAGCCTAGCCAGCATCGGAATACTTGGCGTTGACATGACCAAAGAAAAGTAGTCAATCAAAGAAGGGAACCAGTCAATTGTGCCAAATCAAAGTTAAAATAACGAATATATACAAATTTTTCTACTTCGTTGAGTCTCGTAAAACTCGGACAATCAGACCTACAGGGCAAAAACTCACTCATTTCAAACTTTTGTTCAATTGTCGAATAAATTCGCCTAAAACCATTATTAAACCGATTCAGATGAAAGATGAGTTTAAAGTAATTTTATCAGTTTTATATAGATGTAAGATTGCATCTTAAGAAATTTAAAGGGCAGTTATTATGATAAAACTGGAGATAGATCCAAAAATCAAGTATCTTAGACACAAAGGGCTAAAACGGCTAATGCCAAAGACAAATGATCATATCAGATTGAATAGAATGTTCATATTATTAATGTGGAACTTTTTGAAAATAACATTTTTTTTGCAATTGTGCTGAATTGTTGTAATCTTAGTTGGTGCGGCTTTTGACCCTCAGGTCGTAGGGTCCACTCCCGGCTGTTCAACAATAGACTTTACTTGTACTCGTACGTAAACGAAAACAGCGTGAGGAAACCGGCACGCCTTAGAAAAGTCGACGGCGTGAGTCAGGCACAGTAGGCTAGATCGCCTACTTGCTTTGCTTAATATATATTACAAGACAGATAATGATGTCCGAGTCTAAGGTCATGGATTGTAGGGCCACCGTTTTGATAGGGCATTTTTGTTTACTGTTAAACATTTTATCTCATACAAAACGATTACTATACAAACTAATATGTTTGTAGTAAATAAATGTGTGTTAAGGTAGAAATCTACATAAAAATAATGTAAAAACAGATTAATAAGAAAGAAAAATTAAAGTGAAGGCAGCGCCAAACATATCACCTTGACGACTATTCAATTTTTTTAATAGTAGCATGAACAAGATACAAGGTAATTGACATTTATATAGCCTTTATTCTATAAATAATAATTATATTGGCTAGTTTACTGATTAATAAACGTACTATTTAGAGTTAGATCCTTTATATAGTGCGTAATAACTCTATCTACTGGGTTAGACCGAGTAGATAAAAGCAAATAGCCCTCTAGGCGTCTAATGAAATCCCGACAACGCGCGTTGCATTTTAATTGAATTACATAATTATCTAAGTCAGCAACTCTAAGCTTAATTTTTTAATTTCGTTTACCTTCAACATGGTAAGCAAACCAATCACATATGATAAAATTAAATTTACCTAATTTACTTAAAAATAATTAATTTGATATATTTTCCACTATATTTTTTAAGTTACTTGCAACATCAAAAAAAATGGGATTTGTCTCAACACTGGCTTATTTTAGGCTTATTTAGGATAAATTTCAGCAATGACACTTAGTCCAAACTTTGTCAAAATCCAATACGTTTTTAACATCCGGGGGCACAATAAACGCTATCTCGTTGCTGAATATCACCCTTAGTTTACTTAAAAGGTTCAAAACTACATATAACTTCGCGATTTCGATGCCAATATTGAGTTTTCGTACCTCCATCCCAATATCCGAGTTCCAGCCATCGACACTTGTTTTTATTTCTTTGATATAATTAAAAAACATACCTTTTAAGAACTTGTATAAAAGCTAGTAGCATATATTTGTTTATTCAATTGTTTTCTTGTTACTACCGGAGAATATAAGGATGTTCATAATCGAGCTATGTAGCGGTTTAATGGAATCGTGTTCATGATGCGGTCGCCTGCAACATTCCAGATTAACCTTAATTAAGTGGATGTTTTGAAAGTTGGGAGAATTTATCTGGTAAATACAATCTGCCATGCGACATGAAACTTTTAATGTTGCACATTATTTAACTAGGTGATTCGCCTGAAAATAAGAATATAGAAAAAATAAACTTGAAATACCTATTAATATGATTTACGTTTGGATGAATTTGAACTGTTCCCTATGTCGGAATTAAATTTGTATAGGATTATCCCCTTATGACTTTTAGTTCCCAAAAACGCAATCAAATTGCAAATTCAGTTGCATATTACAAAAATTAAGGACATCATAATTATGTTTTGTCATATTATTATTTTTATATGGGAAACTAACGCTTTCTACAGACAAATACAACAACAGATTGCAAGTGGTACGCTCTTCTCTTACAATTCATGAAAAAAGATAAAAAAATTGAAGTTATAATAAGAGCTGTATTGGCTTAGTGGTTAAGCGTACGGTTCACCTGGAGATTGAGCAATCCCCCAACGCGATGGGTATTTTCGCCCTCGTGGGCATACACATTAACACTTCGACATACAGTAAAGGACACTGAATTCCCATGTCTAAAATATTGTTAATTTTTAAAATACATATATATCAATAAATTAATTGTATCTTAATTACATCTCAACATTAAGTTTAAATATGTAAAGGAACACATTGTTATCTCCGCAAATTCACTTTGTCTGAAGCTATAAAAATGATACATTGCAGTACTTTATGCCGTAACGCCTCGAGGCTTAGGCGTTTGGGACGTATAAGGAATGCCCGGCTCATAAACATAATCTCTATCATCAAATGATATCGATGTGAAAATGTATTTTTTCCTTCATTTTAAGCGCCATAAGTCGTTATATATTACGCGTTACATAATAGCGTAGTGAAAATTTAATGGTGGTTAAAAATCGTAGAAAATTATACTGGTGTTTATTGACGCTTACAGCATACCTAATTAAAAATATAATCTCAATACATCAGTTAAAGGCCTTAGATAATTTCCAGGACACAAGAATAATTGAAAATTAATACCAAAAATAGCAGAAGTAAAATTTAAAGTTAAACTATAATGAAACTTAAACAAATATTTTTAGTTATAGTCAGTAATGGGGATGTCAAAAACAGAGAAATACAGTGTTACAAAAGCTTCTCGATCGTACAAAAACTATGTTATACGCATAGTATTTTATCATAAAACACATTTTTTGGATGAAAAATCTCAGTATACTCTCAGAAGTAAGCTTCCCCGACCGACATATTATGTCTATAAATTTTGTAGACGTGTCCAATATTTTAGACGTTTTCACCGGCCTGACCTGTTTAATAAATCCTCTAGGATACGTGGATTGGTTGCTTTGGGACATTTTATTACAACAGCATATCATTTCTGTTGTGATTTATCCGTGAATCGGATCTACAATAAAATGCCAGTGTTAAATTTATTTATCACTACCCAGTGTATATGATTATTTGTCGCTTTATATACGAGTGTCAGCTCGCTGTGATATGAAGTGGATATAAAAATCTGACTGGAACAGAACTCTTACAAGCGATAAAGGAAACGGCTTTATAGCTTGTAAGCGTTCTGTTCGTCTACGTTTGTAATGCGTATGCATGAAATATATACAGTGATAGAAATCTACATAGTGATAACAATCTATATAGGAACTTAACACGGTTGATTTTAATGAAACAGTATAGAAAAAGGAATCATTTACATAAACTTTTGTTAAATAAACAATATCAACTAAAACGGTAGATATAAATCGTCGTCTCGATGGCTTTGAACATTTAATGACAAACATTTCGTAAATCGTTGTACTGCATAAAATCGTTTGAACATCAACGTTTAATAATACTTCTGTCGACGTTTGATATAAATTATGATTGTATATTTACACTTCGTTACCTTATACAAAAACATACTGTTCAGATTTCATTTGAACATTGACCAACTGCTGACACGACTGACGTGTGTTACAAAATGTTAATAGCTGAATACACCAACAGCTCCCTTAAATAATATTATGTATGTGTGAATAGGTGTAAGTAGTATTTAAGATATTGTCTTTGAACAGTAAAATCTAAAGAAAAAAAAATTGAAAAAAATCCACTAATAATAATATGTATAAACAAAAATGTACAAGGTAATCCAAGGGTGAACTGTGTCATAATTAATATATATAAGGAGTTAGTTATTATGAATGAAAAAATTTAAAAACAATAATGTTAATTGACCATTAAAATGCTCGTTGGTATGATTGTTGGAAGAATGGGCTTTGTGAAACTTACTTCAATTTCGTGTATTTTGGTAAGATTATTAAGATTTCTTTAACAGTAATCGTTATATTTCAGTGTCAAACCATCCTCGAATCAATCGATAAATCAATAAAAATCCATACGGACCTTTGACTTTAATCACACACTTACTGTTTTAAATAATTATCTTAATGAATGATAATTTAAGACATATATTTAAGCTAGTTATTTTTATAACCCTGTAATCTTTTAAATTTATGTGTTTTACTTAGGTATTATAATTTAATCCTGGTATTCAAGGAACAATTACGGTAAATTAAGGCGAAAAGTATGCATTTTACCTAAATTTGCTTACCTCATTTATACATTCTTACCAGCACACTATCACATTCAATCCACCAGGTGCTAACCTTGTACTTCTACTTTTTTAATATTCTAAACTATACTTCTTTGTTTTATTATATAAGATTTTTATCTATGTTTCGGACTCAAACTAAATATTTACTTATATCGTGTCTTTTTTTAAATTGTGTTTATGCTGTGAGGAAAAAAATAGTTGTTTACTATATTAAATGCAGAAAATAAACTTGTTTTTATCTTAATAGGAAGGTAAAATAATCACAAAGTATACAGTAAAACGTTTCGTCTACAAACAATTATTGACGTCTATTCTGACAAATAAAGAAATAGAATGAACAAAAAATTGGCATTAATTGCGTCTGGGACATTGTAATGGATCTCACCCCAGTTAGAGGATGTGTCACTCAGTGTCACCAAGATATTGTAGTAATTATTTCTTTCTGTTGCTATTATGGACGAAATACAATGATTCACTTCCCTCTCCCTTTTAACGAGAATCTTCTGAGATTTTTTGATTAATACTCCAAGCAATGAATACATTTATTATGGAATTAAGAAATATCGTTTTGTTTTGATTTGTATATATCTAGTCCAGCCATAAATTCTTTTTCAGATGAAAATGCATTTTTTTAATGGAGTAAGGTAATATTATTAAAATTTATACCTACATATTTATTAAAGTCTAAGCAAAAAATAAAAACATATATTTTGTTTGAAATGGCCACCTTTGGCTTGTATACGGGCCTGTTCGCGCTAAATCAGTGTCCATCAAAGAAAGATGACAATTGTCGATTTGAGTTTGACACACGAACCGGAGATGGTAAGTGGTGTCCCGGCGTAATGGCGCAAGGGAGTTAAATTTTAACCGCTGTCTCTTGTGCACTAAATATATACCGTATAGCATTTACTTTTTTTTGATTCATCATTGAAGGATCCAGTGTTTGGAGTGAGATACACCACCTTTGATGGTATGTGCTAGTTTTAGTCGTATTGATTATTGGATTCCTTTTTTTATAATGCTGAGACGCGACAGCCGAACCAGCGCATATTATTTCACCGTGGGAAGGGAGTATCCTGGATATAGCTTCCGGATACCCAGGCCCACAGGCCTTTTTGGGTCCCTCGAGCAGTATATGTATACATATCTCTTAGTTAGGCATATTTATTTTTCGTATCTTTTTTATACGTTAAGTTTTAGTTTCGTTAAGTTAAATTGCCGGTGGGTATTTTCTTACCTTTACCCTTATAACGACAAATTTAATATAGATTTTTTTAAATATTATATGTATTTATAAACCTATATATATACATATTTATATATATCCGTATTTCGTATTTTCGTATTTAATAATAGATTGTGCCTGATTTGGTGAGAACGATCTTGCGTAATTAATATCTACCTACATCACTTTTTTCTAAAAATTGTTTCACAGTTAACGTTAGTAATAAATATGTTTATGGTGGAATTTAATTGTATTGTTGATATTCCATTTTATTTTAATATTTTTATAAAGTTAATTTTGGAATAATTAATAATTATTTCTAGATAACATGGATAAAAGAACAAGAACAAAGGCCTTTGAATGTTCACCAAACGAGTTGGAACATGTTCCAAGTTCCATATTATTATTGCAAGCACGACAAAATTCGTATTTTTCTAAGATTTAATAATTATATGATTTGACGTTAACCCTTGATAGTAAGGAAGACGAAAATTTTTTCCAAATCAAAACGTCTGATGAAGCATAATCCTCAATTCACTCCTTCTTTTCACACATGGGAGTCCTTTGAGGACCTGTACGCTATCACACAGGATAAGCTACAAATTAAAAGTACTACAGTTGAGGAGAAATTAGATCATCCAAAGTTAAAATTGCCTCCAATTAAATTACCACAATTTTATGGCGGCCCAAATAATTGGTCTTCAATCTACGAAGGCTATAACCATTTAGTACACAACAATAGGGAAATTTCAAATTCCGATAAGGTGTTCTATCTTTGTGGGCAACTAACAGGGAAGGCCCTTACTGTGATCACCGGCATAAACCCAACGGCAAATAATTATGATTTAATTTATTCTTCTTAACTTAATTGACAAATATCAAGACATACGGTTACTTGGCTTTTATTATTTGGATAATATTTTTAATTTTAAAACATTAACAACGTCGTCTACAGACGGTTTAAATAGTTTTCTTGATAATTTTGTTACATCAACCGCAGCTTTTGAAAAACTCAAACTACCTAATAAATTGCATTTTTTGTTTTTATTTTTGGCACTTAAAAATTAGACAACGAAACAATTATATCTGTTGAGAATTCCTTTAGAAAAGAAAAAATACCCTATACGCAATTAATTATTTTTTTAAGGGAATAGTTTTGGAACGAACAAATTCTACTATGATAAAACCGGCAGTTAAGAAGTTGTCCTGATTTTTTTTTAATTAAATACAAATTAACGATTCAATATCTTTAAAAAACGGAATTATTGCGTAAAATGTTTAAGCGTAAAACATAAAACCACAAATTGTAATTCTGTTAAAAGTTGTAAAACGTGAAATTTTCGTCAAATCCCAGTTTATTTGAAAAACAGGCGGAACCGTTCGAACCTGTTATCGAGGGACTGCGTACAAACGCTCGAGCCATTGATTCGCAGCGTGAGTCATTGTTAGTTGATAGTACTCCGCGTGTCGCATCTGGCTCCTTAGACGAACCTAATTACATTCACGCGCCGATTTCTCTATAAAATTAGACAAATTGTCTTGTAGACAACGGCTCCCAAAATAATTTTATATACGGGTTTAGTGGCTGTTCCAATGATATAATAGGGACAACTAATATAGTTATATTCTTTCGTTTTGACAAAAATATTAAATAACCTATTAATTCTTTAATCATGAAACGTATTACTGATTATTAACCCACTTCTAAGGTTGATAGATCGAAGTTGGAATATTTGTTTAACGTACCGCTGGCCGGTCAGGTTAATATGTTGATCGGTGCGCAGCTGTTTTCGAAACTATTCAAGCAGGGTCGTATCCAGTTACCGCCTGGTATGCCTGTTGCAGTTCAAAAAATTGGTTTTATTTTAATGGGTTAAGCACTTATTTTATCTTCAAAGTTGAATATAAACGGTTCGTGGGATTTATGCGCTTACTCGAGTATGCCTTTGGAAAATATTTTGCGGAAATTCTGGGAGCTTCAGGAGCCGTCATCTAAGTCTTCCACTTTCCTTAATGAAAAAGAGGAAGAGTGTAAACGCATATATAAAACTACAACGAATCTAGGAATTTACGCACCGTTTCCAAGGGAAGTTTCGCCACTGCTCCAAAGATTTTAAAAGAGACTCAATGTCGCCGTGTCGTTTAGAGCAGGCCATGACCTTTAAAACTGACCCTAATTTGAATTCTAAGGAGTCTGGGCTAGATCCCAGTCTTCAGTCCAGTCTTCAGCACTTATGAAGTCGGAACGCTGGTTTCCAGCGAGGCTTGGCTGGTTCCTTGCCTTGACCAGGTGCAGAATCCGGCTGGAAAATCCACGGTATATTTAAAAAAATGTATTGCTTAGAGGTTTCTCAAAAAGATTCAAGACTGTTGCTTGATACACTTTGGCCAAAGTTTTCACTCCTGTTTCATAGAAATGTAGTTTTGTGACACCTTGACAAGACACGCCCCACCAAACCATCACTGACGCAGGAGGAAGACCTTTCCCACCACTTGAGCAGTTTCTTTAGAACTGTGAGCGTACACTTTATCATTTTGCATATGTAGTGTTCTTCAATCGTGAATTTTTTTTATAGGTAAAGAGGATATTTCTGTGCTTTTCACCTGCCTATCGCGACAGAAGGCGTTTTGGTCAATTTATCACTTAACATCAGGTGAGCCTCCTGCTCGTTTGCCCCCTATTTTATTAAAAAATTTTTACTCTGAAACTGACCTGCAGGTCTTGTTTTATAATACTCGACAGAGTCCTAACGGGAATCGTCATTTCTCGCAATAAGATATTTTGCTTCCTAATGGGGTTGCGACGAACTCTGGCTTTAACAGCATGAACAGCCTTCTAACAGCACGCGGGCGCCTCGATCTATTCTTGTCTTCGATAGACGAAGTGTTGTTGTATCTGCTAATGATACTATATACGAACATACGGATGATACCATCCCACTTTGTGCAAGGCGATCACTGCAATCCTATTTTCTTTAACACCCCAATTCATATTGTAATGTAATGCGAAATGACGCAAAATCTAAAGAAGTTTTTAAAATAATATTCAAAATAATTAAAAAGTTGAAAAAAATAAAAGTTTTTATGTAACAGTATATATGGCCAGGCTAGTTATTAGTTGTTATTATCTTAAGACCAATGTTGCATATCCATTTCATTCCAGCAATATCGTTTTTATTTTAAGGTCTACTCACAGTTTTGATAAAAAAATAATAAAATTATAACTATCAAAAAAATATTACATCATCTTCTATGTTTTGAATTTTGTTCTTCTATCTTTAGTCTAATAATTACAGTTAGTTATTTAATTTGAAACATCTTCCGTATATCTGAAAGAAGTGTATGCAACCCGAGACACACATTACACATACATTTAATTTGAAAGTCCCAACAAATTCGATAGTTGCTAACAGCGCAGTTAACATTAAGGCTCTTATAAAGGCTCGTAAGAAACAAGCAGGAATGCTTTCAGTGGACACAAGTCAATCTCCGCCCCCCACTGAGGGGATGATTAATCGTCGCAGGGAGTCCGTGCGGAAAATAACTATTTCTCATGTTTTCAAAAGCCTCTTTAGTGCGCCTGCCACGGACAGAACGTTACCCGCAACTTACGACTCGCTCCTCCACAATTATTGCCCCATCATAAGTGCTTAATGTCGAAAAAGGATTAATTAGTCAATGTTCATGAAATCATATTTATATTAAATAGTTTTTGAACTGGGCTTAAGTGTATTTGTTTGACCTATAAGTTCATATACTTTAATAAGACATTTGAGAACACTAATTCGATGTTTAAAACGACTATCCTCATAAAATCAAGAATCATATTCATATGATTTTTATCCAATCATCATTCGTAGTAATAAAATAGTTTATCGCTGATTTGAACTATATAGTAAACAAGTTTTCATTTAAGCCAGATTTTGAAATCCTTTTGAAAAATTAACTTTAATTAAATTGTTTTAATAGGGATTTGTCATTTAATCCATACAGAAAGACCCAATTAATTTTCACTCGATATATTTGATTAATTCTTCAAATAATTATTTGGTTTATATAACAAACGCTGCATCGTTACAATTCCGTAATTAATGTTCAAGTAATAATTAACAACGCTCCAGCGAGTGATATCCATTTATAATTGAATGCAAACATCGATGGAGCTTATGAGTTTTCTTGTTTAGCTAAACATTCACATGGAAGCATTTTTATTTGTGTTTTCAGTGATTTCGTAAACGTGATTTTTCCTTATAATTTATATTTATACAAAAAATATAAACGACAAATGGTGACTTTCACCAGTATAATACTCGGAACGGAGCTAATTTAAGCGTAAGACCAACCAAGCTCCAGAAGATAAACCACTATTTATATGGAAATTGTATTCGTTACAACAAAACGAAATAAGAGAATTGTAACTAAATAAATTCAATGCCCTTGTTAAATATAAATTAATCAATAAAGCTTTTTATAAATTCGACGAATATTAAAACGATCCTAATCCTTGGGATTAGTTTGCTCCAGTTTAAACAATTTGTATGACTCAAAACTTAGCGATTAAAAAGAGTAGTGGAAAGTTTCTTGCCAGTTCTTCTTTCCCGCTCTACGCACTTGACTTGCGAACTGGTAGTGAATGTAAATTTAGAATGAATTTAACTCCTTTTTTGACGTTCATAAATGTACTTGTTTTCCTAAATAAAGTTATTTTAACTTTGACTTTTGACTTTATTTGTATAAAATGAAGTATTCCACAATTTCATTTTACTTATTTGTCATGTTTTATTAGAATACTAGCAGGCAGATGTTTTCCTGAACACACGAAAAAAATCTATACCATTCTTAAATCCTCATAAAAAAGTTATTGAGTCAAGGCGTTAAGAATTTAATTACACGTACTGAAGGTTAATGTATAAAAAAATTGGCATTGGTGCTGCGAAATATAATATAATAGGAGACATTTGGATTTTCCGCATATTAACCAAAAAGCTTTCCAGGTTATCCACCATGGGTATTAATAAGCTAATTTTTATTAATTAACTAATTTACAGTTGTCGCCTGGAAGAGATCGCACGAAAGCGATAAGGCCGCCAGTTGCCCTCCTTTTGATAAATTAAGTTCATTTTTTATATTGTCCCGCCGAGATACGTGTCTGAAGACTGAAAGGATGCGAGATTGTACTGTTGAAAAGAGACACTTCTTAATACTGAGTTCTTGAAGTATCGAGACTTTTGTAGACAATATTTTACTTACCACAATTGAATTGGTATGTAAATCAGTGAAAAAAGCTTTATTGAAATGCAATCATGTGAAAAAAAGAAAATTATCAATTACATATTGAGACTATATATATACTGATGTAGTACTAGAATAGAAGAAGACTAAAACTAGTAGAAATAAAGTAACATATTTCCCAGTTGCTTTCGAACCGAAAAAACCATACTTAAAAGTTCCCTGCGTAAATAGCTAAGTGAAAACTACAAACCAATATGTTGACTAGAAAATGACTGTTTCCTTTCAGTTTGTGAAGTCGTGCAGTTTATGAGAAAACTTGCAGACACGATGTGGCTATAGGAACTTAGGGACAAGTGCTTAGGACGTGACATCCGACATTAAGTGGCCTGAATTCTTGTTTCTACGTTCAACGATTATTTAAATAAAATGTAGCAAAGGTAAGGATGTATATGGTTTTTTGTTATATTTCTCCAGAAGACATGTGGTTTTACAACTTGAGACAATAAACTGATTATGTCAGCTCGTATCAAACTCAATCCAATACAGAATATTATAAGTTTATATATTTAGTTATACAACAATATCTACTCATTATTTTTTATTATTCCTCAGTTTATCTGAGTTTCAACTAAGTTTCTGCTCGATATTGATGGTTCGAAATCGTATTGGCATCAGTATTCTAGGATGTCTAGAAATAAATAGTAATTCATATTTTATGCTCATTATCATTTGTTCTTTCTGTTGATCGCAAGGACGAAGTGTTCTTGCATCCAAACTTATGAAAGTAGTGTCTGTCAAAATCTTTGTAACCTTGTCTCTTAAAACTTAAATTTCAAACATACATAAAAAATACAAAAACATTCACCACATATTCGCCTTCATCGTATAAAGCCGTTTAATCTCTCAATTAGGGCAGATTCTGTGATCATCAGTTGTTCTATGCCTGACAAACTTTTTTAGGTTAAAGATATGCCGGTTACCTCACAATGTTTTTCCCTTCTCAGAACGAGCGTGTGTTTATTGTGCACATAAAAATGCCCTGATGACTAAGTTGCACATTTACGGTACAAACGACTCTCAACGGTGAGTCTTCAGAGTTGAGACTCGCGCACAGTTCAAAATAAAATACGATTGCTACATTGTGTTGCCGTTTTATCGACTAATTATAATACTTGACCAGGATCAGTGAAATGCGAGCGAGATAATAATAACCACTTTATTTATATCATAAACAACACAAATATTATTTACATAATTAATAGTTATAGGCGGTCGTACCGTTAAGGGTACAGTTTTTCCAGATAACAAATTTTATTATTGAATCTATAACAGCGAGGACCTTAAGCTCTTAATTTAAAGGCACATAGTTTAAAAGTGTAAATAAAGACTGAATATGCCCATGAGAAACGATTTAAATAAAACCATCCGATATATTTTTGGAACAAAGATATAAACAGACAAATTATGTGTATCTAGGTGCCAATTGCTAAGTAGGGAAGTTAAGTGCTCCAAATATACTGTGAGTACAGCAGGAAACAGTTTACGAGTTCAAACGATGAGTTAAATGGGCTAAAATAATATTGTTACGTATCGTTAAAGTGGTTAGTAAAATGTATGTTGTATTGTGTAGAGATTTCAATGTTGTATGCATGGGAAAACAATATTAGATCTTTAAGATTGAGTATGAATAAGTTGCCATTGCAAAATATACAATAAATAAATCAATGGCGCTACAACCTTTTAAGGTCACCACAGATTTCTGTATCAGTTTAATGATCATTTGCTAATCTAATAGGCAAGCAAGCCTTAAAAGGCCTTTTAGGCAAGCCTTCTGAGGCTGACACAGGGCGTAGACTTTTTGCATCTAAGGCTTGCCGATGCTCACGAAGTTTTTTTTCACCGTATGTGTGGTTAATGCGCAAATAGACAGAAAATCTATTGCAGCACTGCCAGGGATCAACATACAAACGTAGAGATGAGGATCGCACGCTAATTGCTTGCAATTACTAAATACATATATATATAATTAATTATATTTAACTAATGGATATTTTTATTAATTTTAAAAAAATATATACTTTATCACTTTAGTAAGACTTTCTTATGAAATACAGTCAAAAACTATAACGACATCGAAGAGACTACTTATATTTAGTCGTAAACCGTTTTGACTGTATTAATTTTTCCCTAAAGCCGTACTAGACAAGATTAAAATACTAGCAAACATTGCAATCTTTTTTTATTATTTTGAATCTGGTTTATTCATTCATAGACTTACGTGTATGATAAAATTTTATTGTATGTTCCTAAACCAAATCGAAACTAGAACGTATTTATCCCGACTTCACATTTACGCATACAAATTCGCTAATTAAAATCTCAAATTCGGCACGCCTCCCTTGTTACAAAGGAGAATTGTGGCTATGTTACCGGGTACCTTATAATTTGACATATTTCAAATATAAGCAATATATAAACAGTCCTGAATGATTAACGAACAACGGCAGCTATGTTTAGCGATTATATGTCACACTATATTTTAAAAATTAAAATCAATTGTTTAATTTATACGTACAAAATCAATTAGCTATAAGTAGTAGGTTATTTCATCTATAGTTCTGAGCTTATTCTTGAAGTTAAGAAACTGGTCTTAAGAGAACAATGTGTGAAATTGTATTATGGAATGAAAATACTCCATACGCATAACTGTTATGATTGTGTATTATATGTTTAGTATAATAGACCAGTGTCAGTCTGATGGATGGGTACGACTCTCATCGAGAAAGTTCTATCCCCGGCTATGAATCGATGGTGTTTCCTGCCTTTAACACTCGCTCATACGGTGAATGATAATCATTGTGAGGAAACCAGCATGCCTTTGAACCGAAAAACCTATGGCATGTGTCAGGCACATAAGGCTGATTACCTACTTGCCTACAAGAAATGCAGAATGGTCACGATAAAGGTCTCGAAACAGATAGAGAAATCTGAGAACTTAAAAGAACTAACTAGTATATTTTATATATTGTTAGTTCTTCGACTACATTTCAAAAAGCTTACAAATAATGTAGATAATGTAATAAGAGAATACGATGGCAATTGTTTTATCAGAATGGCAACACCACGCAATATCGCAGATATCTGTCAGGTTGAAAATGTCAATATGTCAAAGTCAATTTGTCAGTAGTTCGTTGGATGGACCGTTGTGTTCAGTTGCGATTCCGTCCGTTCTCGTAGTTTAATGAATCTAAGCTGACTCATCCTATCGGTGGTGGTTAATTAATAACATCAACTAATAACGTAAGTTATTTTTATTTATTTCTTATATTTTTTACCTTGTTATATTTTTGGTAATCTATAATGGAGAAACTCCCTCCAGACTCCCCTGATCCTCCGGATCTTCTCCGGTGGAATCAATGAATTTATCCCCCCCAGTGTTTTCCCAACCTGGTATCAAACGCAGACTCGATAATGTTAATGAAGGTTTAGCGGAACCTTCCAAACAACCAATGACTGATGTTCGGTCATTGGTCTCCCATCCACCTCTCACTGACTCACCTAAGTCATACCATATCAATGACAAGAGCCCTTTTTTGGTCCACGTTTCTTATCCTGAATTTGACCCGTCCTCTGATTCATCAATGCGTTCAATTAAATTTGGTCACTTTTAATAAAAAACAAAGTATCCAATATTGCTCAAGATGGTGTTAAGAAAGTGGCTTGTAACAGAATATCTGTTGAGTTTAAGTCGGGCTTAGATGCTTATAATTTTATGACTAATCCCATTGTACCTTCCCACAATTATTCTGTTACCATTCCTAATTATAATGAGAGGTATCTCAGCTGATTGGTGGATGCAGGAATTTGTAGAAACGTTAGAAATTCCTGAAGGTTTTGGTTTAGTCCTCTAGTCCAGATGCCTTAATCGCAACTTGAACTCTAATGGTCAAATCACATGGACTCCAACGCAAACTGTTGTTTTGACTTTTCCAGGACAATCCCTTCCTGAAAGAATATTCTCCTGCCATAATTCCCTTGAGACTTACTAACTCCCAACAATCCAGAGTCTTAACTGCTGTAGATTTGGTCATCAAAGATACAATGCCGATCGAAGCCTAGATGTTACCATTGTACTCTAGCCTATTCTAGCGATGATTGTAATATCCCATGCAAAACTGCACCATCCTCGTCCTCTTCATTCACTTTATACCAGCCCATTACTATTCCTTCCCAAGTTTCCCCTAAGTCTACATCATACAGGAAAACTGTATTTCTCCCTAGCGCCAAGCCAACATTAGATTAATCGTATGATAAGGTGGCCCATGAGGACATTTCTTCCAATTTACCCTCCTCTCTATCCAATGGTTGTACCTTAAACGCCCCTTCCCCATCAACAATGAAGTTTCTCCTAATGACAATCTTCTTGACTGCTTATGGTCAGTCATTTGTAACAATCCTATCTAAGAATGATGATATCCCCATTCCATCCCACGTTGCCCAAAAAATCAACTTGCTCCACACATTTCTCACCAATAATGGTGAATCTGGTAATTCAGTGGAATTGTAAGAGTATTCGTAGTAAAAAATCCGAAATAACCTTTTTGATCAATAAATTATCTCCATCCATTGTAGCCATTGGAGACTTGGTTATTGCCGGATTCCCGCTTTAGGGTTTCTGGGAATCGGTGTCTCCGAGATGACAGGGATGACGGCTATGCTGGCTGTGCTTTTTTGATGAGACGATCCCTCACCTTCCACTCATTAACCCTTCCTCTCAGTGATGGTATTAATGCTGTTGCTATGAGGGTTTTTAATATCTCGTTTATTGCTGTTTATTTTCCCCATGCCCATTTCGACTACATTTCTGATATTCGTTCTATTATTCTTTCGGTTCCTCCTCTTGTTGTCATATTGGGTGACTTCAATGCCCACCATGTTTCTTGGGGTTGTCATTTCTCAGATTCTTTTGGGGGACCCAACTTCTACTAGATTTACTCGATGATATAAATATAAGTGTCTTGAATAATGGTTGTCCTACGAGAAGGTGTCTTCCATCTCAGAATCCCGCTAGTACAGTGGATTTATCATATACCGTTCGAACCTGTTATCGAGGGACTGCGTACAAACGCTCGAGCCATTGATTCGCAGCGTGAGTCATTGTTAGTTGATAGTACTCCGCGTGTCGCATCTGGCTCCTTAGACGAACCTAATTACATTCACGCGCCGATTTCTCTATAAAATTAGACAAATTGTCTTGTAGACAACGGCTCCCAAAATAATTTTATATACGGGTTTAGTGGCTGTTCCAATGATATAATAGGGACAACTAATATAGTTATATTCTTTCGTTTTGACAAAAATATTAAATAACCTATTAATTCTTTAATCATGAAACGTATTACTGATTATTAACCCACTTCTAAGGTTGATAGATCGAAGTTGGAATATTTGTTTAACGTACCGCTGGCCGGTCAGGTTAATATGTTGATCGGTGCGCAGCTGTTTTCGAAACTATTCAAGCAGGGTCGTATCCAGTTACCGCCTGGTATGCCTGTTGCAGTTCAAAAAATTGGTTTTATTTTAATGGGTTAAGCACTTATTTTATCTTCAAAGTTGAATATAAACGGTTCGTGGGATTTATGCGCTTACTCGAGTATGCCTTTGGAAAATATTTTGCGGAAATTCTGGGAGCTTCAGGAGCCGTCATCTAAGTCTTCCACTTTCCTTAATGAAAAAGAGGAAGAGTGTAAACGCATATATAAAACTACAACGAATCTAGGAATTTACGCACCGTTTCCAAGGGAAGTTTCGCCACTGCTCCAAAGATTTTAAAAGAGACTCAATGTCGCCGTGTCGTTTAGAGCAGGCCATGACCTTTAAAACTGACCCTAATTTGAATTCTAAGGAGTCTGGGCTAGATCCCAGTCTTCAGTCCAGTCTTCAGCACTTATGAAGTCGGAACGCTGGTTTCCAGCGAGGCTTGGCTGGTTCCTTGCCTTGACCAGGTGCAGAATCCGGCTGGAAAATCCACGGTATATTTAAAAAAATGTATTGCTTAGAGGTTTCTCAAAAAGATTCAAGACTGTTGCTTGATACACTTTGGCCAAAGTTTTCACTCCTGTTTCATAGAAATGTAGTTTTGTGACACCTTGACAAGACACGCCCCACCAAACCATCACTGACGCAGGAGGAAGACCTTTCCCACCACTTGAGCAGTTTCTTTAGAACTGTGAGCGTACACTTTATCATTTTGCATATGTAGTGTTCTTCAATCGTGAATTTTTTTTATAGGTAAAGAGGATATTTCTGTGCTTTTCACCTGCCTATCGCGACAGAAGGCGTTTTGGTCAATTTATCACTTAACATCAGGTGAGCCTCCTGCTCGTTTGCCCCCTATTTTATTAAAAAATTTTTACTCTGAAACTGACCTGCAGGTCTTGTTTTATAATACTCGACAGAGTCCTAACGGGAATCGTCATTTCTCGCAATAAGATATTTTGCTTCCTAATGGGGTTGCGACGAACTCTGGCTTTAACAGCATGAACAGCCTTCTAACAGCACGCGGGCGCCTCGATCTATTCTTGTCTTCGATAGACGAAGTGTTGTTGTATCTGCTAATGATACTATATACGAACATACGGATGATACCATCCCACTTTGTGCAAGGCGATCACTGCAATCCTATTTTCTTTAACACCCCAATTCATATTGTAATGTAATGCGAAATGACGCAAAATCTAAAGAAGTTTTTAAAATAATATTCAAAATAATTAAAAAGTTGAAAAAAATAAAAGTTTTTATGTAACAGTATATATGGCCAGGCTAGTTATTAGTTGTTATTATCTTAAGACCAATGTTGCATATCCATTTCATTCCAGCAATATCGTTTTTATTTTAAGGTCTACTCACAGTTTTGATAAAAAAATAATAAAATTATAACTATCAAAAAAATATTACATCATCTTCTATGTTTTGAATTTTGTTCTTCTATCTTTAGTCTAATAATTACAGTTAGTTATTTAATTTGAAACATCTTCCGTATATCTGAAAGAAGTGTATGCAACCCGAGACACACATTACACATACATTTAATTTGAAAGTCCCAACAAATTCGATAGTTGCTAACAGCGCAGTTAACATTAAGGCTCTTATAAAGGCTCGTAAGAAACAAGCAGGAATGCTTTCAGTGGACACAAGTCAATCTCCGCCCCCCACTGAGGGGATGATTAATCGTCGCAGGGAGTCCGTGCGGAAAATAACTATTTCTCATGTTTTCAAAAGCCTCTTTAGTGCGCCTGCCACGGACAGAACGTTACCCGCAACTTACGACTCGCTCCTCCACAATTATTGCCCCATCATAAGTGCTTAATGTCGAAAAAGGATTAATTAGTCAATGTTCATGAAATCATATTTATATTAAATAGTTTTTGAACTGGGCTTAAGTGTATTTGTTTGACCTATAAGTTCATATACTTTAATAAGACATTTGAGAACACTAATTCGATGTTTAAAACGACTATCCTCATAAAATCAAGAATCATATTCATATGATTTTTATCCAATCATCATTCGTAGTAATAAAATAGTTTATCGCTGATTTGAACTATATAGTAAACAAGTTTTCATTTAAGCCAGATTTTGAAATCCTTTTGAAAAATTAACTTTAATTAAATTGTTTTAATAGGGATTTGTCATTTAATCCATACAGAAAGACCCAATTAATTTTCACTCGATATATTTGATTAATTCTTCAAATAATTATTTGGTTTATATAACAAACGCTGCATCGTTACAATTCCGTAATTAATGTTCAAGTAATAATTAACAACGCTCCAGCGAGTGATATCCATTTATAATTGAATGCAAACATCGATGGAGCTTATGAGTTTTCTTGTTTAGCTAAACATTCACATGGAAGCATTTTTATTTGTGTTTTCAGTGATTTCGTAAACGTGATTTTTCCTTATAATTTATATTTATACAAAAAATATAAACGACAAATGGTGACTTTCACCAGTATAATACTCGGAACGGAGCTAATTTAAGCGTAAGACCAACCAAGCTCCAGAAGATAAACCACTATTTATATGGAAATTGTATTCGTTACAACAAAACGAAATAAGAGAATTGTAACTAAATAAATTCAATGCCCTTGTTAAATATAAATTAATCAATAAAGCTTTTTATAAATTCGACGAATATTAAAACGATCCTAATCCTTGGGATTAGTTTGCTCCAGTTTAAACAATTTGTATGACTCAAAACTTAGCGATTAAAAAGAGTAGTGGAAAGTTTCTTGCCAGTTCTTCTTTCCCGCTCTACGCACTTGACTTGCGAACTGGTAGTGAATGTAAATTTAGAATGAATTTAACTCCTTTTTTGACGTTCATAAATGTACTTGTTTTCCTAAATAAAGTTATTTTAACTTTGACTTTTGACTTTATTTGTATAAAATGAAGTATTCCACAATTTCATTTTACTTATTTGTCATGTTTTATTAGAATACTAGCAGGCAGATGTTTTCCTGAACACACGAAAAAAATCTATACCATTCTTAAATCCTCATAAAAAAGTTATTGAGTCAAGGCGTTAAGAATTTAATTACACGTACTGAAGGTTAATGTATAAAAAAATTGGCATTGGTGCTGCGAAATATAATATAATAGGAGACATTTGGATTTTCCGCATATTAACCAAAAAGCTTTCCAGGTTATCCACCATGGGTATTAATAAGCTAATTTTTATTAATTAACTAATTTACAGTTGTCGCCTGGAAGAGATCGCACGAAAGCGATAAGGCCGCCAGTTGCCCTCCTTTTGATAAATTAAGTTCATTTTTTATATTGTCCCGCCGAGATACGTGTCTGAAGACTGAAAGGATGCGAGATTGTACTGTTGAAAAGAGACACTTCTTAATACTGAGTTCTTGAAGTATCGAGACTTTTGTAGACAATATTTTACTTACCACAATTGAATTGGTATGTAAATCAGTGAAAAAAGCTTTATTGAAATGCAATCATGTGAAAAAAAGAAAATTATCAATTACATATTGAGACTATATATATACTGATGTAGTACTAGAATAGAAGAAGACTAAAACTAGTAGAAATAAAGTAACATATTTCCCAGTTGCTTTCGAACCGAAAAAACCATACTTAAAAGTTCCCTGCGTAAATAGCTAAGTGAAAACTACAAACCAATATGTTGACTAGAAAATGACTGTTTCCTTTCAGTTTGTGAAGTCGTGCAGTTTATGAGAAAACTTGCAGACACGATGTGGCTATAGGAACTTAGGGACAAGTGCTTAGGACGTGACATCCGACATTAAGTGGCCTGAATTCTTGTTTCTACGTTCAACGATTATTTAAATAAAATGTAGCAAAGGTAAGGATGTATATGGTTTTTTGTTATATTTCTCCAGAAGACATGTGGTTTTACAACTTGAGACAATAAACTGATTATGTCAGCTCGTATCAAACTCAATCCAATACAGAATATTATAAGTTTATATATTTAGTTATACAACAATATCTACTCATTATTTTTTATTATTCCTCAGTTTATCTGAGTTTCAACTAAGTTTCTGCTCGATATTGATGGTTCGAAATCGTATTGGCATCAGTATTCTAGGATGTCTAGAAATAAATAGTAATTCATATTTTATGCTCATTATCATTTGTTCTTTCTGTTGATCGCAAGGACGAAGTGTTCTTGCATCCAAACTTATGAAAGTAGTGTCTGTCAAAATCTTTGTAACCTTGTCTCTTAAAACTTAAATTTCAAACATACATAAAAAATACAAAAACATTCACCACATATTCGCCTTCATCGTATAAAGCCGTTTAATCTCTCAATTAGGGCAGATTCTGTGATCATCAGTTGTTCTATGCCTGACAAACTTTTTTAGGTTAAAGATATGCCGGTTACCTCACAATGTTTTTCCCTTCTCAGAACGAGCGTGTGTTTATTGTGCACATAAAAATGCCCTGATGACTAAGTTGCACATTTACGGTACAAACGACTCTCAACGGTGAGTCTTCAGAGTTGAGACTCGCGCACAGTTCAAAATAAAATACGATTGCTACATTGTGTTGCCGTTTTATCGACTAATTATAATACTTGACCAGGATCAGTGAAATGCGAGCGAGATAATAATAACCACTTTATTTATATCATAAACAACACAAATATTATTTACATAATTAATAGTTATAGGCGGTCGTACCGTTAAGGGTACAGTTTTTCCAGATAACAAATTTTATTATTGAATCTATAACAGCGAGGACCTTAAGCTCTTAATTTAAAGGCACATAGTTTAAAAGTGTAAATAAAGACTGAATATGCCCATGAGAAACGATTTAAATAAAACCATCCGATATATTTTTGGAACAAAGATATAAACAGACAAATTATGTGTATCTAGGTGCCAATTGCTAAGTAGGGAAGTTAAGTGCTCCAAATATACTGTGAGTACAGCAGGAAACAGTTTACGAGTTCAAACGATGAGTTAAATGGGCTAAAATAATATTGTTACGTATCGTTAAAGTGGTTAGTAAAATGTATGTTGTATTGTGTAGAGATTTCAATGTTGTATGCATGGGAAAACAATATTAGATCTTTAAGATTGAGTATGAATAAGTTGCCATTGCAAAATATACAATAAATAAATCAATGGCGCTACAACCTTTTAAGGTCACCACAGATTTCTGTATCAGTTTAATGATCATTTGCTAATCTAATAGGCAAGCAAGCCTTAAAAGGCCTTTTAGGCAAGCCTTCTGAGGCTGACACAGGGCGTAGACTTTTTGCATCTAAGGCTTGCCGATGCTCACGAAGTTTTTTTTCACCGTATGTGTGGTTAATGCGCAAATAGACAGAAAATCTATTGCAGCACTGCCAGGGATCAACATACAAACGTAGAGATGAGGATCGCACGCTAATTGCTTGCAATTACTAAATACATATATATATAATTAATTATATTTAACTAATGGATATTTTTATTAATTTTAAAAAAATATATACTTTATCACTTTAGTAAGACTTTCTTATGAAATACAGTCAAAAACTATAACGACATCGAAGAGACTACTTATATTTAGTCGTAAACCGTTTTGACTGTATTAATTTTTCCCTAAAGCCGTACTAGACAAGATTAAAATACTAGCAAACATTGCAATCTTTTTTTATTATTTTGAATCTGGTTTATTCATTCATAGACTTACGTGTATGATAAAATTTTATTGTATGTTCCTAAACCAAATCGAAACTAGAACGTATTTATCCCGACTTCACATTTACGCATACAAATTCGCTAATTAAAATCTCAAATTCGGCACGCCTCCCTTGTTACAAAGGAGAATTGTGGCTATGTTACCGGGTACCTTATAATTTGACATATTTCAAATATAAGCAATATATAAACAGTCCTGAATGATTAACGAACAACGGCAGCTATGTTTAGCGATTATATGTCACACTATATTTTAAAAATTAAAATCAATTGTTTAATTTATACGTACAAAATCAATTAGCTATAAGTAGTAGGTTATTTCATCTATAGTTCTGAGCTTATTCTTGAAGTTAAGAAACTGGTCTTAAGAGAACAATGTGTGAAATTGTATTATGGAATGAAAATACTCCATACGCATAACTGTTATGATTGTGTATTATATGTTTAGTATAATAGACCAGTGTCAGTCTGATGGATGGGTACGACTCTCATCGAGAAAGTTCTATCCCCGGCTATGAATCGATGGTGTTTCCTGCCTTTAACACTCGCTCATACGGTGAATGATAATCATTGTGAGGAAACCAGCATGCCTTTGAACCGAAAAACCTATGGCATGTGTCAGGCACATAAGGCTGATTACCTACTTGCCTACAAGAAATGCAGAATGGTCACGATAAAGGTCTCGAAACAGATAGAGAAATCTGAGAACTTAAAAGAACTAACTAGTATATTTTATATATTGTTAGTTCTTCGACTACATTTCAAAAAGCTTACAAATAATGTAGATAATGTAATAAGAGAATACGATGGCAATTGTTTTATCAGAATGGCAACACCACGCAATATCGCAGATATCTGTCAGGTTGAAAATGTCAATATGTCAAAGTCAATTTGTCAGTAGTTCGTTGGATGGACCGTTGTGTTCAGTTGCGATTCCGTCCGTTCTCGTAGTTTAATGAATCTAAGCTGACTCATCCTATCGGTGGTGGTTAATTAATAACATCAACTAATAACGTAAGTTATTTTTATTTATTTCTTATATTTTTTACCTTGTTATATTTTTGGTAATCTATAATGGAGAAACTCCCTCCAGACTCCCCTGATCCTCCGGATCTTCTCCGGTGGAATCAATGAATTTATCCCCCCCAGTGTTTTCCCAACCTGGTATCAAACGCAGACTCGATAATGTTAATGAAGGTTTAGCGGAACCTTCCAAACAACCAATGACTGATGTTCGGTCATTGGTCTCCCATCCACCTCTCACTGACTCACCTAAGTCATACCATATCAATGACAAGAGCCCTTTTTTGGTCCACGTTTCTTATCCTGAATTTGACCCGTCCTCTGATTCATCAATGCGTTCAATTAAATTTGGTCACTTTTAATAAAAAACAAAGTATCCAATATTGCTCAAGATGGTGTTAAGAAAGTGGCTTGTAACAGAATATCTGTTGAGTTTAAGTCGGGCTTAGATGCTTATAATTTTATGACTAATCCCATTGTACCTTCCCACAATTATTCTGTTACCATTCCTAATTATAATGAGAGGTATCTCAGCTGATTGGTGGATGCAGGAATTTGTAGAAACGTTAGAAATTCCTGAAGGTTTTGGTTTAGTCCTCTAGTCCAGATGCCTTAATCGCAACTTGAACTCTAATGGTCAAATCACATGGACTCCAACGCAAACTGTTGTTTTGACTTTTCCAGGACAATCCCTTCCTGAAAGAATATTCTCCTGCCATAATTCCCTTGAGACTTACTAACTCCCAACAATCCAGAGTCTTAACTGCTGTAGATTTGGTCATCAAAGATACAATGCCGATCGAAGCCTAGATGTTACCATTGTACTCTAGCCTATTCTAGCGATGATTGTAATATCCCATGCAAAACTGCACCATCCTCGTCCTCTTCATTCACTTTATACCAGCCCATTACTATTCCTTCCCAAGTTTCCCCTAAGTCTACATCATACAGGAAAACTGTATTTCTCCCTAGCGCCAAGCCAACATTAGATTAATCGTATGATAAGGTGGCCCATGAGGACATTTCTTCCAATTTACCCTCCTCTCTATCCAATGGTTGTACCTTAAACGCCCCTTCCCCATCAACAATGAAGTTTCTCCTAATGACAATCTTCTTGACTGCTTATGGTCAGTCATTTGTAACAATCCTATCTAAGAATGATGATATCCCCATTCCATCCCACGTTGCCCAAAAAATCAACTTGCTCCACACATTTCTCACCAATAATGGTGAATCTGGTAATTCAGTGGAATTGTAAGAGTATTCGTAGTAAAAAATCCGAAATAACCTTTTTGATCAATAAATTATCTCCATCCATTGTAGCCATTGGAGACTTGGTTATTGCCGGATTCCCGCTTTAGGGTTTCTGGGAATCGGTGTCTCCGAGATGACAGGGATGACGGCTATGCTGGCTGTGCTTTTTTGATGAGACGATCCCTCACCTTCCACTCATTAACCCTTCCTCTCAGTGATGGTATTAATGCTGTTGCTATGAGGGTTTTTAATATCTCGTTTATTGCTGTTTATTTTCCCCATGCCCATTTCGACTACATTTCTGATATTCGTTCTATTATTCTTTCGGTTCCTCCTCTTGTTGTCATATTGGGTGACTTCAATGCCCACCATGTTTCTTGGGGTTGTCATTTCTCAGATTCTTTTGGGGGACCCAACTTCTACTAGATTTACTCGATGATATAAATATAAGTGTCTTGAATAATGGTTGTCCTACGAGAAGGTGTCTTCCATCTCAGAATCCCGCTAGTACAGTGGATTTATCATATACCGTTCGAACCTGTTATCGAGGGACTGCGTACAAACGCTCGAGCCATTGATTCGCAGCGTGAGTCATTGTTAGTTGATAGTACTCCGCGTGTCGCATCTGGCTCCTTAGACGAACCTAATTACATTCACGCGCCGATTTCTCTATAAAATTAGACAAATTGTCTTGTAGACAACGGCTCCCAAAATAATTTTATATACGGGTTTAGTGGCTGTTCCAATGATATAATAGGGACAACTAATATAGTTATATTCTTTCGTTTTGACAAAAATATTAAATAACCTATTAATTCTTTAATCATGAAACGTATTACTGATTATTAACCCACTTCTAAGGTTGATAGATCGAAGTTGGAATATTTGTTTAACGTACCGCTGGCCGGTCAGGTTAATATGTTGATCGGTGCGCAGCTGTTTTCGAAACTATTCAAGCAGGGTCGTATCCAGTTACCGCCTGGTATGCCTGTTGCAGTTCAAAAAATTGGTTTTATTTTAATGGGTTAAGCACTTATTTTATCTTCAAAGTTGAATATAAACGGTTCGTGGGATTTATGCGCTTACTCGAGTATGCCTTTGGAAAATATTTTGCGGAAATTC
The DNA here is from genome assembly GCF_905147105.1 of Pieris brassicae. Lineage (NCBI taxonomy): Eukaryota > Metazoa > Arthropoda > Insecta > Lepidoptera > Pieridae > Pieris > Pieris brassicae. The sequence goes on from NC_059670.1 coordinate 4,044,636, forward strand.
TGGGAGCTTCAGGAGCCGTCATCTAAGTCTTCCACTTTCCTTAATGAAAAAGAGGAAGAGTGTAAACGCATATATAAAACTACAACGAATCTAGGAATTTACGCACCGTTTCCAAGGGAAGTTTCGCCACTGCTCCAAAGATTTTAAAAGAGACTCAATGTCGCCGTGTCGTTTAGAGCAGGCCATGACCTTTAAAACTGACCCTAATTTGAATTCTAAGGAGTCTGGGCTAGATCCCAGTCTTCAGTCCAGTCTTCAGCACTTATGAAGTCGGAACGCTGGTTTCCAGCGAGGCTTGGCTGGTTCCTTGCCTTGACCAGGTGCAGAATCCGGCTGGAAAATCCACGGTATATTTAAAAAAATGTATTGCTTAGAGGTTTCTCAAAAAGATTCAAGACTGTTGCTTGATACACTTTGGCCAAAGTTTTCACTCCTGTTTCATAGAAATGTAGTTTTGTGACACCTTGACAAGACACGCCCCACCAAACCATCACTGACGCAGGAGGAAGACCTTTCCCACCACTTGAGCAGTTTCTTTAGAACTGTGAGCGTACACTTTATCATTTTGCATATGTAGTGTTCTTCAATCGTGAATTTTTTTTATAGGTAAAGAGGATATTTCTGTGCTTTTCACCTGCCTATCGCGACAGAAGGCGTTTTGGTCAATTTATCACTTAACATCAGGTGAGCCTCCTGCTCGTTTGCCCCCTATTTTATTAAAAAATTTTTACTCTGAAACTGACCTGCAGGTCTTGTTTTATAATACTCGACAGAGTCCTAACGGGAATCGTCATTTCTCGCAATAAGATATTTTGCTTCCTAATGGGGTTGCGACGAACTCTGGCTTTAACAGCATGAACAGCCTTCTAACAGCACGCGGGCGCCTCGATCTATTCTTGTCTTCGATAGACGAAGTGTTGTTGTATCTGCTAATGATACTATATACGAACATACGGATGATACCATCCCACTTTGTGCAAGGCGATCACTGCAATCCTATTTTCTTTAACACCCCAATTCATATTGTAATGTAATGCGAAATGACGCAAAATCTAAAGAAGTTTTTAAAATAATATTCAAAATAATTAAAAAGTTGAAAAAAATAAAAGTTTTTATGTAACAGTATATATGGCCAGGCTAGTTATTAGTTGTTATTATCTTAAGACCAATGTTGCATATCCATTTCATTCCAGCAATATCGTTTTTATTTTAAGGTCTACTCACAGTTTTGATAAAAAAATAATAAAATTATAACTATCAAAAAAATATTACATCATCTTCTATGTTTTGAATTTTGTTCTTCTATCTTTAGTCTAATAATTACAGTTAGTTATTTAATTTGAAACATCTTCCGTATATCTGAAAGAAGTGTATGCAACCCGAGACACACATTACACATACATTTAATTTGAAAGTCCCAACAAATTCGATAGTTGCTAACAGCGCAGTTAACATTAAGGCTCTTATAAAGGCTCGTAAGAAACAAGCAGGAATGCTTTCAGTGGACACAAGTCAATCTCCGCCCCCCACTGAGGGGATGATTAATCGTCGCAGGGAGTCCGTGCGGAAAATAACTATTTCTCATGTTTTCAAAAGCCTCTTTAGTGCGCCTGCCACGGACAGAACGTTACCCGCAACTTACGACTCGCTCCTCCACAATTATTGCCCCATCATAAGTGCTTAATGTCGAAAAAGGATTAATTAGTCAATGTTCATGAAATCATATTTATATTAAATAGTTTTTGAACTGGGCTTAAGTGTATTTGTTTGACCTATAAGTTCATATACTTTAATAAGACATTTGAGAACACTAATTCGATGTTTAAAACGACTATCCTCATAAAATCAAGAATCATATTCATATGATTTTTATCCAATCATCATTCGTAGTAATAAAATAGTTTATCGCTGATTTGAACTATATAGTAAACAAGTTTTCATTTAAGCCAGATTTTGAAATCCTTTTGAAAAATTAACTTTAATTAAATTGTTTTAATAGGGATTTGTCATTTAATCCATACAGAAAGACCCAATTAATTTTCACTCGATATATTTGATTAATTCTTCAAATAATTATTTGGTTTATATAACAAACGCTGCATCGTTACAATTCCGTAATTAATGTTCAAGTAATAATTAACAACGCTCCAGCGAGTGATATCCATTTATAATTGAATGCAAACATCGATGGAGCTTATGAGTTTTCTTGTTTAGCTAAACATTCACATGGAAGCATTTTTATTTGTGTTTTCAGTGATTTCGTAAACGTGATTTTTCCTTATAATTTATATTTATACAAAAAATATAAACGACAAATGGTGACTTTCACCAGTATAATACTCGGAACGGAGCTAATTTAAGCGTAAGACCAACCAAGCTCCAGAAGATAAACCACTATTTATATGGAAATTGTATTCGTTACAACAAAACGAAATAAGAGAATTGTAACTAAATAAATTCAATGCCCTTGTTAAATATAAATTAATCAATAAAGCTTTTTATAAATTCGACGAATATTAAAACGATCCTAATCCTTGGGATTAGTTTGCTCCAGTTTAAACAATTTGTATGACTCAAAACTTAGCGATTAAAAAGAGTAGTGGAAAGTTTCTTGCCAGTTCTTCTTTCCCGCTCTACGCACTTGACTTGCGAACTGGTAGTGAATGTAAATTTAGAATGAATTTAACTCCTTTTTTGACGTTCATAAATGTACTTGTTTTCCTAAATAAAGTTATTTTAACTTTGACTTTTGACTTTATTTGTATAAAATGAAGTATTCCACAATTTCATTTTACTTATTTGTCATGTTTTATTAGAATACTAGCAGGCAGATGTTTTCCTGAACACACGAAAAAAATCTATACCATTCTTAAATCCTCATAAAAAAGTTATTGAGTCAAGGCGTTAAGAATTTAATTACACGTACTGAAGGTTAATGTATAAAAAAATTGGCATTGGTGCTGCGAAATATAATATAATAGGAGACATTTGGATTTTCCGCATATTAACCAAAAAGCTTTCCAGGTTATCCACCATGGGTATTAATAAGCTAATTTTTATTAATTAACTAATTTACAGTTGTCGCCTGGAAGAGATCGCACGAAAGCGATAAGGCCGCCAGTTGCCCTCCTTTTGATAAATTAAGTTCATTTTTTATATTGTCCCGCCGAGATACGTGTCTGAAGACTGAAAGGATGCGAGATTGTACTGTTGAAAAGAGACACTTCTTAATACTGAGTTCTTGAAGTATCGAGACTTTTGTAGACAATATTTTACTTACCACAATTGAATTGGTATGTAAATCAGTGAAAAAAGCTTTATTGAAATGCAATCATGTGAAAAAAAGAAAATTATCAATTACATATTGAGACTATATATATACTGATGTAGTACTAGAATAGAAGAAGACTAAAACTAGTAGAAATAAAGTAACATATTTCCCAGTTGCTTTCGAACCGAAAAAACCATACTTAAAAGTTCCCTGCGTAAATAGCTAAGTGAAAACTACAAACCAATATGTTGACTAGAAAATGACTGTTTCCTTTCAGTTTGTGAAGTCGTGCAGTTTATGAGAAAACTTGCAGACACGATGTGGCTATAGGAACTTAGGGACAAGTGCTTAGGACGTGACATCCGACATTAAGTGGCCTGAATTCTTGTTTCTACGTTCAACGATTATTTAAATAAAATGTAGCAAAGGTAAGGATGTATATGGTTTTTTGTTATATTTCTCCAGAAGACATGTGGTTTTACAACTTGAGACAATAAACTGATTATGTCAGCTCGTATCAAACTCAATCCAATACAGAATATTATAAGTTTATATATTTAGTTATACAACAATATCTACTCATTATTTTTTATTATTCCTCAGTTTATCTGAGTTTCAACTAAGTTTCTGCTCGATATTGATGGTTCGAAATCGTATTGGCATCAGTATTCTAGGATGTCTAGAAATAAATAGTAATTCATATTTTATGCTCATTATCATTTGTTCTTTCTGTTGATCGCAAGGACGAAGTGTTCTTGCATCCAAACTTATGAAAGTAGTGTCTGTCAAAATCTTTGTAACCTTGTCTCTTAAAACTTAAATTTCAAACATACATAAAAAATACAAAAACATTCACCACATATTCGCCTTCATCGTATAAAGCCGTTTAATCTCTCAATTAGGGCAGATTCTGTGATCATCAGTTGTTCTATGCCTGACAAACTTTTTTAGGTTAAAGATATGCCGGTTACCTCACAATGTTTTTCCCTTCTCAGAACGAGCGTGTGTTTATTGTGCACATAAAAATGCCCTGATGACTAAGTTGCACATTTACGGTACAAACGACTCTCAACGGTGAGTCTTCAGAGTTGAGACTCGCGCACAGTTCAAAATAAAATACGATTGCTACATTGTGTTGCCGTTTTATCGACTAATTATAATACTTGACCAGGATCAGTGAAATGCGAGCGAGATAATAATAACCACTTTATTTATATCATAAACAACACAAATATTATTTACATAATTAATAGTTATAGGCGGTCGTACCGTTAAGGGTACAGTTTTTCCAGATAACAAATTTTATTATTGAATCTATAACAGCGAGGACCTTAAGCTCTTAATTTAAAGGCACATAGTTTAAAAGTGTAAATAAAGACTGAATATGCCCATGAGAAACGATTTAAATAAAACCATCCGATATATTTTTGGAACAAAGATATAAACAGACAAATTATGTGTATCTAGGTGCCAATTGCTAAGTAGGGAAGTTAAGTGCTCCAAATATACTGTGAGTACAGCAGGAAACAGTTTACGAGTTCAAACGATGAGTTAAATGGGCTAAAATAATATTGTTACGTATCGTTAAAGTGGTTAGTAAAATGTATGTTGTATTGTGTAGAGATTTCAATGTTGTATGCATGGGAAAACAATATTAGATCTTTAAGATTGAGTATGAATAAGTTGCCATTGCAAAATATACAATAAATAAATCAATGGCGCTACAACCTTTTAAGGTCACCACAGATTTCTGTATCAGTTTAATGATCATTTGCTAATCTAATAGGCAAGCAAGCCTTAAAAGGCCTTTTAGGCAAGCCTTCTGAGGCTGACACAGGGCGTAGACTTTTTGCATCTAAGGCTTGCCGATGCTCACGAAGTTTTTTTTCACCGTATGTGTGGTTAATGCGCAAATAGACAGAAAATCTATTGCAGCACTGCCAGGGATCAACATACAAACGTAGAGATGAGGATCGCACGCTAATTGCTTGCAATTACTAAATACATATATATATAATTAATTATATTTAACTAATGGATATTTTTATTAATTTTAAAAAAATATATACTTTATCACTTTAGTAAGACTTTCTTATGAAATACAGTCAAAAACTATAACGACATCGAAGAGACTACTTATATTTAGTCGTAAACCGTTTTGACTGTATTAATTTTTCCCTAAAGCCGTACTAGACAAGATTAAAATACTAGCAAACATTGCAATCTTTTTTTATTATTTTGAATCTGGTTTATTCATTCATAGACTTACGTGTATGATAAAATTTTATTGTATGTTCCTAAACCAAATCGAAACTAGAACGTATTTATCCCGACTTCACATTTACGCATACAAATTCGCTAATTAAAATCTCAAATTCGGCACGCCTCCCTTGTTACAAAGGAGAATTGTGGCTATGTTACCGGGTACCTTATAATTTGACATATTTCAAATATAAGCAATATATAAACAGTCCTGAATGATTAACGAACAACGGCAGCTATGTTTAGCGATTATATGTCACACTATATTTTAAAAATTAAAATCAATTGTTTAATTTATACGTACAAAATCAATTAGCTATAAGTAGTAGGTTATTTCATCTATAGTTCTGAGCTTATTCTTGAAGTTAAGAAACTGGTCTTAAGAGAACAATGTGTGAAATTGTATTATGGAATGAAAATACTCCATACGCATAACTGTTATGATTGTGTATTATATGTTTAGTATAATAGACCAGTGTCAGTCTGATGGATGGGTACGACTCTCATCGAGAAAGTTCTATCCCCGGCTATGAATCGATGGTGTTTCCTGCCTTTAACACTCGCTCATACGGTGAATGATAATCATTGTGAGGAAACCAGCATGCCTTTGAACCGAAAAACCTATGGCATGTGTCAGGCACATAAGGCTGATTACCTACTTGCCTACAAGAAATGCAGAATGGTCACGATAAAGGTCTCGAAACAGATAGAGAAATCTGAGAACTTAAAAGAACTAACTAGTATATTTTATATATTGTTAGTTCTTCGACTACATTTCAAAAAGCTTACAAATAATGTAGATAATGTAATAAGAGAATACGATGGCAATTGTTTTATCAGAATGGCAACACCACGCAATATCGCAGATATCTGTCAGGTTGAAAATGTCAATATGTCAAAGTCAATTTGTCAGTAGTTCGTTGGATGGACCGTTGTGTTCAGTTGCGATTCCGTCCGTTCTCGTAGTTTAATGAATCTAAGCTGACTCATCCTATCGGTGGTGGTTAATTAATAACATCAACTAATAACGTAAGTTATTTTTATTTATTTCTTATATTTTTTACCTTGTTATATTTTTGGTAATCTATAATGGAGAAACTCCCTCCAGACTCCCCTGATCCTCCGGATCTTCTCCGGTGGAATCAATGAATTTATCCCCCCCAGTGTTTTCCCAACCTGGTATCAAACGCAGACTCGATAATGTTAATGAAGGTTTAGCGGAACCTTCCAAACAACCAATGACTGATGTTCGGTCATTGGTCTCCCATCCACCTCTCACTGACTCACCTAAGTCATACCATATCAATGACAAGAGCCCTTTTTTGGTCCACGTTTCTTATCCTGAATTTGACCCGTCCTCTGATTCATCAATGCGTTCAATTAAATTTGGTCACTTTTAATAAAAAACAAAGTATCCAATATTGCTCAAGATGGTGTTAAGAAAGTGGCTTGTAACAGAATATCTGTTGAGTTTAAGTCGGGCTTAGATGCTTATAATTTTATGACTAATCCCATTGTACCTTCCCACAATTATTCTGTTACCATTCCTAATTATAATGAGAGGTATCTCAGCTGATTGGTGGATGCAGGAATTTGTAGAAACGTTAGAAATTCCTGAAGGTTTTGGTTTAGTCCTCTAGTCCAGATGCCTTAATCGCAACTTGAACTCTAATGGTCAAATCACATGGACTCCAACGCAAACTGTTGTTTTGACTTTTCCAGGACAATCCCTTCCTGAAAGAATATTCTCCTGCCATAATTCCCTTGAGACTTACTAACTCCCAACAATCCAGAGTCTTAACTGCTGTAGATTTGGTCATCAAAGATACAATGCCGATCGAAGCCTAGATGTTACCATTGTACTCTAGCCTATTCTAGCGATGATTGTAATATCCCATGCAAAACTGCACCATCCTCGTCCTCTTCATTCACTTTATACCAGCCCATTACTATTCCTTCCCAAGTTTCCCCTAAGTCTACATCATACAGGAAAACTGTATTTCTCCCTAGCGCCAAGCCAACATTAGATTAATCGTATGATAAGGTGGCCCATGAGGACATTTCTTCCAATTTACCCTCCTCTCTATCCAATGGTTGTACCTTAAACGCCCCTTCCCCATCAACAATGAAGTTTCTCCTAATGACAATCTTCTTGACTGCTTATGGTCAGTCATTTGTAACAATCCTATCTAAGAATGATGATATCCCCATTCCATCCCACGTTGCCCAAAAAATCAACTTGCTCCACACATTTCTCACCAATAATGGTGAATCTGGTAATTCAGTGGAATTGTAAGAGTATTCGTAGTAAAAAATCCGAAATAACCTTTTTGATCAATAAATTATCTCCATCCATTGTAGCCATTGGAGACTTGGTTATTGCCGGATTCCCGCTTTAGGGTTTCTGGGAATCGGTGTCTCCGAGATGACAGGGATGACGGCTATGCTGGCTGTGCTTTTTTGATGAGACGATCCCTCACCTTCCACTCATTAACCCTTCCTCTCAGTGATGGTATTAATGCTGTTGCTATGAGGGTTTTTAATATCTCGTTTATTGCTGTTTATTTTCCCCATGCCCATTTCGACTACATTTCTGATATTCGTTCTATTATTCTTTCGGTTCCTCCTCTTGTTGTCATATTGGGTGACTTCAATGCCCACCATGTTTCTTGGGGTTGTCATTTCTCAGATTCTTTTGGGGGACCCAACTTCTACTAGATTTACTCGATGATATAAATATAAGTGTCTTGAATAATGGTTGTCCTACGAGAAGGTGTCTTCCATCTCAGAATCCCGCTAGTACAGTGGATTTATCACCTTGTTCTCCTGATCTTTTCCCTTTTCTATCTTGGCGTGTTCTTGAAAGCACATGTGGAAGTGACCACTTCTGTATTTTAATTGATCTCCCAACCAATTCAAGGAGTCATACTCTCCCCTCTTTTAAAAATGGCAGGCACTATGCTAATATTCAATCCCTTCTTTGCCGTGGTTTTTTAAACATAATTTTTAAGCAAAAATGTCCCGTCTATAATCTGTCGTCTTCATATAGGACACGCTTGTACTCCCGATCACCTAGCCAAAATTAAAATTAAAGACAGTTCCCTTTGTGAGTGTGGTATGGACGAAGGCATGCTAGACCATATATTTTTAAACTGTTCTTTAATTAATGACTCGTTATTTGACCATCTTCCTCCAAATTTCCTTTGTCCATGTAACCTTAACTCCCTACTCTCCCTCCCATCCAGCTTTGTCGTCAAAATTTTAATTAGTTTAAAAATTATAAACAAGATTCTCCCCTCCATACCTTATAGTATATATGTTAACCGCTTGTATATAGTATTATACGTCTGTGTGTGTTGTCTTTATTGTGTCGTCATCTTTGTTTTAGGTAACTCTGCTTAGATTAAATTTAATTTATCAAAACTATCCCCGCCGTGTTAGACTTTGGGTTTTGCGACATTGGATTTACATGGGATTGTGGTTTACACAGAAGTCGCCATTAATAAAATAAAGTGAAGTTTAGTTGCTCTTTGATCGGCGCCGACGTGCGCTCTGATTTATTTTAAAATAAAATCTAAATGTTGGTCGATAATACTGATAAATATCTGGCTAATATTAATCGCTTCGAATCTGCGACATATACATTATTTCCGTTCGTTAATTTATTTATCAAAATGTGATAAACATTCTTATAAGTTATTCATTTATAAACTTGCACACAATTATTGCTATTAATACATGTTTTCTATTTATTAAATAACAAAAAACTGCTTGCGTTTTTTAGTTTAGTTACAGTTTAGAATTTTTGTTTTAAAAAGCGCCACTCAATTTCAACACAGACCTACTCAACATGATACGAAAAAATATCCTACGTTTTCGTTCTAGCAAACGTATAATCGTAATTTTTTACGCGTTTATAACTTGAGAATTGTAATTTGTTTGCAGTACACCTTAAATTTTCCCTAAGTGCTTTCTTGTTGCATAGTAATAAGCCTTTTGTGAGCTTTAACGGTCTCAGACGATGCTAACTTATATTTTCGGGCTTGTTTTCAATACAATGTTTTATTTAATGTTTACTTACGAATATTAGATGTATAGAAACATTTTAGCTGTTTTAAATTTATAAATAATAATTGTTTTTAATATTGTTTTATCGATTACTTCTTAACATTTATTTTACGTCGTGTTTCTCAAAACCAAACTCATGTGAGTTTTAACGTTGGTATTTCTTATGACATGATGTATCACGCAATCCTACATATTAGGTGCTACCCAAAAACGCACTTTCATCACCCAAAGATATTGTCAGAGACAGTTTTATCTTCTACCACTTCCTTTACTTTAATCTTAAGCAACATCTTCTTAACCTGTATGCTACCTATGCTGAAACCCAAAGTACTCTTCTTGGGCACAGTAGTTGACTTAAAAATTTTTCAGTTTTATGTAGAATTTAATACGTAAGTACCTAAAAAACATTTATATGTCAAATGGAAGAGAATAGCTGCCCACAACAGGAAATTCTAGGGGGCTAATGCACATCTTCCTTCTTTATATATCCTTTTTTACTATATGTGATATATTACGTTTATTTCTTTTCATATAGACATCATATATATTATAATTATGACCGTTTTGTGAACAGTTAGTATGATAAATGTTCTAGTCTTGTAAGTACAGAAATCTTATAACTACGAGAAATTAGCGTAGCAGACTTTGTTAAATTATTTTATTATTAAATACTTCTACTTCATCTATGCTTATGAATATGAATAAGGCTCATATATTAGAACTGCCTCAGCAAGAGTTTCATAAGATAAACTACTCTTGAATACAGACAAATATTGAAACACATAACATCAATACTTTTAATTTAACATACAGGCTTTCAGTATTATTTCTTGACAATTGATTTTCTTGTTTAAGCATACGTCACACATTTTGACCTAATATTCCACGAGTGATATGAATTTCTCAACTCTGATTTGGGGTCAAGTCTTACTCAGCCTTACGGCTGTCACTTATTTGCCTCCAGTTTTCATTCAAACTATACAGGCTTTAAAGAGTATAAACAAACTAAATTGCGCTACCGAGATATTCTCGGAAGAGCGATTTTACGCTCCCCATTCTTGCTTGAAGAATTTGAAAATGAATTTATGATGCTTTATTGAAATTTTGGTAAAAGCAATCTATTGCGGTTTGCTTAATTTAAATTGAAGTCTTTGATAAGACTGCGATTTCGAAGACGTGTTTCTTTATAATAACTCGTCCTCATTTTAAATACGACTGCAAGTCTTCACCGTGTTTAATTACGGATATAAATTAAGCCACGGTTTATTTTTACAGAGTGCGGCTGTTTTAAAAATAACAACAGACACGGCGTAGTTCAATTTACTGTCGGTTTCATATCAGACGGTTTGATTGAAGCGTGAATGCTAACATGGGACGAACGAGTAATTTATGAATCCCATACCCCGTTCGATTACAATAACATACAATATCGAACGCCGCTGAAAAAGTTGATGAAAATTTGGCGTGTGGAGGTCGTTTTACACTGGGCCTTTAATAAAATATGCCGTATCTTGTATGGTTTTTACCTTTTACTCCTCTGTTACGTTCACGTTGGTGGCTGAATTTTTGAATTTCAAATTTCGTCAACGGAGCCCTTTTATAACGTCCTTTTTGTAAAGTATAAGCACAGCTAATCTCTATTACACCGTTACCGTAATGTTAATTTAATTAGTTCCCGTCTACCGAGTTATAATTAAAAAAGACTTTCTGAAATATCCAAAGCCCTTCAAAACTTTAGATATTAAAGGCGTCGAAAGAATTTTACGTTATTCATAATATCTTCTAAGAATTTTTCGGAATTCGATTAAGCTGTGAATATAGTCAAAACTTCAATCTTGGGGAAAGTCCTTTTATAGAAGCTGTATTATGAAGGCTGTGGATGAAAGGAGTAAATGGTGTGAAATAATCTGAGCTCTTAGTTCTACGTAGCTGAAAACGAATTTATTGCTTCTCGATACTCATAGCGACCCATTTTATTGACACCTTAATACTCGCAGCTGCCGGCAGACGTTCGGCAATAGCAGTTTTTCACATTATTTTCCAATAGACCGCTAACAGTTACCGAAATATTTACGTGCACGCCCTGCAGTCAGTGTACGGCAAACAATCGTAAAAAATAAGCGAACAAGGGTTTTCAACGCGACGCAACTTTAAAAAAGCAAAAAGTTACAATGCTGTTAAAAGTTGCACGTTATGGGAATGAAAAAATTCGCGACGTGAACGGTTTATTATTTTTCCGACAGATTTGCACTTCGTGACTATCTCTCACTGTACTAAATGGGATTGAATGAAGACGGAAATATCAATGTATATTATGTATGTTTATTATTTTGATTAAATACAAAACAATACTGTATTATAGCAATTGTTTATATCATCTAAAGTACCCACAAATCACGAATGAACCTCTTTTTTAATATATTTTCTCAATACATTTACGCCTTGAGTGAAGTAAGTTAAAGTGACGTGGGTAGTAAAAATATTACGGTAAATCTTAATTAAAGTACTTTATTATTTTACCTAACATCGGGAAGCTGTACGTTGCTATACAAAAAATACATCAAAGACTTGGATGCCTTAAATGTTAAAACTATTTTGGTAATATATTATCTATAGGTATAATTATGTAGACAGAATTTGAATATTATAATCTCCGAGCCTATCCAGGTGTTGCGAAGTAAATATCAATATTTTATTGTTTAGCGAACAACACCCAAGAGATCAATAAAATTTGTTTGTTTTGTAAAATGCTCTCCGCTGTCTGGTTTATAGATTGTGTACATGAATTATTCAGATAATGGAATGGAAGATAGCTAACAGTCCATTTCTTTTAATGTTTTGCTTTATAAACGTGCCCTTTGCAGTTTAAACTGGAAATGGTTGTTTACACCTGGATAAATTCGCGAGGAAACGGTTAATTGCGTTGCAAACTTAGTTTTTCTTATAAAAATGTTGGGGTTTTGTTAGGAATAAACTGGTTACATAAACAGAAAACGTAATGAATATATTGTTTTTTTTATTTATTGTCTAAGCCGTCTAGTGAAACATTGTTTTCATAGCATTCGTTGAGCTTGGTTACTAGAACATTTTCCGTCTCTAAAAATTAATGTACTATCATAATATTAATTATTTCAACTTTTGTTATGCGATGTGATACAATAATAATACAGTAGCGCTACAACTCTAAATAGGTCTTGGCATTTGTATCTTTTTTGACCAGCCTTTTGTATCTGACGCATGACGTTGATTGTTGCGTATAAGTCAGGCTGGTTTCCTCACGATATTTTTCTTCGCCGTAAAAGAAAGTATTAATTACGCACATGCACGAAATAAACTTCCATTGGTGCACAACTAGTTGATTGAAACCCATGACCTCCAGGTTGCGGCGCGTACGCTTAAGCCACCAATACTGCTACGCGATTATGTTACTTTCCAAATGTATTTATATTGAAATCAGAATTACGAAACTTCCCATTAATTTGGCAAGCAGTAAACAACAAAATATTTTTTTATATACACAATAAATCATATTTCAATATAGATCGGATAAAGATAAAAAAGATGCTTTAGTACAATAATGTTACTAAAAGTTACTTCAACATACCGAAAGTTCATTTCGAAGTCACATGGCCGCTGCCTTTAATTACATGACTTGACATTGTTTTAAATAAATTCAGACAAAAAGTACGTAATAATACGTTAATACTTTTAGTACTAACACTTAATTATCTTTGAACTCCATGCACTGTAATGTACGTTCGGGTGTATTACGCGTTTCACAGTATCTGATTTTTTTAATTGTGAGCAATAAGTAAAATTGAGATCAATAAATTAAGTTAAGGTTATTTGCTTGCGAGTGTCTAAAACCAAAAACCACCAGTGTCGCAAAAAAAATCCCTATTATTTGTTCGTCTTACCTACTAAGTTTTTTCTTACTCAGTTTTATTTACAAAGATTTTAAAACGAAAACTTATGATTGCCCGACGAAACCTCGAGTGAATCGCCGTGTCACAATACGTAACCCGTGGCCGCCCTAAAATTATTTACCTTTCATTCCGTTCACTAAATGAGTAGGTTTATTGGATTAAGTCCAGAAAGCTTCGCCCTTAATTTGGGCTTTCCAACAAATAACTTTACTGTTTTCTCAAACTCGGACAGCTCTTAAATAATTCTCTTAATTAAATTTGTACACAAAATTAACTACATTTGGGTAATTCAGTTTTTCTGTCCTACGTTTTCATTAGTACGTGATAGGATTTTGTAAGCTACCTTTCTGGTAGACGAACTAGACTTATGTGGGATTGGCTATTTAACTATAAGCAGCTTTATGCTCGGAGATTTTTAATATGGTGTCCAGTACCTTAAGCTGGGTGATTAAATTCTTCTTTAATTAAGTTACGTGTGGACAAATTCACATTAGAACAACTATTTTTTTTGGAGGGTATAAACTGAAAAGCAGTGTTAGCCTAGTGGCTTCAGCGTGTCGTTCAACCTTCTTCCCTGAGGTCATAAGTTCGAACCCGGCTGTACACCAATGGATTTTCTTTCTATGTGCGCATTAAACATAAGCTCAAACGGTGAAGGAAAACATCTTGAGGAAACCGGCTTGCCTTAGACCCAAAAAGTCGACGGCATGTGTCAAGCACAGAAGGCTGATCACCTACTTGCCTATTCGATTTAAAAATGATCAGGAAACAGATACAGAAATCTGAGGCCCAAACCTAAAAAAGGTTGTAGCGCCATTGATTATTATTATTACAAACTGAAAAGGCTTGCTAATTAAACTAAATTATAATCTACCCGGAAAATATTCCAAGTATACTTATAATATAACTAATTTCTATTTAAAATTAATAGTTCGTATAAAAAATATTTATAATAATATTTTAAATTTTATTTACTATTTTTGCCAGATATGCATTATATATTTCATGTAAAATTTGGAAATATTATGTTGTTTATGTAAATACACAGTACCCCAGATGTCTGTCAATAGCCATTATTTTTTATTACTTTTCAATTTTAGTCATAATGGCCTTAGTAGTTGTACCAGATAGTAGCCAACTACTAGTATAGTAGAATATTTAACGATATCAAGTAACGGAATCGGTAACGTGATGTAAAAGAAAGATCTTCCTGTAATTTTTGAACAAAGAAATGATTTCTACGATTTTTTAAAGTAATTATAATTTCCTGGCATAAATGTACTTACACGTCCATTTTAAGGGTCTCCACAATATTTTCTTAACTGAGCGCCATAGACAACATAAACATTTACCAAGTTAACATCAGTCGCAACGTGCACAGTTAATTAAGTGTCTATCAAAATATGGCGGTGTTGCGTGCACTGCATAATGTACAGTATTAACGTTATGTCGTGTTTTATCGACAAAGACATATTATCAGACACTATGGCATACTTTTTGAATTCTAAGAATTATGTTACTTGAACATATATAAGATAATTCAAAAAGGTTTATTTTAATCGTTAATGAATTATGCCATCATTATTAAATTAACTTCAGTACAAAATAAAGCAAATATAATTAAATGTATCGTAATTAATATTATACGATAGATAGTGACCAAATATTTACTAGAATATAAATACAGACGTGTTGGATTGTTCGCTTGAAAATTGATTAAACAATGCAGACACCAATTAATGCCAACTGCCAAAACGTTATTTCAGAATTACTAGTTTTGTTTTCTGTATTCTGTCTAAATATCAACGGTATTCGTATACGGTTATATTATGACACATATCGGCTTATAATGAATGCTTTGCAATAAACATTTATTACATTATTGGCTATGGTCTGCAGATTCATGTGGTTGTATCCTAGTCCTAAATGTATTTCAGTAATAATGATGGAAATTATTACGGAAAAAGGAATTTTCACATTTTATTTGAAATATAAAGAGATTCAGATTGCATACGAAATAAAACAAAACATTCCTACTTTACTGGTGGAATTTTACTCTACGACCTTTGAACCTTCATGCTCGTTACACTGTGTATTCATTTGTTCTTGCAATTTTAAGTACTTCATGCAATAAGTTTGTATGCGACGTATGTAACTCAAACGTTTCTCAATTCAGAGAATAAAGAGAGAATGTTGTCAGTTTCCAGGCATATATTAAATCTGTTGACCAGAATATTAGACGTGCATTTTTATATTGTTGTCTGATTTCTCGGAATTTGATACGCTTTACTACCGCGCACCACACAACTGTCGGTCGAATTAAAGCATAAAAAACTAAAATATTTTAAATGTTTCAAAGGCAAATCCCAAAAAAGTGGAAATGTTAAACAAAAGACGGATTATGGCACGCTTTATTTGAAGATATTAAGCAATAACAATATATAAAGTACAAAATGAAACACTCAATCGTTTATAAATTTACATTCTCACCCTTCAGACTAGTATTTTGATTTCATAAACAATTAAACTTATATATATAACGAATACATTTATTGCTTAATCTTAAAACGCATACTTCAAAGACGGATTTAGTTCTCCCGTGTAAAATTTATCTTATACTTATATAACTCAGAGTACTTACTGCGACAGGAGCGCCAATCGTTGCTGATAAAAACTTCTCGTTCTACAAACATCCGGGCACTGGCACACTCAATTACTAGAGTTTGTTGCACTTGGATTTTTTATTAATCCAATCTTAGCTATTTACTCAGAGTTTTGTAAGACCGTAAAGGATTCTGGATATAAAACGTAATTTTTAAAACTCATAATGAAACCACGGGAAATGTATTATTTTTCATTCGTGTAAGCCGACAAAATGAGGATACATTTTGTGTTAAATTTTCTTCAGTATTTCCAGATGTTTGTACCTACCCGCAGTTATAAATATTGAATACAACCAGGCCCTCTGAAACAAAGGTTCGTTATAACTGAGTATTGGTACGGTAGGTATTATATTATAATTACTTTTAAAACAGTGAATATTAATGAATCCGCAAGTAAAATGGCCGAGGTCTGAAAATATTTACGTAATGGAATAAAAGTCTTTTGAAATATTTCGTTTATAATACCAAAAAAGCTTTGATAACTTATTTTATAACATTAATGACATTTAATTTTGCTTACGTCGTATTACACCTAGTAACTGTATTAGACAATATTTAGGCTACGCAAAAACCTATAAGCTACACGTTAGATAACCTCAAAGGTATGGGTAGATGTTGGCAGTGGTTTCACCACCACCCTAATGCGCGCGTGATACATGACTATTATTTTATTGCGAAGTTATTTTAAAACTATGTTATATTATAATAAAACAATATTACCATATTTGTACAAAATAATTATTTACATAAGGATTCATTATTTTATAAAATCAGTTTCGGAATAAATTAATTCATTAGGCAAATTTTTTAACGTTTAAAAACAAAGGTATAATACCGTTCTACAGTGATTAAAACTGTAAAACCTCAAACTTTGGAGCATAACTACGTTAGTTTTAAATGTATCGGCAGTTGTAGAAGTGGTAGCGCTGTCAAAGTGCCTATATCACAATATAACATACACCTAACCGAGGAACGTGCTGGTTGGACATAACCCCAACTGGGAATTGCTAGAATTTCCATGGGCCGAGTTACCGCATAGTACATTTGGACAACGCTAGGCATGTTCGGCTACATTTGATATTCGCAATTTTAAACTAATTAGTTCATGGAAGTTCACTTGTTCATGCTGGTTACGCGATTATATATTGTACTTAACGCCAAGTATGTTAGTTCTATTTCATTAGTAATCAAGACATGTTTACGTCCATTTACAATTACGAACCAATTCCAGCTAAAAAAATACCCAAATTATGTAAACTAATACTGACATAATCTATAATTATATTATATTGCTAAAGATAATTTATTTGTTTGGTTGAACGCAGGAACAGAAATAGTTAAATACCGCGAGAGCGAAATATCTACGTAGCTTGTCGAATTGGTAAAAAGCTGTCGTTGATATTAGAGCAGTGTTGGCCTAGTGGTGTGAGCCGCTCGCTCACACTTTTCAAATCACAGCTGAGCTCTGATAAAGGTAAACATCAGATTACGGCATGGCTTAGCCCGAAAAATTTGCGTCGTGAATCAGGCACAGAAGGTTGATACAGAAATCTAAGTCCTAGAAGGATGAAGCGCCACTGGTTTTTTTTAATCCACTCTGAAGTCATCGATAAACAGTAAAGTAACAACAAACTTTTTCGTATTGTTTTATATAAGTTGATACTTCTTTGCCTCGTAAGCTGGTCTAAATGGCTAAATAAAACATTCATATATCGCCAAAAGCAAACTACTTTATGAAGATAATACTTGAAGACATATTTTGCGTGAGGTCTCGGGCGTCTTTCCAGCTTTTCCTTATTTCCCTAGGGATAAGTCAACTACAGAGGACATAAGTTGTACCGATACTGGAAAAATAGAACTGAAATGGAGGCACGAGATCCGGAGTAAAATTTTACTTCGTAACATATAAAATTTATGAAACATTTTTTATGCGTCGAAGCTTTCCAATATGTTCATCAATCTAATGTCATTGGAAACGTGACATCGCTTTTTTTAAATTTATATTGTGTATAGATTATTTTCAATAGTAATGACCTCTACTAGTCCAGTAGATATAATATGGTTATAAGTAGGATATCGTTTTCGTGAATTTTCGGCTTATATACAATAAGTCTTTCGGCAAACAAAATAGTAAACAGTTGCATAACAAAAGTGCAACAAACTGCAATTCATTAATCCTTCTATATACACAAAGTTTAGCATATGGATCAATGAAATCTATAGTTTTAATAAGTCCACGATAGATCTTATAAGCTAATTCACGTATTAGCAGATATTCACCAGTTCTTAACAAATGCCTGATTTTCTTATGTACTTAAGTACTGATTTTTAGATTTATTAAACGATTACAACGCGTAAATTTTATTGAATAATTATAATATATTTCTTTAAAATTAAAAAAAAGGAAAAATTGGTAAGCATAAGTTATGATATTAGGAAAAGGCAAAAGTCAATTATAAAAAGAAAGATAAACAACACAAAAATCTTGTAATATTCATATTCTACATAAGATTGTAATCCGGGGTGATTCCAGACTAATAAGATTAAACGTCTCGCCTCCAGTAAAATTAAGTAAGAATGAGCCGGTATGTAATGTATACTGCCAAATTCCCAGCATGAATCGTGGGGTCGTGTTCGTCTAATTACCCTATATTTATTGACTTACGCGACAAAAGCGATTTTAATTTATTCTTGTGTTGAAGGAATACGTTTCATACGTTCAGGCGTTCGAAAGTTATTAGGTTACTGAAAAAAAAATCTTGTTATCATATCTATAGAATATTTCGGAAATATATAGCCTATTTTACACGGAGTTCAACATTAACTTTGAGTAATGGTGAAACTTTTAATTGATCCAGTAGTTATTGACTAGTCGTTATAAAATATATATCGTTATATAGATATTGGTGCGGAAATACATTGGAATTTTTCGTTCCACAACTGAGCG
Organism: Pieris brassicae; assembly: GCF_905147105.1. Lineage (NCBI taxonomy): Eukaryota > Metazoa > Arthropoda > Insecta > Lepidoptera > Pieridae > Pieris > Pieris brassicae. Next base: position 4,063,773 of record NC_059670.1, read on the forward strand.
TTTAAGAACTTTTTTGTTGGGCAGGCATAATTTTTGTTTTTAATAAAGCTAGGCACTAATAATTACCAAATGTCCTAATAATGTATACAGCTTTAAAAATCATTCAATAAAAAATTCAATATGTGTATGATTACAAATTCATATTTCATTTTTTACTCAATACCGTTTGATTGACAACATAGGCATGTTGTTTATTAAAACGATATTACTAAATATAAACATTAAAGCAAAAACGTCTCCGGTGTCGTTAAAGGAATACATTAATTTTTCGAATACAAAACATAAAAGTTACGAACCTCACCTCGTTACGTTTTCAATAGAATGTATGAATTCCATACGGGCTTACAATTTTTGTACTTAATTGGCTTTCTTAATAAATTAACATGAATATTTGTGGATTTTTACATGTGGTGTGATTATGTGAAGCTAAAAGATCTAATTTTTCTAAGTTTCGAACAAAATTGTTTTATATACTGGCCGTATATTTAACTTCCAGTATTGAGATTTTTTTGTTATTGCTACTGGTGATGTTATAAAGCTTTCATCAATAAATCTTTTATATTGATATATTTGTTCAAACCAACATTCCCAGAGATAAGCTCGTTCAGCGAAGCAAACATTCAGATATTTATCAATGGCGTATTGGCTTGAGCATTCGTCTCCCTTACCTCAGGTCCTATGTTCGAAGCTCGCTGCGCGCCTATAGACTTTACTTTCTATGTGTGTTAAACGGTAAAGGAAACCGGCGTGCCTCAGACTCCAAAAGTCGACTGCGTATTTTAGCATATGTCAAGAACAAATTACGAAATCCTAGACCAAAGACCGAGAGTTGTATCTCCACAGTTTTTTGTAAGTCGATCTGACCCATTGTTTATGTCAATTATGTTTATTACTTATAGCTCAGTTTTAATAATCGAATAATACATTAGCTAGTTAATATTTCAGTAATAATAATACATATTGAATAATACTAATATTCGAGACTGCTGACGAATACAACTCAGCCAGCATACTAATTGATGTACTTTTGTCACTTTACTATTCATTCATTTGATTATTAAGTTTTCTCTTTTATAATAAATAACTATTTCAGTTTGTGTAATATCTGAATGGCTTGCCATGAATGCCTGAAGTTTAGTTGAACTTAAAACTTGTAAACAATGCACTGCACACTCCAAGAATCTTTCCGCAAATAACTCGCTTTGAAAGATGAAATAAAAACAAGCGGATGAAATATTTTGAAAAGGGAGCAAATCAATTATCCCTCCGCATATCCAATTTGTATAAAACAAACAACATCTACATGTAAAAATCGTTTGTTTCTGACATTTTGTTCAATGACCTTGGATGTTGATTTATGGGGCGCTTCGACAGTTAGACGTTTGAGGGTTATTACATCTCAGAAGGGATTTAAACCGGGATCTACCTAACACGCATTGAAACATTCAAATTAATTTTCGTAGAATGCTATAATTGACGTTAGTCCACTCACAAAACTTTTCTATTTAACAGTTGCTCAACTTTTTTGTTATTTTTAGAACGCCTACGCCACGTGAAAAACAGATACTTTTAATTGCTTTAATTTTAGTTACTATATTAGGTTTTGATACAGAATAAAAATTCGGTTTGCTAATATGATAAACTATCGTGGATTATACATAATTTGACCTATTTTCTCTTTCAAAACTGACGAAAACGTATTTTCTAACGTATTCTTATAATAAATAAGCATTTTTGTTTAGGATTGAACGTTTACTATATGAGATATCCATGACTGACCTTAAAAACAAACTTCATGCGCATAGGAACGCGTAATTAAATCATTTTAATACAGATAATATATGATAATAATAATAATCAAGAGTTGATTTTAAGGAACAAAAATGAATGTTGACAAATAAAGTCGCACATTTTCCTCGCATATTAATATTTAGGAAGTGTTTCAAAGCTCTGAAGGACTTTTTGGCTCACACCAAGTTGTAAGTACATACAATGACACGCGTCACGTTCCTCATACCTAACACATTAGCGGAGACTTCAAACTAATCAAGAGCGCGGGCTCGTTCGCTTTACACATGTATGTTCGTAATTTATTATCGTTTATTCCCATAAAGCAATCTGTAGGGATCGTGCTACTACGCAGACTCCGCTGAGATCCCTGTTCCAGTGAAGTTCGGGAGTGGAAAGACGCCGGTCGCTCCCAACGCTGGTCCACACTTCGCCAACTATATCCGAGACAGTCGAACGGAAATTTGTGATCGCGATCTGTAATCGTTGGATTTGTTGTGTGGTTAATTAAAAGTGTTGTTATCATAACGGTAAGGCACGGGTAAATTTAAATGTTGCTTTTTAATATTTTTGCGTTTTTCAAACAATGCTTTTGTTTAGATTGCAAAGTTCTGAATTAACTGGCAGATATTTTTAACAGTGTCTCACAATGAGCGCTCATAATGAATACTCACAAAAAAATGGAAATGCCTTGTTCAATGCGTGGCATATAAAAATGCTTTTGATAAATCTGACAGCATTTTTTGTCCAATATGCGTAAAATGGCCTTGTATGTAAATGTTAGGAATAGTAGTTGCTGATTTATTTCAATTGATACTTAACGTACTCGACTTTGAACTTTAATAACAATACTTTTATTCTGAAGTAACATTAGTTATACATGATAATTGGCACGCTTGAAGGATTAGCATGTATGGAATTATAAAGAAACTTTTCCTACCATTTCCTTTCTTATTCCATTTTGAAAGTATTCATAACGCATGCTTTTCACGTGTTTTTTTTAAATTCATTCTCGAGCAAAGATAAAATAATCAATTAGGACATTTTGTAACGTCTATTCTAGTAGGTTACGGGACTGGAATTGATATATATTATAAACGTCTAAAAATTGTAACATGAAGCTATTTAAGAAAAATTATAGGCAGGCGTGTATCCTGCCTTACAAACGTGAGGCTGGCAAAAGGTCTTACCTAAAAATACTTTTATAAATAATTGTATCTTATTTGTATCACGCAACATGAACGCATGCTGGACGTGAATTTAAAAATTCGTAAATTATAAATTCGACTAACTAAAAAATATATAATTACTATATGGAAACGAACTTTCGTGTCTATTGTATTTAAAATGTAACTATTTAAGCATTATTGTTGAGTATTAAAATATTAAATTTTGCTTACGTACAGTTTACTTTTTGACAGGTATTATTAACTTAGGGGTGGGCTTAATTATACAGATTTACAAAGAAATGGTATAATAATGAAATTTTAATGTGAATGCAAAAATAGTTCAATTTTAATACAAATTTGCGTTATTGTAATAATACTGTTTATAGCAATATTATTTACCAATGTGAAAGACCTTTTACATCAACGTTTATTTAAAACATAGAAGCCTTAAAACAAGAATAAAAATTGCAGAAACGTTACCTTTATAATTCAAGTCTTGTATCCTATTAAAATTTTTTGTATAATATTATTTATTGCAATTAACAAAGTAAATATAACACATAGTAGCAATTATATTTAGATGAAATATACAATTATATTTGTCTAAAACAAATAAACAAGACAATGATAGTTTACTCTTAAGCGGCCATAACTGTATCAGCCCCATTCTTATTAAGATACGATCTACGTAATTCATAACTGCACGCGATATTATTTACGCAAGTATCCATTAAATACGAACAATTTACAGTATTATATTTTTACATGTTCATTCTAGAATTATAAATTTACCGTTGCCTTCATTCAAACTTGCGTATAACACGTGACAAGCCGAATAGTTTTTATTAAATTTCATACTGATTCTATTTGGCTGGAAAAATGTATTATATCAGCTAAATTGTAAAATAAGATTATGTAGGTAAGTATGTTAGTTGTTGGAATCAGCTTAAAATAAATTTAATCCAAGCGCTGGTTTTGTTTTTTAAGAATTTAAAATACATTCATATTTTTTAACTGTAAATAAAAAAGTCGCCAATATACACGTAACAGTGTTTTAATTAAATTTTATTCAGTTAACTTGATGATAACAATTTTTGGGTTATATACTTATTTTGTTTCTCTATTGCGTATATAAACATCGTTGTTATTTTATTTAGATTTTTACTGTATTTAAACACATTTATCATTATCCTAAGGCACTCACATTATGTAGGGTTGAATGTTAAGATCTTCGCAATCATTTCCCCGACAATAAGAAGGGAAATGAAGATACCATGGTGACTGGTTTCGTGTGATGATAGTTATTTTTGACTATGTATTACAGAGAATGTAAGTGCGTGCTCCTATTTCACCATGCCTCCTGCTGATGTCATGTGGAACATGGTGTGATGGTTGCAGCTCCTAACAAACGCGGTGTAATACAAAAAAAAACTTATAAGAGTTTATTGGCAGTAAATCTAAAATTAGAAGCATTTAATGTATATTTCTTTTTTATTTGATGACGTTTATAAGTGAACATGACTGATAAATTATTTTTGACTTTGACCACAAATTTAAACAATTCGTTTAACAACCGTATTAGATATTCTATTCAATCTAAAAGTGGTATTTAAATGAAACCTTAACGAATTTAAACGCAAATTATTTACATTATTGAAATAACTTGACATTTTAACGGTTTTGCAATCGTGGTCGCTGTCACATCCAGTTACTCTTTGATATTATGATTAGAGTCTATTCAAATTATACTACATTAACGCCATCTACTACAGCAAAGTTGTTATTGCTTCAAAGAATATTCACGGTTCATTACGGCTGTTGAAATTATTATTATATTAAAAACGCAAATTGACATAGTTTGAATCTCGCGTAACAAAAATAATTATGGTTATCAATCAAAAGAAGATGCAAATATATGTCTTCCCCATGATTACAGGACTTTATAATACTTGTATATAGAAAATTATTATCTAATAAAATTGGATTGCCTTCAAAACAGTATATATAATTTTGATACAAATCTCGTTTTTGGCAAAAAGTTAACCCTCTCGTGGAAATTAGCGGTTGTGGTCGCATTTGGGTTGTAATTAAAATAAAGGTACTCGAATAATCAAAGCTGAAATTGTTTTAGGTTACAAATACATAATGTATTAAATTGTGTTTGTAGTTAATAATTACTAATATATGTAAATTGGTTATTGAAAGGGACCGATGTATTATTAGACTATGTAAATATCCAAATCTGCATTTCAAAAACGACTTTTGTTATGTTACTGTAACATTTTCAATTATTCGCCTATTTATTACTGAGTAACATGCTAAATTCGATCAAAATGTATTTTGTATATGATAAATAAGTTTACATATAACAACTCACAGTGAGATTGAAATAAATTATACAAATGTATAGTAATCACTTTATATTTGAAATTATGACCCTACCTTACCTAATTTAATGAGTATGTTTTTAACATTACATGTATTAATATTTATCAAGGCCTTGACGTTTCTGTTTAGAAAACATTCACATCGCCGTTTGACGTTTTAAGTTTACAAAATAAACTTTAAACGTCAATTTACATAAACTGTAAACTACACAGCCTTGTGTCATCAATTAATATAGCTTAACTTCAGGCATCTCAGCAAAAGGAATATCTTCATTGACATTCCTAATAATGTGTATTAGAAATTGATAAGGATGGATAATTGTTTATATGATATAATAAAACGATTGTTCAGTGTAATAAAACTTATGTTAACCATAAAGTCAGAAATAACTCCAAATATTTTCTTTCGTGTATGAACGGAATAATGTAATTTGAATACGAGAAAACTGTTTTCTGTTCAAATTATACATACATAGAGAACAATGCTGGCTTAGTGGCTTAACGTGCAACTTTCAAATTTATTGCTTGAATGATCAAGGTAAACATCGTGAGGATGGCTTGTCATAAATCCAATAATCGACGACATGTGTCATGCAGGTAATCAATCAGCTGGCAGCCTAAAAACTAAAATAATTGAAAAAAAACATGGAGCCAAAACCGATAAAGAGTTTTTATTGGCTGTAATGTGTTTACTAAAGTGTATGTTCTTTTAAACAAAATACTGTTCAAATAAAGAACAGTTTTTTTTTAATTTGTTGTGCTCGGTTATAACCGTGCTTATTCTCTTAACGTCACATCATAGAAATAAAATACCTTAATAAATAAGTTTATTTCCAACAAACAAAAATATTATGTTTTTTATAATAAGACACTATAAAACATTTATAATGAGATTCCAAGGGAATTGAACCTTTTCTGTTAATAAACCTAGTGTAGTGAATAAGTGCAAGTCATTATAGAACACTAACACTTTTAAATAACATAACGTTAGTATTGTAAAAAAATAAGTAAATATTATATTGTATTGTCCATAATTATTGTATAGGCTAGACGGTAATTCATGTCAAAGTCACTTTTGTGAACTTTATTGTAGGAAATAAAATATCCACGATTATTATCTCTGACGATTTACTATCTTTGAATCTTAACTTTTAACCTATTGAACGACCCCATCTCCGTATCGGTTTATTATACGACTGCCTAGCTGAAGTCCTCTTGGCTTTATTCAAGTATAAATTCATATATATGCGCTGACCGATACTTCTATTTGCAGCAAGTCAATGCGAAACCACGTACACATAGTACCGCTGTAGTTTTCGAGCAAATTGTACAGATATCGTGGGACAGACGTTGCCTCTACATTATTACTATACTCATTTACATGATATACGACTAGTTGAGCTGTGTTGAGCGGTGTTGGCCTAGAGTGGCTTCTAGAGTGGAGTTGGCTGAGTTAAGATTTGGAAGATTTGTGTGTGAGTCATGTGGCATTGTGGCATTCGCGTTTGGCGGGGGTAAGGATAGGGCTCAGCTGTTATCTGCCGTCGCCCTTTGGCGAGCTGAAGTCATCCGTCAGGTTTTAGTGGGTAGGGTTTATTAAGTCTGAGTCCCACATAATCCCTGCTGGTGTAAAATACCGTAGGGATATGCGTAAAAGCATTTCCTGACGAAAAAAAAAAGAGTGGCTTCAGCGTGCGACTCTCCCTGAGGTCGCAGCTTCGATCCCGGCTGTGCACCAATGGACTTTCTTTCTATGTGCGCATTTAACATTCGCTCGAATGGTGAAGGAAAACATTGCGGGGAAAGCGGCTTGCTTTAGGCCCATAAATGCGCAGGAGGCTCATCACCTACTTACCTATTTGATTGATCATGAAACAGATAGAGGAACTGATTTATTTAATTTTTAGTTGACCTGTGTTAAACATTGTTGAAACTGTGTTGATTCGTTCGTAGTGTCGTGGATCATAAAAGTCAAACCTAACTGACCTTGTAGTTACTGATTGATTAATAAAAACTTTTAAATTATTATATAAGGAATAGTTGTTTGTTTAACAGTTACCTAAGAGACAACAAAATTTTTGAATAAACAAAAAACTATTAGTTTTATCGATAATGTATTAAAACTAAATCAGTCAATTTGGATACGCGGTACTCATTGGTTGGAAACCAAGGTTCTATCAATCATTTTTTGATTAATATTTGAGACGGGCTGTCAATATTATGCCTTTTATTGCCTTACGATAAGATGCAGTTAAAAAACAGTATTCGAACCAGCATTCACAATAATCAAAAGACAAAATGTCAACATTTGTCACAAATCGAATTATTGTGTTCAAAGTCGTAAATAGACGACCTTCATTAGCCTAAATAATTGTAAGGAAATCGGATTTGTGTTCGACTCAGTTAAATCAGATTATAAATGTATTAATCACGGCCAAATAGATAAACAAACACAACTAACGGATGACTAAACAAATGCTTTTGTATTAAATCCGAAGCTCCCAACCTGGTCTGTGTATGAGAACAAAAATCGTCGAATGTTTTCTCAGGGTCCAGTATATACCAAAACAAGTGACGGTTTTAACATAAAAGCCTAGAGAAATAATGCGACATTCGTTTGTATTTATTTAGGATTTGGATGATAAATACGCAAATGTTCTTTATATGGTTTAAACATTATTATAAGATTAACTAAAGGCAACGATTCATAAGGAGTAAACTTTTTTTTCAGGTAACAGATAATAATCATCATAGTATGTAATGGGCTTTTACTACTTTTATTGTGATTCTATTTTTAGTCTTCATAATCATCATAATGAAAGAAATACGGTATATAATGATACATATATTAGTTTCCTTTCATTATGTTTTTTTGTAATATGTATTTTTACATAACAATATAAACAAAACAGAAATACGAATATACGAACATCATAACAATAACCAAAGAAAAACAATACAGTTATATGATATTCAGTAGGATAGATAAAGAATTCCGAGATATGACAGAAAAATAATAGTAAAGATAGTAGGGAGAATTAATTGAACAACATTCGCCACTAGATTACCGACCTTAGGGCTCAAGGGAGCGTCATTTGTCAATGTAATCATCTTTTCATGGGCTTGAGTACTATCGCCGCAGTTTAGATATCACGCCTAAATGGGTTTCGGTAAGATGTCAACGCCTCGCATTTTTGTTGTTGAGATTTCGGAACACAAAGACCTTTTATGGAACAATGCAACGTATGCATGCACGTCTGGCTATTGAAGGTTTTGAATTTGTTCAGCAAGAAATATTTTTTTTTGGTTCTTATTAATGTTTCTATTTCTCTATAACGTTTTGAAATCTAAGTTCATTCGAGGAGCAGAACTGATGTTAATAGTTACTATTGCTTATAGGTTTTTGATAACATGTTAATTTAAATTAAAAGGCCTGCAACGCACTCGCGAGCCCTCTTGCATGGAGTGTCCATGGGTGGCGGTATCACTTAACATCAGGTGTGCCTCCTGCCCGTTTGCCCCCTTTTCAAAAAAATAAAAATAAAATACTTTATGTTTTAAAAATTTACATACATAATTAACAATTAAAGTCGTAAATCTATACATTGGAGCATTATTGCATACAGATTATAACACTCTTACTACAAGTCTAATAATACTGTCAAATACATTTACTCTTAAGTGGCTCAGGTAGAGCCATAAACACGGATAAGTACCTCAAAAATTGATGAAAATTTCCCCAGATACGTATTCGACATGACGCGGCAAGGCCATATCACTCTATGTAATGCTCACGAGACTAATTCTCTGGATTAATGAAATCCAGCTTAAATTAAAGTTTCGAACCTTTGCTACGAATAAAAGGTTACTTTAATTAAAAACCTTGAAAGTTTTTCAAAAGAAGTACGTTAAGTTAATCAGGCAGGACTCTACGTACAATTGTCAAAGTTAAACGAATTTTAGATGAAAATACTTAAGTTTTCTTTGACAACAATACTATATTTTATAGTATGCAATCGGAAATTATAATGGAACTTCTTTAATATAATGAATCGAGAATTAACTCTAGTGTAGTATACGGTTAATAAGCCTGTTTAAAGAAGGTTTTTAACAAAATTTATATGAAAATTATTCATTATATAAAACAGCTAAATAGAAATGTAATCGAAGCAATTTACTTTAAAATTATAATTAACATTATTAATATTTTCTAGCTTGAAATTTCACGGTACATACGTTACGTACATTTCAGCGTCCCCGTCATATTTTTTTTTAACATTAAAAATATTGTCATAAATTTAATTGACAAAGATCTACTTTGTCAATCCTTATGAGCTTAGAATATTATGACGAGCTGCCAAAAATTTATTGATTAATCTCAGCTAACAGCATTAGCAAACATTAACGTAATTATATTGTGATTTTCAAATATTTCGTGATGAATGGGAGTTTGCTCTGAATTCCTTTATAATCCATCACCAAGACTTAATATACTAAGCGTATTTAGAAAAATATAGCTATTTAAATTATGTTGTTTTTTAAAAAAACGTGCCCCATATTTAGTTACAGTGGATTTCATTTATTACGACTTTGGCCCATAACTACGTTAAATCTAAGTCCTATGAACTTAAAGCATACTTTAGTACAAATGTGGCTGTAGCGACTTTGGATGTAATGCCGAATTCGGTTGTAGAGACTGTTTTTAATGAATCATTTGTAACAAATATCTAGAAATTCCATGCAGTTATTGCAACCGGAGGCAGCCGCCAAAGATACAAATATTTATAGTATTGTCTTTTGTTTACATAACCGGATTAAAGCTATTTTTATTATTATAAACTTGTAAATTATTTACATAATTTTGAATTTAAACCGAAAGTACTTGCGAAAGAAAAAAGATTCTTCCCAATATTGGTACGCGAAGCCATTGAAATAAAAAACACCCCAATATCAATAGAGAAGACGGCCTAAAAAATATCAAACACCTGGAATCCAATAATATCCAAATTAAAACCTCAAGACAAACAATCCGCAAAAATATAGGACACCGTTAGTCACTTCTAAAAAAACCCGTCATCTTTAAAATAAATACAGATGAGACAACTTTCTCTACAGCTGTAATACTTTTGACATTCAACACCTTTTGTCTTCAGTCACTGTGACCACGCATGCTGTAAAGCACGCGTAACGTCGAAAAAAAAATTAATTTTAAAATTATGTAAATAATTATCACTTTATAATAATACAAATATCTTTAATCTGGTTAAAAAAGTGTTTTCTTACAAAGATTTATTTCGCTCACAAACATTTCTTATCTTTTGTTAACATTCACACAGATCGTCAGCAACTGTGGAGGCCTTTACCTTTTGCATATCAGCTATTTTATGGGTCAGTTTCTAAGTGATATTCTGCGGTATTTTTTAAATGTGTTATCAACCATTGCCCGTAACGAATTCCAGATATAACGACGAAATTAGAGTATCCCTTCATCGTCGTTGTACGCGAAATCCACTGAATATGCAAATCACCTAATTAATAATAAAAAGTACAAAAAAATCTTTTCACTGTATTAAAAACAAACATTATTTTATATAAATATAGACGGAAATGGGCCAAAGAGACGCTTAGGTAAAACAGCGCAAAAACCATTTTAAATTATTATATCTAGGGCTTTAGTCCAAGTCGCCAAAAACGTATTTAAAATAAATTCAAGGAATTAAACAAGAAAAACAAATATCTTAAACACCAATTAGAATCAATTATTAAAATATTCGTATTGCACTCAGAGATGTTTTTTCTGAGCGGGTCGTCAGTCCGAGGCTTCGCTTTGAGCAATGTAAGTTCGAAAGGTAATTTTGTACTTTATTATTTTCCAGTAGCCCCAAGGGCGCTTTGTCTAAAATAAATGTTTTGAGAGTAAATCGATTTTTAATTTAGCTCTTTCGAGGCCTCTAATGGAGACTTTTATCCTGTCATAACATCGGCCCGACACGAATTCACTCAATTCTTTTAGGTAAACGTTACATTTGACAAATTATATTATATACATTTAATAAGAAATTAATATTATCTGCATATAAATATAGTAAAAACCTATGTATCGTACTCATAACAGTTCAGTAAATATTGGTTATTTCAAAAGGATAATTTGGCTACGAGTTGTTTAATGCTAAAATTAAATATTCCATGATTTTATTGCGATAGGCTTTAGAGAGTTAACACATACACACTTAGTTAACGAAACAAAATCCTGCTACACGAGCGGAGATTGATCAATGTTTAAAGAAAAAATCGTGATCAGAAATTAACGAAGAGCCTTTTGCCTACACTAAGCCAATGAAACAGTTATTAAAACATTTGACATTTATTTATAGTTACATATAATATTTTAGTTTGAAATCTACTTAATTGTATAACGTATTCGCGTTCATGCTAATTAACAGTTGTTAACTTAAAAGTTGCAATGAACAAAGAGCAACTGTGCATATCCACGCAGGTGATAAATTAAACCCTTTCCAGGCGGCTCACTTAAATTAGAAAGCAACCGTTTCCTTGTAATTATAGTCAGTAGACAATAGCCTCTTGTTTATTACCATTGAGATTCGGGCTAGTAATCATAGAGGGAGCAATTTGTTTGAATTAGCTAGGCGTAGAGCGTAATGTAAGCGTACGAAATTAATATTGCTTTTATGTGAATATCATACATTGAAATTTCACTCTTATCACAATGTTATAATCTAATATGAACCAGAAAAACAATTTTAAAAAGATATTTATGCTAGGTTTTTAAAATAAACAATTTTAACTCACGCGTCTTAGTCAATTTTTTTTAATTTGTATTATTGAATAATATTTTTAAAAAAACGTGCAACACAACACTTTATAATTATAATAACTTATTTATTTCAGATTATATTGTTTAAATATTTATTATTATAGTTCATGGACTTCATGACAAACGTTAGGGGTCGAACTCTAAATAGATGCTTATAACAATGATTGAAGGCTTAGCCATATATATGTTCCATTAAACCTATTTGAATATAGTTTTAATTAAAGTTATTCTGTTGACGCGTTAGAGAAAAATGATGAAAGTATTTTTTTCTCTTATTAGTGTCGTTTTTTTACAAACGTAGAATAAGGCAAACGATAAAAAAATTGAAAAGATTTTTATCTTGTTACGCCAAAGTATAACTTTTAACGTGAACATAAGTACAGACACGTTTTTTTATTTTGTTAATTGTTTTTTACTAATCACAAATTAGTCTCACCTTCACAAACAGCGCAGTGGTGTAAAGTCAGATGTACATTAGTTTAAGTTTACATACCTACAGATATTGTTCTTTACAGGTTCTACTATCGGTTCATAATCGCCGAGAAAGCACTATGAAATGGAAATGACGTCAAATCAATATGGGCCTCACTTTATCACCCATATTAAAATGTGGACTATACGCATTCCTCACAATAATAAATATCCCGATACTGCAAGGAGAAGAACAATCGCAGTGTCCAAGTCTGTCAGATAATCCAATTTGTCCCTGTTATAATTTTAAAGAAGGTAAAAAACTAATCATAAGTTCCTAGTTGGATATTTCACCTCAATCTAACCGATACTTTTATTTCAGGATTATTTCTCGAATGTCCCAGTGCAACCCCAAGTGTCGTCAAAAATGTATTATCCAAGATAAAAGGACCCATTCAGTCTTTATCAATTTATGACCTGGAAAGCTTAATAACCGAGTTAAAGCCCGATCTTTTTCCTCCACAAGTGAAAATAATCAATTTACAAATTTCTCAATCGAACATTGATACGATAAATGCAAACGCCTTTTTATCTCTTCGTGATTCCTTGGGGTCTTTAAGCATAATTTCCGGTAAATTGAAAAGGATACCTCAAGAATCTTTTTCTCAGTTACATAATATTGAAACACTTGACTTACAACTCAACGAGATCAAAGAAATTCAAGAGAACACTTTTCAACATCTCAAACTGAATAAAATCAATTTGAAGGGTAATAAAATAGAAAATATTTCAGAAAATGCATTTCATTACTTAGAGGAAACTTTGACTGAGTTGGATATTACTGGGAATTTTCTTTACATTTTTCCTTTGAGACCTTTGGAAAATCTAAGTAAACTTAGCAGTCTGCGGCTAGCGTGGAATAAAATAGAATCAATGCCAAATAGTTCAAATGTAATCATAGAAAAATTAATAACTTTAGATTTAAGCTCAAATTTTCTAACGAGAATTGAAAGGAATTGGTTAAACTGTGTTCCACGTGTTAAAACACTGACATTTTTTAGCAATCAAATCAAACATATTGATGAGCAAGCTTTTTATTCTTTAGCTTATTTAGAAACGATAGACTTAAGTCGAAATAAATTAATAAGCATTTCTAAAAATATATTTCAAAGAAATCGTAATATCCGTACAATAGATATAAGTCATAATCACCTTCATTATATAGCTGGTGTTTTTTCTGGTTTAAGTAAACTAACTGAAATATTTTTATCGGAAAATAATATCTTAGAAATACCAGAGGATGCATTTCAGAACGCTCTTTCATTAGCAGTTCTAAACCTAGAACATAACGCAATACGGTTTTTACATCCTTCTTGCTTTATTTCATTACATAATTTAACACAACTACATGTGGGAACAAATTTTTTAAAAAAGCTTCCAAATCAAGTTTTTGCAGCAAATGCTAAATTAGTTACGCTAAGTCTTGATAATAATGGAATTAGTGAAATAAGTGAATCAGTATTTGAGAAATTAGAAGAACTAAGAGAATTAAGGCTACAAAATAATAAAATAAAACACATTAAAAGAAATGTCTTCAGCCCACTGCCTGAGTTATTAGAATTACATTTGCAAAATAATATTATACAGAGTATTGATTCGCATGCATTCATTACATTGAAAAAACTGCAACATATTAACTTGCAAAGTAATCAGCTTAACATGATCGGTGATGTATTCCCCAATAGAAATTCTTCGTTAGTCTCTATTCAACTCAGTACAAATCAACTGTCTCTATTGAAAAATAGTTCTCTACGTGGTCAGGTTAACGTACAAATAATGTGGCTCACAGAAAATAACTTAAAAGTACTCACTTCCAATCTTTTTAATGAATTATTTAATATCCAAAGGCTGTATGTTAAGAATAATAGTATTGTACATATTGACAATAAGAGTTTTATGCATTTAAAGAAAATTAAGTATTTGGACTTAAGTAGCAATAGGCTCACAACTCTGAACAATGAAACGTTTTTTAATATTGTAACGTTGGAAGAACTGTATCTGCAAATTAATCATATAAACCACATAGATAAGGAAACGTTCAACGGCTTGGTAAAGCTAAAAATTTTAGACTTATCTCATAATAGGATCGTAAGTTTAGATTTCGATATGTCGACGTTACCAGTTAAACAAATTCGGCTTAATTTTAATGCTATAACGTTTATCCAAACAGAATCACTAAAAACTCTTCCAAATTTAAATGATTTAGATATGAATAATAACTTCTTAACGTGGGAAGATGTCACTCAAATTCAAATACCTGGCCTAAAGACATTAGTATTATCAAACAATAATTTTACACTGCTTGAATTAAAAACATTTTCTCATTTACCATCTCTTCAGTCCTTATCTCTTGAAATGTCAAACATAACATATCTACCGCCATCTATATTTATTAAAAACCAAAATTTACTTCGAGTTAATTTAGCTAATAACTATTTAAAAGATATTCATAAAGACATTTTTGCTTACACAACTATTTTACAAGAATTAAATTTGAAGGGAAATAGCTTCACCGACTTCCCACACGTCGCGTTATTTAACGTGACATCATTAGAGAATTTAAATCTATGCGAAAATCAACTGCACAGCATTGATTTTTTTAAATTCACTGGCTTACAAAATTTAAGAACGCTTAACCTATGTAACAATCGTATATCGGTATTAAATGGTTTTAATTCACCTTCTCTAAAAAATTTAGTAACATTAAATTTGAATAATAACCTACTTACAGTTCTTCCACCGAATTTTTTCCAACATTCTTTAGGACTTAAAGAAATTGATTTGTCTCATAATTTTTTCAAGCACATTCCTAGTAATGGCCTTTCCGAAACCGTACTCCCAGCATTAACGACATTAAACATGTCTTCAAACTCATTGGTGCAATTGTTACAATCATATCCAATCAAGCAATTTCCATTATTAGAGGAACTTATAATCACCAACACCAATTTAACAATTATAACAAGCAAGGACTTTGAAAACTTTCCATCATTGAAAAAATTGATACTGAAAACGAATTGTCTAATTCGTTTATCACCAGGAGCGTTTTCCAAACTTCACAACTTGATAATGCTGGATATGAGTGAAAATAAACTAGAGAACATTCCGAGAGAAAGGTTACAAGGACTATTTTCTGCGACATTGTTAAATATGTCACAAAACACTATAAGGGAACTCGAAGAATTCACTGCTGATCTGCAAAGCTTACAAAAGTTGGACCTCTCTTTCAATCACATTACAAGAATAAACAAAGGAATATTTCACAACCTCCAGAGTCTGACTGAATTGAATTTGAGTGGAAATTGGCTTTCATTCATAGCAAGTGATACTTTCAAAGTTTTGAATAAAATCATCAATATAGACTTTAGTAAAAATTACTTTGAAATCATTCCAATAAGAATCGTCGTCTCTTTGGAAACTCAAATAAAATCAATTTCTTTCGATGGTATGTATTCATAAAATATATCAATCTCAATTCAATCATCAATAATCCGAATTTTTACTTAGTTAAAATCTCTTCGTGTAGTAAATAAAATAGCGTAGGAAATAATTCCTTAATCGAATAAATGCGTAAATTTAAATTCTTACTGAAATAAATCGTTAAAACATTTAACATAAACATTTATTTTCAGAAAATCCATTAACATGTAACTGTGAATCTCAAGAGACATGGAAATGGATGCAAAACCATTATAAAATAGTGCTAAAAGGTAGCAGCAACTTGAGATGTGAACATCCGGAAGAACTTCACGGATACAGTTTTTTGGAGCTGACATCGCAAAAGCTATGCGACGTGCCGGTCGTAATTCGTATTGCAATTCAAGATATTCAAACCTATTCTGTAATAGTGTCTTGGCAGAGCCGCAATCAGAGCGGCTTAAGTGGATACCAAGTAGCTTACTACAAGGAACAGATGCCAGCGGTAGTGAGTATTAACTCTTTTATATCCATGTAAAACTTTGCTTCGTAAACGTATGATATAAATGAAGCAATTGTTCCTTCTAATGAGGTCGTTGATCACTCACAGTACGCCTTTGTTTCATACCAGATCAGTCGCGGTCTCTGATTGCAGATATTTCACCGACATATGTATTTTATTCACTCTTTAGTCCACAAATGAATTGTACATGTATATAAATAGTCATCAAAATCTGAACAAAAAATTGTATACTTTTAAAATTATACGTGATCTTTAGGTGAATGCAAATTTTCATTTAAAGCCATTCAAATATAATACCTGAAATAAATTAACAATTAATAATTATGAATGGAACGTGTTGCATGAAAAGAGTAGAGTTACCATTACAACAAACATTTGAATACAAAGGCTGTGCATCACTTCAATGGACCATAAAAAAATATTTATGTTCCTGGACCGTGGATATTTTGGTTGTACGGTGAATCCATTTAAATCTTCCCTTTAACAATTGTTCATGCGAGGCTCCGCAGTTTTTACTCTGTACAAATAGATCGCTATTTTGTATGATTTAATTTCAGATTCGTGGTAAAATAGTCAACGCCACAGCAAGGATGACACGATTAAGCCATTTGACTCCTGGAGCTAAGTATACGATTTGCGTTATAGCGACGGGAAACTTTGGCGTGTCAGCGGGATCGTCCGTGCCCGACGCACGAATTGCTCTGTCATCGGAAAACATGAGTGTTCAATTGTATGGCGACGAGCTACTCTTTAATCACCTGAGGGGCTATATGAATGACACTCAAACCAGTAAATGTACAACGGTGACAACAATAGAGATCTTTGGCACGTCCTTAGATGGCCCATTCTCAAACACTTATATGGGAATCGCTGACATATTAACGAGGCGGCTTAGCCTTGTTGTAGGCTGTTGTATTGGGTTTATAGTCTTCATTGTCTTGGTGTCAGCATTAGGTTATATGAAGACTAAAAAACGACCGGTCATTGCCAAAACTGAGGTGCAGCAAACGCCGCAATACATTTCCTATGACAATTTTCCTGTACCCAATATTGAGCAAACAATGGACATGGATATAAACACTATCACAGACTCAACAAAACCTCCATTTAAGCCATGTGATTGAACCAAAAATAAAAACCAGTAATACTTGTTTACAAATTGGGAAACGTATATTGTGGATTATCGATTCCATTTTGCATTGTATGTTTATTTGGATGCTAGTTTAGATCTATTGTTAATGGACATTTTATTTTCGCATTCATCCCTTTATTATAACTAACCTTTAAATAACTTTTTGTGAACATTATAAAGATTATCTATGAAACGTTTAACGTTATATAGGTTGTAAGATTGTGATTAATGATTTAAAAGTTTATTTACGAAAGTGATTTAAGTTAGTATTGTATATACATTTTAAAAGTGTAAAACAGCAATTGTAATTGATATAATTAGTTGTAAGTTTTAGCTCCTAATAAGCTTAAAAAGTAAGGTTTATCTTACTATACGAATATAGATAAATTTCGTCGAGTGTGTAATTAAAACGAATATCAGACTCAATTTAGTAATTATATGAAAATGTACCAAAAAAAATTCTTATTGAACTGTTTTAATTTATGACAATCTGTTTAATTCTAGAAACGTAGCGTTGATAATAAAACTTGAAAAACTATGTTGATTTTTTAATTTTTAACGCTTAATCAACGTTAAAAGAAATTATAACAATATATTTAATACAGATAATAATTATTGTAATCGTGCTACAAAATGCAATAAGATTACTCAAGTTCACTGTACTAGAACCTACAACTATTGTTAATTATTAATCATAAAAAATCAGTTTAAATTTTAAATGCGTTGCATTATTCCACATGTATATTATGCGACACACCAGACGTAATACGCCCAGAGTAAAATTTAAATAATTAGGTAGATTTGTAAAATCTATCTTTTATATCACGCTTCACGCTTCACGCTTCACGCTTCACGCTTGACGTTTCTTCATTCACATAGAAAAATACAGTTCCAAGTACAGACAGCGAGAAGCGGCATTGTCTATAATTATAATATATAAATATTTATACATATAAATACACGACTTAGAACTCTCTGTCTATTAATAAGAACTGGGTTAAAAGATGTCTCTACGATATTTGATAGTTCTATATATAAACTACGAGAAGCGACTATATTTTATATATAGAAATAAGACGCCTAAACAAATTATACTTTGGTACATACAAACCCGAATATATGATAATGAAGTAAATACCCGGATATTACTTATCAACAAAGCATCGTAATTTAAGCATTATAGAGTCGTAAATGCCATAAAAAATATCGACTAATGTCATTTGATAAGTATTTATGTCGCTATAAAGACGGTGCCTGTTCCACGAGTGCGTTGTTCCTATTAAATTGATTAAATGAATTATTCAGTATCGAGTGTCACGATCCGTTGATTCCTCGAGAGGACCATTCATTTACACCCGTTATTCGACTTTCCGATGATTGCAATTTAGATAAGAGTACGACAGAGAGAAGTAGAGTATGACAGAAGAGACATAATTAAATCATACGAAATATTAATTATAATAATTATCGCCAATGAAATTACATTCTAGATAAATGGCTTTAAGCGACTTTTCTGTGTTTTGTTCTATGTACGAGAATAGACATTAAATAATATCAATATTGTTATAGGAATATACCAATTTCCTACGCAGGCGGCTTTTGTCGCTAGAATTCAATATCCAATATCATGGTGACAAAATCATTCAAAAGTGTCATTTATATTGGGATGAAATTAGTATATCAATCAATCATTAGTATATTTGCTGTGTGTTAGCTTCGTGAAAGATGAACTACAACAAAGGTAAAGTACCTTCGTCATAATAAAGATACCCCAAACAACTAGTTCACAATCATTCGTGGTTTTGACTTGAAACATTTTTTAAAGAGAATTGTATATACGTTGTGCTTCATATGTATTTTTTTCATTAAACCTCTGTTTGTTATATAATTGTAATTCTAAAAGCGTAACATATCATTTATAATAGTTACAAGTTACCATGCACTTCAAAAGCCATGTGTCATTTGTTACAGCATGTAAATTAAACTTAAATCTGCAACTTTGTCTGGACATGATATATTCTTTGAACACAATCTAGTGCTTAGCTTTTCTCATTCATACCACATGCGTCAATTTTCGATATATATTTTATATTTAATTTGAGAAAATACAACCTGTTTTCCTTAGAATCGTACAAAATACTCCAGCCGATATTCCAGCCATTAAATCTCCTATGCAATATACTAAGTAATTCGTTTACGCATTAAATATTAAAATCAGATTTAAAACATGGAAAACTGGGTGTATTAGATTACGATCGCTCGTTTCTAGTTGAAAATAGATCGCAGTTAAAATAAGAGAAGGAAGTGATGAACAATGGCGTAGTATAAAAATATATTTTTCATCGTAACGATGTTTCAGTGAAGCGAGTGAGTAACCGCATGTTGCGAAACAACGTGGTACCAACGCGCCAGCGGCCCTTTGATGCCATCGCTTTATACTCGTTACGAAATACACTTTGAACTATAATGATATATGGCAAACCAAATCGTAAGACTACTTCAATATAACGCTGAAAGTCCACAATAACTTTATATTGTTTTGTACAATTTTGTTAATTTTTTGTATTTATCTAAATACTCCACTATAATCATTTTTAATATTCAAGTGTTTTTTTTATAGTCACTGGTATGTACGCTTAGATAGAGAATTGAAACTAATAGGAATATTCATGCAGTTCAAGAATAATCGTAGCTATTTAAGATGAGTAATAATTTCTACTTCGTATAAAATACAGTCGCTAGGAGGCAAATCCATCGTTGCCTGTTTCCACGTGAATGAGGCAAGCTATATCTTATACAGTGGGCAAACGGGAAGGAGGATGTTGTACATGATATTAAGTAATATTGCTGTACATAGACATTTAAACTGTCACTCACATTAGTCTATTTTACCTGGTTCTAGAGCTTGGGTACAAAACTTGCAACATCCCTAAAGTATGTATATTTTGCAAGACGTGTGATTTATTATCTGTACGAGCCTACAGTATATGATTAAGGTAGGTAGATACTAGGCTGTGTGGTGGACTTTTGATAGTAGATTGGCTGATGATACCACTCACTCTTTTCAATATGACCAACAGCGCACATTAGAAGAAAAATCAATTGGTGCAGTCGTTATTCAAACGTACAGCTTTACACAGTTACAAGTAACTATTGACGTACAAATCACACAATCACACAAATCCCTCAACATCTGTTTACAGATTTCGATCGAGATAGTATTCTTACTTCGATAAAATAGCAACGTAAGGCATGTTAGAAAATGAAATTCAATTTTAAAACGAGCGTGGAAATCGTTATGATTTGTTCACGTTGTCTTCAGCGGGACTGCAGCGGTATTTCATCGGGTGTTATTCCACGATATAGTTATTATTAAATATTCGAATCGAAACCCAATAGTGGCAGTAATATTCTTGCTGACAAAGGAATAGCATTAATAGGACAAAGACAAGCACACACAGCTCAAATCGCGTCCCAGAAACAATAGTACTCATATCGCCATTGTCCTTCTGAATAGTCCTTGGTAGTATACGTAGTTATCGGTACAATTGTAGCGAAAGATATTTCCGGTTAACTCATTTGAGGTTATTTTTTGTGGTCTTAATATAATTTTTTTAAATTTACTAAATTCCTTTGATAATAGTTTAGCTTAGTATTGTCTTTTGTTAAAATAGCTTTTACACATTAAGAAAAACACTTTTTGAACGGATAAAAGCTATGTATTATTATTAAAACTTATAGTTATTTATATAATTCTATAAGTTTTAATACAGTCGATACCAACTTCGGGGCAATAAATACAGATAAAAAAACTTTCTCTGCAGCTGTGACACTTTTGACATTTAAAACCTTTCGTCTTCAGTCACCGTGACCACGCACGCACGAAACGTCGGAAAAAAAATTAAAATTTAGAATTATGTAAATAACTATAAGTTTTAATAATAATACATAGCTTTAATCCGTTCAAAAAGTGTTTTTCTTTATAGTTTAACTTGTTTAGTGTTTATTACTAACAAATACCTTTAAAATAAAGTAATTCAAACTGTTAAAAAAGTAGCAACTATAGACATTAACAAAATACTTGTAGTGTACGGTTCCTGGGTCGTCCCTTTAAAAGTATCCCTTTAAATAATAAAGAATTTTAATTTTACTCTATATGAACCACACGTGTAGAACTATGTATAATATATGCGAAATAATGAAATGTTAACTGCTATGTAACGAATGAATGCAACGTAACCGTTGTAGAGAGTGCCTACGTCTGGCTATACTCTCGGAGAGTAATACCCATGAGTTAGTTTATTTCTATGAAACAAATGAATGCAATGTAACATTTAAAGAGAGTGCCTACGTCTGGCTATATTATCAGGGCGTAACTTCCGTGATTTAGTTAATTGCTATGAAACGAATGAATGCAATGTAACCATTCAAGAGATTGCCTATGTCTGGCTTTACTCTCGGGGCGTAACCACGACGATTTAGGAAATCGCCACGCTAAGTAAGTCTGACTTAACAAAATATACAGCCTTGACACGTACACGTAGACTCTTTCTTATTTTTAATCTGTTTAAAGGGATTGTAAGATATCACTTTTCTTAAATACATTTGTTGTAATGACCAAAAAAGTAACATATAAAATACTATGAGGAAATAAGCATAAATAACAGGTAGACGATATAATGTAAACACGAAGAAAGAGTAAATACCTAATATTAAATATAAACTTATATGCTCGGTAATAGCTGAGGGGATTAAAATTCTGTAATGTATTTAGTTTGCGTTCTGCTTGCACGTAGATAGCTTAGTTTGCGTAAACCCTAATAGAGCTTTCAAACAATAGAATATCAACACGAGCTGAATACTTGGTAACAATTTATAACTGTATTTGCTATTTATTTAATATTTGTGTGTAAATGCATCCAGAAACTTTTTTGATAAGTTCTATTATGTTTTGTAAATGTTTTTTTTTTAATGATAAGTAGCTTTGTCTTTACTATAAACTTTTAATAGATTAACTTATTAAATATACAATAATAAGTCATATTATAAACCTTGATTTATTATAATCGATAACATATACGATTATTTATTAGATCTTGTTTTAAAATAAACTTAATAATTGGTAAAATGTTTAATGTAATTAAATATGCATGGATAAATCTTCATAATAAGTAGCTCTTATAAGAACAGCATCAAGTATTCTTCAACACTTTTTCAGAAACTTTCTTTTGTAAGGCTTTAGGTTAGGATATTGTTAATCAGGTGCCGTTTCTAATAACATGGCACACAAAGTGGTTAGACAAGTCATGCAATAAAAATAAGGTACATTCAATATGGGAAAAACAACTGCAGAAAGTGTTGTTATATTATTATTATATAATATACAAGCCATCTGTCATATGCATGACAGTGGCTTGATTGTACCTTGATCTAAATATTCGACCTCAGGTTTGAGAGACGCTTAAACCACAAAAATATCTGTCCGCCCATGATTTATTGAACATTTTTTTTTTAAACAAACGACAAAGATGATACATATGTTTCTACGTATAGGGAGTCAAGTCCAAGAAAATGCAAGAGGGGCGCATACGCAGGCGCATTTTAGGCTTTAGAACAAAATATCACCATCGTTATAAAAAATTAAATTAGATAGGGTAAGCAAGAAATGCAAAAATACTTAAGACATATAGTTATTTAGACAAAACTAATTTAACAAAGAAAAGCAATGAATACTTATGTAAACAGCCTTGCCACTTACGGAACATTCGATACGGTAACCATTGTAACCATTGTTACACTCTTCTATCCGTTTAAAAAAATCGTAACCATAGTTATTATAATGGCTAAGCAGCGCTATCACTCTGTAACAAACAATGGCGATATTGCGGTCCCGACTTGAGTTTCGGTTATACCGCGATTCCAAGGACAACTGCCCTAAAGATATTGTGAAAACTGTATCAAAATTTCATACAAAAACGACGTTTACTATTACTATGGCATTTACAAAGTACAGGCGAGGTTATTAGTGACAGTGTTAGTATCAAGAAACCGAAAGCCTGAACTCGATATGGGCCTATTAATTCAAGCACTGTAGTGTTTCACTACGTTTAATTGCAAATAGCGGATGTAATTTCTTCATTAAACTAAACGCTTCTCACGGTATTTGTATGGGACTGAAATTTCGACGCAAAGCTAATACAGGTTATTGAACTATGCTAACAAAAAAATCATGTCAACTCACGTGTCTTGTGCACTTTGTATATATATTTTTTTACAGAAGCAATATATTATATACATGATATATGACGAGGAATTTGTTATATTTAAAACAGTGTCATCAACTATTTTGTTGGCATCAGCCATTTGTTTTAACTTTGGTCTGTTTGGAGTGATAAACAACCATCGTAACATTTCGTTAATTTATAGATCAAGCAACATTGAAAAATCAAATAAACTACTAGTATTATAATGAACATGGCGGCTGACACTAATGATTATATAATTACTATTACAAAGTCAATCAAATAGTCCCTTTTGTACATCCATCAACATTGGCAATAAACAACAAGTATTAACTGTGACATATAATGACAATGGCAGGTGACACCAACGCCATTGCTCGATTATATATAATTTGTGCACCGGATCACCAATCATTGGACCAAGAGGAGCACAGAGTATAATAAGTGTAAAATGAGGGTTTTAGGTTATTTATTAATAATATACAATTGAATGGTATTACAACGATTGCATCCGTAAGTCAGTTAAGCTTTCTGTGTCAGGCACATGTCATTTATATGGATTAATGATATACCGGTTTCCTCGTGTGCATTTAGAAAAAAAAAACATAATTCACGACCTTGGAGCTTAAAGTGGCTTAAGCCAACACGGCACAGTTTAGTAATTGAATAAGCAGATTGTTTAGCTTAGAGACCGTAGTCTCTTCACGTATGAAGCGCTCGGTTCCTATATATGAAATCAGCTGTAATCACTTGCAATATATAAAAATAAATAGCATATAAAATCTAACATTATGTCTGATAAACACAACCCGAGTGTTAAAGTAAAACTTAACTCTTACCGAAATGAGGTTATTAAAACTTTCGAATCATAAGAAAAATTTTCTTGGCAAAAATATAAAATTCAAATGGAACCTCTCAAAGCTTTACGAATCTAAACACAGTGCTTTAACATGCCCGGGGCCTTGTAACATCGTAACAACTTTACTGAATAATCCGCGCGGGTAACAGAGATTTTTATTCGCTTAGAAAAATTAAATTAAAACCTCCTTTTGTCGTAAATGATAAACCTAATGTGTATGTACTAGAAAACAATACTTTATTGAATTATTCCAGTCCATTAGAGGCGAAACAAATTTGTTTCGAGAAAGTTAATTTGATAAGGATATATGAAAACTCTAATACATATAATAAGTGTAAGAAAACACGGATTTGGTAATAATATGAATACATACATTTCTTGTAAGCAAATTTGATTACTCATAAAAAAAAGTATTCTAATGGAACATTTGCAAATATATTCGATGAAGAATGGAGCAAACATCTAATAATTTTTTGTGCCTGTATTTAAAAAACATCTGCTGGAATAATAAAGCTACAGAGTCACCTGCATCTATTTCAGCTGAAACAATAATAGTTTTGCTATGTAATACCAGGGTAGTAACAAAGGCCATTATCATAGTATTAAGGCGAGTATCAGACGAATGAATAGAGTTTAGATATTGTTATTTCTAATAAATAAATACAACATATATGTTTAGGGTTTTATATAGAACAAAATTACCATATAAATTTTCCGTATTTCCCTGGAGTTGGAAACTTAAGTCTCGAGTTTGGACTTTCCGAGTAGAACAGATAATCTAATTTTATTACTAGGTACTTCATTCATTTCATTAGCATTGGCTCGTTCACTGTAGTTGTTCGATCACTTTAGTTCACTAATGACCTGTGAGACATAGGAGCAAATAAATTGAGTTTCTTTGGCGATAATGACACGTTTTAGAGTATCCTCTCAGATCTGAGTGTGAAAAAAATGTGCTTACCATGTTATATTAATCTAAAAGGTTTAACTATTAAACTGTTTTTCATTTGTTTTTTTATAATTTAACATAGGAGATCAGCCTACCCTTCACATGAAACACGAAGACAATATTTTATATGTTCGTTCCTTACGCAATCCAGTGTATATCGAGGCATATATATACACAACAATTTTCAATTATTATTATATAAAAATAGATAAATAGTACTAATAGTACATAACAAATTTCTGTACTTCTTAAAAATAAACTAGATATAATAACAAATTCATTGAATGAATGCGATAAAGAATAAGGCGATAACAAACATAATAAAACGTAACAAGTTGAGTATTGTTCGCATCAGTGGCTATCTCTAACCAAATAAAAATAATAAGAGAAAACTTGTGCCCGCCGTGAGAGTAACTCTGAAACAATCTAATAAGAAATCGGAATATGAGGAAAATGTTTCATTGACAAAGAATAAACGTACTGCTCAATTTTGTTTTCGCGATAGGCGCAATAAATACACGGCCCAACTCGTGATAAACGCACCTCAATATACGAATGGAATGCTGCCTATATTCCTTTATTGGTTTTTTCATAAAAGGTGTTTTTGATCTAGATTTATGCACAAGCCGGTTACTGATTGGATGTAGAGAACTAAACGGCATGCAATTGAGTTCAACTGAAATTTATCTATAAAATGTTGGCCTTTGCTCTCGTATAGGAACCACCAACATACTAGTGGTTATGTAAATGGCCGAATCTCTTCTCTAAGTTCAACTACTATTTGTACTATATCCTCTTTTATTATGTATTCCTAAGGACTAAGGATATTGCACCGGCGAAGCCAAGCAGTTTTAATTGGTTTAGTTTCCTTTAAGAATTGTAAAACAACATTTTCTTACTTCAATTCTCGGAAAATCTAAAGACGTAAGCGATTGGATTGATCAAACCTTTCGTCGGCAGGCCCAACGTATATCGTAAAAGAATTCTTTTTTTTTAAATTATTATACTATTATATAATATAATATATAGAATTATATATATTTTACTTCACTTATAACATTTACTTTATTTTTTGTTAATTACGAATTAACATATACATATATTTTAAGGACTTGCATAAGTTATGTCTAATATAATATTATATTTAGAATTGAAAAAGGATATCCTTAAAGTGGCCATACAGCCCGAAATATAACTTGTTAAATGAATGATTTCACATCTTATGTATATATACATAGTAGTTGTACTGGTCATTATGACTAAGTATAAAGCTTTTCCTAAAACAATGCCTGAAAATCCATTATGTGATGATTATTACGTCCAGACCGTATTTAATTTTACTAAGTACTTATGTACAAGTTGTATAGTATACTTTACATGATATTTTTTCTTACAAATCTAATGGTTCCCTAATAAAACTTAAGGCAAACAAGTACTGGCTTATACCGCAAGCGTGCGGCGAAAGTAAAACG
The DNA here is from genome assembly GCF_905147105.1 of Pieris brassicae. Taxonomy (NCBI): domain Eukaryota; kingdom Metazoa; phylum Arthropoda; class Insecta; order Lepidoptera; family Pieridae; genus Pieris; species Pieris brassicae. The sequence goes on from NC_059670.1 coordinate 4,091,017, forward strand.
TATCGCGTGATTAATATTTTTTTATAAATAAAATTAAATGATACGGAGACTTTAAAACTTCATGACCATATTAACCTCCTATAATAACTGTCCTATTTATGTTTATGGAAATTATGAACAATAAAATTATATAATTCAAAATTATCCTCTATCCTCTTTGGTTCGATGAAAAATTAATCAGAGGACGACAAGACTGATTGTTCGATTAATTAAAATATCAAGATTTCATTTTTCCAAGTAGCCTGAGGAAGGTTTTGCTTTTCTCAACGAAGATTTCCAAGAATAAAAAGTAATATTCTCTTCATTTTGCCATCTATGTGCCATGACTCGATGTAATTCATTTAACCTATTTCGTTTTGTATTTGTTTTCGAGTAAAAATTAATCAAGTCAACAACTCTCCTTTTGGGATTGGTTGTACGTGGTCTGTATAATATTAAGGGGAATTTTTTTTTACAAATATTTTAAACCTATCGAAATAATTGTGTGACATTATGTCATAGAATTAATTTAAAGCGTTAATTTTATAAAAATATATGCGGCAGAGGTAAGGTCTATCATGTATGTTTATGAAAAATAAATCATTGTTATTAGTTTTAATAATTTCTGATAAATTATGTTTATGCTATAAAACCGGGCAGGAAATACCAAGAAACATATGTAATATATCAACAGAACGCAGGGCAAATACTTTTCCATGGTTCGTCTCGATATTAGATTGAATCGCTATTCGCCAATAACAGAAAAGCTCCAAGCTTTATGTTTTATCAAACTGGAGATTGCTTTCTTATACCCAAATTCCTTTATATAATTGTAAAATAATATAAAGTATTTAGTACGATGGCGTAATGGAACTCTGTAAATTCTTCAACGCTTTTTATGGGAAGGATCGTGTGAAACTCGAAGTAGAATTTCAACAGATTTGTAAAAAAAACTGTTTTTTTTAAAATATGGTTTATGTAAAATGTAATATCTTTATCAAATGAAAAATACATAGTAGTTGTATCAATATTACGGGTTATACAATTTTTTTTGTTCAAATCTTTATATATATATATATATATTCTTATGTATATACTGACAATGGGAACTTACATTATTCGCTAAATAAATAATATTATTATCCTTTCAAATATGTTTAAGGATCAGACATGTCATAGGGCAGAATAATAAAAACAGTACAATAGGACTTTATTACATCTAATACCTTTCTTAGCTAAACTTGGTTTTTCTTTTGTTAGTGAAAAAATATTCCAAAGGTGATTCTTATTTTATTTTAACAGTGTAATAAAAATACCTACAAATATGTTAATGACCTCTTTAAAGAGAATAAGGCAAGGAACCCCCGGATTTCCCAGGTGGAAATGCATCGACGACGTGTGTCAGGCACCGGACGATCTTGTCTATTACATTGACAAATGGTCATGAATCAGATACAGAAATCTGTGGTCCAGACCTATAAAGGTTGTAGCGCCACTGATTTTTTTCAAATTTAAAGTAAGTATTATATACATACTCAAATATACAACAGATAACACTTTGCAATGTTAAATAACATTATTCGGTAATAGTAATTTCCTTAATATTAATGTATCGTGTACATTAAATCATAAATTATGTTCAGATAATCAGTAACACATCATTCATTGACTGTTAGGCGGTACGAACTTCACCGGGTCAAACAGTTTTAAATAATCGGTTTTTATCTGTAAAGAACTTATTACATCTTTTGGCATGACTGAGGTTCCAAAAACTAACACGGACATAGCACACGCTTATAACAACTCTCAGCTATACTCTCAAATACAATCAAATATATTCGCCAATACCAATACTTAAGGTCTTACACCATGTACCACGGAATAACTGTAATCTAGTTAACCATAACCCAGAGTCACAAACAAATTCCTGTCATGAATGGAATTTTATCATTATTAGAAATATTTCTTCACTCGAGAAACCACGAAATCCATCTAACAAATGTGGTAAACAGTACAAACAAACAATGAAATCATCACTTAATCGTAAGACATATTTCGACCGTTTTTTAATAACTTTCAGGTTGAGGATATGTTTGTTTTTTCCCTAAAGTTTCTTTTTGTTTACAAAAGCTCGGCGAGGATAATCTAAGCCCTAAAGTGTATGGTGTAAGCTGTGGAAATATCTTGCTTATAATAACGAAAAGAAAATCATTCAATATTTTGTTAAATGGATTAGTAATAATTCAGACTTAGGAGCTGTATCGCCTTATAGTCTAAGCTTCCACCCACGTTATTTCATACATTTTGATAAAAAAATTCTCTAACAATCGAATAAAGTATAGAGATAATTAAATTTTTATTATAAATAGAAATAGTCTCAATTATATTTTTTTTGTCTTGACTAAAATTTAAGTTCTTCAAGAGTAATCGCACAACAACGCGTACAAAATCCATTTAGATTTTGACATCAGCACCGCATTCATACCGACATTATTTTGATGTATTTCACTTGAAAATATAAATATAATTCTTGTTTAGTGACGTCAACCTTTTAGAATATTAAATCAAGCTCTAATTAAATGCAAATTTGTTTAAAATTCTCAACTATTTTCGCAGAAACTTAAGCGCAAAATGTATAGCTACAAAATATTTTTCAGCGTTTTACTAATGAAGGCGGAATGCAAGCGCGGCGTCATAAGCTGAGCTCAAATTGACGTTTGCTCAACCCGAGTAGCACTTATATAATAATGTCTCATATGCTGGCATGTGGGTCAAGTGGCTAACTATCACGTCACAACAGGACCAGGGGTCCGATTCTCGAATACTGGAATCTTTTAATATTGTGGAATACGATTCGATGCGAATCGATGGCATGACCGTTTTACACGAGAAACTAGTGTAATTGGAATACTATGTTACAAGTATTATAATACACAATGATAACACTTCTAAATAAAAAGATTAAGGGTGAAGGCTCATCTGATTTGTGTGTGTGTGAAGTGACCTCCCCTTCCATGGACACATTGCCAGCAGTTTGCGGGGTCTTTGCCGGCTTTTTTACGATTCGATACTCTCTTTACATTCATGATATAAGATATATTAGATTTTTTGAATGAATTTTATTTCCCCTATATACTAGACCAGCGTATTTTTATTACCTACGTATGTTATTTTATCCGAGAATATTTAAAACGAAGTTTTGCAACATTAAAAAAAAATACTCCAAAAAAGTCTTTGCAATACAAACGTAAAAATTACGAAGAGCGAAGCTCAAAGCTCAGCTTGTAACTTCGGATTTTAAGAATTGAGGCGCCTGTCAGAAATTTCAGACGCCTTTTATATCACATGTATTAGAATTATTCCCTGGCTTTAAGAGCTTAAAGCTGCAAACGTTTGTGACAAGATTTTAACTTCGCATGGACGTAGATAAAAACTATGAATATGAATTATTTAATGATTGAGCTTTCAAAAAGCTTGATACACTTATCTTTAAGTATTAAACAAATACGATCTTGGGAAACTTCCTGTTATTTTTCCATATGCACAAAAACACAACCGAAAATCTGAACGTATATGTTCAGATATTTGTAATTATACGTCTTGTTTTAATTAACGGAATGTAAAACATAAATATAGGATTTTATAATTTTTATCGTAATTGTAAATTAAGGTTATGTGTTCTTGTTAAAATATCTATGTCCATAATACCAGTGTTAGGGTCATCTCTTGGAGTCCCCAACCATAACCAAGGCTTAATTTAATTCAACCAACATCAACAAAAAGGAGTAGTAGGAGGTCGCCGACGTGCAGTTTTTTTGGCATAACTAATAAGACGAAATATCAGCATTAAATTTTTTTTGCCAATAACAAGTGCCAAACTTTTGTTTATTATTATTACTATAGGTTAAGAATGTTGTAAATATTGTATATTTGTGTGATGGAAATAAATAATTTATGCACATAAAAAATAATAGGACAATATAAATAGTATTTTCTTTCAAAACCACTTATATGTGACAAATTTTCTAAGTATTAAATTTTCTAAACTTGCATTTTTCATTATTACCTTCATGAGGTGAATTATTTTATTATAAATTAATATTTTAGGACACAAATCCAATTGTGTAAGTACATTGTTAAAAACAACATGAAACAAACAAACGAAATTCGCTTTCAAGGTAAAGGAAATGAAAACTGCACTCATGCAATATTGTTTCAGAAACTCAACCCATACTGTCCAAGTTCCCTACTCTTAACCATAAAATATTCATAGCATTCTAAATTTAAAATCAAAAAGTATTCTAAAGTGGAAACGCGTGCAACATTTTTTTATCAGAAATGTATTATAAAATAAAATAGTGGAAACTTCAAAGGAAGTCAAAAGTTCATGCATAATTTAAGTGACGTTATCCTTCTATCCAATAGTTTATGCAAATATCTTTAAAATACTTTTAAAAGTCGAGAAAGTATCCGTTACCATGAAGGAAACGGATCTAGGAGTTGAGAAAATCTCATTAAAAAATTGTCAAGACAATGCTCAACTGAAAATAAGAAAAGCTCGCTTTATGTTAATTTTTGTTGATACAAAAGATTTATACAATAATAATGGGAAAAACTTGTTCAACACAGTATTTTTTCCCCCAAAAGCAATTTATAGAATTAGTAAGTAAATTTTCTTCCTTAATTAATGGAGGTTAGGAACACATATAGTTAACGTGCGTGAATCGTAATCGTGAACCGTGATCGAAGAGAGAAATATTTACTTAGTTTTGGCTAAGCTTAAAAAAACATTGTTTTTTAAATGCACGTATTGCACTCATATCGGTGGCAGCCGTAGATAAAGCATAGAACTAGATTAGCTTCTAAAATAACAATAATAACTAAAGAAGGCTAACGTGAAATACTTAAGTGCGAGCGAAACAGAGTATCAGTTTTTCTGTCTCTATTTGCGTATCGGGTTTTATTTGTATACCGAGCCCTTGCCACCAGCAGACAAGTTTTCACCGCTTACTGATAAATCTGTGAAACCCAAATCAAACCCCTATTTTAAGACTTTATCCTTATAAGAGGTATGTTTAAAGTGACAGTAATAGTGAATTGTTGCATAATTGGCTGTAAAAGCCGCAGTGAAACTAAAGACCCAAACATAACCTTTCATCGGTAAGAATATAGGTAATAGCATATAGATATACATTATGAAGTTATGTCGATCATTCGCTATCTCACACGTTGTACGCTGATGTCTATACCACAGTCCGTCTACGGTAGCAGCCAAAGGAGTATGACAAGTGTCGATTTTGACTTTGACATACGATCCGGGGATGGGAGGTGGAGTTCCGGCGCAATGGGAGCAAGCATAGACAGTTGCAATTAACCGCATTTTCTTGTCACTAAGGATTCAATGCTTGGAGTAGGACACACCACCATTGATGGTAAGTGCTAGTGTTAGAGAATTTTTTGTAATTCCTTCTTTTGCAATACTGATACGCGACAGTCGAACCAGCGCAGGTTAATTTACTGAGGCGAGGAAGCATCCTGGATGCAGCTTCCGAATACCCAGACCCACAAGTCCAGTTTTAGTCCATTTCGAACCGTATGATTTAATCCCATATTTCGACATATTTTTTTTGTATCTTTTATTTTGTTCGTTAGTTAGTGTTGTTACATAACAAACAAAATAAATGTATTTTTTAAATATTATTTGCATTTATAAATCTATTATGCGTATTTCGTGTTCCGCAATTTATATTTATTTGGTGAGAATGATTATCTGTAATTAGTACTTACCTGTATGCTTTTCAAAATATTGTTTTACAAGTAACTTAATCGTAATATTTAATCATGTTGAGATTTTTTTTTCAAAATTACTGATTTTTTCAAATAATTAATGATGATTGTGTCAATAAAACAAGAACGAAGACCAGTGAAAGTTCATAATGAAATCAATCCATGCAATCAGTTCCAAGTTCTATGTTTTTATTGAAAGCACCGCAAAGTTCGTATTCTTCTAAGATTCAATTACTATACGATTTGACTTTAAACTTACGTAGTAAGGAATGCGAAAACATATACTTAGTTGCTCACGAGCTGAACTCACAAGGATGGCATTATTCATAATTTGTTATAAAAAGGTTTAGGTTCTATGTTTAAATGTAATATTATGTTCTTGGTTTAAATGTTGTATTAATAAGTTTTTAGTGTATTAATATAAAGTTACTGTAAGAATAGAAAAAAGTAAATAATTTAATAATAATAATAATTTTCTTAGAAAAAAGGTCTAATATACTAAGATAATTATGACTTGATTTATTCAACCTTAGTTGACAGATATCAAGAAAATGGGCTAAGGCCGTTTGTCCCCTGCCGCCGTCACCGGGACGTCACCGAGAACGATATGACGGCGCCGATTTAGCGATACATACATTTAATATGGTCATGTGTTCACAGCAAGCCCGTCACCCGAGCGCCGTCATCCCGGCCGAACTGAAAACGAAAGAAACGAAAAGCAGAAAAAGCAATTGTCGCCGGTTGAAACAAGCCTAGTTTGTTTTATTTCTACTAAAAAGGAAAATGCGAGTACCACGCACGACAAAGCGGAGAACTTAGCCACTGATATATCGGCGCGGTGGACTCACGTCGTCACCGTCACGTCATTTTAAACTCGGCCCGAAATAATGTTGTTCTCGGTGACGTCTCGGTGAAGGCGGCGGTGGACAAACGGCGTAAGACTTTTATAATGACGATAATAGTTTAAATTTTAATGTATTAACAAGTTCGAGACGTTCAAATGTACAGATGACGATAGTAATTTTCTTGGTCATTTTGTATCATCAATTGCTAGAAATATCTAAAAATTCAGAATAAGATATAAATATAAGAGAATTCATTCAGAAAACAACAACAAAAAACCTTTTTATTCGAAATAATTACTTTTGAAGAGGACAGTGTAAAATTTTGGAAAGTACAAATCCTATTATAATTAAATAGGCTTATGATAAACATACCAAAATCGTAAAATCATTTGCACCTTCTAAATCTGATCAAACTAATTCAAAATATTTATAAAATTAAATCCAAGAAAACGATTCAATACCATTATTAACTAAATTATTGTATAAAGGCATCAACATCATCATCAGTGTATCGTAAAACATAAAACGACAAATTGTAATTCTGTTAAAAGTTGTAAATCGTGCAATTCTAATATGCCCAATATATTGCTGCATTTTTCGTCAAATCACAGTTTACAGGCGAAATCGTTCGGACCTGTGACCTCAAAATTTTGTGGGATTTAAGATGACCTGGGGGTTTTTAGCAGGTACATTTATTTAGGGTGATTTGTAGGGGTAATTTGAACAAGATTTTTTGAATGTATTTTTGATGCATATTTGAAATTACCTCTCAAACCAAAAACTTCATGGGTTTTAATCGATGTTTAGGGGTATTTAAAGTTGGTTCTAGTGGAAACATTCTGTAGGGGTTGGAATCAATGAAACGAAGGAACCTAATAACAATCACGCGCCGATTTATTTATGATATATCATGAAGCGAATGGTTGTATTTATCGTTAACGGGTTTACTTGGTTCTGCCGCAGTATGTAGTTTTAACTACTGTAAAAAGTTACTATTAATATAATACCTGTGAACGGTTTTGGTGGTTGGTTGGCCGATATTATAGGGCAATTAGTTATATGCTCTCGTTTCGACATATTTCATTACTTCAATCGTTAAACATTTAACTGATTATTTGCCCACTTCAAAGGTTTACAGATCGAAGTTGGAATATTCGTTTTACTTACCACTCGCCGATGATACATTTTATGAACCCAGTGGGATTAATATGTTGATCGGTGCGCAGCTATTTATCCAGGGATCCCATGGCTGATGCTGTTCAAACCACATTTGGTTTTATTTTCATGGGCAAAGTACCTATTTTGCCTACCTTACCTTCAAAGTTTATTGAAAAACTTTTATGCGCTAGGGATACCCCCTTTGGATAATAATTTGCATAAATTCTAGTAACTTGAGAAGCCGCCACCTAGATCTTCCGCTTCGTTAGTGAAGAAGAGGAAAAGCGTGAACGAATACGTAATGCTACAACGTGGTGTTATTCAGGTCAATATGTAATCGCACTCCCATTCAAGAAAAAACCTCTTAATTTGGGTTCATCTATGGACGTGGCTTATGGCCTCTTTATGTCAGTCAACCGTAAATCACAGTCGTCACCCACTTATCGCGAGGCATATGACAAAATATTCATTGAATATTTGGAAAAGGATTAACTTTTTCCTGTAATATAAGAGTGAGTCAGCAGATATGGAATATATAGAATATATTCCATATCACTGCGTAAATCGTGAGTCCTGTATTAGCACTAAAGTCTTGTTCTCGATTCCAGTGATATAATAACATATCAATTAATGACATTTTACTTACAGCCTGCCTTATCCGCAGTTCTACTTCTGTTTAGAACGTTCCGTACTATTTGTGCACACGTTAAACAGATGTATCTACAATTGAAAACCTTGCTTGAATATTATAAATATTAACGCGTTTATTATATACATATGTTACGTTATTTTTTTAAAATGAAAGCCCCCTTTTTGGATTTCCGTCAAGCCCATATTAAGCACTACGGACTTTGATCAACTATATCCATTGTCTGCTGACGTAATATATCACGGTAATAATTATATGGACGATATTTGTTGTAGTTACCATATAAACAATTGAAGTATCCTTCAAATGCTTACAGCTGGTGGGTTTGATGTTTTAATATATTCTAGTGATTCTGAAAGTACTTTTTTTTTCAGATTGATAATTTTCATTCGCATGCAGTTCATTTTGCTTCAAATGAGTGTCTTCAAGTGTTAGGTGTGAAATAGGACTCAAAATTACCTTCTCGTTCAGAATCAGCGACTTAACTGATATTGCAACAACCAAGCGTAATATGGTTTCTATCATTACCCGTTTATTGGATGTTCCAGGTCTAGCCGCATTTTTTTAACTATAAGTAAAACTTCTAGTACAGCACCTTTGGCTTCTTAAACAGGATCATTTTACCTACAAAACTTCTTCACCCATACTGTTGGCATTTTGTGATGCCCGCAGAAATGCTTGTGGTGCCGTAATTTATTTGTACAAACTGATAGAAATAATAATATTCGTATATTTTATAGTAAATATAAAGTTACACAGCAGATTTCTTAAGCTGGACTTGAGCTTTGTGTGTTATGACAAATTAATATCTGCCGTGACACTTGCATTTGAAAAACAATTTTCTATGCGTATGGTAATCACTATATCTGATTTAACTATTACATAGATCTTCCAGTCCCCACCGCTCAATGACATTTATGACCACTTATATAGAGTCACGAAAATACAGGTTTTATATCCAAACAAAAATATTATAATATTACAACATATCCGAAAAAATCCATCTTGCTGATGGTTCATATCGCTTTACTATTACTATTTACTATTAATATTTTACCAAGGAATCCAGGATACAGCTTCCGAGGCCCACACAGCTAGATTAAAATAGTAAAGCCATAACTTGTATTTTTTAAAATGGAACTAGATTTACAGATATTTAAATATATATACGGTTTAATCCAATAAAAGCTTTCATTTAGACTATTTGCAAAGCGATAACGAAAATTATTCATCAACGCTAACAAAATTTCTGTTTTGCATGCTAGAAACAATGTTAGTTCATCAAACTCGTTTTACATATTTTACAATGCGTAATCGTCAGTGATTGCTACACACGAAAATCTTTCTTTTGATTTAACCAGGCTCACTAAATTGTTGCTTACTTCAGGATGTAGGCTACATAAAAGGATCCCCAGAATGAGAGATCACGTCGCCGACCCTTGAGATGTTTACTTATTTATTATTATTATTTTTTCAGTAACTTAATGCAACATAAAACTTATTCATATAAAACTGAAACTAAAAACATAAAAAATAAAACTCAAAATAACAAAAGCCTAAACCTTTTTATAACTAATTACAAATGATGCAATTCTTGTAAATTCAGCCAGTGTGCAACTTAATATATCCAAGGTCCCAAGATACGCTCCTACTGTAAGATGACCAGACTGTGGTGAGGATAACATTGTTAAGACATTCATCCAAAGACATACATATTTTAAGGCTTACAGATTAATACGGTTTTAGAAAGATCCTATATATCTCGGAATTCTCAAAAATTCAAGGCCATATGTATAGCCGAATACACCGAATGCAACTTGCAAATACAAGGATATAATATAAAAAATACGTTAAATTGAGACAGTATTTTTGAAATCATAATTATTCGCTAATCAATGTAATCAAGAGGGATTGTTATGTAATTGAATACAATAATGGTGACATATTGTGAAAGAAAACAATAAGTGGCTTATTAATAATAATAATATTCTTATTTCTCCGTGTATATTACAAATATAAGAGCCGGCATAAAGTATTTACGGTTAATCTTAATGAGACTGAAAGATAATCTCTTCGAAATAACAAAGAGTAAGAAAATATCGTGTAAAATGTCTTTGAAGATAATAACTTTCATAAAACTAAGAGGCGAAAGAACATCGTTTTAATAATGAAAAGACTAAGTTTTTGAATTAAAAATTTCTTTCTTTATAAAAAGCGTTTAAAAGCAGTTTTGATAGCCGAAATACTGGAAGTGCTGTTTTTAAAACCCGAGTCAGTAATTAGTACCTGTAAGCTCAGCATGGCGCAGCTTTGCTTGGGTCCAATTTTAAATCACGACTTTTTCTTTTCCAGTCTTTAATATGTTATACATTTATAATATTCATAGTAGTGTCTATAAAAACAATATTTCAAATTTTAATGAATATGAACAAAATATTATAAGCCTTCAGAGGCGCTTCGACTTTGTATAGCAGTTGGCTTTAAATTATAAAGTCTAGTACTAGCAAGATCTAGTTAGTAATACCCTTCCACGTTTACTTTTCATTTAAATAATTAAGGATTGACATAATATAATAAATGTTTATCCTTACTCGCTTATTATATCAAAAATTAACAAGAAAATGAATCTAACACACTTAAAATATCATAGATACACATACACACGTCGGTACATTGTGTTCTCAGCTGATCTATTTTGACGTCGCGTCATAATGAATATGTCTTGCAAGCGTGAAATATGAAGTCCTTTGTAATAGGTACATACGTCTCAGTTAAATTTCATATAACAATTTCCATTACTAATGAAATAGCAATTGATATTTAGCAATATTTTTTTCATTAAACATTTAGCCACATATAGACCACATTGTAATTAGAGATATGTATATAGTTAAACTAAAGGAATCCTACAACTAACATTAATTAATAAAATAAAAAACAATAACAATAACAGACCTTAAAATATAATAACTAATATATTATTATTAAAAGGAGTCCCTTTAGGCAAGGTTCCGAAGATACTGACAGCGTTTTCCCTTTGAATAGCTAGACTAATTCTTTCTTCGAGGTAGCTGCCAGCTTTTCGGTCTCCTGTGATGTTAACAATAAAATTATACTAAATATTTATTTTGTAAAGTTGTCACACTTTTACAAATGAAAAAAGGTCACAAAATTCAATACAAAATACCAGCTTGTTTTTTATTATTATGTGCCTTTGAAATAGAATTTGTCGTCTTTGTAGGTGCTGTAAAAAATGTCAATCATCATTAGTAGAATTATATTTATCAGGTTTAATAATCAAAATGATTTTTTTTGCTGAGTGACTCGTAAACGGAATTACAAGTCACACGTGGCTAATAATTATTACTTGCAAGAACAGCTATTTGAACTAAAATTTGTGCAATATTTTCCCGATATTCAGTGTACGCCTTTTAACGCTAAGAACGTGTTTATTAATCCGAATTAGACACTAAAAGCGTTGATAACCATTTTGAATATTCTCTTTACTCATCGGATAAAAGCGAACTTTTAAATCTGCAACATCTGCTGGAGAGTACAACATCTGGCATTCGCCTGTCATCCCCGAGGCAACATCACATTCACAATTCTGTTTTCCTGAACTAAAAAAATAAATACAAGTATGAGCGTATTCAACCTTTCGCAAAAACGAGAACAGAAATTAATTATCAAACGTGAAAATGAGAATATTTCAATTTTTAATTTAACACAACGTGCCTGTTTTTGACGTTAACAATTCATAAATTCTCTAGGCATTATCATAGATTAAGTTATTATTGGATAATTATTAATGAAAGCGAGGGCCTTTTACGTAATAGTAATTATATTATTATACAAGAGAGTCGAGAAATTGTGTATAATGAACTTTGTGATTTAGAAGTAACTGAACATGTTTTTTTAATGTTAACATATATTTGACATACGTAATTGTATTATTGAAGTTAATGTACATGTATATTAAATGGAATTCCACTTGTCCACACTGTCCATCACTTGCCGGAAAAAAATGCGTTTTATTTTTATTGAGCAAACAAGGCTTTATATTAGAATTTAATTTAACCCGGTTTAATCGAGTTAAGTGCATTTGTAATAGCGTCTTAGTATGAACTGATATTATAATAATGAATATTTGTTTTTTTATTTGTTTGTAACGATTTTATACTACAAATACTTGTTAACATTTTTTAAGTTCTATAATGCAAACGAATAATTTAAAAAAGTAATGAACTGATTTAAAGATTTCGTTCACTGTTAGACTTGTTTTGACTTTTAAAATATTTATTAAAAATATCCAGCCGTCGAAAAGCGAGATTTGATAATAACATAACTAACAATTGTGCTTCAACTTACCTTTTATTTTTATTACGGGTCCACAATCCATTGAAGAGAAGTCTTGACTGAAGTGGTATTGATAGAACCCATGAAAAGATTAAATATACGACAATCGTAATAATTATTTAGTCAATTACAATTTCTGTTTGATAGATTTACTAGGACATTAAAATATAAGAAAAGAATAGAACGTGTAGTCTTCAAATAGTACGAGGTGTACACATTAGCAAAATAAAAATAAAAAATACACCCACGGGGGTGACCGCTGTTGAAGTATTTGAAATATATTAACTCATATCCGTTAAAGAAATTATTTTATATTTTAGATAGCTTCTTTAGTATTGCCATCAATAATTGCCTGTTCCAGGTTCTTTACAGAGAACCTCGGCTTTATTATAAGCCGTAAAATAATCGTTGAACATTATTCTCTTAATAACAAAGTAATTGTCTATATGTGATTTATCACAAGAATCTCAGAAGGAAATATAAATAAATAATGTTGGACGTTTCCAATTTTGAGACCATTAAAAAAAATTGCTTTATGTTTATTATATATTATATAACATTTATCACACTTTACACATTTATTACAATAATTTACGTTTATATGTCACTAGGTTGTTCCACTGCATCTTGAATAAAAGTGCTTTTCATAACAGAAAACAAATCATTTTATATATAATTTAAACTGGCATTCCAATATTCGAAACTAAAACTTTTTCTTCACACAAGTGTTGCCTGCCATTATTTACATATTCCAACTCCAACAATAATGTTATCTATTCAGTAAATCATTGTCTTAATACTGGATGGATTTTTTTTTATCAATGTGTACAATAAACACTACCAGTATTAATAAAATAAAAAATAACGTAGACGCTGAAGTGTGTCAGTCTAGTATGTGGCTAGGGATGTTACATAGAGTAATAATATATGCTCATAAAATAATGAAAATAGATCAATTTTTATAATGACTTTACCGTATTCAACGACGAGCGGTCGAATCGTCGACGACCAATCCCTCTTCGAGCGGATTGATCCCTTGGCGTTGCGTAGAAATTTGGGGTCCCTCTGCATCTTCTACCGCATTCACCATGGAGACTATTCAAAGGAGTTGTTCACATTAATACTTGTGTCTGAGTTTCAACATCAGACGTCGAGGCAGAATCTGAATTGCCACCAGTATCACGTCGTCGTCCGTCGTTCCACAGCTGCCCACTGACTGACTGTATTTCCGAACCAATTCGTCGTTTAAGAAAAGAGCGTACCAATTCTGAAATGGCCGGCAACGCACTCCCGAGCCCTCTGGCGTGGAGAGTGTCCATGGGTGGTGGTATTATTTAAAATCAGGTAGGCCACCTGCCCCGGTTCTATAATTTTTTTTAAGCGCCAACTATATCAACCATACATGTTGGATAGTATACGAGAATTCTATTTGTATTACGTATGAAATATTCTGCTTTGCTTGATTTAAAAAATATTTCTCTCACAGGGATTCAGCTAAGAACAGCATCAGTACAATGTAACTTCCAAGTGATTCCGATCTTGACTTCAATGTTGATTTTTGTACCGCGCAATACCAAGGTTTATAAAGATTTTTTTTTATCCATCCTCATCCGTGTCCCGTGTCCAGGGACTTTTTTCCAACTCTAATCTTTTCTAACACACGAAAGTAAGTAGGTGGTCACGTAGGTAAGTATGCGTTAGCGTTCCGTAGTACTGATGTTATGAATGTTTCTCTTCAAGTACTGGATATAGTGATATGAAAATATTTCAGATTTTAGAAATACATCATTTTCATTCCAAATTCAAAATCCTGATAAGTTTAATGTAATTCAAGGCAAAGTTAATCTACAACGGTTAAATAGGAATTTCTTCAAGTGTTTTACAAAATCGTGGCAAGTTGTTACGTGAACTTTCACGTTTTAAATACCCCTGAGACGACTATAAGTTTTTCCTATTCTTACCATTCTAGACATCTTTGAACGTTCTAACTTGGCATAAAGTCTGTTTAATAGTAAGTTGGTCATAATTTGCGATTGAGAATTTAAACAGAAATTTATTTACCATCTGCCAGGCAAACAGGCAAAATCTATTAATCGATTTGATTTAAATTTGATTAGATAACCATCAAATATACAGTATTTACAATCCTCTTAACCAACATAGTAAAAATAAAATAATTAAAAATTAATATAAAAGATAATTAAAACAAATTTAAAAAGTTTGGTCCCTGTGGCAGTGTATCTTTAACACTGGCAAAATTTTTCGCTGTATTGCGATACTTATTCATTGAGCGAGGAAAGCAACAGCTCTGGGGCCACAAGTAGTACTATATCTATGTATTAATCGACTTGATTACTTATTATGTACAACTGTTATACTAAATCAAATGTGTATGTCTATCATAGTGTAGAGAGTGCTTGGTGAGAGAGAAGTGAAACGCTCGGAAGTCTAGAATGATTATTTATTTAAATGTCACCGATGCCGGCGGATAATTTTGCACGTACCGCGGTTTAAGTGGATCTAGTTTCATTAGTGGATGTTTCCAAGAACTTGGTGTATGCAGCTACAATATCTTAATAATAAGTTTTGCAAACAAAAATCAAAGTATTTGTTTCAATAACTACTATAATTGTCATGGATATTAACATTTCGATAATATATTTTCATCACACAGTTTTGTTTTTAAAGAAAACACTTTTTTACCGGATTGATACTATGTATTAATATAAACTAAATTTTTTCCGTCGTTTCGCGTGCGTAGTCACGGTGACTGAAGACAAAAGGTGTTGAAAGTCAAAAAATATCACAGCTGTAGAGAAAGTTGTATAATCTGTATTTATTTCCCCGAAGTTGATATGGACTAGTGTTTTCTTTAAATGTGTGAAAGCTATGTTAAAAAGTCAAAAGTCAATACAGTTTTGTATTTTAGTTTAGGCTTTTCGTTTCCATTTCTTTAGTTAAACTTAAATCTTATATATATAATACTTTTACCTAAAATATACTTTTTTACATGTAACTAGTAATTTTCTTGCTTACACTCCGTAATACTTCCCTGGAGACTCAGTTGGACCATTCGACAACGTACAGCCAATCTGGGCGTGGTTGTCACAAAACTCGCGTGTTCAGCGAAAAATAGCGTAACCCATTTTAAACTGGAATGAATTGCGCTTCGTGGGCTGCAGGTTCGTTGGAAGTGTGCCCATTGACAACTGAGACACTTTTACGCAGCCTTTATTGAACTATTTGTCTATAATTTACGCAGTTAAATAGACGCAAATGAGTTGCATAAAGTGTTCGAGTTATAAGTTATATAAAGAAGCTGAGCCACGTCTGAATTTTCTAATTAAAAGTATATTTCGCTGACTATGGTTGTATGCATAAATAAATAAGTATTAGTTAATTAATTAATTACTAAGAAGTTTTATTTAAATATAAATGTATGAAGATTATTTATATGAGTATATATAGTAAACTCAGCAGTGTGTTATATAAAATAGATTACAGTAAATAATAGGTCTGTAGCCACGTAATAGGAGATATACCCAGACAAATCTCTATATCCATATATATCTATAACCAGAATTTCCAAATTTATCTATGAATTGGTGGGCAATTCGAAATTCAAATAAATTTATTCGAAAGCTATATTCAATTAAATTTTCAAATCAGTCATTTGTTTTTAGATAGTTTTTTGTTTTTAGCTTATGCCGCCATGAATTAACTGAAACTTTGTAAAATAAACTTAGTTAATTATCTAAAATAGAAAAAAAACAAAATATTTATATTATAAAATTTTCATACGAATTTCGAATGTTATATGTAAAATGTATTGTAAAATGTATTGTAAATGTAATTTTTTTTGAAAACGAATGATTGGTGTGTCAGCAAATCTTTAGTCCTTATTGATAAGTATATGCAAAGTGCGTTACTAAGCCTCATGTATATTCTGATAAATAGAATACTTAATTGTTTTTTATAAAAAGTAAGAATTCATTTTAATATCGCTTCTTATTGGATTTATTTTTAGCTTTAACATTATTGAAATTATAATATCGCACTTCTTGCATTTAACATATTTTTATTTTTTTCTATGGTGTCTATACATAGATCGCTTGGACGCGTTAATTTTTTAGTAAGTAAATGCTAAGAAAGTCGAATTAAAATATGTTATTACTATACAGTAAAACCACTATTACCAAGTCGAAGTATTAGGAGTCGGCTGCTTTATTCTATACAGATGTAGTGATAGGAAAATATAACGGATGTCCTAAAACTATCACTGTTGTCGGAAGTATAAACATATCACAACGTTATCGGTTATTTGGAACAATGTAATAGATATCTCAAATGATGGCTAAACACAAGCTCAACTGTTCCAAGTTACCCATTACGCCTCTAGCAATGTGTGCTCAAGTAGCAGACGGCAAATGTCTTATCATTGATGCAGAGCACAGCCGAAACATAATGGTCTAGACATAAATGGTCGAGAATCATCAGTCCTATCAAAATATGAATCACGTATGCAGTATCTTCAGTTGACCTCCAATAGATTTTCTGTCTATATGCTCAACACATTCTTGGAAAACCGGAAGATAAGATTTGATTTTACCTATAAAGAAAAATTCTTAATTGAAACATTTTACAGATGTTTTATGCCTTTGTAAGTTGTAAAATATAGGTCACTAAGCATATTTCTGTAATTTTCAATGCTGTTATAACGTAACTGGACCACCACCTCTGGACACTATCACGAATCGGCAATGAAACTGAATCTGATGAAGGTATATTTTTTGTTACTGAAATCACATTGCATGTAAAATGTTCAGTAACAAGAACTAATTGAATATTTCAATTAATTAGAAATGTAAAAACATTTTCGCTCTTAACATTTAAACTCATAAGTATATTTATCTACTCTTTATGAAGATAAAGTTATTGGATTACCGTAAAAGTTTTGTCCAGAAAAAATATACCTTATTAAGGACTTGAGACAAATATATATAAGAGTAACAATCACTTCTACAGTCCATCCGATTCATCCCAAACGAATTGCTATCCTGCTTGAGCCAATAAAGATCTTTCCCCCAATTGGATGGGATCAGGCCCGACGAGTTGTAACGTAGATTACCGCAAGTGGATGTCGACTAAATTATATTGGCTTTATTCGTTATTTATCGTCCACAAGACCATTAATCCGGAATGTTATTAAATTCTCCCTTATTTTCCTTACATGGAAATCCGAATACGCGACATGGACAAAACATGGACGCCAAATGGAAATGTCGAAGTTAGTAGCTTAACTTTATTCATTATCATGTATTGTCTAACGAATTTATTCGCCAGGTCGAACATTTATAGAACCTTAAGATTTCACCAAGTATTTTCGTTGTTTATCTTGCAGACACAAAACAGGAACTTTTGTCATAATTTAGGAAAAGTTAGCAAGTCTCACTTCAACTGCCATAATCTCTTTCAATATGAATGTAATAGCAACTTTCTTGATAGGTTTGAGTTTCGCTAAACAAGATGTTTCCATAAAATTCTGAGAAATATCTATTGCAACTTTAATATTATGGGTTTTATCTTTTCATGAAGTTGTCTCTGTTACCTTTGAATTTATTCATGATTTATGTTGACTGTTGAATGTAAATGAAATCCTATTTACCAGTAGCAAACTCGATTGAGGAGATAATTAATTGGATGTATTTGACACAATGTTTTAAATATATTAAATCACTATTTGTGTATTGTATTTATTTATAAAAAATACAATCCTGTCATAAATCAACAAGTATGTACAATAAATGAAAAAAAAATATACACGAAACAAAAAAACCAACACAAGTAATTAATTACGATAAACAAAACTACAAGATAAAAACTACAAATAGTAGAAGTCAGTTCACTCAACAGACCATAAAATAGGTCCGTTAACCTACGTAATTCGTTAACTCAAGTTATACACCGCATCATATCTCCCCTTTTTAGAAAGTTAGTCGTAGCTAACCTAAGTGGGCACATGAAGTAACAGCAGACGAGGTCGCCTTATGACGTACCCATCATACACATTGCTCTGTAGTAGTGCTGAATTACTGTCCTTGCCATGTAATAATTTTATTAAGTACAACACAAGTGCCATTACTCGGCGTACTCTAAGCTCGTTGTAGCCCACAGAACCAAGAATACATATTGTCGGATATATGAGTGGGTAAAAACAACACACACATACACACACACCGTAAATCCTAAGACAGATGTGCCTTGAAAAAATTGTTTGTACCCGCTCCAACATTATACATATTTTCATAGGGAGCCCAAATCCCGCATCATTCATCAGCGCAATATAAAACGCTCACAGTAAAGTATACTATAATAGTTCTCATTGTCAATTTTTACATACGACGTTACCGCTTTTGTACGAAAAGCAAGGGAACATCATAATAGTAGGTACTTTAGGTGTTATTCCAAGCCGCGCTGCGCGGGCGTCATAACCTGCAATGCACTACGTTCTTTTTGACCTACAGAGTTCAGAGTTCAGTCGATTTGTTGCCGCGACTGAAGCTGGTTATGTAATTCCTGCCTGCGCAGGTGCCTATCACTTATGCGCCATATTAAGTCTTACGAATCGAAGTTTTGATATGTAAAAACATACTATAAATAAATTAATTACGTATTAGTGGTAGTAGCTTCTGTACCTAGAGGTAGTGACTTTATGTTTACTAACAAGATATTCAAAATCATGAAATCAGCAGTAAGTTTCTCAACCTAAATTATTTAATTTACTCCGAATGTGAATTTTATTCTAAAGCCGGGTCCTATTATACAAGAGCTCGTAGGTCATAAATTCATAATTTTCATACGTTAAATACTCGTTATACATACTACACAAAGTAGACGACATACGACTCATTTGACTCGGCCTATGGCTGGCCATGCGTGATACTCGTGAACTTGTGGTGATTGGTCGTACTTGAATTCGTGTATGCGGTGATGTTAGTTATTTCGACTATGTATTTGCGTGTTGCTCCCACGTGAACGTAAGTGCGTGCTCCTATTTCACCATGTCTCCTGCTGATAGAGAATATTTGATAATCTGAGACAAATCTTTGTTTTTAATTTATTTTATTATTATTTATTACCTAAGATGTCATGTGGAACATGGTGTAATGGTTGCAGCACCTTAAAGCAAAACAAAACTTGGCTATTAAAAATTCTCATCAGTTCCCATGATTTGAGAACTGGCAGTAAATGTAAAATTAGAAGCATTACTGAATATTTATTTTGTTTAATGTTCGTTACGTACACTTACGAACGTTAATGTTTTATTAACGTTCAAAAGTAAATAAATAATAACGATAAAAATGATAGTAATAATTCTATTACAATTAATTAAATTCTGCCATGATCTTAGTAGTAATAAGATAAAATGAAATAATTGTATTTTTCGTATTCATGTCTATGATAATAAAAGCCTTTTGTTAAACTTAATCTAATTTAACTTTATTTAACCAATTTCTGTAAAGTTGCATATATATTAGATGATTTTTCGAAAAATAATGCCATAAAGAAGTTACACTTCTTACGTGTGTCACGCACACATTTTTTATTTACCAAAAAAAGTTTTGTGATAAGATATACAGTTCTTTAGACATTAAACATTACATGATTACCTTTTTTGCTAGTCACACGTTTTGTGATTATATTCATTACCTATAGGGACTTTACATGAAATATGGGTATAATGATATAATTCATTTGATATCAATTATAATTATAACATAATGTATTTAAGGATTGATACGAAATAAGTATTGTTTAATAGGTCATAGGTGTGCCACCCGGCATCCCGCACACATTGGTAATGGTCGAGATTTATTTAAGTATATACGACACTCTGAAAAGTAAACAATCATAAACTATTATTTTGTGTTTGTTATGATTTAAACACAAGTAAACTTTGCGATAAATTGATGTTCCGATCATAGGTATCCATTAAATCTCACATAACTGGCACGCCAATACACGATGTTGCCGTTGTCGACTGTCGGGTTAGTTATAAATGAATTTGCAATTGTGTTAAATTTGTCGAAATATTTTGCATGGTTGTGTAATATAAAATAAAACGCGAGTTTTAGTTATTAACATATTCCTTGTAGTTTAAAAATACGCATATTACACCTTTGAGTTATAAAAAAGATGCCGTAACGTTTTTCTACGTTGTATAATTACATTGCATGCATTCACAAGTCGCATGAACCATAATTTGTTATGAATGTTTTTACAAAATATTTTACAAAATAGTGTTAATTTTCTGTTATGGTAGGGAATAACACTAACATAAATACATTCTTGATTCACTTAAGTACTGGGTATTTCTACTGAAAACCGTTAAAAAAATAACTTTGAACGTAGCCTATTTGCCGATCGTATTTTGTCAGAAAATAAAAACTGATTGAAATTATCAAATCTGCTTTGATGCGCCCGATTATTACATTTCACTGGGCAATTTTGCGATAATCGAAGCGTAGAAATCCTTATCCATTAAAAATTTAGACGAAACTGTCAATTCTCATTCGATTAAATTTTTCGTCATTTTGCTTAGATAACATTGATCGATTGACTACTGAACTTTATGATTTAATTTATGGAGAAAAAACACAGGGCACAGTAACAAGAGTAATAACTTTATTTTCATATATTATAGATTTGATTCATTTTTTTTGTTTTATTATCGCCGTCTTGCTATTTTTGCTCGTTGCTGTAACCAATTTTCTTTACCTATTTACATGTATGTGGATAAAATTTGGAACGTTATAATTTCAAGCTCACGTGTTCAACTTATAAATAATGTACTATTTTAGGCATTGCATATAGACCATTGAAACGTTATACCTTAATGCATGGTCAGGATTGCGCGCGTAATAAGGGCTGTAAGTTACACCTATTATATAACTATAGTACAAAATCACTGTCGTTTTATAACTATATAATATAGTATTTTATATAAAGTAAATGTTCTTTAAGATCCAATGTGAGCACTTAGTCTTGGCACGTAGCAGATCTCAATTTCATTCTCTAGATATTATACTTGCTTGAAATAAATACTTTGTTCTTAGCGTTCTTATTGTTATACGATAACACCTTTTTTACTATATCTGTTTAATCATATAATAGATTGTCTTATCGTTTTCCTCCATACAACTACGTAATACATATTACTTTCGTAAGACTGAATTAAAAAGTCATTTTTATAAATTAACTCATCTTAAATTAAAATAATATTCCATCACAGATCAGATATATATTTGTATAAAATGTGTGAATGAATGATATGAAACGAATTCTTCCCACCGCATTCGTAGAAAGCAGTGGTGTGAACGTAGGACCGTAACCAGTTGGCTTACAATTGAGAAGTTATTTGGAGTGACTATGATAAAAGAAAATTATCAAATTATTCTACCCATTACTAACATTATATGAATACAAATACTAAAATTGTTGAAATGCGGATAATTATTAGATAAAATACTTATATATATATATATATAAGTATTATATATTGTCCATTTTACGGTATACACTCAAAATATTTGTACGCAAATTGAAGAGCCCACCCGACTGTGAAATAATGTAAACACGATAAACTTATGACTTCTTTGTTATTTGCGTTAGTTTATTTGTTCTATATTTTTTATACGATAAATGTGGTGTGTATACTAATCTGTAAAATAAACTATTCATACAGATTATTAAAAGGTTAATATAGATTTTGCTGTCTACAATTTAGTATAAATTTCTAAGACTACTAATTATAAACTGTGTGGCTGCAAGCACTATAAACAATTCGGTCTTCATGATTTAATATATGCCACAGTGAAAACATAATATAAATAACAGAGTAATAATAAGATAATTTCAGTCGTAAGTCACAAAGTTCGCTCTAAGCATTATGGCCTTATTGAGTGAGTTAATGACCGAGGAACTACAACTTGGATCGTCATTATGAAACTTAAATTGTAGCGTTAATTACCTCGTTAAGGTGAACCAGCAACTTCCGAACGTATAACGTGATTTGATTTTTTAATTTTTTCTCATTTCGAACTTCGAACATAATAAAGTTTCAAATTGCACTTCAAGTACAAAATCTTACATTTACTTTAGCAGTAGCATTTTTCGATTCAGTGTACACTGTATACGTCAGGTAAATTCAATTTTCTATGTTTTCTTAATAATACTCTTAATACACACAGACACAGCGATAACGCTCACGTACATATGTTAATTATTTATGTATTTATACTTGTGATTAAAATGTTTGTTAATGCTGCTTATACCAATACAATGACTTCAGTAGTATTTAAATAAACTTATAATAGACTATAAATAATAAATAGAAAACGGTACTACGATATCTAAAAGTATGCCCCGTACAGTTTTATATGCGGAACTGGTTTTATGTCATTTTAATACAGATGCTACTAGATGCTTCAAGAAACCGACGTCATTGACGTCTATTATAGAACAAAACATAAATGATTTATAAATAAAAATGTAATTAATTCATTACGTAATGTAAAAGAATACGTTTCTTATGATATTACTAAATTTTTAAATACTAAATAATATCGTAACCATACATTTAAATCCCCTTGGCTGGTAAATTTAAAAAATTCAAGCACATGCATATAAAATACATCACAGATTAAAACGCAAAACGTTTTCAGCGTGAAATGTAGCCTACCTGCCGCGGTAAAAGCTTCACACGATCCATTTCTTTAACGAAAGAATACACATTGTACTGGAGCTTTTGCAGATAGGCACTGCGATTTTAAGTGCTTAATTGTTAAGCTTTTTACACGGCGAAACTTTAAATTGACGTTTCCTAATGAGCTCTGTAACCAAGGAATCGAATATTTTATTTTGATTAATTCAGCCATCTTTGAATTTTCGAAATAAATGTTTGACTTAATGAAGATCACAAAAATGAAGAGTCAGTAAAACTTTTCATTTATATGTTTATATGTACTCATAACTCTAATTATCACTGCTAATTGCTTCCATTAAATATGACAAAACATAGAATTGTTTGTGAAATATATTTGTGTGTTTAGCTAAGTGGTTAAAACCAACATTAAATTATTAAACGTTAATAGATTATTGATAAAGAAAAAATATTTTTAGCATAAGCTTTGTATTTTGTTACGATAAAACATTACGTATACAATATGTTATTAGCACATATTTCCTAAAATTCTTAAACTTGCTACAAATTGAGCAACGACGTACCATAAAACACTTTTCACGATCAAACGCAGGACGTAACGATGCAATCTAAATTATCGCTAAGTTTCGGAGCAACCAATTAGTTTTAGTGCCTGCCCCTTCGCCGGCGTAACGACTCTTGTAATTTAATTTTTGCCATGATAGTATCCACGTAAATCGTTGAGTATCCCCAATGTCGATAAAAAGTTTCGGAGCTTATTAGGCGAACGTAAACATTTGTTTCCTAACATTGACAAAATACATTTAGCGCGATGTTTATTTACGAGCAATGAAGTGCGCATCCGAAAACACATGAAAATGCAACGGCAATTAGATATATCCGTTCGGGATTCGGAACAACCGGGATAAGAAATAATTTATTCCTTAGAAGAGTAATGTGTGCGGTAAACACGGCATTCGCATGCAGGTTGAGACTTGGAAGCTGCTTGTTAATTTTCCACGTTTTCCTTAATGGCAAAGTAACACAAAGAGTGGAAGCGGAGCCGAAAACATTGATTGGATAAATTAAAGGCGATGCATTAGGAATTGAAAGAAAATGAGGTCGATCCATGTTGGCACGATACGTGATTAGCTGCTTGAGGTTTATACTTTCCAATTAAACTAAATAGCAAAACTAATTTCGTGAGTTAATGAAATCCAGTCTACTGTGGCTTACGCAATAGTTATTTCCTTGGCTAATAATGGTATCACGTGTTTTTGAAATACACTACTTAGATGAAATACACTACTTAGATGAAATACACTACTTAGATGAAAAATGCCTTTAGATTATCAAGAACGTTAAGACGGAGATTTATACCGGCCAAAGAAAATCTGTTTGATTTTTAAGGAAATTGCCAACCTTAGTTCTACAGTCTTAGCTTAGCTTAAGAATTTTTTTTATAAACCTATTAATATGTTGTCGAATATATATGAACAATCTACTTATGTAAGTATAAATCAATTGTTGAATATGCCAATAATTACATTAATTGGATTATCGCCGTGTATTTTAGATGCACAGAGATTATATTATACAAATAAAATGGTATAAAAGTTTTATAACTATATATAGCAGTGATAGCCTAGTTAGTGGACGGTGGAGTTCGCAATTTCTGGTTGTGTGCGTGAACCCTGGCTGGCCGATGGTAATTCGTCTTTTGTCGTAAATGTCTATGTGCAGAAATCATTCTCTATTTATTTCTTCTAAATTCATGTTTTACTAGAATAGTTTTATCTAACGTATAGACTTAGGCTGTAAATACATTCTACCACGCACCACCTCTTTGTGGAACGAGCTGCGACTAGAAGTATGCTCACGTTCACCATCTCTTATATTCCATCCCGTTTAACCCTAAATCTCCTTACTATTTACTTCTTATTTACTACTTACTAAAATTTGAAGTCATTTTTGAGAGCTCATAACTATAGCTTACGCTCTTCCGAAAACTATATCCTTGAAATCCTATCTCATAACTCCTCCTTTCTTGGCGAATCCTTTAAGGTCTGTGCAGGCTTTGGAATTCACTTCCCGTTCCTATTCGCTTAGCTCCTTCTCTATCATCCTTTAAATTTCTTCTGTACAAACATTACCTGTCCACATCG
This sequence comes from Pieris brassicae, assembly GCF_905147105.1. Lineage (NCBI taxonomy): Eukaryota > Metazoa > Arthropoda > Insecta > Lepidoptera > Pieridae > Pieris > Pieris brassicae. The sequence goes on from NC_059670.1 coordinate 4,116,658, forward strand.
TATCCCTAACTTTCTTACTAACTACTAAGTGACGCGTAACTTATCTTAAGTTACTGCACTCATGTGCAGTTTTTATTTTTCATGTATCCTTTTTTTAGATCAAGTTTGTTTACTTTTTTTTGTTCCTGTTTAGTATCTCAACAACTATGTGTTATATGTATTTTTGAACTTCTTGCCTACCTTATCTAATTTAATACATTTTTTTCCTCTTCTCACAGTGGTTGCCTGGAAGGGATCGCTTGAAAGCGATCAGGCCGTTGGTTGCCCTTCTTTTAATTTAATTATGTTCACTTTTTATAGTATGCACAACGAAGTGTTAATAAATAAATAATTAAAATATTTTAGGACCTATACGACTTCAAGGCCTTCAAGAAAAGAGCATAGCATTCCCTGGAATGACGGCAACGCACCCGCTAAGCCCCAGTGTTGAAGATATCCATGGGCGGCGGTTATCACTTTAGTCAAAGTGGGTCACTTTTTATAGATACTGCTCGTTTGCCGTCATAAAAAAGGCCATACATGTAAAAGATAGATTTGCAAAAAAATCTTCTAAAATATGTAATATGTTTTATAAATGAAAGTTCAATCACATGATATATCAGTTATTTTAGTAGGAAATCCAAAGATATTCAAGACATCTACGAATCAAGATTACAAAGCTTTGTTCCTGTCTCTCAAAGAGAATCTAGTTAGCTCTGAATTAACATATTGAGTACTAACGGCGAATGCAATTGTTTATTAACACGCAACTTGACAACTCGGCGCTTCGAGTTAGACACATAAAGTATTTAATTTAATTATGTTTTATTCACTTAAGTTGTGATGAGCAGTTGAAAAAAGTTTGAATAATTGAACTGGTATTTTGCCGCGTCATTTAGTGGCAGCACTATGTATGAAATTTCTTATAACCAGTGACTTAAGACTTGCTGTGTAACAATTGTTCGCTAATAAAAGTTCTTTTTATTTCATAGTAACAATTATTTTATTCATTAAATGATCCAGGTATGCTCTTTAATGAAAATAAAGTAGAAACAACAAAGAAAAAGATATAATGGTGGTGTGAAAAGAGAAAAATATCCTAATGTTATCAACGCGGTCAATAAACTTGGAAAAAACTGTAGGTAGTGGCAAGTGTAAGAGCAAAAGGAATCGATATTTCCTATTCCTGTTTACCAACAGTAGACATTAATGAGTGGACAAAGAATGTTGTCATGGCAAGAATAATAATAAAATGCCAAGAACGAATGCAGATAACACTCTCATTAAATGTCAATACAGAATGAGAATAGCTAACTGAGTGGTAATAGATCACTATTTTTAGATCAGATTCAGGATCATCAGATCCTGCATGAATAGTAGAAGAAATGAATAAATTTTCAAGTGTCCATAATATTATATACAACAATTTTAATACAAGGAATGAAAAGAGTGTTACCGTGCTGGCTGCCTATAATGCTTCCTAACTATAAACTTGAAAGGTCTAAAAATAAACAAATATTTAACAAAAGATAATTGTATCATACTCATTATTAAACAAGTCTGGTATCTAGATGAGAATTTTTTTTGGAAGTACCAGAAGGGATGACTTTTAAAAATGAGGGTAGAACTTAATATATAACTATATGCTCATAAGCCCGCATTTTGTTGTAGGAGCATATTATTTACTAAGTTTTTAATGAAGTATGGTTTGGTAGTATCAGGCTGAAAAAAGTATTTTTCATAGGGTAAAACAATTCTAATAATTTATGTTTATGTTTTCACAGTTCCTCAACTATTAAATAAAATAATTAAATTTTAAATATTTTGTGGCCATGGAATATAGGATCAGCAATTGTATGTATACATCAAAAGACTACACAGACTACATAGACTAAAAATAAGATTTGTACCTGTGATTCAAGTTCTGGTAGTATATAGTGGGGTGATATAAATTGTGTTATTTCAAATAATATTTTTAGTTATTTATTTCCTTTAATATTTTTCTTACAGAGAATCTATAGAATCCTTCGTATTTTAGCTGTTTCAAGGCTTGACACTTTGCCGTAAATGTTTTGAGAAGAAATGTAAAATACGTTCCATTATATGATGATAATCAGAGTGCAATCAAATTAATTAACAATCATTGTAAAACAGAACATATGTCAGAGCCATGACGTTACTGACAGCTACCGTTGTCACAGATCTCATAAATGAACAACGTCAAAGTAAAATCAGTTTTAAACCTAAAATACCTGTGCTTTATTCAATTTGCCAATATTATAAGTTTCAAAGATTAGTAACTATTTAATAAATAATTTTTTTGACCAATAAATTCTCTCCATCTAATCTAGCCATTTCGGATACTTGGTTATTGCCGGTTTCTAGCTTTAGGGTTTCTGGGTATCGGTGTCTCCGAGATGACAGGGATGATGGCTATGCTGGCTGTGCCTTTTTGGTGAGCCGATCCCTCACCTTCCACTCATTAACTCGTAGTGATGGTATTAATGCTGTTGCTATGAGGGTTTTTAATATCTCGTTTATTTCTGTTTATATTCCTCATCCCCATTTCGACTACATTTCTTATATTCGTTCTACTATTATTTCGATTCCTCCTTCTGTTGTCATATTGGGTGACTTCAATTAAAATTAAATTAAAATTACTTTATTTGACTCAAAAAACATTTCATACTTACATTGTAAAGGTTGTAAACATAACGTTGCAACGTTATGTTTACAACCTTGCAATGAATCGTTGAGATACAATATTCATTTTGGTTAACCTTATACATAATATACTTCGATGAGCACTAGTGTTTAAACTAAGCTTAGCCTGTATCTTAAACGCTAGTTCCTTCCAGTGTCAATAATAAATTAGTTAAGTGGTTTATCATTAGATGTTTATTAATTTTATTGTTTATTAAACTAAATGAGGGTAGAATCTATTTAAGTTGTTGCCATGGGTTAGACCGTAGTAAGTGTGAACTTCGATAAAGATTGTTAAGTCTTGTGGATGAGAAATTTGAATACGTGATATGAATTTAGTGTTTATTTAGGTAAGTATGGAAACTAATATTTATTATTAAGATTTTCTATTTAAATTAAATTTTAAACAATATAACAGACTGAAGTCGTCGTCACGTCACGTCAGTCGTCTAAATTTTAGGGAAATTTATTTCTGTTAATAATTTAAAATTATAAATAAGATTCTCCCCTTATAGTAGATATGTTAACCTCTTGTATATATTATTATATATCTGTGTGTGTTGTCTTTATTCTGTCGTCATCTTTGTTTTAGGTAACTTTACTTAGATTAAATTCAATTTATCAAAACAATCCTCACCGTGTTAGACTTAGAACGCGACATTAACGAAATTGTGATGGACACAGAAGTCGCCATTAAAAAAATAAAGTGAATTGAAGTAAGTTTCAAAATGTATCTAGTAATTTTTCTTGTTGCTACTGGTGGTATATATGGAATATGTTGTAACTTTGAAATTCTTGCTGTGTAATTATTGTTTGCAATGATCGCAAGTTCTTTTATAATTTTATTGATAAATCAGCTGTAACTCTTTTACTGTATAAATTTTTTGTGGATAATATCAAACAATCAAGCAACGTAGTAGTCGTTCAAAGCCCGGCTGTGAATAATAGAAAACAGGTTTCTATCAATATGCGTAATACGTAATAAAGCAAGCATCGTGAGAAGAACGATATTCTTAAACGTGAAATTTAAATTAGGCAACATAATATACATTTATGATTATCCATTTTTTTTATTTTAGCTTCTCAACTGCTTTACCATCACATCACACTCCACGTAATTTGATAGTAAAAGAAAAAAAATTGCCTCAGAGGAAGATACAGAACGTTAACCTTAAGAGGAATTATAAAACAAAAGCATAAATAGGTCTGCCAATTATTCTATTTCGGATGTTTAATGTTGCATATATCACCCACTATATACGCAACCACTGAGTGAGAAAAAAATAATAATTAAGGTACACGTAAAAAGTGCAAAAATACGTAACACATTTAGTTATATAGACAAAGCTAATGGAACAAAATAAAGCAATTAAAACATGTAAACAGTGATGAAAATGGAAAATGACGATAGATGTAAAGAAAAAGTGCACATTAATCACGATGAGTTTTTCAGTTAGTACGAAAATAAGAAAAAACTTTTGTTATATGTTGCTTGTACAGTAGACGTTTAAATGAAAAATAAAAATAAGTATATTTCGGGTCCATATATATACTTTACAACTTATTCTCATTGAAATACGTAAAATATTTCATAAAATTCTGCCCATCTATTTTGGCTACTGAATAACGCCGTGAAACAAGATTTATATGCATATATTATATAAATGCGAGCCGTTTTTATTCCATACATATCTTAAGATGCGTATTTATAACGAATCACGAACAATAACAATATGGTCTAACCCCAGTATTTGAGCAATGGGAACCGCAATTCGGATATAGATATATGTATTAGATATTAGTTCTGTATTAATTAAATATATTCTTAACAAATTATCTTATTGTATTTATCATGCTAAATAACAACTTTTACGGCAGTCACAGTTCAAAAGAAAATAAATAAAAAATAATTTATTCATATAGGTAACACAATTAACACTTATGAACGTTAAAAACAGTAATGTATATAAAATGCAATTTTACATTTCCAGTTCTCAAATTAAGGGCGTAGAACGAATGATAACAACTGGCAATAAACTCTCCGCCACTCTTATTAATCGCCAAGTTTTTGTTTTTTACAACGTTTGTAAGAAGCTGCAACCGTTACACCATGTTCTACATGACATCTTAGGTAAATAATAAAATAAATTAAAACCAAAGATTTGTCCTCTATCAGCAGGAGACATGTTCACCATAGGAGCACGCACTTACGTTCTCGTGGGAAATACAGGTCCGTAGCCTGAAGACAATTACAGACATTAAATTTCTAAATAAAATTGATACTTGTGTTAGTATAACTATTAGTTAGTATTTATTAGTGTTACTGCTCTAGCGGCATATGCATTACAATAAAATTTCATAGCGCACACAAAATTATATTATATTAAAATAACCCGATTAATTTTAAATTGTCAGTAAAAAGTAAATGATAAACAAGTTATGTTTTATATTTCTAAATAAAAATAATACAATTGTAAAACTTGTAAAATTAATATTTTTCTTCAGAATTACTACAGCACATACTAAATTATATTAACTATTATATATCTATATTGCCGTAATATAAACCTACAAGAATCCTCCTAAATCTAACAGAGCTATGCTAATACAGGATTCCTTACCAGTTGGTATAAGCTAAGCACGTAATTTGGGACGACAAACCGCTGTATATTTTGCAAAGTTGTAATAATTTATTTGCTGCGATATTCAGTACATGTCTTATAGAAAGAGAATAAAGTATTTTTGAAGAACACTTAGCGCACATATTCAGACTTAGGTTGACTTTAATGCCATAGTAATTTACAATATTTTGTCTTCTTATCGTATTCGTCGATACGATAACATCAGTATCGAAATATTGTTAGAGTTTGAGCATTTACTAAAGTATAAAAATCTCCAAACTTATATATACACTGACAATAATTTTACTACAGTTTTCTACCGTTATTACGATAATATAATAATTAAAATATTTTTCACTAATGTTGGTAAAATTTCAACACTTATTAACGAATAAAAGTCCAAACATATACTGTCAGTTCTCAATTCAATATAAGGTGTAAAACTTCTCGATATATACAAGTTGCACTTGTTAGAAACTCCCCGCCACTCAAAATATTTCGTTTCGCTAGCGTCTTTATCGTTGAGACGATAATACTCCAAATATATATTTATGTAGGTAAATTTTGAACAATAACTAAAGTATAACAGTCTCTTAACTTACTGTACTGTTGGTTCTTAAGTATGTTGGATGTACATATCGCACGGGAAGAACTTGTCACCCCGCCACTCAAGAATACGTATGATAAGAAAGAAGTAAGAAGAAAATATAATAATATTAGGTCCTTACATATGAAATTGGCGTTTTGTCGTACTGGCCACTTTGACCTCAAATACCTCCTCTTTGGTTAGGAATTTCAAATTCAAATTTGTACAGCTATTTACTCATGTATTTGTGCTTCGATGAACATCATTCATTTGTTTTTTTCTTCTGTTTTTTTCTGTTTGCAACACTCATTTTACAAAATGGAAAACTTAAAGTATCGCATTATTTACGAGTACGAGTTCCGCCGTGGCACTAGTGCTGCGGAAACGACTAGAAGGGTGAATGATGTGTATGGCGGTCATGTTGCAAAAGAAAACACGGTTCGCTTTTGGTTCCAACGTTTTCGTTCTGGAAATTTCGACCTGCAGAACAAGCCCCGTGGCCTGAGACCCAAGTTGATAATGAAGTATTGAAAGCGGCTATGGTGGAAGCGGATCCATCGCAAACCACTTCCGAGTTAGCTGCAGGCTGCGGTGTTAGTGATAAAACTGTTTTAATTCACTTGAAGCAAATTGGGAAGATTAAAAAGCTTGAAAGCTTGAAACGAATTGACTGAAGCAAACCGGCAAACGCGCGTCGACTGCTGCTTTACATTACTGAACCGGCACAATAATGAAGGTATTTTTAACCGTACCTGTGATGAAAAATGGATTCTTTACGATAATCGGAAGCGCTCAGCGCAATGGTTGGATCTTGGCCAGCCAGCTAAATCCTGCCCTTGTAGTGCCCTATTATAAATTTAAAACTAAATTTCTAATTTCAGTGAGCGGACGGACGTGGCGAAACTTGTTGTATATAGTTAATTCTATTGAGTCGTGCGCCGGCTCAGGTAGCGCGCAAGCGAGATCGCATGTTATTGCCTTTATATTCGCACGCGACTACCTGAGCCGGCCCGCGGCGATCAGACCGCTATCGCACTCCGTATTTGATAGCTGATATAAATTTTGGTAATTTTATTATTTGCGTTGAGGACTTATCATTCCGCTTAATTTTATTTCTTTTGCTGTGCCATTCTTCTACTACAAATTCTTTTACTCCTTCTTGTTTATACTTCTGTGACGTGTTCAATAAACTTTCTATTTTTGTGCACTCGGATTTTCTTATTTCATCTAATTTACATCGTTTCTCACCCTATATTGGTGACCCCGCAAAAAAGGGCACAAGAAGATGGCTCAAGAAACAACATCAACATCATCGTTAACGGAGACCTTCCGAGTCGGCGTAAGAATTCCACCTTTCTACCCAGAGATGCCAGGTCTGTGGTTCAGCCAGATGGAGGCGAAGTTCACCCTGGCCAACATCAGAACCGACAAGACGAAATTCTTTTACGTCGTCGGCAACCTGGACGCCCAATACCCCGCGGAGGTAGAGGACGTAATTTCCTACCCTCCGCCCGCCGATAAATACGACAAGCTCAAAGCTGAGCTCATCAAGAGGCTGTCGGCGTCATGTGAGAAGAAAGTGAAGCAGCTTCTCATGCACGAAGAGCTCGGAGACCTGGCCGGCCCCGGAGTACCTGAGGAGTTCCTGCGGACGAGCCGCCTGCCCAGCTCCACTCAGGCCATCATCGCATCCCAGTCCAAGACGGACCTGACTGAGCTGGCCGAGTTAGCTGATAGGATCCACGACGTCGTCGGTACCCAGGTCGGATCTACAGTGGCTGTTACATGTACAGCAGCAGCACCAGGTACGTCGGGTGGCGCCGCGAGCACGGAGATCGCCGCCCTCACCAGGCAGTTGGAGAAGCTGGCGGACAAGGTGAACCGAATGTCTCGCCTACGGGAACGCTCCCGTAGCCGCACGCGTCATGGCCGTTGATCCAGCTCCACCCGCTCATCATCTGCACACCGACGGTACCCACAGTGCTGGTACCACCAGAACTTCGGCGAGCGGGTGAAACGGTGCGTGAAGCCGTGCAATTACCCACAGGCGGGAAATGCTCGGGGCAATCAGTAATGGCGACTGATGATTGTCCGAGTGCGGGTCGCCTGTTCATCACCGATCAACGGTCGAAGGTGCAGTTTCTGGTCGACACTGGTAGCGACCTCTGTCTCTATCCCAGATCAGCAATAGCGCGACGGTTAAATAAAACGAATTACGAGTTGTATGCGGCTAACGGAACTACAATAAAAACATATGGTTCCATAAATGTTTCGCTAAACATAGGCTTACGCCGCGACTTCCTCCTGGCACCTGTAGACCATCACAGTCACCTTGGTCCTCACCTCTCCACCTCGCACCGAAGAAGGACGCCGGTTGGCGCCCTTGTGGAGACTACAAAATGCTGAACGCCCGTACTATTCCGGACTCTTACCCCATCCGGCACAACCAGGACTTCACGCACAGCCTGTCTGGCTGTACCGTCTTCTCCCAGATCGACCTGGTCAAGGCGTATAACCAGATTCCTGTGCATCCGGATGATATCCCGAAGACCGCCATCACAACGCCGTTCGGTCTTTTCGAATTCCCGTACATGACGTTCGGACTTCCAACTGCCGGTCAGACGTTCCAGCGCTTCGTGGATGAGATGCTCAGAGGTTTGGATTTCACCTATTCGTATTTAGATGATTTTCTGGTCTTCTCGAAAGACCAGAAGACCCACGAGACCCACCTGCGTCAGCTTTTCCAGACCAGACTTTTTACCAGACTGAGGGAATATGGTATGGTCATCAACAGCACTAAGTGCGTCTTTGGTGTGCCGGAGGTAAACTTTTTAGGCTACAACATTTCAGCTAAGGGAACACGGCCCCTACCTTCAGGTCAAGGCCATTCACAACTTCCCTGCACCCAAAACTGTTAGGGAACTACGAAGGTTCCTCGGGATGCTAAACTTTTACCGAAGGTTTATTCCCGAGGCAGCCACTCACCAAGCACCGTTAAACGCCCTGCTAACCGGATCGGTAAAAGGTTCGCATCCCGTGGACTTCTCTCCACAGGAGCATCTAGCATTTCAGAAGTGCAAGGACAGCTTGTGTCAAGCAGCAATGCTGGCGCATCCTGATTGCAACGCAAAGTTGGCGTTGGTCACGGACGCGTCAGACAAGGCCATGGGATCTGTCCTTCAGCAGCTAAACAAGGGAGCATGGGAGCCTCTCGCTTTCTTTTCACGTAAGTTGAGCCCTGCACAGGTTAAGTATTCTCCTTACGACCGAGAGTTGCTCGCCATTTATGAGAATGTGAATTATTTCCGTCACATGTTGGAGGCTCGTGATTTCGTCATTTACACGGACCACAAGCCTATCACGTTTGCTTTTCATTCTCGTAAAGACAATTGTTATCCCCGGTAGTTCAGACATTTAGATTTCATTGCACAATTTACTACCGATATACGGCACAGCTCAGGAAAGAATAATGTCGTGGCGGACACACTTTCACGTGTTGAGGAGATTGCTCAACCTGTGCACGCTGAAAGGATCGCCGCCAACTCGAGGACCCGGAGCTGAAACAACTACTGGCTAGAGACACTTCTCTGCACCTGAAGCAGGTAAGTATACCTGGGTCAAGTAGTCGGTTGTATTGTGACATCAGCTCCTCAACCCCAAGATCGTATGTGCCCAAGGAGTTGCGTACTGCAATATTCGCAAGCTTGCACTCTTTCAGTCATCCAGGCACCAAGGCAACTGCGAAACTCGTTTCGGACCGCTACGTCTGGCCAGGCGTTAGGAAGGACTGTCGTGAGTGGGTTCGATCCTGCTTATCTTGCCAACGATCCAAGATCACACGACACGTGTCCGCTCCATTAGGCACTTACAAATTAAATTAAATTATTTTTGTGCACTCGGATTTTCTTATTACATCCAATTTACATCGTTTCTCACCCTATACCCCAAGCGAAAATTAACCCCAAAAAAGTTACTTGTAAGCGTTTGGTGGACTAGTGCCGGTATTGTTCATTGCAGTTTTCTCAAATCTGGCCAGACTATTACGGCTCATGTCTATTGTCAGCAATTGCAAACCATGATGGAAAAGCTAGCGGCTAAACAACCTAGGCTGGTCAATCGGTCCACGCCACTGCTACTTCACGACAACGCTAGACCACACACTGCACAACAGACGGCTACCAAATTAGAAGAGCTTCAATTGGAATGTCTAAGACATCCTCCGTACTCGCCGGACCTTGCTCCAACAGATTACCATATTTTTCGAAATTTGAACAACTTCTTGCAAGGGAAAAAAATTAACTCCGATGGGGCAGTCCAAATCGTCTTCACAGATTTTATTGATTCCCGTCCGACTTTTTTTAGTTACGGTTTTTTTAGTAAAGGGATCAATGAACTACCTATGAGATTGCAAAAGTGCATAGAAAACAATGGTTCATACTTTGATTAATTAAATATATTATATTTAAAAATATTCGACTTTTTGTTCCTCCCATACAAAACGCCAATTTCATATGTAAGGGCCTAATACAATCGTATTTTGTTTGACAAGAATTTCTTTAATGGAAGAGTTTTACAGTTTGTATGGATCAATAATTCATTATTATCAATTTCTGACGACTCGAAAACATAAATTGCCTAGACTGATTTACTACGAAATTGATTTAATACTCATTGTTAGGGTAGGGTAAGGCACGAAAACTTTGAACGAGTTCTAAGGATTTTTACAGCATTTTAATAACATTCCACGCACAGTTCGGCAAGAGAAACCGCGATTTGAAATTATAGATTTTCTAATTATAGGACTCATGTTAGGTACCATATGAGTCCTACAATAATTATCTCAGATTATGAATTTGGAAGCTGGTAATGAAGTAAAAAAGTGACACTGTCTTTTGTTATGCTTTTTCACATCTGTTTCATTGTTCATTATTATTAATTGAGTCACCTTAGTGAAGTGGAAAGATCAAAATAAGAGTATATTAAAAATATTAAAGGCCGGCAGCGCACCGACAAAAATTGAGTGCCCATAGGCTGCGATGATTGCCAAATCATTGAGTTGGTCAGTTATAGTTATTGAATATGTTTCTTAAACATAAATTATCATGTATTAACAGTTTCGTAACTGAATATCATTAAACACAAGATTACTTAACATTATTGAATTAGTTGATTTGTTGGCACGGGATCAAATTGGTTGTATGACAGACTAAATGAGCTTACATTACACAGATACTATAATAATTTATATGTACCCTTGAACTATCATCAAGATAAGTTAGTTAAGTTGCTTACAACTATATGAAGCTGTTTAGGTATATATACGTATCAATAAATCTGAGGTGTAAGGTCATTTTACTCCTATGATATAAATTCAACAAGGCCGGCTGACCAAATCAAGACAATTATGGGTCTCAACATCCCTAATGCCCTGGCACAAGCGGAGGAAAGTGCAGTGTGGTGGCAGCCGCAAGCACAGTTAGGGCTTTTCAAAATAGGCACGACCTTCAGTAACGAAAATTACTACAAAGAAGAATACATTCAATGTACTTTCAATATATACTGCTTATAATACAGAATGAAAATAAACTTTTATATTACCTACCCCATTATCTACCCCTTTAAATATTTCTTTCTTTTCTGATAGATGGACTAAATTAAATGTCATGCTTAAACCTATCCTTGGCAAAGAGATGCACAAAGACAATGGCAACAGTCAGACTCGAACCTCAATAGCTAATTGTTATCTGTCAATCTAATGTCAGCAACATGCTGATCATGATTACAGAAAAGCACTTAAAATATCGATCTTTGTAATAAAATTATTTAAATGAATTTCGTAAATTCCATAACATAAGCGTAACGTAAGCACAGTTCGGCGGAGGCTATTGTCAGTTTATATTTGTTTAAAATTAAGTCACCTTTGCGTGAGGAATTATCAAATAAAATATTTAATTGTTAAATTTACTAACAATCCATTAATAAACAATTAAGCAGCGTTGACAGTATACTTGCCTCCTAGAGCAATTAAGATAGTATCGAGCATTCTGATGTTAATTGTTATGTTCCCGCCTTGCACGGCAATACATTAACCAATAAAATCTCATTTTATTTTTTATTCAATTTCAAATTTCTTACTCACAGCTTTATGTTGCGTTTGATATAATAAAAATTTTCAATCGATTACCTAACTTAGTGTCGCTGTAAATTGATATTAATTCTACTATATTCAATCATATAATATGAAAGTATACTGCAATTCTATTGTAGAAGAGTTCGCCAATTTTGCACTATTTTAAATGTATTTTTAAAATTTTAATTGAGTATACCTACATAACATTAATACATAAATATTATATGGAAATCGATATAAATCTATATATATATATGACTTACTTTGACTTAATGTCCTATAACCCCTAGGTGGGGCAGAGGGCGTCCACAGTGAGTCTCCATCGCGTTCGTTATATATATATATATATAATTTTAACGATTTCGCTTAATCTTTTTTTGTTGTGTTTGTTATTGTCAGGAGAAGGTTCTTATGAAAGAAAAAAAAGAAAATACCGCGAAAACTTCTAATAATTAATTAATTTCGCCTGTTCCAATGTCGGAATACCAACAAAACTATTTATGTATATACGCGCCAGAAAAACAAACAATGAATGTTGTATATCATAAAGCATTTTTAATTAATTATACCTGCTCGCGCTAAATCGGTGTCAATAAAAGAAGGGTGACAATTGACGATTTGACTTTGACACACGGACCTGAGATGGTAGGTGGTGTCCCGGCGTAATCGCGCAAGGGAGTTAAATTTTAACTGCTGTCGCGTGCGCACTAAATATATACCGCATACTGTATAGCATTTACTTTTTTTTGATTCATCATTGAATGATTCAGTGTCTGGAGTGAGATACGCCCCCGTTGATGGTAAGTGCTAGTTTTAGTTCAATCGATTAGTGGATTTCTTTTTTTATTATGCTGACACGTGACAGCTGAACCAGCGCAAATTATTTCACCGAGGGAATCAGGAGGAATCCGAGGAGCAACCTGGATGTAGCTTCCGGATACCCAGGCCCACACAATACTAATTCGTAATCAATATTCATAGTTAGGACAACGACTGTCGGATCCGCTAGTTTAAAATATATAAATAATGAAAACCCATGTACATAAGATACAAATAATGGTATCTGCTAAATAGATCAGTGTTAGCCTAGTGATAACATATGTAGTAGTAGGTATATGGCTGAGGAAATAGCATTTTGTATCTATGCGCGCAATTAAAACTTGCTCTATCAGATCCAAGAATCAATTTCAAGTGTCAGTATGAATACCTATTTGTCTAAGCTAAAAAAATTGTTTCAGAAATAGATGCCATCTGAGTCCAACGGTTGTGACAATGCTATATTGTAGCGCAACTGAATGATTACTATCAGTTAATTGATTATTTTATTTACACTCTATAAGGACAGAATTTTTACAAATTATATTATTTTATTGTTCTTTAAACGTAATATGAAATCTCATTAGTCCAAGACTGCTTTGTCAGTTTTTTATTACATTTACGAATAATAACTTTTTTCTTTTTGATAAAGTCCGACAATAGATATGAAATAAAGCTTTATATTATACAGACACATAGGCTAATAAAACAGTGATATATTTGAGCTCCTATATAGATAACATAACAAAAAGATAAAGGTAATAATTTCTATGAATTTCAAATGTAACGAACGGTTTCGCTTCGCGCCGGTACACCGCAACACTCTGTTGGTAATGTGCCAGCTTTGTGGCCGCCATAATGGAGTGATTTTTCTAAACAGCTCCATTGTATTTAACTTCGACAAATAGGATAATTTTTTCCACACAATTAACTTCTCGGAGTATTGGGATTTTATCGGGTATTTAGAAGCCTTTCAACTAAGATCAGTAATGATGTAGTGGTAAGGCAGATTTCTCAACATTGGGGGGTGTTATATGTAAGTTTTTTTCTGTGTGACCAATTTCGTAGGTCCAATATATTTGCACTTGCTGGTACCGTCGATCTCTCTGCCATTCCATGTATTTCTGGAAATTTTAATCCGCTATGTCTTAAGACCAGATTCGAGACTTATATGTATATGCTATTTATAGCTTATGACTATCGTGTGACATAAATGTATTAGAATATCAGCTAAGAGTAGAATTAGGTCACTGTACTGATAATTTATTTTCTTAGTTCAAATAGTTTAATAAATAGTTTTCAATTTATATCATGTGTTTGTCCTAATTATGTGGTCCTAATAAAAAAATATTACATACGAGAGTCCTAACCGTTAAGTGTTGACTTAGATTCTATTGTCAGGCAAAGAATTACCTACTTGCATATAAAAGATAAGATAAAGATAGTAATTAAAGAAGGCAATTAAATTTTCCAACTATATAGCTAGTAATAGCGCTTCCGTAATGATTAATCATTACAATGATTACAATATTGAGAGGCCTACGTCTAAATGGGCTTCGTAGTTTGATGATTTTATAATTATTGCAATCAACACATCGTATCGCTATATTATTGGGTCAATCCTTGGCAACCGATACCTATTTTGCCGAATAGCCCTGCGGGTGAAATTGTAGATTAGTTGGAACGCACTCGTTCTGTTAGGTTTTGATTTCCACTTATTAATTGAATTCATTGCCAAAATGACTTCAAACTCTCACGTTTCGAGGATCCTCAATAAAATATAAATTTGGTAAATGGGGGATGACATTTAGATGCGACCAATCCTTTTTTTACTATCAGTGTTTGGCTTGATATGCTTTTCTTCTTACTTCCATTACTAAAATGAACTGTGATGAGTAATGAGCCATGTAGTGCTCAGCAAATGAAAAAAATATACGTAGGCTACACATGCGACCACGGTCTACGATTAGTGAAAGAGTTGAAATGTGAAATTCCTGGAAACCAGACATATATAGATTATATGGTGTGTGTTGTATTCAAAGGCAATTTACCAGGGAGCATAAAGTCTAATACCTAGCGAGGCTAATTACACTTCTCAATTTCCTGACAGATGAAAGCTCGACCAATAGGAAATTTTGAGGATATCAACTGCCATAAAATTATATTTTTAATTAATATAATATTTACATAATTGCTTTGTGGATTTCTCTATCGTCGGGATTTTTTTTTTTCTGTAGTAAAGATGTTTTGACTTTATACATTTTTTTGTTTTCCTTTGGTTAGTAGTCTTGTCTTCTCCTTAGCTTAGTTGTAGTAGCCGTTCGCTTCAAGGTTTATTAGGTCAGGCTGCTCTTAGCAACTTCTATACCTACTCGTAAATTCAGGTACATAATAAATATTTGCTGGTCTTATTTTCCATTAAATAAAGATATGACTTGTAAATACTTCAATGAAAGCAAAGCTAAACCATTCATCATTCCGCGCGTAGCTTTGGCCGTATTTTAAACGGCTTTCTCTAAATTTATGGGTTTGCATACACTTCCCTCGTTATGCAACAAATTTGTGTCCAGAATTTAATTTAGTTCTACATTAAAATGAGATTGTTTAAAATTAATTTTTTTAGTGTAATCAGGTTGCCTGAGAGAGGATCTCGTGACACGTACCTATGCAGTTTCCTACAGGGACTGTAGCGCCTCGAGTTTCATTCCCTATAAAGTTAGTTTGTTATATTGTATTTGCTTGGTAAAAAAATATATAGCAAGGAGTACTACAACATAACCTTCTATAAAAGTGGCCGCTATTTTCATAGTATGTATTAGGTCCTAGCTGTAAAAATTGGTGGTTTGTATGAAGATTTTAAAATATGTAAATTTTGGTATTTTTTATTTCGGATAATCGAAGTACTGTAGCCTATTGCTATTTTGTTGACAGTTTATTGTTGAAGTCTGTCGGGCGGGAAGCGTTGAATTCAATGAAAGTTAATTTTTTTTTTCTAAATTTTGCAAAAAGTATAAAACTGTTTGGACAAAGTCCTGTTATAACGGTGGTTGTCGGCAAGTTTCCAACTTTATCTCTTGTAGCTTGGCGATGGCCATCTATCGTCGAGAAGCAATGACGAAAAGCGATTGACCAGTCTTGATTGTTAAATTCCTAGCTTCTCGATAATTTTTGCAATTCTTGGCATCTGTTGTGAAATTTGATAAGAAGTTGTGATGTACTTGTCTGGCTCTGGTCCACACATACAATCACCATCAAAAGTGAGTAATCCTATCAGGTCCTTTCTATGACCGATATTTTTTATCGCACTGATTAGGTGCAGTACCTTGGTCCACCCACTGAGACGAATGCTTACGGTGGTCGTACAAGATCCCCTTTGTCGCAGGTAATAATCCGTTTAAGAATTCCCTCGGTTCAATGCCAATTCAGTAATGATATGCATGCTTTGACACGTAAGTCTCGCTGTTAGTCGCTGAGTTCGTCTGGCTCCCACTTATGTAGCATTTTTATCATTCCAATTTGACGCCAGTGCTTAAAGTTGTTTTGGGACTCACCTCAAAGCCCGCAGGAACCCGACTGACTTGGATCCGCTTCCATTATCACCTTCAATTCGTTGTTCTCGACAATGGTTACCGGATTGAACCAATAATGAACGTGGTTATGCAAGCCGTGTTAGGCCTATACACGTTGTTAATGTTTCGAGTTGTTTTGGTAGCATTATTTCCGTAGGAATTCATACTCGAAAATTGTTCGAATTTTCAATTTATTCATGATGCCAAAAACTACGACAACTTCACAAAACAATTATGAAGGTAATTACCTATGTAATTGTTGTTCTATATTAGGTTATAATATGATAAAACAGATAATTTATTTTTCTTTATCTACGCTAGAAGTATTTTAGTTGCGTTTGAGCGGAAATCAACAGATTGGAGTGATTGAAAAACTTTTAGTACAATCGCCCCATGCAGTATTTTTTTTTTAAAGAAATAATTAGTTGATAAAACCAGAGACTAGAACTATACTTTTTGATATATGCAAAATATTATGAAAATGAACATCCGTAAAGTCTAGCATCATGCTATTAGAACCTGTTTTACTAACCTTAGTCTAAATTGAATCCCTAAGTCTAAACTACAATATTACAACAACAAAGTTACACTATAATATTTAAAGTTTGATAATCAGGAGATGCAAACCGCCGTAATTCAGTTCTGAAGCACCTGAGTGCACCAACCGTATATAAATTGCAGGCTGTGCTTTAATAATGGTGCAATATAAAACTCTATAAAACAAAATTGACGCGCTTTCAGTTTTAAACTTAACAAACAGCTGACTAGCGCACTTTAACTGTATAACTAGGCGCTTTTTAAAATACTTTTCTTTAAAACTTTATTAGAACATTCAAAACATCTGGTTGAGAGCTTGAGACTAAGTCTACATTCTCCTATAACAAATATCTAATCATTACCGTCATAAATAATTTTAACATAATTTAACGGATATAAACACTCTTAAGAAGTTGATTTAATTTTGAGTTATAAATATCACAGGTTGACCGGTAATCTGACTGGCATATTAAGTGTCAGTGCCAAGCCAAAGTCCTTGCAAGCTTGCTATCATCGACCGGAGCGCAAGCATTCTAACCTCAAATTAAACTACCGGAAGTTAAATATATAATTACAAAAAAGTTCAACGATTGAACTCGTCAGGTGGATGCAAAACGTCAAACTATCTATAACCTTAAAACCGGCGTTAAATCTTGAAACAGCCAAGATAAAGTTATTTCAAACTGTGAAGCCAGTCTAACCCTCAACTTTGGCTAAACAAATTTCCCTATCCACGTTCAGAAACTATGAAGGGAATTTTGTTCGAGCGAAACTATTGAACGCATTGGATAGCCTGACGCCGGCTTTTCAGGAAACATACCGCCACTTGTCTGTAAACACACGACATGGAACGATAACGACTACACAACTGTACCTTGAATAGCACTGGCTAGTTACCAGTATACTATTAAATACATAATTTTCAATTAGAAACGTGACACAATAGGAACAGGATGAAAGACACCACCTATCTATAAAACTTTTATATTTTCTGTTCACATAAAATGCTTTGCTTAATATGCATTTATTTATTAAGCAAACCAACATTTCCGTTTTCGTTATCATTTGTCTTTTCAAATAAGAAAGTACACGCGGTGCAGTTTTTGAGTCTAGTGCATTCTACCTTCAAATGTAAATTTTTTTTAAATAGTTGATTCAGATTTAGGCTCGATAGAAGAAGCATTTAGAGGGATCTAGGGAAGCTTCGCTCTTCCGTATTTAATATGTTATAATCGATAGTGATTGATGTACTTAAGTTACAGTTCTGAACATAGTATTATAATTAATTTAACATGACTTACTTAATATAGAAATATAAAAATAAGTGTCCTGGAATCAGCCCTAGTCCCGAGAAGTGCGTTAGATAGTAGTTACCGTACGTGTTAGTAGATTCATCTAAAGTGTATTTAGTCAAGGTGTTGTCTTCTAGGTATTTAGTCACTGATTCCGAATATTTCTTTTTGTAACTGTTAGTATGTGATCGGTAGATTCCGAAAATATTTTAGTTTTGTATTGTAATAACCATGCCGACACGCCATGTATGCAGCCAAATGCTCTTTATTTAGTTGTCTTGTTGTATGATGTGCCTGATATCCCTATACGACGCGTGGTTGATCAAATAATAATTATTAAATTTTTAATACAACTCACACTGCTAATGCAAAAGTGTTACCAACTTTTAATTTTACTTATCATAATAAAATATTCCCTATTAAACAAACCCTATTCTATTAAAATAAGATTTTTTGCTACACAGCAGTGAATTTTTCTTCTAGAATCTCAATAAGGTATAAAACGTGTCCAGATTTCTGACGACCACAGAATGCGCTCCGTTATCTAAGTTCTAGATTTTTATTAAAAGTGTTAACGACTGATAACACTTACTGATGTTTTGTATATATAGGTCTGAAGTAGTACCAGTAAACAATTGTGGTTTTGATCTTAAATATTCTGTTCAATACTCTTCTACCTAACAGAATACTTAAATAATTTCTAAGGAGCAAGTTGTTTCAGCTTTAACTAAGAATAGTGCAAGGTTTTCTCTTCGTTGAAAACTGCTTTTATTCATGTTAAATTTCCCGCGAGCCTCTTATTCACTTGGGGCAATGCCGTGCCAAGCTTGATAATGAATAAAATCCATGAAATAGGTACTTAATGGACAATCAGCGAAGTAGTATTCAGCAATTGTTCCGCTATGTATTTTATTCTTATAGATGAATCAGATTTTTATAAAATACATCAATCACATAAACAGCAGTTATAAGATAAGTTTTTCTGACCAATATTCAGCGATCCGATAGATTTTTCTATCTTATTATTTGTCTAGATATATTGTTACATATATGTATCAAATTAATTGCTCATAAGAAGGAATACGTTGTAAGACCGTGCTAGTTGCTTTAGGACTATAACTCATCAACGTATGTCAGGTTTAGATACCTGGTCCCTTGTACACAGGACACAGATTAAGTATAGCTGAGGCCAAAATCCAGGAAACTTGTTGAAAAACAATGTTTAATCGTCTCTTTGCTCATAACTCAAATAATATAATAATATTACAAATAAAGTATTCAAAGTTTATTTAAAAAATACATAAGGCTATGCTAGTAATCCAGCTTTAAATATAAGCACCGTAATGTGAGTGCATTTTTAATGACAATATAGTAAAGTATATACAGAACCAGGTAGTATTGTTTCGTTGTCCTTGTTTTTATTTAATACTTTGCATTTACATATTGACTTTGAATTGAAACGGTTTTCATTATAATTGTCGCACAATTTGTTGCTTTCCTTTCATTATCGTTAAGAATTAAGTTTAATAGCGTCTTAATTATTTCATTAAAGCATCATTTATAGGTAGTTGAGCATTTACTACGAGAGGACCATGTGTTAAGATTTCTATTGAATAAATTTTGAACATCAATAATTAAAATTTAAATTTAAAAATTGCAAATCTTCAGTCTTCAAAAAATGTACAAACTGCTTAAAGGTTTGCTTTTACAAAAAGAAATTTAGTTGAAGCCACTAGGCGACTCCAACGAAACCTATTTTTTATTATTAAAAACTTTGAGTCATGATACAATATTACGTTAATGTCGTTAATACAGGATCAGCCGCCCATCTCTGCGCTCTAAGACTACAAACGATAGTACCGTGTACCGATCTGGGGTCAAACGGACCAAACTAACAAAGACCCTTCATACTCGCCGTAGCCTTCACTCGCCTAGCCAATATAAGGGGGCTCAATTCCAACATCCACGCTGTCCACTGCCATTTAGACTAAGAATCCGGCCTTACCGAGACTCAGATATACTCTCAGACTCCTTACCTCTCCTACTCACAATGGTACAAAATGGAACATTAGGAAAACTTCGTACTTCGTACAATTCTTAAAAGGCCGGCAACGCTCTGCGAGCCCTCTGGTAAAAGAGAAAAAAAACATCATACAAAAATATGTTTACCAGTATATACAACCGTGCTATTACTGTGCAAAATGTTTTGAGCTTTTTGAAAAAGTCACCCAGAATTGTATTACATTCTGGGTAAGTTTTTCAACCGCGATCGCAGTAATTAGGGCAATTGCCTTCATTTCTACTAGTCTTGCTTTTGGTTTCATTGGAGCATAATAACGAGTACCATGCATAAGCTACCTTTGATTATTACCACTGTGAACGTGAACGAACATACCAAATATGTTTAGACGATTCAGTTCTCTCAAAACATTACATGTTTATACTTCGATGATGGAAAATGTTGATGAACATAATATATGGTCTGCAAAGGAAGGTCTGCTTTCATGATTAGTCTACTTTCAATGACACCTGTTAATAAAAAACCGGTAATTAAAACTAAACCGATTTTAATTATTTACCTACATGCTACCTACTTTTCACAAATGCGTGGATATATATCCATATTTTAAAACTACTCAGTTGATTTTGATGAAACCTTAACTGCTCGCTAAGTCGGAAATAACCTAATTCATTAACTTAGTATCCGATAAATTTCGAACAAACATACATACAGTTACTATATTATCGCGAACAGGCCAAACTGATTTCCATTTTTTTTAATTTTAAATAAAATAGAAAAAATCATATACCAGCGACGACAATACTTTGCAAGTAATGCATCAGTAGAACATTAAATACGAATACGAAACTCCCTTCAACATAAATGCATCCTCTTACATTCAAAAGGACGTATTTGCATAAACTGGTTCATGCTTCACCTCGCCTTGGCCTTGGTGGAACTTCTAAAACCATTCTTAGTTTTATAAAATTAATCAAATACCAATAATTCGGCATTTCACACAACAAATGCTCAATGTGTTGCTCTATGCTGATGAAGCAGTCGTGTAAATAAAAAAAAAATTGATATCGTCCCTTGCTAAAACAGTATATTTGTTATTTAATTTCTACTTACGAAATCTTCGATGGTATCAATTATTATAAAACGGTTAAAACAATCACAAGACTCGAAGAAATACATAAATATGCGATCTGAATAAAGGAGAATAGCGGCAACGCAGTGGGCAAAGCCAGTCAGCAGTCCTCAAAACGGGAAGTAATTAAACTTGCTACTCAACTATTATCTGCCTACCAAGTCAGGAACTTCACCCTGTCCTGGGATGTGAAACTTTCCGCTCTGAAATTAATCCTCATTTTAATCCAACAATCTTTGTAAAATCCTTTGAGAACTTGTCCAGTGAGTACATCTAAGGAAAACTTGTTACAGTAATTGTGGTTCATGTGAAATGCAGACCGTAATACTTTGCTTTAAGTGTCGATTGTTCACGAACAATTAATAGAGTATTTTCTCAATTCTTAGAAATTCCACTTTGAACTAAACATATTGTTACAAATAAATCCTTATTTTTATGGAATTGTTAAATTGAAAATTACACATATATTGCAAGCGTGCTTAGTTGTTGTCGTCAATTTATTTAAATAATTTTATTTAGTAGACAAAAGCAAAGTCAATTTCGATTAAGAGGTATATTAATATTTATTATGTATTTAACATAATTTAATATTTTACTAAAAATATTGAGTTTAAAGTTTATGAATTTCTAGCTAATTCTACGTAGAGTCTTTACCTATATCATTTCCTTATGTCCAGTACATTGGCTCTGGCACGGGCTTAATCTCGTAGCAATGAAGCCGGAGTATCTTGTTTCAGGAGCTACAAGCGATTAGGTTCACGCAAACTCGCCACAATCTCATGCCTCTGGACAGACAAGTTAGAACTTGCCCAGACCCCTGTCATGGCTCTTCTACATGACGTGTTTGAGAATTAATAATATTACCCGCAGCGTTCCGCCATCTAAGACCATTAATTCGTAGGAATTATTGATAAGATATTAACTAAAACGCGTACTTCAACTATGTTACGTAATAATAAACGTTAATTAGTAAATATCATAAGACGCCAATGTTACATTTATTTTCTTTTTCTATCCACCAATAAAATGAGAATTGTATCTTTTTAAGAGAAAATTAGGAAGGACCAAAAATAAAGAGTTTATAAAAATAATTCTTTCAGCGTGCAACTCTCTTCCCTGAGGTTGTAGGTTCAAACTCCGGCTATGCACCCATGGACCTTCTTTGAAACGGTAAGTAAAACTCGTGAAGAAACCGGCCCTAGGCCCCAAAAAGTGTGTCAGACACAGTAGGCTGATCTCCTACTTGCCTATTAGATTGGAAAATGTTCATGAAACAGATGCAGAAATCTGAGGCCCAGACCTAAAAAATTGTAGCGCCACTGATCTGTATCAACGAGGCGAGTAATTTATTATTTATTATAAAAAAACAGCTTATCTTTTAAAATGATTAAAATGCAAATAGAATCCAATTCATATTGTAAACTAAATGTTTTCAACAGATTTTCATCAAAGCAAAAATGCACACTTGTAATACACTCCATATTGAATAACCAAATAAAAACTTCACTAGCGTAATGATCCTGGCCATTCAGATTTACATTTTAATCCAACACCGTTTGAAACTACACGGCTCGCAATTCGGTTAGAAATTGAATTTGAATAGAGCGAAATTGTCTATGACGCTTAATACTCACAGGTTACATCGTGCTTACACTCAAATTGTGCAATACTGGAATTGCTACTTAAACATGCTAATTCCATAATTCACTGACACTCTAGTCGTATTTACATTTTAAGCACAGTTGAGTGAATAACATTGAACGAACTGAAATTTAATTGTTTATTTTCATTTATGTTAAGGCACAATTGTAAACGCTGTGTGGTCCAATCGTGCATTTGAATTGTACGATTCTAAGTCCGTGTAGTAAAAATAATTCAACATTTTTAAATTTTATCTATGCCCCCAGACTTAAACTGCATATACTTAACCATTTGAAAAGACAACATTCTTAGGTATATTTTAAAAGTATTTGTAGGGAATATAGGGTAGTGCTTATAGAAAACCTAAATCGTTACTTTCTGCATTATCATTATGGCGAAATGTATGAACAATGTACCTACACAATTTTTCTTCTCATTTGTCACAAGAAGGAATGATTATTGAAAAATTATCAATGAAACTGATGACAAAGGCTAATCACCTATTTGTCTACAGAAATGATCAGAATATAGATGCAGAATTGTTACTGCCCATGCCCATGGGGTAGAAATGAATAAATAAATCAATCGCGCCTTTTTGGGTCTGGGCCTCAGATTTCTGTATCTGTTTCATGATCATTTTCCAATCTAATAGGCAAGTAGGTGATCAGCCTTAGGTGCCTGACGCACGCCGTCGACTTTTTGGGTCTAAGGCAAGCCGGTTTCCTCACGATGTTTGCCTTCACCGTTCGAGCTAATGTTAAATGCGCACTTAGAATGAAAATCCATTGGTGCACAGCCGGGATGTAACCTACGACCTCAGGGATGAGAGTCGCACGCTGAAACCGCTAGGCCAACACTGCTCGGTAAAAAAAATAGAAACTAAAAATATTAATAGAAATATATATTACTCATGTCATGAAACATTATACAAATTATACCCGAGATTTCATTTACCCGCACAGAATTTCAAGCAAGATTTAACAAAGTATGCCATATATAAAACACAATACATTGTTTAGAACACTAATTTGTGTGTTGAACATGTGATCCGAATAATATTCAGCTTAACAAACACGTATTTGTCAGAAGTTCAAGTCACGCGGGAGATTTCAAAATAAACCACTTCCAAACAGATTGTAAGTTTGTGCAGGCAACTCCATGGTTGTTAATTGGCTTGATTATTTATTATTCGGGCTGTGTGCTAGCCGTGGCTAATTTGCTCTGAACTCGCTAGTTAGCGTCGCGCGTTGCTTAATTCAATACAAAGTGACGCAAAGCAACATTTTATTCCATAAGTTTAAAATGCATAAATTTATGTTTTCTCTTCTTTGTTATTGGTTTAAATATTTCTTGCAATTACTTCTTGTACTTGATTCCAGTCTAGTGGCTTTAGTGATACAATACACAGAGTTAAAACTTAAGTTCTTAACAGTCGTTTATATTCCATAATGTAAGAAAACTCGTTGAAAATCTAAACGTAGAAAAAGGCAAACTTTAGCTCCGCAAACGTTATTAAATGAAAGAAGTGCAAATAGCTGTTCGAGATTCAATATTATTCCTTGCAAATTACACCCATTGCCTTAAAATTTCGCTGAGCGCAAGTGGGAGTGAAGTCAGTGCGTCCAATTGGATGGCATATTTTAATGCCGTCTGGCAAGAAGCCATTGCCGACGACACCCCCTAATGTTTTCCTGTTTCACCCTAATGTGCCTACTGAACGAACTAAACTTTCTTATCGAACATACCGACAACTCACTTTTGAATTCCGGAAAATTACTATTAAACTCTCGTTCACAACTTATTTCAATTTACATTTAAAGTCGTCTAAATTCTAAGTTTAAACTCAAGAAATGCCATCAAGGTATGATGAAGATACTGCAATCTGTGTAGGCATACGTCTAGTTATACGTGTATATACTCCTTTAATACAAAATTTCATGAAAGTAGATGAAGCGAAAGAGGTATGTTAACACCGTTGAAACCACCACCAAAACCATATATGGGACTCCTTCGGTGTGAGTTTATCAATTTAAAAAATTATACTTAAAAACACTATTATAAAAAGACCTATATATTTTGAAGTAACACTAGAAAGTATTAATGGCCATTTACTGGCACTACAAAATGAAATCAAGTCGATGCGAGGCAGATTGATAGATGAGATCACGATATTTTGCCATTTTCATCAAATGGGACAACTAAAGAGCAATTTCAATGATTGGATCGGACAAAATCGACGATTTTAATACCTCATGCTAATAACAATACGTTTTATAGAAATAAAAACACATTTTCATTTTCAATTGTTGCATTAAGTAGTTATAGTAACGTGCAATAAGATCGAGTGCATAAAATAAGAAATAGTTAGCTTATCAGCATTCCATTGTGCCAGACAATTTTAGAGCGGCTTATATCACTGAGTTACGAGTGTTATTCAGTAATATACGGTTTCATTTGGTTAAAAGCTTTATACATTTGCCGTTCCGGGCGCGTTTTGGTGGTGTTGGCGCCATCATTAAAATTATCCTGCCATTGTTAGACTGCGGATTTAAGTTGACATCGTGTTACGTGTTATTTCTGATAAATGTTCATTGTTTAATTAAAATGGCAGATTTATATGTGAATACTGTAATGTGAAACAGTATTTGTTAGTTAATGAAGGACTCTACGTATTAGTTAACCATAAACCATTTAATATTAAATTTCAAGTGAGCTTATCTGGAGACAGATTAAAAATTAAAATAAATGTTTGATCTGTCAATGAGGAAATACTATATAATTGGTGTTTCAATTAGCTAATCACCTTACCGCATTATTAACGTCTATCATTATCATATCGGTATTAAATTAATAGCCTACGATATTCCACCTATTCAGACATCGTATAATTACGAATGTTAATTAAACTATTAGTATTTCTAGCTTCCAATTTGACCAGTGTCTGTGTGAAGAACCTTCAATGTAGCAATTGGTTGACCGTTGTTAGAATCAAAGCCCAATCGTCACACTAAATTACTAGGGAATGCTTTGACTTCCTTTGATATGGGGTATATCTGTTCAAGTTTGATCAACATGTATCTAATTTATTCGTATCAAACAATACTCCAATATCGAACATACTCTAGTATTGTTAGCAATCACCTGCAACTGCTACTAATATTTTTGTATATAAATTAATTCATAATCTTAACATAGCTTAGAGCGCATATCAATTTATATCTTAATCTATGTTTTCATGATATAGTTTCATTGCAAACGACATCGCGCACGGCAATAGCTATTTCATAAATCTATCTTGTACTGTATCCTAAGTACAAGTTTGTCGATAGTTTCGTCAAGTATTAGTATCAAATATACAAATACGTACTTGATATAATTATATTGCTTGTTGGCAGCGCAAACACAATTTTCTTGTCTAGTCACGAACATACAACGTGCTTCCATTTTTTTATTCTAAATACGCCCGCCCTCACAAGATTATAATACATTATTATAAGTATACAATTATTGTTTAAACGTTAAAATGTTTTTGTTTCCCCGTTTCTATAGTATTGATTTTATTTTAGTCTGTAGATAAATAATGTTTTTTTTGTATGCCGGTATTTTTATGGAACAGAAGGCAAACGAGCATAGAGCACTTTGTATAAACTGATAACAGCCCAAGGACACCTGCAACGTCGGGGGTTACCGGGTGTCGCATTTCAGGAAATGGTACGCTTTTTTGTTAAGGGCCTCTATGGTACCGGTGTGGTACCAGTTTATCTCTACTGGCAGCTGGATCCACAAAGAGTTTGTACGCGGCAGAAAGTGCCTTAAAAAGAGCTGTGTTGCGCCAGTCGTTGAGGTGGAAACGTTAGAGCTTACAATAATTTAGTCATCATTAAAGCATGTAATTAAATATAAAACAGTGACCAGTAATTAAAAAGAAACGTTAAAATTAAAAGCTCAAGAGTGCTTTTGTATAAAAAGGCTGTAATATTTTCTGTTTTATCCTCAGAGAAACTCATTATATTTGTTTTAATATAAATATATCCAGTCAGACTGAATTATGTTTTCAAATAGATTATATTTTTCATTGTATAATTGATGGCAGGAAAGAATATACTAGGCTAGCAGAAATTCCTACTATTTGTTAAACAAAACCATTGTTGTATCATGCATGCATCACATCAAGGAGAAATTGGTTTGTATTTTATAGAGGTGGACTGCAGTTTGTGTAAATACATTATATATTGGTAATATACAAAATTTCACAAATAAATATATTTATTTAATTCGTAACATACCAATATAAAGTATTTATATTATTCTTAACCTATATAGTAATAACGATAATCTATAAGTATATTAAATTAAGTCTGAATATTGCCGTTGGTTTTCACGAGTACTACAGATTCATATTAAAATACTTCACCATAAGTCATTTTTGTAAAAATTCACCAAAATATTATAAGCAGTATTAAGTAGGTATTCACAATATTTAGTATATGGCGTCTATATGGCGAACATTTGTAGCAACCATAATTACAAAAAGTTACATTTAACTTGATACGGCTGTCTCCAACTGAGCATGAGTACTAAAAATACAAAACATCTCATTACGCAAACATAGTAATATCCGTAAAAGAAGTTATATAAAAATACTTCAATAGACAAGATCCTTTGAGAATTCCCTTTTATTTTCATAAACATATTCAAACCCTCAAACCAAACGACTGTAGCATTATTATTAAAAAGCTAATTACAGATGTATATAAGGTAATCTTTGTTAAATAATAATAAAAAGTTTTTACATTTTATATGAGAGTATTTGATAGGGAGGGACGGTGATTGCCGTGTATGAGATGGTACTGTGTTAAGAAGAGCAGTTGTGAAGTGTGACGTATTATTTTAGTTACATTTTATTTCTGAAGTCTTATTTAAGTTTGTTTGGAAACGACCTCAAGTAAGGTAAACCCATACAGATGATCCATGACAAGATATTGATTTGGCTACAACCTTAAATTCCCTTGACACTCGCCTATATTTATTTGAAGGTTAGCTTAAGCTTAATCTTAAGATTTAATTATTAAGTTCATTTGTAAATGTGTATTAGTCTACATAATACTTTATGTTAGTTGAATTAATTTATATAACATAGGGGAGCAAACGAGGCCATGGGCCACACCCAAAAAATTCAGTTATCGCAGCCCATGGACACTTATTTTAGTGGATGCGTTCCCGGCCTTACCGGCTCAAACAATTGGAGGCCGTATCTCGCAGGGAAGACTCCCATCTGTTTGAGAGTATATAATACGTATAAAGACTCAATTTCTCTGTGTAGAATGAGATAATCAAGCCGATCAGTAATACATTGGAGATGTATGATGATGATTGGCAATTCAAAAAGCCCCTCGCTAAATTTGGTCAAAAGAAAGAAGCTGGTATTTCGGATCATAGGCCCAGAGATGTGAGCAGTATTTCATGCTAACTCCAAGTCTACTGAGACTGTGTGAAGGAGAGCGCTTCCAAATTGAGGAGGTATGACAAAAAGAACTTTCTTGGCAGAAAATGAACAATCCTCATTCTTTGTTGGTTACTTTGTAGGAAACTTTCCCCTGTTTGGTTAAATTTTAGAAATAACTACGGCTCTGATCGACTTCAGATTGAGACATATACGGGTGGCCAGAATTTCATGTATCGGTAACAGAATTATTAGATATATCAAAAAAACTTGCAACATTCAAAAAGGATTATTAAAATATTTTAAACGTCGTCAATTAGAAGCTTATAAATAAATTACTACTAATACGTACTTATGATATAAAATAGCCTAAAATACATAATTCTATTCTACATTACATATAGGGCATGATATTGCCAAGACTCTGAGTGCGTATAATTTATAGTAGTCTATTTAAATAATTTAAAGCAGTATTGGCCTAGTGGTTTCGGCGTGCGACTCTCATCCCTGGTCGTAGGTTCGATTCCCGGCTGTGTACCAATGGATTTTCTTTCTATGTGCGCATTTAACATTGGCTCGAACGGTAAAGGAAAACATCGTCAGGAAACAGGAAAAAAAATGTCGACGGTGTGAGTCAGGCATGTGTGAGAAGGCTGATCACCTACCTGCCTATTCAATTCAGAAACGATCATGAAACAGATATCTGAGGCCCAGACCTAAATGGTTGTAGCGCCATTGATTATTATTATTTAAATTATTTAATTTGACATTCCAAATACATCACGATACTTTATATAGACCTTAAAATCTCTTTTTATCGGTTTCATTCTGCTTATTAGATTTTCATCTCCCGTAACACCTTATAAGGCAGACACATGTTTGCACATTAATCATATTTTTTTAAAGCAAGTACTCGTATATCTACCAGCCAAAAAACCCGGAAACAGTATTCACTTTGACCCAGATTCCAGTTACATCCAGTTACATCTCCAAACAGTAAGCCACGTAAGGCGGTATACTCAATTGTAGATAAAATTACTTACGATATCTTTATGATCTAACGCGACACCTAACGCGTCCGCGTTAGTAAATGAATGTTTTTAATAATATTTTATTAAAAATACTAAAGAAAACAGAATTTTCCGTTTGCTACCAAATAACCACTATTAAATGTTTCTCTTTGATGTCTGAGTAATTTTGGCTCTGTCGCCCGCATATGCCGCTTGATTGACGCATAGCGATGAACGCAGCAATATCCCTTGAAATAAACAAATTCATATTGAACACTATACAATACAATATGACGTAAAATTTATCGCAACAAATATTGAAGGCCTTTTCGTTTAAATCAACTTTATGAAACATGTTTTTTGAGATGTTCAATCTCCTAATTTGTATAGCTATGTTTTTTTTTAAATGGTTTTATCACCTTCTCGCCTCCAAATTATCCGCCCGTTTGATATTTTTTCTTTTAGAATGTTCAGCCTTCCATGCCAATTATAATAATTCAATGTCAAATGTTGTTAGAGGTGTTGTTAGTATTTAATTATAGATAAATATTAGTCGCCTATGGATATGGAACCTCTTTCGCTTTCTCTGACTCTTTTCAGACGTCTCTATCATTGCCATTAAACTGCCACAAAAGGAAGTGAGTAATGACTTGATAGAAATAGCAGACAAAGCTAATTCTATCAAGTCCCACTTCCTTTTTGATCTGCCTTCTCTTCTTTTCCCGGGTGCTTTCCATTGCGTAGCCTTTAATGTCCATCCGTTGTCTAGGTTTCGTGTTTTATAACCAACCAATTGTCATTTTAGTACAAAAGCTTGTGACAACGGTTGCTTTGGTTTTTTTGTCTAATATATTAACTTTTGACCTTATGTAATAACTCCGGCCCAATAATTGGTTATCAATTGATTTGTTGGAGACATGCCGGATGACTAAATGTAATTTGTTACACCGTACGAGCAAACTTCAAAAGAACACATATAAAACTAAGTGGTAAACACACGACTTCAATGCGAAAATCACACGCAAGTCTTAGGCTATTAATACTTTTTATCTTTTGTATTAAAATTACTGTTTTTATACTGTAAACGTGTATCTCATAGATTGAATTCTACGGCAGCATGCTTATAGTGCCTACCATCCCGTTTTATTTATCCTCTGGCTACAAACAGTAGAAGATCACGAATATGTATTATAATATAAATGCAATTTGCTTTATATTGATATCTCAACCAGTACTGAGTTTGGTACAATAAAATAAATAGTAGTGATACAACTTAGTTTGGTATGTGATATTTTTACAATGTTGCGTGATGTATAATCCGTTAATCTATACATATTGTCCTTGAGCGAAGTTATACTCCTTCATACTATTTACTAACGTATTGTTAACGAATCCAACATTCAATTTCACATAAAAGTTGAATACATATATTCAGATTTAATTCGAAGTTTACTGAAAAAACAAAGAAATTGTTTAAGTGGTCCTTAGATCAGCCTAAGTAGGTAATTTGAAAAGTAGAGGCATAATGCATAGCTCGGCAAAACTGAAATCCAATTTCCATTCAGGGTGCGGAGGAATCGAATCTAGACGCCGATTGCGGCCAGGTACGTTCGATTTAAATCGGATTTTCACTTTGCCTACATTCTTGACTCGATAAATTATAAAATTCAACGACTAAGGAATAGAGATGTAAAGGTACTTCCTGCATACTTTTAGTCACCTCAGTATGTCAGTAGACACGTTATATCTTGCTATTAGGTTAAACAATTTTTATCAATTAAAATCATTTATTAGTTATAAAAAACATAAAAGATACGAAATGTCTCCACACCAATCAGAGCGTAAGTTAGTTGCAACTCTAATACTTATTAAAGACAAACAAATAACATAAAATTTTTGTCTATGAAACCACACTCCAAGATGTATGTCATCGACCTCCTGCAATAAAAGCCCAAAATTTGTCTCTTGCATGATACGAGCACGCACTATGCATGACAAACTAGGTTAACATAATACCATGAAATGTTATCGAATTTTAAATTTTGTGAATTATTTAATTTACAATTATTATTTTGTCTATGACTTTTCGATATTTCTGACTTTCATAAATCAAGTTCTTAACCTTTATCAAAGTACGTATTTTTTTTATATTATCTACCTACGTCGTTCATTTTGTCTTATAGCCTTTAATCCTTCAAAGCGATTCTTTAATAAGCTTCAAAGGAATTTCTTCTAAAGGCAGTTTGT
Organism: Pieris brassicae; assembly: GCF_905147105.1. Lineage (NCBI taxonomy): Eukaryota > Metazoa > Arthropoda > Insecta > Lepidoptera > Pieridae > Pieris > Pieris brassicae. The sequence continues at coordinate 4,148,384 of NC_059670.1, forward strand.
AAATGAATCATTCATTGTGGTAAGAAAAGGTTTTTTATGTGTGGTCGTGACCTTTCAGAAAACATTTCTATTTCATTGCTTAGGTATTTTAACTATTGGATATACAGTAGTAGCAGTGCCATATCATAGTTCAAAGAAATAAAGATATTTGTGTTGACCGTAATGAGTGCTTACTAGTTCCATTTACCAAAGTAGTTTTAATAGCAAAAGAAAGAAGTGAAACCTCTACTCTAATCTCAGCTAACCAACTTAACTTACTAGAACTACCCTGAATGGGGTAGAAGGCGTCCACTGTGAGAATTGATCGCGCCAGATTTTGAGTTTCACTTTGTAACTCGCTCAAAGTCTTTTCGGCTGTCTCTGCCTCATCTGCAACTGTACATCGGCAGGTTTGCTTTTCTTATGGGCTTTGTTCAAGTGCCTACTTGGGGATATGATTGGAATCTCTTCAGAAATTTTGTTAAAATTGCCTTTCTGGGTCTTTCTGATACATATGGGTCGTTATAATCTCTTCAACCGCGAATACACAGAACACCGCGGCGGAGAGAGCGGTTGACGAAGTTTAAGAGCCGGTGCGAAATATCGTTAGTGACCTTCCACGTTTGCACCCACATAAGCAGTAAAGATTTGACGTGGGATCTAAATTTAACATAAGTCGACAAAGGTTTTGGCAATGCGTTAAGTGTTGTCCATTATTGTACCTACATTTTCAAACACGACGCTTCTGAGCCAAAAAAAACTATTACTATATATATAATAGTATATAACTCCAGCACACATTTCTTTGGTCTTGATTTTAAGTCCAGTCCCGCCTCTAGATCCAGGTCGTCTGTCGTTGGATTGCATGTGTGTAACTCGTTTTGTACCAAATCAAAAAACATAATATCATATTAAATTAAACTAAAAAACATATGTGTCGAATTCTTAACCTCGTTTATCTTCTTGAAGTCAATTAATTATGCTGTTGATTTGTGAGCAGTATTTTCGGGTCTTCTACCTTCAGCTAAAAGTTAATGTACATTTTATATAATATTTTTAATATAAACTTACTGAAATGTATGTATATGTAGCGCCATCAACCATTTATCACCAAGCAGAAATAAGATTAAAATAAATTAACAAAGCTTATTATGGGATACAACTGGCCTGGGTTTGTATGACGCTTATTAACGTAAAATTATGTCAACCACCTACCTCCCTCGTTATAAAGCAAAACATGCAGTCATCATAATTAACATTTGATTTAAATATCCATTATATATGAACGCAACAAAACTGAAAACAATATGGCTTTGTTAAACATTATTTTGAATAAATTTATTTAAAGGATTTGAAATTAGTACTTTTATTATATTAAAAAATAATAACAATTTTTTAATATAACACGAGGCAGCAGGCCGTCTAATGTTAAGTGACCGCCAGCCGTAGGAATAGGTACGCTCTTAAAGTAGTAAATTAAGCGCAACTGGACTTTTTAATTTTAATTTAACACAATTACATTGAAAAGAAGATTAACGTTTTGTTGAAGTACTCACTCGTACTTTAAACATTACACGTAACCTCTTAATGAATAATATAAATGAAAATAAAAACATTCAGAATATATGTATGATCATAGATGACTCTTGCGCCTCTAACTGTGAATAATGTATATATTTTATGATCTAATCACTAGGCACGTCATGAAGGCCAAACGTTGATTTCTGAATATCGTAAATGTGGAAAGCTATAGCTATTTAGCTTTGTATGGTTCATCCATTTACAAATTCTAATACGGAACTAGTTTGCACAATAAAATACACAAACTTAACTCATCAAGATAAATTAGAATAACATACCGAATGTATAAATTAATGACGCGAGCGAGATGTACACAAATTAACATAATTACCCTGAATGTTATTCAAAGAGTTTGAAAACTGGTGATTTTGCAATTTTATCCAAGTTTAAGGTATATTTATGAATATTCATTTCATAAGTTTTCAATGCTTAAAACACCATTTTCCATTATTTTATTTCCATTGTAAACAGTGAATAATATACTTAAAAACTTATTCAATTTTTTTTTAAATATGTTTATTATACCTGTCAATTATCCGAGTTATTTTTAAGCGACCTTGTGGTCTCTGTCATTGTTTCACTTCCCGGCGTTCAATTATTTCGTGTCAGTATGTCTTTCTTATTAGCTTACTATTTACAAATAATATTATTGTCAAACCAGTTTTGATAATTACATCTATGAGAATGTAAATAAATAAGACCTTTTGCGGATATAAAGTTAAAATAAGTTATTACGTTACGTTAATTAAAGCACCCATATAAATGCAATTATTAAGGCTTGCAGAAATTATTGAATTGATGAATTTCAACAAATATGTTATTCTCTTACTAAAAAAAGTTAAAATTACATCGTGAGTGAAATATATAGTTCGTTATTAACCGTATTTGCGCAATAGATTTGGTTATATCATATATTATATAATTGGTCTTATAAATACTGAATAGTGCAGATGAAGACCTTAGAATCGCTTATTTTAATTAAAGGACCGTAACTTGGTCCAGAGAGCAGAGGATGTCGTGCCTTCCACTTTACCGGTCACCACAAGCTTCTTCAAGTTATGGGGACCTGTGCTTGCTATATTTCTAAATAAAGTATTTCAGAATCCTTTAAACCGTAGTTAGTCTACTGAAGAAAGACGGGCTGTCTCTTTTAGTATATTGTGGCAAAGGTAAAACTATAATATATGTTAAAATATTTATTTAATCAAAAAAATTTGTTCAAAATCTTATTTCGATTAAATTTAAATTTGATTTATTTTAAAATAAATATGAGTCAGAGAAAAGATTTCTTTACTTTGAACCAGTCATTCGTAAAATATCATGGAAGATACGTTAACAAAGTTTTATAATATCAGTGTCAATCTGAACAATTCGTGAATGCACCACAGCAGAATAATTTTTCTCAGAAAGAAAATATCGGGATTCTTTTACGAGTCTACTAAAGTAGATAAAAGTAAAACGAGCGTCTAGCGTCCGGGGCTAGAAAGGGTTTAATCAAAGCACGCTTTACCCGGCTGCCCGGGATGAAGTAAATAGTCCATACAGTACACCCTTGCGTTTGGATTTTCAGCTACAGTTTGCAACACCAAATAAATTCTCCGCATGTGTTCCGGTACGTTCCTGAGACGATATATAGATCTTATGTATTGTCTAGAAACATTGAAATAAATATCGGTTTATCGGAGTAACAACACGTTGTCCCGTTCTGCACATTAAATCTTTAAGAATAGGAATAATATATAAGCTGTTAAGTATATCTAAACATTGTTTAAAATCATTAAAATAATCAAGAGTATATTAAAACTTTACGGGGCTTGAACGCAGTTACTAAACAATAATTTTTTTGCTTTAAAAAAATGCCCGGAACTCACATGGTATCCGAAAGTTCTAAGTTCGGTCCAGACGAGTTATTCCTTTTGCGTTGGCAGGATAAATGAAACGGACGTATAAATTATCAGTCTCCTGCATTTTTATTAATAATTAAATGAGTTTTACTTAGTTTGACTGAACTTTTAAAGGTGGTCTAACTCTGGTGGTGGTTTACTATATCTAACATTTGCGTGCAGCCTACGTATCGAAGCATTCCTGACCATATTCCGTACTTTTCATCAAAAGGATATCATCCCAAACCCAGCCTGAAAAAAATATATTAAGAGTAGTACACACTTGCGAAATTCTTCTGGATCTTAGATTTGTCTTTAATGTGCGTACACGAAGGCGTCGGTTATTGGATTGCACGCTTCCCCCAGAATTCGTTACATATAAGCTCCCTAAGGAATCTTACTTGTGCAAATCTCTCCACATTTCGCCGACGTGCAAATTACGTTAACATTTGAGTATCGCATAAAAATTTTCTTAAGGACCATATATATCTTTTAGAAAGTACGAACTATTTTTTGTTCGTGATAAGCTTTTCTTTATATGACACTTTATAGTTATTTTCTGGTGTTCTGGTTTTGATTACCGTCGAGAAAACTATTCCCTGTTGGTTTATATGAAAGGATTACTAACATACCTATGTATAAGCTTCTACAACACAAGTACACACGTATCAAGATATTTTTCTTTTAAGTTAATATTTGTATATAGAAAAAAGCTTAAACGTCTATTTGTGATCCTCTTTCGATCTTGAGCTCAGTCTTAAGTCATCACATCACACTGCATCCAGGGGTCGTAGGTGCAGGAGCTGGTCCTGCTTACTTCTACCTTCTTTGAAAAACAAAACAAAGCTTCATTAAGTAGCTTTAAATTTTTATATGTGTCATCAACGTGTGATAATCACATTCTTGGCCAACAGTGCATTATTTATTTATTTAAAGTGTTTAAAAATAATATTTGGCGTCCAAAGATTGAAACACTGAATATTATGTTTGACCGTTGAGGCGTAATGACTCCCGTCTCAGTAGTAGGTAAGTTTTCATTTTCTCTTAATTGCGAATTCGCCATATTAGCGCTACGAATATTGCAACTACGTCAAACTTGATTTCGGGCATCTTTGTTAAGGATTATTCACTAATTATTGTTTGTACAGAGTAGCAATAATTTGTATGTATTTAATTATCAAACAAGAGCCATTAAATTATTAATAATACACATTATTCACTTGCTAAATAAACGGTCAACCGAAACAAAATATATTACCAGAGTTGGATTATGCCCTTATCGACATCAGTTATCCAATTCTGACGCGTTTCCTATACCTAAATTAATAAATAATACTTAATTACTTATTAATCTGATGTTGCGTTACAGAGCTGTAAGCTTTTATGATAAATAGTACATTTAAAATAATTTATAACTTTATTTAATGGATTTTAATTACTGAGATATAGTGAAAATCATTTATGTGTTATATACTATCTAAATTACGCTTTGGGTTGCGTTAAACTCGGTATCCAGGGTTAGATTTAGACTTTGGGTATGACTTCTGTATAATCAAAATTTATCGAAATAACGGGTCATTCTTGAGTGATTGCTTATAGTCAGTAGACGTTTTTTATTTAGAAAGTAACATATTATTTATAAATATTCAACTTTAGTAAACAAGTTCGTGGGTAACTTACGAGAGAGAATTAAAAAAGAATATGCCATGCCAATGCCAGAAGGTTTTTATGTATCTATACTTAGCCTGGCCATAAATATTGTTACAATTTAAAATAACCAAAATAATAACATTTGAATTAAGAATCTGTCATTTATTATATTATTGTTTCTCATCTTGGCGCCAATACATTGTAAAATATTTTGCGATATTAAAATGGAGTGTGGTGATAAGAACTGAATCTCTGTGATTCCATTACACAGTTACAAGTAAGTATGGAGCCAAATGCAATTTTTTAAACTCTCCAAATACGCTTGGTAAAATGTTTGTATACCGGAATCTTAATGGGTACAACGAGACCTCTTCTGTTTGTGACAGAAAAGATCTGGCCGTCCACGTAGTGTTCTTACGAAAGAGGTGATCAAAGCAGTAAGGGAAAGAATTCGAAGGGATCTTGTCCAAAAGCAAAAGATTGTATCTCGGGAGATGAAGATAGCATCTAGAACCATGTCGCGTATATTAAACGAAGACTTAAGTCTTGTTGCCTATAAGAGACGTACTGGTCATTTCTTAACTTATAATTTAAATAATAATAGGGTGGTAAAATCGAAACAACTACTGAAGCGGAACGCAAAGGAGGTCACAGTAAATGAAAAAATCTTTTTTACAAATGAGCAACATTTTAACAAACAAAATGACTGTATTTATGCCCAAAACTCTAAGAAGTCTTCCCAATTAGTCGACAGAGTGCTATGTGGGCACTATCCGACTTCAGTGATGATTTGGTGGGGTGTAAAAAAGGTATCAAAACATCGGCATAAGTGTATCAATATACCACACTTGAGAAGATAGTGAAGCCCCTTAACCACACTATGTTCAATAACCAAGAATGGTCCTTCCAGCAAGACTCGGCGCCGGGTCATAAAGGTTTGTCTACGCAATATTGGTTGGAAATAAACTTATCGGACTTGTTATAAATGTAATTTTGCAATACAAAATTTTTTTAGGTTATAAAATGTTAGGTACGCTAGATAACAATAAAAAAATGTTCCAAATTTAATTTCACAATTGATGCATATTATTTTCGCTACCTTTCTTAACTCTTAAATATCCTCAAAGAAAATAAAGGAATATAGAATATAAGATTCATGCTAATTCTTTTGAAATTAAATTTCTATCATTCAAATAACACAAGTCAAAACAAGACACATTTTACATTCACTTACAATAATAACACAAAGCTATAGTGATAATTTAATATATAATATATAGTTAGAACTGTGGACACGGACAGGGTATAAAATTACTATGTAAAATATGAGTTTGATTTTTATACGAAATTTCAATATTTGTAAACGTTTTATATTAGTACTATTTGCAGGATAATTATAAAATATCAAATCAAGAGCACTTTACCTCGCGTTCGAATGCCAAAACTAATTAAATCCTGCAACGATTTTATTTAAAACTCAATTTAATCTACAAACATAATGCGGCTAGTGCGCGCTATCCATACAATAATTTAATGGATTTAAGCCATGATTTATTATTGAATATGTACATATGTTTCACGTTACGGATATATTGTTTCATTATATTAAGTTAATCCTAAATATTCAGTCCAATTAAGTGAATGTTGGCGCTTCATAATTTATATGTTCAAATTTATCAAATCCTTAACAGAAGATATTTGTATGTATGTATTCATCGCTTTCAGATTTAAATTACATATGTTAAGATGTCGTGCAAGATAAATCCAATTAATAAAACAATTCAGTTTGAACCAGGTATACCAAGTTTGAAAGTCTATGTGTTCTCCACACGACGTCATCAAACACAACAGATTTTTTTTTAGACTTTATTTTCAGAGAAAGAAATCACCTTCATCCTGATTTTACCCTTATTTCCTAACCAAGAGCTGCCATTAAAATATTTCGCCTTGAAGTTAAAACCTCACGCCCTCATGAGCCAGTTTTTAATATATGTCACCTTTTTACCATTAACATACAATGTAAACTTCATGTGTGACTTTTAACAACGACCTCCGTAAATCGTTGAAATCAATTAGTTTTGGTTGGTTGAGCTTGTCTTCCATACAATGACACACTATACATACCATTATGCCCACTGTCAATAACGACAGTAATTGAGTAATAAAGTACTTTTTAAATTGCTATAATTAGTAAAACCTGTGTACGGTACGTTCTTTTGTCGCTTTATTATCCTAATCCGCAATAAACTCGATTGTCGGCATTATGCATACGATCTTCTAATAAATTCGTTCTTTGGTTTACAAATTGGGATTGCTTGCACGTGTAGACTGTTGTTGACCATGACTAATTAGTGGGAGTCGTGGATTTTCTATACGTTTTTCTTCTCTGCATTTAACGACAACTCTCTATAACGTCATAAAATGCAAAGTCCCTTCAGTGTCGTTACATAGTTTACACTGTACTTATATTTATGTATCCAAAGGACATGTCTATCCTTTGCACGAACTAATACAACTTTAAGAACAAAAACCAAGAATTCCAGACAATATCGATCAGCCAAACGCTGCAAACTATTCAAAGATTAAACACAAACTTTAATTGGATTTTAAATTGACTAGTGGTTCTACCAATTAAGAGTCATGTATAGCGTGATTACAAGTTATTTTTTTTTTTGTAATAGAACCTCTATTGGAATTAAATTTGACAAAAATCTTAGGAGCATATTAGTTTAATTATTAGTAAGCCACCTATTGTTTAAGAGGTATACATAAATATGAACATATTTTAAATAATAAATTAATATAATTATATAAAACTACATACCATGAGAATGCAATCCAAACATTTTGATACAACAGGAACTAATCAGAATTTAACTTTAGAGTTAATAAAACTAGTGTAGTGAATGAAGACTGTTAATGAACATCACCTTAGTTTAAGCTATAGTCAACATATTATTACTGACAAGCCATAATTATTGTACAGGGTAGATTGCAATTTATGTAAATTTGCACTCTCTTTTGTGAACTTGTACTGTTACAAACTGTAGGAAATGACATAATCAAACGTGACCTGCGCTTCAAGTATGTACAAAACTTAAGGATTCCGTTAATTTCTGAGTGATCCCAACTACAGATCTTTATCTTTAATTATCCAATACATTCCAAAAATTAGAACCACTTCATTAGGTGTAAGTTGAATAAAAATTCACTGTATAATAAAAATTGCGAGTGTAATTTCGTAGTGCTCCGAATAGTCGTAGCATCTGCTACGTAAATGTGCTACGGCTACAATTGGGCTGTTTGAAATGTTTTATCCTTACCTTTTGATACTCTTAACCCAGATTCTACATTTGAGAACATTTAATTATTTAAAAACTTATAATTCGCTTTCCTTGCAACGTTTTCCTTCGCCATATGCACAATTAAATGTCATTTTTGATGCAATGTTGCCTACGGGGTAAATATGACTCTGGTATATCAAAAAAATATTGGATTTAACACACGGAAGTGTATAGAAGCAAATTAGGTTTCTTGTATTTCTTAAACTATTATCTTGTTTATTATTGCTTCAGTGGGTCATATTATCATATATGTACTTTTCAAGTTGTAAAACTAAAGTTAATGATGATTAATACCATTCAATAATAATAATTAAAATAAACTTTCTCTATACTTCTGATCACAATATTAATCACATATAATTGATTGATCAGGGATAGTGCAAGTCATCAACATTGTATTTGTAACACAATCCCCTAATATCTTGTAAGACAGTTTTATTGACATCGTGAAATATCATACGATCTTATAATCTATTATGTATAAACATTGAATATCGCAATGTGCTCTGGATTATTTTTATACTACAAAAAAATACAATAACCACAGAGCACTGTTGGTAATGTCTAAATGTTTGCTTTCAACCCTGACTTCGTAAATTCAAGTCTCGTAAATATTGAAAGTAAGCTGACATGTCTTAGATACAAATGCCAACAAATAAAAGAAGAGAAATCAATCAGACACAGAAAAGAGCCATAGAACACTTATGAAATGGCTGTCGAAATATACGTTAAGCTTTTCCAATAATTTTCTTCAATCACAAAACTAATATATAATATCTTTACAAACAAGTTTGGCTGAATTTCAGATTCTCTGACGGCAAAATGAAAAACAAGACACCTTTTGTGCTCCGAATCGCGCTGAGGTCACAATTTGCTCTTTTTGCTAAGAACTTACAGGTCTTTTTAGGATTCGAAAATTTTGGCAACTCGCATAACGGGAAATTACAACACGGCGACGATATTTCATAAAATCGAAAAAATACAGTAGAAATTCAAACAGTTTATTTATGTACTATATATACATTACTAGATCCAATCATTTTTGTTTTATGTTTGCCTCCAACTAGCAATGCTGCCGAGCATCTCCAAATCAAACTTCGTCTAAGCTTCTCCTGGGAGTTTTCTATTCCCCTTCTTGATTTCTTTCCTTACATAAAAACACATGTGGTAGGTGACACACATGCCTGCTAATAAATGATTGTAGTTCCAGGCGGCTCTCTTCTTTAAACTACAAAACTTCCCTTGTCGTATCACTTTTAGATCTCATTTTGGTTTTCTCACCTCACCTTGTCACTAAGCATGGATAACTCCCTGCTGCCGCCTTCTCACACCATGACCTTCTCTATCTCTCCTTTAAAGCGAAGCCACCCAAACAGAAGCTCATGGTAGTTATGCCTCACAGCCTCACACACCATCAAAGCCTGCTCGGTAATGCATGCAAAATTGACTGGAGTGGTTTGTACGACTTAACTTACCTCGACCATAAAGGTTGGTAATTCACTTCTTCTCTTCACGAACCTCTTTGTACGCCCACGCCCCAGTGAGATGTATTAAAACTAGAACATTTGAGTTTACCTGCTCCCTGACTTTCTTATGATATAAAAAGATTAATTCACCAATAAAATAGAGACATATGAGAACTGCCAAGTTTGAAGCGGAGAAATGCGCGAAAATGATGATCAAACGCAACATATTCACGACTCATCACACTCAATCATGATAAATTGTCTACTTCTTGGAAGGATAGTTTAGATATTCCAATTCTCAAACGGCCCGACCCATTTAAATTTTCTGACTTCCGGCCCATATCTATTCTACCATATCGCTCATAGCATATCATAAAGCTCTAGAGCGCCTTATACACCCGCACCTTAGTGGATTTCTAAATAAGAATTTCATTCTAGAACCTCTCCAATCTTTCCGGATTCCGCCCGGGCATGGCAAACTTTTACCACTTTTATTTCCTATCTTTCTACCTCAACTTTCTGACCCTGAATCTATCGGCTAATTATCACCTTTACGCTGATGACCTCTATATTGACGTTCAGTTTACATTGGATGAACTTCTCTTTGGGCTTCAGGTGATGAATGATACAGCCAACTGGAATAAATTAATCCTGCCAAGACCCAAGTTATCATCATCGGAAACCCTTTCTTTATTTCGAGGGTTAATTGGGCTCAGCTCCCTGACATTTACCATGACGGCGTGGCCTTGGCTCTCAATACTGCTAAATCTTGGTGTTTTCTTCGACGAAACGTTGTTCTGGGGTCATCATATACAGGAAATCATCCGCAAACTATACCTCTCATACTCTGAGACGTCTTTCTAATTTCCTTCCTATCCACACTAAAACTATGTTAGCGCAATTTCTTTAGCTTTCTATTCTCCACTACGCGGAATCATGCATCGTAATTCATGAATCTGTGAGATTAGCTTTTAGTTTTAGGCTTTTTTTATAAAAAGATTTTAGATAAAGTTTGGTAATTCTATAATTTTTTTGGAAGATTTGGTTATGCACTTCTTGGATATTTTTTTTTAGTTGCCAGGAAGCGTTGCCTTGTTAGCGATAAGGCTCGTTTCATCACTTACATTTTTATGTAATTGATATGTTTAATGCAACAATGTATAAATATATCCCCAGAAAAAAATACTGACTATGAGTATTTTTTTTTTATTCCACATATACAGTGCGTCGACTACCAAGAGGGCCCATAATCTGTTATCAGCTTTTTAAGAAATTACAGGAATTTGATAACTTACATGAATTACATATTACTTGATTGGTGTTCAAGGAATGTTAGTGATTAGGTGAAAGGTAAACCTCAAAGCTTCAAAAGCAATATAATGCTGATCCAATCATATCATAAAATACTTTTTTAATATTGAATCTCACGTATATGATCTTTGTTTTTATTAGAACACATTTAATTTAATCTATATTATGAAGTATTCTCGCCATTATGAAATCACAAAACATAAAACATTTTCTATTAAAAATATAAGACAAATTAGACTTTTATAGCTGCCTAATAAAATCCATCATAAAAACTTCTACTTATGTCAATGTGCCATAAAAGAACTATAAATTTCAACTGCTATTCTTTCAGTCATACGCTACATTGGAAGCAACGAATGAAAATGGGTTAACATTTTAAAAGAAATGGTTTATATCACCTTTAGAGTAGTCCTAAAAGTTTACAAGGGATACCTGCCTACTTTTTACTGACTCACCTGATATTTAAATTAGTGAGTGACGTTTAACTTTCGGAGAAATCATTAAACGTACTATTAAAAAAATGGAAATACATGTCAAATTGAATACTTCCGCCTTCGAGTTTTAAAAGCCAAAAACAAGAATTCGTTATTATGTTATTTTATTTATAAATTATGTGTTGTATTGTCTACTTAGATAACGTTCTGCTGTCATGTTTTGTATTGTTTTGCTTTGTATCTTATTTTTTATCAGTGAAATTGTTTGTGAATATATCCAATGTGTTTTAATTTTTATCGTATAGAGATGTATCTGTTTTGTTTTTCCTAAATAAATTAATAAATATTAATGCCAAAGATTTTATAAATGCAGGGCGCGGTACTCTTACACCTCCTATGTATCCGCTTAGGCAATCTGCATAGTTATTGAAATCTTTGATCCGTTCACGTATCCAACGTTCTTTAATATTTTAACAATATAAGATTGTATATAAAAGTAACTACGTTTTATGAAAAGAATTAAAAGGGACCATTAAATGCTCATCAACATACGAGGTAGAAAAGTAGGAAAAGGTATCAAATAATAATAATACAAAACTTTATTCATGACAAAATGTATATATCGCTAGTCCCCACACTAGGGAGTCACTATGTTGAGGGTAACTAGACAACAATTAGTCAGTGGTACATGGTACACGTTTAAAATATTTTTTTGAGAAAAAGTACTTTTAGTGTAACAACTAATCAACCCACATGTCTTATAAGACATGAAGTATATGTGAATGTGTGAGTATACAAATGGGTGTGTGCGCATGTATTTGACTGTAGCTAAGAGTTGTTATAAGCGTGCGCTGTGTCTGTATTACTTACACAGCTTAGTACTACTTACTTACTGTTTTAGAGTAATTCCAGGATAGTTTGTATTCTTTATCTAATTAGTTGGAATTACTCTCGATGAAAATGATAAATAACGTATGTCACGTAAGATCAACACAAAGCCAACCAAGATCCAAATTAAAATTAATGTCGCATCACAAACTTTGACTATGTGAAAGTTACTCAATAGTGGATATCTATCAAAATAAAGGAAACATCTGACATAATACATCATATTGGATTCTTGGTAAGGAAAAAACAGTCAATTGCCTATAAAAAGGGTATTCTGTAGTCCGTGGACGAAATATTAAGTATTACTGTAATATTTTCTACTCCTAAATCGGTTTTTTCAGCAGTGATTACTGATTAAGCGTGTGACACTTAAGCCGAAGGTTGTGGGGTCTAATACATTACACTACAGTACTTTAATGTATTTGCCTCACCACCCAGTATGATTTCGTTTGCAAGCAAGTTTGATAGCAAAAACATCTACTAAGACCACAATTAAAAACTTTAAACCGTGAGCTACATTTTTAGTTGTTTCTCATACTGCATGCATAGCTGTCGTTTCCTGTCAGTGTTGCTGTGGTAATCACTTATAACCTTTTTTTAATAAGGTCAAAATGCACTTACGCAGGTCCGTGTCATGGATGTCGAGATTGACGAGAGAACTGTGGGATCTACACTTAAAGCCCTCTGCTAGAGGGTTAGCAAGACCCATTCCACTAAAAATACCTCAGCCCTCCACACGCCCTTAAGAGAGGCATTCAACCCAAGGAACCACTTACGACCTAGATCAACCTTCCCTATTCATTAGAACTTAATTATTCTAACCGCATTGGATAAGAATTGCAAATACGCAAATAAAATAGCCACTAGGATGTAATTATTTATGTTGTGAGTTATTTAGCCTTACTTTAAAGCCAAGAAATACGTACTTTTATAGCAAATAAATGCAAGTGCATTTGTAAAGAGAAAACAAAGCTTAATTGCAACTTATTTATGAACAGGGAATTTAGCTGAGTGATGTGCGATCACCTGAGAGCTAGCACTGAGCAATTTATTGCTCGCACTTAGCCTCACGAACACTGCAATAGTAAAGTGGCCACTTGCTTAATACAAACTCGACTCAAACTAAATCCACTTCCTCGTTGGACTCTCTAAAATCTCTCCGGAATGTGTTTAATAACAACTTTCAGTGCACTATAGATTGTGTTTAAAGGAACACACTAAGTATGTATAGTTCTTTATTCAAGCAAAATTTATTGATTTTCAAAAAGATTTTTTTTTGTAGAATATTACAAAATAAGAAAATATGAAAATCAAACCGCATGAGCTGATCGTTGTAGCATAGTCTATATGATGTCGTCAGGATGATGTTAACGTCAAAAGTTTAATTCCATACATTATAACAACATTATGAGAGTTTTTCTACTACGCAATTTAGTTTTTTAGCTAGGTGATTCACGTAAAATTAATACAAAGCCAACCAAGATCCAAGACTCTGTGAAAGTTACTCACTCTACTATGAAAATCAACTATTAAATGTACGTCTCTGAGTACAACTATTAGAATTAAGTTAATGTAAATATTTGATCTATTTTAATCATCACTTGTATACTATATTATTATGAATATGTACAAATCCTACAGAGATCATTATAATTGTTTAATTAGCATTTATTGCTAGATGAACGTTTTATTATAAAATAACAGAACGAAAATAGTTAAATGAAACATTATAGAACGAGAGTTGTTTTGAATAAACGGTACAAAATAAATGAAGTCGTCTTCAAGCCCTAGTTACAAAGACAGCTCTGTCAGGTTTTATATAATGAATGGTAATACTATTGTAAAGACAATTGATATAATATAGTGTTCTAACAATGTAACGATCTAAATATTTTATATGTACCTTGGCAATAATAATAATTAATTTGTGATACTAACTGTAATCCAATCAACGCGTATGATTATCGTATGCAGATAGATCAACATTATAGAACACAATATTTATCGGTTACAAATCATGCTGGAAATATTCAAGGAGTATTATTGAAAGAGATTTCTGTAGAACATTTTATAAGATACGTTATCCACCTTTGTGGAATGGCGCGATGCACGTTTCACACGAGATCCCTTGCAATACCGAGATAATCCCCGTTTCTCCGACTGTATGTAACTTTTTACCACACTTTTTACTGAACTATACTTTAAGAACAACTAAATTAAGATAGCTGAGCGCTAAATAATACATTTGTATAATAATTATTAAGCTATTTAAAAATATTTTGGTAGGAAAAGAATGCGGATGACTACTTTTTCTTAGAATCAAATCATTTTTATCATATTTAATCATCATGACTTTCACACAATACAAACAAATAAAATGTACATCAATTTATATGACCGACTTTCGCGTGTTTTAGTTGCTAAAACTTTCCTGGATTTATATCACAATATATTATTCGAAGCTGTAATTTAGTATTTATTTTAATTAAATTGCGATAATTTTGCGACCATGCGTCGGGTTGTTTCTCTCCCTAAAATAGGGCGAGGGGGACGATGGCTGGCCATGCATGATACTCGTTAACGGGTGCTACTAGTCTTACTGTGTACTTGGTCGTACATGATTTCGTGTATGCTGTGATGTTAGTTATTTCGACTATGTATTTGCGTGTAGTTTCCACGAGAATATAAGTGCGTGCTCCTATTTCACCATGTCTCCCGCTGATGTCATGTGGAACATGGTGTAATGGTTGCAGCTCCTTACAAGCGTTGTGTAATACATAAAAAATACTTGGCGATTAAAAAGAGTGGCGGAGAGTTTATTGCCAGTTCTTCTCTTCCGTTCTACGCCCTTGATTTGAGAATTGGCAGTAAATATAAAATTAGAAGCATTTAATGGGTTTTTCTTTTTTTTTACCTTCATAAGTGTACATTGTGTTACCTATATGAATAAATGATTTTTGACTTTTTCCTTTTTGTTATGCATGTAGTTCATAATGTATTGTACGTTGTAATAATTCTGTGCACATTGGAAATCTTCATATTGTCAAGAAGTTCAACGGAAGTTTAAGCAAGTTCGTTTGCAGTTTTTATCAAGTTTTCTTATACATGGATTTCTTTGGGTCCTCCAGTGACAAAGCCGTGATGCGCACTGGGGCACTTTCCTTTGAGCCCGCAAAAACTTCGAGAGGTCAGGCAGTTATAAATTGTGAAGTTCTGTGATATGTGGTTTCAAGTTTACCTTACTTGCGGACTTCTGGAAGTTCCAAGTTTGCAAAGGAGTTGTGTTCGCCTTTCCGATTTTCTTATGTTTGAATCATAATATATTTTTAAACGCAAGAGTTATTTATCAATACCTTAAAATTACATATAATCGGCTAAATTTATTTGTAAAAATTACTATAGTTACAAGTCCTCGACTATTTTTAAGCTCTGTATATACGAACAATGACCAGCGTTCCGAAACGGAAAAATAGTGATAGTCCAGAAAACTTCTCTCCGTCCAATTCTATATCAAAGTAATGTTTTCCAAACTGATTTCAGTTAATAGGTACCCAATATGTAACTCGCGAAGTTTACGGAAACTCATCGCTCGGTACTATGTAAGGTTGGGTGTATAAGTTTAATTAGAATTCCTACACGGTGGAGCGACCACGGTCTTATCTGACAGATGTGTCTGACAACTCCACAAGTACCACTCTAATGAGAAAATAATGTTTAACGTCAACACGTCGACTATTTGCGATGTACAAAAAACATTAAATTCTTTCATTTTTTTAAATCTGTGTATTATCGTCATTACCATATTTGCAAGTCGTGGGTAACACGTAACAGTTATATGATGTGATATATATCTAATGATAGTTACTTCCTTTTACGTAATTACTTTGTAAGGGTTAGAGAGATTTTCCAGGAATCCTCAGATTGTAATAGGAGTATTTCGTTTGATAAAACCTTTCAATATTTGTTCGTGTAGATTTAACACATTTGGATTCTCAGCTTGGAACCTGAAATCTTGCAGTATTGATACAAACGTATCAGCGACCTTATTCACACCACTTCACAATGAGCTCTCCGCCTTCTATGTCTACATTATCTATTTAATATTTCTATCATATAGTAGTAACTCTTCATATACGAATACTACTTGTTTATATATGGACTGAAATTGATATTTTTAAGTATTTCGAAATAAATATAGCCGATCTTACTGACGGATAATGTAGTATTTTAATGGTACTTTTTTAATCGGTCAAGTAATTAGATTTTTAGTTTATTTTATGGCTTCATAATACCCTATCAAGCACACGATCAAACAGATCTGTGGCTGAGAAGCTAGGCAGTAGGGGAGTATCAAATCACCCTTTGCTAAAAAGGGACTCTATTTGCTTAAAGTTAGGAATTAATTAGGCATAAGGCTTGGAGTCTCTGACAAGTGAATGTTCCACCATTTGGTTGGATCTTTCGTCACAGTCGTATCGCTTGTCTTCAGTTTGAATCTGTGTAAATAGTGTCCAAAAGCCCCTTGGCCAGTCAGGATCTTTGAAAAATTTTTTTGTGACTGAGGCTGTTTCGCGCCACACATAGGCGCTTGTTCTAGGTGTCACCTTGAGTCATGTCAGTAGTTGCAAGAGGGAAAGCGGATACGCGTCGGAATCTATTCGCATCCCCGTCTCCTCGGTGGCATCCCTTGCCAGAGCGTCCACCAACGTCCAGAAGAGCTTCATTTTAGGGATTTTCCCTTGGCACTCGTCTAGGCTACTGTTACTTTGACCTACCTTTTATTTGCGAGTTGTTCTAGCTGTAATGTAAGTAGTGCTCCCATGTCCCACGCCCACGTCCCACGTACCAATTGCTGGTTACAGTCCCTCAGAGAAATGCTATTAAGTGTAAATTTAGAATCAAGAAAACAAATTCTTATAACATAATATTATTTTAGTATATAACGCCATGTACTTGTACAGATGAATGTTATTTTGCATTTGATTGAATAAAACATCAGCATTCGTAAATTCTTAGTGTAAATGAGGTAACATAAGTTTTAATTATACGACGTTACTTTGCTGTACTTTACAAATAATTGTTGCGTTTTCTAGGTATTTTTATTAAAATGCCTGTATTTCACAGTATATACAGTTCAATTTTCTTTTTACAGTTAAATTCGTTGGACGGAACTGCGCCTCTCGAGGGACAGTCATCGCATTCAATACCTAAATTGGATCGGCATTTTCTCAGTTGCGATACGTCAAAGTCTGTTCCAATGGGGACGTTTGTGATCGACAAAACACGATGCTCGTTACATCAACTAGCAATCCTGCACGTTCGTCAAAATCGACGATCGTTATAACGCTTTCACCATATATCTTACTAATAAATATATAAATTTAATTCCGCTTAAAATATAGATTACAATATTATGATTAAATTATTTAAAAAAGTAGGCTATTTGTCATAAAAACCAATTCAGTTGATTTATACTGACTATAGATAGTGTAAAATAACCGGAAAAATATTTCTGCAAGTTCTCGTTATTATGACTCTAAGAGAAATATTTGAGTAGAACATAATAAATAAGCAATCACACAAAAGTAGAGCAATAGTACAATTTTAAACGTCGACCCTTGTCGACCTCTATTCACACACTTGTAACGCCCTAGCGGACTTGAAAACCGCACTTTTCACAATAATATTGTAATTTTTCAAAGAGCTTTTTGCTTTGTGAATCCATGTCCAGTCACGCTTGTCCAGTCGTAAATACGCGACGAAACAAATTTCATTGCGGAATTCTGATATGCCATTTCGTAAGTCATGCATTCATATGCATGGCGCTTTATATTCTCGCTATATACTTTGTAGCTTTTGTGGATTAATATGCATGAAGCAAAAATTAAATAACAAAAACCAGTGGTACTTCAACCCTTGGTCTTGACCTCAGTACTAATTATTTTATATATATACAGGGTGTGTTGCATAATAATATGGTATTTACGGGTAAAGGACTTTGTGGCGGTTAAAAAAGAAGGTTTTTGACATTTTCGCAAATTTCAAAAATACACATTTTGCCGCTCTTTTGGTGGTAAGACTCCAAATGGAGGTATGTTTATGTCAGTTGTGGGTAGTATTCCTAGACAACGTTAAAAAATAGTACTAGAAAATAAAATATCTATACATAACATACGTAATAACATATATAATACGACTGGAAAATTAGACAATTTTTCTACGTAAATAATAAGATTGTATAAACATTATAACACAATGTAACTACAATACATATATTTTATTTAAATTGTTTATTAGGGAGCGAGTTTTAGCGAGGATTATCCTTTGTAAAACACAGCTGAAGTTTTAATTACACACAAAATAAGGGTAAAAAATTACAAAGCACAAGTACGAGAAAGAAACAAAACTATACGTATGTAATGCATTTAGCGAACCTAGTAAAGCTCGCAAAAACCAGGTGATATCTCTTTACACACACTAACTCACCGGAAGAGGACTTAAAGCTTATTCCTACATCCGCCTTAAAGTATAATTTACGTTTTTCATCCCTTCACAAGTTGAAGACCCTTAACGAGTAAAAGTTAAGATTTTTTGAACGGCCAAAAGACACAAATCTTAACCTATTGAACGTCTATCAAGTTTACATGGTTCGTAACATGATATGTTAAACTATATACGTCATGGTATAACATTTTTTATTTAATTAAAAAATGAATAAAAAGAATATCTGTTGTGTTAAAATATTACCAAATACATTCAAAACTGTATTCGCAATGTCATAAAAACGCCAGTAATCGTTCTCTGAACAGATGTATTTTATGGCATGGCAACAGACAGATTTTGTAACAATAGAATACAACCGCTATTGGGCATTTTCATCCATGCCGCCAGCTTTTAGTTTTATATCAAGATATAATAAAACCAAGGTTTGAATAACAGTAATCTAAATGACCGTACCAATAAGTTATCCAGGTCATATAATTTTGACGTTTTACTATCTTAACTATAGGGAAATCTCCCCAAGGATGAAGGGTTCGCTAATAGGGTATCCCAATAATAACAATAAAAGATCTCGTAGCTTATCTGGATGGCATATTTGGAGGATATCCAAACGATTTACCACAACGCGGCACAAATGCTACTTTAGACCCTGAGCAAATGATGTGAAAATATATTTATGCGAACAAATGACGAATCTCCTAAAACCCCGAGCTTTAATGTCATTTTCAAATCCTTTTATACCCAGTATAAAGCATCAGCTTAGATATATGAATACCAGTTTGGTTCGCAATATGAGCTTTGAATAGAAACTTATGAATTGCTAAATGTAAAAACGTGTAGAATGTTTTCATATTTAATTTCAACATTTTAACGGATAACTATTTTAGGAATTTAATGTTTGTGAACTGAATTTTTAATAAGAGTATCTATTTTTTTATAAATTTATACACTATATCGCTTAACGGTACTACGAAGACATACTTTTGCAGACTGTTGAATAAACGCTTTTAATAAATCAAGTTAGGTATGTAATGTAGTTTTTAAATTAGTTTTAAAAGTGTTATAAGATTCCTTCAGTTTCAGGTAGTCGGTCTGGATAAGTGACACAGCGATCCTATTAGGTGGTCTCAGGTGATACGAAGGTAATAGTATAAAAGCGTTTGACGTAGGTCCATCATTCATCTCGGGATCCCATCTGAGAGCAAATTGCCTATTCACCTAGTTCTGGCCGATCACAACTTAATAAAAATAGAATTCTTTAAATTTCGCAACTGAGCCTGGGTCGACTCTCCGGGGATTGAAACCTTCAGACAACATTAGCATATTAAAATTGAAATAGGTATCTATCAAGCAACGATTTACCTTTTTACGTTTAAGGAGGAATTCTCATGGCACGAATTTTAGATAAAATTCAATCTCCACCTAAATTCCCGGGAAACGTTTATCTTAAGTTTTATACGTGGATTTTATTTACAAATTAAATATTTCGTCTCCTAACGACATTTATGTTTTATCTGATCTGATAATATTAGATATTATATTTTGGTATGTAATTATTAATATTAATTAAAATTTTGAGTAGTCTGTAAAATACTTAACCATTTTATCCAAAGGGATTTGAGGGATTTGATGTCGGTATCACACTTGCGAGCCTTCTAAAAGTGGGAATCTATATGGAAGGCGATACCACCTAACATCAGCCTTGTTTGTGAATTAAATGTGTTTTATATAATAAACTAATATTCTACTACTAAAGTTTCAGTCCAAACAGTTTATGGTAAAGAAATTTAGACATTCAAAGAATAAAAAACAATTGAAGTCATTAAAATGTACATATAAAGTTTTCCCGTTTTATAGATAATAATTTATATGAAATTCTTAAGGGTAGACTAATAAAGACGACCCCGAAAATACAGTTTTGATTTATATTCGACGCGTGATTCCCAAATCTTATTTAAACTCACAATAGATCATCGTCCGATATTATCAGCAAGCGATTTGCGGCCCGAGTTTTACGTTATTTCCTGCCCGAATCAAAAAAGAATTTATAAAAAGTATTATATTTTGAAAAGATACAATCACCGGCAATTTTTTCAGAGAACGTGAGCAAATCTCAACCCTGAATTTTCATAGAAGCTTCATTGAAACCTGAAAAATACATAAAGGGAATAATAAATTCGCTCGTGATAATAATTATAAATGCTATTTCTGTTAACAAAAAGATCATCATTGGTTCGGCGAACTACGTAAATTTTTCACCCAGTGGTTGAATTGATTAAACACCAGATTACCAAATCTCTTCAGGTTTGTAACCCAGGTATATAATTTTGCTGGAGCAGTACTTCCTTAGTACTGAAAAGTAATTGTTTTAACTTGGCGCTAACGGGAGGCTAAATCCATTAAAAGAGGAATCTTAAAGTGCACATACTGTACAGTATTAATAACATATTGCCAAATAACACACCAACAATACACAATTCAGCGGCCTTATCGCTAAATAGCAATCCAATAAAAAAAGGTTTACTTATTAATTAGTATAAAAAAGACGCAACAAAAAGGTTATACAACTTGTATTTGGCATTTAAAATTTGAAGTAAGATTGGGATATATATTTCACAATCACTATTAATTTAATTGGCAATATAGTACTGAGTAATACACCGTTTATCGGTTAACAGCATATGCTTTCAAACACCTATAAGGCTAGGTTTAGACTTAAACAAACAATATCATTAATCTTCCCCGAAACCGAAGCTTCCAGCTCCGCCCGACTGCAAATTTATCGAACCATTATCAAACTTTAGCTCGGGGATTAATAACAATTTTAGCTAATTATAACTCGTGCATTACTGCTTGGGAAATAAGATTTTGAATTTCATTTAAAGCCAGTATTAGTAATGTACTTGACACATCTACACTATGATAATAAAAGGCTGAAACGTTTGTTTGTTTTGTTGAACGGCCTAATCTCAGACCTGGTTTGATAAATTATTTTTGTGATGGATATTCCATTTATCAAGGAGGTACAGCTCCTTTATACTACGATCAAATTAACAAATACGTTTTTAAGATCTTCTTCCAGGTATTTAAGAAACATGTGGTGTACATTTGAAGACTCAGTTGCCCAAGTCATAGAGGGCGGCGCGTTCATAGCCTGCAAACATGAATTGTTGTAAAAATAAATGATTTACTTACCTCAACTATCAAAGGACAGCTATCAAAGCAGGTGTAATTAAAAATTCCATGACGCTTCGGTGCTTATAAGAAAGTTTTTAAGTGAAACAAGTTGTCGCACTTGTTATAACTTCAGCCCGTATTAAATAGTTATTTCTTAAAACTCATTAATGAAGATCAAAGCAGTTTTCTACTCGTACCCATTTAAGGCGCCGATCTACGATAAATTATAAGTATTATTTTGTATCCATATATCATCAGCTGTGAGTGCCAGCTTGTAGCACCACAACGTATTAAAAAAACTACGCAATAGTGGTCAAATTATTTAATCACTTTCTTGGAAATTACAGATCAGTACATTTATTTAATTAATTTTTAAAGTTACAGGAAAGCTTCTATAGTTCGAATTTCATGGGTTGTAAGTTTTCAATATTTAGTATATAATATAATCTGACAATATAAACTATTTAATTATGTTTTGATACATGCTTACTAATTTGATAAAGCTGATTATAGAGTTGTATCTTATATACCACTTTTATAACTAATTAAAAACTTATAACTTTCTTTTAATTCTGTAATTAGGCTTTTCCTTCGATTAAATCGCTAGTCCTACTTCCAAGCTAAACCATTTTATACAGGTTCTAGGAGCATATTTTTTTATATATTTCTAATGTTTAAGCCTCTTATTCAAATCACATAAACACTCTTTTGATTTTTCTTTAACCGAAGAATACATTGAATATAACTCGCCTAAATATTCAAACTTGTTGACTAGACCAAGGTTGTAAACAGATTATAACACTCCAATTAGGGATTATTATACTATATAAAGCTCGTTTTCGTTTTATTAACTGATGTCAATTTGATAAGAAGTTTTAGTCCAAAAACAGGCTGTTTGTGGACTGTTACTGATATATTGCAAGGCGTTCTATATTTAGTCGGGCAGATCATGGCGTACCGAAATTAGACTACCGGTCTCCACCTCCAACTTTCATGTCACAAAAAAGTCTACGACACGCCCAAACGGTGGCAGATAGATTGAGGATGCTCCATCAAACTCAGCTATGTAGAACGGTGATAGGCGGTTCTGTGGCGTTCCATTTTGGAATTTTTCGAATTTTGGCCAATGCATGCACTGAATCGAGCTGAAACTTAATTTGTATGCATTGATTGCCCATCCCTTGCATACTTGAAAATTTGTAACAACTTTTGGTTATCATTTTTCATACAACCTCTAATTTGACGGCCCGAGGAAACGGTGATCGTTGGAATAGTGGTGCAGGTGATGGGTGGAAACTGATCATAAGCTTGGGATGTAGTTGAATAAAATGTTGCAGAATCAATAGAATAGACGTAGATGTATGTAGTTATTTTTTATCCATTTGGATCTTTAAAGTTGGTCATGGTGATTGTCCGGGAAAAAATAAAAATTCAAAGAAAATCCTCCATATATTTTCTGTGGGCCAAGTACTGTTCTTCAAGTTGAAATTGTTATAAGTTTCACTGTTTTCAGTCGACAATCTCATTAATTGCCGAGCGCACCTTAATCCTCCATTTAAGGAAATTTCGAGAGCAGAAGACATCCGAATGAGAATTTGAAAATCTAAACCCTTCACATGTATTGCATTTACAGAATACAGATCTCCGTAAGAAATATGGTTTATTTTCTATATTCCCAGATAATATGACTCCAAACCCTTAAGCCCCCCTGAGGCCGGGTGTAGCCCAGCGTACCGCGAAAGATTTAGCTGAAAACTAAGTGTAATACTCAGTATTACAAAGCAATTTAACCATTCACAGTATGGCAATTACGTAGTCTTTAGTACGGAGATATAGTTTACTTTCTATATTTCAGGAAAAATGAAGGCCTCCAAATTTTTTCATTTGTTTCTCATCTTCGATACTATTTTTCAATCTTTTCCCGCTATCTTTTTTCTTTCATCTTCCCACGTCTCCTGTGGGCACTTTCTCAGTTTTTTTCCTCTGGACCAATCCAAGTAAGGGACATTTTGACCCATCTGTCATCACAAACGCGGATATTGAAACTTTTTAGAATGTACGAGTATTACAACGTTTTTATGTTTGTTTTGCTTTGTATTGCACTGTTTTATTTTGTCTTTAATTTCAACCTAAGAACAGAACGCTCCATAGTCTTATGCCATACTCCAATATTTTATAACCGTTCCATTAACCATAGCCGTTATTTTTAAACTCAAGTTATGGTCCGATTTCAGAACTTGTTTTAATTTTTTTCAATTTGTTTCATGCTAGGAAAATTCTTCTGTGTGTTTCATCCACATGTTGATTATAAGTAAACGATATTTGGTTCCCTGGGCATATGTATGTTCTTGAAATTTATCACTATTAATATTTGATCTTTCCACCACTCGGAGGATATTGCACGAATTAGCAACAGGATCAAACTCATCCATATAGACTGCCCTTTCAATTCAAATATTGCTTAAATTCTTAACAATGACGAAAGAATTTTATCTCTCTCTGTAATTTTGATGACCGATTTGAATAACCGATAAAATACATTTTGGATGACCGTTACAAATATTAATACAAGTTCGTTACTACCATGAGTTCTTGATATGGCCTCTGCCAACATCTCTTGCTGAAGGTATACGTACGCCTCAGTACTGATTCTACGTAATTCCTCACTGTTTTTAGTATAATCTCTACTGGCCGAAACCAAATTAAAACGTCTCCTTTAAATAAATCTATAGCATGCCTCCATCCACCTCCATCTGCATTTCTAGGATCTTTTTTGTTTGTACACGCGCACAATGAAAGCATTTTCGCTAAAGTCATCACCGGAAAAATAAAACTCAAATAAAATTGACTAATCGGCACTAGCTTATAGTTACGTATTGTGTTATAATCTTCACGCGACGTAAAACTCAAAGGTCCTCAAAATGTAGGTAAACTTGTCAGAAAAGTTACATTCTTCAAGTATATCGTGTCCCAAATAAACCAATTTTTGTGGATTCAACGAAGCTATATTGTGATTATTAGTTAGTTTTATGTTCACCTGATCTACTTGTACAACAGTAAACATTTCTTATTAAAAAAATTACCCTCCTTATTTTCTAATTCAGGGAAAAAACAATAGCCTTATTTATAAGGCCTGTACGCTTGTGATTAACAATTTCATCTAAAAGGTTCCATT
Organism: Pieris brassicae; assembly: GCF_905147105.1. Classification (NCBI taxonomy): domain Eukaryota; kingdom Metazoa; phylum Arthropoda; class Insecta; order Lepidoptera; family Pieridae; genus Pieris; species Pieris brassicae. Next base: position 4,173,773 of record NC_059670.1, read on the forward strand.
AAATTTAACCTACTTACAATTTGAGACCAGCGAGAAACTAAAGGTGTATATATTTTTTTATCTAACTTTTCATTTCATTCAGAAATTTAACGCACAATAGAGTGTAGCTTATCCGAATAATATCAAACTAAGTATTAGGGGGTTTCATGCAAGGCTTTTTGTGACTTTTCAACAAACATCATATTTTTTAACATTTATCTTAACGCAGAGGCATAACCACTACAAGCAAATCAAAACTCCACTTTATATTTTAATAAATGCGTAGATATCCACCACTCTATTACTGAATAACCAATAAACAATAGAAACAGTAGAGACTTATAGTCCGTAGGTAATGTTAAATCCATAAATATGACCAGGATAAAGGAAAACAACAAATACATGATACAAAAATTTATTGACATATATAAAGTATAGAAATACAGAGATACATAAGAAAATCATTGTTCTAAACATTAATTATTACAACTATTAAATAGTCTACAACAATTCAATAACTGAAATAAAAGTTAATCTTAAAATTAACTCAAATTAAGAAAGGTAACAAAGGGCACCAGAGGATTTTCGGACGATCCTACCGAACCGTTTTATGTGATGAAAATTACCTCAGATATAAATTGTTTATGTATCACCATATAATTCTAAAATTTACAAATATTTAATATGATGTATAAATTGTTAAAAAAAATATACTTTAAATTTATACATTTGCAAAGTTACTCCTAATCCTAGAATAGTTTTAATATTGTTACGAGCTAGGGGATCGGATAGAAAATGCCGTAGATTTCTTCAAGGGTTTATTTCTTGATAAATCAATGAGGAATTTATGGACACAAATTAATCGCAGAAATGCACTTATAACACGCACAAAAACAGTCACTAATTACTTCACTTATGCACACTTCACACAGTACTTTATCACTTGTATTCACTTTATCTCTTCGGTGTTTCTCTCTTGTTATCGCATTCCAAACTAAAGGCCTAGTCGCGTTTCGGCTCGCTTATATATCCCTGGGAATAATTCTAAACAATATTCGAGAACTTTCTAGGCGGGCTTGCTACTGAGTAGCGATTGCACAATTCTAGAACGTCCGCACTCTTTGTCTATTTCGCACATTACTCCGTCCTTGTCGTACGGCGTTCTAGACTGCTCGTCTAGTTTCGAGAAAGTTCTGATCTTCTCTCTCTCTCTCTCTCGTATCATTTCGTCCTTGTCTCACACCTAGAAAGTTTGGTCTAGAATATTCCTTCATCAAAGGGGTATACCTAGGCCTGAAAACGCCTGAAAACGGGTATCCTGAAAACTGCACCACTCTACTACACATGTTCTGAAACCGACTGAAAAAAGGTTTCAGCTTCCTGAAAACTAGGGTAACATTATGGAAATTACAATTTTCTAATATGTGATTGACCCTCTCCTGAAACGGTCAGAAATCATATTACAGCCTGCTGAAAAGTTCTCTAACTAGTGGAAAAATCTATAAACATTGCAGTCGACCCGTCTTCGTAACAATTTTCTTAATGATACTCCTTATGAAGGATACCAATTCTTACACGAATGTGTGAATGTAGGTCTCGTTGATGATTTTACTCCAAATAACAAAGATGCCTCTCTGGAGGATCGATGTCTGGAAAACGCCGTCAATTTTAGTAGGATATGCCGATATCCAAACAATAACACGGTACAAGCAAATGGGTTTGAAATTTGTCAATTAAATAAATTAATACATACTTTTTAAACTGTATATATAATTCGAAAAGTAAAGAATAGGAATACAAACACAAAAACTTCACAGACCAATTTAATAGCATTAAGCTAATTCAAATTAAGTTTGCTTAGTCTAGAAGGTTGTAAAAGTAGGGAACCATTTTTTAAATGATTAGACAATACTGCGAAAAAGTACCTGGATGCACGATTCTGGATGAATTGGGTAATAAAGTATCCGTAAGATTATGATAAGCCGATTAATAATAATATTTGAAAGCATTTTTTGTTAAACAAATACATTAAAACGTATAATCCAAAACTTAAGACCTACGATGTCTACGTAAGATCGCGAAGTCGCCACTGATTACGTTTTTATAATACCTGAAACATAATTTCTGAAGCTTCATACAATTTCTCTTATTTGATGTAATATGTTACTAGGCAAGCTCTATCCAGCTTGTATATTGCGGGTCTAATTATTAAATCTTTTACTTCTTATAATGGAGTTCCCGGATAAACTACATGGGTATGTACGTACGTGTATGGGCATTTCCGTGTAACTTGTATACAGACGTTAGAGTCAAACGACATATGATATGCTAGTTTTGTATATTTATATCGATCGTTGTTGTAAATACAGCCATTTCTTAAAGTTAGATATACCATGTCATCATCATCTTTTTTAAAAGTATTCGCTAGGTTGAAATAAAACATCTTTAACGGATTTAAACGTACGTACGAATTATCTTTTTATGAAACTTTGACACATTTATAAATTCATTGTATATTGTCTATGTGAGCAGTGTTGGCCTAGTGGCTTCAGCGTGCGACTCTCATCCCTGAGGTCATAGATTCAGTCCCCCGCTGTGCACCAATGGGCTTCCTTTCTACGTGCGCATTAACATTCGCTCGAACGGTGAAGGAAAACATCGTGGTTAAGCCGGCTTGCCTTAGACCTAATAAGTCGACGGCGTGCGTCAGGCACAGATGGCCGTTCACCTACCTGCCTATTCAATTAACAAATGACCATGAAACATATACAGAAAGCTGAGACCCAGACCTAAAAAGATTGTAGCGCCATTGATTTTATAGTAGTAGTCGGTGCCCGATGTCAGTCCGTGAAAAATTCAGTTGTAATATGTCAAATTGTGACAGTGTCATAATATTAGTTATTTGATCAGAATGTATATACCTTATTCTAACATACTGCCAATCAGTATAGCTAAGTCATATTAAATTATTGTTTGGAAAAAAAATTATTCGACGCGTGATTACCAAATCTAGTGAGGTTTAGTTTAGATAACACTGTAATACGACTATATTAAGATATGTTTTTAGGTTGGATATATTGCAAATAAACAAAAATTTGATCTTCAATTCAGTCAGTGCATTGTCTTTGATATTATTTAAATTTATATACACTATATGCTCAATTTTTGTAATCGTTTTGTTGAACAGACCGGGCGTTTACGAAACAAAGATTTTTACTAATTGTCTTTACAATGAGACATTATTTAACATTAATATCTAGCCTTACTTAACACTAATAAGTAATTAAAGTCTAACTTCAGTTAAGAAAGTGTACAATTACATTACTTACTCGTGTCTATTAAGAGAAAGACACTCTGTTTTGCACTGCCCGCACGTATCACCACGCTGTATCCTAAAAATAGCTACGCAATGGCGTTCAAACTATTTAATCACTTTCCTAGAAGTTATAGATCTGTACCGTATAATGTTTTCAAAGAGAATAGATTTTTAGAGGTAAAGTTACGAGGGTTGTACAATTTTGACATACTGAATTATATATTATTATGTTTTAACATTTAGATGCTGATTGTAATTTTATGTACCACTTTTATACGTAATAAAATTATGAAATATATAAAGTGTTTATTTTAATTTGTCGTTAATTGAACTGCTTGATTTGCTTCCGAGCTGTCCCGTTACATCTTATACAGGCTCTAGAAGAAAATTCATTGAATATAACTTACCAACCGATTTAAACTTGGCGACCAGACAACCAAGGTTTATACCTATTTTAACACTTCAATAAGATAACCTTTAAGTATATTATTATACTATACAATAGAATTTCTGCAAATACGTAGATTATTAACATACTTTTATTTTTGTACGATAATGTTCACAAAAGAGAGAGCAACTTTACATGAATTACAATCTTGCAATGTTTAGCAACTCAAAAGGTTTACATCTATTTAGGCGTCTTGCGTTCGGTTGAAAATTGGAATAAATATGGATTGTCTCAGCATTATCATGGTTGTGTAACCTGTTTAACGGGGCTTAGGCACACCGTTTCGCCGTATTTAGAACTGTATTTTCCTGGTAGATAGTTTCATTTTTAATAGACCATGGTGCATTGACAATTTTCAGAAGAACCTTGATCTGAAACCGTTGTATTATTTTTAATATTTTCTTACTGCAATAATGCCTACCTTATTGCAGTGTCATCAGCAGATGTGGCTACAGTACTGTTTTGGGGTTGTGGTATCATATGTATATGAGGTTCGGCCCTATTACACTTCCTTGTGATACTCGAGCATTAATTTTCATCATTTGTGAGTATGAATCTTCGTATCTCAACCTGAACATTCGGTTTTCTATGAATGAGGCCCTCGATTTGTACCACTTAATATTTGTTGTTTCCTTTTTTTTAGGCACACTATTTCTGTATGATAGTATTTAATCCACTTTCTTTGTTATATTTGGTGTTATTCTTAACTATCGTTTGTATATAGCTAATATAAGATTTTCAGTTTCTCGGTCTATATGTTTATTGGTACTCTTAGATTAATGTTATTATCTTAATCAATTTGAAAGCCCTTCAATTGGTTTTCTTGATATAAAAATAATTATTAATTTCATTTTTACGATCTGCTCTCTTAGATTTAATTTGAAATTGAAAATCAGAGTTCTAAAGCTGTAAATTTTCAAGTTAGTAGGCACTTGAAAGATATCATTTTTTTTCATATAAAATTAATTTCCAATCTCCCTCATAAATTATTGAGCTATTTTCTCGCTCAGAGGCTTCGATGCAAAAGTTTTCTATCAGCGCAACAGTATAGTGTATTTGTAATTTTACCTTACCAACATTAATATCAGGTTTGCTGCTTCTGTAAATAGTAAGTTAAGTTATTTTGCGCTAAGAGTTACTATAGTTGTTAATGCTATTATTATTCCCAGATAATATGACTCCAAACCTTTTAGCCATCATATTTTTTAACATTTATCTTAACGCAGAGGCAAAACCACCTGGCTGTACATAACCACTACAAGCAAATCAAAACTCCACTTTATATTTTAATAAATGCGTAGATATCCACCACTCTATAACTGAATAACCAATAAACAATAGAAACAGTAGAGACTTATAGTCCGTAGGTAATGTTAAATCCATAAATATGACCAGGATAAAGGAAAACAACAAATACATGATACAAAAATTTATTGACATATATAAAGTATAGAAATACAGAGATACATAAGAAAATCATTGTTAATTATTAATTATTACAACTATTAAATAGTCTACAACAATTCAATAACTGAAATAAAAGTTAATCTTAAAATTAACTCAAATTAAGAAAGGTAACAAAGGGCACCAGAGGATTTTCGGACGATCCCACCGAACCGTTTTATGTGGTGAAAATTACCTCAGATATAAATTGTTTATGTATCACCATATAATTCTAAAATTTACAAATATTTAATATGATGTATAAATTGTTAAAAAAAATATACTTTAAATTTATACATTTGCAAAGTTACTCCTAATCCTAGAATAGTTTTAATATTCTTAATGATACTCCTTATGAAGGATACCAATTCTTACACGAATTTAATTTGCTAAGTTCTCACTTATACAGCAATATGCTCTTTCATAGGCTTTGAAACCAAAGTTGATATTCAGCGCAATAGTACAATCTAGATTTGAGCTTCTAAACATTAACGTCGGTGTTGCCAGTACAGTAAAAAAAATATTAAAATTTATCAGTGAATAAGATATCTTTTTTTATACAATGTTACAATTTTACAAAACATCATATTTATATTCTTCTCAATTTTATTTCAATGTGGATGGATATATATCATTTACCTTTACGGCCGTACTTTTAGTGCTTTCTACACGCCGGGCAATACCAACTGCCCGCAGGTACTTTAACTATGCCAACACACTCGAAGTGGTACCATTGCAGTTTACAATTCGGCCCATCACAACCGATCATGGGCGAATCAGTTATTTTAGCACAGAAACAATATGTCTCTGTGGTTTCAATTTGACTCTCGTCGATAGGCAAAACGTGACATATATGGGCGGCATACGCCCACTGTTTCAATAAACATTTATTGCAGCTAACACTCTCTGTGCCGTGACGCCAGTACAAATGTTCCAGTAACTGTTTATAATCATAATAGATCATGGCACATCTACCACAAGTGTACGCAACGTTGTTCAAACAATCTGACATATCCATTGCAATCACAGTAGACACAATCACTTGTAACGACACTCGAAATGCAAATGAAATATTTTTTAAAGGGGTGGTTGATTTATACCTGGACTCCCGAGTGCTAATTACGTACAAACTGTACAATTCAGTGATCCTTTCAATAAAGCGATAAGTGACCGCTACTTAAGTAATCACTTCTAAACTAAACTTACAAACAATAGGTACTATTAACAAATGTTATCTCAGGACTATAGATAGTAAACATATTAACAAAAAAGATTACATAATTTTAGTACTTTTTACGATAATTAATGAATGAAATAAAATTAATTATTATCATCGAAAAAAGATTCCGTATACTAAATACATATTAATAAAACATTGCTTATTTATTTATATATTAATAGGTATGTAGGTCTCGTTGATGATTTTACTCCAAATAACAAAGATGCCTCGATGTCTGGAAAACGCCGTCAATTTTAGTAGGATATGCCGATATCCAAACAATAACACGGTACAAGCAAATGGGTTTGAAATTTGTCAATTAAATAAATTAATACATACTTTTTAAACTGTATATATAATTCGAAAAGTAAAGAATAGGAATACAAACACAAAAACTTCACAGACCAATTTAATAGCATTAAGCTAATTCAAATTAAGTTTGCTTAGTCTAGAAGGTTGTAAAAGTAGGGAACCATTTTTTAAATGATTAGACAATACTGCGAAAAAGTACCTGGATGCACGATTCTGCAAGAATTGGGTAATTAAGTATCTACAAGTTTATGATAAGCCGATTTATAATTTGAAAGCATTTTTTATTAAACAAATACATTAAAACGTATAAGAATCGCGAAGGCACCACTGACAACGTTTTTCGGCTATAATGAACACCTGAAACATAATTTCTGAAGCTTCATACAATTTCTCTTATTTGATGTAATATGTTACTAGGCAAGCTCTATCCAGCTTGTATATTGCGGGTCTAATTATTAAATCTTTTACTTCTTATAATGGAGTTCCCGGATAAACTACATGGGTATGTACGTACGTGTATGAGCATTTCCGTGTAACTTGTATACGGACTTTAGAGTCAAACGATATATGATATGCTAGTTTTGTATATTTATATAGATCGTTGTTGTAAATACAACCATTAAGAAATAAAGTTAGATATACCATGTCATCCTTTTTAGGAGTATTCGCTAGGTTGAAATAAAACATCTTTACCAATGGATTTAACCGAACTAATTATCTTTTTATGAAACTTTGACACATTTAGAAATTCATTGTATATTGTCTATGTGAGCAGTGTTTGCCTAGTGGCTTCAGCGTGCGACTCTCATCCCTAAGATCGTAGGTTCAATCCCCCGCTGTGCACCAATAGGCTTCCTTTCTATGTGCGCATTTAACATTCGCTCGAACGGTGAAGGAAAACATTTTGAGGAAACCGGCTTGCCTTGGACCCAAAAAGTCGACGACGTGCGTCAGGCACAGATGGCTAATCACCTACTTGCCTATTCAATTAACTAATGATCATGAAATATATACAGAAATCTGAGACCCAGACCCAAAAAGGTTATAGGACCTAAAAAGGACCTGTAGTGCCATTGATTTATTTTATTTTTATTTTTAATGTCCATACGAATATTGTATTATTTGTTTGGAAAAAAATATTCGATGATTACCGCGTGATTACCAAATCTAGTTAAGTTTAGTTTAGATTACACCGTACTACGACTAACTTAAGATATGTTTTTAGGTTGGATATATTGCAAATAAATAAAAATTAGATTATTAGATCTTCAATTTAATTAGTGCATTGTCATTGTCTTTGATATTATTTAAATTTATACACATTATATGTGCAATGAGACATTATTTAACATTAATATCTAGCCTTACTTAACACTAATAAGTAATTAAAGTCTAACTTCAGTTAAGAAAGTGTACAATTACATTACTTACTCGTGTCTATTAAGAGAAAGACACTCTGTTTTGCACTGCCCGCACGTATCACCACGCTGTATCCTAAAAATAGCTACGCAATGGCGTTCAAACTATTTAATCACTTTCCTAGAAGTTATAGATCTGTACCGTATAATGTTTTCAAAGAGAATAGATTTTTAGAGGTAAAGTTACGAGGGTTGTACATTTTTGACATACTGAATTATATATTATTATGTTTTAACATTTAGATGCTGATTGTAATTTTATGTACCACTTTTATACGTAATAAAATTATTAAATATATAAAGTGTTTATTTTAATTTGTCGTTAATTGAACTGCTTGATTTGCTTCCGAGCTGTCCCGTTACATCTTATACAGGCTCTAGAAGAAAATTCATTGAATATAACTTACCAACCGATTTAAACTTGGCGACCAGACAACCAAGGTTTATACCTATTTTAACACTTCAATAAGATAACCTTTAAGTATATTATTATACTGTACAATAGAATTTCTGCAAATTCGTAGATTATTAACATACTTTTATTTTTGTACGATAATGTTCACAAAAGAGAGAGCAACTTTACATGAATTACAATCTTGCAATGTTTAGCAACTCAAAAGGTTTACATCTATTTAGGCGTCTTGCGTTCTGTTGAAAATTGGAATAAATATGGATTGTCTCAGCATTATCATGGTTGTGTAACCTGTTTAACGGGGCTTAGGCACACCGTTTCGCCGTATTTAGAACTGTATCTTCCTGGTAGATAGTTTCATTTTTAATATACCATGGTGCATTGACAATTTCGAGAAGAACCTTGATCTGAAACCGTTGTATTATTTTTAATATTTTCTTACTGCAATAATGCCTACCTTATTGCAGTGTCATCAGCAGATGTGGCTACAGTACTGTTTTGGGGTTGTGGTATCATATGTATATGAGGTTCGGCCCTATTACACTTCCTTGTGATACTCGAGCATTAATTTTCATCATTTGTGAGTATGAATCTTCGTATCTCAACCTGAACATTCCGTTTTCTATGAATGAGGCCCTCGATTTGTACCACTTAATATTTGTTGTTTCCTTTTTTTTAGGCACACTATTTCTGTATGATAGTATTTAATCCACTTTCTTTGTTATATTTGGTGTTATTCTTAACTATCGTTTGTATATAGCTAATATAAGATTTTCAGTTTCTCGGTCTATATGTGTATTGGTACTCTTAGATTAATGTTATTATTTTAATCAATTTGAAAGCCCTTCAATTGGTTTTCTTGATATAAAAATAATTATTAATTTCATTTTTACGATCTGCTCTCTAAGATTTAATTTGAAATTGAAAATCAGAGTTCTAAAGCTGTAAATTTTCAAGTTAGTAGGCACTTGAAAGATATCATTTTTTTTCATATAAAATTAATTTCCAATCTCCCTCATAAATTATTGAGCTATTTTCTCGCTCAGAGGCTTCGATGCAAAAGTTTTCTATCAGCGCAACAGTATAGTGTATTTGTAATTTTACCTTACCAACATTAATATCAGGTTTGCTGCTTCTGTAAATAGTAAGTTAAGTTATTTTGCGCTAAGAGTTACTATAGTTGTTAATGCTATTATTATTCCCAGATAATATGACTCCAAACCTTTTAGCCATCATATTTTTTAACATTTATCTTAACGCAGAGGCAAAACCACCTGGCTGTACATAACCACTACAAGCAAATCAAAACTCCACTTTATATTTTAATAAATGCGTAGATATCCACCACTCTATAACTGAATAACCAATAAACAATAGAAACAGTAGAGACTTATAGTCCGTAGGTAATGTTAAATCCATAAATATGACCAGGATAAAGGAAAACAACAAATACATGATACAAAAATTTATTGACATATATAAAGTATAGAAATACAGAGATACATAAGAAAATCATTGTTCTAAACATTAATTATTACAACTATTAAATAGTCTACAACAATTCAATAACTGAAATAAAAGTTAATCTTAAAATTAACTCAAATTAAGAAAGGTAACAAAGGGCACCAGAGGATTTTCGGACGATCCTACGAACCGTTTTATGTGGTGAAAATTACCTCAGATATAAATTGTTTATGTATCACCATATAATTCTAAAATTTACAAATATTTAATATGATGTATAAATTGTTAAAAAAATATACTTTAAATTTATACATTTGCAAAATTACTCCTAATCCTAGAATAGTTTTAATATTCTTAATGATACTCCTTATGAAGGATACCAATTCTTACACGAATTTAATTTGCTAAGTTCTCACTTATACAGGAATATGCTCTTTCAGAGGCTTTGAAACCAAAGTTGATATTCAGCGCAATAGTACAATCTAGATTTGAGCTTCTAAACATTAACGTCGGTGTAAAAAAAATATTAAAATTTATCAGTGAATCAGATATCTTTTTTTATACAATGTTACAATTTTACAAAATATCATATTTATATTCTTCTCAATTTTATTTCAATGTGGATGGATATATATCATTTACCTTTACGGCCGTACTTTTAGTGCTTTCTACACGCCGGGCAATACCAACTGCCCGCAGGTACTTTAACTATGCCAACACACTCGAAGTGGTACCATTGCAGTTTACAATTCGGCCCATCACAACCGATCATGGGCGAATCAGTTATTTTAGCACAGAAACAATATGTCTCTGTGGTTTCAATTTGACTCTCGTCGATAGGCAAAACGTGACATATATGGGCGGCATACGCCCACTGTTTCAATAAACATTTATTGCAGCTAACACTCTCTGTGCCGTGACGCCAGTACAAATGTTCCAGTAACTGTTTATAATCATAATAGATCATGGCACATCTACCACAAGTGTACGCAACGTTGTTCAAACAATCTGACATATCCATTGCAATCACAGTAGACACAATCACTTGTAACGACACTCGAAATGCAAATGAAATATTTTTTAAAGGGGTGGTTGATTTATACCTGGACTCCCGAGTGCTAATTACGTACAAACTGTACAATTCAGTGATCCTTTCAATAAAGCGATAAGTGACCGCTACTTAAGTAATCACTTCTAAACTAAACTTACAAACAATAGGTACTATTAACAAATGTTATCTCAGGACTATAGATAGTAAACATATTAACAAAAAAGATTACATAATTTTAGTACTTTTTACGATAATTAATGAATGAAATAAAATTAATTATTATCATCGAAAAAAGATTCCGTATACTAAATACATATTAATAAAACATTGCTTATTTATTTATATATTAATAGGTATGTAGGTCTCGTTGATGATTTTACTCCAAATAACAAAGATGCCTCGATGTCTGGAAAACGCCGTCAATTTTAGTAGGATATGCCGATATCCAAACAATAACACGGTACAAGCAAATGGGTTTGAAATTTGTCAATTAAATAAATTAATACATACTTTTTAAACTGTATATATAATTCGAAAAGTAAAGAATAGGAATACAAACACAAAAACTTCACAGACCAATTTAATAGCATTAAGCTAATTCAAATTAAGTTTGCTTTGTCTAGAAGGTTGTAAAAGTAGGGAACCATTTTTTAAATGATTAGACAATACTGCGAAAAAGTACCTGGATGCACAATTCTGGATGAATTGGGTAATAAAGTATCCGTAAGATTATGATAAGCCGATTAATAATAATAATTTGAAAGCATTTTTTGTTAAACAAATACATTAAAACGTATAAGAATCGCGAAGGCACCACTGACAACGTTTTTCGGCTATAACGAACACCTGAAACAATTTCTGAAGCTTCATACAATTTCTCTTATTTGATGTAATATGTTACTAGGCAAGCTCTATCCAGCTTGTATATTGCGGGTCTAATTATTAAATCTTTTACTTCTTATAATGGAGTTCCCGGATAAACTACATGGGTATGTACGTACGTGTATGGGCATTTCCGTGTAACTTGTATACGGACTTTAGAGTCAAACGATATATGATATGCTAGTTTTGTATATTTATATAGATCGTTGTTGTAAATACAACCATTTCTTAAAGTTAGATATACCATGTCATCCTTTTTAGGAGTATTCGCTAGGTTGAAATAAAACATCTTTAATGGATTTAACCGAACTAATTATCTTTTTATGAAACTTTGACACATTTAGAAATTCATTGTATATTGTCTATGTGAGCAGTGTTTGCCTAGTGGCTTCAGCGTGCGACTCTCATCCCTAAGATCGTAGGTTCAATCCCCCGCTGTGCACCAATAGGCTTCCTTTCTATGTGCGCATTTAACATTCGCTCGAACGGTGAAGGAAAACATTTTGAGGAAACCGGCTTGCCTTAGACCCAAAAAGTCGACGACGTGCGTCAGGCACAAATGGCTAATCACCTACTTGCCTATTCAATTAACTAATGATCATGAAATATATACAGAAATCTGAGACCCAGACCCAAAAAGGTTATAGGACCTAAAAAGGGCCTGTAGTGCCATTAATTTATTTTATTTTTATTTTTAATATCCATACGAATATTGTATTATTTGTTTGGAAAAAATATTCGATGATTACCGCGTGATTACCAAATCTAGTTAAGTTTAGTTTAGATTACACCGTACTACGACTAACTTAAGATATGTTTTTAGGTTGGATATATTGCAAATAAATAAAAATTAGATTATTAGATCTTCAATTTAATTAGTGCATTGTCATTGTCTTTGATATTATTTAAATTTATACACATTATATGTGCAATGAGACATTATTTAACATTAATATCTAGCCTTACTTAACACTAATAAGTAATTAAAGTCTAACTTCAGTTAAGAAAGTTTACAATTACATTACTTACTCGTGTCCATTAAGAGAAAGACACTCTGTTTTGCACTGCCCGCACGTATCACCACGCTGTATCCTAAAAATAGCTACGCAATGGCGTTCAAACTATTTAATCACTTTCCTAGAAGTTATAGATCTGTACCGTATAATGTTTTCAAAGAGAATAGATTTTTAGAGGTAAAGTTACGAGGGTTGTACATTTTTGAGATACTGAATTATATATTATTATGTTTTAACATTTAGATGCTGATTGTAATTTTATGTACCACTTTTATACGTAATAAAATTATGAAATATATAAAGTGTTTATTTTAATTTGTCGTTAATTGAACTGCTTGATTTGCTTCCGAGCTGTCCCGTTACATCTTATACAGGCTCTAGAAGAAAATTAATTGAATATAACTTACCAACCGATTTAAACTTGGCGACCAGACAACCAAGGTTTATACCTATTTTAACACTTCAATAAGATAACCTTTAAGTATATTATTATACTATACAATAGAATTTCTGCAAATTCGTAGATTATTAACATACTTTTATTTTTGTACGATAATGTTCACAAAAGAGAGAGCAACTTTACATGAATTACAATCTTGCAATGTTTAGCAACTCAAAAGGTTTACATCTATTTAGGCGTCTTGCGTTCTGTTGAAAATTGGAATAAATATGGATTGTCTCAGCATTATCATGGTTGTGTAACCTGTTTAACGGGGCTTAGGCACACCGTTTCGCCGTATTTAGAACTGTATTTTCCTGGTAGATAGTTTCATTTTTAATAGACCATGGTGCATTGACAATTTTCAGAAGAACCTTGATCTGAAACCGTTGTATTATTTTTAATATTTTCTTACTGCAATAATGCCTACCTTTTTGCAGTGTCATCAGCAGATGTGGCTACAGTACTGTTTTGGGGTTGTGGTATCATATGTATATGAGGTTCGGCCCTATTACACTTCCTTGTGATACTCGAGCATTAATTTTCATCATTTGTGAGTATGAATCTTCGTATCTCACCCTGAACATTCGGTTTTCTATGAATGAGGCCCTCGATTTGTGCCACTTAATATTTGTTGTTTCCTTTTTTTTAGGCACACTATTTCTGTATGATAGTATTTAATCCACTTTCTTTGTTATATTTGGTGTTATTCTTAACTATCGTTTGTATATAGCTAATATAAGATTTTCAGTTTCTCGGTCTATATGTTTATTGGTACTCTTAGATTAATGTTATTATCTTAATCAATTTGAAAGCCCTTCAATTGTTTTTCTTGATATAAAAATAATTATTAATTTCCTTTTTACGATCTGCTCTCTTAGATTTAATTTGAAATTGAAAATCAGAGTTCTAAAGCTGTAAATTTTCAAGTTAGTAGGCACTTGAAAGATATCATTTTTTTTTCATATAAAATTAATTTCCAATCTCCCTCATAAATTATTGAGCTATTTTCTCGATCAGAGGCTTCGATACAAAAGTTTTATATCAGCGCAACAGTATAGTGTATTTGTAATTTTACCTTACCAACATTAATATCAGGTTTGCTGCTTCTGTGAATAGTAAGTTAAGTTATTTTGTGCTAAGAGTTACTATAGTTGTTAATGCTATTATTATTCCCAGATAATATGACTCCAAACCTTTAAGCCCCGCGCCCCCCCCCCCCCTCCTGAGGGCCCGGTGAGCCCAGCGTACCGCGAAACTTCGACATAAAGATTTAGCTGAAAACTAAGTGTAATACTCAGTATTACAAAGCAATTTAACCATTCACAGTATGGCAATTACGTAGTCCGTAGTACGGAGATATAGTTTACTTTCTATATTTCAGGAAAAGTGAAGGCCCACTCCAAATTCTGTCATTTGTTTCTCATCTTCGATACTTTCCAATCTTTTCCCGCTATATCTTTTATTTCATTTTCAAAGGTTTCCCGTGGGCACTTTCTCATTTCTTTTTTCTCTAGACCAATCAAGAGTATTTTTGACCCATCTGTCATCATGAAACGCGGGTATTGAAACCAGCTCTTTTCCATTTTAACTTTTTAGAATGTACGAGTATTACAACGTTTTTATGTTTGTTAGGCTTTGTATTGCGCAGTGTTATTTTGTCTTTAATTTCAACCTAAGAACAGAACGCTCCATAGTCTTATGCCACACTCCAATATTATATATTGCCTTATGAAAAATGTACCTTTGGCATCCATATCATAGTCATACAAGTATAAATTTACCAGCACCGGAAAAATAAAACCCAAATAAAATTGACTAATCGGAACTAGCTTATAGTTATGAATTGTGTTATAATCTTCACGCGACGTAAAACTAAAAGGTCCTCAAAATGTAGGTAAACTTGTCAGAAAAGTTAGATTCTTCAAGTATATCGTGTCCCAAATAAACCAATTTTTGTGGATTCAACGAAGCTATATTGTGATTATTAGTTAGTTTTATGTTCACCTGATCTACTTGTACAACAGTAAACATTTTTTATTAAAAAAATTACCCTCTTTATTTTCTAATTCAGGGAAAAAACAATAGCCTTATTTATAAGGCCTGTACGCTTGTGATTAACAATTTCATCTAAAAGGTTCCATTAAATTTAACCTACTTACAATTTGAGACCAGCGAGAAACTAAAGGTGTATACATTTTTTTATCTAACTTTTCATTTCATTCAGAAATTTAACGCACAATAGAGTGTAGCTTATCCGAATTATATCAAACTAAATATTAGGGGGTTTCATGGAAGGCTTTTTGTGACTTTTCAACAAACATCATATTTTTTAACATTTATCTTAACGCAGAGGCAAAACCACCTGGCTGTACATAACCACTACAAGCAAATCAAAACTCCACTTTATATTTTAATAAATGCGTAGATATCCACCTCTTATAACTGAATAACCAATAAACAATAGAAACAGTAGAGACTTATAGTCCGTAGGTAATGTTAAATCCATAAATATGACCAGGATAAAGGAAAACAACAAATACATGATACAAAAATTTATTGACATATATAAAGTATAGAAATACAGAGATACATAAGAAAATCATTGTTCTAAACATTAATTATTACAACTATTAAATAGTCTACAACAATTCAATAACTGAAATAAAAGTTAATCTTAAAATTAACTCAAATTAAGAAAGGTAACAAAGGGCACCAGAGGATTTTCGGACGATCCTACCGAACCGTTTTATGTGGTGAAAATTACCTCAGATATAAATTGTTTATGTATCACCATATAATTCTAAAATTTACAAATATTTAATATGATGTATAAATTGTTAAAAAAAATATACTTTTAATTTATACATTTGCAAAGTTACTCCTAATCCTAGAATAGTTAGGATACCAATTCTTACACGAATTTAATT
Organism: Pieris brassicae; assembly: GCF_905147105.1. Taxonomy (NCBI): domain Eukaryota; kingdom Metazoa; phylum Arthropoda; class Insecta; order Lepidoptera; family Pieridae; genus Pieris; species Pieris brassicae. The sequence goes on from NC_059670.1 coordinate 4,190,102, forward strand.
TGCTAAGTTCTCACTTATACAGCAATATGCTCTTTCAGAGGCTTTGAAACCAAAGTTGATATTCAGCGTAATAGTACAATCTAGATTTGAGCTTCTAAACATTAACGTCGGTGTTGCCAGTACAGTAAAAAAAATATTAAAATTTATCAGTGAATCAGATATCTTTTTATACAATGTTACAATTTTACAAAACATCATATTTATATTCTTCTCAATTTTATTTCAATGTGGATGGATATATATCATTTACCTTTACGGCCGTACTTTTAGTGCTTTCTACACGCCGGGCAATACCAACTGCCCGCAGGTACTTTAACTATGCCAACACACTCGAAGTGGTACCATTGCAGTTTACAATTCGGCCCATCACAACCGATCATGGGCGAATCAGTTATTTTAGCACAGAAACAATATGTCTCTGTAGTTTCAATTTGACTCTCGTCGATCGGCAAAACGTGACATATATGGGCGGCATACGCCCACTGTTTCAATAAACATTTATTGCAGCTAACACTCTCTGTGCCGTGACGCCAGTACAAATGTTCCAGTAACTGTTTATAATCATAATAGATCATGGCACATCTACCACAAGTGTACGCAACGTTGTTCAAGCAATCTGACATATCCATTGCAATCACAGTAGACACAATCACTTGTAACGACACTCGAAATGCAAATGAAATATTTTTTAAAGGGGTGGTTGATTTATACCTGGACTCCCGAGTGCTAATTACGTACAAACTGTACAATTCAGTGATCCTTTCAATAAAGCGATAAGTGACCGCTACTTAAGTAATCACTTCTAAACTAAACTTACAATCAATAGGTACTATTAACAAATGTTATCTCAGGACTATAGATAGTAAACATATTAACAAAAAAGATTACATAATTTTAGTACTTTTTACGATAATTAATGGATGAAATAAAATGAATTATTATCATGGAAAAAATATTCCGTATACTAAATACATATTAATAAAACATTGCTTATTTATTTATATATTAATAGGTATGTAGGTCTCGTTGATGATTTTACTCCAAATAACAAAGATGCCTCTCTGGAGGATCGATGTCTGGAAAACGCCGTCAATTTTAGTAGGATATGCCGATATCCAAACAATAACACGGTACAAGCAAATGGGTTTGAAATTTGTCAATTAAATAAATTAATACATACTTTTTCAACTGTATATATAATTCGAAAAGTAAAGAATAGGAATACAAACACAAAAACTTCACAGACCAATTTAATAGCACTAAGCTAATTCAAATTAAGTTTGCTTAGTCTAGAAGGTTGTAAAAGTAGGGAACCATTTTTTAAAGGATTAGACAATACTGCGAAAAAGTACCTGGATGCACAATTCTGGACGAATTGGGTAATTAAGTATCTACAAGTTTATGATAAGCCCATTTATAATTTGAAAGAATTTTTTATTAAACAAATACATTAAAACGTATAAGAATCGCGAAGGCACCACTGACAACGTTTTTCGGCTATATCGATCACCTGAAACATAATTTCTGAAGCTCTATCCAGCTTGTATAATGCGGGTCTAATTATTTAATCTTTTACTTCTTATAATGGAGTTCCCGGATAAACTACATGGGTATGTACGTACGTGTATGGGCATTTCCGTGTAACTTGTATACGGACTTTAGAGTCAAACGATATATGATATGCTAGTTTTGTATATTTATATAGATCGTTGTTGTAAATACAACCATTTCTTAAAGTTAGATATACCATGTAATCCTTTTTAGGAGTATTCGCTAGGTTGAAATAAAACATCTTTAATGGATTTAACCAAACTAATTATCTTTTTATGAAACTTTGACACATTTAGAAATTCATTGTATATTGTCTATGTGAGCAGTGTTGGCCTAGTTGGCTTCAGCGTGCGACTCTCATCACTACGATCGTAGGTTCAATCCCCCGCTGTGCACCAATAGGCTTCCTTTCTATGTGTGCATTTAACATTCGCTCGAACGGTGAAGGAAACCATTTTGAGGATACCGGCTTGCCTTAGACCCAAAAAGTCGACGACGTGCGTCAGGCACAGATGGCTAATCACCTACTTGCCTATTCAATTAACTAATGATCATGAAATATATACAGAAATCTGAGACCCAGATCCAAAAAGGTTATAGGACCTAAAAAGGCCCTGTAGTGCTATTGATTTATTTTTTATTTTTAATTACCATACGAATATTGTATTATTTGTTTGGGAAAAAATATTCGATGATGACCGCGTGATTACCAAATCTAGTTAAGTTTAGTTTAGATTACACCGTACTACGACTAACTTAAGATATGTTTTTAGGTTGGATATATTGCAAATAAATAAAAATTAGATTATTAGATCTTCAATTTAATTAGTGCATTGTCATTGTCTTTGATATTATTTAAATTTATACTCATTATATGTGCAATGAGACATTATTTAACATTAATATCTAGCCTTACTTAACACTAATAAGTAATTAAAGTCTAACTTCAGTCACTTAATAGGATCTGTTACATAAGAAAGTGTACAATTACATTACTTACAGTGTCTATTAAGAGAAAGACACTCTGTTTTGCACTGCCCGCATGTATTACCACGCTGTATCCTAAAAATAGCTACGCAATGGCGTTCAAACTATTAAATCGCTTTCGCTTTTTAGAAGTTATAGTTCTGTACAATGTTTTCAAAGAGAATTGATTTTTAGAGGTAAAGATACGAGGGTTGTACATTTTTGATATACTGAAATATATATTATTATGTTTTAACATTTAGATGCTGATTGTAATTTTATGTACCACTTTTATACGTAATAAAATTATGAAATATATAAAGTAATTTGTCGTTAATTGAACTGCTAGATTTGCTTCCGAGCTGTCCCGTTACATCTTATACAGGCTCTAGGGGCATGATGAATTTTTTAAGCTTCCTAAGGAAATCATATGTGATAGTAGCTCATAAACTACGCCAGTTAAAAACGAAAATATTTCAGTTAAACTCTATTGATTTTTCATTAACCAAAAATACATTGAATATAACTTACCTTTACCTTACCAACATTAATATCAGGTTTGCTGCTCCTGTAACTAGTAAGTTAAGTTATTTTGCGCTAAGAGTTATTGTAGTTGTTAATGCTATTATTACTCCCAGATAATATGACTCCAAACCTTTAAGACCTGAGGGCCGGTTGAGCCCAGCGTACCGCGAAACTTCGACATAGTGTAATACTCAGTATGACAAAGCAATTTAACAATTCACAGTATGGCAATTACGTAGTCCGTAGTATGGAGATATAGTTTACTTTCTATATTTCAGGAAAAGTGAAGGCCCCCTCTAAATTCTTTCATTTGTTTCTCATCTGCAATACTTTCCAATCTTTTCCCGCTATTCTTTTATTTCATTTTCAAAGGTTTTCCGTGGGCACTTTCTCATTTCTTTTTTCTCTGGACCAATCAAGAGTATTTTTGACCCATCAGTCATCATGAAACGCGGGTATTGAAACCAGCTCTTTTCCATTTTAACTTTTTAGAATGTACGAGTATTACAACGTTTTTATGTTTGTTAGGCTTTGTATTGCGCAGTGTTATTTTGTCTTTAATTTCAACCTAAGAACAGAACGCTCCATAGTCTTATGCCACACTCCAATATTATATATTGCCTTATGAAAAATGTACCTTTGGCATCCATATCATAGTCATACAAGTATAAATTTACCAGCACCGGAAAAATAAAACCCAAATAAAATTGACTAATCGGAACTAGCTTATAGTTATGAATTGTGTTATAATCTTCACGCGACGTAAAACTAAAAGGTCCTCAAAATGTAGGTAAACTTGTCAGAAAAGTTACATTCTTCAAGTATATCGTGTCCCAAATAAACCAATTTTTGTGGATTCAACGAAGCTATATTGTGATTATTAGTTAGTTTTAAGTTCACCTGATCTACTTGTACAACAGTAAACATTTTTTATTAAAAAAATTACCCTCTTTATTTTCTAATTCAGGGAAAAAACAATAGCCTTATTTATAAGGCCTGTACGCTTGTGATTAACAATTTCATCTAAAAGGTTCCATTAAATTTAACCTACTTACAATTTGAGACCAGCGAGAAACTAAAGGTGTATACATTTTTTTATCTAACTTTTCATTTCATTCAGAAATTTAACGCACAATAGAGTGTAGCTTATCCGAATTATATCAAACTAAATATTAGGGGGTTTCATGCTAGGCTTTTTGTGACTTTTCAACAAACATCATATTTTTTAACATTTATCTTAACGCAGAGGCAAAACCACCTGGCTGTACATAACCACTACAAGCAAATCAAAACTCCACTTTATATTTTAATAAATGCGTAGATATCCACCACTCTATAACTGAATAACCAATAAACAATAGAAACAGTAGAGACTTATAGTCCGTAGGTAATGTTAAATCCATAAATATGACCAGGATAAAGGAAAACAACAAATACATGATACAAAAATTTATTGACATATATAAAGTATAGAAATACAGAGATACATAAGAAAATCATTGTTCTAAACATTAATTATTACAACTATTAAATAGTCTACAACAATTCAATAACTGAAATAAAAGTTAATCTTAAAATTAACTCAAATTAAGAAAGGTAACAAAGGGCACCAGAAGATTTTCGGACGATCCTACCGAACCGTTTTATGTGGTGAAAATTACCTCAGATATAAATTGTTTATGTATCACCATATAATTCTAAAATTTACAAATATTTAATATGATGTATAAATTGTTAAAAAAAATATACTTTAAATTTATACATTTGCAAAGTTACTCCTAATCCTAGAATAGTTAGGATACCAATTCTTACACGAATTTAATTTGCTAAGTTCTCACTTATACAGCAATATGCTCTTTCAGAGGCTTTGAAACCAAAGTTGATATTCAGCGTAATAGTACAATCTAGATTTGAGCTTCTAAACATTAACGTCGGTGTTGCCAGTACAGTAAAAAAAATATTAAAATTTATCAGTGAATCAGATATCTTTTTATACAATGTTACAATTTTACAAAACATCATATTTATATTCTTCTCAATTTTATTTCAATGTGGATGGATATATATCATTTACCTTTACGGCCGTACTTTTAGTGCTTTCTACACGCCGGGCAATACCAACTGCCCGCAGGTACTTTAACTATGCCAACACACTCAAAATGGTACCACTGTAGTTCACAGTTCTCCCCATCACAACCAATCATGGGAGAATCACTTTCTTTAGCACAGAAACAATATGTCTGTGTGGTTTCAATTTGACTCTCGTCGATCGGCAAAACGTGACATATATGGGCGGCATACGCCCACTGTTTCAATAAACATTTATTGCAGCTAATACTCTCTGTGCCGTGACGCCAGTACAAATGTTCCAGTAACTGTTTATAATCATAATAGATCATGGCACATCTACCACAAGTGTACGCAACGTTGTTCAAACAATCTGACATATCCATTGCAATCACAGTAGACACAATCACTTGTAACGACACTCGAAATGCAAATGAAATATTTTTTAAAGGGGTGGTTGATTTATACCTGGACTCCCGAGTGCTAATTACGTACAAACTGTACAATTCAGTGATCCTTTCAATAAAGCGATAAGTGACCGCTACTTAAGTAATCACTTCTAAACTAAACTTACAAACAATAGGTACTATTAACAAATGTTATCTCAGGACTATAGATAGTAAACATATTAACAAAAAAGATTACATAATTTTAGTACTTTTTACGATAATTAATGAATGAAATAAAATGAATTATTATCATCGAAAAAAGATTCCGTATACTAAATACATATTAATAAAACATTGCTTATTTATTTAAATATTAATAGGTATGTAGGTCTCGTTGATGATTTTACTCCAAATAACAAAGATGCCTCTCTGGAGGATCGATGTCTGGAAAACGCCGTCAATTTTAGTAGGATATGCCGATATCCAAACAATAACACGGTACAAGCAAATGGGTTTGAAATTTGTCAATTAAATAAATTAATACATACTTTTTAAACTGTATATATAATTCGAAAAGTAAAGAATAGGAATACAAACACAAAAACTTCACAGACCAATTTAATAACATTAAGCTAATTCAAATTAAGTTTGCTTAGTCTAGAAGGTTGTAAAAGTAGGGAACCATTTTTTAAATGATTAGACAATACTGCGAAAAAGTACCTGGATGCACAATTCTGGATGAATTGGGTAATAAAGTATCCGTAAGATTATGATAAGCCGATTAATAATAATAATTTGAAAGCATTTTTTGTTAAACAAATACATTAAAACGTATAAGAATCGCGAAGGCACCACTGACAACGTTTTTCGGCTATAACGAACACCTGAAACATAATTTCTGAAGGTTTATACAATTTCTCTTATTTGATGTAATATGTTACTTGGCAAGCTCTATCCAGCTTGTATATTGCGGGTCTTGTAATACAGTTACAAAAAGTTTACAGACCAATTTAATAGCACTAAGCTAATTCAAATTAAGTTTGCTTAGTCTAGAAGGTTGTAAAAGTAGGGAACCATTTTTTAAAGGATTAGACAATACTGCGAAAAAGTACCTGGATGCACAATTCTGGACGAATTGGGTAATTAAGTATTTACAAGTTTATGATAAGCCGATTTATAATTTGAAAGCATTTTTTATTAAACAAATACATTAAAACGTATAAGAATCGCGAAGGCACCACTGACAACGTTTTTCGGCTATAACGAACACCTGAAACATAATTTCTGAAGCTCTATCCAGCTTGTATAATGCGGGTCTAATTATTTAATCTTTTACTTCTTATAATGGAGTTCCCGGATAAACTACATGGGTATGTACGTACGTGTATGGGCATTTCCGTGTAACTTGTATACGGACTTTAGAGTCAAACGATATATGATATGCTAGTTTTGTATATTTATATAGATCGTTGTTGTAAATACAACCATTTCTTAAAGTTAGATATACCATGTCATCCTTTTTAGGAGTATTCGCTAGGTTGAAATAAAACATCTTTAATGGATTTAACCAAACTAATTATCTTTTTATGAAACTTTGACACATTTAGAAATTCATTGTATATTGTCTATGTGAGCAGTGTTGGCCTAGTTGGCTTCAGCGTGCGACTCTCATCACTACGATCGTAGGTTCAATCCCCCGCTGTGCACCAATAGGCTTCCTTTCTATGTGTGCATTTAACATTCGCTCGAACGGTGAAGGAAACCATTTTGAGGATACCGGCTTGCCTTAGACCCAAAAAGTCGACGACGTGCGTCAGGCACAGATGGCTAATCACCTACTTGCCTATTCAATTAACTAATGATCATGAAATATATACAGAAATCTGAGACCCAGATCCAAAAAGGTTATAGGACCTAAAAAGGCCCTGTAGTGCTATTGATTTATTTTTTATTTTTAATTACCATACGAATATTGTATTATTTGTTTGGGAAAAAATATTCGATGATGACCGCGTGATTACCAAATCTAGTTAAGTTTAGTTTAGATTACACCGTACTACGACTAACTTAAGATATGTTTTTAGGTTGGATATATTGCAAATAAATAAAAATTAGATTATTAGATCTTCAATTTAATTAGTGCATTGTCATTGTCTTTGATATTATTTAAATTTATACTCATTATATGTGCAATGAGACATTATTTAACATTAATATCTAGCCTTACTTAACACTAATAAGTAATTAAAGTCTAACTTAAGTTATTAAATAGGATCTTGAACGTAAGAAAGTGTACAATTACATTACTTACAGTGTCTATTAAGAGAAAGACACTCTGTTTTGCACTGCCCGCATGTATTACCACGCTGTATCCTAAAAATAGCTACGCAATGGCGTTCAAACTATTAAATCGCTTTCGCTTTTTAGAAGTTATAGTTCTGTACAATGTTTTCAAAGAGAATTGATTTTTAGAGGTAAAGATACGAGGGTTGTACATTTTTGATATACTGAAATATATATTATTATGTTTTAACATTTAGATGCTGATTGTAATTTTATGTACCACTTTTGTACGTAATAAAATTATGAAATATATAAAGTGTTTATTTTAATTTGTCGTTAATTGAACTGCTTGATTTGCTTCCGAGCTGTCCCGTTACATCTTATACAGGCTCTAGGGGCATGATGAATTTTTTAAACTTTCTAAGGAAATCATATGTGATAGTAGCTCATGAACTACGCCGGTTAAAAACCGAAAATATTTCAGTTAAACTCTATTGATTTTTCATTAACCAAAAATACATTGAATATAACTTACCAACCGATTTAAACTTGGCGACCAGACAACCAAGGTTTATACCTATTTTAACACTTCAATAAGATAACCTTTATGTATATTCGCAGATTATTAACATACTTTTATTTTTGTACGATAATGTTCACAAAAGAGAGAGCAACTTTACATGAATTACAATCTTGCAATGTTTAGCAACTCAAAAGGTTTACATCTATTTAGGCGTCTTGCGTTCTGTTGAAAATTTGAATAAATATGGATTGTCTCAGCATTGTCATTGTTGTGTAACCTGCTTAACTGGGCTTAGGCACACTGTTTCACCGTATTTAGAACTGTATCTTCCTTCATTTTTATAGACCATGTAAATGTGGCTACAGTACTGTTTTGGGGTTGTGGTATCATATGTATATAAGGTTCGGCCATATTACACTTCCTTGTAATACTCGAGCATTAATTTTCATCATTTGTGAGTATGAATCTTCGTATCTCACCCTGAACATTTGGCTTTCTATGAATGAGGCCCTCGATTTGTGCCACTTAATATTTTGTTTCCTTTTTTTTAGGCACATTATTTCTGTGTGATAGTATTTAATCCACTTTCTTTGTTATATTTGGTGTTATTCTTAACTATCGTTTGTATATAGCTAATATAAGATTTTCAGTTTCTCGGTCTATATGTTTATTGGTACTCTTAGATTAATGTTATTATCTTAATCAATTTGAAAGCCCTTCAATTGGTTTTCTTGATATAAAAATAATTATTAATTTCCTTGTGTGTGTTATTTTGTCTTTAATTTAAACCTAAGAACAGAACGCTCCATAGTCTTATGCCACACTCCAATATTATATATTGCCTTATGAAAAATGTACCTTTGGCATCCATATCATAGTCATACAAGTATAAATTTACCAGCACCGGAAAAATAAAACCCAAATAAAATTGACTAATCGGCACTAGCTTATAGTTATGAATTGTGTTATAATCTTCACGCGACGTAAAACTAAAAGGTCCTCAAAATGTAGGTAAACTTGTCAGAAAAGTTAGATTCTTCAAGTATATCGTGTCCCAAATAAACCAATTTTTGTGGATTCAACGAAGCTATATTGTGATTATTAGTTAGTTTTATGTTCACCTGATCTACTTGTACAACAGTAAACATTTTTTATTAAAAAAATTACCCTCCTTATTTTCTAATTCAGGGAAAAAACAATAGCCTTATTTATAAGGCCTGTACGCTTGTGATTGACAATTTCATCTAAAAGGTTCCATTAAATTTAACCTACTTACAATTTGAGACCAGCGAGAAACTAAAGGTGTATATATTTTTTTATCTAACTTTTCATTTCATTCAGAAATTTAACGCACAATAGATTGTAGCTTATCCGAATAATATCAACCTAAATATTAGGGGGTTTCATGCAAGGCTTTTTGTGACTTTTCAACAAACATCATATTTTTTAACATTTATCTTAACGCAGAGGTAAAACCACCTGGCTGTACATAACCACTACAAGCAAATCAAAACTCCACTTTATATTTTAATAAATGCGTAGATATCCACCACTCTATAACTGAATAACCAATAAACAATAGAAACAGTAGAGACTTATAGTCCGTAGGTAATGTTAAATCCATAAATATGACCAGGATAAAGCAAAACAACAAATACATGATACAAAAATTTATTGACATATATAAAGTATAGAAATACAGAGATACATAAGAAAATCATTGTTCTAAACATTAATTATTACAACTATTAAATAGTCTACAACAATTCAATAACTGAAATAAAAGTTAATCTTAAAATTAACTCAAATTAAGAAAGATAACAAAGGGCACCAGAGGATTTTCGGACGATCCTACCGAACCGTTTTATGTGGTGAAAATTACCTCAGATATAAATTGTTTATGTATCACCATATAATTCTAAAATTTACAAATATTTAATATGATGTATAAATTGTTAAAAAAAATATACTTTAAATTTATACATTTGCAAAGTTACTCCTAATCCTAGAATAGTTAGGATACCAATTCTTACACGAATTTAATTTGCTAAGTTCTCACTTATACAGCAATATGCTCTTTCAGAGGCTTTGAAACCAAAGTTGATATTCAGCGCAATAGTACAATCTAGATTTGAGCTTCTAAACATTAACGTCGGTGTTGCCAGTACAGTAAAAAAAATATTAAAATTTATCAGTGAATCAGATATCTTTTTATACAATGTTACAATTTTACAAAACATCATATTTATATTCTTCTCAATTTTATTTCAATGTGGATGGATATATATCATTTACCTTTACGGCCGTACTTTTAGTGCTTTCTACACGCCGGGCAATACCAACTGCCCGCAGGTACTTTAACTATGCCAACACACTCGAAATGGTACCACTGTAGTTCACAGTTCTCCCCATCACAACCAATCATGGGAGAATCACTTTCTTTAGCACAGAAACAATATGTCTGTGTGGTTTCAATTTGACTCTCGTCGATCGGCAAAACGTGACATATATGGGCGGCATACGCCCACCGTTTCAATAAACATTTATTGCAGCTAACACTCTCTGTGCCGTGACGCCAGTACAAATGTTCCAGTAACTGTTTATAATCATAATAGATCATGGCACATCTACCACAAGTGTACGCAACGTTGTTCAAACAATCTGACATATCCATTGCAATCACAGTAGACACAATCACTTGTAACGACACTCGAAATGCAAATGAAATATTTTTTAAAGGGGTGGTTGATTTATACCTGGACTCCCGAGTGCTAATTACGTACAAACTGTACAATTCAGTGATCCTTTCAATAAAGCGATAAGTGACCGCTACTTAAGTAATCACTTCTAAACTAAACTTACAAACAATAGGTACTATTAACAAATGTTATCTCAGGACTATAGATAGTAAACATATTAACAAAAAAGATTACATAATTTTAGTACTTTTTACGATAATTAATGAATGAAATAAAATGAATTATTATCATCGAAAAAAGATTCCGTATACTAAATACATATTAATAAAACATTGCTTATTTATTTAAATATTAATAGGTATGTAGGTCTCGTTGATGATTTTACTCCAAATAACAAAGATGCCTCTCTGGAGGATCGATGTCTGGAAAACGCCGTCAATTTTAGTAGGATATGCCGATATCCAAACAATAACACGGTACAAGCAAATGGGTTTGAAATTTGTCAAATAAATAAATTAATACATACTTTTTAAACTGTATATATAATTCGTAAAGTAAAGAATAGGAATACAAACACAAAAACTTCACAGACCAATTTAATAGCATTAAGCTAATTCAAATTAAGTTTGCTTAGTCTAGAAGGTTGTAAAAGTAGGGAACCATTTTTTAAATGATTAGACAATACTGCGAAAAAGTACCTGGATGCACAATTCTGGATGAATTGGGTAATAAAGTATCCGTAAGATTATGATAAGCCGATTAATAATAATAATTTGAAAGCATTTTTTGTTAAACAAATACATTAAAACGTATAAGAATCGCGAAGGCACCACTGACAACGTTTTTCGGCTATAACGAACACCTGAAACATAATTTCTGAAGGTTTATACAATTTCTCTTATTTGATGTAATATGTTACTTGGCAAGCTCTATCCAGCTTGTATATTGCGGGTCTTGTAATACAGTTACAAAAAGTTTACAGACCAATTTAATAGCACTAAGCTAATTCAAATTAAGTTTGCTTAGTCTAGAAGGTTGTGAAAAGTAGGGAACCATTTTTTAAAGGATTAGACAATACTGCGAAAAAGTACCTGGATGCACAATTCTGGACGAATTGGGTAATTAAGTATTTACAAGTTTATGATAAGCCAATTTATAATTTGAAAGCATTTTTTATTAAACAAATACATTAAAACGTATAAGAATCGCGAAGGCACCACTGACAACGTTTTTCGGCTATAACGAACACCTGAAACATAATTTCTGAAGCTCTATCCAGCTTGTATAATGCGGGTCTAATTATTTAATCTTTTACTTCTTATAATGGAGTTCCCGGATAAACTACATGGGTATGTACGTACGTGTATGGGCATTTCCGTGTAACTTGTATACGGACTTTAGAGTCAAACGATATATGATATGCTAGTTTTGTATATTTATATAGATCGTTGTTGTAAATACAACCATTTCTTAAAGTTAGATATACCATGTCATCCTTTTTAGGAGTATTCGCTAGGTTGAAATAAAACATCTTTAATGGATTTAACCAAACTAATTATCTTTTTATGAAACTTTGACACATTTAGAAATTCATTGTATATTGTCTATGTGAGCAGTGTTGGCCTAGTTGGCTTCAGCGTGCGACTCTCATCACTACGATCGTAGGTTCAATCCCCCGCTGTGCACCAATAGGCTTCCTTTCTATGTGTGCATTTAACATTCGCTCGAACGGTGAAGGAAACCATTTTGAGGATACCGGCTTGCCTTAGACCCAAAAAGTCGACGACGTGCGTCAGGCACAGATGGCTAATCACCTACTTGCCTATTCAATTAACTAATGATCATGAAATATATACAGAAATCTGAGACCCAGATCCAAAAAGGTTATAGGACCTAAAAAGGCCCTGTAGTGCTATTGATTTATTTTTTATTTTTAATTACCATACGAATATTGTATTATTTGTTTGGGAAAAAATATTCGATGATGACCGCGTGATTACCAAATCTAGTTAAGTTTAGTTTAGATTACACCGTACTACGACTAACTTAAGATATGTTTTTAGGTTGGATATATTGCAAATAAATAAAAATTAGATTATTAGATCTTCAATTTAATTAGTGCATTGTCATTGTCTTTGATATTATTTAAATTTATACTCATTATATGTGCAATGAGACATTATTTAACATTAATATCTAGCCTTACTTAACACTAATAAGTAATTAAAGTCTAACTTAAGTTATTAAATAGGATCTTGAACGTAAGAAAGTGTACAATTACATTACTTACAGTGTCTATTAAGAGAAAGACACTCTGTTTTGCACTGCCCGCATGTATTACCACGCTGTATCCTAAAAATAGCTACGCAATGGCGTTCAAACTATTAAATCGCTTTCGCTTTTTAGAAGTTATAGTTCTGTACAATGTTTTCAAAGAGAATTGATTTTTAGAGGTAAAGATACGAGGGTTGTACATTTTTGATATACTGAAATATATATTATTATGTTTTAACATTTAGATGCTGATTGTAATTTTATGTACCACTTTTATACGTAATAAAATTATGAAATATATAAAGTAATTTGTCGTTAATTGAACTGCTAGATTTGCTTCCGAGCTGTCCCGTTACATCTTATACAGGCTCTAGGGGCATGATGAATTTTTTAAGCTTCCTAAGGAAATCATATGTGATAGTAGCTCATAAACTACGCCAGTTAAAAACGAAAATATTTCAGTTAAACTCTATTGATTTTTCATTAACCAAAAATACATTGAATATAACTTACCTTTACCTTACCAACATTAATATCAGGTTTGCTGCTCCTGTAACTAGTAAGTTAAGTTATTTTGCGCTAAGAGTTATTGTAGTTGTTAATGCTATTATTACTCCCAGATAATATGACTCCAAACCTTTAAGACCTGAGGGCCGGTTGAGCCCAGCGTACCGCGAAACTTCGACATAGTGTAATACTCAGTATGACAAAGCAATTTAACAATTCACAGTATGGCAATTACGTAGTCCGTAGTATGGAGATATAGTTTACTTTCTATATTTCAGGAAAAGTGAAGGCCCCCTCCAAATTCTTTCATTTGTTTCTCATCTGCAATACTTTCCAATCTTTTCCCGCTATTATTTTATTTCATTTTCAAAGGTTTCCCGTGGGCACTTTCTCATTTCTTTTTTCTCTGGACCAATCAAGAGTATTTTTGACCCATCAGTCATCATGAAACGCGGGTATTGAAACCAGCTCTTTTCCATTTTAACTTTTTAGAATGTACGAGTATTACAACGTTTTTATGTTTGTTAGGCTTTGTATTGCGCAGTGTTATTTTGTCTTTAATTTCAACCTAAGAACAGAACGCTCCATAGTCTTATGCCACACTCCAATATTATATATTGCCTTATGAAAAATGTACCTTTGGCATCCATATCATAGTCATACAAGTATAAATTTACCAGCACCGGAAAAATAAAACCCAAATAAAATTGACTAATCGGCACTAGCTTATAGTTATGAATTGTGTTATAATCTTCACGCGACGTAAAACTAAAAGGTCCTCAAAATGTAGGTAAACTTGTCAGAAAAGTTAGATTCTTCAAGTATATCGTGTCCCAAATAAACCAATTTTTGTGGATTCAACGAAGCTATATTGTGATTATTAGTTAGTTTTATGTTCACCTGATCTACTTGTACAACAGTAAACATTTTTTATTAAAAAAATTACCCTCTTTATTTTCTAATTCAGGGAAAAAACAATAGCCTTATTTATAAGGCCTGTACGCTTGTGATTAACAATTTCATCTAAAAGGTTCCATTAAATTTAACCTACTTACAATTTGAGACCAGCGAGAAACTAAAGGTGTATACATTTTTTTATCTAACTTTTCATTTCATTCAGAAATTTAACGCACAATAGAGTGTAGCTTATCCGAATTATATCAAACTAAATATTAGGGGGTTTCATGCAAGGCTTTTTGTGACTTTTCAACAAACATCATATTTTTTAACATTTATCTTAACGCAGAGGCAAAACCACCTGGCTGTACATAACCACTACAAGCAAATCAAAACTCCACTTTATATTTTAATAAATGCGTAGATATCCACCACTCTATAACTGAATAACCAATAAACAATAGAAACAGTAGAGACTTATAGTCCGTAGGTAATGTTAAATCCATAAATATGACCAGGATAAAGGAAAACAACAAATACATGATACAAAAATTTATTGACATATATAAAGTATAGAAATACAGAGATACATAAGAAAATCATTGTTCTAAACATTAATTATTACAACTATTAAATAGTCTACAACAATTCAATAACTGAAATAAAAGTTAATCTTAAAATTAACTCAAATTAAGAAAGGTAACAAAGGGCACCAGAGGATTTTCGGACGATCCTACCGAACCGTTTTATGTGGTGAAAATTACCTCAGATATAAATTGTTTATGTATCACCATATAATTCTAAAATTTACAAATATTTAATATGATGTATAAATTGTTAAAAAAAATATACTTTAAATTTATACATTTGCAAAGTTACTCCTAATCCTAGAATAGTTAGGATACCAATTCTTACACGAATTTAATTTGCTAAGTTCTCACTTATACAGCAATATGCTCTTTCAGAGGCTTTGAAACCAAAGTTGATATTCAGCGCAATAGTACAATCTAGATTTGAGCTTCTAAACATTAACGTCGGTGTTGCCAGTACAGTAAAAAAAATATTAAAATTTATCAGTGAATCAGATATCTTTTTATACAATGTTACAATTTTACAAAACATCATATTTATATTCTTCTCAATTTTATTTCAATGTGGATGGATATATATCATTTACCTTTAGGGCCGTACTTTTAGTGCTTTCTACACGCCGGGCAATACCAACTGCCCGCAGGTACTTTAACTATGCCAACACACTCAAAATGGTACCACTGTAGTTCACAGTTCTCCCCATCACAACCAATCATGGGAGAATCACTTTCTTTAGCACAGAAACAATATGTCTGTGTGGTTTCAATTTGACTCTCGTCGATCGGCAAAACGTGACATATATGGGCGGCATACGCCCACTGTTTCAATAAACATTTATTGCAGCTAACACTCTCTGTGCCGTGACGCCAGTACAAATGTTCCAGTAACTGTTTATAATCATAATAGATCATGGCACATCTACCACAAGTGTACGCAACGTTGTTCAAACAATCTGACATATCCATTGCAATCACAGTAGACACAATCACTTGTAACGACACTCGAAATGCAAATGAAATATTTTTTAAAGGGGTGGTTGATTTATACCTGGACTCCCGAGTGCTAATTACGTACAAACTGTACAATTCAGTGATCCTTTCAATAAAGCGATAAGTGACCGCTACTTAAGTAATCACTTCTAAACTAAACTTACAAACAATAGGTACTATTAACAAATGTTATCTCAGGACTATAGATAGTAAACATATTAACAAAAAAGATTACATAATTTTAGTACTTTTTACGATAATTAATGAATGAAATAAAATTAATTATTATCATCGAAAAAAGATTCCGTATACTAAATACATATTAATAAAACATTGCTTATTTATTTAAATATTAATAGGTATGTAGGTCTCGTTGATGATTTTACTCCAAATAACAAAGATGCCTCGATGTCTGGAAAACGCCGTCAATTTTAGTAGGATATGCCGATATCCAAACAATAACACGGTACAAGCAAATGGGTTTGAAATTTGTCAATTAAATAAATTAATACATACTTTTTCAACTGTATATATAATTCGAAAAGTAAAGAATAGGAATACAAACACAAAAACTTCACAGACCAATTTAATAGCATTAAGCTAATTCAAATTAAGTTTGCTTAGTCTAGAAGGTTGTAAAAGTGGGGAACCATTTTTTAAATGATTAGACAATACTGCGAAAAAGTACCTGGATGCACAATTCTGGACGAATTAGGTAATTAAGTATCTACAAGTTTATGATAAGCCCATTTATAATTTGAAAGAATTTTTTATTAAACAAATACATTAAAACGTATAAGAATCGCGAAGGCACCACTGACAACGTTTTTCGGCTATAACGAACACCTGAAACATAATTTCTGAAGGTTTATACAATTTCTCTTATTTGATGTAATATGTTACTAGGCAAGCTCTATCCAGCTTGTATATTGCGGGTCTAATTATTAAATCTTTTACTTCTTATAATGGAGTTCCCGGATAAACTACATGGGTATGTACGTACGTGTATGGGCATTTCCGTGTAACTTGTATACGGACTTTAGAGTCAAACGATATATGATATGCTAGTTTTGTATATTTATATAGATCGTTGTTGTAAATACAACCATTTCTTAAAGTTAGATATACCATGTCATCCTTTTTAGGAGTATTCGCTAGGTTGAAATAAAACATCTTTAATGGATTTAACCAAACTAATTATCTTTTTATGAAACTTTGACACATTTAGAAATTCATTGTATATTGTCTATGTGAGCAGTGTTGGCCTAGTTGGCTTCAGCGTGCGACTCTCATCACTACGATCGTAGGTTCAATCCCCCGCTGTGCACCAATAGGCTTCCTTTCTATGTGTGCATTTAACATTCGCTCGAACGGTGAAGGAAACCATTTTGAGGATACCGGCTTGCCTTAGACCCAAAAAGTCGACGACGTGCGTCAGGCACAGATGGCTAATCACCTACTTGCCTATTCAATTAACTAATGATCATGAAATATATACAGAAATCTGAGACCCAGACCCAAAAAGGTTATAGGACCTAAAAAGGGCCTGTAGTGCCATTAATTTATTTTATTTTTATTTTTAATATCCATACGAATATTGTATTATTTGTTTGGAAAAAATATTCGATGATTACCGCGTGATTACCAAATCTAGTTAAGTTTAGTTTAGATTACACCGTACTACGACTAACTTAAGATATGTTTTTAGGTTGGATATATTGCAAATAAATAAAAATTAGATTATTAGATCTTCAATTTAATTAGTGCATTGTCATTGTCTTTGATATTATTTAAATTTATACACATTATATGTGCAATGAGACATTATTTAACATTAATATCTAGCCTTACTTAACACTAATAAGTAATTAAAGTCTAACTTCAGTTAAGAAAGTATACAATTACATTACTTACTCGTGTCCATTAAGAGAAAGACACTCTGTTTTGCACTGCCCGCACGTATCACCACGCTGTATCCTAAAAATAGCTACGCAATGGCGTTCAAACTATTTAATCACTTTCCTAGAAGTTATAGATCTGTACCGTATAATGTTTTCAAAGAGAATAGATTTTTAGAGGTAAAGTTACGAGGGTTGTACATTTTTGAGATACTGAATTATATATTATTATGTTTTAACATTTAGATGCTGATTGTAATTTTATGTACCACTTTTATACGTAATAAAATTATGAAATATATAAAGTGTTTATTTTAATTTGTCGTTAATTGAACTGCTTGATTTGCTTCCGAGCTGTCCCGTTACATCTTATACAGGCTCTAGAAGAAAATTCATTGAATATAACTTACCAACCGATTTAAACTTGGCGACCAGACAACCAAGGTTTATACCTATTTTAACACTTCAATAAGATAACCTTTAAGTATATTATTATACTATACAATAGAATTTCTGCAAATTCGTAGATTATTAACATACTTTTATTTTTGTACGATAATGTTCACAAAAGAGAGAGCAACTTTACATGAATTACAATCTTGCAATGTTTAGCAACTCAAAAGGTTTACATCTATTTAGGCGTCTTGCGTTCTGTTGAAAATTGGAATAAATATGGATTGTCTCAGCATTATCATGGTTGTGTAACCTGTTTAACGGGGCTTAGGCACACCGTTTCGCCGTATTTAGAACTGTATTTTCCTGGTAGATAGTTTCATTTTTAATAGACCATGGTGCATTGACAATTTTCAGAAGAACCTTGATCTGAAACCGTTGTATTATTTTTAATATTTTCTTACTGCAATAATGCCTACCTTTTTGCAGTGTCATCAGCAGATGTGGCTACAGTACTGTTTTGGGGTTGTGGTATCATATGTATATGAGGTTCGGCCCTATTACACTTCCTTGTGATACTCGAGCATTAATTTTCATCATTTGTGAGTATGAATCTTCGTATCTCACCCTGAACATTCGGTTTTCTATGAATGAGGCCCTCGATTTGTGCCACTTAATATTTGTTGTTTCCTTTTTTTTAGGCACACTATTTCTGTATGATAGTATTTAATCCACTTTCTTTGTTATATTTGGTGTTATTCTTAACTATCGTTTGTATATAGCTAATATAAGATTTTCAGTTTCTCGGTCTATATGTTTATTGCTACTCTTAGATTAATGTTATTATCTTAATCAATTTGAAAGCCCTTCAATTGGTTTTCTCGATATAAAAATAATTATTAATTTCCTTTTTACGATCTGCTCTCTTAGATTTAATTTGAAATTGAAAATCAGAGTTCTAAAGCTGTAAATTTTCAAGTTAGTAGGCACTTGAAAGATATCATTTTTTTTCATATAAAATTAATTTCCAATCTCCCTCATAAATTATTGAGCTATTTTCTCGATCAGAGGCTTCGATACAAAAGTTTTATATCAGCGCAACAATATAGTGTATTTGTAATTTTACCTTACCAACATTAATATCAGGTTTGCTGCTTCTGTGAATAGTAAGTTAAGTTATTTTGTGCTAAGAGTTACTATAGTTGTTAATGCTATTATTATTCCCAGATAATATGACTCCAAACCTTTAAGCCCCGCGCCCCCCCCCCTCCTGAGGGCCCCGTGAGCCCAGCGTACCGCGAAACTTCGACATAAAGATTTAGCTGAAAACTAAGTGTAATACTCAGTATTACAAAGCAATTTAACCATTCACAGTATGGCAATTACGTAGTCCGTAGTACGGAGATATAGTTTACTTTCTATATTTCAGGAAAAGTGAAGGCCCACTCCAAATTCTGTCATTTGTTTCTCATCTTCGATACTTTCCAATCTTTTCCCGCTATATCTTTTATTTCATTTTCAAAGGTTTCCCGTGGGCACTTTCTCATTTCTTTTTTCTCTAGACCAATCAAGAGTATTTTTGACCCATCTGTCATCATGAAACGCGGGTATTGAAACCAGCTCTTTTCCATTTTAACTTTGTAGAATGTACGAGTATTACAAGGTTTTTATGTTTATTAGGCTTTGTATTGCGCAGTGTTATTTTGTCTTTAATTTTAACCTAAGAACAGAACGCTCCATAGTCTTATGCCACACTCCAATATTATATATTGCCTTATGAAAAATGTACCTTTGGCATCCATATCATAGTCATACAAGTATAAATTTACCAGCACCGGAAAAATAAAACCCAAATAAAATTGACTAATCGGCACTAGCTTATAGTTATGAATTGTGTTATAATCTTCACGCGACGTAAAACTAAAGGTTGTGGATTCAACGAAGCTATACTGTGATTCTTAGTTAGTTTTATGTTCACCTGATCTACTTGTACAACAGTAAACATTTTTTATTAAAAAAATTACCCTCCTTATTTTCTAATTCAGGGAAAAAACAATAGCCTTATTTATAAGGCCTGTACGCTTGTGATTAACAATTTCATCTAAAAGGTTCCATTAAATTTAACCTACTTACAATTTGAGACCAGCGAGAAACTAAAGGTGTATATATTTTTTTATCTAACTTTTCATTTCAATCAGAAATTTAACGCACAATAGAGTGTAGCTTATCCGAATAATATCAAACTAAATATTAGGGGGTTTCATGCAAGGCTTTTTGTGACTTTTCAACAAACATCATATTTTTTAACATTTATCTTAACGCAGAGGCAAAACCACCTGGCTGCACATAACCACTACAAGCAAATCAAAACTCCACTTTATATTTTAATAAATGCGTAGATATCCACCACTCTATAACTGAATAACCAATAAACAATAGAAACAGTAGAGACTTATAGTCCGTAGGTAATGTTAAATCCATAAATATGACCAGGATAAAGGAAAACAACAAATACATGATACAAAAATTTATTGACATATATAAAGTATAGAAATACAGAGATACATAAGAAAATCATTGTTCTAAACATTAATTATTACAACTATTAAATAGTCTACAACAATTCAATAACTGAAATAAAAGTTAATCTTAAAATTAACTCAAATTAAGAAAGGTAACAAAGGGCACCAGAGGATTTTCGGACGATCCTACCGAACCGTTTTATGTGGTGAAAATTACCTCAGATATAAATTGTTTATGTATCACCATATAATTCTAAAATTTACAAATATTTAATATGATGTATAAATTGTTAAAAAAAATATACTTTAAATTTATACATTTGCAAAGTTACTCCTAATCCTAGAATAGTTAGGATACCAATTCTTACACGAATTTAATTTGCTAAGTTCTCACTTATACAGCAATATGCTCTTTCAGAGGCTTTGAAACCAAAGTTGATATTCAGCGCAATAGTACAATCTAGATTTGAGCTTCTAAACATTAACGTCGGTGTTGCCAGTACAGTAAAAAAAATATTAAAATTTATCAGTGAATCAGATATCTTTTTATACAATGTTAAAATTTTACAAAACATCATATTTATATTCTTCTCAATTTTATTTCAATGTGGATGGATATATATCATTTACCTTTACGGCCGTACTTTTAGTGCTTTCTACACGCCGGGCAATACCAACTGCCCGCAGGTACTTTAACTATGCCAACACACTCAAAATGGTACCACTGTAGTTCACAGTTCTCCCCATCACAACCAATCATGGGAGAATCACTTTCTTTAGCACAGAAACAATATGTCTGTGTGGTTTCAATTTGACTCTCGTCGATCGGCAAAACGTGACATATATGGGCGGCATACGCCCACTGTTTCAATAAACATTTATTGCAGCTAACACTCTCTGTGCCGTGACGCCAGTACAAATGTTCCAGTAACTGTTTATAATCATAATAGATCATGGCACATCTACCACAAGTGTACGCAACGTTGTTCAAACAATCTGACATATCCATTGCAATCACAGTATACACAATCACTTGTAACGACACTCGAAATGCAAATGAAATATTTTTTAAAGGGGTGGTTGATTTATACCTGGACTCCCGAGTGCTAATTACGTACAAACTGTACAATTCAGTGATCCTTTCAATAAAGCGATAAGTGACCGCTACTTAAGTAATCACTTCTAAACTAAACTTACAAACAATAGGTACTATTAACAAATGTTATCTCAGGACTATAGATAGTAAACATATTAACAAAAAAGATTACATAATTTTAGTACTTTTTACGATAATTAATGAATGAAATAAAATGAATTATTATCATCGAAAAAAGATTCCGTATACTAAATACATATTAATAAAACATTGCTTATTTATTTATATATTAATAGGTATGTAGGTCTCGTTGATGATTTTACTCCAAATAACAAAGATGCCTCGATGTCTGGAAAACGCCGTCAATTTTAGTAGGATATGCCGATATCCAAACAATAACACGGTACAAGCAAATGGGTTTGAAATTTGTCAATTAAATAAATTAATACATACTTTTTCAACTGTATATATAATTCGAAAAGTAAAGAATAGGAATACAAACACAAAAACTTCACAGACCAATTTAATAGCATTAAGCTAATTCAAATTAAGTTTGCTTAGTCTAGAAGGTTGTAAAAGTAGGGAACCATTTTTTAAATGATTAGACAATACTGCGAAAAAGTACCTGGATGCACAATTCTGGATGAATTGGGTAATAAAGTATCCGTAAGATTATGATAAGCCGATTAATAATAATAATTTGAAAGCATTTTTTGTTAAACAAATACATTAAAACGTATAAGAATCGCGAAGGCACCACTGACAACGTTTTTCGGCTATAACGAACACCTGAAACATAATTTCTGAAGCTTCATACAATTTATCTTATTTGATGTAATACGTTACTAGGCAAGCTCTATCCAGCTTGTATATTGCGGGTACATTTATTAAATTGTTTACTTCTTATAATGGAGTTCCCGGTACATGGGTATGTACCCTATGGGCAATTCCGTGTAACTTGTATACGGACGTTAGAGTCAAACGACATATGATATGCTAGTTTTGTATATTTATATAGATCGTTGTTGTAAATACAACCATTTCTTAAAGTTAGATATACCATGTCATCATCATCTTTTTTTTAAAGTATTCGCTAGGTTGAAATAAAACATCTTTAACGGATTTAAACGTACGTACGAATTATCTTTTTATGAAACTTTGACACATTTATAAATTCATTGTATATTGTCTATGTGAGCAGTGTTGGCCTAGTGGCTTCAGCGTGCGACTCTCATCCCTGAGGTCGTAGATTCAGTCCCCCGCTGTGCACCAATGGGCTTCCTTTCTACGTGCGCATTAACATTCGCTCGAACGGTGAAGGAAAACATCGTGGTTAAGCCGGCTTGCCTTAGACCTAATAAGTCGGCGGCGTGCGTCAGGCACAGATGGCCGTTCACCTACCTGCCTATTCAATTAACAAATGACCATGAAACATATACAGAAAGCTGAGACCCAGACCTAAAAAGATTGTAGCGCCATTGATTTTATAGTAGTAGTCGGTGCCCGATGTCAGTCCGTGAGAAATTCAGTTGTAATGTGTCAAATTGTGACAGTGTCATAATATTAGTTATTTGATCAGAATGTATATACCTTATTCTAACATACTGCCAATCAGTATAGCTAAGTCATATTAAATTATTGTTTGGAAAAAAAAATATTCGACGCGTGATTACCAAATCTAGTGAGGTTTAGTTTAGATAACAGTGTAATACGACTATATTAAGATATGTTTTTAGGTTGGATATATTGCAAATAAACAAAAATTTGATCTTCAATTTAGTCAGTGCATTGTCTTTGATATTATTTAAATTTATATACATTATATGCTCAATTTTTGTAATCGTTTTGTTGAACAGACCGGGCGTTTACGAAACAAAGATTTTTACTAATTGTCTTTACAATGAGACATTATTTAACATTAATATCTAGCCTTACTTATTAGTCATACGTCTAACTTAAGTTATTAAATAGGATCTTGAACGTAAGAAAGTGTACAATTACATTACTTACAGTGTCTATTAAGAGAAAGACACTCTGTTTTGCACTGCCCGCATGTATCACCACGCTGTATCCTAAAAATAGCTACGCAATGGCGTTCAAACTATTAAGTTAGAGATCTGTACCGTATAATGTTTTCAAAGAGAATAGATTCTTAGGGGTAAAGTTACGAGGGTTGTATATTTTTGACATACTGAAATATATATTATTGTGTTGTAACATTTAGATGCTGATTGTAATTTCATGTACCACTTTTATACGTAATAAAATTATCAAATATATATAGTGTTTATTTTAATTTATCGTTAATTGATTATAAACTACCTTTTTACGATCTGCTCTCTTAGATTTAATTTGAAAAAATGAGAGTTCTAAAGCTGTAAATGTTCAAGTGCCTACTATCAATTTTTTTCATATAAAATTAGTTTCCAAGCTCCCTCATAAATTATTGAGCTATTTGCTCGTTCAGAGGCGTCGAAACAAAAGTCTTCTTCAGCGCAATAGTGTATTTGTAATTTTACCTTACCAACATTATTATCAGGTTTGCTGCTCCTGTAAATAGAAAGTTAAGTTATTATGCGTACGATTTATTGTAGTTGTTAATGCTATTATTTTCATATTAATACTTTATCAAAATGAAAGATAAGCATACAAATATATTATGTAGAAATAATAAAAAAATATAATAATTGCTCCCTGATATATAAATTAGAAATGAAAAAAAATTACTTACTTCTATATGTTTGTAGAACCCTTATTTATTAGATCTTCATTTTTTTTGTTTGGTTTTCTGAAAATAAAAATATTACACAATTAAGTAACATATGAGGAGTCAATTTTTTCACGCTTAGTGTCTAACCGATTTTGACAGGAAGAAAAAGGAATTTTATCAAAATTTGTCAGGGATTCAGGTATTTACAACATGCCGTTGAACAAGTGAAATTTACGGTTTTGATACAATGTTCCAATTTCATTAAACATTGAATCTATATAAATTCCAAACGTATATCAATGTAGATTAATCAATTACCTTTAACGCCCATCGCTTGCTACACGGTGGGCAATACCAACTGCCTGCCGGTGCTGATACTACGCCTACACACTCAAAATGGTACCACTGTAGTTCACAGTTCTCCCCATCACAACCAATCATGGGAGAATCACTTTCTTTAGCACAGAAACAATATGTCTGTGTGGTTTCAATTTGACTCTCGTCGATCGGCAAAACGTGACATATATGGGCGGCATACGCCCACTGTTTCAATAAACATTTATTGCAGCTAACACTCTCTGTGCCGTGACGCCAGTACAAATGTTCCAGTAACTGTTTATAATCATAATAGATCATGGCACATCTACCACAAGTGTACGCAACGTTGTTCAAAAGATTTGACTGATCCATTGCACAGTTAAGATTGTAACGAAATTGTAATGCAAATGAAATTATTTTTTAATGGAATGGTTTATTTATACTTCGTTGAGTGCTAATTACGTGAAAACAGAACAATTTAGTAATCTTTTCCGTTATTACTTCAAATTACCTTCCTAACAAAACTATTTACAAATGTTTATCTTAGAATTAGGGATAGTGAAAGTATTTTTAGAAAAGCTATAAAAAAATTTCAACAATTTTTAAGAGATTCAATCAATCTTAGGTATTACTGTAACAGAAAAGATTCGGCCTATAAAATACATATATTAATAAAAGAACGTGGCTAATTTATACTATATATATGTGGGCCCAATCGATAATATTTCACTAAATATTTAGAGTATTTCCACACACCGTACGAGCAAATGAGATCTTAATTTTCATTTAAATAAATAAATATATAAACTATATAAATTAACCCAAGAGTGAAGGATAGATAAATAGTAACATAATTTTAACAGACCAATCTGATGGCATAATTTCAGATCTTCTCTTTCAGGGTTTTCAGAATACCCCCGTGAGCTATTCATCGTGGGTCTCATCTGGCGGGGCTGGGCGTCGAGCCGCGAGTCGGCTCCATGACCACGATACCAGGGTCAATTCGAGATTATTCCTTGGCCCTCCACAACCGGACTTGATACCCTCGGCCACGTTACCAGGACCGAGTTGAGCATCGCTCCTGAGGTAGATGTTCCATAATCTATTATGGTTATAAACAGTTACTACAACATTTGTACTGTTGGCACGGCACAGAGGACAAAACTCATTGAAACCACAGAGACATATTGTTTCTTTGGTAACGAAACTGATTGGTTTGCGCTAGTTGGTAGTTAGTAATGCCCGCCGTGTAGCAAGCAATTGACACTGAAGGTAATTGATTCATCAATCATTTACATTGATATACGGTTGGGATTATTATAGATTCCATGTCTAATAAAATTAATACACTGTATGAGAAACATACATTTTACGTATTTTTGGTATACGGCGTGTAACAGATATCTGAATTTATAATCAGTTAGCGCATTGGTCAGAGTTAGAGCAGCATCTACATTTATGTCAGCAGTTTTTTATCTTATTTTTTTTATTTTCTGAGTATTGGGAAAAACATTTAAAGTAAAAAGGATATTAAGATTTGTTGTCTAGTTTATAAATTGGGGAACAATTTTTATAAAATATTTTAAATCGATTCGTAATCTTGATTATTTCTTCTTAATTTTATTAAACTATTATATAAAAATAATAACTTTGGGCATATTATTAACTTAATTTTCTAAAAACAGGAGCAGCAAAACCGACATTAACGTTTGGAAGCTCAAATCTACATTATACTATTGCGCTGAATGTGGACTTTCGTATCAAAGCCTTCGAGCGAGCAAATTGCTCAATGATTTATGAGAGAACTTGGCAAATTAATTTCGTATTAAAATTTTGGTATTTCTGATAGTGGGCACTTGACAATTTATAGTTTAAGGACTCTCATTTCAAATTTTAAAACAAGATTACGACTAGAATAGTATATTTCTGATAGCTTTAATATTTGTAAATTTTATAATTCTTATTAACTATAAAACTACGTTTTGTAAATCGGTGAGGCTGCCTTTTTAAGCGAATTAATAATATATTTTTCTTAACTTTATTAAATAAATTAAATTGTTCAACGTATTAAAGAATCAAATCTTTGTTGATAGTAATTAATAAAGTAAAAGGAATGTGTAATTAAAAGAGTGCTTTGTATATCTGTAAATTTAATATTAATAAATTATTTACTATAATTTTAATTTTTTTTATTAATTTATTGACCTCGTTTATTCTAAAATATTGGATGAAGTCGCGGTTCCTACTGGTATCAAGTCCGGTGTTGTTTGTACCCGCACAGAATAGCTCACGCAGGTACTGAAGGCGATCTGGAGGCCGGGAGTGCCACGATGCGATGTTGAAATAACTCTAAAAGAGATGCTAATGCAGAGAGTGCTAATCACGTGAAAATAAAACAATTTAGTAATCCTTTCAGTAAAGTAATTAGTGACCGCTACTTAAGTAATTACTTCACAGAAACTTCTAAATAGTACTGTTATCAAATGTTTATCTTAGAATTATAGATATTAAAAATATTTTAAGAAAATTAATAAATTTCCTTGAGTATTTTTACGAGATTTAATAAATGTTAGAAGTTTTTGTAACTGGAATGTTCCGGCGTATAAAATATATATTAATAAAACAATGTTGCTTATTATATATATATGCTTAAGAAATTATAGAAAGTAAGCCAAAGCTAAAGATGTATGTAACTGTAACAAAAAGTTAACAGACCAAACTAATAACATTAGTCTATTAACGTTTGTTACATAATTATGTACTAGTAGACAATGCTGCGAATAATACCTAGATACACAATTGGGTCTAAAAATATCCATATGATAAGGTAAGCCGATTAACAATATTGAAGCGCTTTTCATTAAACAAATACATTAAAACTTATAATCCGAATCCAAAAAGACGTATTTGCATTCCTTTCATTTGATTTCTTGTGAACAGGTTTGAAATGCAAAGGTACTAAGATGCCATTACGTTTGTAAAGGTTTTCCAGAGTGTTGATAAGATACTTTGAATAGAAGCTCTAGTTACCGTAGAAAATAATCGCGAAGGATGCTTTTCGTTCGACTGACAACGCTTTTCGTCTTTAACTACGAACACCTGAAACCTTCTTTCTGAAGCTTTATACTATATTTTCTATTATGATATATTAGACAATTATAACAGTGCCTGTGTATTGCGAGTTGGATGTAATTACTTATAATGTTGCAGTTCACGAACATACTGCAAATAGACTTATGGGATAAACTTTATATGCTATGACGGGATAATATTATTTACGGATTGTTTTCTATGCTTATATAGTTGGTTACTGTAAATACGATCACTTCTCGTAGTTAAGTATATAATATAGACAATACTCTGTTTAGATTTTAAAAAATGCTTTGCTGAGTGCTTTTCAGCAAGCGTAGTGAGCGAAACACTTTATATCAGTTGTAGAACTTTTATGTACTTGCGTTATATATTAGATAGGTTTCTTCTAATCATATATAATTTTTTTAGTATTTGTAAATATACTAATTACTTAATTAATCGATTAATTACCTATTAAGAATTAATGTATAAATATGTAGTAATGTGTATTTGTTAATTATCTTTATAAGACTTTGCAGAGTATGAAAAAAAATATTGTTTCATTACTTCTTTAACGTTTGTAGAAGGTTACCCGTGCAATAGCGATTTGGATTTACCACATGTACCACATAAACCCAAACATAGTAAAATGACAGGAGCGAAATTGTGTTTTGTCTTTAATTGTCATCATCAAAGAAAAAGACTTTCTTTTTTGTGAAGGTAACTTAATCGAGACAAGATTAGAACTATATGTAACATGAATAAATCAATATTTTCATTGTAACTTTTCATTTTATATAAAGCCCGCCTGTAGGTACACTTTCCTTTTTATAGATGAATTCACAATATCTACGCTGGCAATATCCGGAAAGCTAATGCGTGACGCGGAAGTGATAGGGAAACGTTTTTGAAATATTTCCAACAAAAAAACAAAACTGAAAATGTAATTCTATTCTATTATTAAAAACCATCCAAATTCTTAACATACCCAGATATGTTCAGAAATTTAATCCTATAACGTTGACTTACTTTCTAAGGTATAACTAAAACTGATCTTGGTCATGAGAAGACGTAAGCACAATTTGAAGGAAACAGGCAAGCTTTAGAATGAATTGTGTTTTATTTAGCTTTGCTTCACATATTTTTTCATATATCTTTCTTTATAGAGGCTACAAATCTCTTCGACCTTAAGATGTCTTTTATGAAAACCTATGCCACTTAATATGTTCATAGATTTTATATTACCTAGATAGAGATTGGAAAAACTAAATTTCGTTCAAGTAGCTGTGCACCAATGGAGTTTTTTTTTTCAATTACCGCAACACTTTCTTGATAATGAAAAATAGAAAATCAATGATTCGTATATCGATGACGTATCAAGCATAGAAAGCTCACCTACCCATCTTTTAAATTACTATTTTTCGTAATGTAAAACGTGTCCCAAATCACGTGTTAAATTACGAAAATACATTTAAAAAATAATCTTCGCAAAAACTTTATTACTCGCTAAGTACTTTAAAAAATTCCGTATAAATTAACAGTTTATTATTGAAATAACTTTTATTTTTATATTTATGAAAAACCCATACATAACGAACGAACCAATATTTAGTTAATACGTTGCTTGCAAGTAATCAGCGCAGCGCTTTTAATTTCAGTTGGCCAAAATCGAGCACATTATCAAAAGTGTCAAATTCAGTGGCTGTTGTCCCCACAACGCCTAAGCATTTCCCTTGAATACGAATATATCTGCGTCCGACCTCATTCAATATCCTTTTTTCCAAGCGAATAGTTTTATCGTCTTTGTTATTTCCACCCGGTGAACACTAACCCCTTGAGCAGAATTATTCTGACGTGAGCAGCAAAATATTTTCTCGAATAATATCTAACAGGCAAAAAAAACAAAATTGGGAACTACAAACTGTGAAACTAAAAATTTTCGGCATATTTGACAATATATTCGATGAAGCTTATTTCAATTGAAATAGGTTATAACTCTCACCAATGTTTGATATGGAACCGAAATTTTATTGTTTCGAAGATACCTGGTATGAAACGATACTGGGAACGAACAATAACTCATAAAATATGCAGGTAAGATTAACTTATTTGTTACAATAAGTATAAAAGGCGGATCATCAAACTACCGTTCCTGTTATCTACAAATTATACAATTTTTTTTCTAGGAACTCAAGACAAAGAAGGCGGTCGAAAAGACAGAAAGATTTAACAACGAGTTGGTGATCGAAATAAAAGGCATTAGAGGAGTCCTATATTTAGGACAATCTAATAAAGGTTTTAAATTTCACCTAGCTTCCTTGCTTTTTTACCTTTTTTTGATTAGTTAGGGAAAGCAGTGATTAATATTAAGCTTTTCGAAGAAAGCTATGATAGTAGGTACATCAGAAACCACCTAGTCATTTTTCATACCTCATTTTGCAGATGGCTCATGAAACTTGTGCGTTATTTAACTAAAGTCTGTTCGACAATTTATAAAGGAATTAAACTTTAGGCGAACTCGGAGAGTAGCTTTATCATCGTAAGTTATTAGCCTAAAGCGTATACTTCCGAGAGGTTAACGATGTCATAACATTTATTGAATACAGCTTTGTCATTACGATCAAAGTTTTATCAATTAAGTCTGACATTACTTACATCATAGATTCAGGCTTTTAAGTTAATGATAACCAACTCACAAAACATGTACTTACAAGACACATATGCAGATAAAAATTCATAAATGAATAAAAACAACGCAACATATAACTTATTTAATATATTTATAGCTTAAAACTGTGAAAGAATTTTTCTTTTACTTATTTGTAAAACTGAAATTATAAAACTATTAGCGCAAACTATTTCCAACTCCAGTTTAAAATTGATGAAAATACGCTAAAAACACCATTAAATCCTGCAAAATATGTAAGCATTTCTGAACCTCGATCCATAAGTATTCAAGCCAGTCGCTACAAGTTTAACATTTATTACCCGTCGAGGAGCTAGTTAGGAGAAGTTAAAACAACAATTTGTTTCCGTTATCTGAATAGAAAAGAAGTTAGGCTGTCCCTCAAGACAGGGGAGAGTACATTTGTTGAACCCTCTATTCAGGCTTCCATTTTAAACCAATTATTTATTTATCTCCAATTTGATTCGTATTGAATATTTAATGCGTATACATTTTGTAATTACGGGATAATTTGCTACTCGAAATCATTTAAACAAAGATTATTCATACATATTCAGTATTGGTATTGATACCACTTAATTATGGATGCTTTTATGGTAATGTTTTGGTCTGAACTACAATATAGGTACTTTAAGACCGTCTTCGCTTGGTATTAGGAGAGATCTATGGACGTGTTTATTATTAGTTATTTATCTAAATTATATATTAACTCATATAATACAGTATTATTATCAAATAACCCAAATTTAAATTTATTTACAGAGCTATAGATAGATGGAAAAAATGTAACACTATTCATATTCCTGAC
This sequence comes from Pieris brassicae, assembly GCF_905147105.1. Taxonomy (NCBI): domain Eukaryota; kingdom Metazoa; phylum Arthropoda; class Insecta; order Lepidoptera; family Pieridae; genus Pieris; species Pieris brassicae. The sequence continues at coordinate 4,221,866 of NC_059670.1, forward strand.
TTGTTAACAAGTTACGAAGTTCAACTCAATTCATTGAAACCCCCTCGTTTTCTAGGGGATCAACTTTACTAAATTTCGTGCTTCGACGATTTAAGATTTATTGTCGACTGCGCTGTACGTTGAGTTTTATTCACGTACGCTGAAGCATTTAAACAAAAATTTCTACCGAGCGTAATGCTTTTAACATACAGAACTAAAGAAAACCACAGACTTTTGTTCTAAAACGATTTAAAAATACCTTTCTCTAAATCCTTTGACGCTGTAAATTTTACAATCCTTCAGATTTAATTAAATATGCTAAAAACAATCCACGTTAAGGCATATTTCATATCTGATAAGTGAATTATATTGATATAAGTATATCCCTCACTCCAACAGCATACATTTTCAAATTGCTTAATATACCTACTTCAATAATTGTTGGTATATATATATTATATTACTATAAACAAAAACAAAAATATTGAAAAATTTACTACAATACTCATTGTGCTTTCACAATAAGAAATATAAAATAGCCCTCTTTAAATAACGCCGCATTGTATAGGAATTCATGGATTTCTGAATAGTACCACAACTGCTTGTAAATAAAAGGATTACGTGTTGCTTAATTATCTCTATCATGTCAGTCATAAAGTGCGATAACATTTTATAGAACAAAGAAACGCTTGCGTCGGTCTTGTCTCTGCCTTCCTGGAAATTTCATAAACCGTTACAGAAACCGTATTTGAAAACTAACAGATGTTATAAAAAAATTAATCTTCTTTAGAACAACATGCATTTATTAAATTATTACTGATACCAAAAAAAATCTTATTAGCAGTTTAGCTACAATATTCCAAAAGAGTATACAAAATATATTGATATTGTTAGGTGAGGCAATTCTTTGGGAATATAGCCTATAAAATCGCAAACTGAATAACCCTTTTCGAATAAATATTTATTTTTATATCGCAAAACTCTCAACTAAAGCGACGCTGTAAAAAGAATTCATTTTCAGTTTTATATTCTCGTGTACGTAGTAACGATAAAAACAAGTATTATACAATAGACATATCTTTAGAGGGATGTAATTGAATTCTTATTATTCGTATCATTTTTTTAAAACTTTCTATAGGAGTTCATTATGAAGCCGTAATAATTATAATGAATACTCCTTATACTCAATTAAAAGTCGTTAAACTTTATCCGAAAGTTTTGACTTGATAAAGTTTTCTCTGTATCTTGTGTGATTTTGAAAATAAATAAACGTTGGAAAACCTTAGTCTACTCGTATTTAAAGTTTATAGTACTTTCTTCATGAAAACGTTAATGTTCGAGATGTAATCTACACAAGATCAATGAATTTTTTATAATATATTGTTTGTGAAGATACTTGACACAGGAAATATCCTTCTCAGACCAGGCCATACAATATTACAAATAGCTAGGTGTAGGTATGGATTACCAGCCCTACGTTTAAACGCATAGAAACCTACTTCCCTGCTCTGGTCCTTTCCGCCTCTTCTTTGATTTTCAAGTAAAATTAATCTACCCAACAATTTTAACCCCAGTAAAATCTAAAATCTAACATTGACAGCGACTGTAATGTAAATATGATTAAGTAATTCTAAAAATAATGTATTGTTTTTCAGGAAAAACGCGGAGGTAATCCAGTGATATATAAAAAATAAGATTAATATGTTAAGGCAAAATCACGACATTCATATCTAGTCTCGAGGGCCCGAAATCTCCGGCTGCCGTCGACGGTAAATGGCATATAAATAACGTTTTATGACATATTAAATTCCGCTAAACGTTAAATATGCCGTTTTCATGTTTGAAGAGCTCGCGCCATTCACAAAGAATATTAATTTTCAAAAATATTATCTAGTCATACAAATGTTATTGTCTTTAATATGTAACTATAAAATGTAAAACTACTAATGTTCTGTATGTCTTTATTTTACGAAAAAAGCTTTGTACAAACAAGTATTTCTCGATAATTTGAGAACAGCTTTAGTAATACCAATATTGAAAACTCCAAAAAACCCCAGTTCTCCGAATAGGCCAATATATAACTCATGATCATTGTAAAGTACATGAGCAGAAGTAATAATCAAATTTCGCCATTTCAATACGATTTCGACAATCTCGACCAACAACTGTTCATTCGATGAATATGGAAAGTAAAGTTTTAGATGGTTTGGTTTGATAATAGTATTGTTGTCACCTTAGATATAGAAAAAGCAAATGAAATGCTCTTAATATCAAGAGGAATATGTTTATCTAAAAGATAATGAAAGTTAGGATCTTTAATACGTAAAGTGGTTTCTCGATAGAAAAGGACCTACCCCAAGGCTCAGTTCTTAACGTTATTTTATTTTTAATAGCCGTTAATGATGTTTTGTTACATATAGGCAATCCGATAAAAGTATTTTTGTTGATGACTTAACAATAATATGCACTGATAAACCTCGGACCCTGTAGAAAATTAATACAAAATGCACTAAATTATCTATGAAATATCTGGTTTTAGATTTTTGTCTACGAATTATTTTCAAATACGTATTTATCAGGAATGTAAAATTATGGTGGGCAAGATATTAATAGTATATTAAGAGAAAAGAAATATCAAAAAATATTAAATATTTTAGAGATTCTATCCCACCTGATCGGATAAAACTAAGTCTATTAGGTACATATAGGTAGGACAAATACTTGGAATGGAGTTGGAATATTTGACTCGGCTAAAACACGTACATTAAAAACTTTTCAAAATACAGCCCTTCGATTAAGTATGAAGTGAATTAAAACCAGCACTATTAAGAGTATTTTGGCTGAAGCTTTACCAATATGCTTACCCAGGAAACAGCTTTTAGTTACTTATCTATCCAATGTTCTCTTACAGCCTGAGATCATTCTGTATATAAATATTACACAAAAGTATCCTCTACAGATTTTTCTTATTACCTTAATCAGAGTAGGCCAATTTCCTCGGCTACTTTATCGCTGGGGTCATTAAATAGCTACCAATCTGTCTTCAATCAATCCTCCTCAAAATAAAACACAGTAATTTATATATTTATAACGTTATAATTACTTAACATTTACAGTTTTTGTTGAGTTTAATTTACATTTACTATTCTCTTTTATTTTCTACTGTACTGCTATTTTCTCTAAGCAGTCCTGTGACTATTTTTGTCTATGTTTGCGACAAGTATTCAATTATTTCCTCGAGGTGAAGCCTCCCGAGCGCCTGGTGTGGACACGAGCAGGTAGTGTCTAACGTATTGGATGCTTTTGCACCAGTGTCTGTCGCCTCATTTCCTGGAATCCTGCGTGTGCTTCAACCGGATAAAGTTTGACTCTCCACAGTTCTCAATCTTTTTCTTTGATTCGTAGGCGAGTAGATTTTCGTTCTGGTAATGGTTATCGCTTCTAACGCTGACCTTGAATCGCTCAGGATAGCGGCTTGCCTTTTTCCGGACGTCCCGAATACCTTACAATGATCTCTGCCTGGTAAACTGAGCAGTGGCTTGCTCGTGTGAGCTATCTTGTTTTGTTGTTGCCTTCGTTCATCGATACTGCCGCCGCGTCGGTCCTCCCTTCTACCTTGCTGTCGTCTATTAAAATCTTAGTCTTGGTTTCAATGGCGGCTATCTCTTCCTATGAATGGAGCGACGTATAACTCGACTTCAGAGCTTTAGCTAGGTGAGAGCCTTCGGAACCTTTATTTCGACTTCTGCATCTTTGAACTCGCGTAGCAAACATTCTAGCTTCATAAAACGCCGCAGCTTCTTTTAGTCTGCGATCGAGTGGCAGCAGTGCACTGCACGTTCAGTTTTTTACGTAGACACGCAACTGCCACATACAGGCTGATAAATGCCCCATTTGGTCTTGGCTGCTGTGTCTACCTTTTTGAAGAGGTATATGGTCTTTGGGTGTTGCAAGTTTATTTCCTAGTGAAGAATATAGCTTTGTCTGCTCTGGTGCAAATTTAAATTTATTAAGTTCTCCCTATTTCCGTATTTTGAGGGCACAATATACTCTAGTTTGCCTTTTCTAAAGATCCGGTTTATATCGGTGGCCGCATTCGCATTAAATATGAGTACTTTGTTGTCAGCAAAGGCTTGCACCCTAGTCCCCGCCTCCCGATTTGTGTTTAGGAGTGGGGCACGAAGAAGGTTCCATAGGATTGATGAAATATTATAAATAAATCGTTTATTTGTGAAGAAAGTGATACATACAGGTATATAAAAATAGGCATGTAAGTGTCATATTAATTATCATGATGTAAATAACAAAAACAGTTAATACACCTGCCCCTTGAAAGTAACACACGGCAATCATCTGTAAGTTCTAGGAAGGTGGTGCAACATAGCACCCACAGTCGTGATGAATCACCCGGTACATACAGGCAAGTTTCTACAGATTTTTTGAACAATTTTGGATGCTTTTTTACAGTCATAACTGCTTCAAGGATATATAAACTTGGTACTGTCAACAACAACAACAAGAGGGCCAACACTCATAATTGTACTAACACATTTTTTTATGTAGTAATTAAAACATTATTTTCATCTACTGAATTTCCCCTAAAGGATACTATACCGCAGAATTGAAGCATCATAGCCGTGATAAGCAATAATTACTGGGTCTTTTGAGGCTACTTATTATGGCGCTTACATGTCGATAAAAGGTGTTGTTTCCAAGTAAGATTTTGGTCTATTGTTATACCTTTAATAAAGTTTGACTTCATCAACTCGTTTTTATAAGTAATTTTGAGCTTGCTGGTCTTCTTATTATTATGATTTTAAAATTGTATATAGTTAGTTTTTTTTATGATTACACTTAAATTATTACTATCCAGCCGTGACGTTCTTTACTGTTTCATTCAATAACGAGGTTACGGATAGTATCTTCGGCTACGACCACTAAGATATAATTCGCGTAAAGAGCGCATGTAGTACCAATAAAATTCAACAAATCATTAATGGGCTCAGTATTCTCCCCCTTTATGGCACCTGAGGAACGCCTTTATGGCAATACATAGCCACAGACTTGTGTCTCATTTTAATATGTATGTACCTAATTGTAATAGGAGAGGAAGTATGTGTGATTTCAACATATTATTTACGTCCAGTCAGGTAACTTTCCAGCCAATTCAAAAGCAATCCTCGGATTTCGTTAAGTTTACACTTTTGAGGAAGAATGCTTTAGTCTACGCAATCGAATGCTTAGCTCTTGCCAAAAAAACCTACAGATAGCTGCTTGCGCCTATCGATATGTTCTACAATTGCCAAAATCAAATAAAAAGCTGCTAGGATATTTTTACCCCTTTGATACTGACTTGATCGTACTGTTCATGATTTATAACAGTGAATTTGCCTTTTTTTTCAAGCACTTTAGCTAAAGTTCGTATTAAAGTTCCTCTATATTACCCATCCTTTTTATTACCCTTTTTAAAAATAGGTTGCACGATTGATAAACAGCTGGAAAAGATACCCTGTGTAAAGAATATTACGCAAGGCTAACACTGCTGGCATTATTACGATTCTAAAAATAGAACAAACAATTCACAATCTATACAAAAAAAATATTAGAGCTTGCCTTTTAGAACCTCATTATCTACACGCTACACTGGCTTAAATGATCGTTTATGCAAAAAATATTATATCATATGGAATAGACGCCAATTACCTCAACGTTAGGGGCACGTGTAAGATCGCCCTTAAACTCTCATTAACCTTTCATTAAAGTAAAACATGTCTTGCACATGCCCCATATGGAGGGAATAGCTACTTTAATTCAACGAGTATAACCAAAATCCTATTTTCTTAAACCGTAAAAGGATCCAACATTGACTAAACCGAACCTCTTCCCAATCGAAAATCCTTTAAGATCCTTTTGCAGTAACAGTTTTATGATGCTGCACTTCTATTATTGTACTTTAGCGAAAATTGCTTTTACTCCAATTACTCTCACTTTATTTTTAGTAATAACGAAAATAACAACAAGGAATGAGACGCACATTAACGTTATTATGTATAAAAAATTGGAACTTGACTTTGGACTTTCTTAAACATTTACAATTATGAGTGAACGTTATTTATTATTGATTGCATAAAACATACCTAAGTCCATCAATATACAATTTGAATTACACCTAACGCTCTTAAAGACACTAGATTTTTTTTTACTGTGTAAAATTTACCATTTGTTTTTTGTAATTAAATGCCACAGAATCTTTTTACTCTTAATAAAAACTGTGGAATTTTATTGCCTCCAAGGCTAGGCCCGCTTCTTACCTCCTGGTAGACTTATGAATTTGACTTGCATAAGTACAAATTGTACCTAAATGAATAAATAACTTTGGAATTGAATTGAAAAAGTAATTCAGTTCATTTCGGTATCAGAGTTTGGTCCTCACAATTTACTTGACATAAATTAAATACAACATGACCACGCTATAAATTGTCTAAACTTTCTAAATATAAATCTTTCTGTATGAAACTCTATAATACATTTTGTCCCTTTACCATGTCATTTTCGTCACTATAAATATTAAAATGGCTTGTCATATACTTAATAGTGTGTGTATTGGGCGTAGGTAGAACCATATTTCAAGATATCTGCAAATTTTATTTTCGCCTGCGTCAACGGTGCCGGTGTAGGGAAGATGAAAATCTGAGAAAATCCTTGAGGGACGCGAACATTAGCATATTTATTAGTATCATCTGAGACCACGCGACGGATATGCTATCAATAATGACTTACGAGTATTTGAAATCGTAAATAACAACATTTTTCACACAAAACGACTGGATGAAAATTGTTCCATAATAGATGCTTAAGGATACCAAATCCTATCTCTATCTGTATATGACGTACTAGCTGATATAGTAGGTATATTATAAGTTGTAAGAAACAAATTATATTAGAGGTTTCATTATAGATTAGAGTTAGTTGGATAAGTAACATTAGACTAAGAAAGTCAATTAACAACCGCTAGTGAGTGAAACTTCCTGTATTTAATTCGCGCCTAAAGCGTATGATCTATCAGTTTAATTTAATAATCTATCGAGAATGTAATAAATTGTAGTGATGTAACATTGCGTGACAGGATAAGTAATAGTGAGATACGTGAACAGTGTGTGTAAATAGAAGACTTTATGACAAGGATAAGAAAGGCTTAGGTGGTTTGGCTTTATAGAACGGATGAATGAGAACCGGTTAATAAGTAGGATGTAAAGCTATTATGGAAGGTGATATCGCGTTGGATAGGCTACGTCGTACATCCGAAAGAGACAAGGTAAAAGTAGCCATACCTACGAGCATGCATAGTGAATGTCATGAAAGAAGATGAAGCGAGAGTGGTATCTATGTCAGTTCCGTTGCAAGTGGCGATCCGTGGTCTGTGCCTACCCGTTCGAGTAAAAGGCGTGATGATATAAATAAAATAAAAGTAAAAATGTTATTAATTAAAATCAAATAGACACATGTATACGTCAAGAAATATTTAAAATACAATATTATTTATGAGAAAATAAAAACAAATATACTGTCAACTGTCAGCCGTCAAATGTCAAACTGCAAATTTCAGAACAATTTGCTGTTAGTAATAAAATTCTAGAAGTTTGCTATGGTACATCCCTAAACATAAATATACCGTACGTATATTATTAATTAATCATGTATAGGAATATTAGATATCTTAATTCGCTATAACTATCTTACTAACTAGACTTTCCTTGAATGAAGGTTCGTAATTCAATTATTAGTTTTCCTTTATAAATTATTATACCTCTAATTAATGTGTTCGCCTACTTTTTTCAAAGAAAATTATCAGTCAAAGATGCAGCATAGGGTCGGTTCTTCGTCATAATGAGGTGCAACATAAAATTTGTGACGGCAACCTTTAAAAAAATTATATGCACGAATTATGCTCGGTGGCGGTCGTAAAAGGAATGTTCATATGTATGTTAAATGAAGCTGTGTGTCAACTGGCTTTAATTTTTTAAAACATGCGTTTATAACTTATATAAAAAAGAGGTAGTGGGGTTGCGACGCTAACAAAAACTGACTTGGCTTATTTTAGTGCTCTTAAATCTATCTAACACTTCAATATAGTCGACCTTTCGGACATTATCGGAAACAAGAATATTATATTACAATTTATGAGTCTGGGAAAAATAAAGGGCTCATTTTGGCTTCAAGTGTGCGATAAGTGCTTACATTTGGTTGAGCTTCTAGTTATTTACAATAATATGTGTTATAATGTTAGGTTACATAACTCTTTAAGAGAGAAGCATACTGAAGACGAAAACAGAAATGTTCTGTTTCGTTGATGCTGAAGTCTTTGGTGTGTGACGTCGGACCGTAAGTCTTCTTCTTTTCCGCCATTATAAGATGACCATTATAAGATGGATGGGATATAAAGTAGAAATATTGTGGCATAATCTGTGATATTACAGATTAATTATCAGTTTAAGAAAAACTACTGTTTAGTGTTTGTTATTTTTGCCAAATATAATGTTTATAAGTAATCATAACAAGAAGAAAAACACTTTTTGAACGGATTAAAGCTATGTATTATTATTAAAACTTATAATTATTTACATAATTCTAAATTTTTTAAAAAAATACCGACGTTTCGCGTGCTTTTCAGCGTGCGTGGTCACGGTGACCGAAGACTGAAAAGGTGTTAAATGTCAAAAGTATCACAGCTGCAGAGAAAGTTGTTTGATATCGAAGTTTTAGTCGATGTGTTTAAAATTTTTTTAGAATTATGTAAATAATTATAAGTTTTAATAATAATACATAGCTTTAATCCGTTCAAAAAGTGTTTTTCTTAATGTGTAAAAGCTATTTTAACAAAAGACAATAGTAATTATAACAATCAAATATTTACAATTTTCTTAACCTACATAGTAATAATAAAAATAATTAATAACAAAAAACAAATTTAAAGGTTTTCGGTCCCTGTGACAGTATAGTTGAGTTGAGCGAGTTGAGTTAGTTACAGGATAATACTGATTACGCTATAACTACGATACATATAACATTCAGAGATACATTAAAATAAATCTAAGATATATGTATACACAATTCCTTAGAGCTATTAAGAATACGCTTAGTACAGGCTATGGAATTAATAGATTGTTTGCGTACTCCAAAAATGTATGACCCGATTTCAGGAATCACTTGCACTACTCCAATATCGCAACCGGGTTGCACCCGCTTTCACAGATTATATGTGAAAACAAAGCTCTGTCACCTTACTCCATTCTTTGATCGCGTCACGGTAATCCCATTCGATTTTAGAAATAGGTCACCGATATTTCAAAATTACTCCACGTAATATAAAATCTAATTTGACCCTTTATTTTGCAGCAGACCAATATTAATTCATATAACTCATATCATAAACTAAACGACTTGAATGCAAACAAATATCAGCCAAAAGATATTGTAGAATAAAAGGTACTGAAAATTATTACGTGGTTTTGAGCAAATATCATGTCTACAAAGCTATTTCGCAATCAAATCACGTTTGTCCTAGAACCAGATGTAGATTTTTACATGCCGACCGCTACTTGTTTACATGATTTTACCTATTTTTCTCTTTAAATTACGTCATATAAGATTAGATGAACAGAAAATACAGATGTTGTTTAGGGTCTTTATTTGTCGTAGTATATAATTGCTATTAATGTGGATAGACTTATTAGTTATTAACAGATTCAAGGGAGCATAGGGCTGTAACAAACCTTTTTAATGTAAAACGTAGTTCTTTAATAACGTTTTGTCACGTTTATTTACTTTCAGTGTGACACAAGACTGATAAAGACAAAACATCTAATAACTGATGCTTGTGGAGGGTTGAAATCGTGTACAAAGGACTCCTTGTTTTAATTATTGCACGAAACGCGAGGAATGTCTGGAATAATTATCAGATAAGGGCTAACTGTAAAACAAAGTTCCTTTTTTGACTCCCACACTCTTTACAGATGACTAACTCGTACAGCAGATAGCGTATTGAAGCCTTAAACTTTTGAAAATATTGTATATACATGGGTCGCAATATTGCAGCTTAAGTACAAAAAGCTAAATAAAGTTTTTATTCACTGATCGTTATTTACAATACAAAAAACCCGTGGCTAACCTAGGACAAAGGGCCTCAAATTTCTAAATCTGGTTTGGGATCATTTGCTTTTTCTAATAGGCAAGTCTGTGCCCGATACAAGTTAACTTTTTTGGTCTTAGGCATGACTGTTTCTTCATGATGTTTTCCTTCATCGTACAAGCGGGTGTAAAAGACGTACATAGGCAGAAAATGCGCACACGCACACAAAATGCGTGCGGTGCTCAGCGAATGAGCCGCACGCTGACGCCACCAACAATGCTCTAACAACTAAATATAATATAATATAATAATTAAATTAATTTACATTTTTCAAAATTAAGCAGTTTTATAGGATTTTAACTGAACACAGTCTAACCTATACCATATCTTCGGCAGTATTATGTTGCCAACTTCAAATTTGACTTTTCATACAAAAAAAGCAGTAGCTTATCGTAGCTGATGACTAAAAGAGTTTAATGTCACCAATATGTACATATTTGATCATTGTCTTGATAGTTATTATAAGATAGTTATTTGTAGAATGGCAATTTCATACATTATTCACAATCCTTGAGGATTCTTAAGTATTCTTCACTTTTAGTTTAATAATAAATTCCTACTTCAATTCCACTAAGATTCTTCCAGCCGTTTATTAAATAAAATGAAGTGCAAGCTCTTGATATTATCCTCTTTTAATATGAGTCATCATCTCATATAAAATGCGCAACGGATTCTTGTACTAATGGATTTTCATATTGCGAGACTTAATTAAAACTTTAGACGCAGTGTATCTCAAATGTTCATAGCAATTAGAAAAACCTGTGAAACGAAAATTTGCCAAACGCGATAATATCCTTTGGCCAATACAATTTGCTTGCATAAAAGGTGGTCGTATGCAAATATAATTGCAGGGCAGTGCAGCGGACAGAGCATTAGTAGCGCTTTGTGAATGACTCGCTCCATTTCACACTGCTCTGTAAATTAGCCGGAGCCTGGCTCGGGTATAGCCCGGATTTCGTTCTAGTACACCGCTCCACCGCTCAGCGATTCATCAGCCTAATGATCAGCTTGCTTTAAGACCATACTAATTTGAGAGGATGTGTTAAATTATAACTGAAAAGCTTGTGAGTAATGTTTATTAATTCATCGTCATGCACAACATAATTATTCAATTATTCAATACCGACTATGTCAGAGAAATTAAAAAAAAATGGTTATATATACATGATTGTCATTTGTTTTTAAAATTAAAAAGTAAAGGAGAAGAAAATGGATAATTTTAATACATTTAGAAAACTTCGTTTAATTTACTAACATAGTAATGAGATTCTGTTTCAGTCAGTGTTATCTGAATGAGAATAACTGAATAAGTGCAGCCGCCCGTTATACTACTAAGGTAACTTTATTGTACTACTACAGTAGTACGAACCTTTTATATGGTAGCTGTTATATAAAATAATAGATAGATAAAGTGGACTTGGTGATTCATAGAATTTTGTATGAGTACTGTGTGTGTAGCATTTCATTTCACGCATAAAATAAAATATTATTTTTGTAAAACTCTTGCGGGTACCTACTTTCTAATTCTTATTTTTATTCTGTATGTTTTTCAGACAAGACAGACAACATTTGAAAAACCTAATGACAAACTATTCTCTTTTTTTAGAAGAAGAAAGAAATGTATATAAATAGTTTAAAACGTGTTATATTTTATATATGTTTAGTCTATGCAAGAGGCTGGCTTATAATAACCTAATTCTGTGATAATCGCTACAACGATATTTCTGAATTAGCACGTACTAATCAAATAACACGAATTCGACATGAATGCGACTGCTTAACTACGAGTCAAATGCGGATCATTTTCCATGCCAACGCTACGCCACGCTTTGCATACAAACAGAATGCCTGAGTGCGATCCAATTAGATTTTTTAAGGTTTTCGTGCAGTATAATTATAATGTCACCTTCCTGTTTACACAAACACTAATAAGGTGTATTTTTTTTATATATTTTGTTTTAATTATGATCATCATTCTTTATGATTTTAATACGACAAACGACTCAATTGTTTTTAAAGCTTTGTGCGCCTTAGGGGAAAATTATGAGAGTATTTTTTACGAAACAAAAAACCGTAATCCTGAAGTTAGCTATAGTCAACATTTTAGGTTTTTGTAATATTTAAATAAACTTTATTTAACTACAAAATGCGTTATAGTAAAACTTTCAATGTATTAAATACCTTTATTCTAATGTTAGTTTCGTTTTTTCTACAAAAAATTATACATAGCTTCAATCCGTTCAAAAAGTGTTTTTCTTAATGTGTAAAAGCTATGTTAACAAAAGACAATACTATAATTCAGTCAATTTACACTCTTCTTATATAATTAATGATCTCTTTTCATCGTAGCGTAAATAGAATTTGCTAGAATAAGAAAGAGTAGTTAAAACGGTACAATTACACTGATTGAGTTTTTATGAAGGTGTCAGTTGATTAGCGAAAGTTCTAGTACCCGTTTAGACGGAAACGTTTATAATTTTAAATTCAACTGAAGTTATTGTAAAAAAGCATTGCTTTAAGTTATGTAGTAAAATAACTCGCAAGAAATCATTAATTTATCAAAAAAAAAACAATAATTAAAAATATAAATTTTACATACACCAGTCACGTGACACGGTCACAATAAGGCGACTCGAATATGACGTCAGTATATAATGGGTCTTCGTCTGTCTAGTCAGTAATATCTTGGAGTTTAATTAAAACACCTTCAAGTTTATTTACGTGTTTACGGGCATGGTACGTCGTCGGGACGCGACGCGACGCCATCTTGTCTAGAGAAGCGTTTTGGCGGGTTTTTGAAATTATTGTAATTAATAACTGACTGAATCAACGTCCAAGACAATAAATAAGAGAATAAAAAAAATATTTAAAGCTTCCGTAGTCACAAACGAATAATAAGAAAATGCATTTATGGTCAATGGGTTATCCGTTCTATAAAATATTTTTTAAGAAATCCAAGTTATCAACACAAGCGCTTGTTTATGCCAAATGATAAATGGCGAAATGTTTCTTTCTAAGGATTTAGTTGGGCTCTTATCTTGCATTAACGGGCAGAGCAAGTGGTACGTAAATATTTAGCAAAACGTTGTAATCCTAAGGATTTTTGCTCGACCAAAGCCGCATCCGGGCATCCCTTTGTCCTTCGCTTAGGTTCTTATCATCTCACTTACTGCATTAATCATCACACTCCCCTTTTCTGGCGTTCATTAAGTTTTAACTATGATATTTTAGATTTATTATTGTTGTAAATTCAACAATTTTTTAACGATGTAAACAAGTAAGGAGAATAACGTTATATTTTAAACTAAACGAAATGCAACGAACATTATGACTGCGTCCAATCTTTATTTCGATAATAGCCACAGTTTATAAAAATCAAGACAGAATTTTCAACTATACTTCCAAATAAATTACAAAACCCGAAACGACAAAGCGCCGTGTCGAGAAATAACCACAATAAAATAACAGCCTTTTGTGTCACTGATTTTCCGTACTTTCAGTACTTGTTCGTACAACTGTTGAATTAACTGTACTCTCTTTAATAAGTGTTAATTTATACGATACGGAGCACAATGTACATTATTATCGTAATATCTACGCTTGCCGAATAAGCCGCGTTCTCAGAATATCAAGAATATATATTTTCACGGAACAATGCCTTCCCGGTATCTCAATTTTCATTTTCCCTTCGTGGGACATCCGTTGTGATTTGTAGCAACAGATAATACACAAGCGGATTCTTGGTGGGACGCCCAACATTACATCAGCGTAAAATCTAGACTTAAGTCTACAGAATGAGGACATAATCTTATCCTTATATAATATATAAACGAGAAAATGTTTTATTTCCCAGTATATTAATATATAGCCGCTTTGTATTTTGTATTGACATTTCCTTGATATAGCTTGTCAAATTGAAGTGTGCCCGTGTCGAATGTGCACAAAGATAGTTAAAGAGCGTCGTAAACACAACAATAAAGTTTAGTGGCCTCTTATGTGTGGGGAGCAATATATTGTCCGCTTCCACCTCGTTCCAGTGCCGCGACTCTGTCTAATTTATTTGTTTTAATGATATAATGTTTAAGGAAGCAGTTATATGATCGTGAACTGATTTGAATCTTAACTAAAATAAAGAGAGGTTAGATTATTTAGATAAAAAACATTATTACATACATTTTGTCATATAACATCGAAAGGTTGACAGAATATCTATAGTACTAAATAATGACTCGTTAGGAAAATAAGAGCCCTGTCTCCTACTATGTAATGTTAGATATGATATGTTGGTTTTGTTATGTTATTACTTACGGATTATGATAATTATCATCGCCAATATCAGTAAATATTTAGTTAAATTTTCAATAATTATCTTCTTATAACGCATTACGAAATAGCTATTGTCTGTACCGCAGAATAGGAGACTGGTTAGAACATACTTAAGTACGTGATACTAATGTTCTGATCCTACCCTTGTCTAACACAGTACTTAACTATTAAACCAATGCTGTCGTGAATTACTTAGTCTCAGCTTCCGGCTCGGTTATCAAACAATTGTTTTATCTAATTTGTATATATATATATAGTCATTTTGTTACTGTCTAGTATTTCTATTTATGAACTGTAACCAAAACACATAGTTTCTCCAAAAATGAAACTTCGAGAATATATACAATTTGCCTAATGACTTATGTAACCTGTTTTTTTTTTGTTTTATATGTATAATTTTGTATACTATGGTAACGAAGTATAAATAAATAAATAATATATATGTATATTTCACGGAAACACATGAAAGTTTACTCAAATTATTTTTCTCAATTGAAACAAATGAAGAAAACAATTTTCAGACTGTAACATGATAAAGTCTTTTTGATTCAATTCCGATAACAGAATGTTATTACTGTACAAAAAGCTCCAATACAAGTTGGTATGACGCGAAGAAATCATTCATGGGTAGTATCACCTATTTCCGTTGGCCGCCACCTCAGTTATTGCCTTGGGATAGGATTATTGGCGAATTGTTCCGTTCGCATTCCGGCTCGCGCCTCGCACGTGAAATATTAAGCGTCTATGTACCAATTCCATTGTAGGTACTCAGGAGAATATGGCTTAATAGGGTCTGTTGTCCGTTGTGGGGCTTAATCAAGCCCTTCGAGTTATACGTAGGTACAATTATAATTTCGAACCTCGTTTGTGATTTACGACTGTGTTATGTTTCATAAGATTAATCTTGATCCACAGTTCAAGTTTTTATTTCTAAGTATTGAGAACAATTAAAATTCTTTATTACCAACATTAACCCTACTTCATAAGCCAATATACATGGATTCTTGGTGAAGTGAATTCAGTTTCAGGTTGGTATACCTATGTAAAATTATTATCAATAGTTACAGGGTTTGCTGTGTTGTTACGGAAATATTCAATGATCCCATACATATACCTAAAGGACTAGGCTTGAACATTCCATTGCACAAAATGCAGAAAAGAGAAAAATAAAAGTCATACTTATGCGTTTTATAGCGCTTAATTCAATTTATGCTTCCTCACAAAACACTTCTAAAAATAAACTGTGAATGCCTGCAGAAAATTGAGTTTCCGACCGCAAATATGTAGGAAAGGAATATAAATCACTGGTTAAGCTAAAAAAAGCAGTACAGTAATGTTAGAGGGGTGAAAAGTGTTGAAAATGTATACTGACGAAGGAAATGAAACTCATAAGTTGGTACGATCAGTTCGTTACGCTAGCTCCATCAACCCCGGTGTTACGACCGATTGGATTTGCGTACAAATAAAATTGCCAACTACATTTGTCGATGTGAGCTGAGCCAAGGAGGTTCTCACTCCTCTCCAATTTTACTACACGACATTTTGGATTAAAACGACAATTTGCCGTTCTGTTCGATCGCAAAGCTCATTAACTTTTAACAAGAGTATATTCATTATAGACACTCCCTTAGGTATTCAATAATACTTAATCAGCCTTGAAAGGGTTGTAGCGGTACTTTATTAATGTAATAAAATTTAGAACGATTGTAATCAATTTTGTTATATAAGTTACCTATTGTACCATAAGATTTTTTTTTAATAAAACGATAATGCGCTAATAATAACTTTATCCTTTATTTTAGTTAAAAATCATTTGAAATAAGCATTAGGTAATAGCATCAACGTAAACGTAGTATTTTGCAAATTACAACTCAGTTAATCAAGCCGAGTCTCCTGATAATACCAATGTTAGGGGAATTAACTTCTCTTAGTTCATTCCAGTAAATTAGTAACTTTTGCGCTGCCAAAGATTATTTGTATGTAGTATTTTCATATCGCCAGACATCATTACTTTTTATGATCAAACCAAATATCAGTTTCCCAAACGATCCCGATGAAGTATTACCATTACCAAATAATATTCGCTAGCGAAATCCTTTTATCGTCGTAACACAATGAATTGTCCAGTTAAGATACGGGCATAGTTAAAACGTGTACTGTCTACAAGGTTCTTACATAAAATTTTGCGAAATACGGCAATAAAAACAAAATAAACTTCAGCTACAGAATTGAAGGAGCGTTTTATCTCGCTACTCGAATTACCTAGTGGAGGTAGACGTACATTAATTGCAAAGACGATCTTGGAACTGAGAAAGATCCTCGTTACAAATTGCTATTACTGTGTTTATAATTAAATAGTTTGTGTGCAACATGCTTTCTTTCATTAAAGATGTGGCCCCAGATATAATTAAAGCACCACCATTTTAACGGAACTATGGAATTTCTTGGAAAACATAGGTGACAAATATTATTGACTAAAATGAGAGGATTAGACTAGAATGGCTATTGTGTTTGACCCACACTCGCGTGTATTGTTATATTAGTTTGATATCTGACATAGGGTTTCAGAATTCAGCGGTAATGTCTCCAATATGTCAAAAATATGTAGACTGGCTAGTTTAGTTGTATTATGAAACATTTCGGTTTAACTAGACGCAGATAAAAACTGATTAATGTCCAGACATCGCAAATTCTCAATGTTAACTTCAAAGCAACAAGCGTTGCTTAGAAAATATAGCAATGTATATAAATCGGCAGTATACGAGGCGTGACGACAGTCGTACTAACTCCCGTCCATAGGCGGCCGTAAATTGAGGAAGCAGCCATTCACTTGAATTCGACCGAGCCGCGGCCGGCCTCTCGGATTTGGGTGCTAATAAAACAGGCACTTTATCTGCTGGAAAATATACTCTCTAACGTGTTTAGGGTAAACAATCTTCGTAAAAACTTGTATCGAATGCTACAAATTATATTAAATATACAGATTTAAATAAATGCCTGTATAAAAGTGACGTACGTAGCTTTAGACGTTCATGAGTGTACATTGTATAACCTATATGAATAAATTATTTTGAATTTTTGAATTAAGAAAGGACCTATGAGCATGATACCTAAAAATTCGTTTGCTTTGTAAACGCTTAGAAAACGCTCAGTATTCGCAACAATATCATAACTTCAGTAGAAATATATATGTATATATCATTCGAAAGTAATAACTTTTCTTCACATACCTAATTAAGTAACATTTTAGCAAATTGTAATTTTTTTTAAATCAATCTGTGTGATATGCGCAAGAGAAAGATTTTAAGTTTATTGTTAACTGATTAAGACGCATACATTGATTGCTCGACTAACATATGCGCTCTAGTAGTAAAACGTTTCCATTACCTATTTTGATGAAATGCCGAATAACCTGTAATTCATCTTGCGAAGCTTATCTTCCACATTTGTCGAAGTCACCGCAACTCGCCGCCAAGAAGTAAAACTCATATCTCCGATTAAAGATTTCATCCTTCGATATTGGACGATCGTAATATTTTAACGACGCAACCTGCTTCTTCTTTGTTTTACTGCCCCCATTTTATTTATCGAAACATTTGACGTAAAAGATGGCCCTTAAAATACGTTTTTTCGTTCCGCAATATCAGTACGATAAGTCATTTTAGAACTTTTACGGGAATAGACATAAATCTTTGAAGGATAAATTTAAATCTTGCTAATTAGATATTACTGTCATTATTTGGTTACAAAGCGATATTCATTATTGAGAAATTTTGCGATTTAGTCGTAGGAAACTCCGTAGATAAAGGGGTATTTTATAACGAGTGTTTTAAGTTCGACTGCCAGTTGGTACACGGCCAAAAATTTTATTTCTCGCTCATAGATTCATTCATACGTATCCCTATTCTTATGCTTTGTAAATACAATTTGTCTATCACTCTTTGAAATATGAGATAATATTTTAATAAATTAAATTTTTTTTAATAACGACGTAATACATTCCAACTCGGGACGCCAACAAAACATTTATCTTAGATATGTTTTATATTTCAAAAGATAAAAATTGTAAAAAACACCTAAGCCGATATAATCCCTTGACCACAGATTTTGTTTATTGATTTCTATACTAGGTGATCCGACGGAGATTGGGTATTAGTTAGTCCTGTTAGTTCGATCCGATCAAAACAAAAGTTTATTTAGATTTAAGTTTGTGCTGCCAGCAACGCCCGTGCCTAATTAGAGGCGTATATCCAGGAAGTAATTGCTAGCTATAACAATTGAAAGACACTTTATTTATATATTGCAAATCGTATTCATGTATAATTCGTGTTAATATTTCCTACCTAAACCAGTATGTACTTAATACGTGCAAATAATTGCTCTGTAAGCGTTTTTGTCAATGCAACTCAATTAAATATGAAAACATTATTAATGTTGCTCGAAAAGTCACGTAGGTCAGGTGTGTTTTGTAAAAATGATTGAAAATGGAGAGCCGTGTGTTTCTTGTGTGTATTGTTTTTAGTTTTACATTTCCAAGTAAGTATTTTTATTATACTGCTAAAATTCAAAATTTACATAGGGGAATTTCTAACGAGAAGAAATCCTTAACTAACATAATTAGACCGAATTCAAACATCGTCTGCTTAAATATTTACGTAATAGAATAAGGTTATCGTTGGGTATTATTTAAAATTCATTCTCATATATTCAGAAGTTTAAGTGAAAAAAACAAATGACGCATTTTTTTACTTTATTGAAAAATTTAGATTCTTAATTTTGTTTTGTTTTTTCCAACGAAATATTTAATAACTGTTTTGGGCGCCTTGTCTTCTCAAGTCTTTTTAGATACATTTTCCGATTTCAATAATTTCATACAGTATGTATGTATGTGTGTAGTATTCATATTTTTTAAAATTATATTTTCATTTCTGACCCTCTATGTTTCAGGTACAATATCGAAAACATTTTCACTCAACGACGCCATAGCAGCAGAAGAGAAGTATAAATCACCAATTAAATTAAGTTCATCAGGTAATTCCCAAAATTCATATTATATAGGTTTATACGTACACGTTTAATCCACGATCACGGTTGTGTTGTAAGATGTTATCTTAATAGAATATATTAATTTGATCATAATTTGCACATTAAATAAGCTAAATTTCATAATTCTTTTTGTGATTTCCGCATAACTGTAAAACGAATGACGGAAATATAATATTCTGTATAATAGGTTAGAATAGAAGAGTCCTGACGTTGTAACGCGGTAACATCTACATAAAACCCGTAAAATAGGCTTCGCTGGTAAACATTTTTACTTTGATTTCAGGTTCATTTCTGAGTAGCGATAGGCTACAGGCGTTTGAAGCTCACAGGCAAAATATTAGAGGTGCGTACACATGTTTAGAATAAAGTAAAATTTTAAGGATTTTATTTAAGTCAAAAATTTCAAATTTCAGATATAGGAAAATCCCTATCAACAACTTTATTTTCACCATTAAAGTATAGAAACCCATTTAGAAAACCGTTTCAAATTAAATCGCCTCTGAAGCCTAAAGCTTTCAAGAGACCTCGTAAAGGCTTGAAAATAGAAAGTCCTACCCAACAAGCGAAACGACACTTACAACATGAAGATATCAATGAAGATTACATACCAATATTTAAAAGTCTTAGCATCATTCTTGACAATATTCTTGAACCAGACTCACACGAAGGTATTGTCCCAAGAAACAAATATAAGAGAACTAATGGAAACAGACTTGAGACAAATGACGTCGTGTGTAATTGTGCCCTTAGATCAACAACTGAGGCGAACCTGCCCGATCCGTATCAAGAGGCAGCTGCTGCCGCCACTTTTATCTCCACTGAGGTCGAGACTGAGTCACCATCGCCTGCGATTACCACCGCGAAGACCAATCCTTTTGCCCATCATAACATCGGCAATATCAGACGGAATCAGAACGTACCCGCATTACCTCCAAGAAATACCTCTGGCATTGGGAGAAACGATAGTGGAGTCCATGAGGGGCGCAGCACCCCGAATATCCGAAACGATGAAAGATCTATCGCCGGGAATAATAGATATTATGAACACGATACCGGAGTCAGAAACATTTCATCCGATACAGAAAATAGCGAAGAAGATACCAACAATGATACACGATACAGTCCAAGCAGCGTTGAACCCCGAGGCGGATTCCGAGGTGGAGACGGAACTTTCTCAAGAGATGCAGATGGAAAAACATACACAATCGATGAGCAGATTGACGCGCCCGTCAATTTTAAAGGAAACGTACCTAGATACGAAGAAAAAATTGAACTCGCAAATAGAACAATCCAAACAGAAAGCCCAATACCTCTATCAAAACTTACTACAAGACTACAAAGAATTGAGCCCCACAAACCAGAAGCTATACAACCAAAAGGCGAAAAAGATTATGCAGCAATCGAACGCTTTATCTCCAGCGCTAAGCAAATCTTTAACCGCAATAGCCAAAATTCCTCAATCAATAAAAGAAGCAGTAAACCAAATGAAACAATAGTCAAGAAAGACAGCCCACATAACAAAGGTATCATGATATTTGATGGCTATAGTGTTGCCAGAGATGTTAATGGCGAAAACAAAATGTCAGAAAAAGCAATAGAAATTCGTACATAGGATTAGACATAATGATTGTTTTAACTGCATTATATTAAAATATATTTAAAATGAAATAAATCAATAGTGAAATCATCGACGGCCTTTCTTTCCTTTGCTTTTATTTACTGCTTGCAGTGCAGGCTGGGGTTGCTGTTCAGCTGGTCTGTAAAATTAAAAGTATTTTGAGATTAAGAATTATAAAAGGGTCAAAGGTTTCATAACCTTAACTAACAGATGTTCAACGCTTTAGCAACAAGATTAATCTGAGTATGCAGGTTTTTAGAAAGTGCAGGTAGAAAGTGTCTTAACAAGTACTATGTTGTGGAATGAGGCTGTCGAGATGGTAAGGATGGAATTTTTAATCATATAAAATTAGGATTGACTTCATTTTCCAATGTTGACTACAGTTTATATACTGCCTAATTGACACACTTTCTATGCAAATTTTACATTAAATACAACTAAAAAATAATCTCACAACTTTTGAACCTAATTCAAATAATTAGTATACATTTATACCTTTTTACTTTTCCATTTTTAAATTAAATTATTATTTTATTTTATTATTTTTAATATATATGTTTTTGTGTATACCAATTGTTGAGGTACCATTAAGTCTTAAAAAATTAGTTGGAGTACTATTTTGAATGAAATATATCTAGATAAATGTATGGTAATATTAAAATGGGTAAAACTAAAACAGTTTTATCTAGTTTTTAAGTATAGGATTTGTGTCTCCAACCTAAAAAGTAAATACTTTAAGGCTCCAATCCAAAGGAAATATGGTAACCAGTTTAAAACTGTATACCAATGGTCTAAAGTTCCCGTCATGTCTTAAAAAACTACTCTGAGGACTAAGACTTTGAATGAAATGTAATAATGTAAATGTACATTAATATTAATATGTGAGCATAAAAATATACCTGTTTTGTCTAGTTTTAAGTTTAGGAATTGTGTCCACTAGATATTTCATGACATCTTCCCTAGTAGAAAATTCTGGTTTGATAGGTGTACCATCATCATTTTTAATTTCCACTCTCAGTCTTCCTCTATATAATATTTCCTGCAAATGACATACAAATGACGAAGTCTTTTTTAACAAACAGTACTCTTTCTATGTAATTGTGTTTAAGATTATTAACAGAGGCAGAACAGTACTTCAGTAAAAAATTTAAATGCATTTGGATTTTACATGTTATGAATTGAATTAAGAATTCATTCATGCATAATTATTGAATATCTGGCAATAACAATAAAAGCAATTTTGTTTATACTGGTATACAACCTACAATAGTAACAGCTAGGAAAGGAAAGAAACCTTACTTTGCTACGTTCGCGTGGGTATAATTTGTTTTCAACACCAATGTGTAATCCTGAAGGTAAAAGCACATCTCTCATCTCTTGGTAAGTAGGATTTTCAACACAAATTGACTTCGGTAAACGACGTCCTTCGGCTAGAGTTTTTTTACAGTTTATATATGCAGGATATATACATATCCATCTAGAAAGATTTAATAAATGAATTACAGGATAACATTCCAAAACAGTGAAATATGTCAAAATCTAAATATGTTTCTTAACTTACCTTTCCACGTCAGTATGCTTTTTATCGGGACTCCACGACGTAACCATAGATGCCATTTTAAATTGTCGGTTTTAATTTGATTCTCGATAGAATAATATTTCTTATAATATTCAAAAGAATATTAATAAAAATATAGGACTGTACAACATGGACATACGTCAGCGCAGATTTTACCTTTACTTGTTTGATGACAATTGACATAAAATTTTAAAATAATAGTCACTTAAAAACAAAAAAAAATGTGATTTACTATTTTATTTTCTTATCTATTGTAAGCTATGATTGCTTTTTAACTGACTTTTAAAAAAATGCTTTAATTTGCGAAAATGATATAATATATGTTATGTAAAAACGCATTGATTGAGAAAAATATTAGTGTTGGAACAATGGATTGTTACTAGGCTATAGACTATACTATGTAGTATGCAATATGACAATTGACAAATGACAACTGTTTTAAAAATCAACATGAGAATTACTAACCTAAAATAACGTGGGAACTGATTACTGATTATTATGAATTAAATATTCATATATTTTCAACGTAAAACTTGCGAGCTTTCAGTGGTTTCAAATCTATAGTTAAAAAATTGCATTTTTCGTTTGTAGTTATTTTTTTAAGATGGATTGTCTCTTAGTTGCAGATAATATCATTGCTGCTGCAAAAGGTAGTTTTATTGATTGTTTAATTAATCAGAATCATAAAATAATCGCAATTGAAGATTCCCCTGACGCCACTAATTCAGTATGTGATTTGGCTATTTCCAATAATAATGAATATTTTGCTACATTAACTTCGGACAAGAATCTTACGATCTATAGACTTCCTTCCTTTGATCGTGTTAATTTATTTATATTGCCAAGAAGCGCAAGTAAAATCAGATTTGGAGCCGAAAACTCTCACATATTTGTAGCAGACAAAACTGGAGATGTGTTATTTTATGATATATTAAAAAATGACAGTGGTGTTAAGCTTTTGGGACATTTAAGTTTTCTCTTGAATGTTTTACAAAGTCATGATGGAAATTATCTGATATCAGCTGATAGAGATGAAAAAATAAGGGTTTCATGCTATCCTAATACATATAATATAGAAACATACTGTCTAGGACATAAGGAATATGTAAATCACATTGAATTTCTTCCCCACAATAATAAATATCTATTAAGTGCATCTGGTGATGGAACTATAAAGTGTTGGGATTATGTTATTGGGCATTGCACTTGTACAATTAACACAAAAAATTATTTAAGTGATCCAAAACTTCAGGAACAATTCAAAAAAATTATGGACGAAGATGGTATTGAAGTAGAAAGTCTTCCTATAGTCCATTTTACAACCTCAAAACTTAATGAAAATACTAGTTTAGTTGCAATTTCCATTTATTCATGTAATAATTTGCTTATATATACTATACAGACTGGTGAAAAATTCCATTATAAACTTACAGGAACATTAAAATTAAAAGGTTTCTTTAATTGTATAGATCTTTTTAATACAGCACTGTATGTGTTTAATAGCAGCAATAATATATTAACTAAATATGACATCACTAATTCTGATAATATTACTATTAATGAATCACAAACAATAGAAATGTTTAGTAATACCAACATTGATTTAAAAATTGACTTGGAACAAAATATTAAGATTTTGTTTAAGCGGAAGTTTGACAATGTTCAAGAGTATCAAGAGCGAAAAAAGAATAGATTAGTTAAAAAAACATGACAATTTGACCTCTTGCTTATATGTACTGTACGATATATACGATTTTTTTTAGGCTTATAAATGTTGTTATACAAATGTTAATAAGTTAAACTAAGAAAATGACTATGTGTTAAAGGATAAATAAAACAATTGTTTAACATGCGTTGTTTATTATTTGTCAATCAAATTAAAAATATGATGTGCACAAGTTTACAAAAATAAGTGAAACCTAAGTAATGTTTCAACAATTAGCTATCAAGAGCTAAGCCAAGATTTCATCCATATACACTAACAAAGACAAAATAAGATATCACATTTAACTAAACAATAAACAAATTTTCACTTTAGATTCTCACCTTATTGCTTTTGATAGAAACAGTTTATATAATATATAGATCTTGCAATTTCCACATGGAATTAATTGAACATAATGTTTTTATATAGATTTACAATTGTTACTCCTAAATGCAATAAATACAATTTTATATCCTACTTTGTTTTACCTTGACTTAAGCACATTAGCAAAGGTGCGAAGATGATAGCTCACATTATCTATTTCATTCAAGATATTCTCTTTAAGATCCATTAGATCCGGTAGGTTATTACAATCAGGCACATTTAGTAGCGTTGTAAATATCTTATCCCATAAACTAACTTTCATGTACCTGAAATTTTTTTATACATAATATATCCATTTTATCAAAAATATACATGTTGTATGATCTAAATTCTAAAGTACTAAATTCAATCGAATCTGTCCCATTGACTAGTAACTAAATAAAATAGTTGTTTGTCAAAGTGTTAAATTTCAAAACTCAATTTGAAATGTCTAACTTATTATATTTTTATGCACTAACCTTGGTAATTTTTTATCAATATTCCACTGCCCAAGACGATTAGCCACCTTCATGTAGCTACCCATTAATATAACATGTATAGTGCCAGCTAGACAGTACAAATCTGTTTGATATGTCCATGGTTTTCCTTCTCTCATTTCAGTACAAGTGAAGCCTTCTGTTGCGATGACCTGTAAAATATGTGTTAAATTATCTGGCAAATAAGACAGAGGCAGAATTACATTTGGCAACCAGTACGTAGTGCTAATACATGTCATATCTTTAAGACTTCAGAGCACATATTTTGGCTAGAGATCTGAAAATTAACTGACCTCTCTAAATGTTGTCTCCTCTGGGAAAAGAGACATATCTATTGCACATCCAAAATCTATCAACTGCAGTGATGGAGTTCGCCATTCTTGAGTTGGTCTGCAAATGAAATATACATGTTGTGTAAAACTGTCTACCTAAACTATCTGTTTATTGAATTGGACATAAATTTTTGAATTTATGAATTTCAAACAAAACTTATTTGTTTTATATCTTTTTTTTATTAATTTATTTTACAAAATAAAATCATAAACATTGAATTATGGACAATGTTACATTAGAAAACCACTGTGCGTTGTTTAAATGTAACCATAGAATTATTGTTTCGGACCGCAACAAATGCATATAAAATTAGTTTTTCAATTTCAGGTTTCGAGTTCTAGACCTTGTTGGCCTGTATATAGCACATACAACTATATCTTAGTTTTAACCAATTTTACATAATTTTAAGTTCAAAAGTGATATGTTTCATATCCACAAATTTAACCGTTTTTTTTAAATATAACACAGCATCCCGTATCTGAGCTATTTAGAACAGAATTATAAAACTTTAATTTGAACAAATACTTACATTTTCATTAACAAAAAGTTGTCTGGCTTAATATCAGCATGTATAATCTGCGCCTTGTGAAGATAATGTACTATAGATAACATTTCAGCCGTAAATAATATAACTATAAGCTCATTAATACATTTTGAGGTAGCTACGCGAACTTTATTGGCCACATCTAGTAAGGATCCATATTTAGAATATTCAGATACGAACAAACTCGCATTATCTCCAAGAAATGCTGTGCTTATATCCATGTAACCTGGAAGCTGGAAATACATAGAATTTTAATATATTTTTTTTATAAAATACATTTTGTGTTGTTTATCTGTTCACTAATCATTTGATACAGAAGAATCAGCATCAAAATCCAAGTTGAAAAAATAAATTTCTGGCAGAAGTTTTGTACAAAATACTAGACATTGTAAATTTAAATTTTACATACCATGAATGGATTTTTTATCCTAGCCTTTATTTCTTGGCAAATATAGAACTCCCAGGGCCGACTTGGTTTCTGATATTTCACGGCAACCGATTTGTTACTGTTGATATCTAGGCATAGGAATACTGCGCCATAATTCCCTTTTCCTAACTGTTTTTCTATGGAAAACTTGCTTCCACCAACAGTAACTAAAGTCGCTAACTGAAGTTTAGGTATAGATCTTACTTCATTATAACCTTCGGCATGGGTTTTGTTTGGGAACTTGACATATTCGAGCAAAGATGACAATATTTTCTTATTAAATGGATCGATTACTTTAGGAAATTCAATGTCAGCCGGTCGAGTTATGTCAGACGTAGACACCATAGATATGGAATGATTAGATTTATAAGCAGTGCAGTCCATACTATTTTCGCTATCAACATCCATGCCATAATCAGATTGCCGTGACCCAACGTATCGGCCGTCTTTGTTAACAGAATCTCTGCTGTCTTCCGAATGTATGTCTACACGATGCTCGAAGTCCAGCTGACGTTTGGAGACATCTTTACTTTTGTCAACCATATGTGAAATTTTCGCAGATTGTATAGGTGTAGCGGATTGCGCAGTCATCCCGTCTTTACTGTCGGAGTCGGATAGACCAGAGGAAGGCGGGATCTGAGCTTGTTCTGGACTCGACACATAGAGGTTTTTATGCATTTTTTGCGAAATACTTGGACTATTAGTAAATTTAGGAGTATTAGCATTATCTTTGGGTTCATTTCTATTAGTAATGAAGTTGAGAAATTGATTAGAGAACCCAGGGTCAGGGGATTTTTGTTCGATCTTAGCGCTTTGTTGTTCCTGCTTGACGTTCCTCGATGTTGTTGGACACTTGTTTGGAGGTTGACTTTTATTTTTGCCACTTTCGTCAGCAGTTGGTAAACTGTTGTCATGTCTCATTTGCACATCATAAGGACCCTGAGAATGGTTATGTGCGGAGGTATTTCTATAGTTATGTTGTGATTGCTGAGGGCTTTGGTATATTTGAAAAGATTGGTTAGGCATGCCGAAACTTTGATTTTCCGTACGTTTAGGAGGCTGTCGATATGGACTTTGGACAGTACTATAATTGGGACTATTCGTCTGATTGGTATTAGAATACATATTGGCCGTACTATATTGAGCGTGCATGTAGTTCTGGCTATACGCTTGACTCTGAGGAAGTTGACTAGGTCTTTGATAATACTGAGGGTTTTGATACTGAGGTTGCTGAGTTGGGTTTTGATAGACGGCTTGTTGAGTTGGATAACTCTGTCTTTCGGGTTGATTTGGATAAAAGTCCTGGCGGCCAGGATAAGGGTTTTGAGGACTCATCATAGCGTGACCAGGGCTTCTATAGCCCTGGTTGGAATATGTGGGGCTTTGAAATCCGGGAGGAACAGACTGTGCTGCATTCACATCGTGAGGACTTTGCATACCCGGATGCTGAGGACTGTGATATACGGGACTTCCATAGCCTTGAATCTGTGGCTGATTGATAACTTGGCTATTATAAGCTTGTTGGTGTTGATAGCTGTAGTTTTGTGGGTATTGCATAGATGTTTGTGAATTATATCCATTGTATTGGGTTTGTGCTTGTTTTTGATACTGTTGTTCTTGTGTATGGTAAGGCACTGCAGTTTGCTTTTCTTGGGGTTTTTGGGGAGCATTTCTGAATTGTCCGTTGGGCAATCTGGCTTGTGAAGCTAAAGATACACGTTTGCTGTTATGCTGCATAGGGTCATTATTATAAATTGAGTCATAGTTGTTTGTGTAACCGGTAATGTTTCCTCTTGTAGATTGCCCAGATGAGCTTGATCCAGATTTGCTGAAAATTGCGATGAAGAACATAAACGATCAAAGCTTAAATTTAAAACAGTATATAGCACTTCAATCTCTAAGTCATGGCTTCAAATTATGCAAATTTAATATATTTAAAGGTAGGTAATGAAGAATTTTACGCTTGGTATGCGACGATTTTAGGTCTAATACCTAAAAGCTAAAAAATCTGTGTTCTTCACAGTAGGTACACACATTTGAACGCACGACACGAGTTGAGAGTAGCACACCTGAGCCACTAGAGTCCAATACAAGTCCCAAATTTGTACGCCTACATTTCAATACTTTGCCGTATTAAATTACGCAATAATTCCTAAATACATCACCAAGTTACCCCTAGAATTGAATAAAAACAATAGGCCACTTTCTTCTAATCTTCTCTTACCTGTTGTATTCCCGCGTAGCTTCCATAATCACTGATAAACCAACTCCTTGGTTATCACCTGTCAAATGCTGATCCGGTTTCAGCTCCTCCCTTTTCACGTGATCTTGGTCCATAGCACTTTCGTCAATATTAAACTTTGTCATGGAAAATTTGCTTGAATCTATGCAACTGATAGGTTTTTTGAACTGTGACATATTGGGTGTACTCGCGACGTTCACATTGAAATTGAACACTTGGGTGCAGGACGGTTCCTCATAGTATGCGGTTTTGTTAGCCTATAATAATAATAAAAAAAAGTCGAGACTTGGAGTAACCTCAGTACGAGTTCGGTATGGAAACAACGTTTTGCACTTTGACACACGGCAGTTCGCTCTTCACCTAGACTGAATCCTACGCTTAAAATGGTATTGATGTTTATTCATACAAAAAATATTTATAAATATCGTTTAATAGGAGAATGGGAAATACATTTCTGATCTCAAATATTTTTTCAGAAATTCTGATCTCTATAGGCGAGAGACTTTATTGCCTTCCAACACCAGACCATAATAGTGATAAGTTGAGGGTAGTTCATAAAAAATTGGCAGTGAATACCGTGCATGAAAATGTGTTAATAATACGTCGTAATCGTTAAATAAACATAAATATCCATAGTTTTGAAATTTGCGTTAGGATAAGTTTAGTTTAATAATTAATTTAGATTATATAACAAGACTTATTTGAGTTGTGTGCCGTATGAAACAGCCTCAAGAAAGGTGTCCTATACATCATAGAACAAATTATATATGATGGCAATGAGTAATTATAAGTATTAGTAGGACCACCCTAAAACCCTCCGGAGGCCATATTTATTTAAAACTTATTTCTGTTTTCTTTTATCAGGATTAGTTGTTTTACTATTATTTGTAAACATAGTTTGTTTTATTTTAGTTATAACCCATAAATAAGTTCCACTGGAGATTGGCCATCGAGTCTTTGTGCATTGAGATCCTATTGATCCGAGAAGCTATTGAGATGTTTGAGATATTAAACAGTTTAAATTTCCTGATTTGCACATAAAAACAAAAGTAGTCAAACATACTTCGTTCCTCTATCTTTAATTGGGTATAATACTGTCTTTTCTACAGGTTTAAACATACGTCACATCTGCGTGAACCTAACTTAAATTTTGACTTATTTTCATTTTATGTTAATTAATCTTACCTGAGGCACACTGGGTGTCGGAGATGCAAATTTTTTTTCATTTTCCTTGTCATTTGGCAAATCTGGAGAATCATTTAAATCGTAATTCTTTTTAATATTCAACTCCATAGTTATGGTTCGGTCTTCGTGAATATCGAATTTTGGAACCTCAAATTGTTGTACCACTGGCTGGACCATTGATGGTTCTAAAACTTTAAAACAAATATTAAAGTCAATGTAATATGTAGTAACCAAAAAAATAGACAATTACTCAAAATATCAAATCTATTGTAAAGTTTCATTACTGTTCGTCAGTTTTTAAGATAAACAAAATTCTATAAAATATGAATGTTTTGAGTTTTTTTCAATACACAAATTTCTCGATATATTACCACTAAAGTAGCGATAAAAATTCATACATACCGTTATTATCATTGAAGATGTTCCTCAATTCCCATCTCGCTTCTTTAGTGTTCACCGTCACCGAATCCCCGAAATTTGCCATTAGACTCCTATTGAACTCCTCCATCAAATTGTTTTTGGGGTAATTTGTACCATTGTATCCCGCCTCATCCATTTGATTATCCTTATCGTATTTTTCATCCTTTTTACTTTCATGATTACTTAGTTCCTTTGAATCGAGGTTGACTAGTACTTTAGGCTCTCCCGGTGAATGTATGGAGTTGATTTTAACATTCTGCAGAGAAGGTATCTGCAGGGGCATAAGCTGAGACATATGGTCGTGTTCACTGTCCAAAGCGCAATTCGCTAATGTCTCCAAGGCACTACATTGCATAAACGTCTCATTTGTAGGTTCGTTTTGTCTTTCTTCAACTTCTTGAACAGGTCGAAGTTTTTTCTCTAAATCGTATTTTCTCGATCTAATTTCTTCTAAACTAAATTCCTTATCATCTACATACACCTGTAATGTATAACTTTGCAAATAAATAACAAGACAATACATTTGTCGAATTTAGGATTATTAAGTTACATGTCTTGGATATACATATGAGTTATGACATTATATAACTTTTTATTATATTTGGAAAACCTTTTGTAACCCATCCATCTTATGTATCAGTTTCATGGGCGAAAATTTTATAATTAGTATGTTTATGAATGAGAACAAATGTTATTCTTACCTCAACTTTGTTATAACATGGTATTTTAGTTGGGTCGGGAGGATCAGGTACGCATAGAGGCACGTTGAATACTAAGTCGTCCACGCAGTAAGGCAGATAATTAGCAGGCAACCGCAACTCGTCATTTGAGTCTTCATAGGCTGAAAAATATTCTGAACTGTACAACTTTGTAGAACACATGTAGTACCCTTGGGTATATTGATTTCGATTCCGGGTATTCCATTCCAGCATGGTATGGCATGAATTACAATTTATTAAATGAGAACGTATAACTATTTATTTAATTTGACGAGAAAAATATGAGTTAGAAAATGTAATTGGTGGTCAGGCACGGCATTAAGCCCTTATTTCGCAACATTTGTAATAATATATTCTTATACCACAGATTAAAATATTGATCGTACACAGATTCCTTAACCTGAAAATCTTTTTCTCCATAGGAATCAATTAACCTTAAGTAAACCAAGTGTGAATTCAAAGACCCGTCCGTCTGAATTAGTTAATTAGAATCTGACAGGACGAACGAAATGTTTAATACAAATAATAATTTCATAAAAAAACTTATCACACTAAACTTACGTGTAAACGGCAGAGGCTGATGCGGCACAATATTGGAGTGTACCATTTTAGTCTTAGGGTTCGTCCACATTCCAACTTCCTTTTCATTTTCCACGTTATTTGCTTGAAGCAGAGAGGCGAGTCCTGGATCTTCACTTACAGGCACCGCTTCACGTGATGTCGATGGCGCGTCCTAATGTTTTTATTAAATTACAGAGTTAATCTACTGTCGTACTGTAAGTGATGAACAATGCGGCATTTACCGACCCAAGTGTTCCGCGCGAACCACGAGAATATAAGATAAATTTTATTTTCAATATGGTGTCAGGCTGAAATACTATTACTTGTCTTACGAAATATCTGATGATAAATAATAAGCTATAGATAATTTGGTTATGTTGACTCAAATATATAATTTCCAAAAATGTATATGTAAAATAGTATCTTATGGAGGTAAGTCTGAACCAAAACCAATAAAGAATTATATGAATCACCACTAAAGTCATATTTCTTCGTGCTTACGTAACGAACTGAGAAATTACAAGTTAAGGTAAATAATACATTTGGTTTACTTTATTGATGCTGTACTTAGTTTAGAAGCATTTGGTACAATAATATGACTATCATGGCATATTTAAAGCAGTTTACTAAGCATCAACTTGTAAACATCATATTTCTATGATGGAGTTTCAATGAATAAACCTATGTATCTAATTAATTACAGAGACAATGAGATAGCGAATTTCGAAAAGCATGATTTTGCATTTCAGTTGATATAAAGTTATATTTTTGCTGCCCTCAATTCTAACTTGATGACAAACCCAAATATCTAATTTAATAAAATATTATGAAATAAATTATTTATGTAAATGATATATTTTATTTGTTCAAAGCAAAATTCAGTAAACCACAGTTTGTATAACCTTTATTAGTTCAAAACCCATGGATTTTTTATTTTTAATAGCAGTTGCTCTTTCATAATAAACAAGACTACAAACCTCATACACATTAACCATGACATTTTGTGTTTGATGCCTTGCGTCATGGCCTTGTTGTCTTAAAGTTCCTGGTACTATGCTTTTAATATTGTCACCCACTCGCTGTATTGGTGCTGCTGCTATATTACGCCTTTTAAAAGACTTTAAAGATGTGAGAGCCATCCTTGTCTCTGCAAGTGCAGAAGCTGCCTTCCTTTTAGTTGGTGAATCATCATGCAACATTCTTTGGGCATAAAATAACTGGAAGTTCCTAAAAAAATTAAAAGGTTACAAAAAGTAAGAAAACAGGTAAAGAATACACATTTTAATATTTTTGTCGCTTTTGATATTTATGTGGCGATAGCTGTCTAACAATTATTACTAAGTTTAAATTACTATTTAAAGAGTGTAAACTTAAAAGAAGTTGTCTTGCTACATGATAGTTTAAATTTGAAAGTATAAAACATTTTGGAAAGGTCAATATTATATTTGTAATGTGAATAGGTTGTCCATAGTGGTGTAAAATTGTTTTATTAAAGACTATAATGCCCTACCATTTATCTTTTTTAACACATCTTTGTAGGAAGTACATTTTTTTGCATAACAATGCAACTTTAAATAATTTTGTTACCCTTTTAAATTACAATTAGAATAAGTTACTTTTATACTCCGGGATGTTTCTTCTAACAATTGTACTTACATATGAGCCTGCTCGAGTTCATCTAAAGGCTGAGCTTTAGCATGCAGTCCTAGCATATACACTTGATTTGCTTTTTTAAAATCTCCAGACTCTTCACAATAGCAAGCCCATGCTCTATAAAACTCAGAACATTCAACACCAAGGCCCATGTTGTAAAGTCTCTGATATATTTCCATTGGATTTGACAAGGAGTCAATCTAAAAATTTGAAGGAAGTTATGATATATCAAAATTAAATAAATTTCAGAACTGAAATAACATGATTATAACTTACATATTTTATCCACAACTTAACTAGTCTTCTATCTTGGAAATATGCTTCTTCTCTCTCAAATAACTGTAAGCAATCTTTAATTAACTTATCCATGTGACCTTCATGGCCATGTTTTGGATAAGATTGTTCAACCCATTGGATGTAATTGAACCAAGGATCTAAAGGATCTGGGCCTTGATATTGCCTAATTGCTGCTTCATGTTCTCTGCAAAAAAATGATAATTTAAATTGTATCAAACAACACAACTATTTGACAATTCATAATATTATACTATTTAGAAACAATGCTCTTCTATTTATTGAAAATTTAAAGAAATCATTATCAATCAATTTAAATTAAGATAAATAAAATATACAAATATTTACGCCTTTATTAGAAAGATAAACGCCTAATTTCACTTACTCTTTTTGTTGCTGCAGCTGCTTCTGAGCGTCAACATCTGATTGAGCTTGTAATGCAGCACCTAATTGCAAGGCGTTCCTTCCACCTCTCAAAGGTTGAATATTCTCTTTACTTACATCGATGTCCATCCTCACTGTAAAACGGAACCCAATAATCACGATAATTTGGGATAAACACAAATCTGGATAGTCTTAACTACTGTAATGATCACATCACTGGTGCAAAACAAATTAAAAATTAATAATAATCCTTGCCTTATTTATGAACGCTTCACTTTTTTAACATAATTAAATACAATTAAAGAAGGTTATGCAAATACTATACACCGAGGATTAAACTTAATTTCCCTGAAAAATAAAGCCTGTAAAAGCTAATGCACGAATGCGACTATCAAAACTGACAAGCTGAGATACGCTAGAATATTGACTATGGTTAAATTCAAAATAAAATCCGTTGGGTGTTATCAAATATTATCTATGTTCCATATTATATAACTGCCTACTGGTTGATGAAAACATTAATAATTATGTAGATATTATTATTATTTACTGTCTTTAATTTTCGGAAGGATTTACATGAGATAATTCTCCAACTATCCTATACCACGTTATAGGTTAAATATATTAAAAAATTGCCTATAGCTGAATGTTTTAATTTAACTAAAAAAGTTTTAGAATTTTATCGAAGGCATAAAAATTTTAAACGTTAATTATTAACATGAGAGTTACTGAGACAGCTACACTACACTACACATTAAGTATCAATACGTTATAAATAAATATAATAAAATTAATTCTATATGTTATGTTTTCTAAGAAAAACGTTTGAACGTTTTTGGCCTGCCCCGTAATCTCTTGTTCAATTTATTTGGTATTGGAGTATTTACCGCAGTTGATATGTTACTAAGATCTAACAGTTGCTTTTAACATGATTAACTGTCCTACCGTATAATAGTTCAAGTTAACTTAAATATTTCTTTTTGTATATTTTTGCCTATCCATTAAACATTAATCATGCAACAATGCATATTATAAGTGAGTTACGACTGTTTCAAATTATTTATTCATTGCAATAACATCAACAATAATTACAGAAAATAATGACAACAAATCATTTCTGCTTATGTTTTTGTTTCGAAGTCTATGGTATTTTCACCATTCACTCACTCACAGTTTACATAATCTTAAATTATTAAATATGAGTTTCAGGCATATTTTTTCTAATATTATAATTTTTATTGCAAACAC
Source organism: Pieris brassicae (assembly GCF_905147105.1). Taxonomy (NCBI): domain Eukaryota; kingdom Metazoa; phylum Arthropoda; class Insecta; order Lepidoptera; family Pieridae; genus Pieris; species Pieris brassicae. The sequence goes on from NC_059670.1 coordinate 4,257,178, forward strand.
TGATCAAGTTGCGTGAATAATTATTTTCATTATAATACGGCCAAATAACGTCGGCACTTAATTGACTCTAAGAAATGCATAAGAACGACACACTTTATTTGATGGCACTTAAAACGCTTAAAAGCATCAGCAGTTGTTAAATGACTTTACGAATTACGACTCAAGCCAAGACAGGAGTGTGATTTAGACATATCTCCTTCATCCATAAGTCAAACAGCTAGCTTAGTTCTATATTTATTCGTATTCTGATGTTTTTATCGGAATTCGGAAATAAACTAAGGTTATGCCATAAAAAGGAGTTCTTTTAAGTTTTATGTTGCAATTTATAAATATTTGTTATTATCTGCGTTACTAAAGGCTATACGCCTATATATTGATACATATTGTTATTCTAAATATTGTAGTTAATAAAAAGGAAACTTCAAAATTAAGAAATAAATGTTAATTTAAGTCATTACTATATTATTTTTGCCATATTTTTATAGCATTTAAAGCTACTTATAACTCATATGAAATGTCTTTTAAATCACAATTGGATAAGAAAAAAGCTCAAGATGAAATGCGAAAGTTAATGATCGAGCGGAAAAATAAAGATAAAAAGCCTTTAAAAATTCAAAATCCATTGGCTAAATACAATAGTGCTGGACAGTTACTGTGTATACTTTGTTCATCAATAGTTAGATCAGAACATGTATGGCAAGTCCATCTAAATAGTAAACAACACAGGGAAAATATTGAAAAGGCCCAAAAACTAAAAGAACTGACTAAAAATTTTACTGATGGCAAAGTTAAGAAAAGATTATCTACGACTCTGTCCGATGCTCCACAAGAAAAGAAAATAAAGGGAATTTTAAAAAATTCCAGTGAATGTGTTTCTGCATCGGTGAAGCCAAAAAATGATGCTCCTGTTATTTACTCTCATCATGATGAACAAATTAATAGGAAGCCCTTAAGTTTGGCACCTGAGCAAAATATTGGTATGTATAAATTAATGTGGAAAATCTCTGATGTGTAAAAAATGATCCAAACAATTCAACTTAAGTGTATGTGTAATTAGTATAATATTAGATTTATTTTGACATTAACTAACAATAGTAATGGGGCTGATTCATATTAGGGCTCGGTAAATCATCTCATCATCAAATCATCATCCTTAATATTCTTAAAAAATGTTAGGTGTAAAAGTAGACTACATATCAATTTGTGTACCTGTTATAATTAGTTACCATCGAATACCCCATGGAAAATAATTTTACAGCTGATAGTAGTATAAAAGAAAAGAAAATTGAAGAAGAAGCAAAAATTGATCAACCAATACCAGAGGGATTTTTTGATGATCCTAAATTGGATGCAAAGGTATGAAATTTCTGGATTTATATAATAACTTGTATTTATTATCACACAAATTAATTCAAAATAATTTAAGGACTTATAATAACTTGTAATTTATATTTTAAGAATAAGACCACAATGCACTTACTATGTCAATAATAATTATTTTTCGTAGGTGAATACATGTTAGATGTATAAAGTCCAGGAGTACTATATATACTTAATGTAATATAATTATCTCTTTCTACTTCCTTTTTTGTCATTACTGATCAAACTTTCCAACTGATAGTCCCTAGTCAAATTCTATTGGAAGTGCTTCTATACATCAATACATCATGATTTTACGTTTATAGTAGTATAAGGTACATACTAGGGAAATATATACAGTTATATTTGGTAAATTTACTTATTAAGACAACATATATTCCTATTATATTTTAATTTCATAACTCCTTTATTTACAGTAATTACACTTATTTCATAGGTATATATTTACAAAGACTTATTTTCATATAATTCAGTAAAAGCATCATGTAAAAATGGAATCATATCACTTGCTAACATACTTCGTCCTTTTATTTTAAAAGCTTTTTCATTGCATCGCCTTACAAGGGTACATCCTGCAAAGCATGCAAGAGATGATGCCAGTAAATTCTTGTCTGTTCCTTCAACTGTTACATTTTTATTGTTTAAAATCCAGTGGAGGAATGTAGCAATAGAACCTGATAAGATATCACCTTGGCCTCCACACCTTCTGCCTGAACCACCATCATTATATTGCCATTGAACAGAAGCAGCAGGACTTAAAGTTTCATCTGTTTTTCCTTTCCTTAAAACAGTTACACAATTGCCTAGTTCATTGATACCATCAGCTAAATTTATTTTATCCGACAATCTTTCAAATTCAATCTTATTTGGTGTTAAAATAATAGGTGATGTAAAATTTTTAATTAAATTAAGATCTTGTGTTATAAGATATAAACCATCAGCATCAATCACTAAAGGAATCCTCATTTCTCTTATGATACTTATAAGTGCACTTATTGTTGACAATATTCCACTTTCTCTACCTAAACCAGGTCCAATAACAATTGCATGTAATCGTTCAAGCCAAGGAGTGATCTTCTCTATAGCGTTGGGCTGATCTAACAAAGGGTGAACTATTAGCTCAGGGCTATATGATTTAATTACTGTTCCCGCTTGTGATGCACAGAAGATGTGAACCAAGTCGGCACCAACCTGAAACAGTACATACATTAAATTTTGGATGTTCCAAATATCACCATACATATAATAAGCATTATGATACATCAAATTAATTAGAATTATAAAACAAACAGTACTTTACTTACTTTTAGGGCACTTATTCCTGAAAAATAAGGTGCACCAGTATATTCTAATGAGCCTCCAACAATACCTATCCTGCCTGCTTGACCTTTGTGCTTATTATTTTCCAGTGTAGGTATACAAGACTGTACTAGACTCAGTAACTTAGTTTGATTCATAGTTGAGACTGTTACTTTTTGAATGCAAAATTGTCTGATATTACTGTACAACAAAGTCTTAATATTTAAAATATACATGTACAGTATTATGTTTGAAAAAAATAATAATATTGTTTATTACAAATAAGCTGAACTAAAGAATTAATTTATGTACATACAAATAATAAACACATTACTAAATTATTGTGAAAAGTTAATCAATTTGTCAGTATCATTGCAATTTGACATTGACATTATTGCAAAAGTTGCCAGAATTTTCTCAATTATAGTATTTTTTTAATCAAATAAATATTATATTTGATGTAAACTTCTTGCTTAAAACTATCAGCCATAACTTGATGACATTGTCACTCTGTTTTGTTAGTGTCTATATCAATGTATCTAATGTAACCAAAACATATTTTAGTGTTAATTTTAGCTTATTAAAACCTTATATTCATGAAAGGTTTTCTCTTATTTCAATTTAATAAGCTAATAACGCAACATGGATAAATATCTTCGCCCTGAAAGATTTGATATCGACCCGTCAGATAGCTCTAGTACGAGAGCTTGGATACACTGGCGTAAGACTTTCGAAAGCTTCATTTCCGTGCAGAAACCGACCGCTTCAGAAACAGATGCACAGTCGGTTCCTCCGTCAGAATGGGACAGCATAAAGTTTCAGCTTTTGGTAAATCATATATCACCAAATATTTATACATATATAAGCGAAGCCACGAACTACGAAGAAGCGATCACAATACTGCAAAAACTTTATGTAAAACCGAAAAATCTAATATTTGCAAGGCACATGTTAGCAACAAGGAAACAACGACCAGAAGAAGGTATTGACACATATTTACAAGCTTTAAAACTGCTTTCTAAAGATTGTGACTTTGCGGCTGTTAATGCAGAAACAAATAAAAACGATAGCGTGCGTGATGCATTCATATCCGGTATATCATCGCATAAAATCAGACAAAGGCTTTTAGAAAACTTAACTCTAACACTTGATCAAGCTTACAACCAAGCACTCTCTCTAGAAACTGCAGAAATCAACTCTCAAAGCTTCAATACTGTATCTTTAAATGCTGTTGCTCCAAAAGCACCAACATTACAAACTGTGCACGACGAGCCCTGCTCTTCTGTTAATAATCCTCGACGACGAAAATGTTTCTTTTGTGGGGGACAAATACATCCTCGCAAGAACTGCCCTGCATTTGAAAAGACTTGTCAGCTCTGCAACAAGAAGGGGCACTTTGCCACTGTGTGCAGAAGCTCTTCCAAAGCTACAAACTCTGTGGTAGGTACTGAAGATCTTTCCGCTTGTATCACAGCAGCGTCACCTTCTTCACTACGTAAAGCTACTGTACCTGCTTATATTCGAGGAATAAGAGCAGAAGCACTTCTCGACACCGGCAGCTCCATCAGTTTTATAAATGACAGCTTTGCAAGACTATGCGGGTTAAAAAGAAAATCCTGCAATCAGACAATTTCTATGGCCTCTCTTAATCATACTTCACAAGTGGAAGGCCAAACTTTGCAAACCCTGAAAATCGGAAATCATAAATATGATAATGTGAATCTTCTTATCGTGAAAAATCTTTGTGCTGACATTATTATCGGCCATGACATCCTCGAAGAACATTCATCGCTAGAGTTCTCTTTTGGTGGGCCAAAACATCCACTTCAAGTATGTAACGTAACGGAAGCATCAGTACCAGCTGTACCACTTTTTGCGAATGTATCTCCCAACTGCAAACCTATTGCTATTAAGTCTCGAAGGCACAGCAAAGAGGATAGTGAATTTATTACAGAAGAGATCAGAAACCTTATAGCAGAGGGCGTGATAGAAGAAAGTAAATCACCGTGGAGGGCCCAAGTACTAATAACAAAAAGCGAAACTCATAGAAAACGCCTTGTGATTGATTACTCTCAGACAATTAATCGTTACACAGAACTCGACGCGTACCCTTTACCAAACATTGAGGACTTAGTTTCGAAAGTGGCAAAGAATAAATTTTTCAGCCTTATAGACCTGAAAAGCGCGTACCATCAAGTGCCTATACTACCCAAAGAAAGGAAATTTACAGCTTTTGAAGCGCTGGGAAATTTGTACCAGTTCAGGCGTATTCCTTTTGGAGTAACAAATGGTGTTTCGAGCTTCCAACGAACAATCGATTGGATAATAAGAAAAGAGAAGCTTCAAAAAACATATGCGTATATTGATGATATAACTATTTGTGGCCAGGCTCTTGAAGAACACGATCGTAACTTAGAAAATTTTATGAATGCCGCAAAGAAATACGGTTTAACACTGAGTATACAAAAATGTAAATTTTCTCAGGAGTCAATTAATATACTAGGCTATAATATTCAAAACTATATAATTAAACCTGACAGTGGCGTTTTACTCAAGAACATTAAATTCAAGCGAACAAAACCATTCTGCCATTGAAAAAGAAGCATACGCCATTGTGGAATCATTAAAGAAATGGAGACATTTCCTTATCGGTAGACACTTTAAGTTAGTAACTGACCAACGCTCGGTTTCTTTTATGTTTAATATGAAACATTCAAGTAAAATAAAGAATGAAAAGATTCAAAGATGGCGACTGGAACTTGCTGCTTTCAAATACGATATTATATACAGACCGGGGAAAGAGAACTATGCTGCTGATGCGCTATCCCGAGTTTGTGCGACTGTAGAAACACGTACTGCAAAACTTTTCTCGCTGCACGAGGCTCTTTGTCATCCAGGGGTAACGAGAATGTTTCACTGGGTTCGCTCTAAAAACCTTCCCTACTCCATTGAAGAAGTCAGAACAATGACAAAATCTTGTCGAACCTGCTCTGAAGTAAAACCTAGATTCTTTCGAAATACCTTTAATGACCAGAGGAAACTTGTTAAAGCGACGGCTGCTTTTGAACGCCTTAGCATAGATTTTAAAGGACCAGTTCCAACAAACAATAATAACAAATTCATACTTACCGTGATTGACGAATTTTCACGTTTCCCGTTTGCTTTCCCATGCTCAGATGTAAGCTCGAAAACAGTGATTAAACACCTTAACAACTTGTTTATGATATTCGGCATGCCTTCTTACGTTCATTCAGATCGCGGAACAGCATTTCTTTCCGTCGAAGTACAAGAATTTTTACATGTTCGAGGTATTGCCACTAGTAGAACTACAGCTTATAATCCTCAAGGTAACGGTCAAGTAGAAAAATTGAATTCTACTCTTTGGAAAACGATTCTTTTGGCGCTGAAGACGAAAAATCTTTCGGTAGAAAATTGGGAGCAAGTATTGCCACAAGCCTTACATTCAATTCGATCATTACTTTGTACAGCCATAAATTGCACTCCACATGAAAGAATGTTTAGACACCCACGAAGATCTACTAACGGCACTTCTGTTCCATCGTGGCTTACAAATTCTGGACAAGTCTTGATGAAGAAATTTAATCGTACAAATAAATATCAACCATTAGTAGAAGAGGTTGAATTGATACACAGCAATCCTGACTTTTCATACATTCGGTTCCCAGATGGCCGAGAAACAACGGTGTCGAATCGACATCTAGCACCATTGGGTTCAGAAGGGGTAGATCTGCGAATAAATAATGAACATACTCCTGATTATGATAACGTCGCAGAACCACTTCCAGAAACAGAAGATCAAAACTTGGAAATTCCTCCATCTAATGAAACGGGACCTGTGGTATTTGAAAATAGCAGAGAGCTAGCGACCGAGTTACCGTCATCACCACAGCCGGAGCCAACAGTTCGTAGATCTGACCGCGTTCGTAAAACACCGGAATTTTTAAAAGATTATGTTTTAAATTAGTGCGGGTGAATGATGTAAACTTCTTGCTTAAAACTATCAGCCATAACTTGATGACATTGTCACTCTGTTTTGTTAGTGTCTATATCAATGTATCTAATGTAACCAAAACATATTTTAGTGTTAATTTTAGCTTATTAAAACCTTATATTCATGAAAGGTTTTCTCTTATTTCAATATTGCTATTCACTTTTAATATAAGTAAATTAAGGTTTATTTTAAAATATTTTTGGTTGATTTTGTCTATATTAACAGGCTCGAAACATTGAGTATAAAGATCCAGTAGAAGAAGAATGGGATAAGTTTCAAAAAGAAATTAAAGAAGAAGCTACAACATCTGCTGAGATAATTGCTGGTGAACAGGAAGAAGCTACTGCTGAAAGACAAATAGATGAAATTGATGAGCAAATTAGAAATTGGTCTAGGTGGGTATTACAGTGTTGAAACAGTTGACCTTTTATATATCTATTAATGAAGTTAGATTAAATTGCATATAAAATGTAAGTATATGAAACTTACACCTAGGTTTAATTCTATATTATTTTTTTATGTTGGCTCCTATTTAGTGGCATTACCGTTCTATCTAGAAACTTATTTTAAATCCTATCCTGAAACAGTAAGAGAAATTTAGGCACCACCTATTACTTTTGCATTAATATGTTATACATTATTGATATAATATAACATATAGTTAAATTTCGTTTCTGAGTCACCCTACATTCTACAAAATTAAGTATAATTTTACCCATTATAACATTCTCTTTTTCAAATTGATATCAATATCCTGGTAGATGTTTGTAACTTTAGATGGTAAAGTTTGACTACTTGATAGAAATTTGAGTATTCTCATTCTCATTTTTTTTATAGAGTGTTGGATCTTGAATTGAAAAAAGAAGAAACTAAAAAGAAGATAACAGATGTTGATGCAACAAGTGACAATGGTGAAAGTGACTCAGATACTGATGTTGACTTAAATGAATTTTTAGATTGGCGGGCAAAAAGATCTTATAGTTAATAAAAATTCTGTAAATAAATTGAAGTTACCTTTATGTTTTATTTTTTTATTAGTCTTATAACTTTAAAAAGTAAAAAACACCTCATAGACAGTGAGAACGATCCTAAAAAAATTATAAATAACATAAAAGGAATTAATTGAATCCAAAATAGGAAAATTTTATGTTAGTTACATCATGTAAAGACAAAATGGCAAAACACAAGAATATATATAAAATTTGTTAATTATATTATCATTTCCTTCGTTTTTTTGCTGCTGTTTCTTTAGACGGTACTTTTCGCTTTGCTGTCTTGGGTTTAGTTTCACTGTATTTTGCAGCCAAATTATCAAGAAATGAATCCATTTGCTTAACCCGTGACTCTTGTCTTTGTTTAATCATTAACTCCAAACTATTTTCACCTAAAAGTTATGAAATGTTAAAGAAGCATATTAAAATAATTTTGTTATTTATTCAAAGTTATTACTGATAAAACATTTTAAATAATATTTTCTCTTATACAATACCTGAATTAAGTACCAGCTCCTTCTTATATTCTTCAGCCTCCTGTGCCTCACAATTTTCTTTAGCATGTCTACGCTTACGTTTTTTTGCTGGCTCATGTGTAAATATTTTATATGATGGAATTTCTCCTTGATCAATCATATCCTACATGAAAGTATAAATAAATATGCATTATGATAAAAATTATGTAACTGCAAATTACATAATTTCTTATCGTTATTATACATACAGTTAAAATACCTCGTAGTCGGGGTTCTTGCTCAGATCTTGCAAATTGGACGTGATCCACAATATAATCCAAATCCCCTTTACCAGCTAGATATGCATTTTTTAAATCTTTTCTTTCTTCTGCAGATCCTAAAATAATTAATTAGGTTTAAATGATATGATAACATGTGTTTGTCCATATATAAAACGACTTTTGTAAGACATATATAACCTTCCATTAAAGAACTAAAAAAGTAATACAAACCAATATATTCTTTTTCATAAGCAACTATATCTTCCTCAGTTATTTTTTTGAATAGCCCTCTCCAGTATACTGACCAATCTCTGTCCTCTACCACATTGTCATTATCATCATCTACACTCTTGGTAGTGTCATATAATTCTCGTTTCTCTTTATCACTGAGGATTGCATGAACTGCCCCCAAAACTTTAAATTTTTCTGTTGCTTCTAACTTTTCATCTTCTTTCACTCTATCAGGGTGAACTTTAAGGGATAATTTGTGATAGGCTTTCTTAACTGTAAAAAATTAGATTTTGTTATAAAGTAAACCAAATAAAAATAAACATAGCTATCAGCAATGTCTTAGCTAATAACAACGCATTTCTTAACAACTATACCATACCTTCATTTTCAGAAGCTTTTTCTGATATCTGCAGAACCTCATATAAATTGGATGTATTATAATATTTTTCACACAATTGTAATAGACCCATTATAGTATTACAATAAATATATCTGTTTCGTTATTTAAAAATTAATAATTCTATCTAAAATACATGAGCTTTAGATTTTTAAATTATATTATGGAAAAAGCCGGTATAGAGTACGACCGTGTATAGGACTTGCAGTGTTGCCAGTAGTGAGTAGTCGATAGTCAAAGCTCTAACGTAACACAAGATAGCCCAAAAAATAAATTAAACGTAAAATCAGAAAAAACGCGGGAAACTTTGTTCATGGTAAACGTATTTTTCAATGTGGTGAAAATTTTATTTAATTGTTCTAGTTAAAATACCGATTATAAGCTGGTAGTTTAATTTTTTGTATTATATGTAATCTTTATATTCTATTTGTGTATAGTGGCATCGTGTAGTCGGTAAGTTATTGTAAATTCTGTAAATATTATATGAACGAGCCATGGCCTGAATCTCCCTGTGGGATCAAATGCTTGTTATTATGCTTGTTATTGTCGCAAACGAACTTGTTATTTGCGCCTTTTTAATTAAGAACGTTACGGCCAATCCAACGGTTATTTGAATTTCCCGGGGAAATTCAAATAACCGTTGGATTGGCCGTACTGAATATATTCCTACTGATGGTTCTACTTATTTAATACATTTTCAACGTATACACATTTCACCTCACGACGGACGTACATTAACATTTGGCAATTTTTTAAAGCAGAACAAATATGATAATATTATTCCCGGAAGTGTAAAGCGTATAGGAAGAAACAGGTGCGTGGACTTTCCGATTACAAAGACGCCAATAGTTTTCTTAACTGCAATCTTTTGGAAACGAAAAAGTTAAAAGTCCTCATTCCCACTATCAGCGTAACAAGAATTAGGGGCTAGTTCATGGGGTCCCTGTAGTTTGGAATGTAGAGGAAGTTCAATAAAATGTATTCGTACCTATAGGCTGCGGCAAAATACTTAAAATAAGACGTTTGAATCGCAAGGTGAAAATGAATCACAATCAAAATGAATCGGTTTCTTGGAAACCCTCTGAATCAGTTGTAATAACATTTGATGGACAAGTTTTACCAAAAAGGATTTTGTGCATGCTCTTCCAGTAGAGATATATTTATCCTACGATACAATGCTATAAATGCTGCCGTTATGGTCATACCAAAGCTCAACGCTCTACGCCGTAAATGTAAAATTAGAAGCATTTAATGTATATTTCTTTTTTTGACGTTCATAAGTGTACATTGTGTTACCTATATGAATAAATGATTTCTGACTTTGAGAATTTTCCCAAGCATTAATTTTAATTTAATGCCAGCATTGACTGTGGAGCGAACTCTTGTAAAACCATACCGCTGGCTGTGCATAAGTTTATTATTATTAAAGTGTATCAATAATTGATCAAGAATATTTTTTTGAAAAATTTTACTCCATGCTGGTAGCACAGATATGAGTCTAAAATTTGTGGGGTCAGAAGTGCTGCCCGTTTTGAATAACGGTGTGATTTTATTAGCTGGTCAGGAAAGACTCCACAATCTATACATTTATTAGATATTATGGCTAACCCTCAACTGATAGCATCAATTACTGATTGTAAAATGAATACAGATACACCCCAAATATCTTTAGCTTCTTTTTAATTTTAGTTGCTTTAATGTTTTTATGATATGATTGCAGCCAATGCGGCAACATATAAACTCATGAGTATATACAGGAACATTCTTTTGCAATATTAAAAGGGCGGGTGATAGTGAAGAATTTAGAACGCTGGTTGTATTTGATGGAATGTTAGTAAAAAAACTCTTCAAATGCAGAGGCTACTTCGAGGTCGGAACTAATTACTTTGCCGTTTATGTTCATCTTAGATTCTGCATCCTTTCTGGAGGTTCTTCCTGTCTCCTCGTTTATAATTTTCCAAGTAGCCTTTATCTTATCAGAGTTGTTTATTTTAAGACTTAAGTGTTTCGCCTTAGCGAATCTACACTCTTGCGTGCATTTAAAACTTATGTTAGGATATTCTGAAAAACAGTATCATTTAATGATAGCATAGCATTTTTTCCGAAATCTGTCTAACCGATCATCTGTTATAAGAACTGTGCATATTTTCTTTTTTATATCTTTTTCATTGAAGTATTTGAAATTCAAACAATTGACCAGAGTGGTCAGAAGCTAGTTTGTTGATAATACAGGCGTTGAGAGGAATTATATTACTATAGATATTGTCAATACATGGGCACTTTATGACACAAAAAATGTTAAGTATTCTTTCGAAATAAGTATTTATTTAATTGAATATAGATTGATGATTCGTGGACCTGCAAATGATAGAGATAATATTGCGAATAATGTAAAAGTATTATACTTTATACCAACCTAAAACCTGAAAAAAGCTTTAATATTGTCATCGAAATCATGAAAGTTTTTTAAAATGAAGATTATCCTTCACTACTACTGTATTATTTTATTTTGATAAATTGGATAACTTACAATAAAACAAGGAATTACATTAAGCCACTAAATATATAATTATCATTATATAATTAGCAATTATAATCTGGACATGCTATCGAGTCTGTGGCGAGATCTTTGACATTTATTATTGAAAGATGATAGTCCACCAAATTCAAAAAGTGACTGTAATGTTGTGTTTAGGTTTATAGACATCGAGCACAAAAAAATAAATTGAATTTATATTTAAAAACTGTGTCCTGGAAATCTACCGCCATAAACTACCGATTTCATTATAATTCTTTTCTTTGTATCTGACATGGAACAATACAACATTTTTATCGAAAATCTTCGAAATAAAGAACTAAGATTGCAGGCCCTGAACGATTTGAAGAATCTTTTAAATTTCACACCACCCGCTCACGTTTTGCCTGTAATTAAAAATATAGGCATTAATGAAATTTTCAAATGCCTTAATGATTCTGACAAGTAAGTAATTGGAAACATTAAATATTAGATTACATATATTCTTATTAGAATCTGTCCTTTTGTCCACCAATTCGGCAATTACGTTTACCATTCCACCTTCTTTTACAGAAGTCATGTTGATTTAAGTTGTGAGCTATTAAAAACCTGTTTCAATATGTTTGAACCAGAGGATGTTGTAAGGAACTATATAACATACATTATGTATTTATTAAGACATGAAACTCCTTGTGTTCGTCAGCTTGCAATAGATGTGGTAAGGAGAATCATGGATATTATTCTAATATTTTTTCCTAACAACCCACTTGTTACTGTAACCTGTTTCTTTAGTTTGTTTGTTATTTAAAGTTTTTGCCTTTTGATGCCAGCTACACGCACTATCTTATTATTTTTGTTGGAAAATAGTTTGTTGTGTGATTTTCAAAAACAACAAAACTGAAATTAAACATAAGATATGAAAGCTCTGTGTGCCTATGGAGGCCAACTCCAGTTACAATATCAGTATGAGATTAAAAAGGACATGTTTCAAATGATTTATGAAAAACAATTACTATAGCCTTATAAATATTGTACTAAAGTATGCTATAAATTTAAGAGACTTAGATTAAATGGCACTATAGCTAAATTATTGATACAACTAAGGTCAATGAAAGCCATTGTTTATGATTTGCAATTTATATTGATCAGATCTTACACATGGATTAAATATACTTGTGTAAATTCCAAATCAAAATTTGCCATGTATAATAATTAACTAAAATTAATTACAGATCTACAAAGTATTTACTTCAAGTCCAGGTACATTCTCATTTCCAGAACATATAGATGTGTTTGTGGCAATTTCCCAGATGGCTGGGGACCAAGATGTTGGTATTGCAAATAAGGCAATATTGATTACATCTAATTTACCACAGGACACTTATTCAAAGGTACTAGAAGAAATGAAGATTATATTGGAATATAATAGCAGCAGTAAATGTAATGCTTTTGAGGTAAGCTTGTGTTTCATTATTTTTTACCAATCAAAAGATACATAAGTGGTGATAGACCCATGTGGAATTGGTAAGTATTTCAACTGGGAAGAGTTACATACTAAAAAACTATGTACTTAGTTTAAAAAAATATATAAATGGGATTAGTCAGCTGAACACTCAATGAGATACTGTTAAAAGACCATGCCCTGCCACCTCTACATTGTCAAAAAAACCAAGTGTGTTTGGTCTGCCTTTTAGCCATGAAAGCCATGCCAAGCCATGAAGTTTGAGGTGTTCAGAAGTACCTCAAGACCAACTTTCCAAATGTTTCAAATTGAAATCTCAATTTTTTTCAGATCATTGTCAATATTTCCAAAAAGTCAAATGAATTATTTGAAGTCTGTAAAGACCATGGATACATAGATTTTATGGTTTCGGAACTTGAAACAGATGATATCCTTTATCAATTGAATATCCTAGAATTACTCTCACAACTGGCAATTGTCTCTTATGGTATTTCCTATTTGATAAAGAATGGATTATTTAGGAAGATGGTGCAAAAACTGCAAGACCTTGAGAATAATCCTTTAAAAGCACTTTTAATAACAGGTATGTCTAACATTATAATGTATTTTACAATATGCTCAAAGTATTTAATTGTCCATATCATTGGTAATAAAATTTGTTGACATGATATAAGAAGGAATTCTTATTTCATCACCGACAAACCTCTTAAAATAAATAGGATTTTTTTCTGCTTATTATTATTCATATTATATTAGAATATTTTTAAATCTATAATGTTTTTTCAGGTTACATAAAATTCTTTGGAACAGTTACCTATCATTATTCAAAGGAAGTTATACATGAATATCCAGTGTTGATAGAGTTCTTGCTTGAGTCATTCGATGAAGTGGAACCGACAATATTTCCTGTTGTGTTGGACACCCTGGGAGTAATTGGTAGTACTATTGAAGGAAAACTCTCCATGGTGGCATTTGGTAAGATATTTTTAACATTAAATTATTAATCTAAAGAAAATAATTACTTATAAAACCAATTTTTTTTAATGTTCAAGTTTGGTAAGATATATATTTGTTTAATTTTTTAGTGTAATAGGCAATGGTTTGATTTCTAAGGATAACAATGCTCTATCTTACAATGTTAATAAATTAACACCCTTTACTCGCTAAGTATACTCGTAATTCTCAAAATGTTTCGGGTTTTATCTAACGATGACACCAACTATGATGATATGATATTTTCCACCCATTTTTCCAAAATTAAAAGTATTTAAAGGGGCGGGTTTGTCTATGTAATTTGTTTTGTATTTCTGTATTGTCTATGAGTTTTGTTTTATAATATGTAAGATAACTTACAATTAAAAATAAATTTATTCATGACGGAAACATCGTTGTGACAAAATTGATCTAACAGTCCGTTGTATTGTGATACATGTGAATAATTAAAACCATATTTTTAAGAAAAAGTAATCATTGTCACATCCAATCAAAAGTCATATAAAACCTTAAGTATGCGTCAATGATGAGTATGTGAATTGGTGTGTGTGCGTGTATATTACACGTGACATTTATAAGCGTGCGCTGTGTTGGTTTTTGAAACCCCAGGGTCAAAATATGTAAGTAAGGCCTCTGCTGAATCGAAATCCAATTCGGCGAGCATAATTTTTATGCGTTTTGTTAGTTTCTGGATAGTTTGAAACCATAGATTGGGATATTTTATAATAAAAAAATTGTTTTAATTGCCATAAAATAAAAAATGTATGTTACAGGTAGTAAATATACTCTAGCCGTTGAGAAAATCGGCGAGTTAATAAAAAATAGCGGGACAGATATTAAAATTCGGGCGCTATATTGTTTCGCCAATTTAATAGATATCGAGCGAGACCTGAAAAAATGTCCCGCAGACCACAGAGTGACATTAATGACACGCGAATGGTTTAGAAGTTTAAGCAAACAACCGTCATCTGTGGAAGTGTTGTTTGGGCTTTGCAAGAATCCGTTTCCAGATATCCAATTTGCTGCGTTCATATTTTTGGATGCAGTATGCCAACATCATTGGGGCCAAGAGTTGGTCGCTAACTGTGCAGGTAATATAATTATTCATGACCACGGAAGTCAGTTGCCGCCGTGTCCATATAAAATCTGTTGGTACCAAGCCGAGATTCGAACGCACGACCCTCAGGCGAAAGACTTGATTCGAGTGAAGTAAATTGCTATAGTTTTTTATTAAAAAAAACACGGCGTAAGGGCATCTTCAAATACACGTCCACTCCTTTATGAGCTCGTGATATAAATAGGATTTTTTTTCTATTTCCGCGACTAAGAATTAATTATGAGCAGTGTTGGCCTAGTGGCTTCAGCGTGTTCTCATCCCTGAGGTCGTAGGTTCGATCCCCGGCAATGCACCATTTTCTATGAGCGCAATAAACATTAGCTCGAATGGTGAAGGAAAACATCGTGAGGATACCGTCTTGCCTTAGATCCAACAAGTCAACGGTGTGCGTCAAGCACAGAAGGCTGATAATGAATTAAATACAGAAACCTGAGGCCCAGACCTAAAAAGGTTGTAGCGCTATTGATTTTTTATTTTAAAGAATTAGGTATGATAAAGGATAATATGAAGAAGTACAAATTTAGAATGTTAATAATAATTACGTTAAATAATTAATTACGAATAAAACTGACTTTTGTGTTTTCTCCGTGAGAGAACCGTAATACACCGACATATGGCGATGCAATTCTTAAGATGTAAAAGCTTTTATTAAAAAAAATTGTTCATGAGAGTAATGGTCTTTAACTTTTACACCGCCATATTACATAGTGTAAATATAAAACAGTGTTTCGCCTACTGAGGTACCGGCATACCTAATTATACACTTAAAAAAATTAACACCATTGGTATATATTTATATGTTAGACTACATAGAAAATCATTTTGGATTACGTATGTATTTTATTTACACAAAGCCCAAAGCTAACACTAGTTAATTAATATTAAACAAATGATTTTAGGTTTTATAGAATTTCTTCTTGATCGCAATGTGGATTTGATAAAGCAGTTAAAGGAAGTAAAATATGATGTTATAAAGCGATTATCGATGTCCACGGCATTTGATGCTAACATTCTTATGAGACTGCAAACTTATGTAGAACAAGGGCCATTCTTTTCGGAAAGTGAACTGCAAGTGGCCATAGAAGAATCTCCTTCTTAAAAACCATATATTTTATGTTTGTTTTATGTTGAAAGACGCACATTAGAATATTTGTGCTTATTTAGGTTTTATTTAAATAAACAAATACTTAATAAAAAATAATATTTTCTGATTAGATTTTTTCTTTTAAACCACTATATAACATTAAAAATTAAAGCATCATTCATAACATTAGTGCTGATAAAGCTGACCTACCCGTGATTTTGTATCACGATCGAGGACTAGAAAAATAAAAAAAAAAATTAAGAAAAATAAATACATTCTTTACGAAATAAAAGTACTTTATTAATACAATTTAATTTAAATCAACCTTACATTTTTAACTTTTCCATTGTAGTAAAATACTGATGGAGTTTTATATCAAAATAGATTTTACCCAAAAAAGTATCTTTGCTATGAATTCCTAAATTAAAATAGACACGATGTGTCATTTTTGTAATGTCTCCTTTATTGAACCTTTAACTTTTCACTTAAATTCTGTATAAAATTTTGTAAAAATATTGCTCAATATGAGTGTTGTAAACCCAGCATCCGGAGACAGTGAAATACCAATGACTGAAGAGAAAAATGAGAATTTACTTATATCTAAAGTTGCTAACGGTAATACTGGTGATGATAAACAATCAAACGAAATTAATGGTGTAGAACCAATACACGAGGGTTCAGAAATAGTTAGTGAACACGAAAATCTTAAAGAGAGAATTAAACAATGTCGTAACATCATAGAATCTCTGAAGTTGGAACTTAATCAAGAAAAGGCTCGTCTGGAAATGGAATCCAAAATTCACCCCAATTTGGATGAACCGAAAGTTACAACTGATCCCATTAGATCATTGGAGGTCACATGTCCTTCAGACTTATATAGCACTTGTGTAGAAAATAAATTAACATGTGACGAAAACCTTATACAGTACGAAAAACAATTGCAAAGGTATCAGAATACTCTTAATATGGCACAGATTGAAAAGAAGAACGCCATAAGGAAGCATATGATTGCAAAGGCTTATAAATTAAAGCTGCTAGAAGTTGAAAACCAATGTAATATTGAACTGCTAAGGGTGAAGCAGAGTCTACAATGCCTTGAGCCATTGCAAATGATCGCTAATAAATGGAAAACAAACACTGATGAATTTAATTACGATTTGGACACCTTTGAGCTGATGCCGCGATATCCAGAACTTCATGCTGTATCTGGAAGCGATGTGTCCTCCGTTAGTGATTCTGAAAACAAAAACAAATCTGCAATTACATCGGATTAATTTATACTATCATTTGTTTTAATATAATTATTTTAATGCGATAAAGCTTTTATTTCGCTAATTAAATGTATAATTTGCTGATAAAAACGGTGTGAAATTGTGAATTCAATAAATCAGCTCAGCGAGACCTCCGTAGTGGACCACACACATCGAGGCACGCGCTTCGAATGCGGCCGGCTCCTTAATAATGCGGCGCGAGCGCATCATGCTCACTCGGTATTCGTCGGCGCCCGATGGGAAGATCTCGTTAACATTAATATTATATCTACCTACAATTTTGTTCGCGCGGCTGGCCACGTTCAGAGGAGCTTGAATTTTATTTTAATAAGATTCCAATTTGTCAATTAGAAGGCAAAGAGAACTGGTTTGAGACCTATACCGGATTTAGTTGCATTGTACAGGCTAATAAGTATAAATAATTATTCTACTTGTGGTTACTAGTATTTCTCAGTAAGAATTTAGCTACATAAGCATATTTTCCTTTAAACATAATGAGAAAATTGGTTTATAATAATTATCTTAAAGCTAAAGGGTATACGCCAGTTCGTACAAGATATCAGTGAATATCCAAAACACCTAATTATAAAAACACCAGTGACTTCACATTGGCTGCGGTCGTTAAAAATATGCAAGGAATGTTAACCGAGCGCGACCAACTTGAGTTTGTGGAAGTTGTCTTCTTTTTATTGTATGCGAAATTGATTATAAAATGTAAAGTTTCTTCGCTCAGGTAAATTTTTATGGTTTTATAAATAAGGCAAAATGCGTAGCTATTGATTCTAATGTGTTTATCTTAATTTATTTAAAGTGGTGATGAGGTAGCCTTAGTTTTAATTTCAGACGGATGTGTTTTTAATGGCTTTAAAAAGGTAAATTACTTTAAAATAATGTCCACCGTTCAGGCGAAAGATATATACGTTTATATCTGTAGAGTATGTAAAGCTGGTCGAAATTAATTGTGGATAATAAAACTAACAAGTTACCTTGGGTTTTTATATTGTACATAAATATTTCTGATATTACCTGATAATATTACTTAACGTCATTTCAAAACGTAATTATTAGTATAAAACATGTCCCAGACTTGAAAATATACCGAGAAAGCAAAAAGATAAATCAGAGCTCGTCAAAGGGGCCTAGAACGGAGCATACTCAACATTTAAAATATAATAAAATAAGGCACACAAAGATAAGAAGCGTTACTAAAGCAACTTGCCCTATATGCCCTAAACTATGCTCTAAAGCTTAAATGGAGATGGGTAGGGCATGTAGCAAGACTATCAGACAACCCGGTGGGAAGGCCATATTGGGAAACGAAATAGAGGAAGACGCTTTTTTTACACGGTTATTGAAGCTATGGTTTATTATTAAAAACTTATAATTATTTACATAATTTTAAGAAAAAAATAATAAAAAATCCGACGTTTCGCGTGCTTTTCAGTGTGCGTCACCATGACCACGCCACACCACCTGTAAAGCACGCGAAACGTCGGATTTTTTTTTATTATGTAAATAATGATGAGTTTTTAATAATAATACATAGCTTTAATAACCGTTTAAAAGTGTAAAAGCTATGTTAACAAAAGACAATACTAGAGGAAGACCGCTCACGAGATGAACTTACCCAAGACCTGGAGATCCTTGGCGGAGGCCTTCACTTTTTAAAAAATTACAATAGGATTATGTTTACTTTGGACTTTTGCAAGAAGTAATAAGGATTTATATATTTTATTGTACTGAATAGAATTAAAAATAACGATTTGTATAATCAATACACATATTTGCTTTTAAAATATCCACTAGATCCATCAGACCAATTATTTTCAGCAAGCTAACCGTGAATTCAATTGAGCGATTTCAGAGATTGCCACAATTACTGATAGACTGGTATTGACAGACAAAGCCACGATATCCATTCGATGTTCCAAACTTGTAGCGTTCATGTCGCAATCTTGAAATGACGTAGAAAGTTTTAATTACCGTGATACCACAGAAATATAAGTATGATTACATTATTTCAAAATGCTATAAAAATTAACAATTTCGTTTGTTATTTTTTTTCAAAAGTATAGCGATTGCCTCAACGCTGAGACTTAAGAGCTTTATGGAAAGGCAAACAGTTTAAAATACTAGAGGCCGGACGTATTGGCTGAGCACTCTCTTCCATTAGCCTTTACTGACACCTTGCCGGTACTCAGTCAAAAATATTTTTTGTTATGACGCGACGGAGGTGCCGCTGCGACACTCATTCACTACTTGGTACAGTTTACTTAGGGCTTTACCGGCGTCAGTTTTGTTTGAAACTAGTTGATGTCGGTTCCTTCCTATAAACAGTATGGTAATTAGATATTATATGTAAAAAAATTGATGTTAAAAATCTATTGGGAATATTTTTGATTACATTTTCAATCAAGTATGAAAATATAATGTAAATAAAGCGTGGCTACAGGCTAAGTATTAATTATTTGAAATAAAAACCGTAAAAAAAGCGTTAAAGACGTTTTCTAGTAAAGTGAATATTAAATTAAAGTAACACTTATTACAGGTAGGTACTAATATTCTGTCTAAATAGAAACAAGAATATATTGAATACAATTATACGAACCGAACTACTTAGCGTTATTACATCAATTATATACAGAACTTAATGTAATAACTACATAAAAAATTAAAACATATATTTTTAACACAAAAAATAACTAAAGATGTTCTATTTGTTTTATCTATATAGATTATATAATTTTAAAAAAACCATAGACAAAATATACAGGTAATAAAGGAAGTAGTAAAAGTGGAGAATTATGAATGAATAAATGCAATTTGAATGACAAAGGAGGGTTTTTGTATACCAGAATCTTATCTCGCGATCTATTGCATAATAATTAGTGAAGGCGCCATGTTTTAGCTCAACTATTTATGTTTCCTTATATAATCAAAATCACTCGGGAATGGTTTCAGTATGTTTCAGGGCAAAATTTTAATGTTTTGACAATTTACATTAGTGGGCTAAAAATATAAGTTTATTATATGAATTCTTAAAATTTTGAAAAAATATAATACAGTGTTATAGGAATACGAATGTTTACGTCTCTATATTTACGTATAATCATAGCTTAACGGCTGAATTTTAATTCATAAAGAGTAATAATTCAAGATTTCTGTTTATCTAAGAATATTTTAGGCCGTTCATCGAACCAAGGAAATTTTAAATTATCACTTCGCAACCTCCTAAATTTCGAACAATTAACATATTTTGTTGAGAATTACGGCTCTTTACACTTTATCAGTAATATTTTGGTTATTTAACTAATCTTTATCTTATCAGTTGGCAAAGTATTGTACTAAAACGTGCACATTCTCACGCTTTTTGTTTCGGGCCAATTGAGCTATTTCTAAGCGCACAGAACTTCCGAGTATTTATCTCTAAGGAAGTGTTAAATCTTTTCATGAACCTGAGGCACGTTAACATGTGGTTTGTTTGGGATTAGGGGTTTTGTAAATTGTTCAAATTGGCTTTAGTAAATGCCTGAGATTAATGATGACAATATAAAGAAGGGAAAATATTACTAAGGTCGAAAAATTATTTCTTTTGGAAATAATCCCGTCATTCTGGTGTCGGAGACAATTTGTTGCTTCTGAAATAATAATTACAGATAATTTAAAAAAATAATTTAGTTTATTGTAATGTAATCAAACAGTCTTGATTTTACATAGTAACCCAAGTTCTATTGAAATATTAATTTAAACTGTTCCAAACTTTTATATTTTGGGGTTCATTAGAATACCTAGTGGTTTTTTGTTTTATAATTATAAAATCAATAATTAGTATAACGTCAATTTGAACTATATTATTCGTCTGTCTCTAATAACACTGAAACAATAATTTGACAAAAAGAGACGATAATTCGTTTAAATATTAAGGTTTAAATAAGTATAGAATAAGATGCACAAACCCATGTTTTATTGACCTAGGCTGGATTTTTGAGGTTTTTTGTATACTGTTTAAGATTGAAAGCCAAAGGGCATATTGTCTGCATTACGCATCTAAACCAATTATTACTATCTACATTAAGGGTACCTACATACAGGTTTAACTAACGTAATAATTAAATGAGCAGTACAATTTTCGATCCCAAAACTAACTTATTGGCCGAACATTTACTAAAGTTTAACAAAATTACATCTAGTTTCCACGGACTATATACACACAAGCTGAACTCAGTGAGTCAGAAATAATGTAAACATATGCCGGAAAAAAACAGAATAAGAATGACATATGAGCTGATTATGCTTTGGTCCTTGCATTTATTGTCTACGCATTGCCTACAAATTGTCCTAAACGGCCCACTGTCATGCAAATGTGGATATAAATTTCCTTCTAAAACATTTCTTTTTGTAAGGAAATCCTTTGTCGGAGAAATTAAAAGATGGGTATGTTGGCCTTGTATTACGAAATAACATACACATGATAAAAAAATAACAATTTATCTAACCTGAAAAGTTCTTTGTTCAGTTCAGTCTAATCTCAAGAACTTAAAATTTAAAAAAAATATTTTCATATTCAGTAGTTGATTTATTCAGGAAAAAAAAACCCCTTAGACTGAGGTAACGCGAGTGAATTTTCACGGCTTAGTTTATACATATAGCAATACAATATGAAAGATATTATAACATATTAATTAATTTATGTACACGTCGTAACCTTTAAACATTCAAATATAAACAGGCAAATAACTTACTAGGCCTAATGGTGGCCTTATCGCTAAGAAGCAATTTCTTACAGGCAATCATAGCATGAAAAATTAAAAAAATAGTTGAGGGTAAAGTACACTAAGAGCGTAAAAAACTAACTATAACTAGCTAGTCTAGTTATAGTTAGTTTTTTAAAATCTAAATATTTTTTTTATTAAAATTGCAAAAGCAAATCTTAGGATTATAGAGTCATAATTCAAATATAAATATATAGGTAAGTAGCTAATTTAGAGGCAGAAGAGAAAAAAGAAGGCAAAAAAGAAGATTCTCAAATAAATTTAAAGACAGCTCGTCTGATAACAAGACGTACGAGATCCAAAGCAGGACACTGTGCACAGTAAAGGAGGAGTGATAGAATTCAGTTTGACAGTGCTACATTGCAGACAAAAGTTATCTTCCAGGCAACCCAAAGTTAGGGATTAAAACAGTAAGTATGAACCACGTAAGTATAATATATACTTACGTCAGAATCGACTCTAAAATTGTTATTTAGGTCATATCTATCTAGTTAGGAAAATTGTAACAAATATGTGCAAAACTGCGTACATCAATAATTTGGTTGGAAAGTCCAAGTACATATAGTAAAAACCCGTAATCTATAAATAAACTTGTGGACCACGTGTGTGTAACCATGATTTATGAAAATATTGAACAGTAAAGGTATTTGAAGAAATTATAACTATATTTAACAATGGATTTTGTAAATCCGTATTCAGGTAAGCTGTAGACAGAATACCTGTGACCTCAACCAGGCATTGACTCGTTGATCTTATTATATTAATATATAATTAAATGTAAAAAAAACGTAAAATGTTATATGTTTACCTTTACCTACCTACTTGCGATATTCTAACTTTTTAACCACAAATCATTGAGGAAATATATATGTTTTCCCGTAGTAACGTGATAATAAATAAAACGTGTTTTGTTACTTTTCATTTAGTTGTGGGACAACTATTATGTATAGTATAACTATAGTAACTAATCTAAAATAAATAATCAAAGCTATTTCATTTAAATTATACATTCTGTAAGAAAACTTAATTCAATTAATGAACCTAAAATAGTCTGATAGAAAATTGCACAATGTGACATTTGATTTCTGTTTTAATCGAGACGTATGACGTAGCGAGTGGTGGTGGACAGCCCCTGCAAGGGATGCAAGCAGAGTTGGTGCGGCCGGACATTCGGCACCCGAACCTCAGTGTCGCTCAAATCGCGGCGCGCGTTGGTCGTGCGTCGGACGCGCGTGAAGTGATGTCTACGAGATGAGGCTGTCTCTGGTGCTAGTGTGGTTGGGTGCAGCGGCGGCTTGCGGCCCGGGCCGCGGCTTTACACGCCGCCACGGACCGCGCCGCATCACCCCTCTAGTATTTAACCAACATGATCCGAACATTAGTGAAAACTCCAAAACAGCCAGCGGGCCCCCTGAGGGTCGCATCACGAGGGACGATGAAAAGTTCAAAGACTTAGTGCCTAATTATAATCCCGATATCGAGTTTCGGGATGAGGAAGGCACCGGCGCTGATCGCTTGATGACCCAGGTGAGATTTTATAGTTTACCCAAAGGTCTGGCTGACTGAAACGCTAAAATGAAAACTGTTGGTAAAAATCTTCTTTCAATCAAGTGTTTATCATCAATTATTCGTTGAGTGCAGAGTAAATGTCGAGTTGTTAAACAAGATAATGGACTTCAGAAGGGATCGACTATTTTGAAAACTTCTTATTGCGCGGGTAGGGACAATTGATGGTGTAAATATTAACGTTCTATGAACAAAAGGCACAAATTGCGGGTGTTACGGTAGCTTCGTAGCGATTGTAGCAGTGCAATTACAGGCTTTGACAACAGATACTTATTGTTTCTGTGACTAATTGATGAATGATGAATTCTTTTCATTATTGACGCCAGTTTTGGTGAATATATGGCCGTCGTAAACTCGGTGTTAAAGGTATTGAAAGTCATGCGTTGTCATTCATTTCGTAAACGCGTAAATATACTTACGGGAACCTTATTGTTATATTCACATTGTAGTTTTTTGGCTCGTTGCGTCGATAAAAGTTTTGACGCATTTTAAAATCAGGACATTCTTTTTATACTTTAAAGGCAATTGACATTGTATCAAGCAAATTGAACCATTATTAAGGAACTAAATTTGGACCAAAATTTGCCAAAATAGATGGGTACCATGGGCGCAATAAACAAAACTGGTCACAATATAACATTAAATTAACATACAAGGACTATTGCCCCAAATAGTTATAATAACATTATTAAACCATTACTTGAGCTTGCCTTAAATGATTAGGTAGGGTGTGGCTTCGATTCCCGTCGGGTTAGTGATATCTGGAAAATTAAATAAATATCCAATTTAACTACACAACTTATTATTGTGTACACAATGTGACCATAAAATACTTTAAAAATTTAGGAATTTGCAATATTGCAAAATACGAAGAATATATAAATTAGAAGACGTAAATTACTTGTCATAATTAATCTATTAATGTATTTTTAAATTAAACTGTTACATGTTTTTCGAAAAACATTATTCTAAACTGTGTTGAATAAATCATCTAAAATAGTTTTCATTTAAGATTGTCTAACGCATGTAATCAATTAGTAAACGTTTTTGCTGCCAAAGAAAATTTTCAGAAGATATTCGTTTTCATATTGAAACTGTAACGCAAAACGGATTTAGGATTAACCTCGCACTAATGGTATGGTAAACTCCATGTTATTGACAAACAAACAAAATGTCATTGACGTTCGAGAATTATATAACTACTTGGTTAAAACGTACATAACTGATGATTTTTAATGATCCCTTTAAATTAATAATATTTATGTATTTACACTTCGTTACCTTAAACATATATAAAACAGGTTACATGAGTTATTAGTAACAAGCGGTCTTATCGCTAACAGGTGATTTCTTCCAGCATGAAATACCTGCTTATAGTACAAGAAGTGCATGAATAATTATTTAAAGAAACATAAAATGACATATATTAAAATATATATACGAAAATAATAAATAATATTTGAAAACTAAAAGCTCATGATTAATCATAGATTTTTATGTAGTTTATTGGTAATGGTACTCTAGACCATTAATAGCG
This sequence comes from Pieris brassicae, assembly GCF_905147105.1. Classification (NCBI taxonomy): domain Eukaryota; kingdom Metazoa; phylum Arthropoda; class Insecta; order Lepidoptera; family Pieridae; genus Pieris; species Pieris brassicae. Next base: position 4,282,542 of record NC_059670.1, read on the forward strand.
AGGTTGTATTTATTTTTTTGTAAATTAACACATTCTACATAAATTCATTGCCAATGAAAGGTAATATGAATCAGATTTTATATAATTTTTCATTACTGATAATAAGGAATATTTTTTTGAGGAATAAATCTTTACATTATAGAATGTCAACTGTTATGGTTATTATTTCAGTAATGAATATCAATCCGACCCGTTTACTTAAAAAAGTAATTTCTCTTAAAAACTTTTTAATAAAACAATAACTTTGCCGTAATCTATTCCAAAAGGCTTGTCGCATTATTCTCAACCGCTTGGTCATTATGTGGGTACTTCACATTTAATTTAAATAGCTGGTACTTTGGAGTTCATTTATGTTCCAAGTTACAAAAGAAAGGAAGGAACTATTTTCCATTGGTTTCTTAAAGTCCTATTTATCTGTATTTATAAGTCAAAAACTCTTTGACGTTGTGATTATCCTGTGCTGTGTTTAGCGCCGTAAAAAAGTTAATTGAATTTCAAAGTTATTTTTTAATTAAAAATTAAGAAATCTAAGTATAGGGTTTTGATAGAAAATGCATGCATAAAAAAAATTCAGTAATTTTCAGTGAGCGCAATTCTGAAGCAATGTACTGTTACAATAATGATAAACTTATGAAACATCAGAAATACATAATTTCATAACCATTATAATAAAAATGAATACTTAAATATATTGCAATGAACATTCCATATAAATTGAAAATAATTTAACTCAAGGAATGTCACCAATGTTTTCGTGTATGAGAGGTTTTCCAAACATGATTTTGATGTTTACGAAAATCTATATCGAATCCATAATCAATCAACGTTTGATTAGTGTTTTGTGTTTGCACGGCTCCAAAGATCATATAGCGTAGCCGATACTCATTTCCGTACAATTAACCCAAATCTTCAAATCGCTGTCGCTATTTTCAAGGATGACTTTGTTTACTTCGTTTGCAAATAATGACTTAAGAGCATTGTAAGTTTGCTCGGCAAATATTTTAATGGCCTAATGTACTTACCCGTGGAATCCAGTTATGTGGCCATAATAATAATCGGTATTGGGTAGAGACAGTGGAGCGCATGTGTGCGTTTGGATGAAGAAAGGCCGACGCGAAACCGCCGGTTATGTTATGTGCTCGCCGCGGGCAGCACATAGCCGCGTCGAGCCAAGCAGCCTTGCATTCGTAAAAATCTTCGAACCGGTTTGATGCGCCTCCATTACTTTCTTTCTGCCTCCGCTGTGCCTCCCATTTAACTCGGGCCCACTTTTTATCAGGAATCGGTATCTCCTTCTAATAGTATTATTTATATCTCATGAATAAGAGAATATGGATGCGGTGCGTTACATGCCAGCCTCCTTAGATAACCTGTGGCTTTCGATTTTATCGATGTTTTAAGCTACAATGTCCTTTGGTACCAAGAAAATAAGTGAATATGTCTATTTATAGATGGATGTAACGTAATCATGCAGGCATCCTTGACTTAGAAAACGTGCAAGGCTAATCACGGTACTTCCTTGGTGACTGCTGATTTGTTCGGCAGTGAAACAACCGCAGAGCATTTACGTAACGACTCGGCTTTGTCCATTTCAATTACATTACATACGATTTTATGTTAGACTTTATTTAATATTTCCTTTGAAAAGCTATGGCAGTTTGAGGGTTGGGAGGAAAGGGGGGGTGAAAGACATAAATATCTCGGTGATTTATGGGCGAGGTGGCCGCGGGATAGGTCAGCATTATTCAATTTGAGGCTCGAGTTACAATGAGCTTTTACTGCGGTGCGCGAGCGCAGATAGCATGTCAATCTCAGACGCTACACAAACTTTTGTTATCTACTTAAAACGTTTATTGTAATCCCGAGATTAGGCCGTGTTTTAGTTTTAATGATGGCTTAGAATAGTTTATGTAACGGCGGTAATCAAAGTCTGAAGTTACGCTATACAACTTGTAAATTCATTATATACATATGTTTTAATTACTGGGGAAATAAATATTTTTATTAGTAAAAACATGATATGTAGTAAACGTACTGGCGTCTTCGTTATAGTTTTTCGCTTTCACACTTACAGCGCTGAACAGCTTATATTTTTTGGAAAGCCACGCATTCCTGTTAACCTACTCAGACGAACTCAAACTCAGTTAGTAAGAAGATAAATCAAACACACATTAAATTCGATGAAATCGTTTTAAAGCCGCTTAATTATCGATTGTTTATATTGATTTCATTTTACAGTCTGATACGGTAAAGTGGTTTAATTTGTTGCCAGCAAAGAAGCCGCCTCCCAAATGAGGTACTTTTGTGCTTATTAGCTCAGGGTAAAAAACCGAACGATCTCTTGTGAATAATTAACCATAATCAAATTAATCCTAAAATTCTACGGTGGGTTTACAACGTTGTAAAATGTAATAAAGAGCACTAACGGCCGGAATATTGCTTGTTTACAAATACTTCGATATGTGGAAGTCGCTTACCGCTGTCTAATGGCCGGTTTCTATATCCAAATTACCGATGGTAGTTGCAACGAATTGTTAATATTATTTGATATAGTTATTTTTAAAGACAACTGACTATGCTCTAGTCTACTAAGTATAAATAATTTATTTCACATTTCAAGAATTTAATTACATCTTTAAAAATGATGAAATTAGTATTTATAGTTTGTTGTATTCATATATATTATTAACTTCTTTCTAAACCAAATATACCTTTACTATTAATAAGAAAATAAAATAAAGATACTTCAAATGTGACTCCATATTCTCAGTTTCTTTACATATATATAGTAACAAAAGATCTGACTCAGAGATATTAGGAAAAGTCATATTCTATAATTTATTTTGCATTGTTCACGCGCATTTTGTATGATAATAATTAATTATTAATTAAAACCAATCCATACATAAGTGCTATTTGAAAGTTTACAATAAAACATTAGTAACTATATGGAGACCTTTCGCCTTCGTTTCAGAAACCTTCCTGCGTTAAATATTTGACATTAATATTATTTTCTTTATTTCCCCATAATTATGTATTGACAGTGTATATTTGCGGATGCTTGGCTTCATGTGACTTCTTCAATACAAAGAGTGAGGTATGTGCGATATTGCGGGCTATACGATTTTGTGGAAGTTGCATTGATCTGGTTAGCGCTGCGCCTTCTTAAGGTCTCATGTTATTTTCACACGTGTGATACACACCTTTCTATAACATATTTTCATAATTATCTGTTGTCCACCTTGTAATATGTGATGTTTGAGAGCACAAATAAAATTAAATTAGCAATATTTTTGACCCGATTTATAAAAACATACGCATAGAATTGTATTTTTTCGGTTCTGTTCGTTTAAAAACAATAATTTATCTTTAAACGTTTCTATACAAAAATATTTTTGGCCTGATAGTATAGGACAAGACAAAAAGTATGAAGAAATGTTAAGTATATTCACTCGTCCCACCATTGCATCCTTGCTAATCCCATCAATAGTGCAGCTCTCAGGTTTGCATGCATGAACACTTGTTCAAATACGGAGCCAAACTGTTCATGATAGGTCTTTGAACCGGCTGTGTTTGCGGTATGTTTTATATAGTTGCTTCTTAAGGTGGCGATAAATTAACGATTTGCATCTCTCTTGCGAACGTAAACAGTCATGATGTATGTGTACACGAATGTGTCAATATTTTAAAGTGCCATAATCTGCATAAGAATCTGCGAATACATTTACCTTGTGATGACATGACTCAAGACGGTAATTGGTTTTCAATATAAAACTACACATAATCCGTAAAGGATTTTCCTAATTCTATTACGAAAGCTAAAATGATATGTTTCGGATTCACAAGCTGCGAATCGGCATATGACTGTGAGACTTAAATTAAATCTTTTGTTTAGAAAAGTGTTTTATGCTGTTTTATTTGTCACCGCAAATATTTGATGTGTTACAACTGTTCTCTTATCATACTCTTATCTGTCAAACCTCAGTCAATGCTAAGAGGCACGGGCCAAAAGACTACACACATCCCTAACAAACACAATAAAGTCGTATGTAAATAGTTGTAAAAAATCACATTACTTCATTAGATAATTTTATTAGATTACAGGCCTTTATTAATTACATTAATTTAATTAGACTAATCTTGTATCAAGTAAAACTTGCAGTGTGTGGTTATGAATCGGTTATAAATCAAGGGATTTGAGGATTTGCTAAATAGGGCAGAATAACGTTGTGTAATGATGAGTTGCGATGAGCGAATAATTTGAATATGAATAAGTTTTGCGTATTTCATATGTCAACAAACCTACCTTTACCAAATTAGGCTATGAATGTAGTAACTAATATGTAAAAGGTACAGTGCCTCAGGGACCAAACTTTTTAAATTTGTTTTGATTTTCTTTTTAATAATTTTTATTATTACTTTGTAGGTTAAGAAAATTGTAATCCATATCGATATAAGATGTTAGTTGTTTTCTTAACTAATAATGGTATATATTAATATGTCAATTGGCAGTTATATATATAAAACACTTCTTCACACTAAATCACCATCATATGATCAATCCTATTCTTTGCAATATGTGAACGTGTTAGACATGTTATAACAATAAGTTTTAAATCACTTTAATACTCTGATAATCCTTGCATTGTTAGGAAACCACAGATGAAATCTTTTAACGAAATGCACCTATGCAATACCACAAGTAACAATTTACTGTATCGGGTACCTAAATAAATATTCTCCTCAATTTCTTCTTTTATATTGCAAAGAAAGTGTTAAACAAGATGGATGAATTACATAGACACAATCAGTCATGATTTGACAGCTTGCAAATGTCAAAATATAATTAAAGACAGTAAATTTTATCATAATCTACCTGAATCATTCTGTCACAATCCTTTAGGCGCATATATTCACTTGTGATAATTTGATGAACTTATAAATGTTACAACTACTTAACACCGTATGAGTTATATCCAGTTTATGGATGCATCAAAGATTATTTATTTTATCCTGCTCCCAATTTCATGTTAACATCAATGGCTATTAGTTATTTATCGCTTTCACTACTCTCTTCCTTTCGCAACGTCTTTGAAATGCAATAACACCACAAATTGAAACTTTAACATGCGCTTGCACTCATTATTCTATTTTTAATTTTCCTTTGCTGTAAATAACATTTATTTTACGCAACTCGATTTTCGGGAATCAATATCGTTGGACGATGTACAAATCAAGTATAAGGGTGCAAATATTGTAGAAATATCTAGCTGAAAACCCTTTGGGACATATCCAAGTGGTCATAAAATCAGGCGTATTCTGGCGTGTCGATCGGCACTTAAATCTTACACCCAATAAAAGTGCACCTCTCCAGTACAGACCTGTAATTGGTCGCGCTCATGCTGTACTCGATTATAGCCGCGGGCTCGATCAACACGGACATACTTTTACGAGTCTCATTGGCCCTGTTTAATGACGTGTGACGGCAATACGAAGAACAATGAGCTTGTAATTGGATTTTTACAATCTTGAAAATTCATGTTCATAAAAATTCCATATCTGCCGTAAAAATCTAAATTATATATGGATTTGATAGTGTTGCTCAAATCAGGCGCCGCAGGACCCTTGTCCCACCCCCCGCGTCTTCCCACCCTCACCTTTATTTATATTTATTTACCTTCGCTTCATTCAACGAAGGGCCGCCCTTTCGGCCCTTTTTGTCGCCCCGGTACAAATATTGTGAAAAGAGGCTGCGGTTTTGAGTGAATTTATTGTACCACAGTTTGATGGCACAACCTCGATGCCGCCTCGAAAAAAATCTTTAGAAGATATAAGCAGCTGAGTTAAAATGCGATTGCGAGATCATAAATCACAAACACTTCATTACGTTCAACAGTTTTTAATTTTTAACACTAGGACTGTTTAAAATGTGTTTCGTCGTAGATAATGTTATAATAAGTATATATTATAGACTTACATATTCGACTTATATCAATATATTCCATTTTTATCTATTATAATTAGAATATTAAAATACTGAATATTATGAAACAACACTCGGAGCGAAAACAATAATGTAATTGCTTTCAATATTTTAATCATAAAACAATGCAAAGATAAATCGCCACAAATCGTGCGAGCTAAAGATGAAATCTTCACCCCATTTAAATGTTGTGACTCTACGACGTCTGTGCGCATCAGTTATCATGATAAATGACGTATTTATTTATCCGACGATCCTAAATAGCTATGGTAATATTGAAACTACAACAGCACAAAAGGTAACAAAACACAAAAGTTGAAAAAGGTAAACCGCGCTATTTACAAAGTGGCTAGCGAGGACCACACAGCCACAATCGAGCCGCGCGTGCGACTCCGCTCAATAAAAAAAATCATTCCCAAGTCCCAACATCAGATCTTTTTTCGGTATATCTCGCATTTTGATGGTGTGATTTGTGACGTTCGGATATGGTGACATTTCCGTTAACTTTTATGAAAAGAACGGGATCATTACCGTGTTACTTGTTTATTTTTTTTCTATTGTTCAATTCAAAGAATTAATCCACATATCATTTATGAAAACAAAGTATTGGATCTCATACGCGGATTCCAGTAAAAACGCAAATTGTTATCGTAGAATCGGCCGCCGAACGTCTGTGTTTACGCGAGCGCACCGCGCGCTGAAAGACGATGAACATACGCACTCTTTGACACGATACTCACGGCCTCTCTCATCTCGGAATAGCTAATACGCCCGTTTTAACTGCATGATATAAATGTTATCTCAATTTCAAATACTTAAACGTATTCTACCTTAAACTTGATCAACAAAACGTCTACACAAAACAGGAAGTTCATGCTTGTCATTGGATGTAGGTACCGCGCTACTTTAGAGCGCTTCTAATTGACGTAGGCGCGGCGGCTGCCTAACCTAATTTACATTAATGCAAACGAGCAGCATTGTTCAGGTGTGAAACACCAGTGTCAACACGTGGTACTCAAATAGTTTATTAGCTCCACCCAGCACTGTTCTGGCGGACTCTCTTTGTTACATCGACAGCTCTTTAAAACACGCATATTTAACGCTTAAATAAAATCATACAAGGTGCCGCGAGAAACAAATATGCCTTCCCCCATTCTCGCTTCCTCTGCGCCATTATAGTAATTATCATACAGATACATACGTTATGTTATTTCTAAATTATTTCGTGGAAAATTGTTAGTAAGTAAATTTAAAGCTATGTGAAATGGAATGTTATGTGATGTGGCTGAATAAATGTATTTCTTTCGGCGTCATGTCTTAGTTATATAAAGCGTTTAAAAATACCTTAATCTACAAAAAACCTATATTTATCGGAGACAAAAATATCTAAGTTGTTTTACTAAATGCAGACTTTAGTGTAAAAGCCAACGTATAAGATAATGATACTCGTTTCACGAAACGAATTATTCAGATGAAGGACAATTAACTGTTATTACTGGGCAAATGTGGGAGAAATCGTATCGGTGAGAGTGTAGGTCGTTGACTGGGGGTGCCTGCGGTTGCTTGAAACTCAAGAAGAGTGTAGCGGTCACCGGGTATCTCACAGCCTCCAAAGAATGTGGCCTCGATCGTACACATTCGCCGACCGAAATTGATTTTTTATAATTAAGCGCATACCATGAAGGTTTTTTGTGATTTTTATTGTGGTCTACATTTTTAAAACAATGATTATTTATGTGTGAATCGCGTAAAGATTTTTGATTTTAATAGGTTAGGTTACTTGCTAAAAGTAGGTCTTTTATGTATTTCTCAATTTAATACACTGTGAACATTAATATAGATTTATTTTTCGTTATCCTTTTACAAGTTGAACCTCAAATGTATCAAATGACGTCACCTGAAAACAATGGTTGATCATAAATTATTGTGACAAACTGACAAACAACAACATATTAAATTAATCTCCTCATGTCATGCATGTAGTCGATAGCCATTATAAAAAATTACCGATTGAGTCTTGATGTAAAGTGCATTCTTATGTATGACAGTAAATTCACGAATATATGCGAAATGAACACGGTTAAAAAAACAATTGAATCAAAATGAATCATTTTATTATCACGGATTTAATCCAATTGTTTGCATTATTTTATTTTTAAAAAAATCAGTTTCGGTACACAGTAAACGGCGGTGGAAATCTTTCATTTGTAACTAAAAAGTACTTACAAATTGTAAAAAAGTAATTTAAGCATTTGTTCTAGTAGAGTTGTGCAATGCCTTACATTGAAACAAAAGTTTTTTTTTTTATATTACTGTAGCCGTATTTTCTACAAAGCTTCTAATCTTATGATCTGCGAAGAGCGCGGTGTGGGCGCCGATCGTGATCCAATTGTTTACATTATTATAACCATTAGCGTGTTCTGAACTCGATTCTTATATCGTTATGAGATATAGCTTAGTACATTGCTTACTTTGAATAAAAGAATGTTGAACGTCTTATTGCGCATTTAATTAACTGATAAAAAAAGTGGTGCCTTGCTGCGTGTCTATTTTCTGTGATGCGTAAATGAAAGACAATATTTTCGTTTTTTTTAAATTATCATTTGTTTTAGTTGTATTATATGTATTGTGTCTTTAATTTAAATTGATTAAAGTTGCAACATTTACTTTAAAATTCATAACAAAGTTTTATTTATTAAAATGCAAAAATCCTCAAACATTTCAATGATTCATACATTCAAAACCGCATTGTCATAAAATATCACAAAATACACTTCATTGTTCATTTTCCTCACTTTTCTCGAAAACCTTTTCAATGTTATGTAAACAGTATATAATACTCAATAACCATGTAATCGATTCTCTTTATGGGTGTTTACAAATATTTTACATATGTTCGACATCGGATTATGGGTTTAAGTAGCACAGAGTACCTATACTCATGCGTACTTGTACTCGTAACCAACGAGTACGAATACTCACCAAGAACAGAACGTATACAATTCCAATTAATCATTAATATTGTTCATGTATTATATAAGTAGTCTGTAGCTTACTCTATATATTTTCTGTATAGATTATTACCCTTGACATTGTTCGAGGTTAGATTTTGTCTTGAGTCTTTGCATGATCCAAAATAATCATTGTAACAGCACATAAGATGTAAGTTGTATATGGTTTTTATGAGGATGAGAGTTTTATGGAATTCAAGAGGGCCGCGGTTGCAGTGCTGATACTATACGAATAGTTCCCACGGTGCTTGTTTTCCATTCCGCCTACGTTTATTATAATTTATTACAAATTCCCTGTTAAAAGATTTAAACAGGTTAACGTTTCATAAATCTTTCTTGGTAAAACAATTTTTCAATCACACATTTTATTCGCAACACAAATACGGGATTCTTAATGTATCATGTGGTACCCACACATACACAGCGAATTACATCACATTGTTAAACCATTGATTGCCCCCGTGCCTTTAGAGGTTAACGTTGGTGGAGTTTGAATTTGATTCTATTCAGAAACAATTTTTGTTTCTAATACAGAAGTTTCACTCACCTTCTTGCCCTAAAATTACTGAATTATAAATTTTTATACAAGTATAACATTTATGTAATATTTTGATGTATTGCATAAAAAGCTTAAATGTAAAACGGATCCTTTTGAAACTCACAAGAGCAGCGTCTAGTGTTTAATATAATTAAAAAAGCGCAAAAATTGTCATTTATCATGTATCGAAATATTATACGAATTACCTTGTGAATGTCGCACGGACTGGTTTGAAATGCAATACTGTCTAGTTTTTTCATGTCGCCATATTTATGTAAGCAAATCATTTAATGTCGTTATTTGGTCTAGCGGCGATTGTCCAACGAAGAACAATGCTTGATATGGTTTCGCGATTAATAATAATGATTGTAACCTGAAGGCTGGACGGTATTTTGACTATGGCTTACCTGATAAGGCACATTCGTATTGTTCTTAAACCTATCCGGAAAAAAAACTTCCGCTCTTAGTTAGAGAAATAATCACGTAGGTAAATTTCATTCACAATATGTGTATAAGTTATTATAAAAGAGGTTCTAAGTGTTGATACGCGCAGTTGTTCTGTGCATTTATAAATGAAATTTCAACAATCGAATTTTGTACGTACGGAAATTATTTTTAGTCGCCGTAAGTCTTTTTAGCTTTCCCGGTATTTCTAATAATTAAATCCAGCGGCAGAGGCGAATAGATAGGCCGGCGTGTACTCAATGAGACGTAATACAAAATTATTGGTCATTGTTTTAATACAACAACCGAGACACCGGTCATAACTATTAAAATATGCGATGCATTGACCCGAATGCTCTTGGATATCTAAGTGGGGCTGTATTGTTTCTCTTAGAAACATTTACAAATAAAATCTATGGAAATATTATTATTATTGTTTTGTTAAATAGAAGAGAGACAATCGCAGTTCATTAAGAGTTAACAGTTACTGAAAGCTTTTAGCAAAGTATTCCTCATCCGAGAAAGATGTCTTTAAGTAATTGAGCATTAAAATTTATACCCGAGTTACATCGTTTTAACATACCTAGTTATGATTAAAGAAATATATCTACTAGTAGAGATAATGGGTAACTCTGAGTAGGGTTATTTATTTGAGATAAGATAATTAGATTACGAGGTAATTTTTAGTGTTTTTTTAATTATAAAAAAATAGTTTCCACTAGATAACTTTGTTCAATAATTGATATTATATGCAGTCTATATGTTTTGACAATAACAAGCCATCTGTTCTTTACATAGATACCAATTAGTACTGCAATAAAATACTATGTAAGCAACTATAATTTTGAGTAATAAAATATTTCGCACTTGAGTAAGTGACACGACAATGAACCCAATATGAACATATTTTGTAATGGTTAAATGTCATTTATAAACCCAAAAATAATAAACTACCAAAATAAATAAACATTTTATCATCACTTATTAACTCCGTCTTTAGTCTAAACGCCAATGAATTATCGTCACAAAATACAAAAGATAGCTCTGTGGAATCAGGGCGATAACAATCTAAAAGCTCTGGAGTCGCGGTAAACTATAATTTAATTGCGGTCGCGCACTCTTTTGTTTTATAACGACAAACTAGACAAGTCACAATAGATAATGCTCAAAAATGCTAAACAGATGATAAAAGAGTAATAATATTAAATTGTAAAAAGTATGTAAACTGTGTCATATTCTCTATGCCCATCTGTCTTTATTTTGTCTATTAAAAAATACAAATGTCATTATATATTGTAAGTAAATTGTATTTTGAATTGCATTTTCTGGAATGACGCTACTTATTTTGTAAAAAAAGAGACATTAGATTAATATATTAAGATATCGTACATTTTCTAGCTGAAGACAGTGTAATGAGCCAAATAAACAGCATTGCGTTATTTTTTCATAATATATGAGACGTTATTCATGTATGAACTTCTTTATTGCTTAAGAAAAAATCTCTAGACTTTCAAATTAGCATGACTTAAAAGTGAATCGATCTCTGAGGTCGGTCATTGTGTCTGCTAAGGGGGACATTTGTCTACTATTATTATTTTGGGCCGGTTTTTTATGTACCTGCCCACATGGCGCCTACCTATTCATATTCAAATTGGACTTTCGTGTTGAGTAATTTTTAACATTTATATACAATTGTGTAATCTGAGTGTTAGTATGATAAAGAATAACGCTTTATCTGTGATAAATTGAATGGTTTTTGATAATTGGTCAATAACTTGAACTTTGTTTCTATGAAGCGCGTGGAGGGGGTAATTTTACGATCAAATTAGATACGCGGATACCTTTTTTGTACGGATATGATTAATTTAACCCTGAGTGGTTTAAGATCAAGCTGACCAATAGAATTTGTTTTTAAATGACCGAGAGGATAATGTCGGTCTTTATACCCCGCTGGGGTATACTTGGGTTATCCAGATTAATCATTAGCACAGAGTTCCTCCCACCGACGCTTATTTTATTTTATTTATGGCCGTCGAGCCAAGGTGAGACTCCAATTTTGCATGCGCCTGAGTCTTGGTAATAAAATTATCTGCTAGCTATACTCACACTGTAATGTATCGGCGTATAATTTATTAGTATATAAATATATATTTTCCTGTCTGTACAAATGTGTATAAAAATAATTTTATAATTTTTACGATAAAATATGCAAACCATATGGAAATGGTACAGTGATGAGTGCTTTCATCATCTAAGTGGAAGCTATGAAAGCTACTGTTATAGGTGTACAAATATTTATACCTATTTACAATATGAATTAAATAAGTCTTCATAAATCAAGCTATTAGAGGAGTGACGTCTCCAACACAAAACAAGGCGAGGCCGAGGGTTCGGTGGCAAAAAGCGGTCTCATGTCCGCGATGTTAAGATAACCTTAAACTGAGCATTTGTTATCCTTATCTCGTGTTTGAGCGTGGCTAATGTGCTGCAGGCTGATATACCTGATCGATTTATGTCGCCTGGCACCCACGACAAATTGATAATTAATTTTCGAAAATGCTTTTGATCACACCGAGTTTGCGAAAACTGATGAGCGCTAACTACAGCTATTAAAAATCAATATTTTAGGTTACTCAAGTTTTGATCGGCACGATTTTCATCAATTCTGTCAATCAGTTCGTTCCTATTAAAGGTTAATGTGATTTGGACTATTCTAATTCACCTAAGCAGCTGTTTTAATTTGTTCATAATTTTTCTGCATTATTGAAAATGAAACTTAAATATCCAACGACAACTCGTTGCCTAATAGCAGTTGACGTAAGCATCAATCGACCGGAATCACTGTAAGTCAATATCCTGAGTCTAATGCATTTGCAATCCCAAAAGTTACCTGTAGCTTTAATTTAAGGTAAGTTTCACTCATTGAGTGTGGATAAATAGCTTTTTGTTAGTGAATATCGCCTTTATAGACAAATATCGTATTTATTTCGAGACAAAAACGGTGCAAGACTTTTTGTGTAACTCGATAGATTCTGGCCGCTGATAAACTTTGATACTGCGGTTTTAATGACGAAATTAGGAATACAATATCAATAACCTATTTAACTTGTCAATATAATACTTAGTTGTATATTATATAACGAAGTAGACATAGGGAGAAATTGTTTATGCTAAAAAATTATCAGGAATTGTATAGCAATAACACTTTTTGTATGGCAATCAAGGTTTATAATAATTTAACATAAACATTTAAAGATCTTTATTCTAGAGCTTATAAAAATTGACTTAATAACTTTTGTTGTTGTTAAACAATATAATTTATATTAATTTGATAATTGAATAATGTGAGGATGTAGTTATAAAATAATAAAAAATACTATAATTTTATGATTCATAATGTGATCTAATTTGCAATATCTATACAAAATTCAACCTTTATATATAGAAGAATATGCGAAGTTTATACTATACCACTATTTTTGTACCATATGAAAATAATTATTATTATCTTGGTCTGAAATAAGTAAATTCCTTTGGGTCCGTGTTATTTATTCGAACGCCAAAGGTTGTGACAGATGTATAAATAACCGATAAACTTAAACACCTTAAAATGGAATCTTATCGAACACTCAAGCCAGTAGTCATTTCACACTGATTATATAAAAAATAAAAGGGCATGTCATAAAAATATGCGTGTCAAGTCCCTCCGTAATGCGTCTCGTAAAACCTCTAATCCTTTAAAACAATGCTAATGGATTTACGTTGAAGTCCACCGCCTGTCATCATATTATAACCACCTCCCAGTCATCTTAACGCTTCGTTTACCCCTAAGTTGACACTAGACTTATTTTATTCACAAAATCACAACACAAGGTATTGTTAAAACACATTTTATTATACGCGTTCACTGAACGCATTTTAGTGTGAGCGATGAACACGGGTTCACGTCAAAACATCTTTATCGCGTTATTTGTCTTATAAAATATTATCGAGTGGCACTTCGGGACCGTCAGCAAAATAGGACTCATATTGTGATCGGTGTGCGACTGTTGACTTTGCGCCCACGATGTGATCACTTCTCTTTAGGTCGGGGATAAACAATAAAAGCGGCGATTACGAATCAATATTGTAACAAATATACTTTATTTTTCTAAGCATTGAGAGGGATTTGATTGAGTCAAGGCACTGGCGGACCGTACCGAAGGAAAAGATTAGTGCGCGAGCTGTGCATCGGCCCGTGTGAAACGCGAGTCGACGGATGGAATTATGAAGTTCAGATACACTGATAAATCAATAATTCATTTTATTACGATAGCACGGGCGCGTCATGATTTCGCTCTTTATATGATTTAATGAGAATCATCAGTGAGCCGATAACGTCGCTGGCTCTTTGAAAAACAAGACAAGATAGTTAACCTGTTTCATTTCTTTACTTACATATTTACAGAGCCTGATTACCACGGCAGCGTTTTTAACGCGGAGCATAAAGTAACAGCTATGAACCGGTCGCGGCAAAGACTGTTCTTTGCATTCTGCAATCAGGTACTTCGTTTTCATCACCTGCTCTGCTAAAAGTGACGTAATTACGGATGCAAATCGATCAGCAGTTATCGACTCGAGGGTTGACGCAGTAAATTAGCACGACACGCTGGTTAATGCAGGCTTCCGTGTGTGATTAAGCGGAGTGGATAATTATGGAAAAACTTAATGCTCAGGTGTGAAAATGCGTGAAAGGCTGTTACAAGAAGTTACTAGTATAAAATGCAATTGGGTATGAAAGTATTATGGGAAAAAAGGATAATAAATGAATAATGTCGGAAGCGTAGATCCAATGGATGACTTGCAGATTGCAAGCAGTGGAATACTCTCATTGACTCCGTCAGTGACCCTTACCGCATGATCATGATAGTGTAAATAATAGCCAGGTTCCCGCGGGTATAAATGATGGAAGTAGGTACATGATTGTGATAAAAGCGGACTTAACTGATCGGCCTCCGGGGATCCGAGTGTATTTGACAAATAAGACGCGTACGGGAACAATACGCTATTTCGCATCACCATTGATATTTCAAACCTCTACAATAACTCACCATGAGCAAGTATGTTAAGAAATGTACGAGGTTTTATCTCGGGAATGGTGAAGTTTTTATTATATCGAATGCTATCAATAATATGACATCACATATGAAAATCGTTCAATTGAAAAAAATTGCATTTATTAAAGATTTTACGATTTATTATTTACTAGTTACATTATATATATATATGTCAACCTGCTGATTGATGTATGAAGTAATTTTCAGTATCGGCGTACAACAAAGACACACAAAGTCCCGAGGTATCTTAATATTCAAAGAAAGCTTTTAAGTTTGTTCAGCTGAAACTTTACCACAAAATATGTGCATAAAATTCCTTGCTTACCAAAGCTGAACAAACCCAATTAGAGATGGATGCTTGGATTGAATGAAACTGTATCATTACATCAAAAAACATAGAAGTGTCGTGTTTCAAAAAAGGTTTTTACAAAGTGATCTCTCGACAATACATTTTACCAAACGTTTGGTTGCATCCAACTTAATGGAAGGTGTAAATGCAGGCTGAAGTCCATACTATTATTATAAAAAGAAAACATTTATATTTTTACATGTTTGTAATAAAATAATAATCCGATTTCAATTATTCCATTTATACCATTACAATGCTCATTATCCCAGAGTAAATTTGGAAATAAATTTTCAGAATACTAATAACAACAGACATAGGAAGCTTTGACAGGCCGTAAATAATAAGTTGGCCCAAAGGCAGGTTGTATCTATGATGATTAGTGATGACGAGCTATAGTTGGAGAGATAAGTTTACCATCACAAACCCAACTAAAGAGAATAGTTAGGAACGTGGTTAGGATTAATTAATAATGCATTAAAACACCGTTCGGGTACAGACCGTTTTGAAACAGGGCTATGTTTTTCGAGGACAAACATCGAAGGTATTAAACATAAATACACAGCTGATCCTCACTGCATATTTATGACGTGTTCGACAACCAGTGTCACACTAGGACGTATTTACTGACAAACATTTGTTCAGTATGTATAGAGAATCAGTAATGGACTGTATTTCTTAAGTAACAAGTTGATTTGTTGTCGATTTTAATACCTTATAGTATAAGGAGATTTCTGTGATATTATCGCATCGCATATTATTGGCGGATATCGCATCCCGAATGGAATAACTAAAATATAACTAGAATTTTCATCAGAATTGTGATTAACATTCCTTTAATAGATTAAACGTACTGTGCCACGGCTGTTACTAGAAATTCATCTTAAAAAGGCGAGGTAAGATAAAATGCATTCGAAACAAATTAACGGTTGCTATAAAACTAACCCTGAACTATTTGTTGTGGTTTCCAAATCGAGAAAAAAAAAACAAACCAGTCACTATTGGTCGGTTCTTTTCGACTGCTACCCTTGTACAAAAAACGACGTGTTAAGGAATGTAAAGAGCCGTTTAATTATCTTAATATATTGTTATGGCCATGATAGAAGCCGCCATTTAATGGCTTTCATTGTGAACAGAGATTTCCTTCCAATTTCTGCATTATATACAACAGGTATATAAATCTATATATAAGCTACTGCACCTATTTCAGTACGATGATCTGATATCTTTTTATTCGATTTTTGCCTCAATACCATCGGGCGGCCTTCATTATGCGTTCGTGAGTGTTTCGCCACCGGTTCAGGTAGCCTGCGCTCCAAGCGTGGCCTTAGTGTTACTAGGTATTCGATACGCCTGTTATTTTTAATTAAATTAATCCTTTATGATGCTTTGATATGTTCTGAATAATTCGCAAATCGACTTTTGTACGAACTGGTTTCAATGTTACCGATACGAGGGCACAGAGGAGGGTGAGGTGTCAGAGGCAGGCATCCCGCTGGGAGTAAGCATTGTGATCGACAGCTTGTTTACTAAAAATATGCATAATGAATTTATAATAGCCCGCCCGGTATGTCACGACGAGTTCTCATTGAATTTAATAACGTATATATATACTCAAGCCAAAGAAAGTAGTGACGTACATTCCTTACGGCTTAATCAGTTTAAAAGCTGTTGAAAAGTTAAGTGTGAGAGGCTAATTGCGCCACTGTGGTGTTCCCACGTTATAATGCACGCAATGTTTGAGTATACATTTAGCATTCGATTGTTTTAGTGCGGTTGCTCGAGACCTCGCACGGTAAACATTGAACATCCCACCGTGGTTCGTAGATGCCGCGTTCATTCATATGCCTCTGATCATAACTGCATTACATTACTGAAAATCGTACTGAATTCACCCGATACCGTAATCTATCAATAACTTTTCCTTATGATATTATGTAAAATTTAAATATCTACGTCAGAAGCGGTAACAGTTTTACAGGTTTTTAGAAATTAATTTAGGACCTTACCCAAACTTTACTACTAGACCGGTTTTTCTAGAACCATATGTAATAAGAGGATATCTCAAGTTATAGCATTAATTGGTGGGTATCTATAAACTAGTTGTATTAATAACGAGTCGGTATTCGATGCAGAGTAGATGGCACTCAAAGTGTCTTACGAAATCCGTATAAAATTAGTGATTTGTGTCTTAAACATTCAGACTCGAAATCTTTTTAAATTCCACACAACTCTTTAGTAAGTGAATGTTTGGAGCGTTCGTAGAAGTAATTATATACGGTGCTTGAAAATATCTGTTACATTGAATGCAGCCGATGCCAAGGCACCCATGGCTTCGATTCGTTACGTCAATCTCACAATTTTTTCACTATGAAATCTGCATAGAGTGAGTTGATGTCGCGGTACAAAGCTAGCGTGCGGTGCATGCGTATTGTCTGCATTTCTTTACAAATATTTTGACATTTCCTTTATTTGTCTCCCTGAGATATTTCACAAACAAAATCGTGTCGATCCCTTTGTGCGGCGTGTTTTAATTTGATTTATTTCTTCACGACAAAATGCCCGACATCCTGCGCGTTCCGTACCGGGCGGTTACGTTTCTCAATTTGTTAGCACGTCTATTGGTATTTTCTTTAGTGCAAACAAAAGACTTCGCGTGTCTTTATAGCTTCAAATTGTTTTTCTTCCATTGAGTTTAAAACATACTTGAAAGCTTTTATTACGAATTACTGTGTAAATATTTCCTAACAGCTTAGGGATCTGTTCGACAGTAAATTTCTTGGACATTCCAAAATACATACTTTAAATGGGTATTCTACGTATAAAAAAGCTCACGCCTGTTATCTGTACTATGAATTGAAAAAATAAATTGTTTATTTTTAACTCTGTTTATTGAATCATAAAACATTAAAAAATCTCAACAATTTAGAAATAAACCAATAAGTAACATACAGTTTTATCGATTTACAGCGCTGCAAAGAGAAGTTGAATACATTAGCCATCAGCGTGATGAACCAATGGCCTGGGGTCCGGTTGCGGGTGATCGAGGGTTGGGATGAAGAAAACTCTCATGTTGACAACTCGCTGCATTACGAAGGGCGAGCTGTGGACCTCACCACCAGCGATAGAGACCGAAGCAAGTACGGAATGCTTGCCCGACTGGCGGTTGAAGCTGGCTTCGACTGGGTCTTTTATGAGAGCCGCTCCTACATACACTGCTCTGTTAAAACAGGTAGGTTTATTAAGTTTACCTTTAAATAATCAATACCTACCAGGTTTAAAGATCTCTAATTAAGGACATACTTCAATGCGTTGTATAATCATTGTTAATATAATCAAATGTATAGTTTAATTAGGCAATCTTTTATTGAAATGTGGGTACATAAATATGGCAATAATGGTCGGGTCTTAAGGGCCAAATATATAGTTGAGCATCACAAGAAGAATGCATCACGGACAGCTTCCCGCGCCCGCTCTCAGGCGGTGTCGATCAAACGGACGAACAAGCCTCTTGTTAACGCACCCTCCTTGTCGCACATTAAAAAAATCATATTTACATCTTCCTCACACTCAGCCGCATCGCAGCCAATCCCCCACTTCTATAATTATGCCGGTGATTCAATGGCTACTATAGTTATAAGTATGTGAAACATAACGATGAGAGAAACAACAATTTATGTGTATGTGTTATAGATAAAAGCAATGTGCGTTTCATCCACTTTCTAACACTTGGTTTAGGCAAATATGGATTAAAATAAACCAATTGCTTTGGGATCAATGTGTAAAGCATGATTTGTTTATGTTAAATCGGCGAGAGAAATGGTTTCCTGGTATTGGTATAATCCGCAATGTTTATTAAAATATCCGTATGATTTATAGTAGATAGTGCGTAGAATAAACCCACTTTCTTAAATACACGTGAATGAGTTCTAATGGATGTGGTTTCATTTTTAAGACAGGGAGATTTATTATACAACAAAAACATATGATGCGCGTTCTAGCTTATAGCCGAGGTCAAGGTTTAATAACCATTTTTGTATATCAACACTCACCTCATTAGGTGCGTGTTTAAAAATATTTTTTAAACACGTGTTTAATTCATACTAATATATTTTGAATATGCGTAACTTATACTTGTAACTGTTTATTTAAGAATAAAAATTCAAAGCCAATGAATAATTTATAACTGGCATTACTAGTATTTACAAAGTAATTGAAAATAAAAAGGCGTCATGATGCGTCTGGTGGAGGCGTGTAATGTCCACGATCACTGAACCAGTCTTGGCCGCGTGACGCGATGTCGTGAAGCACAGCACTCCATCATTCGACCGCCAATAAAATATACACCGTTTTTATTCCATGTTCAATTAATTGATTTTCATTGGTTGCATATTTTTTATATTAAATATGTGAAATAAAATTTTCAATTCGTTCAATATTTTGTATAAGCGTAGCGAGCACTTGTCGTATAAAAGATATCAACGCGCTTGCATGGTTCATCCCGAGTTCGATGGTACCATACATTGTTTATACGAATAAATGCAATGAAGAATATTGTGAAAAACGAGGTCTATTTTATAGTTTATCTATTTCTTTACATTCAAATTAGCAAATCAAACTTATACGACTGGTAAGCGAGAAGTCGTAAACCTACAAAAGTTCCATAACCTTAAAAGTCGAATATGTTTATTTTTTTAAGCTTCTCTGCATTTTAATAATAAGCATGGAAAATATTAAAACGTAAGATACAAAAATTGGGTTCTAAGAATACAATTTGATGACTATGGTTATAAAGGAGGTGCAAATGGGGCGTGACTAAGGCAGGTCACGAGGCAGACTGGCGTGAAGGACGAGAGATCTAGACTAATCGCAGGGGAATCAATTAATGCGAAAACACTGTAACGACTGACTAATGGGCGAACATTTTTGGGACTGGTCGGCATCATGAATCAAGTTTCGAGAATTTTAATTGTTTTTGATTTCAAAGTGTATTTCATATAAATTTAGATAAAGACCGTTCTATTTTATCTGAGTTTTGTGTTAGAAATAAAGTGGTTTCATGGGTTTAGAAAACGCTTTAGAAGTACAATGAATTTACATTTGATCGTGTAAAAGTGTCTCGTTATATATCGAATAGCTTAATTTGACTTTTATTGACTTCGAATGAAATTGAATATGCGGTATCATAAACGGCACATTATTAATTTTCCTGGATATGAATTAAATGCAAACCATATATGAATTTTCTAGCCACGATGTCAAGGAAATTTCGCACATTGAACAGTAAAATTAAAAGTTATTGTCTTTTGTTAACATGGCTTTTACACATTAAGAAAACACTTTTTAAACGGATTGAAGCTATGTATTAGTATAAACTTATAATTATTAACATAATTTTAAATTAAAAAATTTCTGACGTTTCGCGTGCTTTACAGCGTGCGTGGTCACGGTGACAAAGTGAAAAAGTGTTTTATTAAATTAAAAGTTATCTAGGTATAGACTATCTATTAATATGTAGGGTAGTGTAGGGCAGGGTAGGAATAATGTCGTATAAGTAATAAACATTAAGTCGATTTAAATTTTGTAAATTATTTATTTATTAAAGTTTACTACATAATACTAAATGTAATGCATATTTTACAAAATCTTCCATTTAAAATGTACGACAATGGAAGTAAACATAAGTGTTTCAAAAAAGAAAATCATAATTAAAAAATACAAACCAAAACATATAGATACAAGATAAAATAAGTACACAATAATGTATAATTAGTAGAAGTTTTTGGTAAAGTAGAAAAAAAAATTAAAAATTAAAAAATCATCAGCAAAACCGCGAATTCGATTCGAGATAGGCACCTAACAATGTCTTCTCTAAAACCGATCAGCCCACTACCGAATATAACCAGCTCTGGATAAGCACTGTTCAATCCTTTAAAGACGCGAAGAGTTAGAAAAAGAGGTGCTTGGACTCTTAGGTTGGTATTTGGAAGATATTTCTGATTTTAGATCTAAGGAATGAGCAAGGGATGTAATAATATATTTGAAAATTTAATTATTTTAATGGTTCATGGACACGAATAAAAATGAATGGAAACCTAAGGAAACAAAATGGCTTTAAATCTAGTTTTCGTCTAAATGAAATTGAGTGAGAAATACGTACAAAACGTAAACGTAAACGTAACGTAAACGCAAGGCTTTAAAGAAAACAATTTTTTAACCGGATTAAAGCTGTTTGTATTATTATAAACTTATAATTATTTTACATAATATTTAATTAGTTTATAATAATACAAATTGTTATAGTTACATATAATTATTTTACATAACAGTTAATCAGTTTATTATAATACAAATAGCTTTAATCCAGTTAAAAAATTGTTTTCTTTAAATGTGTAAAAGCTATGTTAACCAAAGACAATAAAGGCTTTAATTAATTTAGCTAAGTTTGTTGCGACTGCACGATGTTCGGCCAACCGTGCACGCGACACTTGACACCACATCCCGGAAGGCTGTGGCCGCCCTGTCGCCTGTTCCCACACTATCACTTCATATTTCATTCACTTTTTTCGTTCCATTCATATTTTCCTTACGAGTAACTCAACGCACGAACTTGACTTAAATTTCCACCGCCGTAGGTTACTGAATATAGCGTGCAATAGAGTGTTTAACATGAAAGTAATTGGGATTCATAACTGTCACATTAGTTCTTAAAATTATTGAATTGCTTTGGACATTTTTAAAGCTGCATGTTAATATCTTAGAAATACTAGCTGATTGCTTACTTATACAAAATGTAACACAGCAATTACCGTTTTGACAGATCGGGATTATCTGTCAAAATGCAAAAGTACATCTATGTCTAATATTATAGATATCGATAACAAGTATTTTGGATTTAAAAACAATATTAAAAAGTATTCATATCAACATTTTTTCACATTTTAATTCATTGAACAATTCATGCGGTATATGTACGTAGTAACATTCCATAGCGGAGATATTTAGGTTTAGTAAAAACTCATGCATGTAACCGATAAAGCCAATGTTGAAATTCCCTTGAAACCTCAAGGAAGCCATAACAAGAGAGTTCAATGCTCTATAAACTGACCGAGATGATTCTGATTATGGCAATAAAGAATACCAATTTCCATTAAATTCATATAAAATCTTCACTCAATTTACCACTATCGGCGTTTAATGAATCGCTAACTATATTATTCAATGTCATAACGTTGCCAGCAATATCTCAGTAAGTTATGATAATCGTTCATATAATACAGCTCATATTAGAACGGTTATTTTCACTTACCTTTATCGTATAAAGCCATATCTGATGTCATAAAATAATTTCGTCCGGTATGAGTACTTAGACTTTTATTTGATATTGTATACAACAATTTCATTAATATACAGCATTCATAGGCAAAATTTTAACAATAATACGCTATACAATAAAAAGTGTTTTTCATACCAGACCAGAAAACCATTGCATTGATCTTCTCCAAGGTCGTTTTGAAATCACAGTAACCCCCGCACTCTTCACAAGGCTCTTCGACGAGTCGAGAAAACTATTATCGAGGCGAGATCAAACGAGGAACAGGAGCTTGTAGACGCTGGACTTAACTACAATTATATATATTTTGTATTTGTTAGTGCGTTCTTACTATGGTGATTTATTTTTTCAGTACAAGTAGCAAGTACTTATAATTCACGCCAGTCTTAATACAATAGAGGTATCAACAATATAACTTCCCCCTTATCTGCTATTATGTTCTATACGAGACATATTGTTCTATTTCAGAGTAACATTAACTATTAAAAGTCTACTATACGTTCCCAGAGATATAGGAAAACATATTGAAAATTCTTCACTTGAACATGACTTGCCAGTTGCTATTGCGTTTCTATTAACGAGATGTTTCGCTGCGGGAGATTACGTTATGTTTAATTTATAAATTGAAGTTGAGATACTTTCGTATAATTTAAAGGAATGCATGCAATGTATGACTCACACATTTGCATGGGTTTAAGTCAACTAATTGTTGGGTATTACGATATAAATAAGCTTCTTCGATCCGACAGCATCGCTTGGGGCAAACGCACATTGTTGTAATATATGAAAGTATAATAAATAGCATTCATAATAGGGTACATATACGTATTTTTATGTAATAGGTATATAATTAGTCCCAGTGCCTCTAGAGGTGTGGGTTTGTTTGAAAAATGTACAGCTTGTATGCTGCAGCAGCTTGCTATGTACTTTAGATACTATTCTTCGTTGTATAATGAACTTCTTGGCCAAAACGTACCCTTAATGTACAAAAGTAGTCTTTTATTTACAAGTTCTGAAATTGCATTAAAAGAAACGGGGTTTAGGTAGGGTTTAATTAAAACCATTCCTGGTCACGACGATTAATAGTATGCGCGTGGAAAATGTTGAGATGTCGAGGAGTGGTCACGTGTGGCACGGCCGGTGCGCGGGCGCCGCCTAGCTCTCCCGGTGGTCTGCGGGGGGCGGGGTCGCCGCGGCCACTCGGAACGCTCGCCCCGCCGGCCCCGCACCCCGTGAACCTCGCTTATCGCACCATCAACCTAACTTGTGTCACGCCACTGTAATATTCGAATTAAAGTGAATTAAGTCGGGAATAAGTCAAAGTACGTACCTACTGAAATAAATAAATGTTTGTATTGTAAGGGTCGAGAAACCCTGGAACCTAGAACTACGGTTCTTACGTAGATCTAACGACTTCTCTATTCTATCAAGTAGTTATGAATGTTGTATACGGTTCATGAATTACAATTTTACTGTAAGATATTATAGATGTACACTGCTCACTTTGTATATACATATTGATTTATATATCTGCAACAAAAAGATGTACGGATGTGCAAAAAAAGGCAAAGGCACCGCACCATTTATTCACGCGCCCAATATGTTCACCGAACAACAAACAGCATTTGACAATGAAAGTTTGACTTTAAACGAAATCTAATTTGTGCGGTTATTGTGTAATGTGATATGGTGGGGTCCGTTTGTGGACAAGGATCGCTCGAATTTATCGCTCGGTTACACAACAAATCAAATTTTAACGAGCCCGCGCAAAGATGCTATTACCTTTGCGATAATCCACCGCCACTGTGCGCTATACCGTGTAATTGCCATAGAAAGTGACTATACTCGTGTTGTAAAAATTTTGTATTTCTTCCGTAAAATCTATCCAATTTCACTTATCTCCTGATGCCACTTATTTGCACGTTATACTTTTTTTTACCTGGATTAGGAAGGTACAGTTTAAGCTGGCTAAGGATTTTAAATACATTACCGAATAACAAACAAAATTAAATATGACTTTAGTTTTTTACAGTGTAACAAATGAATTGTAATTTTTTATCTTTCAAAAAATTTGCTTAGGATAATATTTCCTTGAAATACCTTTCACGTGAGGCAGAGCTTCGCAGGTTTATCCGTTCGTTGGTATCTATACAAAAGCCTTACCTGTATGATATACAAATAGTTTAGCCACGAATATAACCCTCGGCCTGAGAATAAAAGGCCCTTTTGTTTTGTATCTTATCGGATTTTAATTACGAGCGTATAGAAATCTAGTTATCCTTAAAGGGATAATATGTACACAGTTAAAACTCAGTATACGTTTGCACGATTTTATACTTTGTATTGATTTTATTGGCTTCAATTGTTCCTGCGTGAGAAGAGATTTTTTTCTTAAGTAATAATGTTGCCATATTAAAGCATTATACATTTATTTAGTTTAAACACAAAACAGTGGCGCTACAACATTTTAAGATTGTTTCGTGATCGTTTACTTTTTTCTAATATTCAAGTATATGTTTAGCCTTCTAACTATAACATACGCCGCCGACTTTTTGGGTCTAAGGCGTGTTGCTTTCCGTACCACTTTTTCCTTCACCGTACAGTGAGTTAAATGCGCACATAGAACGAAAGTACATTGGTGTACAATCGGTGATCGAACGAATGTCCTCAAATAAAGCCGCGCGCGTAAGCCAACGCTAGTTATGCTATTCGATTCTTATACACTGTAATTATATATAAATATATAACATATGTACATAGATTTATATATTAATAATACATGTCTTTATAAAACTACACATCTCTATATTTCCAGCTAATACATCCCTTGCTTCCGATTAGAGTCTTTAAAAATCGACATGGTTTATTACTTTTGGAAAAAATGTATTATTTGCGTGAGACACAGTAGTTGATATAAATTTAATAACATTTGATATGATATGCACGATACAAATAATATAAGAATTGACCAATTCATATGACTAATATATGTAAATATAAATAATGTTAAATTCCTTTAAAGACAAATTTTCGCGCCATTGTGTGTGGCAATATATATATATATATAGAAATATGCAAACTTACTTTTGTACCATATTCTTGCAATCAATTATTATTTTTATTATTATTGAATATTTGAATATATTCATTTTTGTACGTTAGTTAATTATTAAGAGAGAGAGAGTAACTTAAATATATTTTAGGAATGATTTCTCAGTATTTAAAAACAAAAAAATTATGAAATAAGCGTTATTTAAACCGTGCATATCTGGTGTGTGTATTTAAATCATATTCAACGTTTTAAAATAAAAAATTAAATTCCACTTTTCCCATTTCAGAATCTTCAGTTGGAACGGGTGCTGGGTGCTTTCCATCTGGTTCAATGGTCCAGACGGAAGCTGGTCCAAGAGACATAGGCACATTGCAACTAGGAGAGCGAGTATTGGCTGCTGATGATAGCGGCAAAGCGATTTATTCAGAGGTAAAAACATTCAAATATTATGATACCACAGATAATACAAATGCAGATTTATAGTCTCTATATGTAAAAAATTATCAATGGTTAACGCGCCTTGTATTTTCAAAATATAAGTAGGTACGCTTTGTCTACCGCTGCAACTATTTTCTTGCACAGAATAACTTAGTATCCATAACTTTGATTAAAGTATCACTCAGGATCGCCTCCTTTTCCACTCTGTTCTATAATTTCTGGTAACTAGGGGTGAGTTTCATAAAATTTTAGTTGTGTTTAATAATCACACTACTGAAATCCTTGTAATTGTAAAAAAATTAGCTTCTAAAGTGATTAAGAGATTAGACTTGCCGACTGACACACCTTCACTGTTATATTTTTTTAAAGTGTGATTTTAACAATAGATGTATTTAATTTAGCCGTAAGCCTCAAACAATGTCAATTAAAAAGTAATAAGTGTTCATAATACCCGTTCAAAAAAGTGTCATTCATGGTTTTTTTATCGGTATTAGATTTTGTTGATAAAATTAGTGCTTTTAAAACAGAAATTCCATCAAACCTAATAGAGCCTAAACTTGTATCTAAAGTTACAATACATCTTTCCAGGTTCTTACCTTCATCGATCGAGATCCAAATGTGACAAGAAGCTTTATCGAAGTTACCGCGGAAAATGGTGTCACCATCACCACAACCCGGTCACATTTACTCCTATTAGCCTCAGCTGACGGATGGAGAGAAGTCTTCGCGGCTGATGTTGATATAGGCGACGTCTTATTGACAAGAGGGCAAGGTCCTGTTATGCGACCTTCTAGAGTTATTAAAACGAGGATCGTTACTAGAAGAGGTGTTTTTGCGCCACTCACGAAGGCTGGGACAATCATAGTTGATGATGCATTAGCGTCATGTTATGCGATAGTCAATAGTCACACGTTAGCTCACGCTGCCATGGCTCCTCTTCGATGGATGTCGAGTTGGAGTAAGTCTAATGAATTATCGAAAGGCGTACACTGGTACGCAAATGCTTTATACAACATTGGCGATTTTGTTTTACCATCATCATACAAATATCGCTAGCGAATGCGCGCAGGACGCGCTGTATATAACTTGTATATACTGCTGTAAATATCTGGATTGTATTAACTATCAGAATATTTATTAGACAGACTCCTAAAAGATTTTTTTTATCTTTGACGTTTATATCACGTATAGTGAAATACATTTACAATAACGTATCGCTCAGACGAACGCATTTGTAATTACTGTATTTTATTGAAGCGTGGATTTAGTTTAATTATTTGTAAATTGTGTCCGTATTGTTATTCTGCATAATGCAGAAGTATGTATGCGCTTATGTTAGTTCTTGTAGATAGCAGTTAGATTATTTATCTTCAATGTATAATAGGTCTTTCTTGACGCAAAACAGTATTCATTTTCGTATGTAACTAGACATTCCATTCTAATCTGACGTACTTACGCGTACGTAATTCGTTTTGGTACCTTATGCAGTGCCTTAAGATTTTATTTATTTAATATAGGCTAGATTTATTTAAAAATTGACGTAATCGGATCCTTACTAATTTATTGTTTTGCTTATGTTTCGTGCCTTTTATTAGCTTTATTTATTCTTCTCTCTACGTAAGCTTTATTTATTTGTGTTTGGCATAATTTCTATGTAATCTACTAGACAGCGTAGAAAAAGGTGGCAGATATGTCCACATATATTTTGTATGGTTTAGTTTAGTGGTGATAGAAATCATGCTCTGATAAAGTATTAGGTGTTCCTATCCAAACTACAATTATATGTATAGTAATGTAATTAGATGCATTAGTTTAACGGGGCAAATATATACGAATGTAATTTTAAGTATTATGTAATTTAAGTGTGTTTTTATGTTGTCTGTGACGTAACTATATATTTTTAATAATTGACAATATACACGAAACTTGAATTAAAAATTATCTTCAACGGTCTTAAGTTGCACATTTCTTCGTAATATGAAATTAAAACCCTTTTCTACTAATCTTTTTAAAGAACTGATCTTTGTTCCTAGCCTTGTTTAGGTATCTATTAACAATTAACCGTGAAAAATATATTCATAGGACTTGCAACTATATACTACAATATTTTCGTATACGTAGATTTAAACATAAGGGGCGATATAAATTAAAGCTTTAAGGGTTACACTCAATGATTTAAGGCGTGTTTATTGTTATACAAAGGGTTTTTAAAACGGATTAAGCGCCATCTGTTGTCCTATACATTAACCATAGATAAAACAACTAACGCAGAAGTGACA
The DNA here is from genome assembly GCF_905147105.1 of Pieris brassicae. NCBI lineage: Eukaryota > Metazoa > Arthropoda > Insecta > Lepidoptera > Pieridae > Pieris > Pieris brassicae. Next base: position 4,311,062 of record NC_059670.1, read on the forward strand.
ATAAGTATGCCATAATTTGCCATATAAGAGTTTAATGTATGTAAAATATAGCAAATTTTTAAAACATTAAAGTAATTATATCTAAATGTGTATATATCACTAATTGATACTCTATAAATTTAATACATAATGTAACAATCTGTAACATCTAGACATTATGAAACAGATAAGTCACCGTATTTTGTAATAACCCTCTAATTCATAAAAACTAAATCAGTCTTATTCTACACTTATTCGTCTCTTTCTGTCAAACTGTATTTACGATGTGATGAAAAGAGACATCTAAAGAGAAAAGCTCCAATTGCGGGGCAATTAGACTGTTTTTATGAACAAGGAGGTACAGATCCATAAACCGTTTATTCGTATAAAGATTTAATGACTAAGTTATTATTGTGACAAAACAATAGTATCAAAATTATCCCGTGTTAATTTATCCCATTTAAAATGTACCTTTGTATATTTATCATTACTCCTATATTACTAAGTTATAGCTTATTTATTGACATTATTATGTAATATACTTATGGTGTATTTACAAAACATCTAGTTATTGTTCATTGAGTACTTGTGTACAATGGAACTGATGAAATAAAATGTTGGCTTTCTATGTATTTGTTTAATTAATCACCTTCGATCTTCTTAACACGTGGGCTGAAGATAGTACAGTGCCATATACTTTTATTAGCCGACGGCTAAAATTGGTACTAAGGTCACCATTTTTTTACGTATAATAAATAGTTTTACTATCGACCAACATCGAATAAAAATTCAACTAAAATGTATTTTATTTCTTCCATTATTAATTATAATGGCAAAGTTTTAATGATCGAACGGTTCTGATAGCTAGGTATCTTAAAGGATATTATGTTAATAGTACAGGTAACTAATCCTATCATATCAATTTCTAAGTTTGTGTGACGTTTATTTAAACAATATATAGACAATACAGTTCTTGGTTTAAACCTTGAAGTGTTTCTTCTAGATTCTACTATACATTGTTTTATATTATTAAGTTAGCTTGCATGATTTAAAAGTATTCCCCTTATAATGGTTAATTTTTATTTACTGGAAATACTATTTATCCATGACAGCGAAGCTCTTACCGGCCAAGAAAAGTATGTGACACTGTAGCATGTTTTACGGAAGCCATTATTCACATGGAAAAAATAATAGTAATCCTTTATGGTTTATAATAAGCTGAGGTAGATTTATAAGCTTTACAGCTTCCTTTTGATATAAACTATTTCATATTAAGTTTACCCAAGAATCCTTCCAGTGACCCTTTAGTACTAAATAATTCGAGTAATTGTCAAAAGATGGCGCAAGTCAAATGTATCTAAAAGATGCACCCAAACTTTGTGCTTTCTTAACTAAATATGTTTTCGTCTCCTTTAAAATCGTGTTTACGATGTTATGAAAAGTGACAGATGAGCTTTTAGTCAAGTTAGATGAATTATTTTTCATAATTAAGAGTAAGAAACTATTTATTGATATGCATACAATTTTTTTGAAATAAAATGTTGAAACAGTATGATTTGATGTTTCAAATTGTTTTTTATATTAATTAAATTAAATAAATCAATTATAAACTATTTTTATTATTTGCGACTGCGCTTCATTAATGTACCAGTACCAAGAACCACACCACAGAACCAGGCAATATCGTGATATGGCCTGATAAAGTTGTGGTAATCAATTATGTGTAAATCCATGCTTCGTATAAAATAAACATACAATAAATGATGAATAAATAAATACGTCACAAGATCCATTAAACAATATTCACGTATCGCCTTTTTGTACTGCTACGTAGAAAGATTTAAAATGTGACGACTAGAACCTAGATATTTAAGATATAATCTTTTATATGTACGCAAAAAGAGCTTTTGAAAAGTTGCAGAAAAACTTTAATACTAGCCTTTGTCTGATGGTCGATCTTATCTGATTTATGTTCCTCTATAGTTATTCTTTCCTATAATTCTTTATTTGTGACTTACATTTACTGTTTGTGTTTCATTGCTGTTTTTAGATAAGCGACAATTAGAACGCGTTTTAAAGATGCAATGGAAATGTAGTTTACTAAATCCGCCAATAGATTGTACGAGAGCAGCAACAGAATGTACAGGACAGAATGTTGCCTGAATATTGCCGCGTGGTTGGATCAGTTTTCAGTGCTATTTCTGAAGTGAGAAGGCACGTACGTCTCTCTGTATTTATATTTTCTCTAGGAATAATTGATACTTTTTTATAAAATTATAATTCCAAATTATTCATAATAATATTATGTAAATTTTTTAAGCTTTATCATCGCCATTCGATTCTTATGAGATATTAATTAATTTGCCATACTTGAGTAAAGTTTGAGAAAGTTTAATTAGTTCCTTAAATCTAATTGAGAAAAAAGTTTTTGACATCATCCAGTACGTGAAAAGGTACGTAATTGATATTATTTTAAACGTTGTGGTTATTTAATGAAACGACATAGTCAATAGGAGTTACTTTACCTTGGTAACGGTTGATAAAAATATTAATGTTTATTAAATTTTAGGGCTTTTAATATACTTGTTTTTAGCCTGAACTTTTTTTATCTATCCTGGATCTTTTAACAGATACCTATAATCTACATTATTCGTTTGTCTAATTATTGATATATCTGAGTTACAGAAATTAACAACTAACACGAATAAAAAATTATTATTCAGGAATTTCCAATACATAGTTCATTTACTATTGTTGTTGGGTCTGATCTGGTTTTAAAGATATACATCAATTGACTTTCTATCTATATGCGTTACCTTGCAAAGACGTTTTCGGTTTTAAAACTATTATATCACCAAAGATATTAAAATGCTTGGTAATTTATTTATAAACAATTATATAATCTCATATAAAAAAATGTGTGCGGGTACTAGTATACACACGTAAGAATTGAAACTTCTTTATGATCTTATTTTTCGAAAAATGATCTACTAGGTCTATCTGCAACTTACCAAAACAGAAATTGGTTAAATGAAGTTAAATTAGATAAAGTTTAAAAAAGGATTTTATTGTCAAAGACATGAAAATTTCTTACAATTCTTTCATTTTACCTTATTACTACTAAGATTATTAAGAATTTCATTAATTGTAATAGAATTATTACTGTCATTGTTATCGTTATTATATATTTTTGTTATTAATTGCTTATGGTAACTGAAATATGATATATATTGTTTACATTCAAAGTGCCTTTCGAATCAACCGTGGTAGGTAAGAAAAAGATGGCGCGTAACGGAAAAATGTGACAATATTTTTTTTTCCAACGCCGATAAAAAAGTTTCAGTTCAAAAGTATTTATATTATTTTTTATTTAACCACACAATTGTACCCATAAAAGTTTCGTGGTCATTTGTTTTAGTAATAGGCATGTAGGTGATCAGCCTTCTGTGCCTGACGCCGTCAATTATTAAGTCTAAGGCATGCCTTCACGATGTTTCCTTCGCCGACGAACGGGTGTTAAATGCGTGCATAGAAAGTCCATTGGTTCACATGAAGTCCATTGCAATTGGAGTGCTCCCCGCTATCACCGTCATTTTGATTTTTAATAACATTTCAATTAAAACACACTCCGTAAGTATTAGACAAGTGCTCCTTCTTATAGATCAAATATTGAATTCCTAAGCAAACTAAATTAACTATTGGAATAGGATAGGACGACCAAAGGAGTAGTTCAATTTCTCAGCGAGCTTTGATACATACTCCATCAAATACACAAATGTTTGTCACAATAATTGTATAATGTCTAGTGGTATGTGTATGTGAGCTTGAATAATTCTAATTTAATTTAAAACATATTTTCGCGAAAATATGTTTTTATTGTGTCATCTTTGTCATCAATAAACACATCATAACTGTCGCTTTAGTATGAGTAAATTGTATATTAATAGCTGTTTAGTGTAATTTTGCGTTAAGTTATCATATCTTTCCTATATATCCGAGTATATATAGCTTTTAACAAACGCACTTAGCAGAATCCAATTTCGCTGCCTTCACCATTTGAAAGAACATTTCAATCTTTCGCATGGATTCACAATAAAATTTACATTTCACAGCTAATATATTTTTAATTTGTAAGAATGATTTCAATTTAAAGAGACGTTTAAATTGACTGGGTTCTTAATAACGAATATCTGGCATTTCGCAATATATTTTAAAGTTTTTGAGTTTTCAAATAAGTGGCGGAAACGCAACCTTAGATGAATATGCAATTCTTATACGGAACGGACTATATATAATCGTGTAAGTTAATTAGCCACTAATTAGTGCGACCATCCAAGGCTATTCAGGATGGAGTATTTGACAAGATTAAAAAAAATGTTATTCATAGACTATGAAACCGATACAAATATATATTTAGAATTATACTGTATGCATATAAAATGCAAGATGGCGTTACTTAGTCCCTATGACGTACATGCGTAAATAAATGTCAAGTTTTATCAACATATTTTACAAGCGTGCTACTTCACCATCGATTCAACTAATCTGTGACGGACGTAAAATATGAATAATATAAATATGAGGAATTTTATAAATTTAACGACGAGTTATTTTACAAATTAACGCTTAATTATCACTTTATTTTTTTATACTATTGTATAGCTATATCCATGAATCTTTCCGATTTCGGAAGCTCATTGATAAATGAATCTGAAAGTGTCGGATTCGTGCAGAATCGGACTGATGGGAAAAACATAATATGGGATTGGAAAACTTAAGATATTCTTTAAATGTTTCTTTATGTAAAAGAGTCAATTAAGTCATGCCAACTTGGGGGGTTTCCCCACAAATTTAGGGGGAATCAAGATAGGGTTTTTACAGGAGGTACATTTATATATTATTTTGAGGGTACTTTAGCCAAGAAATGTTTTACTTAAAAAACGCATGATTTAATTTGCAATGTATATTAACCCTATAACCAAACGTATACTGAAAAACCAAAAAATCTTAAAAGATAATCTAAATTGTATGGTTCTTTTTTAATGCGTTTCTTATGCATATTTGAAATTAACTTTCAAACTAATTACCTGTTTACAACAAACACTTTTGGGGGTTATTAGTCGATATTTAGGGGTATTTAAAGTTGGTTCTAGGGGGAACACTTTATAGGAGCTGGCATCACTGAGTCATTTAAAATTATTCAACCTTAAATATGCGATCGACAGCTTCAATGTATAGTTGAATATCGTGTAAAACTAAATGCTTTGTATGCTTTGTATGCTTTGTACATTTAAACAGCTTTGCCTTTGTTTACCCATTCTCAATCTTATCTAAGAAATCTATTTTATAAACCTCGTTAAAGGCAGATTACGACGTCAATTAAGTCATGCAAATTTGGCTGGGAGTTGTGAAGAGCTATAGAGTAATAATTCGATTGTTTGAAGTTTGAATACGAATTACTTTATTTCTCATAGAATGAAATATCGGTTTTTCTTTATAAAAACGTAAAAGCTATAATACGAACTAGCTATGAATTCGTTAGTGTGGAAAGAAAATTTCTTAAAAAATATAGACAGAAAAAAGAAATCGAACTTCTTATTTGAAATTTTAGACGGTACCAATTGAATTGGAAACCTCCTTAGGTCTATATATATCTACTATAAATAAAATCTATTTATCGTAATATCGTGGGTGATAAATTTCTCCGTAAAACTCTCCAGGTTATATTAAAAATATGGAAATCGCTATTTAATATTTTTATAACTCTAAAAGGATAAAGTATTGAAAGCAAAAAATTTAATAATTCATCTAACTGGATATTGTAATTAGTCTCATAGAGGACTATGTTCCTAAGAAGCAAGCCAAAAAATTACACTAGGTACTCTTTAGTAATCTTTGGCTATTGGATTCTGATTTATGTTAGTATCTCTTATAAGGAAGACTTATACTAAAGCTTCCGAATTCAAATATAGTTGTGCTATTGACACGAAACAATTAATTACTTAAGATTTCATGTGGATCATGGTGTAATAGTTGCAGATCCTTACAAACATTTTGAAAACAAAAAAATTGGCGATTAAAACTAGTGACGGAAAGTTTATGGCCAATTATTCTCGTTCGTTCTACAACCTTGATTTGAGAACTGGCAGTAAATGTAAAATTAGAAGCATTTACCATTTATTATGTATTTCTTTAATGAAGTTCATAAGTTTACATTGTGTTGCTTAAATTAATTTTAATTTTAATCGGATAACATCTGAATTATCTTATCTAACAGAAAGATCACCGTCATTCATCTATTTCCCACTATTAAAAGAAAATATTTGAAATTTTTGCGAGAAATGTTTGTAAATTCGTACTAAATTTAGAGTCAGGTAAAGCTATTAAACGGTCAGAAAACTCTCTCAAACCAATCAATGACGCAAAACGTGATTAGGAATTCCAATGGCTGTGCACCGATGTACTTTTTTCTATGTGCGCATTTAACATTGCTCGACCGGTGAACAAAAACATCGTGAGGAAGCTGGCTTTCCCTTAGATCCCAAAATTTAACGGCATCCACAGGAGGCTTATCACATGCCTATTAGATTAACAAATGATCATGAAACAGAAACAGAAATCTGTGGCCCAGACCTAAAAAACTTGTTGCGTCATTCTTTTATTTTATTTTTTATATAATATATGATTTTTTGTTTTGTAATATTAATAGTAATATTATACTTATCATATGTATATGCACTCATATGTAGCTTAGCTTCCAGAGGCCACACATTGGTTATACATTTTATAGACTTTTTCATTGTTTTATGTATTTTATTGTTATGTGTGGCCTTAATGACGCGGCTATAAATAAATAAACATCAAATAAAAATACACATAATGTTTCATTAGATATACTTAAGTCCTAATGTATGATTCTTTAAGAAAATAGCGTACCAATTCTTAAAAGGCCGGCAGCGCGCTTGCAAGCCTTCTGGCAGTGTATGTCCGTCCATGGGCGGACGGTTTCACTTAATATCAGGTAAGCTTGCTGCCCGTTTGCCTCCTGTATGATAAAAAAAGAAACTGAACAGGTGTTGCCTGTATGAATTACCATAATATTTAGTCCTTTTTGGAAGTGAAAATTACTGATATCGCATTTCAACTTGAAGTGTTATTTCAATGGATTCACAAAAACACATAAAATAGGTCTTATTGGGTATGTTCAGCCATAAACAATATTAGTAGAAATACGATCAATCATTTTAGGTACATAAAGAGTTTATGCTTTTGTAAATTTGCCTTGTAGGCGCGGTCGTCGTTCGGCTAAATAACAACCAACTTTTTGTTGATTGAAATATATATATATATTTTAGACTATTTTTTTAAATGTGCAAGAAACCTAGATTTAATTTGTATTAAAAAATTTATTTTTCCAAGTCAAGTACAAAATATATGCCAAAGATACAGAGAAATCCTCGATAGGTACAGATAAAAATTCAAACAGATGCTAAACCATGAGGATAGCATTTAGATATCTAATCAATACTTTAAAAGTTCGGTCCTCTGGCTAAGTGTAAGATGCAGAGTACAGACTAAGCAGAAATATTATAATTGTTCATATATGAATATAGACGACATTAACTACAGAATATAAATTGTTTACTCAACTATAATTAATTTCTTTTATTTATATAAGCAAGTTCGAATAATATCTCATTTTTCTGAATACCGCCTGACATATTGATGTAAATGTTATTCCGGTTAAAAAAAGATTATAAAGTCGTAATATTTGACTGGAGACAAATTAATATTTTAGTTATAACATTATAATTAGACTAATTTTGTTATTCATACACGGTTTATGTTCCTGTGATGTATTTATTATTATTTTTTCTCCCATATATTTACAACGATAATAATAAAATAAAACTTGTATAGAAAATAATTAAAGTCAAAATCATTTCTTCATATAGGTAACACAATGTACACTTATGAACATCAAAACGCAGATACATATTAAATGCTTCTAATTTTACATTTACTGCCAGTTCTCAAATCAAGGGCGTAGAACGAAAGAGACGAACTGGCAATGAACTCTCCGCCACTCTTTTTAATCGCTAAGTTTTTTGTTTTACACAATGTTTGTAAGAAGCTGCATTACGCCATGTTCCACTTCTTAAGTAATTAATGGTTAATTAATAATAATATAAAAAATTAAAAACAAATATTTGTCCTCTATCAGCAGGGGGCATGGTGAAATAGGAGCACGCACTTACATTGTCCTGGGAACAACACGCTATCTAAAGCAAAAGTGGAGATTGTATTGTCACAGACATAATCAATTTATGACAGGCGTGGTCCACTAACGACAATTTTATGAGTGGTGTAATGGTCGAAGTTTTATGCGGATGGAGAATATTAGCTCACGGTTTGTCACGTAAACATTTCCATACATTTCACGCTTATCGCAAAGTGATTTTGACTCAAGCCCCAGATCGGTCGAGTGAGTAAACATTGGAGGCAATTTTGTCGGCTCACAAACAACCTTTGAATGGAAAATAACGTTAAAATAAACGTATCACAGAAAACCTCATATTAAAAGCACGCGTAAGTAAAATTTTAAAATGTAATGGCAAATGTCAACTTGACGTTTGTTACGCTTCACAAATCTCCTAGTGTGTAGATGTGTGATTTCTATTTTTAACTCACACCTTAAACGCTTACAGACTTGTAAAGCAATAAACCCAACGCTTTTTGAATTATAATTATATTCCTAGGTGTGCTTTCACAGTCTATAAACTCAGACGTGTTAAAGTTACTGAATCTGTAATAATTCAGCGCAATATATAACTAATACGTTCTGTTATAATTTATGGTACACTTGTTACGAAGTAACCTACACGATATATCTGTCGCAGCCAACTAGCTTAATCGGCCGTTAAATTAACAGCCTAGCCGTTTAACTAGCGGCCTAAAAGACGTTCAGCCAGTTGATCAAACAGCTAGGCAAATGATTAGGATCGATGACGTTTCATTACTGACCTAGCCTGTTGACTGTTAATTCAAATTTAATTCCACTTCTGCCACTCTCAAACTCGAAACGAAACTCTTCAAACTGTCAATATGGCGTCAACTTTGATGGTTTTCCAAAGTTTCATGAAAAACAAGACGTACAATGCAAGTGTAGTGACAATATTGTGAATTTGACTGAAGCAATTTAATTTTAAAAGAAATATATATTTTTTGTCATATGTTTCATCTTTTTTATTTCTGCCAAATAACGACTCTACCGTACGAATGGCCCAAGAAAGCCAGCCAGTTTATTAAATGTTGTAACAAAAGCTACGGCTGAATATCTTTCAGGCCGTTAGTTAAATGGCTAGGCTGCTAATTGAACGGTTAATTAAGATAGTTAGCTGCGACATATCTACAAGATATTACATACTAGCGATTCGCCCCCACTTCACACGGGCAACTCTGACTCGTAAATCTTGTAAAACCAAATACCTAACCTTCCTTATGAATCGTTCTAGATAAAAATGCTAATGTAAAAATTGCTATGAAATTCGTGAAGTCGTAATTTTAAGTATCGCAAACAGACATAAAGATAGATGCGGCGGAGGACATGTTTTTTAATCTTGGGATTATTTGAGGGCATTATGAAGCTCTACAAATTTTCTTTAGAACTCAATCATAATCATTAATCGAAGAGGCAGCTTTCGTAAGAGCTGTTGAGCTTCTTTTTCTGACTTACTTTGTAAATCCGACTATTATAAGAATTACTTTTCCTATTCCTATGACTTTAACAAATAAGGTAACAAGAATTTTCACAATCGGTTCCAAAACCTTTAAACCAAAAGTTTTACATGATAATATTATATAGATTTGTTAGAAAATGCCGCAAACATATTTCAGACTTGAATTATTGTCAGGATATATGAACCAGTCTTTGTAATTTCTGTAAGACACGGTAAACATATATTTAATATTTTGGATAAGGATAATCTGCAACAAATTAAGCTTAGATACGTATTAGATAAGACTCACGTATCACGTCGTAGCCATAATGGCTACATAATTATTTCATCAAGACATTGTACCTGTATCATGAAGTCGTTTCGTTTACTCTCTCTTTATTGATAATTATATACATGTATAGAATTGGTATTATGATTTTCTGTTAATGCAAAGTATTTGCTATAGATTCAACCTATAGTTTTTTAAACATTTTGTTCTACGGCTTTTCTTCTATGAATAATCTTTACTATAATTATAAGTACGGGAAATAAATTAACAAGTCGCTTCACTTAAATAATATGCTAAATATTTATAAAGTTTTTCCATTTGTATAAATAGGTCAAAATAAACGTGCAGTACAAAAGGTCTTATCCCTACTTAGGAAGCCCACCCACAGACAAGAGAAACAACTGGGGTTGTTCATCACAAATGAACTAATATTATTATTTCTTGATAAATGATGCGGATACGTTTACCTAACAAACCTTACAATAACATATGTCGGTGTTTACTTATTCTTTGTTGCCTTGTACTGATAAAATTAGTTGAAAACTTCATCAGCAAGTTTAGCAATGCTTTTACCATAACAAAATTATACTGAAGTGAGACGGGAACGTAAATGGATTGCAATAGGTTTAGTTCCGCCCTACAAAACGGGATGCGGGACGCCACATGCCGCAAAATAATCGACAATGACGCCAGTAAGAACGATTGACGTATTCAATGTTTCTTCAGTTTACTCAAGGTTTGACTTCACTCTTCAATCTATTCACAAATAGAAATTATGTTTATATCGTATTCGTAGATTTCTTTAATCTTTAAAAGCCAACTGTAAAAGCAACATTTCAATAATACTGAATGGTACTGAAATCCTATTTTACATTGTAATTTTGTGCCTATACAAAATTTTACTAGTCTGTGGATGTTTAAAAAACAAATACAGATTAAAGCAGATTTTTACATTGGTGCCAAAACAGATTTATTAAGTCCGTAGTCCCTAAACTAATCGGGTAAATATGTTTATTTTTGATCGCTACCGAATAATATCAGAATTGAATTATAAATACATCAAAGCGTTCCTCTTTCGGAAGCTGTGAAATATAACGAATAATAACAATACCAATGTATGGTATAAAATAATAACAAGAAAAATGAAAATGAAAATGTTAAATCATTGAGAGATGTTATAAGCTGAGGGAGAAATAAAATGAAAGTTGAGGCGATATAGATGTCAGCAATAATAAAAGCTTCATTTTTCTTTACAGTCTTTGTTGTCGGCGCAAGCTAAAGTTATGACTGGACCCAATTCACGTACAATAAGGACACTTAGAAAACTATAAATAAGTAACGTACATAGTATCAAAGCCATTAACTTAATCTCATATTCGTTATTTATTAACTATTGAAGTATCTTACGAATTTCGAGGTAATATTGGATTATTAAATCATTGATAAAGTAAATGTATTAAGTTATATATACAATATATTCTCCTATTTATACAAAATGCGTACTCAATATTAGTACAAATAAAATTATATAGAGGTAATGTTTGTGAGGTTTTAGAAGGTAATCTCTGGTCTGATCCGATTTTGAATATTATTTTACTAATAGAAAGCCACATTATTTGTGAGTGTTATAGACTAAATATGCGCAGAGGCGATGAGAACTTGAAAAAACAGATCGTGGTTGGGTAACACATAAGGCAAAAGATCACGTGGCCATTCACCGACCATATAGACACATTAAGTGAAAGACTCAACGTTCTAAAGCCGTAAATTGTTATAAGAGACGCGCTGGACAGAAACCGATAGTCCGCTCCATATGCTTCCTTGGACGACGCGACACTCAAACATGAGCTGTCTTATGATATGATTAGATGGGCCATATATTAAACATTAACACAAAATAAGTCTGAGAAAATATGGTCGAACGAATACGTTATTTCCGAACGCTCTCATAACGGTGGGAGATATGATTTGTTATATGGAGAACTTACCTACAATAAGTCAGTGACATCACATGTCTTACTTTTATCTTATATATATTACAATGAATTTCCGTTCGTTTATCTCGCTAAAACTCGAGAATGGATGGACCGATTTGGCTAGTTATGCTTATGTTAGCTATTTTGAAATATTTTTGTAAGGTTTAAATGGCGGGAAACATAAATAATATGTAAAGAAAAATACTAAAAGCAACAATTGAATTTTTCTATGCGAAAATGATGTCTTTTGGTTGGCATATATTTATAGACGTGTTTCATAGTTGTAGTAATGAGGAACAAATATTCCATATTGATATTTTATAAGTACTATCAAATCTAGTTAGAAGTCATATAAGCAGCATATTTTGTCATAACAGTGAGTATTTGTCAGATATTGACCTCGTTTATTTAACAGCTCATAACCATAAAACACTCGCCAGTAATATACTCTTCAGAGATTTATCGCGCTTAAAGCTACCGTTTTAGCGGCCTATAAAAGATTCTTTTCATACTTTAGATTGATTAAACCTGTTTTCCCGAAAATATGATAGCTTGGCGTTCAGTCTTTTACACTTAAAATACTTTTAGCAATGCAATTTTTATTGTACACTATAACAAATGAAAACTCGTAAAAAGTGTCTCGGACTAAGTTTTATATGTTGGTAATGAATATTATCGTTTATGGATTTTCTTAGCGATTCTAAGGAAAGGTTTATTTATTACCTATAGTTTTAAAAGAAATTTTTCAGTGCTTAAATGGCGTGGAGTTTTATAAGGCTATGAAGTCGTTATGATCAGATGCTACGTACTATGTAGCGCTACGCCGCGCTGTAGCTACAATTGTATTATATAGGTATATGAATAAGTTCACGTTTTTTAAATAAAACACGTTGTATTTATAACGTCTTTTCCTTTTTTGAATTCTGTTAAAAAAATTACATAATACCATAAGTGTTATGAAAATATTTCATTTTTCATTCCACAAAGTTTGGGATCTAATAATCGAATACTCTATGGAAAATGTAGTACATATTTTTGTTTAAAATAATTTAGCTTTACAATTATCCGTTGGTCCTTACCTACGGTGACACGTGTGTGAACTGTAAAGCTCGAGAAATGTGTGTTTACATAGAATATAAATAATTGTGATATACAGACGCATAAACGTGTGTGAGTGTGTGACTATAAAATATGTCATAAATACGAAACATGTTTTGTTATATTGTAACTTATCAATACATATTTGTACCTGATTGTCCAACTTACCACATAAATTAATGGCGACTCGTCGAAGTTTTCTTGCGCGAAATATTTTTTTTTATTAATATTTTTTATAACAGTTCCTGTAAAATATGTCATTGTAGTTTTGTACTAAACCATTTGTATCAATCTGTTATATCAACGGCACAATATTATGTACATATTAGTAGTACTTTATCTATGACTTATCTTATACTACCTTACCGTACGTGTTCAGTGTACTCATCCCTTTAAATTTCTTTACAGATGCAAGCGCAGTGAAAATGGGACGTAATTCTGGTGGCATCGATGCCAACGGCGAGCTGAGAATACTCCTAGTCGTCACCGTTATAGTCGGCTTACTTCTAATGATGTCCCTTATAATGTGCTACGCGTGCGTTCTTAGGAGATTATGTTGCGGTACACCTAGAGAGAGATCGAAAAATATTGCAAACGCAAGGAGAACTGAAAGTTACCCCATGGGAGACGTAACTTTGATATCACAGCCAACAGAAAGTGAAAGAGTTTAATATATACCTACATATACTGTATTAGGTAAAGATATCTGAGCCACGTTTAAGATAAATATGGATCTTATACGTGCAGCGGTCTTTTTACCATTCAGATATTATCTGTATGTATAAATAGCGTCAAACTATTTTCATACAATCAGGAAACGACCGTATTACAGTTAATACCAAAATGTCTCAATTGTATTTATTAAATTAAACTTCAATGTAATGTAAATAGAAATATATTTATCGTGATAAAATATGACATAATCAACATAGGCATTACCAACTATCCCTAATTCCAATAATATTATAATTAGTCAACAAATATGATAATCACTTTCTATTTTTTTCGTTCCAGTATAAAAATGTCTGAATATATATAAATCTAATTTAAATTATCCAAATGTTACGTAAAGATTCCCGAAAAGAAAACTGGTTACAATTAATGTTTCCCTTACGATGTTTGGAACATTTTAACAATTAAAGCAAAACCATTACGCAACAAGCAGCCCCAAATCTAAATCGTCAGAAAATGTACCATTTTTCGTCTTCATTTATAATAGGGCTATTAATGGAAACATTTCATTTGCGGTGCAATACAAGTGCTAATTCCTTCATTAATTTTTTTCATTCAACGGACACTACGAGTCACTCGATTGTCGGAAATCATTAAATTGACTGAATTAAATATGTTTAAAACCGAGGAATTAATATATATTTTATTTGATTTACAAAAGAATTAGCACCAATATTATGTCATAACAATACGTTCAAAAGTTAGGCGGAGTCACTCTTGTGAGCGTTACACTTGAGCATAACAATGTTTTGTATTATATAAGGAGTTTTTAATTATTTCCATCATTCATACAAATATTATAGAAAAGTAATGAAGATATAATAACAATTTTATATATAGTTGTAAAGATTTAAGGTATTTTACGTCACAGCAATTAAAGGCCACAAATTCATTTATATCCTACCCATTTAACATTTAAAATATATATATCTTATTTAGAGATGCATCCGATGCCGATTCCGATATACCGGATACAACAATGCTTCCAAATTTTGCGCTTTAAAAAATGCAAACGAGGCAAGAACTATCTATGCCCGTCATATATAATATATATATATAATAATTAGTCCCCGCGTATTCCAGTTCGCTTGATACTTTAGTTGGCTTCTAACTGCTATCGCTCGTAGTATATCTTCGATAACAAATAAAATAAAATAAAGAATTACAAAAATCTTGTTAATTTTAATTATTCATTTTATTTTAATTTAATTATTCATTGTAATAACTAAACCTTTAATCTTATTCTTATAATTCTTATTGTGACTGTTTATATTTTATAATAAAAATTAAAAACTTCAACCAAGCTTGATATAATTTGGCTTAATTTAATTTTAATACAATAAGCGTTGGTATTGGTATCGACCATATTTCTATAAAAGTATCGGCAAAAAGGCGTATCGATGCATCCCTAATCTTATTTAAAAAATAAATCATTCAACAATTCAACTAATATATAATTAAGAGATGTTATTTAATATTCAATTTGTTTTGACACATTGTTTATAATTTAAAACAAAAATATTTGACACATAAGTACATAGATGCATTATTCATGTGACAAATTATTAGAATGAGTTTAAAACTCAGTTATTGATTATGAATTGTATCTCATATGTTAAGGCATGAAGATATGCGAAATGCCGTATTGAATAATTTTTTTTAACTATTATCAAGGTGTATAACTTTGTTCCCGCAAAACGCCGTGAACTAAGGTCCGTAACGATTGTGGTTTACAATATTCCTCTAGCCAGTTGAAGACACCCGCAGAAAATTCAGCAAAGTTGTTTGTCGTTACCGACTCAAAGGAATCAAACAATTTATCCATTATACCCTGAAACTACAAATCAACCATTATATATTTTGGCTAATTATATAAAATTTAACAATATTTTATTATGCCTTTTATTTATTCCTCATCTATTTCTAACTGAGCGTCAGGCACAGAAAGCTGATCACCTACTTGCCTGTTCGATTAAAAAAATATCATGAAACAGATACAGAAATCTGAGGCCCAGACCTAAAAAGGTAAAGTCCATTGATTTATTTTTATTTCATTTTTAGTATCATTAGAAGACTTTTATAGTATTTATTATACATTATACGTTTAGAGTATGTAGAATTGATTTGATCTTTAGAGCTGTGTATCTTTAGCGATAAAGATTACAATTGATAAGGATTCTAATATTATTAGGTCTTTATCTATGAAATTGGAGATTTGTGTAAAAATTTCAATATTTAATCTATAAACTAATCGTCTCATTACTCTAGAAGTCAGCGAAAGTGTTTTGTACTGCCTCTAAGGTGATGAGTTTTTCCCACTGAAAAAAATATTATTTTGCCTTTTTATCTTTCCGACATGACTCAAGTGCTTCGATGTTTTGACACTCCAATGCTCGCAAGAAATTCAGTCGTAGATCTGAGTTGAAACCGTATATATTATCGCAGTCAATTTGTCGTTGTCGAAAATGGTTACCGATCGACCGCGGGGCTCGTATTTCAACACAAAATTTCTAAATTTTAAATGATTGAACCAATAATCGATTGTGTTTATCCAAGTAGTGTTAATCGTAGGTACACGTTGATAATGTTTCGTGTTGTGAAAATTTTACGAATTTACAGTTTATCCATGGCGCCGAAAATTACCACAATTTCACAAAAACAAAAAGCCATCTTAATACAAATTACAGAATTTGAAATTAAATTAACACAGCTTTCGAATATAATTTATTTGCATTTCGTATTGATCGCTACCATAGATAATTAAATGTGTAAATGCTGGTTATATAATCTCCAATTACATAGGTAAACATATACTATGATAAATGTTGGTAATATGGATAGACCAACAATTCCATAGGCCAAGGCTCACCGCTAGCATCTAATTACAGTAAATACAGCATGTATGTAGGAATATACATCCTGAACAGGCATGCCTCAGCAACCGATAAAAACTGAGAAAAATAATGATCACAAAACATACAAAAAATTTGAGACCATGGCCTAGAGGTTTTTATGTCTTATTTTATTTGTTTAAAGCAATACTCACAACTTGGAACTTTTCCTGATCAGTGAGCCTCTGTTCACTGTGACCTGGAACTGAATGTTGAGCTTTAACAATTTGCTCATAATTCGCCTGCATAATTCTTAGAGCAACAACATCTTTCCTCAATGCATTACGCTCCTCTTCTTGACGTCTACGTTGTTGTAATAGGTATTGTATGTAATCAATTGATTTTTGAAGAACCTATAAAATATATAATAAAATGTATCTTATGAATATAAAGGGTATATGTATGGTCATATTTACAATTTAACTAACCTAATTTTAGAAAAGGATAAATTAAAAAACAAACTAATTACATATATAGTACATTACGTAAAGTTGGATAAAACAGTAATGATTTCTTAATTTTTATACAGTGTAAACTTCATGTAACATCCATGTCATTTCATGACAAACACCCTAAAGAGTTAAAATCAATTGGCTTTGATTGGGTTAGCTTGTCTTCCACACAATGATGTAGACACTCTACATAGCATTACACCCACTCTCAATAACAACAAAATTGAGTAATAAATTAATTTTTAAGTTACTGAAATTAGTAAAATCTGCACAGCTGTGTACATTATTTTGTGGATTTATTATCCTAGCCCACAATAAACTCAACTGTTGGTACAACTTAGGATTGCTTGCAGGTGTGTTGTTGTTGACAATGACTATAAGTAGGAGTCATGGATTATCTAGACATTTTTCTTCTGTCCATTTAATGACAACTCTCTATAACGCCATAAAATGCACAGTCCCTTCAGTGTTGTTATAGAGTTTACACTGTAATCCCTTTTCATGAATTTTAATATAAACAGCATACAATATAGAATTTAACTTACAGTAGCTTTACTTGGCTTGTATCCTGAAGCATCAGTTTGTTGACAAGTAGGGACAAGTTCTTGTAGGGAATCATAGCCTTTTTTAATAGCATCTCTTCTTTTTTGTTCGGCCTATAAATTAAATTATGTAATTATCAGGTAACAAATTAACATTTTTTTATTATAAAAATAAGGATTTGTACCTGCGTGTGTGCTTCTCGTCTTCTCTCTTTAAAACTCAACGCAGATGCCTTGTTGTCGCCACTATCATCTTCGTCTTCTGTCAATGTGATAATGTCGAGATAAATACTGCGATACTAATATTTTTGATAAAAAAATGTCTTCGTTAATACCCACCTGAATTATGATTAGAAGAAGATGGAGTTTGATGAATATTTTGAATAGATCCACTACTTCCACATCTAGAATACATATTTAAATTTACTCATTAAACTTTTATCTAAAGACTATTACGAACTATGAATATAATAGACAAAATTAAATTAAACACTGACTAAATTGACAAATGTGTATGACCTCTGTTAAATGTCACTGACAAATAAGTCACTGTTTGATAACTCAACGAGCCACATACTTTTTTTGTCCGCCGTCCGGTAAGAGCGTCGCTATTATAGGATATTAGTATTGCCAGTTAATAAAAAAATATAATTATAATTCGATGTCATACAGGCAACTTAATTATTTATTGTAATGTCCTTCTGTATATGTATCTAGAAATAAATAGGGTCTAGCCATATTAATGCTGAAAAGTTTTCTAAGTACTACCTTTTTGCGTAATACACGTCGAAAACACTTCGTTCGCAGCCAAGAGACGTGTTACTACACTACGGCTAAGTCGACAGCGTAGTTGCGAGCTGTTGTTCGTAGCACCTTATTCCATCATATTGTCTCTGGGTTAAATATATTATTAATGTCACTCAATGTCTATATTATCCTAATAAAAAGTAAAACTTTACAATATTAGGGGAACATATATATATATAATTTTAGAATACTTA
The DNA here is from genome assembly GCF_905147105.1 of Pieris brassicae. Classification (NCBI taxonomy): domain Eukaryota; kingdom Metazoa; phylum Arthropoda; class Insecta; order Lepidoptera; family Pieridae; genus Pieris; species Pieris brassicae. The sequence continues at coordinate 4,329,741 of NC_059670.1, forward strand.
GACTCAACATTACGGTAGTCAAAATTACTTGAAGGGGTTCTTATTAAGGTCCCCCGAGATATTTACATAATCGGTGTCATGAAATTCAGGCGACGTATTTCTAAGTCCAACACCATTCAGGTTCAAACGAACAAAAATAATATACTATATTGTTATATCGGTTTAGCAGTTTTATTTACAATTCAATTAATTTAATTGTCGTATTAAATTATTTAACACTGCTCTCCCTCTAATTAAATCACTATTATTATGGCCTTCCTACTTTACTTTGTTGAATGTACATGATGTCATGGATAAGACATATCGAAAAGTAGATTTTAATTACAATCTCGTTTTTTTTAATAGGTTAAAAACTAAACTCAATAGTTAATACACCAAATATTTTAACATTTAAAAATATTAGATGGCGGTACTGAAAGCGTATCCGAATTGTACTAAACAGCAGCTTTTGAGATCACGCGATTACGTAAAAACATGTCTTTAATAAACTAAACATTAATGTGTCTTTTCGTAGAACTGTCATGGCGTCGCTTATTGTATCCCGACTCACAACTTTGGGCTTAGGCTACCAACTATCGATATGAACTGTCAGTTTCATACAAATGTAGTTTTCGACTTTCTACATACTACTGTTAAGCCGTCTTGTCTAAAACCAGATGATAGGTTTTATATATTTTTTCATTATAATATCAATAAAATATCTTTTAAGATGCCTAGCAATCATAATCATTCGATAATAAAAACTTTGCTATCGTAATTAATAATGCAAGGAATAAAAATAAATACATTATAGTTGAATTTTTATTAGATATTAGTAGATAGTAAAATTACTTATTGTACGCACCAAGAAATTACAGAAAATAAAAACAAACATTACAATACAGCGCAACTGGCGGCCTTATTGCTAAGAGCAATATTAGTTAATCATTTGTAACACTCGACACGTATTTTGCCTTTATAGTTTGATCCAATAATTTGTGATCAAACAAAACAACGTCTGAAGAAATTCTCTAGTCTTCTAGAGAACGAACTCCATCAATTATTGATTTTCCAAACTGTCAAAATGTTCATCTTTAGAATAACTTTTTTCGCTTTCACTATATCTGGCAAAACGGTATATCTACCAACGCGTCTTTTTCCCTATATTTACATGATCGCAATGTTTTTTTCCGTTCTGCAACAGATATTCTGTCTAAGGTTTCTGCAATGAATGGGCGTTGTGGCATTTCAGTACTTGATTTACCAAAGTTCTTCTCTGCAATCTGAACACCCTGTGTCTACTATCTATCATCAATTTCGTATTCTGGGGGCCGGTTTGTGTCTTTTAATTAATAAATATTTCTTATTACTTTTTGGTGTTATAGTAGGCTTCGATGTATTTACCAACAATGATAGCAGGACGTTTTTGCCACTGGCTAAGTGTCTGTGCATCAGGTGTAACCTGAAGAATATATAAATTATTTCGAAACTATAAAGCATTGAAAATAATGTGGGCGTATTTGTAGATAGCCGAAAGAGCTAACATGCATCGTTATAATATAATATGTTTAATAAGCCTATATTATATAGCAGAATACGAAATTCCACCCATGTCACCTCTATATAGAACCAGCTGCCCACCAATGTGTTTTCCTAACGTATTGGTGCGCGTGAGGCGAGTACCATATAATAAAAGTTTGTAAGCTAGGCAGTAGAAAGGTAAAACTCCTTAATATCTTATATTGAAATTAGTACAGAAGAAACAAACTTATAAACAAAATTATATGAAATAATAAAATAGTGTAAACATAATAAAAAAAGAAATTTAAAATGCAAGGGGTAGCTCGTATTCGCGGGCATAGCTTCAATACGCACTGTCCGCTGGACGCGTTGCGACTTGTTGCAAACTACACCAACCGCGCCCGTGTCGTAGCAGTAAAATCACCGATGCGATGGAAAAGAAGAGTGGCATTAATGTTCGCCACAAACCATTTCGACTTAAACTCCCTCAAGTAAAGAGACTAATTTACAAAACGCTGGCAACACACTTGCAAGCCCTCTGATAATGTGTGTCTATGGGCGGTATCACTTAATATCCGGTGAGCCTCTTGCCGTTTGTCCCCCTATTATATAAAAAAGTCAACTAAATAAAACTAAAGATCTTAAAACATCTACATTCACACATTGTTTTTGTTGATCCTTTTTAGGGGAATAAAGACATTATACCAACCTGGTCCCCAAGCAAACGATCGAGGAAAGTTATGCATAGTTCTGCTGCCCGCAGTCCAGCTTCTTTTGTAATAGCTGCAAAGGCTGTAGCTTCCATTTCAAGGTTCTTTACACCCAAGCCTACGAGAGTCTGTAGGAAATCCATTTTATCAGACTCTGTGTAGTCACAGAATGCGCCATCGGTTCTCCCCTCACCTGGTCAATCAATTCGACTCACTGATTGTATTAAAATAAAGATTACCGATGGCAAAATATAATTAAGACTAAATTTATGCTCGCAATCCATAATTTCTGTCACGAATTCTTGCTGTCTGGAAGTTTTTATTTATTAGCTAAGCGAGAATTCATTCATAGATTTCGGTCCTAATAATATTAACAAGTATGAACGTAAAACGACCCTCGACAAACACATTCGTGATTTTAAAGATAGGACTGACACACGCTACTGTCTTTTTGTTGCTATTTTTCCTTTGCCATACGCAAGTATATACCCACATAGAAATATACGAATCTATTAGTATAAAGCCTGAGTTCAAGCTGCGTTTCTCGATGTATAGACCTATGAAGATGCAATGGAAATAAAGTCTCCATTACAATTACCTCTATAAAAGTCGTTGGCGGACATCGTTCCTCCTATGTAAGTGTTAAAATCTTCATGACACGCAATAGAATATAGTTCTTGGTTTAACCGCTGATCGAAAATCGCGGGGAATGTTTTGGTCTTCCCCAATATTGGCTATAAAATAAATTTTATTTCACTGTACTTACATAATGTAAGGCCCATATTGATAAGTTGACATATACATACGCATTAGATACGTTTTTAGAATTAAATCTTAGATTTCATAAATGTATTAAAGTATAATTAAATATTACATATAATCCTTACCAAGTCATATATCTTCTCCAAGGTACCATTCATAGCCCATGATGAAATAACAACGGACCCTGCTGGAATGCCCATTCCACCACTGGTACCCAATCTCAAGAAAATAGGGTCCTTTGCCTTCGCGTAAAAGAGCATTTTCAATACTTCCTCCAACACAACTGTCATCGAAGGGATACCGATTCCATGCTGTAAATTTTCATACAAAGTTGCATAATCACTTTTAAGCTTTTTAGATATTTTAATGACTTATTTTATAACTTTATACGTGGGTAACAGTGAAAATGTTTAGAACAAGCCAGTTAGAAACATTGCTAATGAAAACTTTTTTTAAATTCAATTTTAGAACTCTTTGGTAACCTAATGTAGTATATTGCATTCATTAGTCATTTGTTTCTGTGAATTGGCGGCAAATCTAAAACTCTTGATACACGTGAAAATTAACCTAACGCGAGCAAGTTTTCTGTCAATCATTTATTATAACTTTCGTTGTGGCCTTACTCAACAACAAAGCTAAGATAGGCTGCGATTAGCATTTCTTAATGAAGCCCCATCTCGTGCCACTTTTTACAATTAGTTTAACGAGTAAGCGTGGACGTAGGAATCTCAATGATGATCCGCGTGAGGGACGTCCTTTAAGCGCGACTACTGAAGATAACATCAGTGCTGTGCGACGCATGTTAGAGGAAGATAAAAGAGTGACCTATCAGCAGTTACGGGCAAGCCTAGTCATTCATATGAGTCAAGTTCAAAAAATATTACACGAACATTTAGGCGTCAGGAAGCTTTGTACCAGATGGATTCCCTTGGGATATACTTTAACCAACGATCAGACCAGACCACAGGTGATGAAAGCTAGATATATTGCTACGAACCCGAAACCAAAAGACAATCAGCTCAGTGGGTGTTTCCTTTCGAGGATTGGCCAACTAAGGTACAAGCTCTACACAGCTGGTTGGCAACAATTGGTATTATGATATAACAAGTCATATTGCCTTATGGGTCACTGAATCCGACAAATAATATTGGATAGTGATGACCAAAGCCAAGTGTCGAGTTCTATAATCAAAGTTTTGTGTGCGACACTATCCTCTTAAAAAGAAAAATACTTACATTAACGCACAGTACTGGCCCAACTTTATACATAACATATCTATGTGCTTGTTTGACCATGTTGTTGAAGTCACACGGAATATTCAATAGCTGACTCATGTGTGCAGCTACATCCTTCATTCTGTATTTAGTTCCTCCCATACATACAAACTAAAAAAAATTGCTACAGTAATTTTAAAAATTTATACAAGTTTGAAACATATTGACCTGCACGAAAATTAAATTATACCTTTACATCACCAAACATAGCTGGTAGATCATGTTTCACCGTATCAAATCCAAGATGGTATAAAATGTCACAGTCAAGCTTAGATAAGTGCTTATTTGGTAGTTGCATTGACCCATCCGTATTTCTGAAATAATTGAATAGACAACTATGTGTAAATTTTAATAAAGTTTACAATGATTGTTGGCAATTTGAAGAAGAGAATACAAAAAAATATTGTATATCCATTGCCAGGCAATTTTCTAATCACTAAAAAGCTTAATATTTATATACACAACATATAATGTTTAAACTATTTATCTCTCTGGTATTATTAATTTAACAATATTTATAATGCTGTGTACATCTAACTCTTTTCACTCTTTTAGTATAGCAACACAAAATTGTGATTTCACTCCTTGTTCATATTACAGGCAATATAAATGTATGAAATTTGAATTAAATTAGTGGTTTCAGTTTTAATTCCCAATGTATTAGAAACCTCCCCAATGATGCCTCATTCCAAGGCTGAGACAATTACTCTATAGAAACTACTGTCAATTACATTATTGATCTAATTTAAACTTATTTTATTTTGTTTTGATTTTAGTTCTCCTTTTACAACACCACAGAGCATTAAAAAATGCATGCACAATCTTTGATCCCACTTAGTTCTTTGAGTAATTACATACATTTAAATCTTACATAGTACTTACTTAGGATATTCATATTTATCGTGTTTCCAAATCGTTCTGCAGTTGTCATAATGTTTATTCCAATCATCTTGCGTAGGCAATATAAAGTCACATGTGCAATTCATCGTTACAAAAAACTACCAACTATATTCGTAATGTAGAAAAACTACTTATGGATTCGAGCTCTTGATTATCAATTTCTTGATTTGAAATCTTTCACAGGGAATAATAAGATATTTTTTGAAATACTGGAAATGCATTTTTATTACTTACTGAAGTAAATAACAAAATATATTGCCAAAGAATAAAGAAGTAAAATAAAAGCATTGTTTATGTTTTGAAATAACATTACATAACGTGTTATCGTTTAAACGTCATTGTCAGAATGATGCCAAATATGGTTTCCTTTTACTTGAAACTGGCATAAAGTCTATTGCCATAATATAAAAATAAAAATATGGTTTCCCCTTTCCTACTAAACAAACAGACAAAATCGATTCAAAGTGCATTTAATTTATCATTCATTTATTTTCATATTTTCATAAATTGCTTACACTTCTACACAGGTATTATATTTTTGTCATTTTTCTGCCTTTACCATTTGTATGAACGTCAGCATAAGCTCTTCAATTGGTAGCCTCATATGCATTCACTCACTTTTCAATATTAAAAATTAACAATGACATGAATAAGCCTCACATGCCTATCGCACACCTTTACCAAATTCAAATCATTTCTTATAAACTCTCCTGATTCCAATTCTGATTCATTTTTGTTTTGACTCCAGTGTATGAAGGATGTATACGAAGGTCGATATATTTTATGAATTTCAATTTCTAAATCATACTACTATTCATAACATACCTAAGGTACAATTTTATAACAATAAGGTAATACACATCAAAGTTCTTTCTCTTTATTACACACACCTTTTGTTTGTGTACGTGTTTACAGGCATGTTACGTCATAGTGTGTAGTGCGACACCATCTTGCCTTGAGAAGTGTTTTAAACCCTTCAAACCTCCCTTCTTTACTTTATGAATGTTTATTTTGAATAAAAACACATAAATAAAAATAACAATTTATATAGCTTTCTATAGCCACTAATAAATAATCTGAAATGGTTATAGTTTATATTGTCTCACTACAGTGGTCCTATGTAACTCTTTAAACAATCAAAATAATATGAAAGTAATCGATTAACCAACACAAACGACTAGATAATTTTAAATTACTGAATGTATCAATTACCACTATAGTTCATTTTATATTATCTGTGTCGTAAACTTCTTATCCAAGTACCAACGTAAGAGCAGGCAATTCAACAATGTAAACTACCAACACTGACAATCATTTTCGTGTAAATTGAAAGCAAGCGTAGCGCGATTTTATGATATTGCGTATTAATTTGGCAAATTTTTATATTGCAAATTCTGAATTATATTACATAAAATCATGTGCATGAACTCTTGAGTGAGTGTCGTATTTAAATAAACAATTATTTTAATTAATTTTATTCTTTTACTTATGTTCATTTGAGGCCAGACTCGCAAGTGATGAAGTGACCTAGCCAACGATGGCCACCATTTTAGATAAAATTTTTCGTTTGTTGGATAAATTATTTGAAACTACGATAATATGTTGATGCTTTAAATTCTATGAGAACTATTAATAGTTAATGTGTACATTGTTCATTTTATTCTTCAATTTATATGAAACAATATGGTGTTGCTGCAACGTATATTTTTTTAGTATGAAGTTTATAGGAGAAAGTTTTTTCAGAAGTAGTTTATAGAACAATTGGGCAAGATGGTGTCGACGAGGCAAATGAGTAGTATAGGAGGTGGTGGAAATGGAAGTAGTGATGGTGCCGGTCCATCTCATGCGGAACCTGTAACCGTGGCGCGCGTTACCCGTCATTCGAGTGCTCAGCTTCCAGGGGGCTCGTCTCCTCATGGAAGTTCTAAAAACTCTTTAATACCGACACCCAAGACCTTCAATACAAACCTTCTGGATCTACCAATTGAAGTTATGGAAAAGATTTTTCGTTATGTGGGATTCAAAAATGTGTCGCATCTCAGACTGGTAAATAAAAAAAGTTCTATTCTATTCTTAATTACTGTAGTTATAGTTTTATAAAAAAAAATATACTACATTTTTTTTATAGCTTTGAAGCTATTTATATTGAGGTTATCATTTCTATTTATGCTTATAATTTTAGGTCAACAGGCAGCTTAACAATATGTGCAGTAGCATTTTGAATTCAACTTTTCAAAGATTACAAAACCAAATGCTCCATCGTTTTCAAGCAATCAAGGCAAAGATGCCCCGTCGAGAGTCTGCCAGGAGGAGCCATCCTCTTGCATGTGAATCTGATATTATTGAAACATTACATATGAGACTTAGTTTATTGCAAATGACCTTAGGAAAGCACATTGAGAGGAAACATTGCTGTTTCTTTCCTGGAGAGGTAATTATGTAGCATAAACTCCATCCTTAGTAAATAATGAATAGATATTAATTAGAAAAGTATTAATAATAGTAATCCACATAACACAATTATAGGAAGTTGAAGAAGCTTTACTGAGATTAATTCAAATGTGTTTTTAAATTTATGACTTAAACTTATTCTCTTTTAGATTTTAGATGAAGTGTATAGTATTTTATCATATCTAAAAACAACAACAAAGTTAGCAAGACCATACAAAGTAACAGATGAGTTGTTTGACCTGACTACAATGGCTATGGAATATTTCAAAGAGCACATTGAACCCAATTTGCCAGAAATTACATACTTTGGCACAGATTTCTTTGATATCACAACTGCTTTCTCACGTAAGTATTTCAATATAAAGCATTGTGTATATATTTGTGTTGTTGGTTTGTTGCTACGATTTTAGGTTTAAAGTGTGCAAGGTATTGTTGCTGTGTTTATTACAACAATCTAGCTTGATATGTAATAATGCATGGTTTCATGGTTCATTGGAGGTCTCTAGTTTTGAATAACCAATTCTTTGGTTAAAATGAGAAGTTGCTTATATTGAGTTAATAATAATGTTTGGTTTTTGTGATTTAGGATTATTATTAATAGTTACCTTATTTATTACTATGTTTGCCATATATGCTAAAGATTTCCTGTAACTTTGTTAAATGATTTTTAAATACAGACATTTTCATTGAAATAACTACTAAATGTATTGTTATTTGTAGTTTTTGCTTATTAGTTGTTTTTTTTTCTAAAACAATTTCTTCTATAATCATATACTAAAGTATAAGTTATTGTTTAATTGATAGTCAACATTTAGTACTATTGAATACTGAGTTAAAGACTCCCATATGTCAAAAATGATCTATGGGAGTCTCTTTGGTACATCTCAACTATGAATAGAATACCTTTCATACAGTATGGTTGGTGGACTCTATATGGTTGTGCGTCTTTCATACAGTAATAGAAGTAGTTAAGTTTTTGTAGCTTATACCTTCAAGTTAATTGTATAGATCTTGTGCCATCATACATTGGAATGAATCATGTTTAGTAAAAGGTATGTTTACATAATGTAGTAAATACAAAACATTCTTATCTAAGTTGCATGTTTCATAATTGTGTGATTTCTGCATAAATCAACCTTACATAGAAAATCAAGTTAACATATGGATAAAAATTATTGCCTAAGATATTGGTTAGAAACTTGTTAGAGAAATTGCATAGTATCATACCATTAGATACTACCAAGCTATAATGCTTAATATATTCCAATAATCAAGTTTATGCTACTTTAGTGGATTGAATTACTCACCGGGTGATACTTTTAAGGCCTTCAGTGACTTTTAACCTCTAAGAATTAATGCTTTCTGGCGAATTTTGTGGCGTGTGCGATGAGCCACGCAGGCAGTGATATTTCTAGTCAACAATCAAACCTAGTGGATTTTTAGTTTACAAAAGTAACCTTTATTAGTAAATAAGTGATATTTGACTGTCATTGTTCCTTATATATGGGAAAATTGTGTTAGAATCATATCCTTTCATATCAATATATCATAAATATAAATCAAACTTGATAGACAATTATAATTATCATGCCCTGTGGTAGAAATATATGTTAATATGATGTAAGCAGGATGTAATGTTTTTGTAGCATTTTATTATGTCATGCTTTGGAATAAGTTAGTCTTCGTATAATCTATGCCAAGAATTATAAAATATAATGAAATTCTTATAATCTAAATGTTAAATAATTATATATTTCATTAATTAAGAGAATGCAGGGATAAATATTGCTTAATAAGAAGTATCTAGAGTTCTGCTTCAACTCGAATACTTAACCTCAAAATTATAAAATATATTATGTATCATGTTTTTGTAACTTTCCTTAAATAACTATTAGGAAAGCCTAGCGAGTTGCAACTACATTTATTCAATATTTAATATCAAGGTTTGTTACGTGAGTTATATCTTTAATCTTAATGATAAGAACAATTGTTGTAGAATCCGTTTTTTACCCTATATTTTTTGCTCTCGAAGAAACACAAAACATCGCAAATGGCGATAACGTGAACGAACGAATAAAAAATCTTGTAGAGTCACGCTAAGAACGCCGTAGCAAAGCGTAATCTACATTCCTTTTTGTTTGTACTGTTTGTGCTAAACATCAAAATTACAATTATATTTTTTTATAAATGTAAATTTTCAATACTATAATTAATGTCACAACATTTTACCCAATATGTCTGTAAATTCACCCAGATTTCAAGAGGCATAAAAACCTATCTAAAATCTTTACGATAAACTTGGTACTTAAACATTATGATTTGATGGCGAGTGCATGAACGAGGATTGTGAAACGCCGCAAGATGAGAAATTTATTGATATCTCAAAAATTCGCGGTATTTTGGTCTTTTCGATATATTTAAGGCAGATTGCAAATGTTTTTATTATAACAAAAGAAGAACATATGATGAGGCTTTATTTTTATTCACTAATGCTGACCAGAATGACAATATCAAATCAAAATTCATTTATTCATATCATTATGTGTTGTGATAACAAAACCATCAAAGATATTGCAATCTGTAGTATAGTTCTATAGAACATTCCTCATATTTCAGCGGGTGAGAGTAGTAAATCGTACCTATGTCTCGATTCACCACCAGCGAGTGGGTTCGAGTCTTCCTCGCAACAGCCTGGCGGGAATTCTTCGGGCGATCGCCGCGTGTCCTCTCTAAATCTCTACATGGAGGAAAGCCTGCCTCCATCTCCTCCACCACCACAGAGCAACATGGTGCTAAGGAAACGGATACACCGCATCAAACAGGGAATGAAAAAGTGAGATACATGTAATATTGCATATTTAACAAGCTGTGGCTCCTGTTTTTACGCTATAATAAGGTTGAAGCAGAGGCTTTCCTTGATAGAATTTACAATTTTTAAATATTGAACTTATAGTTCATAAAAGTAGTGTGTTTAACTATTATTTACTATTACTATAGATTAGATAAGAGACTTAAGAACCATGCCATACTTATGTTGGGTTGGTTATTACTCTTTTGAAGATTCTAGTTATTCTACGACACTATATAGCACCTTATGATAAATGGACAACAATGTAGGCAATATTGAAAGAAAAAATATATTTAGGTGTGCCAATATGTACTGCTAAAAATCTTTATAAATTGACTTTGAAGTTTTGGGTACTGAATAAACTTGTGCTTAAATTCTAATTGGAATACGGCTCTATAGTTTAATATTTGTATACATATTTTCCTTGAAAGACTTTGATAGAGAAGTAGTTATTTTTAGTCAAAGGATGAGTAAGACTGGTATTAATGAGACATCAATATACAAGTTATTTAAAATATATTGTGAATTTGTTCTTTCTTTTAGTTCAACCATCTGAGATATGCTGTTTTTTTACCCTTTTTGATTTATGCATAAATAATCAAACAAAGTATAATTTAGAAAAACAATGAAAAATGATTTTATTAATAATAAGCGATTCAGGCGATTGAACACTAACAACCTAGCGAAACTAATAATGAAAACAGATAATTATATTCATGCCATGGAAACCTTTTATATCCAAAACATGGCATTATGGCATTGCCTTAGTCATGTCAATATAAATAGTATTTTGGAGAAAGTGCGCATTTAAGGGTAGCTAACTACTGTTGTTACTACAGGGATAAGATTCATAGACTTCGCTTAATAGGACTTCCATATAAAAAAAACTTTAGAGACATGGGAGTCATAGTTAAAGATAGTCTCAATTATGGCAGTTTCAATTCAAAAAGTTTTCATAAATTTGTGTATGATTTCAGATACAATGATCAGTTGTCAGCCTTGCGCAGTGATTTACGTAGTTGTAAGCGGAAAACTGCGTTACAACAGAAGCAAATCGCCGAACAACAGAAGCAGATAGCCGAACAGCAGAAGCAAACTCTGGAATATGCTAACCGGTTGGACGATTATGACAAGAAGAACGAGGAGACCAGCCGCAAATTTCAGACTCTATTGCAGGTTCGTATTTGACCACGTATAAACTAGTGCTATTGCGGATCTTGTATCTTGTATATGGAGAATTAATATTATTCGGTCAGTTAGAAAATCTAGAAAAGCCGGGAAAAATGATTTTCGACAAAAATTCTTGTATCTATCATATTTGGTTATTTGATCTGAAATCAATCGCTAGAGATACAAAATATGTTTGGGTTGTATTTCAAAACATATCTCAGTTATGATCCGTAGTCGGTGTCAAAAATGTCATATTTCATGGAAAAATGTTTGACAGATCTAAAGATTTAAGTATCACAAATGTTTTAATATGTCTGTCAATTTTTACAAAACATCGGTTAAATAATTATAAAGACTAGTATTCTCAAGTCTCATATTTAACTCCATGGTAAAGATTTCAACAACATTCACACAAATGAATATGGAATAAATTTATATGTTATAATGAATTAAACAGAACCATTATCGTCTGTATAAATATCGTATCATTATTCGTATGTTAACAATGTATTGGATGCCATTTCATCAAAGCAAAACTATATAGTCATACGTCTGTTGCGCTCAAGGGCGTTAAGGTGGTCCCGAGGATTGGACTCTGGTCTCACTGCATCATAATTTTGTAATTAACAATTTTGTTGACTGTACAGATTATGTATAAAGACGTTAAAATTTTGTAATATATAAGACCCACACAAAATTGTGTCGGTCTTATTAAAAATATAGTTTGTTTGACTTGTGTATACTAATATGATATTTATGTTTCCAGGAGCTGAATAAGTGCAAGACAGAATTACAGTACTGGCGTTCCCGTTCTCCGGCCGTTCCGCCTCTTTGTGCTGAGTGCGGCGCGTCGCTGCGACTGTCGCCTGTTGCGGCGCTTGCGCAGGTAATAAACCTTTTTTTACCGACTACAAAAACAATTCGAAAAAAACGCTTATTTATTTCATTATTCTGTATTTTAATTTCTGTTTCAAAAGTCTACAGGCCTGCCGCTAGATTTATTCATTTTCTGAATTCTAGATTCCATATCAGTAAAAATGTACTGGAACAGATCTTTTCTGACCTTCCTCATATTTTAAAGTAAAAATTAACTTTTTTTTAAATTATTATATCAAAATAATTAAATCTCTTTATTTCATGTGACCTCATTGAACAATTTTAATTTAAACTAAAATGCAATGACACACATATTACAAACCTCGATTATGTTAATAGCTTACTATTTATTATTACAATGACTTATCATTGTAATGACGTTTTACTGTAATAGGTCTTATTGAATTTATTATGCGTCTATTAGGGACGGCAACATTAAGTAAACGATTATAGGAATTGCATGTCTTACGACACATAATAGAAATGAATACCAAGTTTATGTATTGGATATTTGCTCTTTTAACATTGTCATGGCAGTTACACTTTTTCTAATACAGGTTTTTGTTCATACCTTTTCCTTGGTTTATTAAGTTCGGCCTGTGCTACCAAAAATAGAACCAGAAGTTAATTTATTTTCACATTAACTGTCAACATGCATACGCTAAAATATTAACTTCAAGACACAAGATGTATGTGCATGAATAATATTGAAAAATAAAATAACAATCATTATGAATAATTATATTTAACTTTTGATTTGAAAAATTATCTGTAAATGAAATCGTTGATCTTTTTTTCTAATTATTATTTTTTATACATTCCAGTGGCCATCAGGCTCTAGCTCTGAAGCCAGCGTGGAAGCGAGTGGCAGTAAGGAGCCTGTCTCTAGCGTCATCGAGACTCCCACAGAAATACCCCTAAAAACTGAACAGAAGTCGGAGGCGAGTAGTGGTGAAGAAACGGCCGCTAGCACACCGCCGACTCGTCGCAGGGCGTCAGCCGATGCCGCATCTGCAACACCGGACCGTAAGAAGCGACGCCTTACCCGCCCAAGGAAACTCTGAAACCGCAAGGTCTATTTCACGCGTTCGATATTTGAATCTTTGAAAAAGCAATTCCATGTTTGAGCCTTGGAATCGAGGGTATGGATTGTTTCACGCGGCTTTGAGATTCTCTATACGCGTTCCATCTTTGAACTAAAAGCTTGTTCCATTGGAAACTCAAATCTCTCACGCGTTCTAAATATGAAATATTCACTAAACAACTCAACTTTTTGAATAGAGTTGTGGAATTTTGCATGGGTTGTTCAATGCGCGTTTTGGAACTGAATGTTTCACTTGTTCTATATTTGAAACTTTGAATAATTTATTCTAGGTTTTTACCTTTAAATTTAAAACAAGGTCATCAAAGATCGTAACTTTATGAACATAGAATATTTTACTTGTTTCAATTTGAATTTGGAACAAGGTCCTTATTGGAAACGCAACTTTTTATTCTTGAATAGAAAAAAGGAACCAAGTTCCATTGTGGAACTTTTTATAAAATATTCTAAACAGTTTAAACTACATTTAGCTTGGCTTAGTACTCAGTACATGGCGTAATGTATTCAGTACCAGATGTGTGTATTATAAATACCATCTTTTGATACAAATTAAATCATCCTAATTAAACTTTTTTAACATAAATCTTTCTCATTCCATCTAGTTATGTTTACGTTATGAGGGAAAGGTACAGCAGTGTTTTAGTTATACCGTAAGTAGGTCCATTTATCTTCTATAAGGAAATAATCTATATAAAAATAAAATGAAGACGATAAAATAATTCGTCTACAACATTTAAACCATTAATCCTTTTAAGTTATATACAAAAATTACTTTTAGTAAAAAGATCAGTTATTTTCAACATAAGCAAACATTCGGGCATGTGCACTTAGGAACGTACTTTACTGATTTCATTGCTTACTAGTGTTTTTAATTTCTGAACTTGTTTTTAAATTGTACTAAAAGATATATCTAATTGACAAAAAGACTACATATATTTTTTTCATAGATTTACGTTTATGGTACAGATGCATGTTGTTATATACTTTACACCCATAGATAATTAAATAGCTAATGAATGGTGTTAACGCTGTTAGCAAATGAGTGATTTTTTTTTTACAGATTGATATTTTACACAATACATGGTTTCAAACAAAAAGTAATGCTTCTATAATAAAATAATTTTACCAATTTACGAGTTACTCGTTCGATTTTAGTTATATTAGTTAATAAAATTATAATTCTTGAATACACAAGTAGAGTGCATTTATTATACGACATCGAAGTTGATTAGGGTTAATGTTGCAAATAGAAGAATTTAAACTAACACAAAGAAACGTTCAATGAACTCCACTTAATTATAGTAATGCAGCCAATAACACTTGAAACTTATCCTCAGAATCGAGACTTAGAGCTATGTGTGACTCGTGTATAAATTGGTGTTTGATAAACACGAGTTATATTTATGTCTCGACTCTGAGGGTAGATTCAATAAAGCTTCTATATATAATAAAGATTCTATGTCGTGTCATCCGAAATCTATGTGGATATGCTCAAGTGAAGGTAAAATAATAATGCTTTAGACAAATATACTTGGCAAACGTGACCAATGGGTCTGTTTGGATGGTCACGTGACCATGCGGCAATTGCAATTTTTAACATGATTTGGATTCTATTGTACTATGGCATGTTTAATATATACATAACGAAAATTTTCACTAAATCTTTTTAAAATCGGACATAAGGAAAAATGCGACAGCGAATAAAATATAAATGACGCAAACTATGAACTATGTGAGGGAATGTTATTGTAAATACATCGTGTACAAACTTACATAATAACTGTATATATTGTGGCATGGAGTATAGTTATAAAAATATTTTAGTACGTGTTTTAAATATTCAGAAACGGCTTCACACAACATATCAAATAATTTCAGTTACCTTAGAATAGTTGAGTAAAATTGGAAACGCACAATATTAGCCCCTTAACCAGTCTAATTCTCTTTCGTCTCTTTCTGTCGAATTGTGTTTACGCTGTGATGAAAAGAGATATTAAAACGGTGCAATTAATAAGAGTTTTTGAATTATTTCGCTTTAGTGTTGATTTTTATCCTAGAGACAGGATATATATCTAACTGCATGTTTGAGTTTCGCATAACTGCCTAATAAATTATGCATTTTATACATATAAAACTTAATCAGTCTTAACTGTGGTTTAAGTAAAGTGTTTTCACTTTCACACTTTGATCTTAATGTGTTCCGTATGAAAATATGTGTTTCAGTTAAAACAGTGCAAAAACTGATTTAGTTTTTATAAATGTGTTTTATCTAATATCAACGGCTTATATTTAATATATTCAATTGTCTTAGTACAGACACTTGAAAAATTCGCAAACTTCGATACACATATTCCATACATTTGGTATGGGTTCGTAATGTTTACTTCTATAACGATCCACGAAGCCATGGTTTAAAAAAAAACATTGTTCGTGCTAAGAGTACTGTAGCTCTGTTTTAATTGTACACAACAAAATTGTATAATTAATAATTTCTCCATATTCAAGGGCAACGAATTCAATTTTAAAGCCGTGGTAACGTTTAAGAATTGTAGTGAAACTCTTATTGATCCTAACTAAAATAAACATTTTTAACTGTCGGTAAATAAACCAGAAATACTAAATTTATGTTGTAGGCCTACTTTATGTTTGTGTACCGTCAGCCAATCTTATACCGCATTGGTTTTTTTTTTGTTGCGGGTAGTTCAAAAATTCCCAATATCTGCTTTGTATATAAGTTAATAACGCTTGCATATTGTTTAAAACTGAATTTCACAATTCTCATGCATTTGGTACAAGAAATGCCTTGTTATATTTTGTATATAATTGTACATACTATGTGTGTAGAATCGTAGATTACATAAGTCAATACAAAATACAGATGTTAATAGTTTGTATATTTTTTTAATTAAATATAATTTGTTTTAGTGCAATTTCATATTTATCTATTTCGCTTGAATTGGTTTGTATAAGTTATTCTACATTTGTCTATGGATAGAGGATTAGGTTCTAATTCCTTAAAAATGGTTTACGCATGAAAGCCTAAAACGCAGTTTTATGTATTTGTAATATTAAGTTAGTATTATGTTGCAAAAAAAAAAAATTAAAAACGCCTTAAGGCCTATTGGAGTGCAAATGTTAATTTAAGTGATACTTTGGAGTATGCAAAAAAAAAAAGGTTGGTTAACGAAAGTTAATTGTCACTTAATAAAAATATGTAAATAGTTGCATTTGCAATTTGGATAATTTAAATATCATGCTGCAAGTACAGTTGTTGTTAGTTTCTTTTGAAAACAAATGATAAGCAGAGCTGAAAGGAATACTTCGAATTGTTCTCGCCACCTTCAGATATATTAATTTTATATATTATTTTTTAAATGAGTAAAACAGTAGAGTTTAAACTAGGAGACGAAATAATGTCAATTTATTTTTATATTTCTGACCAATGTTTGCTTTCAAACTAACTAATCTTAGCCAATTTTTTGCTGTATATATAGATAAGTAGTGTTTTATTTTCATAATCAATAGTTCTGTGGATTACGAGCTGCTTTCCAAATATTTCCATTTTAATTGACTCCCAACCAACCCTAAAGGTAGAATATTAATATCGTGCCTAAATTAGTACTTAACAGCACATTGAAATATTTGTCTTCTGAAACGCTTAAAATTTCAATAGTGCAATAATTATCCATCGAATGGTTAAATTTGCGTTATAGTGTTGAACATTGTGCGGGAACATTACAATACGTTGTGCTCGGGACGTGTACAACTGTAAGACTGTCAATTGGTGTAGATATTATATATTATATAGTATTTTTATTAGACAAAATACAATAAATGTGTGAAGTCAATTGTTTTATTTGATTTATTGGTAGAACCTAAATACCCTAATTCATAGAAACAAAGAGTAACTCCTACTAAGGGAGCGTTCATTTATTACGATACGAATTTTGGGAGGGGGGGGGGGGTGGCCCTTTTGTAAACGTTACTATACGGGGCGGGGATTGAATTACGCGTTATTGTTAATATTATTTTCCACTTTCCAGTACTTTACACCACGTAATGGTAAGTTTTAGGTAAAAAGCGTGACTGGGGGTGGTCACGAAAGGTTTTACTATTGGATACAGAAAACGTTACGGCGCGTTTCATGGGAGTGGGGGGGTGTCTCTTTTATAAATAATCTCCCAAAAATTGCGTGACGTAATACTTCAGAGCTCCCTTATGCACTTTTTCTGTTTTCGAATAGATACAGAGTACTGTAGTTAAAATGGTACAATTATTCATTTATTTTTTTATGATTTAAGGGGATAGTATAAAAAGCTAAAATATATAAGTCTTGAGCGTGCGTTTGAATCACGTCTTTATAACAATGAAATATCGTTTCTGTGTGTAATTAACACTCGTGAAGGAAAAGTCGTGAGGACATCGGCTTTAGACCTAAAAATCCTCGTGTATTAAGAGTATAGTAGGCTTATCACCTACCTTGTTGTTTATTATGAAAAATAAATGATAGTAAAATCATCCTGTTATTTATATAATTTGTACACGTAATTATAGTTAATTACTTGATACAGAATAAGCTAATGTTGAAATCGTAAATTCGTACCTCAATTTAAAGGACGGCACTGCGCTCGCACACGTTGATCTATGAAGCTAATCATTAAATGTTAAATAGACAAGATAATTTCCTATAAAAATGCGGCAGCCCAATTCTTGTGTGATGTGAGACCCCCACAGATTTTGATTAAAGGATGAAAGGTTCATCAACGGAAATTAACCGTACGATTAAACAATCGTATTTTATAGATATTATCTTTGAAGATCTCACCAATATTTATTGAGCACTATTTTTGAAATTGCCTATATCATATTAACTGAAAATATATAAATTAAATGAAAACTAAGATAAAATTATTATTAGGGATAACACT
The DNA here is from genome assembly GCF_905147105.1 of Pieris brassicae. Taxonomy (NCBI): domain Eukaryota; kingdom Metazoa; phylum Arthropoda; class Insecta; order Lepidoptera; family Pieridae; genus Pieris; species Pieris brassicae. The sequence goes on from NC_059670.1 coordinate 4,348,262, forward strand.
CATTCAATTAGTTGAAACAGAAGGTAAGTTAATTACCACTGGATGGATCGTTATCATTTTGGCTAAAGACCGACTAAATATGTATGTCACCGAAATATAACGAAATCCGTAAGTTTATAAATTTCCTAGGACTCGTAGGATTAGCGAGACATGAATAGTATTATCATACCCACCACATTTTTTCGCAAAATTGCTGTTTTTGATATCTACCGATGTCATGTGTATACCATCATTTAGTAATGTAAAAAAAATTGGTAGGCAACTACCAGTTTTCTCCGACATAAAATTACATATTTATATAAGTTGTGTTTATTTAAGTGGTTATTTTTTTATGTCGGCTCTTAACATCACAAAAAAATAATCGTTTCCAAAACTCTAAATTGCTGTTACCATTCCAATAATTAGCCACTGAACCGATTTGGATAAAAAATTTCCTTATGATACTTCGATATAGAAAGGATAAAATAATGTATTCTGAAAATTTGGCGTACCAATATAATTCACAAAATTATTGATCAATTAATTAGGGTGTAAAATTTCAATGTAGGCTATTAAACAAGTGATGGAAACATGTAGGTTCAAAGTATATTTACTACCGTGACTCCGCACATGAAGGCACAGGGAAGTACTATATAATATTGGAACTTGGGAGAAGTTATGACGAAAACACCTGTCCTAATAATACGTTATACGTTTTTCACGTCAGGGTGTAGTGTAACTTATATACCTGGGAATCAGCTGTCGTCTAACAGTTGGCCGGCGCTGCCCGTCACCACACAATGCGCTGTGATTCACTTTATTCAACGGACATGTGAAAAATATTATCAATTATTTTAATTTAGTTTTGAACTCAACAGTGCGTGAACCATGGATTTTGCTATTAGGATTTTTTTTATAATACCCATATTCGGTATGTTACATTTGTTTTATATTAAAGCTTTATATATTAACAATTATAATTGTAGTAATCGATAAAATGAGTTTGCATTTTAAAGACGTTTTTGCAAACATTTTATTGTATTGCTTTTACTAAAAAAAAGAAAAGCGTACCAGAGGATTTCAGAATATTAAGGTCATATTGCATAACTGTAGAAGATTAAGGCGACACTTTGTTTGATTTATGATCGCGAAATTGTTTTAAACTTTTTACATATTACAATTGTTGCCCGTAGTTTGTCAAACTAGAATTAAAATAAAAAGTTTTTCTTTTTTTAAGCAATGTAAAATGTGATTAAATTTTTACTGTGTGTTATTTATGAAAAATATATAATTTTAATATCAGCTAATGAAATCTGACATATATTTCGAATATTATAATTTAAATGTTCAATTAACAGTTGGATCTCTAATAATATGTGATAGTTGTTACTCGGGACTTTGTAACAATAACAACCCAAGAATTTAAATTATATTAATACTCAGAGATTCTGGAGTTGAATAACAAACATACAATTATAGTAGTAGAATAAATATATTATTTGAATAATGCTAGATTATACTTTATCCGTCAGTATCTAAGCAATTTTTAATAAAATGCATTTGTGACCTCTACTTGGCATTTTCCGTTAATCCAATATCGCATTACACGAATCAGTTACATAGGTCATAACAAGTATGGCTTTATAGCTTTCGTCTTTTATTTCAGTTAATCGGCAATTAAGTGTGTGATAAGTTGTTTTGATTTCTTTAGCAGAACTTTAAGAGGTATCAGAATAGAAGAAAACAACTAATAGAAGCCATAGGCTATAGTATATATAACCTTTTAAGTATAACTTTGTCGCCTTACTGCGATTTAAATTTATTTTGCCGTTCATCAAGAAGGAAACGCAAGGTTCGCAACGACTAACGGGAATACGGACACTTCTTAATCCATTTAAATATTATTTGAATTTAAATATATAAACATGCTATAAAAAACATATACGGCGAATAGTTCGAGTTGTAATATTTTAGTGTTTCGAAAGTTGTAATATTTTATATACTGCTGAAATTTATCCTGTCCAATCCTACATAAAGGATAACTTTTATTGATTTAATATATATATATTGTGGTATTTATTCAATATAAGGAAATTGCATTATTATAATAGAATTACTTAACAAGGCTTATTCAGCGTCTTATCTATCAACAAAGAATGGTCATTGATGGCACTATAATACACATACTAAATGGAATTGTTTATCAACTTAAACACCTTAACACTCAGAGGTAGAGTGTCGTGTTGACTCATCAATCGTTCTTTGTAAGAATATCAAAGAACACACACCGTGCGAAATCAATACATAGCTTTAAATAGACGATACGTTTTAACGGTATATACTTTAAGTAAATGTAAGACTGTGCTGGTCCGTATTAAAAATCCGTTTTAACGCGGATGGATTTGCGGGGTAAAGTAGATTTACAAAATCAAAACCTTTCTATCGCTCACTTGTATTTCATAATATAAATAACTTTTTATTTACTTAATATTTTCTTTATAATAATAATACTATAGCCTTCATATTCCAAAACTATGTGCTCTGTGATCTTCAATATATTTTCACTACAGTATATCTCGGAGTTCGGTGTGCCTCCTGGCAAAGGCCTCCTCTAACCCTTTCCACTGTTCTCTATACTTTGCAACTGTTCTCCAGTTGTAGCCTGCTTTTAGTTTGAGTTCGTCCGTCAATATTTTGCTTCATTTTTCATGGAAGTTCCGTAGCATATGACCATCTCCATTTCATTTGGACTTTGGACTTTAAGAGTTTGCTCTTTATTTTTTTGCTGAAATTAAAATGTTGTTTTCATGATTTCCCTCAGTGACCATTTTTCTATCCATTTGCTATTCTTATTTTGATCTCTTTGGTGGTTATATTAGTTGGAAAGATATTTCCATTAGTAATGTGTAAATATTCTAAACTGTTGCCGTAAGATACCACAGCCGTCATGACATTTGAATAGGTTTATTTAAAAATGAGATTTGTATTGAAATTGCTTAAATAGAAAGTGTCGGATTGATACAAAATGTCGTAAAGTATAAATTAGAATATTGAAGCAAATTTTCGAGGTCATCATCATAAACTGCAAACTTATGAAATAACGTTACACAATCTCAGATAAAAATCTAAATACAAGAAGTTAGAACGTATTGTTATATATACAAGTATTGTATATATTCCATATAAATAAATAAACTCATTTGGGTTTGAATTGTCATATGACTCTAATAAATTCTTAGAAATTTATGTAGCCATAGTGGTTAAAGTTAATGCATTACTAATGCATTATCTGTTCTGTGTGCCCATTTATAATTTGCGCTAATGATGTCTAATAAGCCACATATGTTGGATCTTATAATATAACGTGTGTTAGGCATAGAGGTCTACTTATTGTTGATATCTGAAGACACAAGAATTCTAACGGATTATTTTTCAATTAAAAAAAACTTATTCAATGATAATTCAAAAGAAAATAATACTTCCGTAAATGTTGTAATAATAATACTTTAGGTTGAAGTGAAATCTAGATGTGGGCTGTAGTCAGGAAGTTGGCAGACTTTCTAAACAATGCGCGGATTAAAATAAGTAGGTACTAGAGTTTCGCACTTACTATTCTGAAACTTGTACAAAGAAACAGTTGTAAAAATGGCGGGCATTGAAGGCCTGTTAAATATTTTTGTCCCATAAGAATGTGCATTTATATAGACCTTTTAAGAACTTCTGATGTGATCAGCCACACACACCGTCGGTATCTTGGGTCTAAAGCATGGTGCTTTACTTACAGTATATTATTCCGGTACCTTTTTTGATGCACAGCCAGATTTCGAACCTACGAATCAGGGATAACTGTTTAACGCTGAACACTCTAGTGACTAGAGTCTAGGCCGACATTGCTCTGGGACTACGTATACTTAAGATAGGATATGATCTAAAGACCTGAGACAAAAGATATTAAGTTAGCGAATAATAAAAAACAAATGTACTGAAAACTTAAAGAACGTCAGTAATTTATAGGTCTTTATTTTCACGGACAACTTTAAAACATTAAGCAAACATGAACATCAATATTCATAACCCCGGACCCGGTCCCGGATATAAGACAGCCATAATAAGCAAAAATGCGTCCGCGTCGTGAAACAAAAAATAGGCCATCTCAAGCTTCACACAATGACAAAAGCGAATCGATTTTTTCGTGATTTATACAAATTTCTAACTTTCTACTTATAGCTCAAGTAAATAAGCAATTTAAGTATAATATTGTTATAAAACCATGTCTTATGACAGCATTACTACAAATGTGCTATATGTTGGCACATAAGGTATGGGATTTCATATATTAAGGTGACTATATACGTATATTATATTGAGGTAATTCAATCATCAGTTCACCTTGCTTTTAATATAGGAAACAAGCATACACTTTAATAAAGGTAATATACTAACTTTACTTTACTACGTACTTAGGTAGGTACTGTAAGTTTATAAACGCAAATGACGTATATTTTTTTACAATACTCTTCGCAAATATCGTGACAATGATTTACTTAAACCGTTCGTGATCACGATTGTGCTGTAAAAATGACAGAATTCCTTTTAAAAGATAAATAATTAAGAAAAACGAATTAACTAGTATTTGCATATTGCAATTGTGTAAATAAATCACGATAATATTTACCGTTTAGCGCAGGAAAACAATCGTTGGAAATGGCAGTAAACTATAGAGTCAGATAATTCAATCAAGGATATTTTCTTTAATGTAAGAAAAGTCTAATGACACTTCAGTTTTGCATACCTGATATGTTATAACGTCAATTTCATTTCAATTACATTAATCAATTAAAAATGTGTAGTTCCCATAGTTATTACAAGATACGCACAAAGTCACTGGCATTTAATACCTATGAAACACTTAAAAGATTTCGAAATACTTATGTAACCTAATAAATCCCGTCTTGCTATACATTATAAAAGGCCAATAATATCAGGAAATCGTTAGTAGGTCTCGTTATATTGAATTATGCAGGCACCATCGCGTGTCGCTATATTTATCGTAGAAGTCCCAAGAATTGTCTATAGTTAATGTGTTTCGAATGATTTTGCTTTGATTAGATAAGCGACAGAATGACATTTTTTTCTATAGAATTATGAATGTCAATAGTTTTTCAAATACATAAATTGTATTTCTATGTCACAATGGTTTTTATTACTTATTCTACTGCAGCCGGGAGAGATAATGCATACACTCTCCCTGTTTATTCAAAAAAGCACTTTCAGCATAGGACTTATTAAATGTTCTAGATATAGCTATCATATTAAACTAGTATTGGCAGCAATAAAATACCCTTAATTGTTAAAGTATAACGGGTTGAGCACCTCGCTTCAGTGAACATTTGTTTTCGAGAACCTAATCTAAACAATAAATTGCGGTCGTAAGGTGTTTTGATAGCAAATTAATGTCAGACAATGTAAGACCTTCTTGCACATTTTCACACTATAATGTGTTAATGATAGACAATCGTGAGGTCTTTATTCTTAAAAATTGTTCACGGTAACATTAAAGAATTGTTTACCTCATGGTATTTAATGCGAGTAGCATTAACCGAGATTTTGTATAAATAGGAGAGAGGACTTTGACCGAAAAATTTTGGGCTTATTTTAAATCATAAATAATTGTAGTTATTCGACATTTATTAACGCGAAAATCTATTGTACATTTTAAAGAAACTACATACCTACTACTCAAATTAAACGCGATATATACGTTTTTCTATAACAACAGGCCTGACGTTTCGAGTTCTTTACAGCAACCATGGTCACGGTTTCATATAGTAAAACTAGTAAATAATATCGTCATTTTAAGTTGCAATTAAAAAAACTGTATAAAGTTATGTTCATTTTTATAAATCAAACATCTTGACCAAAAACTATGAACCATATAATTTTTTGAATACATAATGAGAACAGGATTGGCACTCAATTATAATGACAGTGTAATTAATCGCTGTCTCAATGAATTAATAAACTTGTCGAGATAGATAACGTCCTACGCACGCCTGACTCTAATACATTCTTCATGTTAAGTATTTCCTGGAAAAAACCATCTCAGGAGACAATTTTTTATACTTAACATTTCGTTTTTCAAACGTCATCTTCGACGTCTCCTATCATGCTACATCTATATAATATGTCTTAGTGAGGCACGTGGCATATAAGCAATGGGTATCGATTCCCGACAAAAAGATCTCAGTTTCAAATAGTAAAGGTGCTTATTATCTTGTATAAAAATGACAGTGAAACAAATACAGGAATTTGTCTGCTCACGGGACTCTGAATTTGTCTGTCAATCTATATTTGAACCACTGTAAAACTATATTGAGTTTTGCGCTTAAATTGGTACTTGATGTCACACCATATATTTTCCATGTTACATCTTAATTAGAAAGGGCGTACTTTTCCTTATGCTAATTGTATTTGATGTCTAAAACTCCCTACAATGTGTTTATACACGGGTTCAATCGCACTTTAATTCCTACCAGTTCCAATGCCAAGAGAATGTATACAAATGATTTGGCAAATGACAGGTGCCGTCGAAACATAATTTGGACCGTGAACTTGGATTGATCGCCAGTTCTATTACATTTGTCCGCGTATTATATTAAATGTAAATTAGAATCAGCAATTACATTAAATTACATCAAAATTAGAGCATTAGTCAATGGGCTAGTGAAAACGTAAAATACCTTGAGATTCCAAGACAAGGCGAAAGACAATGTGTTTTTCAAGGCAATTTATCTTGTGACCTCATCAAATTCGGGCATCTTGGTCATTTATATTTTTTGTTGTATGAAAACCTGTTCTATCAGTGCCTATCTAAGTAGAACTATATATTCATGACGACACGCAGTAAATAGGATTATAGGACAAATACCATACGGTATCGCTACACAATTTCATGACACATACACCTCGCTGTTAATTGGTAATAAAAAAATCCTACATTAACGCCGAGGGATTGAGCTGTATTTGTATCCAAGTACCATAATTGTTGCCACCAATTTTTATAAATACTTTCAATTAGCGTACTATACCTATATATACTTCAATATTATTTTTTAAGACTCTTTTATCAAAATACATAAATTGTCAGTGTAGCCCTGGTTTCAAGATTCAAAAGCAAATCCGATCAGTTATGTTTCGTATTACTCAATTTGTAAATATGATTGGTTCGCCATGCATCGTAAAGAAATTCAGTTATTTTAAGTCTATAGTTTATAAGACATGTGGTACTGTAAATAAATAAATATATTGTATATATTTTATTATTAGCACGCTCTAATAATTGAGTCGACGTTTAAATTGTAAAACAAACGCAACATTTGCAGATGTACTCAAAATTATAAAATGAATATTCAGTATTCGTATTCAGTATTCGATTTATTAAAAAAATAAACACTTCTACATTTTTATTCTTAGAGGATTGGCGATTCAGATCGCAAGCTAAAATTATATTACATAACACAATTAACAGTAAAGTGTCAATGCCATGAAATATTATTTTTATAAATGGAAAAGTTTACGATACTACATACAACAGTTTTACAACGGAAATAATGATATTTGCATGTATTCAAGCTCAGTTTTTTTCATTTTAACTGTTCATATGAGACTCAATAATCCCTAGTCGGTTACATAAGTATGCATTAAGCACTGTTTCTGCAAAGTGATTTCAGCCAATTTAGAATAGATAAAATGATATTATAACCATATAATAGATAGTGCAGTTCCGGTCCGTACTGAACAACAATGGAAGTGTTTCAAATGTATGTACAATTATTGTAGTTGGTTTGTTGTGGAATTTGTTTATAAGAGACAAGCATCGTTATCTTGGGTTAATTATAGTTATTCATCGTAATAAATTGTTTTGCCAAGGTCGAATATTTCGCAGTAGTTAAATAATATAAAAAATATGATCTCTTGGCTTTTAACTACTACGCTACTTAAAGATTACTTGCGTTTGTCTCATAAATTGAATCTTGGCTATTATTACCAATGGATTTTAATTTTTATTTAAACGTGCGCAATTACCACATGGGCGTACAGTGAAGGTAAACATTGTTAATTTTTTTTTAATTTTATGGCCTGGTAACGAGACCTTTAAGCCAAATAAACATTGTTAAAACGGCGTGTCATAGACCTAAAAATTTTTAGTCACGCCACTGGTTATTTATTACTAGAGTAATAAAATTTTAATTTATAAAGCAAATATATCAATGAAAGTATAAAATAATAATATTTTGTGATTCAATCTTAGGTGTGTGATTGAATTATATTTTTATGCTCCAAACTGAACTCACAAATGCATAGTCAATAAACAGAACTTAGCGAAGACGGCTGGGACTCGAATTATAATCTGTATTAAATAAGAACCATAGATAACAGATATCTCTGATTATTTTTGTTACAGGAACGTACTTTACAACTGCTGAAGATTTCGGATACGATGGATCAATAGGTAAATGTTAGATTTTACTATTGTAGATCTACAGCTATTACTTCTAGTAGATGCAATCTTGAGCATTATAAAAATGTCATAAAGTTTTGAAACTAGATAAAACTAGTTGTAAGTCGTTTTAAGATGTTTTATTAAGATTTTTGTGTATTAATTATTATTATTATATTGTGTATAAACACGTATACAGTTGAGCTGATCCTTTTTATCAGATCACATACCTTATTAATACTTTTAAATGCAAATGATACTTTTTACAAATATAATAATTTGTCGATTGCATTCCGGTAACTCCTGATATTGGCAGCCAAAAGCCTCCCCATGACCGTCCACAAGCTAACTTCTACTCCTCGTAAGGAAGATTACATTTTTACCTGGCGACGTGAAAGCATACATATAAAAAGTTGGGATCCATCCATCCAACAGCTCGAAGTCCTGACCTTAATTTAATTGAGCATGTCTGGAAAGTTCCAAAGAGACGAATAAGATCAGTGCAACCTGCTCCACAAAACATCAGGGACCTAAAAAAAAGATTAAAGCCTTATTAAAAACATCGTAGATGGCGTGACTCAAGAAGGATTCAAGCTGTAATGTTGACAAGAGAAGGTCACACTCTTTATTAGGTTCTTACATTTGTAACTTTATTTAACTTGAAAAATAATGAAAAAGTCTTCTCGTGTACAACCCGTGTATATTGGTATTAAAGAATTCACACACACACATATAATTGTTTTGGACATTATTTATTAGTTTTTTGGTAGAAGCCCTTATAAATCCACAATCTCCAACGAACAAGCTATGATTCATTTGTTTTAGGCCCAACCTATTGGGGTGAGCGTTACCAGGAGTGCAGAGGCAAGCATCAGAGTCCCATAAATATTAACGTGCTTCGCGTGAAACAAGTGGCTCTTCCTGACATCACGTTTATAGGCTTTAATGACCCCATTGACAATGTACACGTCACTAACAATGGACATACAGGTGAGGTCAATGTCCCGAATTTTAAATAACTTTGTGTGTTTTATAGCTTTCTACATCTTTCTACGTCACCCTCGGGTTTATAACGTCTATCCTGACGTGGTGACGCCTTTTGGATTAACTAAAAACGGAGATTAAATGTTTGATTCTGGTGTAATAAGCTTTTCGGTTTCCATGCAACGGGCATAATGTTCTACAAATCCATAACTTAAACATACATGTTAATAAAGCCTTCACGAATCATGCCCTATTAGATTCAAGAATGTATTTCAACCCGTGTCCGTCCCATATAAAATCATTATAAAGTATAAAAGTGTAACACTTGTGTAAATTTATTGATTTTCCTTCCTAATTCACTAAATTAGCATGACAGTTTGTATAACTTTAAAAGCATATGCGTGACAAATATTTTTATAGTACACCGAACTCAAAACGTAATTTTAAATTCAATACATCAAGAATGAAGTTGAATGTTTACTCGATTTTTACGGTAGTCAAAACATGAAAGTTAAAGTGTTTTCATAGGTCTTCGAGGTATATATAACAATAAAGTACACAATACAAATAAAATAAAACAATGGCGCTACAACCTTTTTAAGTCTTGGCCTCAGATTTCTGTATGTGTTTCATGATCATTTGTTAAACTAATAGGCAAGCAGGTGATCACCCTTCTGTGCCTGACACATGCCGTCGACTTTTTTGGGTCTAAGGCAAGCCGGTGTTTTCCTTCACCGTTCGAGCTAATGTTAAATGGGCACATAGAATGAAAATCCATTGGTGCACAGCCGGGGATCGAACCTACGACCTCAGGGATGAGAGTCGCACGCTGAAGGCACTAGGCAAACACTGCACATAATATAAATACTATATTAAAATCCAGACCCAGGTCCACAGTGTTTTTAAAATACTATACCCCTACATAGAAGCCTATCAGGCACGCAATCATGTAGATCTGTGGCCAAGAAGCTAGGCAGCAGGGGAGTGTCAAATGTCCTTCAAATACTTTATTTGCTTAAATTTAGGTCTGATTGACATCTCCCGCCAGGTCCAAGCGTCCCCTTCTCCAAAAATATCATCATGATATGATGCGAGGGCGCGGCTAAGATCGCTGGCCAGTGGGACCCGTGTTACCCCTTGTGTTATTTATATTATATGTACATATTTGACAATTCTATGGCAGTAGACAGTACCCAAATTCTGGTAATTGATACTTATTTCATACTGTTAAATTCGAAAACAACGCTCGCTTGAATCGAAACATTTATTCGAATTCGTAAATACTATATCTACTTACAACAGAACAACACCTTTTGGTTAAAATACTGTTTTTATGAAATATATGCGTTACAAGCAACAATTACTCGATTTTGTTTCGATTTGTTAAGCAGTTGAAATAAGGAATCTTCGAAATAATTCAAGAGATATTCGACATACAATTAAGATTTCTTACGTATGCCTTTGAAAACAATCTTCTGGTGTCGGCACATTAATACAACATTTGTTTTCAGTCCTGATAGAGGTCGAGAATGAGCCTCACCCTCGAGTAAGCGGTGGACCGCTAGACGGGACTTACGTGTTCAGTCAAATGCACTTCCATTGGGGTGATAATGATACTCTGGGTTCCGAGGACAAAATAAACCACAGAAGGTATTGTTTTTCTAGTAAACAACTGTTAAATAGAGTTGTTTCTTTCTGTCAGGAATAATAACTGAACTTTAATAATGAATGTTGTAATTTTAATATGTATTTTGAATGCTTTAGACTTAATACTTATTTAATTTCTTAAATGTAATAATAATGCACTGGCGCTACAAACTAAATGATGTTTGGCGAGAGCCTTGCAGATTCTTCGATATTGTTTAAGGTATATTTTGAATTTAAATGGAGGCAGTAAGAAAGAAAGGAAAATATTTATCAAGCTAAGATCTCAAAATATGTAACTGTGTAGACATTATACACAATAATTTAACAAATATATATTAATAACTTTACTAAAGAACGCCTGACTCGAGAACTATAGTGCAGTGTAAATAAAGGGTTATTGCCTCAATCGAAGTTTTTCATTACTTGTTACGCTTTCCTTCACTTTGAACCGTTGCCCAATTTGCTAAACCTACAGTAACAAATACGAAACAATTTTTTTAATGTTTTTTTTAGTTTTCCTATGGAGTTGCATATGGTGTTCTACAAAGAAGAATATAATACAGTCAAAGAAGCTGTTACACACACCGATGGCTTGACTGTCTTGGCATTTTTCTATGAGGTTAATATTTTCCATGATTAAGTAAACCTGTTTTGGAATAGTGCGCAAAAACATTATTGATAGACAAGTAAAATATGATTATAATCTACTACAGACCGTATAATTATGAGAATTGATTCTAGACTAGATAGAATAATAGATAATTACCTCATAATGTATTTTTTTTAAAAAACATACGCGCTGCATTGTATACGTCCGATTTTCTCAAGTTGGTCACAAAAAGAGTTCATGGTATCATTTTTTTGCAAGACATATCTCATTATATATAAGGGCTTAAAATATAGTTAGAGTGCAGTGTTAGCCTAGTGGCTTCAGCGTGCAACTCTCCCACTGAGGTCGTAGGTTCTCTGCTCGGCTGTGCACCAATGGACTTTCATTCATTGTGTGCAATGATCATGAAACAGATACGCAATGAAATCTAAGGCCCAAACCTAAAAAGGTGGAAGCGCCATTGATTTTTTTTAAATATAGTTGTTCGTTTTCGCAAAATAGTTGTCAGTTATCTAACGAGACGTATCTACGTCACGCAATTTTAGGAGATTCTTGACCCCCCCCCCCCCCATGAAACGCTCCGTAACGTTTTCTGTATCCAATAGTAAAATGTTTCGTGACCATCCCCAGTGACTCTTTATACCTAAAACTTACCATTATCTGGTGTAAAGTACTGGAAATTTGAAAATAATATTATCAATAACGTGTAATTGAATCCCCGCCTCGCATCGTAACGTTTTACAAGAGGACCCCCCCCCCCCCAAATTCGTTACGTAATACTTGAATACTACCTTAGGTATGAAAATATCTTCTATCCCTCTTAAATTTTGAATTAATAATAGCTGTAGGGTCAATTATTAAAATTAGTCCGACAGATATTTTCCTTGTTATACAATTTTAGATGAAATATTTATAATTGTATTGCGCAATAATAAATTATTCAGTTACGGTTGCATTGATCGCATATCAGCGGTTCGTGTCTTTTCTGATCGATACCCATGTCACAAAACGTGCTTTTATAATATAAAGTATTATTGAGAATTAGATAACATAGCTTTATAAAATGAATGTCAGAGATATCTAAGTTAAAATTTAAATATATATTGTAAATAATATTTAAATTTAATTATATTATTTTTATATTTCGACAGTAAATAATCAATCGAAATTATAATTGTGATATTCAGTTATTGGTACATATATTTTGTATTATTCAGTTTCTTATTATTTTTAGTTTCAGGTAGTTTATACGTTTATCGTAATTTAAAAATGAAATTTTTTTTTATTTTTTAGAAAAACTAATTTCGTATTTTATTAGCGCGACGAATAGTCCTAGTAGATTAACATCGAATCTGTTCACCGAATTTTCAATTTCTTCCCAAATGATTCGTCATTGAAACATCTAAATTCCAATAGTAGGGCACTTTAAAATAAATTGGTACCTAAATAAAACTAAATAAATGTGGCTTACAAAGCAAACGCATTCTATTAACAGCAAACTGTATGGTTGTAAATAAATAAAATAAAATATTACATTTTACAGTTGGACCGGCATCAGCATCCAGCCTATGACGACATAACATCCGCCCTCAGCAATGTTACCGACCCGCACTCAAGCATTGTTATGAATAACCCATTTTCATTTTTAAACATTCTACCTTACGACCTTAGAAGATATTTCACGTACAGAGGGTCATTGACAACTCCACCGTGCTCTGAAGTAGTCATTTGGCTGGATTTTGAACAACCCGTCCGTTTAACTCACGAACAGGTGAATACGAAATAATTTAAGTCACTCATTGTTAAGTAAGGGATATACATGGCGAAAGTTCTATGTTCAAATAAAGTTAATATAATGGCTTGCTTAAGTAATATAAGCACAAATATTTGCAATAAGTACTAATGTACAAACACACCAGAGAATATATTATATAAATATGTAATCTGTGACGACAGAATCTCAAATAAAGAAATCCCACGTTTGATTGATGTGAAAATGTTCATGAAGCAGGAGAATGTTGGGTTCGTGTAATGCTTACATCCGAAACTTCTAAACGGATTTTTAGTTGTTTTTACAGACAATCATAATATAAACTCTGTTTTATTTAAAGTTTCAAAAGGAAGTTTATAATTCATACAGATCATAGAATCAAATACCAATTAATATAGTAAAATAGTGAAGGCAAATGGCGATAGTTCAGGCGATGCATCCATTTAATATATGATAAGCTTTTACGCTTTCACTAAATGTTAACTTTGGAACTATATATGAAATAACTGTAAAAATGTAAAGTAAGGGCTAAGTTTGCGTGTATTTATTTGATTATTTTTTTGACACATGTCGATTAAGGTAACTTATGTATGACGGTTATTAGTTAATTAAAATTTTAAAAATCTTTACAGATCGAAGTATTCAGAGAGCTACGATCGGCCAGTGGAAAGATTCGGCATAATTTCAGACCAATCCAACCGATTGGAGACAGAACTGTATTCTATAATATAGATAGCAACTATTATACTTATAATGAAATCGATGACCCTGAGGCTCACACTGAGTGGCCACAGACAAGGAAAAGAGGGAACAGTGCTAGTATATCTAGGATTAGCTTAAGCTATTTTACCTTTATGCTTATATTGTGTAATACTTTAGGTTAATTTAAATTATACAAAGGAAGCAAATATAAGAAGCTACTGTATAGTTAGAACCATAGACAAAACAAAATTTTTGTTTATTGATATTTATAACCAACCTGTGCTTCTATGTAGATTTCATGAAGCAATGCAAAATGAAAGAGAACAGCTGCACTATATTACTTTTTAAATTTCTTTGCTAAAAATATATAGAATAAAGAAGAATGACTATGTAGACTTTCCTTTACACATAACTATGTTTTAGTTAGAGAATTCAGTTCTTCAATACACAAGTATAGATATTTGAAGTTAGTTATAGTATAGAAACAACATAACTTTAATGTTTTTGTTACCTGGATGAAAAGATCCACATGATCCCATAAAAGTATGAATGTTAATTTTATTAAATTATAACCAGTTTTATTCCCAGGTGAAACCTAGTGATATAGCAAATTTTATCCTGGTTGTGTTAAGAAATATCACATGGGAGTGTGAGTCCTGTTTCTGTATGACTTATTTATATACAGCATATAGACAAATACTTTAAAATTACAAAATGTAAAACTGTCTCAATAATAATATTCAAGCTACCCATGTGCTAATCATTTTTATTGATTTACAATATAAATATTTCATGTAACTGGCATGAATAAGAGATTGTATCTATGTGATATTTTATAACTTTATCTATATTTTTTAGAGATGTGAAAGGTAAAATTACATAGAATTTGAATGTCCTTTGCTAGACAAAGACCCAATTCTGAATCTAATACACAAGGATCAACTTGTGTATATGGAACAACAGTTACAAAGGTAGTATATACAGGTTCTACTATACGGATGAAAAGCTATCAAATGAATTTTTTATAAGTCTTTGGGAAGCTAAAAGAAATTAAAACTGTGATATCATATAAATAAAAGATTTAAAAAATGTTTTGGTTTTTTAATATGTTACATATAAACATCAAAAATGTATACCTAATTGTCCACAATTCAATCGTCTTGCAGAACTCTTGTATCTGTCATAGTAAGCATAGCCCCCAAATTGTCATCAGAGCCTTGCTTTAATCTCTCCCAAATTAATTCTGCAATAGCTTTTTGTGTTCTTCTCTCAAGCTTTTCCAACTTTTTTGCAACATCCCTTTTGAGGTCCCAATCTGGCTTTCGAGGTGCAAGTGATGCTATATCTAAATCTTGAAGTACAACCTGAAATTATATCACATAAACATAGATTGTAAAAAAAACCTTAAGATTTTATTTTGGTGCATACATTTTATCATAATTATTTGTTATGACAATTATAAATAACTAACACAGAAGAAAAATCTTTAAAGAGAAACTACATTAGGAAACTGTTCTAGGTTCCAGAAAGTTTATCTCAAACTGCAAAACAAGATTTACAACGAAATAGCTAGTTGCTAGAAAAATTTCCAGTCCAACAAATATAGAAAAAGGTTTTACTTCAATTTCAATAGAACATCCTGTTCCTTCTAAAATGTAATTTACCTTTTCCTTCCCAGCTTCAACTAAATCTTTAACTTCTTCATCAACCTTTTCTGGCTCCGCATCTTGTAACTTTGCTTGTTGCAATGACTCATCTTGTGGTTTATAACTTCTAAACATGGGCCTGAAATTGCATAAAAAGAATCATTAGATATTTCACCCTAAGTAAATCAAAAGTCTGACATTGACATATTGGGGAGGGATTTTAAATGTATGATTACATACTTAAGAAAACATCTATAATTAGCAACAACTTGTTTGATTTCGATATTGATAATGGAAGATCAAATAAAGGCCAACTAGTAAAATAAACAAATCTAAAACTATATTATAACAATTTATAGCCATAAAATTACCTAGGAAGTGGAGAAACATCTTTATTTTTTGAGTCTGATGAGGTTACATTCGTGTTTTTTCTTTTTAAACTTTTTAGCCTTTCTTTCCTTTTTTGTGCTTCCTCTTCCAGATTTCCAACTCCTTCCATGGTATCCAAAACTACCATAATATAGGCTAGTAACAAACAGTATTTATTCAGACTTTTGTTGTTCTGAGAATTTCATTATATACTCAACCAATAAGAAAACGCACGATAATAAGCCCAATGATAAAAAATTCTATAATTCAGAAATCTCAGGTATATCAAAATTAATTTAGGTAACACTATAATATGTAAATAATACAAGCAACAACACGTTCACACATGACAATTGACATTTCGATTTTGACATCAAGGTAAAATATTTTAATAGAGATTAGAAGGCCACCCCACTAAAACGTAAAGGTGATTGATATATTGTTATGCCCTCTGAATTTCAGCCCTAAACCAAAATATTAATAAAAAAAATGTGAATTAGTTTCTTTAAAATATGTCGCAAGACATTTGTATTTATTCTCGTTTAGATTTTTTTACCTTAATGTAAAGCTTACATGTTGGACTTCTTTAAATTTATTATGACTTTTTCGGGCGTATCAAGTTCATCAGATCTTGTTGTTAGCTGCGGTAGAAATCTTAAGCTCATAATAAGTATTTACTGATTTTTTAAAATGCATTTTTGATCTAACGTTTAGACAACCATGTATCCTTATAAAACATGTTTCAAGTCAGTCAAAACCTGTTTCAAACAGTCATCACTGAAAACACTACATAAAAAAAATATTTAAGACATTAGTTTCGTTTTACTTAATTACAAAATATACATTAAAAAAATAACATCCGCCATATTTTTTATGTTATGCATTTTGTGGCAACATTTTATCTATTAGTACAGGGGCGATCTTTAAGAAGGACATTACTGCACCGTGTCAAGAGAATAAAACAGATGAGTTAGAGCCCAGAACACATAGAGATACTAATGCCACCACAGTCTACAACATGCTGAAACACCGTAACTTCACGGTTCTAATTACAGCACAGACCAAGCCTAACTGGCTTTTTATTACTGGATTATTTATTTAATTATAAAAAAGTTTAAAAGCCGACTTACGTAGTGTATATTAAATATTTATTGTTGTAGTATAACAAAAAAGTTACAAACCACAAAAATTTAATATGTTCTGATATAATTGCAATTGAAATTGAATCGAAGCCATTTATAATTTAAATAGCTTTGTATACTCAAATAAATCCCATAATGGAGATTGAGCGATTAACTTCAGTTTTTTGCAATAAAAAAAAAATATGGGACAGGATTGTTTTTATAGATTTTGTGATACTTATTAAAATAACACATTTTTTCTATTATTTTATTAAATACAAAGACATAGGTTAGAATATTTGTATGTTACATAATGCAAAACATATGTCGGCCGCTGTTTTTAAATGCTTTTATGTAAGTTTCATTAGCTTTATTTTGAATTGTAAAAAATAATCAACCTATGGCAAATGACAAATTCATTCTTAAGTATAAAATAAATATTATGATTAAGTAGTATGTAGCAATTTTTAGACTATCTTAAAAATAATCTTCAATACAGCGCAGACGACTCATTTTGTCTTTACATAATAATCATAAAATATAATACTACATTAGAGATTATAAAAATAGGTAACAGACCTTTGTAAATGTTTAACGGGCTTTTTTTAGTCTCCATTTGTCTCTATTTTTTTATTAATCGATAACATTTCTGTACCCTACGCCTTACAACTAATACTAAAATTACAAGAGTTTACTTAAGCAGAAAATAAATTCATTCATTTTTCATTCGCTGTAATAATTAAATATAAGTAATTTATAGGTGAGGTGTAATATATTTTCGGTAATACCAGATTCTAAATATTTTTTTCATTCGAACTTGAAGTCGGTCAAGCCTAAATCCACTATCTTTCTAAAATCTAGGAATTCTGAGGTAAAATATGTTTATATTATTTACAACCTAGATAGTAGTCAAATATTTTTTTGTATTTTGCCCCTCTAACGCTCGCGTATCTCATTCATACATTCATTGCGTTTGAAACGGTCGTACATGTCGTCTACTATCAAAATTTAACCGGTTCGATATATTTACTGGTACACCGTGATTTAGAGATAAAACTTTAGTTACAATATTTAAGTCTTCGTGCGCTCTACCATTCAAACCAGTTTGGACTAATAATTGTTTTAATTCAGCATCTGGACTAAATTGGTTCTGCTGATTTATTGGGAAGAATCCATTTGTATGAACCGGACTGAATGTATTGAATCTATTGTAGTTTGGATTATTGATTCCGAAATTACCTACACCGCTTTCATGTCGAAAGACGCGATTTCCCTGTTTCCCTTGATTAAAATTTTGATTCTGAGCAAAGTTTTGGTTTGGTTGTAAGAAACTGCTTATTCCTTGAGGAAGGTGATTGTTTTGCAAAGGAAATTGTTCCGATTGTTGGCTGCGTAGATGAATGAGAAAATCTATAGCCTCTTTGTTAGGTAATGCTTGATTAGCTAACGTATTACTTGATATGGCTACACTTGGTTGAATAGTTATTTGTGAAGTAGGCTGAATTCCTGTTGGATTTAAAAGTTGCTGTACATTTTTCTGTTGTGCATTTTGCTGTTCCACTTGTTGCCTTTTGAATTGCTCCTGCTCAAATTGAAGAAGTTGTTGTCTTTGCGCTTCTTTTTGCTGAAGAAGAAATTGTTGTTTACGTAATAACTGTTCTTGTTGTATCTGCTGTATCTGTAATAGTCTGAGCTGTTCTTCTAAAAATCTTTGTTTTTCTTCGAGTTGCTTTTGTAAAGTTAGTTGCTGTGAGATGTAGTCTGATTGGGAGATTTTAGGGATTCCGTTGCTATTTGATACATCTTGTTGAGGATTTGAATCTAAGGATTTCAGGACATCCTGATTTGTTGTTTGTTGATATATAGGAATAACTTTTTTGGGAATGCCATGCGCGTCTTGATGAACTGTAAAAGCTGCGACGAGTGGGGCCTGATAGACTTGAACGTCGCGTTTATCTACCTCTTCAATATTTGTACCATCCTTATCATGAGTCGGTTTGGGCGTAGTCGTTGTAGTTGTTGTTGTGGAGGTGGTTGAAGTTGTTGATATCAAGCGTGGTTTTGATGTGCTTATTTTGTTTGCTTGGCTGCTTCCAAAACTTGATTTTGATGTGAGGCTTCTGATTTGCTGAACATTTACTCCCGACTCTTTGGCTTGAAATATCTCTTTGAAAGGTGTTTGTGTTGGAAGTGTTGCAGTTATATAGTTTTCTACATTGCCTACTGTTGTGCTCAGTATAGATATCTTGCTGTCTAACAATGTCGGTGAGGCATTTGTGTTATTTCTAAAAGCTTCTTGGCCGTTTACGACAAATGAGTGAATCTGTATATTTTCTTTTGGCTTCCGTTGTCTAAAGTTATTTTCACTTGTGCTCAGAGTTTCAGAACTTGTAGATGAAGCATCTGTCGATTCTGGGTCTGATGCTCTTCCGCTCTCTTCAAGATCGCTTAGCGCTTTCAGTAAAGCTTTTCGAATATATGGATCCAACCGTACAGATGGATTTGGTTCTACACTATTTAATTTATCATTAAAGCCATCGGTCGTGTAAGATTCTTGAGCTGCACTTAATACCAGCATCAGTGATAACAATAGTATCTGCAAACAAGAAAAAAATAGTTTTATTTTGTATATTGAGCACAGACACAAAATATAAATATTTATTCATTATAGAACAAAGCTATTCATAATATTTAAATAGTTAAAGCCTAAATAGAAAATGTAAAACCGCATAACTTAGGTATGTCTTCTTACATAAGATAAGTATGAATAATATTATTGAGGTCATAGTGGTACATGTCACAAGTGATCTTAGTCGATCGCATCCAACACAGTTCAAGTTATTCGACAAGGCTTCAATTACCGAGCAATATGACCCAACGCTTTCTCTACTTAAAATCACAGACTTTTAAACAAGTGTCAAAATCGATACCAACCGATTGAGAATATCAGAAATGTCATAAAAAATAATAACCCAACTTCGTTATTAAATTCAAATTTTAAACCAAGAACATTTGAAATACGCAGCAACTAAGTTTTTACATATTATCTACACCTAAAAGTCTTATGTAAAAATACAAATTTATTTTTGTCCGAATTTTCATTCACGCTGTATGTTTATTTTTCTTATTAGAATGACAATAATAATTGTTATACGTACGCTGCAAATATTGGCACACTATTGTAGTAACAGTTTAAATTAATGTTAAACTAAAATAACGTATTTTGTCCTTCTTTTGATATATATTTTACGAAATCTCACTTTTACGCAATTTAATCTGAGAATTTTGACAGACGATGCGGTAGTGTGGAACCAAAATCTTATGTTTATCCTTTATTTTTTATTGTATTATATTTTTTTCTTTGCTTATTATAGTCATGACTATACACAAAAAGTTATCTCAGTTCTCAGTTTTGAAAGCTCAATTAACGGGCATATTGTCACAACTTAGTCATCATAAAAATGTCAATACAATTTGAATAAAATTGACCCCATCTCAGCAATACGTTTAAGGTCCCTTAGTTCATATGAACACAATCATTCGTCACATTATGCACGTATTACTTACAAGTTACAAGAGACTTCGGCATTTATCTGTATACAATGGTACGTAATTACATAATGGTAATGTCAACAATAGGAAATTTCTCTTTCAATAACTAGTATACGAAGATTACTTTAGTTATGTATCTTACATACTTTACTGAAGAGTATAGAACTTAAAGATATAATAGGATGAGCAAAGGGTTTATTCATCTAAGAGCTGTTGAAACTAAAATAATATTCTCACAATTGCATGCGTTAGGTTAATTTCAGATTTATGGTATACAATTAAATGTACATATATTTTTTATCTTTACTAGCTGACCCGGCGAACATCGTTCTCCCAAATAAATGTCGTGTTACAGATTAGCTGAATTTAATGGATATTTTTTTAAAATAATCCAAAATAAATATAACATTAGTGAATCTAAATTCAGTTAATCTGTAAAGTAGTGACTTTATTAAGAAATTAACATAAAAAGGAATAAGAGTCTGAACGTACACATATATATTTGTCATACCTGTTGGATTACTGACATTATTCTACATTTTCAGACGCCATATCCGAATATTATGGCCAATCTTGTCGATTCGATTATACGTTCTTCAATTTTAACGTATCGACGGGATGAAGATTTAATGTTTCATAGTAAACCGATGAAAATGGTGCATTTTTGTTTTAACTTTGTACAATTTTTCTGCAATAACAATGAAAATCAGTCCGGCCATTCTCGAGTTATAAGTGTTCGAACAATCTCTCTTTGAATATTGTTATGAATTTAGCGCGGTCAAATATACTTCAATCGTTGTCAATTAAATTCATTAAGAGTTTTGATAAATATCGATTTGAAGCAATTCTTTTCCCATAAATCATCTTTGTCACTGCGGTCGAGCCGATGGTGATGACTGGTGACATTTTATAGAATCTCCGTCATTGCGTAAATGATTATACAATGAAGTGCGTAATACACGAGAGGTCATCAGATTCATTAATTATTTTAAATCTTTATTAATTTTAGTTAAAAGGCTTCAAAATCAGATTGTTCGTATCTAAAAAGGCTGTAATTAATGTCTATTAAGATTGAGATCGTAATTTCATTACTTTGAACTAAGTAGATACTTGAGTGAGCACGCTTTACAATAATGAATTATGGCCGTAGCTTTCTCCGAATTATTTAATTTATCTATGCCAAATCTTATACATACAATATCATTATATGGTAATGAAGACTACTGGTGTACTCATAAATAGATAATAATTTATACCATTCTTTATTGTTGGCCAATATTTACATATATAAATACAATATTTTGTTATTACCTTGTCGCTTCAACTAACTGAGAGGTGGTTCGACTCCCGATGTTTATTTTTACATTTAACTTTGAATAGTGAATCGTGCAGAAAAAATCTAAAAGTATTCTTTATTCTTTAGGTCATGATATGTGTGCGAAATCAGAACGACATCAAAACCGTTACAAAATGATGCATTTATGAAAGGAACAATAAAGCCAAATTTAAATATGCACTTGGAGCGAATAATTTGGCTTTCACGTAACAAAATGTATAGAAGAGGATACATTAACTCATATAACTTACATCTTAGTATCTATAGATATGAAGTTATTATACCAAAATATAACATGATGAAAAAGCAGTTCAAAACTATTAAAAAATTCTCGTCCGTTAAATGTATTTATCATTTTTTATCAAGATTTATGCAAATGTAGGGAAGCTTCATTCCCTTAATACAAATATTAATATCAAAATAAAATAAAAACGCTAAAAAATTAAATGTATTGTACCGTTTTAGATTCATGTTAAATTTACAAAAGAATGCTAGATCTACTTGATACCATTCTTATATGATGAGAAAACAAATTAGGTAATGATCTACAAAACACAAAGCTCTCATTATAAGTTTAGATACGCTTAGAAACATTGCATTTGCGTCATCTCATTAGCCCGTAATACTATAATCTTGTTTCTGAACGCATTGTTTTCGGCTTAATAAGTTATATTTTATTACACCAGCTTATTGCGCCGTTACAGTGTAACATTTTTATTGCTCTACATGACGAATTAATAATCACTATCATTTAATCGTGTAAATTACAATGCCACAATAATATAAACGTGGTTTAAGAAAAGATAAAATCGTTTTAATGGCCAACTTTTTAAAGTCTAATCTCTTATCAACCTTATTTTAAATCGTTTATTTGCCAAGATATTGGTACAATTAGATATATCAACTCCAAAAATCCGCACAATCAGCCATATATAAATAGGCATGCATATATCATATTAATTTTTACAGTGTCATAACAAGAACATAAAAATAAGTTAAGTTATTTATATTTGGTGTCAAACTTATGGTCTTAATACTCGCTAAGCTATAAAGGCTATAAAGCTAAATACCTTGCCTTTCAAAATGTAATCAACTTCATTAGAAAGATAGATTAATAAACCAACATTAATATAAAGCATTGGCATGTGTGAAGTTATTTTTCAGACGGCCTTATTATTATAATGTGTTAATTTTAGTTGTCCAATCTTGAATTGTGTATAGGAAACCCTACTAGCTTGGGTGGGCAGTGCGCACGAGCAAAGTATAAATGCCGGTGGCATGTTTTATGATGTTGTGGAGCTTTTTCAAGTATATTCGGAAACCGTATCATCACCTGTACCAATCATGTTATTAACATCCATTTATTTTACTTGAAACTGGCATAAAGTTAAAACTATTGCCATAATATAAAAATAACAAACATCAATTTAAAGCCTATTTGGCAACTTAAAGTATCAATGATAGAACAACTACATATTAGATATGTATATATCAGTTTTGTCAAAAGTGCCCTTACTTTTATGCCTATCATTTAAAAGGCTCCACGTAATGATAAAGATTCTCACTTGCGAGTTGATTATTACTGGTATTAGCAAAGATACCCTAGAGCGAACAAACTATTAAACATAGTTCTCACGATTGTTATAAACCGTTATACAGTATCATTAAAATCTATTAAAAGTTAATTCTTTGAGATTATGTGTGTAGCTATGACTGACGAAGTGGTTTTGTGTGTAGTACTTCCAAATTAACCTACTTCTTGACGGAAGGTTTGATGTCGTAACTTTCTATAAAAGGACTATATATTTTACTGTCAACTGTCAATGGTCAATAGAGAAATCTCGAAATGATGACCTATTGTACGCTATACTTGTTCTATACCTATAGATACATAGAATAGAAATAAGAGAAACATCAGGGAGTTCATTAAAAAGCACTCAGCATGTACCGAAGTCAGTGTCAGATTTGACATCTACACTATTATTGCAAAGGCTTTTATTTACTTACATTTAAAATTTTACTAACCGAAGTTTGACGTTAACTTGAAGTTTTGTTATCATCGATAATTATATTTGTTTAAAGTCAAAGTCAAAAATGATTTATTCATTTAGGTAATACAATAAACGTCAATAAAAAAGAAATATACATTAAATGCTTCTAATTTTACATATACTGCCAGTTCTCAAACGAAGGGCGTAGAACGGAAGAAAAGAACTGGCAATAAAGTCTCCGCCACTCTTTTTAATCGCCAATTTTTTTTTGTATTACACAACGTTTGTAAGGAGCTGCAACGAACACACCATGTTCCACATGAATTTTGATATATATATATATATATATATATATATATATAACATCAGCAGGAGGAATGGTGAAACAGGAGCACGCACTTACATGCTGTGGGAACAACACGCAAATACATAGTCGAAGTAACTAACATCACCGCATACACGAATACAAGTACGACCAATCACCACAAGTAGCACCCGTTCACCGTTATTATTAAATTAGTTATGTTATAGAAGTTTCGTACGAAAAGAGTTTGAATTATTTATATTACATTTAGGGTAACCAAAAGGAGCTTGGATATGTTCCTACGTGCCTATGATTCATTCAAACCGTGTAGTCTATGAATACCGCCTGCACGTAGAAGTAGTTTAATAGATTATGTAGGCATAAGTTGTCTATGTTTGAATTCAGGAAGAACATATAATTTCTAACAATAGTTAAACGCTAATTGTTCAAAGTCGTTGATTCGTTTAAATTAAGGACGGTATATCGTGAGAAATGTGATGATCAAAATTATTTATCTAACTGCTTTCACTGTCTCACGAATAGACATATTTTTTATATAAAACACGCTTTGTTAGATTCAATGCTTTTTAAGTTTGTTTTATAAATATTGCTTGATAAAGCATTTGTGTTGTGTTAATCATGTAGTTTTCTATTAGTGATGCTTTAAATAGTGCCATAAAAATCGTCAGTACCCGCAAATGCCAGTAGAGACTTTTCCCAACCACCCAGACATAAAAGCCTTCAAGAAAAGACCGTACCATTCCCTCAACACACCGCAAGCGTCTCGGCGTTGCATGTATTCATGGGCTACCCCCTACTCTGGCTTAAAAAGATACTAGTGACTAAGTAAAAACATAATTTCGAATTTTCACTAACCATGAACCAACTGGTTGAAAAAACTGTATGACGTAAATAAATAAAAATTAAATATAATTGAAGATGCAAGTAAAATTTAAGCTAAGGACAAAACAACTGAATTAGCAAGTAATGGGTGCATAATTTATTGTAATGATGACTATTAGAAATTAGCTTAATTAAGCCCAATCCTCCTTTTAAGGCAGCAATAATTACTCGACAATAAAAGAGTTTGACGATAATTATATGTTCTTCAACGCACTACATAAGCATAACACACACTAAAATCCAGCCATAATAAAAATAAACCGAAGTTTTTGACGGGCTTTATACATAATATTACTCTTAATGACTATCTTACAATAATCAGTACCTATCATAAACACCATTAATATAAATAAAACACACGAATGCTCATCGTCTGAAGATGAGTTCTATCATCATTCTTACATTTATCATATCTAAGTTTCTTGCGTAATCATCAATTTGTTGATAGTTTTAACATGTTCGTTATTCCACTTCCTCGAGAGAGTGTCGTAACGGAATAAATTTGCGATTTACCATATAAATGAATAGTTTATAGATCTTCTAAGTAGTTTTTATAACCTGTTTAGTTCAAGATTGAAATATTTCCTAATTTAATATTCCTAATAACGTTATGCAATTCGTCATATGGTTATTAATTACTAAAAGTTTGAATTACACATATGGCGTAATTATTTGGGTTTACGGATTATGAGGATTCAAATCCAATCTGGTATTTTCTCTTATGGTCTCTCATCCTCTCCATTTGCTCTCTTCTACTCTTTCACATCGAAGCCTTATACAATACTGGACTTGCCATGCTCATTGCTCTTTCGCATCGAAAACTGAGCTTGCCAGGTTACTGAAAACTTCCGGTAAATATTTTATATTTAGCGCTCTTTAATGTATATATTACGCATTAATTTCCCTTTCTATAGGCGATCACATCCGTTCTATAAGCGTATATATGTAAAACTACATTAAACTATTAATATAATAATATAGTTTTATACAAATTACATGTTCCACGCGGCAAAAGTTTGTTGAGCTTTACTACTATACCCAATTATTTCCCGTTTTATAAAAAGTATATAAGTTATTTATCTTACTTAGGCATAATTGATAACAAGTAATTTCATTACAACAATTTTCGTGTGTGGCTCTCAGATTTTTGCCATTACTTGACAAAAGCATTAGTATTTGTTCATTATGACTGAATTAATTTTGTTTTAGTTCTTACGACTATAAAAACATTGGGTGATCCTGCGATTACCTAAAGCATTTAAACGACAAAATAGTGGCCGATTTTTAACAGATTAACTTGAAATATAAAGTGTTCATAATGTGGTAAAATGTCCTAAATCTCCGCCGGGCGTGCACTTCAATCTTCTCCCAAATAAAAATTCAAACATACGAGCCTAGTATGATTAATTAAGTTTTGTACCAATGCAATTGCCGCATTATTTCCTAAAAATATTCGAGAACATAAATTTACGTAACTCATAATTAAAAGAAAGCTTTCATTTCTATATGCATCATAGTTTCTCTTAATGCAACGGTCATAACACAAGCGCACATCTTTTGAATCCTTAATAGTAGTGCTCTTCCGACAACTTGTAAACGCCAGATCGCATCACGCATGCACTTTACGTAATATGGGAGAAAGCGCACCTTTTGTGAATAGCTTTTAACATTTTCATTGTGACTTACATTTTATTTTAAAAAAGTTATAGCACAATCTTCGTTAACATTACATTCAAAATTCAAAATTTCAAAAATAGAAAAAAATAGTATTTGAGAACGCCGCTAAAGGATAATATTTTTGAAACCACAGATTAATTATTAATGTTATACCATAGACACTAAGTCACTATAGATTATTAATTAAAACACATTTACTCACTAGACGCATCGTGTAAGCCGTCGTTCACAACACCAAAGTGCACTAGCGGCTTCGTCGCTGTAACAGTGTCAACTGCGTGGAAAGAACATCTCAGACCCCCGCTATTGTACGGATGTTGATAGATCAGATTTACTGTTTACAAAACCATTCAATAAATGTCGGCTAACTGTTTCAGTGTTGTGGGAATGTTACATATTCCCCTTAATAGTTTGATACACTTTTTAACCTAATTACGCAGGTGCATAGGAAAATTAGTTACTTTGGATTACTCAATAACACATTATTGTTTTTTACTAATGTGTATTTTTTTACGAATTTAAACACAAATTTACTACCTGTTTCATTTGAATCGATACTTCGTCGGTCTTTCGTCGACAAAGACTAATTTTCCGAATACATGTCGGCTTTATTATTTATAGTTAAAACTACTTTATAAGAATTTTGTACATGAAAGATAAGAAATTAATTAATTAATAAATTACGTAAAATGAACCTAAATATATTTTAAATGTGTATATGAATAAATTTTTTAGATTTGAATTTATTAGCGTTTTGAATTTATTTATAACAGATTATGTACACTTGAATCGTATCATGTATTCAATTATAGTATCGAATTTCAAGACTACTAAGAATTTATTAGAATGAATATCTAGAGAAAGCTACGTTATAAATTCTTGTCAATAACATTTGGCACGGGCAATGCAACGAATACTTTAGGATCGATACTGTTTCTTAACATGAATGAATCTATTGAAATACATAGCGCGCTATCATGCCATTGTATGTATCAATCGTTATTTACGGAAAAACATATAATTGTATTGTCTCATTACGTTTACGGTTTTACGCGAGCACTGCATGTTTAAATAAAACTTCTTTACGTAAATGCGAATTTTACTTTACATAACACGATGTTTCGAGAGATTTGTAGCAGTTTGAGTCATCAACAGATCTCCATTTAAATGAAAATATATTTTTTTATGGATTTGAACAAAGGAAAAGGAAATGAATAAAGAGGACAGATTAAGGTCTTAGATTTTACAATTTTTTTTTCACAAAAGTCTGTTTCAAAAAAAGAACATTGTTCTAAATGTAAAAACGTTAACTTTATAATCGGATGTCGTAATTGATAGTATAGTTAATATAGTGTATGCTATGAAAAAATAGACCAAGTACAGTACAGTTCAAATACTTTTTATCACACCTGAAATATTGTTATATAAATTATATTTTTTTTTCCTAAATCAACGGTCAAATCAATGACCTAAGCTACAATTTTTATGTAAAGCTTTATCGACAGTAACAACTTTCACGTAGAAAAGATTTCAACGCACTCTGCTAAGTTCGATACAAAATTAAATAATAATTATACTGTTTCATTAACGCAAAACGTTTTACATTAACAGGTTTATGGTTAATTTTAGTTTATGAATTTTAATATAATTAAGCATTGGAAACTGATTTTAAATATTTCCTAATAAAAAGTCTTTTTTTTTACAATTGAATAATTGAAAAATTAAAATGTTACATTTAATTGAAGTTTTGTTATTAATTATTTCGATAGTTTTACGTTAATAGAAAAAGTGTATAATGAATAAGTAAGCATATGAAATTATTAAATAATACAATTATAATTGAAACTAGTATGTTACATTGTTTTACAAATTAACAATGCTTTAATAAACTTGGTATTGTACCATAGCTAGTATACAAAGGCGGTGCTAAGGTCAAATCAGTAACCGGTCTGCTCTCCCAGAGGTCTATGTACTTTCTTTTCCATAAACTTGAGAGTCTGGTGAATGAATCTTGGGAAGTGAAATGTCAAAGTTATATTTCACCTGCTTTATTGGATTTTTATCCGCGAGTTGATATTAAAAGGTAAACTTATTCAAGATATGTACTGTGTATGAAATGAAAATTATTTTCTCTCGTAATACAAAACGCATCTAGTCTACAAAGTATTTGTAAACTGTAGGAAGGATTGCGGAAGCTCAAATAGTTGCTTATGATGTAACGGCTTTAGATTCACACAAAATTCCTTGAAATGGAAGGGCGAAAGATCAGGGCAAACAGAACTTTCTTTATGGGGACATGAAGTTTAGTAACATTTACATAATTTTTTTCAAATACTTTACTACAAAAAATTATTTACTGAATTAAAGTGACAAAAAGGCCTAAAAGTAAATATAATACGATTATAAAAAATTAATTAGCTTTACTAAAAGCGGCGTTATAATTGTATAATATGCTAGATTACAAATTTAAAAACTCTAAGCTTTAAGCTTCGAAGTTCTACAGAGATACAGAGAAAAAGAGTTCAGAAGTTCTACAATAATTAATATTGTGTATCTACTGAATTTTAGTGAAATAATATTTGTCATTTCGTGAGCAATATAAAGCTATTAATCAGTTGGAAATATTAGAGAGTTCCTGTTACCTTTGTAATATGAACAATGACCAACTAGTTTGTCACTCAATATGATTGGGTTAACAGGGGTCAAACATGACGCTTTAATTACGAGATGGGTTTCGTGATCTTGTAATAAAGGTTTCGAAAACTGATTAAGGTACCTAATTATTATCATGTCAAAGCACAAAACACATACCTAACCTTTAGTTTAAGGTAGTAATCGAGTCATGTTTTGTCGATAATTCTCTCTTTTTTATTTTTAATTATTCTGACAGCTTCACCTAGGTGTCATTCCAATATTGTATTATTCCATAAATATTGTCATCCTTTCTAATATTTAAATAAAGAATCACAAATCAAATAATTAAAGGTTAACTACGTATTTATTTATGATAACACTCGGTTATTTTGGTTAGTATTGCAACAATAATGTCTATGAAAGTGACTTAATGATATAATAATATATCATCAGTTCATTCAAGGTATATTCATTAAAATTAAAAACTTACACACGCACACATTATTTTTGATAATTTATTTCTCGAATCTTTTCCATTAAAGGTATCGAACAGTTCTTCTACAAGTTAAAGATTATTGGCGATGATGTAGCAATTATGTCATGATTAGTTATTGCGTATTTTCCACACAATACGTGAAAACAAAATGGCTCGTATGACCCAAGCATAGGCCACTGAACTCGTTATATGGGGCGATAACAATTTTTGTTCAATGATGCAGAAATGAAATAATTACATTTTGTTGCAGTTGCATGGGTTGTAAATAGGTTTCCCGCCAAAAGTGTGTTCTAGAGAACGCCTAGTTCCGATACGGACGCTTCGAATAGAGTGCAGCATGGCCCGCATAAACTGTTGCCGCGCGTTTTCGATGTTTTTTGTAATGTTCTTGTATTGTATTGCGGTACAATACTCAGTTCTTTTTACCATTAAGGCACATACAGTCCATTGCAACGGGCATTTAAGTTAGCGATAAAATTCTCTGGGATCCCCTCTTTAAATTTAGCATTTGATAAGATGCTTTATTTCACTAATGTGAGTAAAGTCTACTGAAGTAGCATACCATGAAAAATTGGTGTTTTGATGTTATTAAATAATAAATTGCATAACGCAATGAATCACGAATTAAATACTTTGTGACACCCTGACAAATGATAAAATTGTCGCCACGCCTTCTGCGTCGAGTTTTTGCCGCTTATGTGTATTTCGTCATTTCGCTTTCTCTACATTTACATATTCTTACGCACTTTTGTTTACTTAAAAAAATTTCACTATGAACTATCGACTTGTAGACATTGTAGGTTCGGCTTTGTGTTTGCAGATTTCACAACCTGTTGCTTAGAATAATCCGAGATATTAGGTGTATCTCGAATATTTGTTCTACTTACAGATGTAATTTAAAGTTGAAGAATTTGTTTGAACGCGCTATGTCTCACTAACTGTACTTCGAAAAAACATTTTTGGAGAAATTTAAAATAGGAACAACTTTATGTATAGATTTGACACCTATTTTTCTTTTTTTTTTGCCCATGTACACATGTCAAGGGTATAACAACAATGTGCAACGATGAGGTTACATCAAATCTTTGTCTATGTTCTTCATAACAATAGATGATTGATTTTGTACTCTGTATTTTGATTACATTGTTCTATAATGAGCGCAGGTGCATGGACTGGTCAATGAACTTACAAGATATGTGGGAATTACGCTAGATTTAATTTTTAAAAATATGATAGAAGCTGACGAGAATACTCTGAATCAAATCAAATTTAACATAGCTAGAGACAATAAAAACGTTAATACATATTTTTTAAATCAATCAAAAAATACAGAAACAATTTGAATTAAGTATAGGGACAACCAAAGCTTAACGCTAGCTAATTTATTTACGTAGTCGTAAATCTAATCTAATAAAATTAATATAATAGAATCTGTTGTACGTCAAGAAACTCGTGTTTAAGTTATTGAACATTGTGAACTGATTTCCAATGAAGAAACGTCTCTTACAAAACTTACAAGAATCTGTAATTATCGTAATTATAAACCATATTTTTATTCTGACGACGCACTGTTATTTTTATTTCAAAATCATCTGCAGTACTATTCTATTTGTGATCTCGAATCACCTTAATACAAACATTTCGATAGTGTTGTCAAATATTCGTATATGTCAGTTTCTGACAACACGAACATAGATATATTTGATTTAGTTCTAAATACGGAGCAAGCACTTTTCCTATTGCAACATTTATTGTTCTCTTCCTACTCATGATTAAGTTCATATGACAATAGTTTTTGTTTAATTTAATAGGAGGCAAACGGGCAAGAGGCTCACCTGATGTTAAGCGTTACTGCCGCCTATGGACACTCACATTGCCAGAAGGCTCGCAAGTGCGTTGGGGGCCTTTCAAGAATTGGTATGCTCTTTTCTTGAAGGAGCCTAAGTTAAATTGGTTCGGAAATACTTCAGTGGGCAGCTGGTTCTACATAGTGGTGGTCCGTGACAAAAACTGCCTTAGAAAACGCTCAGTTGTGGAACGACGGACGTCGAGGCGATACCGATGGTATTTTGTACTCTGCCTTGACGTCCGATAATGAAACTCAGCAGCGGGTATTAGACCGAACAGCTTCTTTATGCGGTTCTGTGGTCGAATAGACCAAAAGCCGAGCAGTGCGAGTCGGATTCGTAATCGACAAACGATACTGGCAGAATATGCAGTTACGATACGATCATTATTTTTTATTAGTAGCTTTGCCATGCAACATTCAATTTTATTACCAGAGAACTAATAAGGCTCCAAAAAACATACTTTTTAGTTCGTCCCGTTAAAAAGTTCGTTTGAAATTATTTGAACATTTACAAAGTTGTGTGCGTCTCAGTAGAACATTTACAATACCAGTGTAGTATATAATTAATAGTTTTGTCATAAATTTAGTGAAAGGTTTTTGTAAAGAAGTGCTATTATTTTAATTCCAATTCGTATAATTGAATCAGACCGATCATGAACTATTGCACCTATAATGCGAAATTGTTTTTCTCTAGCTTTATAGTTTTTTTAAGTGATGTTATTCCGGCCATATAGATTCCCATCGGAAGAGATTTATTATCCCAGTAAATTAGTTTCCGTTATGAAGCTGTATGTCCTAAGTGTAATTTTATTAGCACACAGTGCTCCCATATCATAGTAGGCTATTTCTAAAAAGAAATAGATTTAGCCGGACGCAATATGCAAGCAGACTATATGTATATGTGTATGATGTGTATAATAAATTAAATAGGCTGCTTAATATCGTCCCGCTCACCGTCTACAATGTAAAAATACGACTAAAGCACTGGCTTATGAACACACCTAACGCAGTGTTGGAGATGCTTCTGAGACCTAATATGTAGTTACACACTTCATTCATTCACCCAGTCATGCACTCACGCGTTTTGAAAACAGTTAAAAATGTAATGAAATTGTATATATATATATATATATATACTTTAAGGAATTTATAATGAAGTTTGTTATAGAAGAGCTGGCAATCCTGATATAAATAGTTTTTGCTTCAAAAGGTTCACATACTTATACTGAATAACTACACTTTTTTTTTATTATAATGTTTTTAAATTCCATATAATATGGGGCGCACCAAAAAGGCTTATCATTATTATACACATATGGGTATAACTCTAACAAGAAAAGAAGTTACTCAAAATCTGCCATTGATATTGTTAAAATTAGTCTTGAGAATCCAAGCTACACGTTGAAATTATGGAGACTCGTCAACAGCCTTATTATAGACAAATGGAATGCTCAATAAGCAAAATTACAGGAACATTTATTTTAATACAAGGATGATTAAAGCTTATAATTAAGTTTAGATTCTTTTTTTTTAAAATGACGTACATATACAATAGTTGACAAAGCCGCTTGGTTTTCTATGACGTGTCAGTGATTTGTCATTTTCATAATGTCAAATGTATGAAAGTGCTATACTACACATATGTACGAAGTGTTCTCGAATAAAGTTGCTCGGTTAGATCACCTATGTAACTATGCAAAGATCTCAGTTTTGTATCGCGCAGCCCGGACATACAAGGACCAATATTTACGCCTTGAGTTCTTTACATTTACACATACACACCCTCACTTTTACCATCACACATATAGATAAGTAGGTAATAAGTTTTTTTTATCTATTTGTTAATTAAAATACATCACCTTAATTTTTCTAGTAGTACCTACATTGTAGAGAAGGGACGACCATTTTTCATTTTGTATTACCATGCATATTTTAGTAAGTATACCAAAACTTACCTGTCTTAATCAGGAGCGAAAATGCTATTTATACGTTTTCTATGTAGTCATTGAAGGGTGCGACATACAGTAGTTGCGCGAGGTTGCTTCGCGCATATCTACCGCGCTGTTGAGGTGCCCCATGGCCCGGTCGGCCCCATAGAGATGCCCAAGTAGCATGATGCTGTTTTACGCTCACCGCTGAGTTACGACGATTCTCCTACAACAGACCGTAGTTTCATATGGCTGAGGTATTAAGGTGTTACGGTTTAGGGTGACACAAAAGTTACTACTGTAGTTTGACTTGTACTGAGTAACGATTTTGCTACTGTAGTCGTTAAAATAAAAACCAAACATAAACTTTAAAGATAAAGAATATATGAGATATTTGTAAGACACGGGAAATATTAGGTACATTATGCATAAATAACCTTTTGGTTCAAATTTAAAGAAATATGAATAATACTGAAAAGTGTTTGCCTTAAAATATAATATTTTTTTTTAATATTCGGTCCTTACATATGAAACAACATTTGTTTTTCAAATTCATTACATTTTCCCATTCTAATTATTTTTCCTTGCGTCACTCTATTTATAAAATGGAAAACATGAAATGTCGCGTTATTTACGTTTTGGTGGACTAATGCCGGGTTCGTTCACTATAACTTTTAAATCTGGCCACACGATTACGGCAGTTATCTATTATCAGCAATAGCAAACCATGATGGGAAAGCTAGGTACTAAACAACCAAGGCTGGTCAATAGCTCTGGGCCACTGCTGCTTCACGACAACGCTAGACCACGCACTACACAACAGACTGCTACCAAATTAGAGAAGCTTTAATTGTCTAAGACATCCACCATAGTCCCATGACCTTGCACTAACAGATTTCCATTATTTTCTAAATTTGGATAACTTCATGGTAAGGTAAAAATTTAACTTTGATGGGGCCGTCAAAATC
Organism: Pieris brassicae; assembly: GCF_905147105.1. NCBI lineage: Eukaryota > Metazoa > Arthropoda > Insecta > Lepidoptera > Pieridae > Pieris > Pieris brassicae. Next base: position 4,383,229 of record NC_059670.1, read on the forward strand.
GCTTTCAAAATTTTTATTGATTGCTGCCTGATTTTTTTTAGTAAAGGCTACTATAAGACTATAAGACCTATAAGAAGGCAAAAGCACACAAATAGCAATGGTACATAACATTATTAATTAAATATATTCTATTTTAAAAAATCTACTTTTTGTTCCTCCTATACAAAACGCCAATTTCATATGTTACGACCTAAAATATTGTAAGTGTTATTGTAAGTAACTTACTTCATTCTGTAAAGACTTCACTCGCATTTGTTGCTTTAATTGCCTCAAATAATCATCCGTTGATATTTCACGCCATCTGTGTTTTAAATATAATTTCAGCTTTCAGTTTCGCCGTTTCATTCAATTCCCGGCTGTGCACCAATGGACTTTCTATATGCGCCTTTAAGACTTTTTACGGTGAAGGAAAACATCGTAAGGAAACCAGTATCGCTTGTACCCAAAAACTCGGCATACATTACGTACAGAACGTTGATCACCTAAGAAAAAATAAATCACGAAACAGATACTGAATCTAAGGGCCAGACCTAAAAGATTGTAGCGCCACTCTTTTGTTTATTACTGTTAAAAAAAAATTTGCGCATTTGACAAGGCACTAGGTATTTTTATAAGTGACATTTTAATGCGGCCGAGATGGAATGGGCCCTAGTCTAAAAAAATGTGATGAATCTCTTTAAGCAAAATAAACTATTACGTATTCCTTTCTCTACTTTTTAATTATTATACATAAATAGGTTTAATTATAGCCTACTAAGGAAACTTGAATTTAATTGTCGGGCGCGATTTACGTTAGAAGTGTAAATAACACTTACACTCAAACGGGAGGCAGACAAACGCCTGGCTAAATAAAAAAAACACATTATTTAAAGTATAGAAAATACGATTTTGATTCAACATTACCACTGTAGGATATATTTTATTTATTTATATATAATAATGTAAAAAAAATCTAGTAGTGCTACAATTAAATATGGGTATAAAATGGCTTCAAATGGCATTCTCGATTACATTTATTTTATAGACAAATAGGTGATCAGCTTGGGTTAGAGATATTCTGTTTTCTTCACAATTCCTCCACCGTAGAAATGCATAGAAACGTCGGTGCATAATCGTCGAACAGACGGCCAAAAAAATAGCATAATATTGATAAATTAAATGGGCCAATGCTGTATACAAATGCATCATATTTACAAATAAAGCCTCTAGCTATAACTCGCTTTAATGTCAAATGTTACATGGTGTTTGTATACTGAATTTTAATTAACGAAAACTTATGTCTTTATAAGCTATTAATTTCTAAAATTGTTGCATAATTTCATATCTGAGAATAGGACTATGTTGACGAAAGCGGTTACATCATGGCAGTAGCGGTCCAGGTTTTAATAATTACTTAAAAGTAAGAAATTATTTTAAAGACAAGGATAAATAACACTTTCAAAGGGCTATTTGGGAGTAATACAAAAAAGTGTAAAAGAGCGTTATGCAGTGAAATAAATGGTAAATAATCATTAATTAATAAAATAATCCAAAATAAAATATTTAAGTAGGCGCCTTGTGCTAGAGCTCGCTGAACGAATAACTATAGCAATACAGTGAGGAAATGCTGCCAGCAATTAAGGTACACTGGCCACGGGACCGAACTTTTAAAATTTATTTAAATTTTGTATTTATCAATTATTATTATTGCTATGTAAGAATAATGTAAATACACAGACATAGACATAACATTATCGAAACAATACTGAATATTTGTGTGTGGAAATAAATATCAATACAATTAGTCAATACTCCATTATTTAAAATAATGATTTTATACGTCAGTCACGTGACACAGAATGGTCTCAGTTTCGTCAAATCGACACTGACGTAGCATGATTGTAAATAATTTGTCTTCGGTGTGTTTAATAGATTTTGGTTATCTAATGAGACCGATTATTGTTATATGCAATATTTTCATATTTAAAATTCTATTTTACGTATAAAAATGTTAATAAATCAAATGCATAATCATATATATATTTTAGTTGAGTTAATAAGAGTTAAAATGCTAAGATAAATATAATTGGCAAGGCAACATCCGCAGTACTAAAGTAAAACTCACTGGCATTTCTCCTCCGGAGGTCGCGTGACGTCACTAGAGGGCAGAGTTCGGGCGCCCACACGTCTTCGTCGCGCCAAAAGCGGCACTAATTCTATGCCACCAGTCAAACGCAAAATTGTTTCTTCAGGTGTCAACTTCTCATTTTTATCATCAGCTCTCCGTAACCGATCGCCGTTTGGCATTCTTTTCACGAATTTCTTTTTCTTTTTACCATAGCATTGTATTAGCTCCTTTTCCCGCTCAATTCGTTCCTCTTGAGAACGATTTGACAGATTGATATTTGGCAACTTGTCACTTTGCTCTTTAGATATCAGTTTTTTGTAATTATCAGCTCTCTTTACGTTTGGCAAAGTAAGTGAAGATCTTTTTAGGCGTCTATGGTCTCCTTTTATGTCGTTGAATATTTCATTATCTGTCCAGCCCTGTAATTTATGATAACGTAAATTCATAGTTGGAAAAAAATATTGGACATTAAAATACTCTTAGACTATTGTATGTAAAACTGATTGTTTTTTTACGTTTCATAGAGTATGCAAATGAAATTTTGTGAGTACTGGTTAACAAGTGTTTATTAAAACTCATAATCTTATATGATCCATACTGTTATTTTACAAGATAATTATATTCTTAGTATTACTATGTAGTGTAAGTATAAGTACAAATAAAATAATAATTAATGAACTTTTAGTCAAATAAAAGTATATATTAGATAACTTCGACTGTTACTGCATTGACAATCAACTCGTAATAATATAGCAAGATAAATAATAATAAACCATATCTCTTAAATGTATGAAACTCGCCTAAATAAGTATATAGAAAGAAGTTATACATACCATGGACTTTGAAAAGTTTAATCCAATATTACGTGGATTCCTCCAAATCGTGCCACCTGGACCTGGCTTGCCCCAAGGACCTTCCATAGAGTGCTAAAACGAAACAATCATAAGAAGTGTTTATATAATTAAATGGAAATTTCTGTTTAAGTTTTTACCATTTTCCGTTCATATTCCAAATTATTTCTGATCTCATCTTTAATAACTTTTTGTCTTTCATTAACTAATTCATCTGTAAAATGTAAAACAAAATGTTAAAAGCATCAAAATACATTTCCTTCAAATTGAACATAAATGGCGCCAAATTGCCCATGCCGTTTATCACTGAGCATGCGCTACCACAGATAACTTAAAATATAAATATATCATAGACGTGTTTCTACCAAAGTAATTGTGACACTAACTTCTTGGACTTTGTCCTAGGCCTAGGGTATCGCATATACTGTTAACAATTTACGTTATAAAATTATTACTGAGTTAGAAATATAATTTTTATTTAAAGAATGTACTTAGTGCTTTATGAACGCAGAGTCAAAATACAACTCTGGGTTCATAAAGCACTTCGATAATGATTCATTTTACGGTAGTAATTATGATTTGGAAAGCATATTTTTTAATATTTATAGTATAAGTACGGAAATGAGTGTAGTAATAATAATGATATTTGGTTTAGATGACGCTTTAAATAAGGGTTGATATCCTTGAATCATTATTTTATGGCTAAGTATTTGAAGTACATGAAGTTCGTCGAATATATATTTGTATTGGCATCTTTTAATACACGAACCAGAGAGTACTCTTCTGCTATGTACGCTTATGAAAAATCTACAGAATTACGCTTTCCAAAATTATAATGGACCGTTATAGGCATAACAAAGTATAAAAAAGCTATCTAATGCCAACAGGATTCCGAATCTCTAGTCGATAGCCATCTTGGAATGTGTGTTAGTTAAATGACATCTAGCCAGGTGGGTATATAATTTGTATAGTAAGTCGTAATAGAAAGCGACCTAGGATTTGTTTATAGGCTTGCTGTTGTTCCGAGGTTTGTCTGTATCTGATGTCATTTTCTACTGATCGTCTTAGGATTTCAGCGTAGCAAAGTTGAGGGTCCTCGCGAAGACGTAAGTGTCCACGACGCTGCCGTCTTTGTGGTGATGACCACCGTTGGCATGACTCGTGCAAAGAAATACCCTGGAATTATCAGCTTCATGTGAATTCTAAGAGTGTTAATAACAACAGCTTAGTAGAGACAAGTTTAAAAACGATGTTTATCTGTTTTAATAATGCACGACTATGGCGCGGCCTATAACAGGACTGACGGTAATGGAACTTTTTATAGATTATTTTTCTGTACATCAAATCAATATTTACTGTTTCCGGAATCGGAAACCAGGACCTTCGGTATCATTTAATTAACCAAGCGATGGTGAATTAACCAACTGCCATGGGGGCGGTAAAACTACACATTTGTGGGCTCGGCTCACAAGTTACATAAGTACACGTACAAAATGAAATCATTATGATCAAATGTAATAAAATCTACTTGATTTTTAATTTCTTTTTTTATATTACAAAGATTTTGTAATATAAAAACACACAGGGACCATTTTTTAATAATAATAATCATTATTTAAGTTTAAGAATATTGTAAATACTGTATAATTTGTATTTGGAAATAAAAGCTTTGATATTTAAAATCTTTTGATAAAATTAATAAAAACACTGCAATATTTTCCATTCACATCACATGATTTCGAAATAAAAAATGGTCGTGAAATATCGAATTAATAAATTCTAGATGAGCAGTGTCATTAACGTAACATCAAAAATTCTGCGACACGATTACGAAATAAGAAATCAAGTTGTGTGTCGAAAATGAATCTGCAACATAATAAATTTAAAACAACACACGCTTCCATACTTATACCTGGGTTATTAGCACAATTTAATCAAGCTTACATCACATGACCCTTTACCTTTTATAGCATATTGCATTCTTTGTCTCTTACAATACGTGACTGCCTAAAGCTCAATGTCGCTATGGGGATTATGATTAATTATGAATAGCTTACAAGATAATAAATAATACGTATGAAGTATATATCTATTTTTTATATACTAAAGTTTGCAAGTTAGTTGCGACCGATGTTTTCGAGAGTTTTGTAATCGACTAAATTGATACTAATAAGCTTAAAATTCAGAGACGAGGCTTGACTCTCGAATGTCAAAACCCAATACGATTTGAGGGAGTTTGTATAAAGCCATACTTAGCTTTAGATACAAAATCTCTAGTTTTTGAATAAACAACCACACCTTTCACTTGATAAATTTCCAAAAGTTTTGTCACTGTTATGTTGCCGCACTTGTTGTTTTTTGTCGATTTAAGAATTATTGTTATTTGTCACTCATGTGTATACTTAAATCAACAGTTATATTAAACTTTAACCGTTAGAATGATACAAAGTGATGATATTTTTTCCAAAATATTCTAAACCATAGATTTGATACTGATTGCAAATAATTTAACCTTGACATTATTTTATTAATGTCTTAATAAGACATTGATATGACATTTTCATGCCTATTTGTATGCCTATGGCTGATAGTGCGAATATTTGTAATTGATCGATCTAACCACTGTACCACTATCTTGGAAAATAAACGATTATTATTATTAGAAAAAGCAAATATCCAGCTGTGCTGGTATGAAATATTTAAAGAAAAAAAAACCTTTTGAGTAAATCATACAATTAATGTCATCAAAAATAGCTTACAATATTTTTAATATTTAATAGTTTAAGAAATATCCGAATGTTTTTGTAGCATGATATTTTACAAAAAAGGTCTTTGCTATCATTATATTTATTTCATTGCTAGTCCTTGAGACCATTCAATGGCTGGTCTTATTTGCGCCAAAATATTTTGTAGGCGTAGGAAAATAAGAATGAGACTTTACATTTAATCTAAAACATGTACCATGAAAACCTAACAAGAAATAATGAGGTTGTAAATTATAAAAAGGTCTTTTTTACCTTTAGTTCATCGTCTGGGTATATACCTTCGGCGCGAATATCGGAAAAGCGAACTCCCTGAACATTGGGGGCGCCTCCACCAGCTCGACCCCATGGCTCGTATGAAGCCAGTTCTTCTCTTGCCTATATTCGAACAAAATTTTAGAACGACTTAATTTTATTAAAAATCAAATGATGACATTTTTTAAAATGAGAAATCGACCTGTCATGTTTTCCCGCCAAATACACGTCCAGGGGCGTGAGACAAGGGCGACAGGCGTGACCCACTAACGCCTAACGAATTTGTATGAAAATGGTTAGAAACATAGGTCATCAGTTTTTATTATTCGAAAATATTTGTAATATTTTTGTACAGACTTTTACTATTAATGAAAATATTTATTTCCTTTTTATGGACGTGCTAACTTTCTCCGCCGTCATAGGAAAATACACAATTCGTGGTTGTAACTTTATGTTGTTTTCTGTTTACTGTCACTTATGCAATAAGCAATAAAATTATGAATACCTACTGTAGTTGTTAAGTATGGAGTGGAACAAAGAGCTGTTAAGTCATATTATTTTAGCACATTATATTTCATCGCTCACAGTAAACAACTAATACTAAAGTAACAAAACTAATTGTCAAGTGTCAACAAAAAGTATAAACTAGGCAATCTAGAACAGATCGGTTTTTTTCTATATAGAATATATATTTTTATATATATTTTCGGATATATAGAATATATATATATAGTATAACATGTCCTGTCTCCTTTCATTATAGCGTATACACAATAATGTATAAACATACACTACTTCAGTGTGTGTATTGTCTTTTTAATTTATTTAATATCTGGTCACTTCTTCAAATACTGTCCGATAAAACTAGAACTTTTGTTACTCTTCTTTATTTCATTGTACCACAGATATAAATTTACATATATGCTGCAAGAGCTCCAGTGGTATTTCTAACTGACTGACTTAAACACTGCATCTGTTTTGTCTGTATATTATTAACGATTTAAACTAACCTGTTTCTGACTTTCGTACTTTTCACGTTCAAGCTGCTGTCGTCGCTCACGAGCTAGACGTTCTCCTTCTAGCCGAGTTTGTTCAGCACGTCGTCTCTGAAATTCTCGTAGCCGCACTGAACCAGACGAAGGACCACTAAGCCGCCTTACACAATACACATACAATATTCTACGAAATTTACTCGAAACAAGTTAAAAAAAAATCGCAAAATTTGAATATTACATACCTTCTTAAGCGTTGATATGGGACATTGAACATTTATAGTACAAAATTTTATTACGTACGTAAACTAATATTGAGTTTGATTTCAATAAAACGAATGTAGTCTGTAGCTAACCGTTTACAACTGCCAACTTTGCTTCTGAAATGACCTTACGTTTGAATAAATTCAAAGTTGCACGCTTAAGGAAATGTTTCCATTGTTATTTTTCATTCAAATGTTTCTATTTATTTTAACTAGTGTTAATAATAATTGAAATCACAAAATAATTGCGGATTTTACACTCGCTCCTGCGGTGAAGAAAAACATCGTGAAGTAACCTGTCTTTGACTGAAAAATCGACTGTATGAATACGGCAAAGAAGGATGATTTTTTTCTTATCTATTAAGAAAAATAAATGATTTCGAAACAGATTCAGAAATCTGAGGCCAGGACAAGGGGCTTCTTGTTTTGTATGATAAACATCGGTAGGTACATGTTCTAAGATAAACTACCTACCGAGAACAGGGGCAAATGGACAGGAAGCTCACCTGATGTTAAGTGATACCGCCGCCCATCGACACTCATTATGCCGCGATCGGGACTGCGTTGCCTGCCTTTTAAGAATTGGTAAATAGAATCATGTTCAATTAACTATATTCATTTTAATAACAGAAAACATTCAACATTTTCATGAAGGGAGACTCAAAATGCTATATGTCCTTACTTTATGAATTGTATAAATAACTGAATTTCAATCTATCGGTGAAATAATATCCAAATAACCCTGAATATAAACAATATGTTATGAACCTACGCATTGCATGTAAGAATTGAGACTTGCAAAATCTTCGAACGGAACAATATTTAATGTATATATGATTTCTTTCATGAATAATCCCGTATTTAATATACAAATGGTAACAATTTTTCGAGCGTTATTAATAATGTAAACTAAAAAAAATATTTGACGAAGCCATATATCAGTCTACACAATCTCTTAAAATCAAATAAATTATTAATTAATTACCAACGAATGCAGGCGTTTTTAAAACACAAAAACTATTTAGACATTTTAAAAGGATATTTTGATAGATATATTTAGTTATTTACATTTATAACAGTTATTTGATAGATTTAATACATTTATCAATACAGTCCATTAAGGGCTTCTATAAATGCCAATTTTAATATTGCTTACTTTCGTATTTACAGTAAAACAATGCGAAACTGAATTAGAATGATGTGAACACATGACCTATAAAGAACATTGTCTGACTGAAGGTTTTTTATATATTGGAAGTAATTTTTCGGAAGCACCGACCGGGCTGTACCTGTCACGAGGCGATCAATATCCGCAAGCACGATACATTGTACTCAATGTACTAGAACTTGCAAATGAATACTTCGTACTGCGATAAATGTATGAAGTCCATATCCTGTATATTTATATTTATAGAAAGTAATGATTCAGTTATTTTTTAAGCAACAGGGAGCAAAGGGTTAGGAGGCTCATCTAATGTTAAGTGGTACCGGCGCCCATGGACACTTTCATTGCCACGAGGCTCGCAAGTGCGTTGCCGGCCTTTTAATATAGCATGGGTATATAGCTAGTGTGACTCGCACGCGTTACCTTTAGGCTACAGTTAGGCTAATGCTGCTTTGTACAGTACTTGAAAAACCACCTGAATTGACGAACTTGCTATTTCTAACAATAACTTTTTTCTATAGTACAGCGAAAGTGGCGGAGATTCAGCTGCCGCCAAGTACATTCGCTCCTTACGAAGTAAAGGCGTGACGTCTAATTACATAATTAAATTGATTTTTGTTAATTTTAGCCTGCATCGGCACATAGTGTCTTTTCTTTCGGAATAAACAATATATGTATTTACAAAGTTGGATTATATGAAGACATCCTTTTCATTATCTAAACAATATGCATTAAAAGATCCAATGCAATTTGGACGAACTTTGTCACTTTTCAAGGTCTTTAGTCTTTTACTTTTGGCAACACATAACAATAATTGTTGTGCCTAAACCCTGTTTATTAACAATAATAGTAACTACTGGGACTATAGTTTTGTAACCTTATATATACTATAAGCATAATAATCAGTGGCTAAAGGTGAGGAACGATTACTCACTTAAACGTCGAAATCATTCATTTGGCCTGCCTTGTTGTTCATACAATGTTACGTTTCTTTCAGTTCAGCGACTACTGAATTCGTGGGTCCCGGGCTGTGTACCAACTGTGACTGTCTATGTGCTCGAACAGCGATTGAAAAAATTATGAGGAAACCGGCCTTATATCCAAAAAGTCGACGGCGTGTGTCAGGCACAAGAGGTTGATCACCTATTTGCCTATTAAATTGACAAATGATCAATAAACAGATACAGAAATCTGAGGCCCACACCTATTTAGCCAAGGTTATTGCGCCATTGATTTGTTTCTTTTTAGACTTAATTAGGTTACTTGGTAAATTAACTTATTATTGTCGAATTTGAGAAGTCACTCGTATCAGATATAAGCTAAACAGGAAGTAAGGGTTAAATTAAGTAAAATATAGTCATAAATGAACCATATTTATTATAAATAAAACAATGTGACTGTAACTATTATTTATAAAATTATTCATGATTTAGCACTTTACACATCAAGTATTTACAAACAATATGAGCTACATACATGACTACATACATAATATAAATAAAAATCATCGTCTCCCTTTATATATGTATACAACACCCCATGACACAACGACCTCAGCGATTACATACAATATCGCTACAATAAGAAATATCATATGGGCGTATAAATTAAAGCGATAAAATATGCGATGACAATCGGTCGTCGAGCTCCAAACATATAACATTATGACTATATGTATTTTTGTTAAGTATAGTTTGTGCTACGTGCACATTTACCAACGTTATTTCATACATTATTTACAATACTAACAATTTTAACTGTACTAAAACTCTTAATTGTGCAAAAATATAACAGTAATACTAAAAGTAATACATATACGCCTCTTATTTACGTGTATATGAAGAAATTGAGGTAATCGGTTCTGAATATACGAATGGGTAACTCCAATCATTCCCAGTATACAGAAAACACCTAGAAAACAATTTTGTGATACAGTAAGAGTTCAAATGTCATTGCACGTCATAAAGAGTACTAAATATATCTATATACATCAAAGTTAACTAAAATAGCCTATTTCGCAAATGATAAGAAAAGTTGAGCATCATACAATGATTATACCGATATTTGGCGACAAACAACCCTCAATTGTAGGCTCGGGACAGTGTTATACACAACAATTAACCTTTATGAATACGCCTTAGCGATAACAAGAGAGAACTTAATATAAATCAGGTCACAGAAAGGATAGTCTATATTTTCGAAAGCAATCTAATAAAACTTTGTATAATCTGTGGTTTGAAACGTGAATTCGACACTAGATGGCGCAAATCGAAATAATCATATACTGTCACACACTCGATATATTGGTACACATTCAATCATCAATCACACATTCTCGAATATAATCTATTATCAATAATTTCTCGTCACCTTCACAAAAAAGGTATCCAGAATTCTTTTCATTCGAACCTTTAACTAAAAAGGTAAAATGTCAATGAACAAAGGTAAAGGAGTCTAGCGATGTCAGTGATAGACTTCAGACCAAGTCAACAAACGTGTCGCAATTAAAAACTGATCTTAAATCGAATCGATCTTATCAGGTCTTTAAGTTCCGTCTTCAAGAGAACTGTGGATGCCTTTCTAAATAACATAATTCTACGGTTCTGTAAAGTTGCCCGAGGAATAATGCAGATTGAAATCAATATTTGAAAATACCTTACAATATCGTAATAACAACGGTAAAAGTTTTTTCGGCATTCATATAACGGTGACAATCCTTTAAATAAACCCCTATTTCTAAACTACATTTCATAACACAATAAAGCTTATAGCTTATAGTAAAAAAAAAAAATCATCACTTTTCCATGAAACAGAAGCTAACTCTTAAATTGCCGGCTTAGGGTTCGGTACATTTGTACCGCAAATGTTCCTCGGGCATCTTCACCAAGTTCCCTATACTACACTTATCTTTAAGTCCCACTATTTGATCCTATTAAGCACGAGGTCGGTGGTAACAACTAGGCCTTTTTGGTAGGGCGAGTCCGCGAGTTCCGAGGCTAGACGTGCGGCCTCTAAGCCGTGTTTGCGGGCGAGGAATCGGGTCTGTTCGAGGCCACGCGATTTGTGGACCAGTTCGAACGCTTTCTCAACGTCTCCGGCCTCTTGGAACCGCCTCATTATCATTGGATTCAGTTCGGGATACTGTGGAAGGAAATAACGTTACAATGAAATTTAAAACAGAAACCTCTAAGTAAATTATTTTGAATATATAAAAGGAAAAGTTAGGGTCAGGTTTTAGCTCTCAAAAGTACATATTTAGAGATTTAAAACGACAGATTTTCTAAGAAATAAAAATAAACAAACCTTTTCACACGCGAAAAGCACCGGCGCTGTGGCTAAGCCAAGTTTAAGGTCAGTAGCAGTGGGCTTTCCCATCGCTTGCGCTGAAGACACGAAGTCCAGTAAATCATCAACCAGTTGAAAAGAGAGACCGACATTGCGTCCATATTGGAACGCAAGCTCGCATGTGCTTTCGTTCGCGCCGCTCAGCAGCGCAACCTGCGATTAATATTTTGCTGTTTCAAGCCCGTCGTAACCCACTAACAGACCATAAGACTCATGTCATTTGTTCACGAAAATTATATACTTTGGAATTTTTAATATTTAATTTCATACAGTATCAAGATTACTGCGAAACTATACTTAATCAATATATCAAAAGGCAATTATGTACCTCATATCCCGCCACGTTTGTCTTTCCGCACAAACATTAGCATGGGACAGTTTTTAAGGTAAAATGTGGCCACCCGTTAGGACTTTGTATGACGCCAAGATTTGCTACGAGCTGTCAAATCTAAGAGCGCATTCAATAGCCCCTTTATTCATAGAAAGAACTACGTGTAGAATATCCACAGACACGATTTCTTATTACCAAACTAAACGCTTAAGCCAATACAATCTAAACGCGCCACTAGAGGGCTCTTATCACAAATATTATACAATAATAGTTATATAGTCTAGCTATACAGTTGAAAATCAAAAACTCAATAGGGATACACCGTATCGGCCTAGAGAATATTCTTACTGTTTTTCATAAAAATACAATTAATTGCACAGTTTTATCTAAAGTACGCAGCTGTCATTTGTCATCACAGCGTAAACGCAATGTGAGAGACACAAAAAAGTACTTTAGTGAAAAGACCGTAGTTAGACGGAATCATTTTTTATTTGTTTATACTGAGTATTATATTCTTATTTGTTTTTTGCGACTGAGGCGTAAAAGGCGCTGCTGTGGTCTCTGGCAGAAAGACCAGCGCTGTGGAACAACTCTGCTCCTCAGCATAATGCTGAGCCAGGGCCAATTACAAACACTACACACGCATTACACAATTAAACCTTTTTCTTTAAAAAAATTGTTATCTCTCTATTATTAATATTTTTTTATTTATTTTTATTTTCTGAAAATTGTTATCTTATGTGTTTCTGTGTGTGTGTGTTCTGTTAGTAATAAATTTTATGTCTATGTCTATTTTTTTTTATTTAAGGCAATATTCGTGAATGTATGAGGTCTGACACAATTTTATTACGTAAAGAAAATATCGAAACCATAAAAAACAATATTTTTTACAATGAGCATAACTTACCGCTTTGACCGAGTTGGCGATGAGAGACGCCGTTTTCCTGTAATTCTTGGTAAGGTAGTGTGAGAATCTCTCGTTTTCTGTCTCTTTGCTGCCGAGCTGCATGAATTCACCTTGAACTAAGTCAGTCACCACCTGAAATAAGTAACACATATTCAACATATCTAGCGGATACAACTAGTACAACAACGTTTTGTGAAATCTGTTGATCTCAAAAAAATACAAAAAGTGTGTGGAACGGTGTTTATTTATTACACTCTCAAAGCCAGAGGGTTCGCGAATGCGCTCATTGCCTATTAGAAAATGGTCCGCTCTTTTCTTAAAAGACCCTAGATCGTATAAAACGCTCTGTTCTGGAACGACGAACGTCGAGGTTATACAGGTGGAATTTCTTATTCTGCCTAGAGGTATGATTATAAAACTTAGCTGTAGGTATTAAACCATACCATTATTTAAATTTTTAGTGCTACATTATCCCTGAGTAGGCTCCAGTTAAAGACTTTAAACTGCACCGTGCGTGATAACTCGCTGTTAAAATATATAAATTAGATATAAATAAAAACTATGTATTGTTTCATGCAAAATCGCGTGTTACACTAGTATTTTAAATAAAGTGTAATAACACGCTTCCTAAAATGATATAAGTACAAATGTTTATTTTCCACCATTCCAAATAGTCAGTCGAGTGTGAAGACTCATTTGCATAGAAGATCCATAACTCAAAAATTATCAGAACTAGCTAAAGCTCGTGATTTCATCGTAACATTAAACATTTACAAGGATTTTTTTTATATTTCAACTGCGAAACTTTATTTGTGTCTTTTATTATTGAAGCCCGTGAACACTAGCTACTTACGAAAATCTCTATGGTGAAATTAATGCAAATTTTAGCATAAGTACATACTGATAATCACACATATTAAATCACAAAGAAGACAAACAAGATGTTCTCAATACTGTTTTGCCACGTTTAATTTTCCGATAGTTGCGTAATGCAAGACGGATTCTTATTGTTTAATAGTGTTTCTAGAATCTATGGCTATCACAGACAAACGACTATCTATATATACTGTTTTATTATATATGTAGTACCTGGCTGAGCACCAACGTAACTTCATCACTGCGCAGACGAGCTATCATCATCGATGCCACAGCGAGGATGAAGTCGCCAGCCATTGCAACCTGGAAAAAGATATATCATTTATAAATAACGTGAATGGTGAGGCAGTCTAACTACAACAGGAAGCACCTAAAAGAAAACTAAAGCTTTTGAGGTACTAAAAATAATGTAATGAATATGAGTGCAAGAGCGGTATCTCGCACATATGAACATAGTGTCAAAACATTATAGAACACTAAGACTGTTAATAAACCTTACCTTAATTATTTATTGTATTTATTAACACTTCGTTACATTACAGAAAAAACATGAACATAATTAAATCAAAATGAGGGCAACTGGCGGCCTTATCGCTTTCGAGCGATCTCTTCCAGGCAACCACTGTGAGTAAAGAAAAAATAAATAAAAATGTATTAAATTACATAAGATATGCAAGTAGTGCAAAAATACATGTTATACACAGTTATTAAGACAAAAACTAAACAGGAACAACAAAAAAAACCAAACTAAACTAAAAAGATGATACATTAAAAATAGAAAGTAAAAAGACACATAAATCACTATTATTTATTTATTAGTATTGTAGAAAATTAAGTCAACATAATAATACCTATTAGCCATGATGATTGTATAGGCTAGATGGTAGTTCATGTAAAGTTGCACTCTTATTTGTAGAAATTGTAATAAAAAATACATTAGTTCTTATAATAAAAAGTGTTTGCAATAGCTGTAGTTTCTCAAATTAATATAAACATTAGTCTTAAATCGGCTCCGTGGCTTAGTTATTAGCGCATTTGATGTATAGCCTAGGTTACCTAGGTTACATTATTGACGAAACAATTATTGCTTCGGGAGTTAGTATTAAAAATTGCTACAAAAACTGCTTGAACTTGTCCTAAGACCATACCTTTCCATTGAACTTATAATAAGAATATTATATTAAAACCACTTTAATTCAATACAGATAACAAATTACGTACATTGAACTTATATTGACGAATTTATGGCCCTTGAAACAGATAAAATCGCGGGCATGTTCATATTAATTTTAATATTGACGTAATTATAACAACGCGACGCAATTTTTTTAGAAACTTAGAAAGTGGTGAGAATGAGTCTTAACACCCATTCAAAAATTGTATTAATAATTACTTCATTAAGTAAATTCGTATTTAGAAACCTAATTATAATAAATGAAATTATATTGCTCGATTGAAACCGAATGGAGACTTTCTTCGAAATGTGTGAAAGTTGCGCGTAAAATCAAAAGTGATTGGGACAGGTCAAAGACTTTGTTACTATTTGATTAAGTATTTAAAACAATTGACAAACTATTCTCAAAACAGATTAAAATATATATGAATTCCTTATTGTCTTTCCTTTAAATAAAACTGATTTGTACGGTATTCAATAACAGGGCATCAGCGAATGTCATTAAAAATAATTTTTTTTTGTATAAAAAAAAAATAGAAATTATAATTATTTCAATAATTTTTATTCTAATAATTTAGCAGTCTAAGTTTGTCTTCTGTGAAAATAATTCCTAAATAAATTGTTTATTTGATCAAGTAAGTGAACATTTTGTATTCAGAAAAACATTATTTTTAACCATTATTATCGACGGAATCCAGTTCAATGACAACCACCTGCCAGCTACCAGAAGATATTGGACCTAACATTAACTGGGACACAATTACACTATATTAAGTATCTGATTATTATATACTCCAGTATTTCTAATTAAACTAATATTTAG
This sequence comes from Pieris brassicae, assembly GCF_905147105.1. Classification (NCBI taxonomy): domain Eukaryota; kingdom Metazoa; phylum Arthropoda; class Insecta; order Lepidoptera; family Pieridae; genus Pieris; species Pieris brassicae. The sequence goes on from NC_059670.1 coordinate 4,399,080, forward strand.
TTGATTGGTCTGAAAACTTAATTGGCCATAGATGTTTATATGTATACTTCCAAATTCACTAGTTATAGTATTGTCTTTGGTTAACATAGCTTTTACACATTGAAAGAAAAAAAAATTTAACCGGATTTAAGCTATTTGTATTATTATAAACTTATAATTATTTACATAATTTAAATTTGTTTTTTTTTTCACTAGTTATTTAGTCTCAATTATCAATCACTGTAAGTGACCCATTAGTAATATTTTAAACACATCTTTTGCTTATTCGTTATAAGAAGAGAAAACATTTTTAGCTCATATGTTAAAAATATCTTAATTACACAGAATAATATAATATAAACGAAGACTAGATGTTTTAGAATAAATATTACGTGTGCGCTCATTTCTCCCGCCACCAAGAATGCGTAGAAAGTTGTGATCCGTCCGCATACTAATACCGTAAGACGGTTTCGCCGGTGACTTGGCACCCCGCTCCGCTCATTAACAAACACTGGCCACTGGTTAGCCTACATTGGCTGACCGGCTTCGGCACTCCTACTCAGGTATGCAGGGACGAGTAAGGGGAAGCTAACTGGCACACCTCATCCGACCCGCCTTTGGATTTGGCCTTGACTAAGATACTTTCATTTATGATCTCCTGATAGCGTTACATTAAGTAGAGGAAAAGGAAATCATTCCAACTGATTGCTTCGAATGTTTTGATTTGTACGGATTTTTAAACGCGAAACATTTTTACTTTTCCGCAATGAATTAATACACATATATAATAAGTCTATTTCTTTTTATATTTTATTAATATTTCTAATTTACACCCAATTTCGAACAGTATAGACTTTTGAATATTGTTTTAAATTGTCGTCTTAAGTGTCGACGCGATTGAACATAGGTTCAATACAGACACAATCATTCTAACTTTCATATATCTCCAATTCGATATGTATTAAGAGGGAACTGTTATCAGAAATACGAACATTCTTTATGAAACCTTTGTCCTGATATTAATTTCATGAACCACTGTGTAGAACTCTGTTTGTTGTATTTTTGACATAGGCATCACCATTTTCTTTTCAATTTTTTTTTCAAATTGATATGTTTTCGTGCTCCCGTACTGCTTTCAAGCGCCTTTTAAAATCGTTGCAATTGTTTTGTCTTTTGTGTATGTACTAAGCTGCTGTGTTTACATTGTCGTGCCCATTATAATCTATATTTTTTGTTGTGTTACTCATACTTTTATGAAAATGTTATCTGTGATTTTTTTAGCACATTTCTATAAGTAGAAAAATGTATGTAAGTTAGCATACATTTTTCTACATATCTTGTATTTGCGATGTGTCTGTCATGTTTCCTTCATAAATAAACAAGTATATATATCTTCGTAAATGCTATTTCTACAATGTAATGAAACAAATAGAAAGTCTAGTAGGTAGTCGTTGTAAAACATGTGAATTGGATCGAATTATATTGGTTTCCGATCACGAACGTCACTTGGAATTTACATTTATAAAATTATTTTTTTATAACATTTTCAATTAACCATTACATTGTGTATTCTATACATTTTCAGGAGTAGTCGAAGGTTTCTAATAGATATTTGTTGATAAGTGGTATAATTATACAATCCAATTTTACAAATCAAGTCTCTCACGTTCCACCTTTCCATCACAACGTCGAATTTGAATTAATTACGGAGTTTTTAATATGTACGTACGTAAATATATATTTAAATACGTCTATTTAGGTTTAAATGTTAGACCTATAGCAATTTACTTTACACGTAATGTCTTGAAGCAATACGCCCTTGAACTGGCAACAACTATAAGATTTTAAATTAAAACTCGAAATATATTGCAAAAGAGGGTTAAGAAACTTAAGCCGCTGTCAAAGATATTATTCAAAATCATTATATGCTTCTCATTTATCTATTAGCAATTTTACTATCTAGATGCATTTGTGTTTTAATTATTTTTATATGCATTTGTCGCGCTTCTGCCAAGACTTCTTTTGTTACATTTTGTATTAGTAGTTTTCAAATGTACTATGGTTTAGATATTAGTCTTCTGTAAAAAAAACTTACTTTTTTATATTTTACGAAAGTGTACTAAGAGAGAAAATCTATATCTGCACTGTGAGTTATTTCAAATTTTTATTACTATTGGCTAATTATAAAAAAAGAAACCAATTTGGAAGTTTTTGGAAAACTAGAGACATTTAATTTAAGAGTCTCTTTCTCAATGAATAAGTGTGATTTAACAGAAAATTATAACGGCCAGGTGCGCGTATCGCGTGCGCTCCGTGGTCGCTTGTGGCGCGTGTCGTACGCGCATCGTTGCGCAAAACGTGCACGCATTAACACACTTTCTGCAACCGCCCCTGTCCGAACTCCAACGCATCCGTTATTCTACCATCGTCTTATCGTTAAATAAGGCTACACCACATTAATTAACTTTGATTTATTGCTGGAATCTATAAATTCAAGCGCGAATACCAAGCAGTCAAAATATATGAGCTGAATATTAATGTGTATAACCTTTTAAGGCAATAAATATAAAATGTATATACATTATTGTTTTATTGGCCGTGTTGACTTTGTTTTGTTACTCTGTGCATGCCTTAGGTATGTCAAATATCTCAATATAATAAGCGCTCACTTCTAACGGACAAATAAATATGTCAACGAGAAAGTGTAAGGTCATCTAACTTGATATTGCGCAGGCTTCGCACACATGACGAAAAGAGTGAAAGCCTTTCACGAGATCGTCGAAAGTCCAAGCTACAAGCTACATGAATAATTTACCAGAAAAATCTCTACGATTTCACGCTTACTTAATTCCCAATGCGTTTGAGTTTCTCTGCAATTCATTTATACCAAATCATTAATATGCAGGATTGCACCTCCTTACATCACAATTAAATACACTCTTGACAAGTGACACATATTAGTACTCTAATCGTAATTAATAATCAACGCATTCAGTTAATTTAAGACTTAAATAATTCAGTACCGATAAAGATTATCAATGCCGATCTAAATAACATAAGATTCACGCTTAGTGAACTTGAGATTTTTAATCGATCAACAGTTGCGGCAATATTTTCACAAGCTCTCGTGTAGGCTAAGTGGTAGCGTGTGGTGTTTCGCAAGGCAGCCTTGACAGTGGTGGTAGACAGGTGGTCGGAAGGTGAATGTGGATGTATGTCACGGCCGGCCTTGACTCCCCTCTCACCCCCACTTCACTGGCCATCCAAATACTTAGACGAGATATCAAATATCTGGTTATTGCAAAACATCAGACATTATAGTTAGCGTGGACGCTGTCGACATTTTCAATTAATTTATTTAAAACACGGAATGTTAATTTATGAATCTATACAATAGATTTAAGTAAGTTTGCGTACGTGAATGAGTTTACTAGGAACAAATTTGCATATAACAATTAATGGAAGTTTTAATATTTAACATATTTAAATTTCCATTAATTGTTATACGTATACCATATTTGCCTCTATCTATATAGTTACATGCACTACTTACTACTATTTATACATGCGTTACCGACCCATAAGGCTTTAGAATTTTAGGACCAAGGCCTTGTCTAAAATTGGCTTCTGAATGATCAAGATTTATTCGAATTAATGTCGATTCGAGTATTTCGCATCAAGTGAGTGGTCGGTCCGGTATGGTTGCGAAACACACAGGCATGTAGTGGCGATTAGTGGCCAACAAGTGGGCATCGTTACAACACACCTAGATACCACTCACATATGGTAACTCAAACAGACTACTATTATTTCCTCTCAAACATTTTATGCGGTACCAGTGACATCGTGTTCCGATTTATAAACAAAAAGCTAACTTAAATTATACACATTTTAAGATACTTGTACAAGGTTTAAGATCTCTATAAATCCACGCGATTTGTCAATTTAGTGTCTCTAACAATTCACGGAATGTAACTAGCAGTGAGTACGTGGCTTTACCGTTGTATCACGGTTGTTCACCACCACCAGGCACAGACAGACGGATACAGAAATCTGAGTGATCTGAAATCTGGTGATGACCTAAAGGTTAAAGCGCCACTGGTATTTTTAGAACACAATGTTTTATGCCTTGTTACAACAAAACCGCAACCCCAAAAACATAATCATCTCGGCAAGCACGCTGGTGATTTCAATAGATATTTATCACCCGAAGTCAGGTTAACCGAGAGTAATATGTGATCTAAATGCCCTCGAACTGTGATGTAGCAAAGGTCATTTCCACATAGGAGTGTAATACTTTACATAAACTAATAATAATTTCCAAATACTACAAATTTTAAGCAAACAAAGAACGAAGAGAGAACCTTGACCCATAGATTTATAATAAATATATTAAAGAAAATAAATGGTGTAACAGTAGTCTTACAAAATATTACGTTTTGTATCTTGAACTTTGGCTCAAGATTATTTTTTAAAACAAACAGATACGCCACTTTCATAGCAATAAAAAGCTAGAGTAATTGATGTATCCTGTAGAGGCCAAGTGGTTTCAGCGTGTGACTCTCATCCCTGACTCTGACACCTGGTCGTAGGTTCGATCCCCGGCTATGCACCGATGGATTTTCTTTCTATATGCGCATTTAACATTAGCTCGGATGGTGAAGGAACACATCGTGAGGGTTTCCTCACTTGCCTTAGACTCAAAGGCTATTAGTCGAGTAAGAGTCGAAATGATCATGAAACAGATACAGAAATCTGAGGACAAGACCTGAAAAGGGTGTAGCACCATAGATTTATTTTTAATTGATATATTCTACAACAGTTTCACATATTAACATGACAGCAGAACAGTAGGCACGAAGAATATTACGGAGATCACACAATAATGAAAGTATATACAAGACCAAAAAAAGTAAAAGAATTGTTTTAATTTATTCTTTAATGAAATTTAATGGAATACTATAAAAAGCCAATATTCGTTCTTTCTTTCTTTTCGTTCGGGAGTAGGTAGGTTCTGGGCGTGCATAGAAACCTGGCAGGAACATGATAAGCGCTCGGAGGTTTGGAGCACGTAAGTTCAGTTCACATTTTTTCTTAACATGACACAATCTATAAAGTGACTTCTTTGGCTCAGTGAAAGTAGATACTAATTATGTTTAAGAGTAAGGACGTCTGGTTGATCATGAGTCAACATATAATTGTAAAAGACTTTTTTTATTTTTGACTCGAAGGCGCGGTTGATTGAATAACAGAGTAGAGGACCCTGTAATTAATCTATGGTAAATTACATTTTAATTAACACGTTTGCGTTACATGCTTTTAATTGTGATTTAGAAACAACTAGATATAGACACTGGCTGGTAAAAAAAAAAATGTTCTCGTAGCCACAAAAATGACTTAAATGAAAACCTGGTTACTAAATTGTACGACATTTGCTTTCAACGGAACCGCTTAGTCCAAAGAAAGTAATAGTCAATAAGTTAATCATTGAATTGTCAGTACTCCCAGTCCTCGTGGGACAATTGTTTTGTTCCCTTTATGGTAGAAATATGTTGTTGCCATGATTTGAAAACCTAAACTTAACAATCGCATTTAAGCGTAATTAATTTACGTAACGAATATTTAAAAAAATATATAAACGAATCAAATAATACATTTAGAATGATTAAATGATCTTGTTGCCTTAGTATAAACTTTTGACTAAAGATTGTGTTTGTTAACGAACTAATATTCTTATATTTAAAATTACAATTACTTGTACTAACGAGCTAAGATGATTGCCCTACCTCAGTACTTTAAAAAATGTATTACGAAGTCCTGTTGTATATAACGAATCAAAATTATTATTTAAACAATCAGAGAAGCTAAGCCATAAATGCCTTCGTCTCACTGTAAGCCTAATAAAAACGGATTTAGAATTTAAACTGTTTGTAGCATGCTCGTAGTTTATCGATAGGACACGCAAGTGTTTTGTTATTCATGAATGTATAACTATATGAATGAACATTTCACCAAATTTGATTAAGTATATGCTAATAAAAATTATTTAAACAACTAAACATGCTAATCTTAAGTATGAAGTTAATATTTAAATACACTCGATAAAAAATACATGAATACCGATTGATAAAAAAAAATAATTATCATAAATACATATCCAAGGGTCCATATAAAGTATGAGATGGAATTATATTTACAATCATTACTCAATCAAATTCAGACACGTGCGCTGACACCCAATGAAAATTACCAAGAAAATTGACATATCAACGTGTCGAGGGCCATAATTAACAATGATTACTGCATCTTTGCAGGAAAGGGTAAATATTTTTTTTTCTTACACCAGGTCACGAATAGCCGGACACGAAATTAACTCACGAATTGTCGCCGACGAATTACAACAGAACAGCTGAACTATTAAAAAGCCATATGCTATGCAATTAAAATAAACAGTAACCTCTAAAAAGGAGAAGAGAAGAAAAATAATTAGGAGATATGGAAAGAATAGAGGAAGGAATTTACTGAAAATGAGGCTCAGAAATAGGTCTCAAAAATAAGTCTATAGATATGCAAACTAAATAAAACAGATTATTTGATTGTGTTGTGGACTTTTACTAACGATAATTTTAAATAAGTACAACTTGGTTCCAATATACTGGATATAAGAGTGAAAGCTTCGTGAGGCGATCGGCCTTGAAACTAAAATACGAGAATCGGTATCAGATGACAAACTGTAAATTAAATCAAAGATTTCAACACAAGCTTCTAATCGCGTACAAGCATACATTGTATTACAGGTGTCTGAAATTTATAGTCAAACAGCAGATGAGGTAAAGGAACAGGAAAATAGAACACAAAAGGAATAATCAACTGTAAAGAATTTATCTTGAACTTTATACGTAACTATTTACGTATTCTAGACGCGGTCGGACTTATTAAAACAGTGTCCCACGGAGTCCGGCAAACAATAAGCACAGAGACATATTCTGAACAATGGTCACAAACGATAGGAATCGCCAATTCGTTGGTGACGTTTATTCACATCCTTGACTACAATTGTCGCATCTACAAAGCTTTTGCAGAATGCGCATATTTAAATCGGAATAAAAGGAAAACGAGTGTCAACGACCACCACTCAATAGGTCCCTTACTACCACATTCCATACACTACAAAGCTCAAACACGAAACAATAATAGCAATTTGTCATTAATGTGAACCACGTAATACATTTACGACATCGGCAAATAATTCCACAATGTGCATAGTAACGTGAGCGTAAATGATGTACAAACAGACGCACCTCGATATAATTGCGAAGCGATCTTATGCTTAGAAACGGTAGGTGTAAATTCAGACAAAAACGAAAAATCAACATTACATTAAATTACATAACAAATACAGGTTATTAGAACGTGTATGGGATTCCACTGTGTCAATATCGAGTGCTCAGGGTCGTGTTAAATTAAGCCTATAGGCCAATTATATTTGCCCATAAAAGCCAATCTTACGCAACACCTTCAACTAATCATTCAGAGCCAAGTGGCAGGTGTAAGAAACACTAGTCGCTGACGCACGTTGCGGTTAAAGAATCTTAGGCAATGCTTTGGTCAAAGCACATTCAGCGGCATCCAAAATCATAGTAGCCATGATAATCGCCAACCTTCTAAAGGAGACTAAACTATTAGAAGATAAAAGCCGGTAGCCGGAAGATACGTTTATCCTTGAGGACAATCACGGTATGCGTACAAGTGATCTAAAACAATGAAGATTTGCTACAAAATAAGTTATGGCCTTTGTTAAACAAAGGTTTATAGATCAGGAACTAAACGAATGCAAATCCAGAAGACGTTATAAATATGCAACGTATAGGATAAAGTTTAATTATATTTTTTATAGCTTTATCTTTGATAATATTGTAACAGGCATTGTAAAGCTTATCGCGAATTGAAAAAAAAATTAAGCGTTAAGCTACTTTGTTGAGTTAAAGTACTGTTCTTTAGATTTTAATCAAAACTTAATTAAAAAACTAATGAACACTTAAAACAGGTACATAATACAATTAAATAAGTCTTCTAGTCTTAAAAGAATGAGTTATAAATTATAAGCCGATTGAAAAATTACAAGATGACCGCTAGCCACTTTCACCAAGGGTCGTCAGCTTTCGGTGGCATGTTTCTCTACAGTCTATACAATCACTCCTATGTTTACGTACAATATAGCCATCTCTCTCTGTCTAACGCGAGAGAGAGAGAAAGGTGACATCGTCTGCCCGAGTCGCTCGTACGCGGTCTACTTCCCACAGATTGTATTCTCTTTTTATGTAGGCCGAGAACCTGAACGTGACTTAATGACCCAAATTCCACAATTATTCAAAATAGTTGATTTTATAGCTATCATGTGAATCCAAACATATTAAATCCGTTTTGAAATTATCATACTCTTTGTATATGTAAATTCCCGAACAATGTGTGCTGCAAACAATACGTGTTATAAACCTAATATTGCTTTATGTCAATATGGTTAATATATCCGTGTCCCAAAAATATTGCGCAAACGGATACGTTTCTGCCACGAGATATCGTAAAAGGCGAAGAAAGTAATTCCTTTACGTTAGTCATAGTGGAAATATGCTACTACGAGATCGGTGTGATCAGGTGACTTCAATGGCCTGGTAGTGGCCTACTTCATCAATTTGTTTGCAAATATTGCGAGATTTAATACTCTTTAATACGAACATTTCATTTACATCACAATAACACGAAACAGGACAAAAATAAAATGAAACAACTGAATACAAAGGACGTAAATGCAATACAAAAACAGTCGGTTTACACTTCTTATCAGTACTGTATAAACTTGAGATTCCAAATGAGACATGCTAAGTTGATGAATCAATCGAATCGTTGATTCAAAACGGCTCCGTCGGACCTTGGTTATGACAGGCTCATGACAGCGTCAACGTGTCTTAGCAACATGGTAACCAAAACTCAGGCGTAATTATCCATTGATTTAAAACGACGCATACATATGAAGCCTAAGCATTCCATTCACATACATATTGGACTATAACTTTGAAGATTCAGTGCCGAAGGTTACACGGGTGTCTATTAAATCTCCCTTGACGTTACAATAGCAATCATTTCAAATTTATTTATTTATAAAATATTCGCGTCACGGCCGGTTATTCCCGATGTAATGCACTGAGCTACATACAAATTGCTGGACCTTGTGAAGGCTGCATTATATACATTTTAATAACTTTAAGATTTGGTATTCCAGTAATAAATATCGTTTTAAATAAATTACGTTAACGTTTACGTTTTAATATACTTATTAGTCTTAAACTAGGCTAGATCGTATTGATAAGTGATGGCTTTGTGTAAAGACAACTTATAAAAAAAATATTGATTTTACAAAACAAATGACTATCACTGATAAATTATATTGGATTTTTTCAAATACGTTGAACATTTTGTCAAAATTTGGCGCTTTAGAAGATGTAGAGGTAGAGTCTATTGTCAGCATTTCCTGTCTACATCCGTCTTTGATTTGAGAACCATGAATGTAAATTTAGAAATATTAATTATTTTTACTGACGTTATAATTGTACATTATTATAATTAAATATTTTGATTTCGAATGCATTAAGACAACCATGACTCCAATCAATTATCTGTTCGTTCAAAAATGGCGAAGCACGTTATGAGTGATTACGTAATTGATATATTGACTAACCTTCTTGTGATTCCAGAGCACGTTGACGGAGGGTTTACCGCGGCGGAAGTCACTCTGGTCGATGACGTCATCGTGGATCAGCGAGGCTGAGTGGATCATCTCGCTGATCATGGCCACCTGTCGCTGAGATGGCAGCAGTGCACTAATACAAACAACATATGATTTTACGATTTAATCAGATTTAAAATCCTAAAAAATAATGAGTAGGAGGGTGAAAACAGCAATCTTGGCTAGTGCATGCGAGTCTCATCCCTTAGGTCGTGGGTTCGATCCCCGGCTGTGCACCAATGGATTTTCTTTTTATGTGCGCATTTAGCATTAGCTCGAACGGTGAAGGAATACATCGTGAGGAAACCGGCTTGCCTTAGACCCAAAAAGTCGACGGCGTGTGTCAAGCCCAAGATGTTGATCACCTGTGGATCTACGAGGGGGAAGATCTTTCCCTTCTAATTGTTTAAATTACATTATTTTAAAATTAACATCCGTCATTTCAGATATAGCCTTGGAAATTTTTCTTGAATCACATTATGTAATTGTGTTTTCCCAACGCATTATCATCTTTATGTCAGTAGGATAATATTCACTACTCTCGGATCATAGTACGGAGAAGCGCTAATTATATTAGAACTGTACATATAAGCTATAGTTTATATAAGGTACATATATGTAAAATTATATAATCTATAAAAATAAATTACATTTATAAAAGATTTCAAGTTCAAAAAAAACATTACTAAAATTAACGAGGACAAAAATTCACACTAAACTAAGCAAGTAGGTTAATTATTGCCGCGTTTTACCCAAGTTTTACACATCAAAGATCCTTACATCACTTAAAGTGACACGAGTTGTACATTTAAACCTAATTCAAATAAGTATCAATGTATTATGTATTTGAGTATAACGATCTATTTAGGCCTCCAAGAACGTTATGTACGATGATTATTTTTATTAGTATATTCCAATTTAATAAACTGTTCAACGGATCAAATCGCTACGGTCGTTATTCGTCTACTACGCATCTCTAAGGAGAGTATTTTTATTACCATTCAATGAGTAACATTGATGTCGGTTAAATGACTTCCATAGTTCATATAAGTACCTCATTGCAATTTTGTGTGCACCAATGGACTTTCTTTCTATGTGCGCTTTTAACATTCGCTCGAACGGTGCAAGAAAACTACGCAATGAAACCGGCTTGCCTTAGACCCAATTCGACGGCTTGCCTCAGTGACATGAGGCTGATCACCTACTTACCTATTAGATTGAAATAAAACAGATTCCGAAATTTTACACAGACCCAAAAAGGTTGTAGCGCCACTGATTTATTTTATTTTGAAACCCTGGTCATATGTCTACTCCCTTGATCTGAATCGCGTCGCAGGTTGGGAGTTATGGTTTAAAGAGCGCATTCGTATTTGCACAATAATATCTCCTACGCCCTGAAGCACATTATGTCGAATCAAAGGAATCAAAGATTCCTTTGTCATTTCATAATCATTACATACCTGATATTAGAACATTTAATAAGTGATTCTACCCACAACCGGGTTTAACACGCACCTTACATAAAATGTTAAATATTCCTCACGTGTAAGATATGCGAATGATATATACGTGTGAACAATATATTAAGATCAATAATGTCTTTAAATATCTTTTCAAGGATATCTTATATGCACATAGATAGATTAACTCATGAAAGTTGAGTAATAAAGACGTAACATCTGCATAAAACAAGTGTTATCTTCGACAATGTGTAATCAATCATGGCGCTGCATAAGGTTTTTGCTCTTGGGACATATTCAACTGTATTACGTGATATTAGGAAACATAGAATTTTAGTAATACTTGGATGATATTATAGGAGTCAGGTTTGTTATATAGGAAATAATAATTTATCAACAAGTTTTATGTCGTACCCACGAAAAAGCAAATCTTGCGACCCCGTCACTGTATAATGTACACAGCGCGCTACTTTTGACGAATCTTTTGTACCTATGTGTAGTTTTTATTTATTATATTTCAACAGACTGCGACCCCCTTTTAAAACAAACTCGACGCCCCCGCTTGAGAAACGATGGATTAAGGAAATAACCAGAAACCTGGGAAGTTGAAAAGAGATCGTGGAAAGATTGCAAAATAGAAGCGAAGATGAGCAGGACAACTTGAAGAAGACCTGCACTCTGTCAGAGCTCGTGTACAATAATAATATTACTTACAGTAATCCTTATTAGTTTTCAAATATAGACAATAATTTTATTTTTCATTATTATTCAATAGAGGCCAACCGCTTTTCCTCTATACTGTTGGGGTATAATTGTATTTTTAAACTTGGTATAACCTTTGGAATCTTTACCAAATAAACAAAGTTCATCTCACCTGTTTTCACCATAAACATGGTAGTTGACAGCTTTTGCCATAAGTATGGCAACCATTGGCCTCAGAGCTTTTCCCTGACCGTCGAAATAATACGTAGCAATGGTGTTTAATTCTGGTTGATTTGTGTTGCGCTCCAACTCCTGCGAATCAAATAAACTAAAGTCGAATTGGGATCACGTTTTCAATGATGTAATATAAATACTATTAATATTTAACCTATGTGCGTTTTAGGCGTCGATTTATGATCCATTCATACACAAATTTTATACAACAATATTTGCAAAGGCGTTGCTATTGCATCAGCGGTGCACTTAAGAAAAATGTTATCAACGTAAAGTCTTTCACTTCACAACGAATCTAAATTTCTAATACAAACATATACAAAGAACTTAAACTTTGCTGGTTTTTACAGATAAACGCTAATTTTAACGTTCTATTTAACTTAGTTTAAACACACCTAAATCGGTACGGTGTAAATCTTGCGTTCTAAACGTGTTGAAGCTTTGGCCATTACAATATGTTTTACAATAATGTTAATGGACATTATCTTCAAGTCAATCTATTGTCCTAATTTACGTTACCATAACATTATAAACCATTAATAATTAAATTTAAAGTCTCTATTTTTATAGCTTTAAAATTTACAAAAAATAATTAATAACATCATTATCACTACTAAAGACCATTATCTTTAGTTGACTTGAGAAATATTCAGCTAAAGCAATGAAGTAACAATATGGATGATGTTAAACAATGTAAATCTCGAATGAAATCACTAATGTGTTTGTCCTCGTGAATTCTATTGTACACTACAATCTCTTAAGACAGTTTAGTTCACTTAATTTAGACTTAAGACAAATTTCGTAACACTAGTAGCATTGTATTCACAATGTTTATTTGCACGTATTTCAAAGCATAATAATTGATTCTTATTCAAAATAATAATTATAATAGTATACCTGTCTCATTAATCACAATATCTATTAGTAGCTGAATGTCAACTAATGTTTTTAAGTTTTTCACGTTCATACAGATGCGGCCTTCATCAATCCAAAGGAAAAGAAGGGACATCATTGCGTGTAATTATTTTTAATATGTAAGGATATGTTAGTTGTTAATATAAAGTAAATTAGCAGTATTTATAGTGTTTATTTTATTTTTTTCATTGTAGCAGTGATAGAGCCTTTTTTTATAATTACAACTCAATACATTAAATGTGGAGCCAGTTCCAATGGTTGCAGACCCGACAAGTCACCATCAAAATAGGTGATGAATGACAAGAAAGAGAATCGAAGAGTTTCTTTACACTTATTCTCATTATATTAAGATAGTAAATAAAAGTAAAACTTGAGTCATTTAAGTTTTTAAGCGTTCATACATTAATAAAAATATTTTCACAATGAATATAAAAGTTTTTCATTAGCAAGTTTACATACGAAGTTACAGCTATAAAGGTTCACTTGTTCAATTAGGAAATATTTGTCAAAACATTTCAGTTAGACTTTGTACCCAACGTTTGTCTGTTACCCATTAAGGTGATGCTGAAACGTATAAGGTATCACGGTATTGTCCAATGTCACTGAATATACGTGTTATATAATTATATATTGTAATATAATTGTTATAAATTATAAAGAGGAAAGATTTCATTGTTTGTTTGCAGAAAAACATCTGGACTGATTAAAACAATTCTTTAACTATTAGAACCCTACGTTATCCCTCTTGAACATAGGCAATAGAATAATTTCAATAAAGTTACGATTCTGTATGAAATAACGATAGTGTAACTCGTAGTGTGAAAAGTAGCAATAACAAATCCTAAATTGCGTACTGTAGTAATGTACTAGTTTTATAGAATACATAATTTATAGAATACTATATGTCTAACAAAAAACTGACAAAAGCTTTAAAACATCATGATACCAAATTTTTGCGGATGGAATCACAGATCACAGCTAGTTCTTTATATTTCATTAGGACTATGACTTGTCAAAGTCAAAATATTACAACATTATTTGCCATGCAATGTGTTTATTAGCGTTGTAATATTGAGGTCTTGTCGAGCTGAAAATCACTTTTGAAGGTTATATACGAGACGTAATGATTAACACTATTAAATTAGGTTATGCATAAATTATATATTCGGTTTAGGAATTGTACCAGCCAAGGCTGTACAGGCTGTAAGTGTGACGATTTCCTAAATCGTCGGAGTTACGCCCCGAGAGTATAGCCAGACGTAGGCACTCTCTTCGACTGTTACATTGCATTGATTCGTTTCATAGCAATGAACTAAATCATGGTAGTTACGCCCCGAGAGTATAGCCAGACGTAGGAACTCTCTTCGACTGTTACATTGCACTGATTCGTTTCATAGCAGTGAACTAAATCATGGGAGTTACGCCCCGAGAGTATAGCCAGATGTAGGCACTCTCTTTGACTGTTCCATAGTTAAGCTTTTGAATATTAGGACGGACGGAATATATATCAGACGCGTTAAACATTTGATTAAAGATGTTTAGGGTACTTAAAATAATATGTGTTGCTGGGAATTGAACACAGTCCTTGAGACTTATACTCTTAGATGTAAGCAATTACGTTATGTAAGCAGTCAACGACCAGATGTGGTCATTGTGAAGTGTTTTTTTAAGTTACTTTATTCTAGAGTCGTTTCCATTTTCTCTGCAGAACGAGTACTATCAAATTAGAACTGCACTTACCGGTTAAAAATAGTATTAATAACGACTTAAGAAGAAAGTTTCGCGTCACGGTAGGTAATTCGAAAAGAAGGTCATTGTTCGTTCACTGCTCTTTACGCTTGACATCATAAAACTGAAACATTGCTGCACCAAGGTCGTACTAGATTGGGCACGGAGAATGCAATTTTATATTCTTTTACATAGTCCTACATTAGGGCTATAATTATATAAATAACAGCTTATGATACGACTAATTTTAGAGAGCATCCTGTGAACATCCGAGTCAAGGATTTAGAATGACGAGATCTTAAAATTTTGCAACTAATGTGAGGTAAGCAATACAGAGTCCGTGTGTCAATAAGATGATTATAAAATTTGAAGTATATAAAATTTAACTGCATAGATTTATTTTTTAACAATGAAACATAAATTGGTAACATTTTTCTGTCCACAGTAACGTCGACTAACATTAAACTTATTAACTATACTTATTAATATTATACTTATTAACAATAGAATAAAATTAACAAAAACAAATTAAAAATATTATCTAATATTCAGTTGTTGGATAAATGAGGTCAGAATATAATTATCAAAATTCTGTAACGATATAAATTACATATACTATTACATATGTTATAATATAATACTTTGAAACTGATCGTCTTTTAAAAAACTTGTTCCAAAGTCAGACTAAAACTTGATAGAGATACATCACTAAAGATAGTAATAAAAGCGATAGATATCGCTAGATAGGAAACATAGAAAATCGACCAACTTGCAGCATCCACCAGCCTAGTTCGAGACGGGTTTTCCATACAAGAAAGTAGGCGAACTACTCAAAGCTATCATTTCTAAGCTCTGAACACGTTTTTAATTATATTTACTTATTCGAATTCTCTAACTATTTGCATATGTTAATCACGCATTAATTGAGTATCATTACAATAGTCGTCCTTGTCAATTTTATAAGACATTTGTGGAGTAATACAAGTATTTATGATGTATTGCATCAAGATGTAGCATAATGTATGCGCTACGATACTATAACACATCATTAGCATAATCGTAACTATCCGTAGCAGTGTAGCACGTCTACGAATGTTGCTGTGCAAATTATATCATTTTAATAATCAATATTGTAGTTCCATAACACTTACGACCAAAATTTTATATTTGGAACATAGATACATATACATAACACCATTTATTCAATTGTTATTGTAATATGATTTTATTTACAAACATTTCTGAAAATTAAGTTAATATTTAAAAAAAAAAACCTATTAATAATATTATAGTTATGACCACAAAATTGAATTGCACAACCCACGACCGCTCGCGTGTCAACACGTGATGACTTTGACACAATTTTACTAATCGTGAACACTACTTGACCTATTCTTAACATTTAAAATATACTTCATTTTGTATTGGACATTAAATTTGATTAACAACTTATGTCTCTCTATAGCCTATACGATATACGTGTGGATATCTTGCGTAATCACTTATACCTATTAATATACAAACTATATCCCTCAAACTTTCATCTTTTAGTTTTGTATATCGCTTTGATTAGAGATCTATGAATATTAAACTTGTTTACGTAACGCGGCAAATATAAGAAATATTCTCACCGATCGTATATCTTCATATATTCCATTAAGATCGTCTTCGAGGAGGCGGTAGGGGTCAACAATCTGAGCACCGTAGTCTGGCAAGGAGCCCGTGCTTGTACTTTGCATGCTGGACGCCAGGCGTCGCATCGCACCTGACGCAAGCGCCCCGGAGGACCCACATGCTGGCCCACATGTGGTTACTCGCTGAAACACAACATAGAACTTATAAACTTACAATAAAACACAATTTTAAGCCGATTTAGTGCTGTATTTTTATACCCATTTAATATTTTGCTCTGATACTATGCCACACTCATGATAGACGCTATGTTTGTTGGCTTAAGAGAAAGACGAACTTATATTAACAGCGATTACACATATCCAAGTGATACCTGCACTCCATTGTATCGTTGACAACATTTACTTGGAAGTATTTAAAATGTAACCTAAAAACGATCGTAATTAAGCGAGTTGTTAGTGTTTTGCCTATTAAATACGTTCCACTTTTACACATTAAATTTATGTGTTGTAATGTTAAGTCTAAAACTTCTTATATGATGAACCTCAGTCGTCTAGCATAAATTAATTTCTAAAAATAAATATGTGTAATTGAGATTAAAGCGTTTATCATTCACATTAGTTAAAATAAAATCAGATTTTCGCAAAATGTTAATTTTCACGTCTTGCCAAATACGCCTTTGACTTAACGGTCAAAGTTCGCCATCACTTAGCGTTCCAGTTAAATGTCATTTGTTTATAGTGCCAAAAATATCCTTGCAAATGAAAATTCTTTGTGGTACAGATACAATAATCTGACAGGGTGCGGCTATGCCCTTAGCTCAACGGCGGCAGTGACCGCGATCTGAGTTTTGCAATTGGTTTATGCAACTGCAGTCGAGTGCAGTCTACACCTGATGGGCTTCAACCGGCTGGCCGCTTGCAAAACCACTGGCACACGTACGCACGTATTGGCATGAGACCTTTACAGGCCTTCATAATAACTAATAAATACTCCACCCTTGTTAGTAATGATAGAATTAATTTTGTTTGCGGACAGACTTCATAACATGAGTCATTTTCTCATGGTGTTTCATATAATTCTTGGTATGATTTTTATAGCGAATTATCAACGTATTATAGATTAAAATCAAGTATTCTCATTAAGGCTATATTTTAGATATACTTGAATGATTTGCGCCAGTTCTTGCTTGATTATATGACATCATAATGATACCTGGGTGAGTTAAGCTTAGACTTTTCAGACCGTACTCATGCCTATTAACTTCGTAATTGAGTAACAGCAAGATGCATGCAATAAATATCGTTTTGATCTTAATTAGAAATGGTACATAAACTAACGGTATTAAGAACGTAATTTTTTCAAGGTCTAGTTACAAGACTGCCTTGCTTTTAAATTTTTTAACCGTATGCAATTCGGTAGTCAGTTGAATGAATTAGTTACAGATCATGTATGCGCGTAGGGACCATACGATAATTATTGTTTTTGCACAATTACACCTAATGGTTTACCGCAACCTCCTTTTACATTTGAATGACTACATTAATTTCAGTAATCTATGAGTAATTACTATTATTTGTAATGCACGGGAGGTTCTAGGAAATAAATCTCTATTATCCTGTGAATAACCTCAAATTTGAACTGCGCAACTTACGTTGTACCATATTTGTTTCAAAATTTGTGTTCGACTTTCGTAAATATTGGAATTATCTTACACAACTATCGCATTGGCTATAAGCTCTTAGAGTCGCTGTATGGTAAATAAATAATTTATAAATAAACTAATCGATTCAAATTCAAACTTTATTAAATATTGATAACCCATTATGTGTTATAGGATTTGAGATATCTATATCTATATTTATTATCACCATTTTGCAAGGCCTAATTCGCTTTTAACGCTTATCAAATAACACGATGTAAAATTTCGACTAATTCCACTATAAATTTAACACAAAGTTCGTGATAATTATAGCTTCAATAAACCAGTGAACCTACAGCCTTTGGTCTTAGCCTCAGATTTCTGTATCAGTTTCGTGATCAGATTTTTTTGTCGAAAGTATTTGTTTTATTTTTATATTTGCAAGAGCATCCTTCTGTCACACACACGCCGTCGACTTTTTGGGTATAAGCTATGTCGGTTTGAGTGTAAGCTATGTACTTCACTATTTAGTCGCGTCAGAATGAGTCGCACGTTCAATCCAACACTGCTCGGCTTCAATATCCTCATGAAATTCATACAGCCATTCAATGTAATGAAATGAAAACCGTGAACTCATCCATTCTTTAAGCAAATGAGGTGTCGAAATACATTAAAACGCTATCTCTTTGGCAATCTCGGACTCATTATGGCACCTCGTGTCATGAATAACAACTTCCATATGATTTCACACACGTCATAGGCCATAGTATTTGACGTCAGTATAATCTAGAGTGTATTCCAGTCATAATTTATAATTATATTATTTATAACGCTAAAAACCGAATTCGTGGCTTAGTTTTGCTTTGGATTCATTTTCTTACGAAACAATTATCTAGAAAATATAATGTGTAAAGCACAAGATCTTTTATCGGCTATTCATATGGAGTGGAGTTAGTTACGTTAGTGAAGATAGGGCTGTTGGGTTTTAGTGGGTAGGGGTTCATTGCACCTCGCCAACCGAACTTACATTCCCTGCGTTACATTAATAAGTTGCCCCCTTCGCGGGGGCCTGTAAATGGATTTCCCAACAATAAAAATAGGAGCCTAGAGTCGAATAAAGCTATATACGTAAAAAAAGTATTAATACATCGCAATGTTTTTAAAAATATTGTGTATTACATGTATTTTGCGATACTTGCCTATCTTATTTAATAATTTTTTTTTATCGTTACTCACAGTGGTTGCCTGAAAGAGATCGCTCGTAAGCGATAAGGCCGCCAGTTGCCCTCCTTTTGATTTAATTATGTTAATTTTTATTTTTATTTTGTAGTGTAACGTAACGTGTATTTATTTACACTTATAAATAAAAAAATAATATTATTCTTAAAAAATAAGTTAAAGAGGCAGATTCACCG
Source organism: Pieris brassicae (assembly GCF_905147105.1). Taxonomy (NCBI): domain Eukaryota; kingdom Metazoa; phylum Arthropoda; class Insecta; order Lepidoptera; family Pieridae; genus Pieris; species Pieris brassicae. The sequence goes on from NC_059670.1 coordinate 4,418,571, forward strand.
ATGACTCATTGTAAAATACATCATTCGAAATCGACTTACGAACAACTTACTTACAAATGTAACTTGATAATAACCTTTAACTACCCCATTTTAAGTGTCCGGTAATAAGCTATTTAGAAAAATACTAAAGTATGTTTAATAGTTTTATAGTTCTGGCATTAAACTAGGTTTTGATTGATTTATAAGTTCGCTTTGTGAAATATTACGCAATGTATTATCGTTATACTAAAAACCTAAGATAGAATTTTTCCTTCAGTCAATAGATCAAGCTAAATTAAAGAGTTTGTGTAGTAATTTACAAAACTGATCATTTTCCTTTGCGTAGCTTGTTACTACTACATATTTGTCTCTTTCAGTCAAAGCGTAACACAATACGAGAGATAAAGACGGAATACTCTTTCGTCTCTTTAGTTACAGTTGCTTGTCCGTTTGAAATAATTTAAGTATGTAATTAGAGTAGAACTTTATCGGTAAAAATTTATTAAAAAATAACAAATACCAGATTGTTATGTAGCATTATACAATGCAATACGAGTTTACGCGTTATGCACTACACTAACAAAAAATCCAATAGAAATATACGACACGCCAATCATTATTAATACCTGCTGTACCTACATTAAAATATTGATTTGATAAAAATTATCTAACTACAAAGAGAACGACGGCTTGAACATAAACATCATTCTCTCGTTTATTTTTATCACCATAGACACACTACATACGGAACACGAATCCCAGGATGATGGAGTGATTACTGAATTTCAGGAGCCTGTGACTAGCCATATATGTAGCAATATCGAGAATTAATCGTAATAATTTAAATTAATACAAAATTGAATAATGAAAGATTAAATTAATCTATTATGAACCATATACAAAGAACGACGCCTTGAACGTAAAACGGCAGCTTTCTTTGTTTTAGTGAAATGTTGTATTTTTTATTTATTGCCATAAACAGGTGAACAACATATACTCCAGGTTCCTGATACAGTAAGTTGAATATCAGATTATATGTACTTTGTAGCAATATCGAGAATAAATTATAATAATTTAAATAAAAAATTCAATTTATTTATGATATATATAATATAGATTTACCGATATGTATATATATTACTATACTAGTATATATATATGTCATAATCCAGCAAATCTATTAGAATGTGTTGCATTGTATACAGAGATAAAACTTAACAGAACTATCCCAAAATGTTTTTGTTTTTTATTTCGTATCATGAACGTAACTTTTTTAACAGGATTCTTTAATCGGACCGAAAATTGTAAGGGTGATTGATGTAAATTTGAGTAATGATTGTATTTTTATACAATCATTACTCAAATTTTATTTAAGCATTACCGATGAATAATGACAAATAACATCTAAGCACGTAAAATTGCATGAGTCCGCACGGTACATAACAATTAAAACATTATAGAAAGTGACTGAGTACTACACTTGCGATACCTATTCTTGAAATAGAAACAAATTATACGTGCCATGCAAATTAAGGAAGCTACATTATCGTATAAAAACAAAATGAAAAATTTAGTGCCCACTAGACAGTCCAATTTCAGGCATTCTTAATAATACATTGAAAGCCGTAGTAACTGTACCTAAGGCATACAGCGATTCCATTGTTTATGCAAAGTTTCAAAATAGGTAGTCAAAAATGTCTACGCTTTACTAACGCATTCAGCAAGCATTTATTTTCTAGTGCGGCGCCTGTCTATATTCTCCTTATAGTCATTGTTATGGCAACTGAATAAATAATACTACAATTGTATAATTAAATGAGAATACCCATTAATAACGAATTCAATTTCCGTGATCTACAGTTGTGAATAAATTACTACTTAACAAGCGTGATCAGTGATGACATTCAAGTATGGATTCTTGAATTATTCAGTACGGTTTCCCCGGCGACAAATTGTTTATCCCCTTATAGATCAACGATCAATCTTTTTTACACAAGATCGTTCAACATTTTAAGTACAGATAACAACTATTAATTTTACATTTAATTTCTGTCATGTCGAAAGAATCTTCCTTTAATGGTTTGATCATTTTATATAAATTTCACTTTATACAATTCTTAAGTTAATTCCAAATTGAAGAAATATTTTTTTATTTATTCATATACATATGCTATACAATATATTAATAACAACAAAGTAGTTTCTTTTATTCATACAATACAATCGTGCTCTAAATGATCTTAGTAAGGACTAATTTAAAAACAATCCCAGTTTTTAATTTCCAAATCGACTTCAGATCCTTCCGTCAAGAGAAGGGTGTACTTATTCTTATAAGGTCGGCAACGCAATGGCAAAGCCCTCTGGCACTGATAGCCCATGAGGTACTATCACATCAACATCATGTGTCCCCGTTTGTTGTTCTATAGAAAATAAATGTAGAAGAGTATACATTATATTACAGATGACGCCTTGTCTACGACAGAAATAAAGATGACAACTAGTTATGATTAGTAAAAAATATAACTGATAAAAACTACACAAATTTATCACGGAGATTAATTTAAAATCAACAAATAAATTACAAAAAACAGTCCGTAGACACCGCTACGGTTGACTTGTCCGTTGCAAGCTTTACTAGTTGAAGACATAAACGCGCCCAACAATGCGCAAACGCATGTATCATGATTTTAGAATGCTAATCGACTATAGTGATATTGTATAATTATTGATTCAACGATAAAGATTATAATCATTAAAAGCAAAGATTTTTATAACAATGAATAAATGTAGGTAAAATTCAATAACTATTAAACGACATTCAATATAGTAAAAGAATGTAAAAGCAACGAAAGCCTTTAATAAAAATCATAAGTTAACAATACTAATTGTTTCCGCATTACGAGGATTCCTTTAACAAGTAAAAACCCTGTCAAAAGCAATAACATTAAGAGAGGAGAATTTTCCGTGTACATTTAAATAAGTTATCTCGGTAATTCACCCTAGCCCGGACATGCCTGTAACCTTGAAGGAAGAATTCAACTTTAGAGTACTTTACATTCTTGTTATAGGTTGTATAAATTCATCTTGTCATCAATTTTAAACTTGACCATTCACACACACCGTGCGTGCTTTTATGTTTACTGTATTTATCGTCGAAATTAATCGCAATAAAAATTAAATTTATTGTTCCTTTGTTTACTTTCTATATAAGGAGTTGTAATATCAGTATTTTGTTTAAAATATCTATTGTGTCTACAATATTTTATGTTGGTCAGGGCTTTTTAACTAGCATTTTGTATTTTAATAAAATTGCTTCTTTTGTCACGAAAGGTTAAATATTTCAGCAACATAACAACGCTTAAGTTAACAAAGCTTAAAAGCATTTTCGAAATCGCTATAAGTAGTAAAAGCGTTCAATAATCGAAATTATTTCCATAGACAAAGTTCAATGCGCTCAAAAATATTTGACATTAGCAAGAATTCTACATTTATACGTCAAGAATTTGAAAATTTATTTTCAATTTAGTTCCTTTCAATAAATCCGTTCTCTAGATATCGAAATAAGGTAATTGGAGGTTATAATAATTGAGGTACGAGCCAACCGGTAACTCGGTCAAAGACCGCTCCATCGAATGAAAGGTTAAAATCGAAGGACAAATGAGCTTTTACAATTTATACTTAGATAAACATTTATAGCTAGATTAGTTACGATGATATTGTTAGTACTGGGTTCAGGAATACAAAAATATTCGTTTTTATTTTTATTCTTATTATTTAATATTTATATTAAATGTTTACGTTACGTTAGCCACTACGGGTTTAAAAAGAAACCTATATACATACATTTTGCTTAAATCTACTACTACTGAAGCCACAGGCAAAATATAGTGGTAGTAATTGTATTTTTACTGCCTAAATTTTTTGCCTCTATGGCATATGTATTTTATTTTGATTAGTCTTCGAGTATTTATATAGTATAACTTTGAATTAATGTACATTAATATAAACCACATCTTCAATTATTATCGTTAAAAGCTTTGCTTTATGTTAATATGTAACTACAAATTAACCATTTCTTAGTAAGAAATGCGTCACAGTAAAGTTATATGACATACAAATAGATGTTAATATAATATATACATAAATAATCCCGTGCCATCTTATTCATCAGTAACTAGACATTTTTTTTTGTAATTAAAATATATGAAATTCAAATATTTAGGAGTGACTGCTCTCCACGTATGCTTTTTATTACGATCGTCCTAAGTATTTCTAACGACTAGTGTCTTGTTTTGCAACATGCACGGATACGCTCTGAAAATTCTTAAACTGTATATTTTTAATCATTATTATCACTGTCAACTTAAACGCTTTCAAAATATTTGATTCCCCAGGCGTCCCCTAACTGATTAGTTATAACATAATAAATGCGGTTTTGTTGAGACTTAATCGAATATAAATTCAAAATATATTCCGTAAATCTTAAAATTCGATAAGATAATAGGATTGCGCTAAATAGTGATATCAATTAATTTACAATTTTACAAAGAAATGCCATAGACACATAGCCACAAGGCTCGCAAGTTGCTGGCCGTCGAAATAGAATTTAGTGGGCAGCTGGTTCCAAATAGTAGTGGTGTGCGATAAAACCTACACAAAGCGTGCACTTCGAACTTAAGGTTCACAGTAATAATTCAAACACTTTTGTGAGGGATCGTAAAATTCATTTACAAGTGTATTTGATTAAACAAATAACCAACAATACCGTGTAAATTAATGAAAAATTAACTACACGCCCAAAATTATGTCAGTAATTAATATTGCGTTTACGGATGATTTTATTGTTTGCAAGTCGAATAAATTGTAGTTGCTCAACCGTCTAATTGCATTTAGAAGGACATTTGGTAACTCAAGATTGTCGTAGATTTTGTACTTTAAATGTGTGTTATGACAATAAAAACATCGAATATTATTGCATTCATTTCAATAACGGTCTAAAGAGTGAGACAGTGTGACAAAACTATATCTGGAAACCCTTTTTCGACTTTAAGTAAGACGAAAAATGTTCTTATATACTCCACTGAGACGGACAGTGAAAAATATTAATAATAAATAATTACGAAATATAGGAGGGGCCTGCATGTCACAATCATAAAACCACAGTTTTCTGTGAGAACTATGATGACCTTTACATCATCAAATTCTGTATCAACCATTAACAGTATTGTATAAATTTATTGATTGCGAAAAATACAAATTTATCGTTATGAATAGTTGATAGCTATATGTTTTAATAGTAGTTATAGCGAGATTAATTTAACAATATTGTGACAACAAATACTGTTTTTTGAGGCTAAAAATATGTATTGTAATCACGTAAGAATCAAAGAAAATGTTGTAAGTCGAAAATAACTATGCTGCTTCGCATGCGTTGTTGCAAACTCTTATACAATAATGTCGACTGAACAAATAGTTGTGTGTTCCGCATTTCTAGTAAGCTTCATTACGTGCAATTTATTCGACAGAGTTTAATACATATTAATTATTACCTTATCAAAACAAAAACGAACATAAATGAGTAACTACAGACTGTACTACGTAGGTTTTCATGGTTTCGTTAGGCAGTTGTTAGTCTGAGTTATTTTCGAGTCTAAGCGATTTCTTCTGACTATTTCAGACAGTCGTAAAGGTTATATTTTGAACATTTTACAATAAAATTCAACTCTAGTATTTTAAATATATTTCAGTTTTTATTTCTTTTTTTAACTATTCTTTAATAAACGAGGTCAATGTCCGCGAAAACTAGAATAAAATAAGAAAGGCTATCAACCAAACAGCGACGCCTGCTACGTGACGTTAACAAGTCAGGTGGCTTACCCAGTTTCGGAGTTATTAAAAATTCGTCGAATAATTTCACAACTTTCACTAAGTAAAATTGTTTACATGATCAATACATCCCTAGTCCGAAAATGTTATAGTTAACCTACAAACGACTTTTTTTTAACAATATAATATTTAATCACATAATAAACTCTATTTGATGTAATTCTAATTTAATGCTACAGAAAAACATTTCTATAACACGTAATTAAGGATACTAACAAGGATACTACAACACTTGTATAAATTTTCCTTCAACTCTAATAAAATCGTTCATTGTAATCAATGGGCGAATTATTCAATAGAAGAAGAAACTAAATGGAATATTAATGTGAAAAATAATTGTTGTTTAGAAAGTCTACTATACTGTATGAGTATAAAGATTTTTCATTGCATGCTCGCACGCTGCGCGAGAAAGCACGAAGAGTCGCGATCGAACTCAGATCAAGGTTCTAATGATTATTCTATCTTTGTATGTATACTAATTATATATGGTGCATAATTTGGGATCCTATCCATCGTTCTCTATTCTAAGTTTCTAAGGACGCTGAAAAGTGTAATAATATCCTATTACCTAGAGCCTACAGTTTTGTGTTTCTGAAAATAAACACAATTTATATAATACCTATTAATATCCTAAAATAGTCGCAAATGGAATCGAGAGTAAAACCAGTGACTACCTATTTGGCTAGTGAATTATCAAATTAACATAAAACTAGGTAAAGAAAGGGGCGAGAGTTTATTTGTCGAAAGTAAAAGTCATTAACATGGAGAAAATCGGCGAACAAACTCAAGAAACCTGTGCCCAGTGCCGCTAACCGACCTACTACTACTGTACCTACTGCGACGAAACGTAGTTTCACTTTTATTTTATTAATATTCTTATTAGCAACAATCACAGGAGTAATTTTATACGTATTACAAAACAAAAATTATGAACTGGTAATATAACATAAATTTCTAGAAATCATCATAGACAGACTCATTCATAAATTGTGTAAGAAAAATACGAATTAGATCAGCTGACTTATAGGTTAATGTCATGCTGTTATGTAAAAAGGGTTGCTGTCAGAAAACTAACTTGTAAGAGTTTTGTTTTTATCCAACGATGTACAAGTACAGTAGGAATTTTATTATGTAAATACAGTAAAGATAATCACGAATTTAGTAAGTAAAATAATTTAACTAACCTGACATGTCTTTCCAAATATCCGCAATGGTGTTGGTCCGGGAGGTTTAAGTTTCACAAATACAGTCTGCCTTCGAACTTTAGGCCCGAATTGACACATAAACTTATCCTGAACACGAGCACAGAGCCTACTAGAACTTAAACACGCCATAACTACAACTGCAACGAAACGTTTGAAGACATGAACTACCTACATATCTTGCTATCAAACAAGCACTCGGCCTTTTACTCCCTCCTTGTAACTTACGACAGCTGATTCTGATTGATAATGAAATGTCACGTCAATAAATTATGGACGTCACTGTCAAGCTTATCCACAGTTATGTTATTTAGTAACATATACTTAACATTTTCAAATTTATAATAATTCAGCTTAAAGTTTATGAAGATTGAATATAATTAAACATACTTTTACTATATAAAAGGGATCTTTACTTTCTGAGTTTCATTTCATTTAACACATAGTAATACCTTCAGCAGCACAAGAACAAATTTTGTAATATAGAAGACTGTCAACAGAATTCATCTGTGGTGAACTTTTACCTTTAATATAGTGAACATAACCTATCAACATAAAAACATTTTTCTTAATGAGAATCATTTTATTAATGTTATACCATTGATCGAAAATATACCTATTTAGTATAAATTTTCTACAAATCTAATATGATTCCTCGAGTGACACGAAACGTTTTTAACGTTTTTGAAGTATTAGAAAGAAACATTTTAAAACATTTCTTTGGTCATCCGCCAAAAGGTAATATTCGGGAGGTCTCTAAGTAAAACCATAAACAGTAACCTTTTCCCTGTAATATTTTTAATTTTCAGAGCTAGCTCTAGCATATGTGCACGAGAAGTCGATACCACAGCAAAAGAGATTTACTCTCAAAGACATAGTTGGTGATGGATTTCTATTAGCAGTACCAAAATTTAGACGAACATTAGAGAAAAGGTGGAAAAGAAAATTTGGATCACCTGAGTATGTATGGAAAATGCTTGTCCCTCAGACGAACATAAAAGTATGTCAAGATTGTGGTCACTACCATGAGAGAGGAAGACTATGTGGTAATATTTCATTTTTAAGACAAAATTATACTTGACAATATAATTTTTCTTAATTAAATATATCTAATAAACAGGTCACTGTTACAAGAAAGTTGAAGCTGAAACAAAAGAAATACAAGACAAAATAGTGGCAAAACTAGCAAATAAACCAATTGAAAATGATGTTATTGTCTTATACGATGGTGAAAATTTACCAGATCAGGTATACATAGTTTAATATATTAATTAAGATTGCAATTGAAATCTTTAAATAGGTTCTCAGTGAAACCTTCATCAGTGGCAGATTTACAAATTTTACGACTCTACTATCTAACAATTTCATTGAAATTACATATAACATAAATTCGGGTTTGATTTTAGAGCACTAATTTTGAGCTTGAAAATTTAATTTAAAACATCTGCAATTTAGCTCTTTTCACTGATACAAAGTGTGAGCTGAGGGCACAGATGTTAATTACTGGTTGGGGGTGCACTAGCTGTTTTACTCTTAGAATATGGAAGTTTGTTACTCCAAATGTACAGTGACAACCTGCCCGACTCAGCCTGCTGTTAAATCTGCCACTGACCTACTTAAGTATAAAATACTATTTAAAATAAAACCTATCACCTACAAGTCTATATCTTTATGACTAATTTATTACATGTATTGCTATTAATTTTTGTTTTTGTAATTAATATGCAAACATATTTTTTGCATGTAATAAAATAATACTATGCATATGATTCGTATGATTGTCTATATAACAAAACAATAAATTATTAGGAGTGAAAATAAGTACCTACTAGAGAGATAATGTTATTATTATGCACAACAGACCAAATGGGCATTGTAAGTGTGGAAACTGAATGCACACTAAACATAAACATAATGTTATTATATCACAACTTAAATTTTCAGCCTAAGGAGTTTTGGCAAGGAAAAAGGATAATAGAAATGAAAAAAGAAAGACCACAATTTTTCAGTAAAAATCTTCTACAAAAAACTACACAGCAACCATCTGAATCTACTGATGTGAAACCTACAGATTTAGCTTAAAAATATTATCTATGATATATATTATAGAAATAAATTAGTCAAGTACAAAGAAGCTTATTTTTTACTAATCATAATGTCATTACTAGATTTACTTATGCACAAAAGCTTTAAGTAAAGAGAATATTAACATTAATTTAGCTTTTTCATTAGTTAAAGAAATTGAAAAATATAATATTGAAATAATGGTTACATTGCTATGTAACAACATCCTACAAAGCATATGGAATGTGATTTTGACTTAACAAAACATGTTAGACAGTGCTTCAATGTCACATGCCTTAACTCTATTATCAAAGCGATATTTTATTAATAATAATCTGATCATTCTTAATAATACATGCTAATTAAATTACATTTAAGAAATCATGATTTTATTAGATTAATACATACAGCTCACCTTCAGAACCATTGTAGATAATACAACGAAGCTAACTTAATCGACATTATTAAATAACATTTTCAAATGAGTTATGAATATCTACATTTTCTAATGAATCAGTTTCAGTAACACCAATAAAGTGACTCTCTACATGTGACTGGAAGTCTGCAAAGCCTACATCTTCTTTGTAAGTTTCACCACACATTGGACAAATTTTATCATAATTTTCTTGTTTATTTTCGTTGCTTTCTAAACTTCCTTTATTCAATGTACTATTCATATCCGAAAAATTTTCAAACAATATTGAATCAGTTTGTGTTGCAAAATTAACTAAATTATTGATGACTTCAGTTTCCTTGTCTTCCATTTCAATAGGTTTCCCTTTATTTGTTCTACATGCAAGACACATATAGCCATCTGCAAAAGTATATTTTATCATGTAAAACAATGTTTTAAAGAACTAATTTGTAAATGAGAATTATTATTTTTTTTTCCAAACAGTCAGTATAATATTAACTAGTTAAAATCTTTTTAAATGCAGTTTCAATAACATAGTGGCTTTGGGAGATTTACTCCAAATAAACAGTTATAAATAAAATGCTGGTATATTTAATAAAATAATGTGACTTTTGTCAGTTTGAAACACTGACTCACTTGCCTTTTAAATTATCTTAGAACAGGTAGGAATGTATTTGCTGCTACTAGTACTTAATTTTATAATATTCAAAACATATTTCAACTTACCACTTAATAAAGTTTCTATTCGAGCTATTACACTTTTTAAGTCCTTTTCTTGCTGTGCAACCTCTTTTTTTAACAATTGAAACTTTTCAGCTTGGGTCTGAATTTCTTTTAAAGAATCTGTGGATGGATCTTCCATGTAATGAAATTCTATAGAATCAAGATTCAGGATACAGTCATCTTCCATTCCTTGAAGTTGTGTCATTTGTTCATACTGATCAACCAATTGAGACTTTTCTTGTAAGAAGCTATTTATTAACTTTAATGAAATTTCTTCTAAACTTGGTTCAGGAAATTTTTCTTGAAATTGTGCAGTTTTAGGATTGCTTTGAATATATGTATTAGTACGAACTAATGGTTGCTTTGTGTATTCTTTTTTTTCAGGTCCCTTCAATGTAGCAATTTTAGTCCACAGGTTTTTATTTTCACAAGACACCATGAATACATGATGTAATAGCTGCGATTTTTGTTTGTTTAATTCAGCTATTTTTTCTTGTAATGCACACTTTTCATCCTCTCTAAGTGGTGTATATGATGCATTTTCAGTGACTTTTGTTATATCAAGTTTCAGTTTTATATTGTCACTTTCCAATGAATTTATTCTTCTTTGGAGAAGTAAGCACCTGTCTCGCATTGCATGAAGGGCTAGTTCGTGAACACTGGTGTTATTATAGTCACCTTTCAGGGTTGTCTGATAAGTTGAATCATTATTAAAGCTTACAATAGATGACGATTCCATGCTAAAAATTATTAATATTATCAAGAGGTTACTGATCGTAAATGAGCTTTGAATGCTAATAGCCCGTCGCATCCAGTCTTAAAAACTTTTCAACTACAAAAATAAAAATAATAATTGCTTAGTGATTGTATAACGCAAGGGCCTCGTTGTAGGTAAGGCCAAAAATTTATTCTTTTATATACTATATATCTGGTAATTAATAAATAAATAAATTATAAATACGTTCCATTGTAATGTTGTGCAAAGAAATGTTGTTTATATTTTATAACTTGTGACATGAAAGAAATGATGACAAATGAATATTTTTAATTGAAATAGAGATGTGAAGATCGGATTTCCGAATTGGATTGAATTAATATTAAATACGATCTGAATGGTAAAGATGTTGCTATATCAAGAGCTCGGAGATTAACCTGTTTAAAATACCTAATATTAACCATAATATGCCTTAAATTTTATTATAATAAAAATAATTTACTCCTGAAATAAGTTGTCTTAGGTTGATTGTATGTTAATTTTACCACACAATTCTTGTTTGATAACTTTCGCTAATCGGATCAAGTTATGTACATCACTAGTTTGTTAAATTTTTATCACAGACTAAGAAGAACATGAAAGTGAATAGCTTCATTGTTATCAGATTACATAGAACATAATATATTAATTATCTATTATTACCTTTCCTATATGCATATCAAGTATGATACTATAGCTGTGGTGATATTAGCTATTTATAGCTAGAAAAATATCACTTTTTAACAGACGAATGTAATGACTTTAACAAAGACATTTTGTCTATGGTTTAAAAATATTGACCACGTAATATGTTATCCCTATTATCTTCTTTTGGTCTGTGGAGACCACAAAACATTCAAGTTGAGTACTTTACCTCTACTTAATTTGTGATGCTGTCAATAACCGTTGTAGAACCACTGCATTCACAGAATACTTATTAGACCGCAGTTCGTCTGTAGACTGCACATAAATTATTTAAAATTATAATTTAAAAAATCCTAACTTTTATTATTTAATCTTTTAAAATAATGTTTACACTCTATTAATTTTTAATTCCTCTTAGTGATTATTATCTAAATAATATTAAAATTTAAGCAACAGACGAAGTTCTACTTCTCAAATAAGTTACAAAAATAGTATTCTTAATTTCAAAATGACTTACACCATTCCTCTTATAAAATTTGTCGCATTTTTGGTAAGTATTTTTATTTTCGATATATTTCTGTAGAAGTATACATTACTGTAATTAGGTGTTATATATTACTTTCAGGATTTGCTTGCAGTTGGACTAATTGTGCCTTTAATTCCTAGTCATGTGCGACAACTGGGTGGAAGTCACATTTATGTAGGCATTTTGGGCTCAGTTTATTCTGGATTCCAGTTAGGGTCTGGTCCATTAATTGTAAGTGCTTTTTGTAAATATTATTGTCTGTATAAAATAATTAATAAATGAAGCTGTGAAAGTAATGACCATGTTACCACTATTCTAAACAATTGGTTAAGTATTTATATTTATTTACTTTACAGGGCAGTTTAAGTGACTTGAAAGGCTGTAGAAGTATACTTATTTATACTTTAATAGTATGTTCAGGTGCATACTTATGTATGGGATTCACAACCTCAATAGCAATAATTATTCTGTTGCGAGCTATTTTAGGTATGACACTTTAAAAAAATATACTTAAATAATTATAAAGTTTTTATGTTGAGCTAAAACTTGTTACTAGATTGTAGTAGTCAAGTTGGCAAACTTCAAGGTCAGACAATGCAAACAGCATACTTGCTGATAAAATTGTATAAATTAATTACTTGGCCAGTTTTATGCATTACTGTATTTTATTATTGTAGTAAAAGTCATATTGAAATATTGTGTAATGGGTTAAATTTTAACAGGGCTATTTAAACAAACACAGTTGTTGACAAAAGCTTTAGTTCCTGAATATGAAAAGAATGAGAAAAAACAATCAGCTATCTTTGGCAAAATGGCTGCTATATCTGGAATGGGTATGACACTGGGCCCAATAATTGGAGGCCATATTGCTGAAGACTACCCAGAAAATGGATTTTATTACATAGCTGGAGTGGTTGCTTTGTGCTTTATCCTTAATGCAGGTGACAAATAACAAAACATTATCACTGTTCTGATATAATATCCTTCATTTATATTTAAATTACAAAGCCAGTAATTTTTTCTAAGTTAGGTAATAACAAGTGATAATAATTAACTACCTTAAATGATTCCTTTTGGATATTCAGAGATGTTTTATCAATTAACATTTTATGATTTGTATTCATAAGGCCCATTACTTTATTATAAAAACTTTATTTAAGCCAAATAGGTATGCTGTAAATAAATATATGGTTTATCAATTTTCAGTTAGTGTGTATATGCTGCCACAAACAAATATCAAGATGAAAAAGACATCAGAAAAACTGACACATTCCAAACAAAATATCTTCCAATTAATATATAATAACAGTAAGGAGTCTGCTTTAGAATTATCTAAAGTGGACTGGTCACAATACTGGGAGGTGTTTGTGTTTAAGGCTTTATTAGGTTTTGCTATGGGTGTATACTATTCCAATTATGCTTTATATTTAAAAACTCAATATGAATTATCACCCAAGCATATTGGTTATGTAATATCATTCCAAGGCATAATAGGTGCTGTTTCTAGCTTCTTAATGGGTTATATTAATAGTTATTACCCTAATGATAAGGATTTTAGCCATAGAAATTATCATGTATTTTTACTATTATCTATTTCTATCTTTGGACTTTGTATGTCTTCAAATATTATGTTCTATTCAGTATGGCTAATACCTATGTCGATAGGAAATGCTGTTGGTAGATTAGTAACTCTAGAAATGATATTGAGGAAAAGTGATAAAGAGCATAAAGGTACATTGATTGGTGCTTCTAATAGTGTAGCTTCTTTATCTGGTGTTTTGTCACCTATGGCTGCAGGACTTATAGGTCAGTATTTAGGTGTTAAATATGTTATTTATGCATCATTATGCTCAAACGTTATTGCACTGATATTAAGCAATAGATACAAAACTAGACACATTAAAGTTGATTAAGAAATAAATGGAATAAATTTTTTATGTTGATAATGGCATATTTTTATATAAATTATAATAAAACCCATTTTTTAATACATATAACTTTATAACTATTCATTATGTACAATAATTACCTAAAATAATGTTATGAATTCAATGCATACTATTTAATCATCCAGGGATTGCATTTGCTTTTTCCGCATGTCTCTTATAAGTTGGTGGAAAGCTTCTTTGTCCTTAACATTTTCTGGTGGAAGTATTTGCCGTTTAGTGTTTGTAACCCACTCTTCAAAATATGTTGGCTGATTAAAATAGAAAAACAATGCCACCGGGAAAGTAGTATACATAGCCATCCTAGCTACTTCCAGCTTCCAATTACCCATTCCGTTTTTAATATAAAATATACCAAGTCTGTAGAAATCTACTTGTGACAGTAGCACGTTGGTTAATTATTTTTATTTTTCTATTAATTATTATTATTAAATCTGATCCTCAGTAGTATCGCGTTCTGACAATCACAGTACACAAGTCAGTATCTCTTTGAAGTATGAACAGACAGGCACTACACTTGACAGTTTCGACTCGTAACAATTAGAATATTTTGACATTAGCGATATGCTACAAGTTTAATGTTGCCATAATAGGACACAGGTTGCCGATTGTTGGTTTACGCAATAATACTTCAAATTAAATTAATAATTTTACTAATTTATCTAATGACTATGGACCATGAAGTCCTTTAGTCGGATAAATTAATAAATTTAACATATAATACGACATTGGATATTTAGATAATAGTTATTTTAAACAAAACTCTGTAAAATACGTAATAAACCAATAAATCAAATTTGATAAAAACGTAATCGTACGTGTCGTAAATGATTTTTGCAGTCCATTTTTGATAACATATAAACGGATGTTTCCCCATATATAGCATACGTAGGTACAATTCCCTTAACCTAAAATATGCTATTTGACGCAATTTTATGAAATGGTTTTGTGTACCGGTTGAATTAACACAAGAGTTATATTTATGTACATGCAAAAATAATAAAATAAGATTTTAAAATACATATTAAAATTTAAAAAAGCAGTCTTAGAAGTAAAATTAACACAGTTTTAGAATTAGACAGGCGAAGATAATAAGAAGATATTTACAAGCATGCTGCGTCATCGTCGCTTGATTTGAATTTGAGTAGTTGGCTCATGTGACGTAAAATTCATTATTTATTAGTTATTTTACTACATAACGCGTTTTAAAGTAGAGTTTATTACAGAGTACTCTTCATAACATTTTATTTTTCATACTGCCTACTGCCTTTCATAGGTTCTTTATCTTAATTTTGAATGAAATACAAAAACTATTTCGTTTACTATCGTGGAAGTATAATGCTATGATTATCGTTTATTTAACCTTTTTAATTGCATTAAAAACAAAACAGTATTTAAATTTTTGCCCCAGGCGGGACAGAAGAAGAATTTTTTATCATTAAAAGAGTAATTTTTGTTCAGGCAAATTATAATGTACTAAAATCTCACGTGAATAATAGGTGCTTTGGCATTTTGATCGCCACAAGAATTGAATTCCAGCATCGGTAGAAGCAAGCCTGTGATCATTGCGAACGATATTAGGTACCTGTCTACCCTGCATAGAATTGAGCCTGTAATAACATGAAATGGGGAGTGCATTACGTTTGCATTACCTATCAGATGCCGTGCAGGCGGAACGTGCCGAGTGCTAATGTAAGACCGGCACGATTCCGATTTGTTATCAACGCCATTGAAACCCGTAAGGGCTTTTATGCTTTTCACATCAAAATTAAGTAGACGAAGTTCCCCGTCAGCTATATTAGCATTATCAAATTTAATTATAATATAACATGCATATAATGAATATTTATTAATAGTGTGACGTTGGGCATTGGAACTGCATTTACTTCATAGACAATATTATTTTGTTATTAGACAGGTAGGTGATTAGCCTTCTGAAGCGTCACGACGTTTATTTTATAGTCTAAGAGAATGTTTTTGCTGGTTTGCTGAGGATGTTTTTATTCACCATTCAAGCAAATTTTATTTGCGCGCAAAGAAATATCTATTTGTGCTTATTTGGGGTACGAAGACACGACCTCTGTGTTGGTAATCGCACCCTTATCCACTGCCATTGAACTTATCGGTCATTGATACTGATGTTTTAAGCCAATTCATTGCGTCATCAGAATGAAATTATTTTCATGTCAGGATCGACGTATTCTTTCTTGATACACAAAACATGAGTTGTTGAATTTTAGATATTATATAACAATGATCGTTCAATCGATAATATTGAAATTATGGTCTTTGAAACCTATCAATATTATTTGATAGCTTTTTGATCAACGTTACCATGGGCCAAGCTTTTGATATTCAAATTAAGGCGCGGAATCGACATCGTCATCTCGCTTTATAATGAGCCATGAAGTGACAAACTACCCCTCTTTCATCAACGCCCACTTGATTGTCACTGAGTGTGGGAATCATATTATACATATTCCGACATCAATCATTTAAGTTACGTTTGAGAAAGTATAGTAAATGCTCGTTAATAAAGTACTTGTGTAATATTGCGTTATGAAAACAGTCAAGTTTAATATAAATTTTTGATATATATAATAAAAAAAAATGATTAAAGATAAGACTACAAGAAAGAGAAGATAAATATAAGGTATCGTTTAAACACCCTTTTTAAATTCTGATGATGTTAAACTATGAATTATCTGAATATTATTTTGTACTACCTACTGTGATTGCCGCTGTAGTTGAGCGTTGTTAATGAGATGTATTGTATTGAGATAATAATTATAGATAAAAACTGGAGGAGCTGGTTGTCGTCGCCAAGGTGAAAGAAAAAAGGCCTCGGTGCTGATCGCCAACTCACGATTCTCAAGGATCTCCTCATAACAGCGGCCCTAAGGGAAACTATAGACCGAACAAAGTGGAGAGATGCCCTGCTACACCTAACAGTGACGCGAACTTGACCGAGTAATGAAAAAAGCGACTGCGAAGATATATATAAATATATGTTATATATACCATATATTGTATGGAGCCTTTAATCGGCATGTTATTACGTTTAAAGTTGCTCCAGTGTGACCGGTGGGGATTTTTTGGAATTCCTAGGCAATAAAGACACAAATTTAACATGGCTGAGAATTGGTTTCCGGTGCTGTCATGCGAGCGTCGAAGCAGCGAAGCGCTTATTTTAAGTCGACATATAGTAATTCTGAACACGGAAAACGTTTTCCATGATATTGTAAAGCAGTTATAATTGGTCCGGTATTGATATAGCGGACTTCATTGGTTTATTTATTATAAAATATAATTCTTACTTACATTAGTAAAAAGCGCATGAAGGTGCGAGTAGTCATATAAGCTTATACCCGTCGAAAGATTGATATTACCTGTGGTTGTTGTAGTTGAAGTCAACAGTATAAGTCTCAATTTACTCTGTACTGTACTGTGTACTTAAAAAAATTGACTTAATTATGTTTATTATTGAATAATACAGAATACTATATAACAATTTCTAGACAAAATGATCAATACTTAAGTTTTGAGTAGGTTAAATTATAGATATTCAATCAATATTTTATATTATTCAATAATGAATCGTTATAAACAATGTTTTGTTGATAAAATCGTTGAAGATTGCATACAATTATTTACTAGTATATCAAAAACGGGTAAACCACTTGAAAACGAATGGACAGTTCTGAGTTGTATAATCCAATATGATGCTGTGAGCGCTTTACATAAAGTAGTGGCTTTAGGCACAGGATCCAAATGTATTGGAGCTTCAAAAATGTCTCATTTGGGCAACATACTAAATGATAGCCATGCTGAAGTAATATCACGTCGTGGTTTTCTTTTGTATTTATATAAAAATATTCAGTTGTGTTTGGAAAACAAAGATTCTATATTTGAAATAGTTGAATCCCAGTGTAAATTAAAAGAAAATATTGAATTTATGTTCTATTCATCTCAGTTGCCATGTGGAGATGCATCCATTATTCGTAAGGATGATATTGAAAACATTGGAGATATAGTATTATGCTCAAAGAGGTATGCTCAAGATGATGTAAGCAATATTCAAGTTAAGAAACCAAAAAGTGATGTCTTTAGAACAGGGGCGAAGTGTTTGGAGAACTCAAAACAAGATCCTAAATTACCTGGCATAGAATATCATTTATTGGGACAAGTAAGGACTAAACCAGGCCGGGGAGATAGGACTCTGTCCTTATCGTGTAGTGATAAAATAGCCCGATGGATACACTTAGGTATTCAAGGAAGCCTAATATCACTGCTTATACCTGAACCAATTTACATAAAACATTTAATATTTGGTGGTGGTATTCCATATTCAGAAGACAGTTTAAAGAGAGCCCTGTTTACAAGAGATACATATATGGAAGCAAAATTAGGTTTAAGTCATCATATTTATCAAAGTACAATTACATTACCTTGGATCAAAACTGATAAAAGAATTAAACCAGCTCCTAGTAGTATTATTTGGGTGAATATCAATAATGGGTGAGTTTAAGATCGATAAGTAATCTCTTGTTTTGTCTTTTAAGACTACATCTAAAGCATATTTGTTCGTTAATTTGATGGTTTCTCTGATTACTAAATTTATTTACTGCATGATTTAAAATTAGTTTAAGAGAAGTTAAAGAAACCCCTTATTCCAGATTATCTGAGGTTGTTGTTCAAGGAAAAAAGCTAGGTGTTACAAAAAAGAAAGAGACTTGTCCAAATAACTATTTATGTATATCAAAATATAATCTATATAAAGCCTTCATAGAAATATTGGATAGCAATAATAAGTGGTACAAAATATGTGAAAATGAGGATATAAAAAACATAGCTTACAATGATATGAAGAGAAGGTCAACAAAATATATTACTAAATGGTTAGAAATTAAGCAAACTTTTTTTAAAAGATGGACTACAAAACCAGACATTTTTAATTTTAAAATAAAATAAATTATTGAAATAATTATATTTTCTTTGATAAATATAGATATATCCTGATTTATAGTATTTCCTTCTACTCTTGTAGTTTCAATGTATGCAGTCCCTACTTATGTTTATGTTTTAAACATCCATTAAATTGATTGATGTATAAGCTGAATATCACATTTTTATTCACTGTAGTCAACAAAAGCTATCAAAGTTTCTTTGCATAGGAAAACAAAAGAACTTATCATATTAATATTAAATAAGTACAAAGCAGTCATAAGTCATCAAAAATCCTGGAAAGAGGCCACCAGCGAACAATAGCTCCTTTATAAAAGGATTGTGTAGGTAGGTATTAAGGTTTTATTAAAACAAATTGCCGCGTAGACGAAACACCGCGCGTCCCGTGTACCCCGCCTACACTAGGTTTATTATCCTAATATTGATATTTATTTTATTATAATGCTTTTACCTAAGCCATTGTACTTACATAACATGTAGTACCGTTGTGTTTATAATGTAATGTTGTAAATTTTTTTCATAGTATATATAGCATATGGAAGTTGTTCAAACTATGCGTAAAAAGGGACGTATGCTTAGACATTTGAGTAAACTTGCTGGTATGACAAAATTTTGTATTAAAGCAGATTTGTTAGCTCTCTTATAATGACGCCAAATATAATGATAATAAATGAAACCTAGAAAGTTGATCGATAGAAATATCTACATCGTGTCCAGTTCAGCAGCATTCGATAATTATTTCTATCTGTATAAGAGCAATCGCATTTAGCAAAGCAAATAGTGAAATTGAAGTGAGGTTCAATACCTTTTTTTATAGAACAGGGCAAACGGGGAGAAGGCTAACCAGTTACGTGTCTTTTCTTGAATATTTTTTTTAAATATTACAAATGTTTTAGTTCTCAAGATCACAACTAAAGCGAACCCTGTTAGTTGTATTAACTAGGTCTAATTTTTGTATTTTTGCTGGAAACAATTCTAAATCTATCTAAACTTTGGAACTCTTAGAAGTCTTTAAAATACTACATCTTACGTGCCGAAGATAAGACGTTGGGTCGTACTTAGCATACATTTTATTGAGTTCAATTTATTCCGTCATGTTTTTTACAACTAATTTAATTACCAGGACTAAGAGGGAGCATATGCTAAGTTAAGATAAAAAAAATCTAATCGTTCTAGACACTGCTGAAAATCGGTTGCAGGCAATTATTCAAATAGTTACAAGACAACTTTTAGGATGATTTTAATAAATGGATTTGCAATTTCGACAAGTATCAAACTGATTCGTCCGGCCCAAACTGTGTTCAAGTTCACCCACTTTCTACCGGAAGGCAATTAAAAATAATTTGCATTTCTCCTTGTGTATAGATATATACCTAAATGTTGCTATCTGTTTTAAAATAAGATCTTTTAAAACTCTATTTTTAATTTTCGATATCAGGACGTAACGATTATTATAAACTGATAAGGCAACTTGTATCATTGTTTATTTCATATATAAATTATTAATTCTAGAATTATGATTAAATTAATTATTATAAATATTCGTTTTGATTTGTTTTTGAACCCAAGTCGTGTCGACGAGGGATGGCTTAACTTTAAGATTCCTGTCCGCCTACGAGCCACGACTGAACAATGCCCGACCAAGTAGATCACAGGTGTACACCAAGATTCTAAATTAAGAGGTCGAAGCTTATCCAGTTATGCTTAGATGTGCCTATTATCCCGTAAGTACATCATATTAAATAATAAAACCTTAGTAAGGAAAGGATTGTTGTAATTTTGTTATTTATGAATAGCAAATATAACGGCTCGGTCATAAATTGGATGTTCTTCGTGGTTTAAGCTATCGAGCACCGAGGGGTGTGCCTGATCACGACTCAATGTTTATCCACGACAAATTGCTACGCTCAAATCCTAAAGAAAGCTGACACCACCTACCATTGCCACAATAAATCATATTTGACATTTAAAATGAAGACCATTATTCAAAGTTGACTTTTTGCATATCAGCAAATTTTTATGTTAAATGATTAATTTATTTTCATTCAATTTCCTTCGCACAATTTGTCGTTTTTATATAACGAATGCAATACGCAATCGAGCGTCATAAAAGTTGTAAGAATTCGTAAAGCGGATTTTTGGCAGCAACTGTTGATGAATCAACAAATAGTTTTCCTTGACGCTTGACCATACACGACTGTCGTCAGAATACATGTAAAAACTAGTGGAGTTTGCGATAAAACTATACAGGAACCACTAGTTTCAATTCCATGTAGAGCTGTACAGTTAGATTGCTGTGTGGTCTATTTTCCATCAAGCGTTTCATTTTGTAGATAAATTGGCTAATATGGATGAGTTGAATCTAGACGCATCAGTTCTAAAGCTGTTTCGTGCCGTACTTGACGGTTTTAGGTCAAATGTATTTATTTTAAAAGCAGGTCGAAGAAGGATGCTGTGTAATATTATACGGTAATTGTTTACGAACCTACTCACGTTGAAAGGGCAAAGGGATTTATTAGCTAGTAAATAAAAATATCGTAAGTTCTCGCCTTCTTGAGCTGGCAATTGTTATAAATAAAGATGATTGTTATTTAACAAGAATTTAAGTATTATGAGACGAGGAGAATCAATTTTATACAAAAACAATAACATGTGTGATTGTAAGCCATATATATCACTAATGTGCAGTTACCGAATATAATCATTTTGCAAAAGATTACGCCTAGAAAGACAGCGCCGTCGGAAAGATTTTGTTGGTACTCGATTAAAATAAACTTATTTACTCGTTACAATACGTGGTTCACAAGTTCGCAGTTCGTTCATTTATAAACCAAACTTGAGAATGTCTGATACATCCTTGGCTCAGTTTTGCTCCCGCATAAATAATGCTCAGATTAATCCGTGATTATTTATGATGCTTCCTGAGGTTAGCCAATTGTCAATTTGATTGTTAACGGAAATGATGTCTGTATTATTGTAGTTAGGCTCAAGTTAGTCAAGCTCTACGAAAAGTTCTTAGTTATTTTTTATTTCTAACATCCATAATATTATTGTTATGCTGATTTAGATATCTGTGTAAATACTCAATTTGAGTATTTTTATGATATTACAAGAAAGATGATATGTGTCGTAATTATAAGTTCTTTTAAGATTTTTTTTGTATCCCAAAGATAAAAGATTCTCTTAAAATCAGGTTTATAGATAAAACCTGATTTTTTAAGTGATATATTTAAAAAGCATAATAAGATCTATAAAAATATAGGTAATTTAAGTCGGTTTTTCTTAAATATCAAACGAATAATATCAGATGTGTTTTGGTATATAAATGCAACAAAAATCCCTAGATAGTACATTTTTAATATAAAACTCTTGAATAGTGTCAAAATCCAGCACACAACCGCGCATGCGCAAATGCCACTGCCATAAAGACATTAAATTGGAATATACCATAGACACAGAGTTGGCGCGTTTCGCCATTAATATACTTTACTAGAAGTATTACTAACTAGTACAATCTTGGCTGGCTCCAAGCAGACATAGATATTAGACTTTCAAATGCACAAAGTTCGGAAACTTTTTCAAAATTAATGAATTACAAACTTCCAAGTAAGGTCACTCGAGTATTACGATATGACCGTGGACGAATTTTCAAAAACATAACCCTCTTTAACATAACCTATTTGTGATTTTTCTTGAGATTGATTGGGATTGTTTATTGTCTTTATAAATTGATTTATCTTGCAAAATGTTTTTGTTGTAAAGATGATTCGCTACACATCAGTTTAAGGTCTTACCAAGGTAGATTAAAAATAACCAACGTAATTCAAATAACGAACATAAATCTTCCGTGAATTTATTTTAAAATGAAGACGTGCGTGGGAGTTTTAATACAAAAATCTCTTCTGATAACAAACAAACATAGAGAGAGTACATTCAGAAGATCAATAGTTTTTAAATTATCTACTCATTTGAGGGCCTAAGGGGTAATTTGTTTTATGACCACAATATGTAGAGTAAATTTGTAGCCACGCCTCTAATGTTCGGCTATAAATCAGTACGATGCGGTCATATCCTGAAACGCGCTAACAAAGTTATTCCGAACTTCTCGGCCTTAGCCAGCCAATGGATAGACTGGTCAACGATCACCCTTTAAGGCCGAGGAAGAGCGGTACGGCACTTCCACCGCAAATTTTATTATTTATAACTAGTAGGTACTAATTATTAAAATGTAAGCTTGTCAGTCTAAAAAAAGTTACACCTGAAATTGTAAAATTACTTCTTCGGGTTTTTTGAAGTCAGTTAAATAAATGACAATAGTAAAGTGATCAAATAGATTAAGTGGTTTTAATGCTTTGTTCAGTTTTTCCTGGTTGAATGTCCGATTTTATTCAGCCAGTACCAAGATACTTTCTTTTTGTATGGGCCAAATACCTAAAAGTCTGATCTGTGTTTTCAATTAACATTTACTTGCACGTACATTTTCAAAAGAGAGCAGGATAAATAATGTTTGGTTTTTATCAAAAGCCCCGATCTTGGAGCATTAATTTTTAACGACGTGGTTGTTCGCACCAATACCTTTGAACTTGGTATTTTTAAATTACAAAATCATTTCGAAAGATATTGATAGAAGTCCGCTTACATAAATAAACTATTTAACGCAGTCATATCACGTGGGGTTTACCAGATACGTTGCGTTGTATTATATTAGTTAAGGTCTAAATATACTTTTTCGTTAGCGTCCTAAAATTCTAAATTTTCTAAAATCCTTCTTCCTGGACATAACTCTGACCTCACGTTTCATTATTATGCATCCATATGCGAATAAATTAAGCCGAAAAGGGGCTTAACATTTTGAAGTCAAAATGAAGGCTTCTATCTCGAATTCCATCTAGGGTTTCAGATACAATATCGGGGTAAAACTTGTGGCGGAAAGAAGGTGCTGGTCTTCCTCGAATCTAAAGTAAAGATGACCAGAGTAGCTAAGGTTCAGAAGTAGGATATAACCTTAACAGCTGGTATAACTTTATAAGGATGTTACAGGGTATGACGCCACCGTATTGTTTGTAGCCGCTTATTGTAGATGTCGCTACAGACCTAACTCACCTTCATTCAATCAACAATCTTTTCTTTAAATTACAGATCAAGCTTCTTATACCTATTGCAAAATATATAGCCATTAAAACTGATTTTAAGTCTATTAATGTTACGAAATCAATCAAAAA
Organism: Pieris brassicae; assembly: GCF_905147105.1. NCBI lineage: Eukaryota > Metazoa > Arthropoda > Insecta > Lepidoptera > Pieridae > Pieris > Pieris brassicae. The sequence goes on from NC_059670.1 coordinate 4,442,898, forward strand.
CCAAACATGTAAGATTAGCTTGTTCAAGATCATTGTTTTGTAATAACACTAACTCGTTCAGATAAAGATATGCATTGTTTAATGTTCTAGTGTGAACGCTATAATTGTCGAGTCAAATAACGAGTTTTAACACGCCATAATATTTACGAAACTTGCTCACGACAAAGTTAAATTCTTATTTATTGACATTGTTACACAAGCTGTTGATAAGTAATTTAATTAGAACAGAAATAATTGAATAAGACATTTGATCAATGGAGACGATACTTAAATTTTAGCAGTCATAACATTCAGTACTTTATAATAAATAACATTGTATTTTATGTAATTGTTGCACAAGACGATTTTATGGTTTCATCTTTCATTGAAATATAATCTGATTTTTGTAACAGGATTTGATCATAACCAGCCGAGTGGATTGCAATAAAATATACGTCTGCGATTCTCATCTTTTATGTGGTCGTAATTTACGTAAATAAAATATTAAGTAACAATTGTTTTAGTGCTTTTGTAAAGTAAATAAAATATTAAATAAAAACTTATCCGTTTTGCCCTTTATGTAATTTTGACGCAAGCATCTCACATTTCAATAGAAATTGAAATTTAATTGAATTTTGATTAAAACAAGCGTGGACTAATACTATTATTATTACCTATAAACAAAAATTCGTGCTGTATAGATGATTATATAAACAGCGCCGTTCTAGGAAGTTATACTAACGGCATGCGCGTCGGGAAGCCATGCTTTTTTCGACAACCTTCCTTAATGAGCAGAGAAACTAGCAATTACTCCTATGCAAATGGGTTTTCTTCGCTCCAAAGTTCATACGTTTGATATATTAAGCGTTAATGAGGCAGACATTTACCATTTACAACTTTATATGCATTTAAGATTCGTAATCTTAATGCTGTAAAATTATTACTCCGTTCGTATATATTTTATTATAAATCGATTTGGATTTTAAAAAAACTTAGTCTAAATGTGACGGGGTGAGAGCGTCTAGTTATAAATTTAATTGTCACAAAACTTATCTTTAATATTTATACTATTCAACAAATAACAAGTCTTGAATAACTTAATATAATCCGTACGTACGTATTATTTATTTACAAGTAGATAAATTTATTTTATGTAAGTTTTGTCTTGTCTTGAGAGGTGTTAATTAGTAGGGTAAAGTTGTGCTATTTGTCTAAGTCTACCTGCTTTATCCGTAGGACGTCGCGTAGCGTGGGCGGCAGGGATCCAATTACGTCCCATTGCAAATTAATTTATAGCGGCGGGTCCCTGAGCCACTCTCACCTTGACACTCAGACGCACCCAATCTGGGCGTCCAAACCCACGACAGGTTTGCGCAAGCCCTAAAGTAAAGCCTTAAGGATTAAATCGTTACTTTCGCCGCTTTCAGTATGCATTCATTATTAATATTACAAATATCAAATTACCGACATAAAGTTGCAATTCAAAACGAGAAGCGGGCGCGAGGCGTTCATTTAAGTTGTTAGTTTAAAGGAAATCATATCGACAAAATTAATGTGTTGTACATTAAAAATGTATGAGGAAGGTGAACCGATGAACAAATAACATAAAAATATTTTAATAAATGATATTGGAGTAAACAAACGACTTGCGCACGTTATAACGTAAAGTTAAACTTCCTGAATCAATCATTATAGACAAAATGATGTGTAAGCATGCTATTGCCCGATATGTATCGAGATAGTGACGCCTGCATTCCATTATTCCATATAGTATGCGTATACGTAAAACTAGAACGGAGGCTGTATTATCGGAGGCTGCGCTTGCGCTTTTGATGTAAGCAGATCCGAGAAGCCGGCAGTCGCATAAGAAACCTTGCGGCAGATAGTCGACTCAACACGGTCGCACCACCGCTGTCGACCGGCCGCGTCGCTTTTTCGAAATTATTTACGATAAATAACCGATATTATTGCATTTTCCGATTGCTACTTGTGTATTGTGAATATTGTGGGTAATCTTGTGAAGAATAATGTCATTTTAATTATTTTGAGACTGTGTAATTAAGAAAAAACTTCCCAAATGAAGATGACTGTAAATCGAATAAGAGTGGTGGTGCTCGGCAGCCCTCGAAGTGGAAAGTCAGGTTAGTATTATTAGATTACAAACACAAAAACTAAATTAATTTTACTAAAGAATAAAATAATAAACGCTATATTACTTTTGCGTTTATATAAGAATTTCGTAAGTTATTAAATTTGCTTAAAAAGAATTTATGCTTTCGATAACCTAAAAAATGGCACTTAAAATAATGTGGAGTTGCATGCGACGGTTGCTCTTTGCCTTTTGTAGCTTCGAGCAGATGGTCGAGTTATAAAAAAATATTTTCAACAAAGTTTATTAACTTGGTATTCAATTACAGCATAAATTACACATCTTGAACAGAAGGATCAATTAACAATATATCTAATGCCCAGAGAAATATAACATTACCGCGATTGTTTACTCGCAGCATTCCATGTATTATATTATCAATGCATTCCGTTTGAGGACGCGCTTCAGTGTCACCTGATAACAGATAAAACGCTACAAAGCAAATATTTAAGACCTGATGAATTGATGTGACGTAATTATAATTATCCGTAAAATATTTAAGTTGGATCAACGACCTCGAAAACTTGGTTGAATGGTCGTTTAAGTTACACAACGTCTTTGGCGCCGTCGCCGGGAAATCGCTTGACCTAGCCTCGACTCTTGTAATTGCCGCCCTAATTGTTAATCGCTGACGGACAAGCACGCTTGCGATGCACTAGACGTAGACAGGATGCATTTTTAGCGTGGATCCTGCATGTCGCGACGGCTGGCGCCTGCTGATGCGACTGGGTTACATACAACAGATTTTCAATTTGTCATTTTAATTAAAACAAAAGTATTTTAATGCAAATAATTCGTGTGAAATATAACTCGTAAGAGCTATTTTTTCTATTAACCAAATTAGATTTTTTTATGTCTAGTAATCTTCTGGACTTAACATAAAAAATAGTTAAAAATTAAATTTATATTTAATCATAAAATCATCATTTGACAGCTCTTGAAACTAAATTAAATTTTGTTTTACATTTTATACATTCCATTCAGAGCGTGTATTGTTTTCAAAATAATGGGTTAAATACATTTTTTACAAGTTTTTTTACACCTAAAATTTACATAATAAACAATTTATGCAAGGGGAACGGCGCAGACGCATGCAAGCGAAAGCTGATGGCGTCGAGTTATTTTTAGAACATGACATAATTGCGATCATTAAGTTCGCTGGACTCGTAAATATGAGAATGAGATGTGTTTCATAAGTTGACCCCTTCGGAAACAATTGATCATGCGGACGCGATGCAAAATTATGTTGTACAATGTTTTTGCTTTATTAACAACTCATTTATTCTTTATGTAACTGCTTTCAACAGGATAAATACAATTCTACGTTGAAAAACGATGTTTTTAAGTTGAAACTGTTTTTTATAAAAATAATTGTGAATGTTACCTTTACATGTATAAAATATACTTAAAACGATATATTATATACCATAATATGAAGACACATTTGGGCAGACATATTTTTTCGTTTGATTATTTTTATCAATCACCAATACTATGTCTTGTTGTAGCTTCGACATAAAACTATAATCGGTATTAAGACTGGCTAGTAATTAAAAAATACATTTTAAAACAAAAAAACTAATAATATATAAAGCGGCTTACCATTTCACTATAGGAATTTTTAAATGGTTTTGTTGAAAATTGAAACATCAATTCTAAATACAAAACAAAACGTATAACCGTTAAACCGTTAATGGCTTTTGGTGACCTATGTTAACAGATACCATACATCGACGCCAAGCAATAGGTGATGGATTGTGCCTTTAATCTATTAATTACCCATAGATTCCTACACACCTATTGTCTATGCAACCATCAATCAAAACCAACGGTGCCATGTTGTTTCATTATTGTAATTTGTCTTATACGGTTAAACGGTTTATTAAATATTTTCTTCGTAACTTTTCGAACCCATCAACAACGATCTAGCGGAGTCTTGTTTACTATTTAGAATCACATTGCATCATTATGTAATAATAGTGTTGATGTTAAACCTTTAAAAAATCTTCAGGCACAACAATTTTATACCTTTAAGATGTACCTCAACGATCCAATTTGAATTTGCGTAATAAAACTTGTTCCAATTTACTACTGTGGAGGTCTGTTTAATGGAAGAATAATGTGGCAAAAGCTTACTATACTTCCAAATAATAGGATACTAACTGGTATTTATTGAACTTACTGTAAATTAAAAAAACAGGACTTAATAAGTTATCACGTCACGTTCAGTTATTGGTGAAATATTATATGGTTATTTCATTGATCGATTTTCCGTATAACTTTGTCATTATTCTTTTCACAATTTCACAATTTCGTGTAAAAAGCACAACTTTCATAAAGTTCAGTGGGTATAAAGGCATTAAACGACTCCTACACATTGCGCATTAACACTACATTAAATTACCTTATTACTAACTGTTTACATTTCGATTTTCGACTCAATCATACCTTATCTCGCGTAATCGGATCGCGGAGAAAGTATTTTAATAACTCCGAATCGACGACAGAAAAAGAAATAAAATGAAAATGAGAGTGTGGAATTTCGTGTGTTTAATAAATAATGTGCTGTAATTCGCCCCCATTAGGCTTTAACATAATGGCTATTGAGTGGTTATTTAACATTTTATTATTCTGATAATCGCTTTACGTGTAATTTATTGCGTTTAAGCTTAAAGGAGTTCCGTATTTTTAACTTTTAAAAGTCATAGTGGATTTGCAGGATGCCGCGTTTTCACCGTCAGAACGTGAAATTTTTACGCGGCATTTTAATGAAATATCAAATTAAAGATAATATTTTAATTAGTTTATTTGATTTATGTCTGCATATTCGGACATAAATATACGTAAAATGTAAATTATTAATCAAAATTGTTTACAAAGCCGTAGGAGATTTAAATGTACTTAAAATCAAATCTACGTAATTCATCAGTCTTCTATACTTCCATACCATTATCAGCCTTATGGTCATACCAGAAAGGTTTGAAATTTTAAGCTTAACATCTGAAGTTTCGAATATTAGATAATAGAGAATAATAAACACTACGACCAATTTGAAACTTCCTTTTTGGAAGTTGCGAAGTTTGAACATATTCCTATTTATAATAGACCGCATTAAAAGATTTTAAAGTATAACTTGACAGACCATCTGACATCGACATTCCATTAACTCTGTCCGAAGCTCCATCAAGTTCAATATTGATTTCTAACTAGTGCACTTGGAAATGTATTTCAAGTCCATTGTCATGCGACATTATTGCGCAAACGCCGGGCACGCATCTATTACGCAATTGGTTTAGCTCGTGACTTGGACGATCGAATCTTGTAGATCGATATTCGAGAAATGAAGGCTCTTTAAACTAATTAATTGTTACGCTTTCACGATAACTAGGGAACCGACTTGACTATGTAGTCTATTAGAAATATAAATTAGTATTCTAGACAATACTGATTTCTTATTTATTTATTACGAATACTATGTATATCCTACATAAAATGACACAGAACATAGTACAAATATATTAAGCACAAGACAAAATTGCAAATAAAGATACATACGAAAATTAAATACATACATTCTTTTTTTAAAATCCTAAAAATTAAGAAATAAATTTTGTTGTTGTTCAAAATTAACAACTATTATTTATGGGAAAGTATCTTCAAAACCTAATAGCATTTTTATTTATAAGTTTATAAAATACACCTTTATTATACAACGCGTAGGCTTCGAGTAGGCGATAACAATGACGGTTTTTACGATCAAAACATGAAGTAGATTGTTGGAAAGTAATTATTTCATAGCTACCTGGATCCAGTAGCTTTTAAAACCTGCAGAGTCATCGGTGTTGATAACTATTACTCCAGGAGAGCATCGAGAAAGGACTTATAGAAAGTCGAGTGTAATGACCGCTTGATGACGAAGAACTATTTTGTGTACTTTGTTCCTTACATTACAAATAGGCCACGCTCACTTTCCAATAGTAGGAAGTTGTTTTAATTAGAGTCATATTAATTAGTATTGTTTGTTGCAGCGGTGGTTGTGCGTTACCTCACGAAGCGGTATATTGGTGAATATAGTTCAACCGGCGGTAAGTGACATTTATTAATTACATAAACTTATGATAAGATGAAGTTCCTAGTTGGCAAGTTGGTCCGTATTCTGTGCCTTCCAGCCCGAAAGATAACTCGTATAACAGATATTGCATTCTGATAATCGAACTAGGTCGATTTTACTGATTATTTTTAATATTTTGGTGTAGGTTGTGTTTGTCTAAAAGTGATTGTCCCAATGTATTAATGTGCCCAGTATAAGCAAGCTATTATAATCAATAAATAAATATTAGTAAGTTGCATTTTCAAGTCGAACACGTTAAAAGCTACGTTGCACTTGTTGGTAAATATTAAATCATACTAAATGAAATGTTATTCAATGCTCAAGGCAAAGCGCATTGTTTTCTTTATAGGAAAGGCCATAAACGAGAATACAATACATAACTAAAAATGTATAATAATGCAACTGGACATCTCTGGCCTTAAAACCAATTATATAATATTTGCCAATGTCATGTACATCATGAAAATCAAGCATGAATACCCACATTAGTTGGAATTATTATTAGTTACGAGATGTAATATATCCGGTAAAAGCCGTTCTGCAAATCAATTTTCATTTATACTGCCTATTAAGATACGGGAACAAAACGATTCATTCGCTTATATCCAGTAGCTTAATTTACACAATTAAAGTCAATTTACAAGATTGTAGCACATTTTTCTTCGAGTATGTAGGAAACGAATTCCTTCCGTGGTTTAACTACGTCATAATGACGTTTATAATTTACGTAAATTTCGTTAATTTTCGTCAATGAAAGAGAATTTCAATGACAATTTCTTACGTAATAAACACGTAGACCTTTAGTAAATTATTTCCTAACATGCTAATGAATTTTTAAAGTACATCAAGTTATGAATGATTTTTTCTTTATTACTCTTAAGTAAATTTGAATGATATAAATGTGACAAAACATTATATTGGATACGAGTAAGACCGTTAATGTTTTATTTTTACAACATAAAATGTCGATTGGTATCGTGTAATCGAAGTAACTTAATCTCTTTGATAACATTTAAGGCTAAAGGGCAAAATTATAAATGTAAATTATCTTGTTTCAGATTTTCTTTATCAACATCGAGTTGCATTCGATGGAGCGGTTTCTGAAGTTGAAATACTTGACACATCAAATTGTGCTGTGAGTGAACAAATTTTATTTTCCCTTTATTGTATGTTTGCTCTCAAACATCACATATATTACAAGGAGGACATTCAGATCCTTATGGCAATATGTTATATTTAAGATAAACATTAATATCAATTAAATCAGAACTTAAGAAGGCGCAGCGCTATCCAGATACATGCAACTTCCTTACAGTCGAGTGCCCGCAATATCTCGAATATACTCTGTAAATACATAATTATGTAGGATTAAAGAGAATAATGTAATAATAAAAATACAGTTAGGTTTCTAAAACGATTTGCCGAAACGGCTCCATGGAGTTGTTGAAAATGTCCATTGAGTCAATTTTCATCACAGTCTTAGTGTAAATAAAACATGGATTCTTTCTTTCAGTAACGGATTATCAGTATCTTTAAACAAAGGTTTTTGCAGCTTTTCATTTAAACACCACCTTATTTACTAGGATTATTTATTAATTAAAGTCAGCAGACTTTTACTTTTTATATGAAAACACACAACTTTTCTCACTTTTGCAGTAGAAACGCTGAGCAGGTTCAACAAATTAAATAATATAAAGTTATCATGTTAAGCAGTAAATCGTAATTGGCAATAGCGCCTTTGCTTGATTTGCTTTCATGACCAGATGATTAAATGTTATCGAGAGCTTATTAATGAACCGTTATCTAATCCCAGATTAGATTAATTTTGTACGACATCTCCATTACGTATAACGTCTTATAACATTAAGATTATTGGATCTTATAAGAAGCGTAATCGTGTGATAGATTCGATTAAAGCTAAGACAATAGAGATTTTAATCTGACAGGTGTTGCATTAACCGCCTGCAGTTCGTACGATTTAATTACGAGGAAATTACAAGGGCTCGGCGAACTGTCTTTTAGTACGTACGAAAAGTCAATTCTAAATGAATGAGTTATGTAATCTAAAATCTCCCGAAAGCGAAACACTTAGTCATTGTTTTGATTGGCAAAAACAAGTTTTGTTTTCATTTGTGTGTAGTTGTTTTGTTGCGTGTTAATTTTATTCTATTGTCGTTGACATGGCTTTTATTTATCTTCTAAGAACATCAGCTAGTACATTATTTATTGCATGAATTTGCGCTGTGCAAGCGGACTCCGATGTGCAACTTTGTGTAAGGTGTGTAAGACAGATATTTACAACCTTAAGGTTGGAAATTATTGTTTTTGTCTTAACATTTAATAAATTATGTGGACTCGATTGCGAATTCTATATTGGTATTCCCTCGAATTAGTTCGTGAAGAGAGTTAGTATTCATGTTTCTCTGTATTGTTTTGAACTTAATAGCAGAATTAAGTAGGTTATGAATGTTCTGGAGATACTTAATAAAATATCTATTAAGGCATATTCGTGTTTTTTTTAATGTCAATTTTTAAAATAAAAAAACCAAAATGTATATAATTACCCAATTTTTCATTGTTAGATCCGTGGTTGCCTTGGAGACCACGTGCGCTGGGGTGACGCCTTCGCTGTAGTTTACTCGGTTTGCGAACGGCGGTCATTCCTGGCTGCTGCTGAACTATTATCCCTGCTGGAAAGGACAAGACTGCCGGGCTGTGCCGCTATCACCCTCTTGGGCAACAAGCGTGACCTCGAGCACGCCAGGTGAGATAAGCTGCAATTGTATGAAGTCATATCACTTGTATGAAACTCGTAATTTAAACACAGTATTAAATCACATATAAATGCTTTCAAAACAATTATTACATACACTTTTTTATTTGAAAATTTTAACACCTGTGAACAAATGTATTACTCGGGTTATTTTGAGACCTAAGAATTTAAGGCCTACTGAATGCTCTACTAGTACATTTTAAAATCACGAAGTAAAAATACTACCACTAATAGTGCTAATAATATTTGATGTTATTGATTATTTCGATTTTTTTCTAAATGTAAAGCTATACAGCGATTTGTTATTTATCTCTCGATAACACGAACGTCTCCTTATGAGTGACTACATCCTCCAAGAATTCCAAATTGTACTTGACACAAAACATGTACCAAAAATTTCGTCAGACCACAAATCTTTGTACAATATACCACGATTCGTTTCGCATTTATTACTGTTAAATCCTTTGCATGTATCCTTTCGCGTTGGGCAATAACTTAAGCTCCTTACCATGATTAATTCAATGTACTTTGTTTACACAATCAAACCGTAATAATTGTCCTTAGTTTATGTTAGTCCTGAATAAATAGTCCTCAAGCTCAATAATGACTTCAATTAATTTACTTCAAAGGTGCGCCTTGAGAAATTACTTTGGCGGACTTTCATATCTTTAGTCATTTTTAGCCGACAACGTACAATCTTGAACCTAATTAAAGTAGATCAGATCAAAATTAATTTAGTTGCATAGCAAAAAGATAAAGATAGACTTTCTACTTCGAAAGTAACAGGATAAGTCTATGTATTTCATACATATACATATTTTCTTTGAGCATTATAATCAGCAGAGGTAATGGATATTTTTCCTTATAAGGGAGGTCCACGCGGAAGAGGGTCAGGAGCTGTCGCTCCGTTTCGGGTGTCAGTTCTACGAGGTATCGGCAGCTGAGTCTTGCGCGGGTGCTGCGCTTGCTTTCCACGCACTGCTGCGGGAGGCACGCTCTCTTGCCCTATTATTACCCGCTCCTAGACGAAAACTCGCCGCATATTCTGTTTCAAAGGTAAAACAATAACATAGTTTAGGTTAACACATGGCTTAGTAAAGTAAGTTGCAGTTTCAGAGCAATTAAAAGGAGTGTACTGTATTTGTTAATAACGTAACATAGTACACATTCCGCGTATTTGTAAATAAGCTTATAAGTTTGTAAAATTTATATAAATATAATAAATTTACAACATAAAGCAGCTTTATTTCAATTACAATTACATATTTATTCTATAGTCCTAAGTAACTTCATGCATGAATACTCCTACATTTTTTTTTACAAAATCTTTATAAAGAAGAAGAAGAAGAAGAAGAAGAATTGGCAAAAAGCTAATAATCTAGACATACATAAAAGAAACAACAATTATTTGAAGTACTCTTTTAAGAAAAGCATTCTTATCTGATAACTAATTGTTTTGCTGATTTGCTACTAGTAAAATCTAAAATCGGAAGTGTAATATTTTTATTATTTGTAAGATTTATATTTACCATAATCGACATATATTTTAGAAAAGGTAGCTTGTAACATATACTTTAAAGTATAGTGAACTTTATTTACTTTAAAGAAAATCTTTATAAAACATTGGCTACATATACAATTACAAACAAACATCCTATATAATAATTAATAAAAACATTCCACGCTGTGTTCCCAGGACGTGTACTAAAAAAACATTAATCATTCTTACACGTCGATCTTTCACTTGCCACAGTTTAAACCATACACGGATGCTTACAGTTCCCACCATCATAATGCTCGAAGTTATGTTAGCGATTTTCCTTAGCATTTCTAGCGATAGCATTTCCCATGGCACTTTTCATAATACATTATGTAAACTGTAATCTTACATAACGCGCTGTTGCGTACATCAGTACTTTGTACTTAACCTTCCAATAATTCTATCTTATTTAGGCAGAACTGTACGCTTAAACTACTGATAGGATATCATTCTTTCGAGATGTTACTCTTTGTAGAATAAAATCTGACACAGCGCTTACTGAGTCATGGGGGCTTTTTTATATACCAGGAGTAGACGGACAGGAGGCTCACCTGATGTTAAGTGATAACGCTACCGCCCATAGACACTCTCAATGCTAGAGGGCTCGCGAGTGCGTAACCGGCCTTTTAAGAATTGGTGCGCTCTTGAAGGACCTTAAGTCGAATTGGTTTGAAAATACATAGGTGGCCGGGTTCTTCTTTCAGGCTGTTAATTTTACAATGATTTGTATTTAATTATTATTTTATTTACAGGTAATTGGGACGATTTTTGGCAAAAACAGCAAGAGCGTTCGAAAAAAACGACCATCTCTCAGTATTTAAGTAATTTATTTTTATTTATAAGCCCATAGACTGTTTTAGGCTAAGTGAAATTAAATAATAGGTTCTTATGTGAAATTGTGATACTTGCATAAAGATAGTGCCTATGTATTATTAATTATATTATATGTCATGCGAGTTCAAAACTTACATAAATTGGCTAATAATTTACACGTTTTTTGAATAGAGAATATATTCATAGCTAAATTCTTTATTAGTATAGTTGTAAATAATTATGTACATAAACATCGAAACCTCGCACGGCGACTACAGAATTGTACATAACGAGAGTTAATGTTCTCTAAGATTTACAATTAAGTACATAATAAATTTTTATGATTATATCCACGACTTTTATTTCTTACTCCTAACGGAGATGGCTACAACCATGATTGTTAATGCACTTCTAACATTACCTTTGCAAAAAGAAAAATAATATTTATAAAAAAAATTACAAGCTGAAATTTACAAGCATTATCGATTAGTAAGATGCATACGACATGTACTGCTTGGATTTAAACTAATTATAAAAGAAGACAAAGAAGAAGCACTCACATGAATATTATTCATAAAATGGTCTTTTACGATAAACGAAAATGTAATGGCGATTTTCTTCATCGTATAAGAAATAAATTGACTCAAATTGATTTTTGATCAAACTAAGTGTCGTCAGTATGAATAATAAATCACTAGGTCGTATATAGTAAATAATATATGTAAATAAAGGGTATACTTTAGTAACAAATATTTTTTACCATATTTGACTCTACTCGCATTTGGCTCTACACGGAACTGTTTAATTTAACAAAATATATGGTAGAAACATTACTTTAATTCCTAACAATAGTGTAAGGTAAATTATTATAATGAAAACAAGAATAAAGCAATTTCCCGCTATCAAACGCAGTGAAAATCAAAGGAAACAGTGACCTGTAGGAAGCACATTCAGCCTCCAGCGTGGGCACGGAGCTGGAGGCACTTCGATCTACTTGTTGTGCAATTCATCTTTCAAACTGGACACTAACAAGGTGCCGCACAATAAAACAACGCAACACTTATATAGGGTAACTAAACTGTAACAACCAACTAGATTTAATCTTCCAATGGTTTTCCTGAGGTATTTCAGAAGTCAGTGTCAGAGCCGCAGGGGACATGGCATGATGTCAGAACTTTATTGATCGCAGTCTAGGAGAGAGTGACGGCCTTGCGCACGAGTTGCAGTTACACCCACGTGTGTCTGATAACGTCTTAATGCTAGGCCATATGTAAAATGACAAGTAAAATCTTGATTAAAAAAACCTGCTGCTTCAGTCTTAAGGGGAAGTTTACTGGATGGGAACAGTTACTTGTGATTCATCGTATTATATATACATATATAGACGAAGCTATAACTCTTTTGTGCAAATGTCTTTTTGAGAAATTTTTAATATATATATATATATATATATCTTATGTCCGTATAGATATTATCGTAAGAAATATAGCATTTTTAACTAGTATGGTTAAGAACGGCAAATTTGAGAAAATGTCTCTTAAGCTTCAGTTCAACCTATTTTTTTTTTGAGGTTTTTCTCAGTTGTGATCATTCCCATAATTTGTCAGTGTTGTACCTGTCGTACATTGCAGAGTCTATCAGGACTTGTAATACCATCTTCTCAGCTATTGGTTAGCAGGAGTTTTAAAAGTGCGCATATATAGATAAAGGCATTAGTGCGAAGTCGGGGTTATAACTCCCAATCTCAGAAGAGAATCGCATGCTTAACCAATAATTAACATTTATATTAACATTTCGATAAACTATGTGACATGCCTGATAATAATATTATATACTCAACTTTCATTCATGTGACACATCAAATCTCTAATTTGTGTAATTAAACTCTCTTAACAAAAATCTAATTAGATTTGCGCAACAAGCGGAAACAGTTATTTAGCTACCGGCTGTATGTAAAAACGCCGGCAAGTTCAAGAGCATGAACATAATTTCGTTACAATTTATCCGGTTGACGGTTAGTATGGTAGAAAAAGCAATAAATAATTGGCAAGCTCGCTTACATAATGCGTTATAAATGTTTCTTTGCTTGCTCTCCATTTATATTAAATCTACAGGTGTATTGATGCGAAGATAAAACTAATAAATTGAATTCCTCGGACGTATTAGCCACGGCATAAGCGGCGCCAACTTTCCGTTTGCTTTTCAAAATACTTGGATTGAGTAAAGGAAATGAAAATAAGCGGACACCTGCAATGAGGTCGGTTCCTTCGGATTTCTAATGTTACATGCGTTTAAATTCTAAATGTACTTGACATATACAAGCATTATACACGAAGACCTTCCAATCCCTTATCACTTTATGACTTTCCTGAGTATGTATAATAATAATATTTAACACATGTTAACTTTCATGTAATTGATGACATAAAGTCATAAATATAAGCTTGATAGTAAAATTCCGTATTATACAATATTGGTACCTGTTTCATAAATAATATCCAATCATTAATCACAATTTGTGAATAACGCAACTTATAATTGTTGAGTCACATCTCGTATAAAAGAAAGTGGAAAGAATTTCGTCTTTCTAATTCAATCAGGAGGGTTAGGAACATAATAACCTTTCCGGTGATCGCAGATTTAATGTCAATTATAGATTGTAATGAATCACTATTGATTGGTCAGTGAAAGCATTTAGATATAATCAGACAAGATCCATCGTATAACTAGGCACGATGTAATGATCTATCGACAGGTATTGATAAAGAAGACAAAGAATGTTCAGCAGATTAAGCTATTTGTTTTAAAGGTTAAATGGTTGCTGTCATCTGACAAGGCTGACTGAGAGATGTGGAGGCCTCTAAAGATATACTGTGTATAACATTGTAGCATTATTATAGCTTTATTGCAAAGTGCTTTATATTTCAGTTTCTTCTTCTCCTTATCTGGAACACTCTTGCCAGGAGACTAATTCTTTAAAAGTAATGTATTACTAGAAACATAACTTATACAGCTGCGTTTCAGCGTATCTCTTCGGCGTCCGCGCGATCTATAACTGAGCGTTTATTAAGGCTATGCGGTACCAGGTCTACTACCTCCATCAAGAAAAGAGCGTACCAATTCTTAACATGCCAAAAACGCATTTATGAGTCATCTGGTATTGTGTCACTAAACATAAGGTGATCCTTCTGCTTGTTACATTAAAAAAATATATGTCACTCTTTCTATGATATGATATGATATTCTTCTATCTCAAAGATAAAGTTAACATTTTTCTATTTAGACATAGAGGAAACCGAGAAGTAGGAGCGAGTTACAAATCATACATTTAGCTGATTGCATTCCACTCAGAATATATATGATCTACTCTTAACCAGCTACAATAGATGTGTACAATGCACGAAGGCATGTCATGATGGCGTTCAGCCAGCATCCTAGATGGAGTCGATAGTATTATCAGTGACTTTCATCTCTTGACTTTGATTTAACGATTACCAATGTCGTCTAATTGGTCGTATTTGTCTCGGGTGAGGCATGCATGGCTGCGGTTACACCTGACGCGCTAATGTAACGCGACATTTATGTATGAAGAAATAAAAATATGCTATCCTTATAAGAATTTCTTTGCCTTCTCTTTTATTTAAATGTCTACCATATTTTTGTCTTTATTTTTGCTTTACCAAAAGACTTATTATCCAAAGGACTTATTCCAGCATGGAACGCGAATGCAATGTTATTTATAAATCTTAATCATTAAAACATTTTACATATTTAAACACAAATTGTCGTGCAATGTAGCGTGTCTAATCGCTTAGTCAAAAGTTCATCGCCCTGTGAAGCGAATATACTTTAAATGAAATAGTCAAATAAGCCGATGTCCATGTATTGATCTCTATCGATTTGTATAAAGATATTCAAATGTGCTCTGACAGTTTTATAGATCTACGAACATGATTGGTAAGTGCCGTAAAAAAGAACAAATGTCGTGTGAATTAGTTCCACAGGCTAGTCTTGAAGCACATTACTGTCATCCATAAAACGATGACTGCCTAGCAATTTATTGTGATGGTTTAAAAGTATATGTGTCAGTACTCTCCAACATCGACTATCCTATTATTATTCCCGGGAACCACACACCACAATATGTCCTTCGTTTCATCTTTGTGGTGATAAACAAGGTTACTTTATACTTTTAACGTTTTCATGTTTAGTTTCATAATCATCGTATCGTGTATCTTTGTTATTGATATCGTCACACAATACAATATTGTCTTAGAAAATTAAAACTAAAAACGATATCCGCGTTTCGTAATACGCTAAAACTTGTAAATCTGATAATCAAATTGTATAACAGCAAACCGGTAAGAATGGTATCGTTTTAAACTAATGGAGCCAAATTGAGATAATCAGTGGGCACCTGTCAAGTAGTAGACGAATGAGAAATCATAGTTGGGGATGATTCATCGGAGAAAGTAAAAACGAAGTTATAAATTCTGGAATTGATTGCAAGGTTTTAATAAATATGTAATTTACTCACTTCAAATTGCTGGATTTAAATATCTAGTTAACTGGGACGCTCTTGTGGATTTTTATCATGTAAATCAAGACCGGTTAGCATTTTTAATGACTTCACGTGTATCAAGTTAATCTTTATCGCTGTTCCGTGAAGAGTGCAGATTTTAAGTCCAACAGTAAATCAGTTAAGATTGTTTGATAGTGTAAATTCAGTTATTCGGTCACGTCATGGCCTTTTCTGGCACACTTAACTCATTTAGACCTGGCTCGAGACCTTAAAACGGCAATTATAAATATTCTCTCATGATCCTGTGGTATCGACATGTACGGACATTAATAGGCCTGAATCCATGGTAGAATAAGGTCTAAATAATGTCGAGGCATTAAGCATTTTGACGGTGTTGTCAATATGGTCAAATATTTTTATTATGTTCCAACAAGAGCATATTCTTAGGACACTTTCGATTGCCTGTGTCGTGTGACATCTTGTCCATATTAAGTAATTCATTATCTATATCATATATATATAAAAACAAATCCCTATTTCCCTTGGCCACGGCATCACGTACACACGGCTGTACCGATTTCGCTAATCCTTTTTTTGTAGTGTTTGTTGAAGTTGTGTTGTCAGGAGAAGGTTCTATGAGAGAAAAAAAATAATAAAGTTGCGTGGAAAATTAGAAATTTTTTGAATACTTCACTACCATATTAAGTAATCATTAAAAGTAATGCTTCGATCGGAGTTATTATATTGATAATAAACATACAAAATAATTACAGTTTCTAATTGTTTGTGGCATTAATCTTGAAAATCCATGTTTTTCACAAGGCCAGTTATATGTCGCCTGTTCCCAGGTCGGAATACCAACAAATATACGCCAGAAAAACAAACAAAGAACGTTGTATATCATAAAGTATTTTTAGTTAATTATACCAATTCGAAATCAATATTCATAGTTAAGACAGGACGTCTGTCGGGTCCGGTATTATAAATTGTAATGGACATAAAAGCAATCTTCCAGTTAAACTAACTCTTCAATTAAAAATAAACATACTCGAAGCTTGTTTTGCGATAACACTAAATGGTTAATTTGTAAGTCACACGTTGCGTAAATCATGTCAGGTTAGAGCTTAATGAACGCGTTTGGTTACTGATTACATTATTAGAAGTAATGACTACAAATATATTGTTTAAAAAAGGTATTACCTAAGTGATTGTACAATGCCACAATACGTTTCCTTCTTCGTTTCCTATGTTTTGTTTCTGTTACACTCAAACGCATTTTAAGATTATAAGTGAAGCCTGTGAGATGCAGTCGGATAGTAAATGTTATCTGTGTAATATAATTAAATTACATTTTCTGTATCATTGATAATATTTATCCACGGGCGAGTGCCTCCAAGGACCTTATGCATGCCTTACCAATTAAGGCACAGATATTTAAATTACATTGAAACGCTTGCGTCTTAATTATACAAATTTTCTTTGGTTGAACGCGCTAACCTCAGATTCGAATTGAAAATTTCTTTGTGTGTTGAAGAGGTCTTTATTTTTTCGAGTAAAGCTATTAAGCGCTAGGCAGAATTACTTTAATATATACTGAATTATGTAAAATATATAGATAGCTTGAATCCAAAGTTAAAAAATGACGAATAGCATCTATGCCAATTACACATATTGTGACTGAAGGTTATATTTAAATTACGACGATTTTCATTTAGTAATGTAGTTTTATACAATCCATTCGATTATGAAATATCGTTTACAATATAATTTATGAGGCAAATCATTTCTGTTAAATTAAACGGTTGAGTAATGTCAAATTGTCGCCTAATTCCCTTTGACAGAGTCAAAATGCCACAATGATTACAAATCTTTGAGACAAATCACGAACAATTTTCGTGTTATGTCCAATGATTCATTAATTTTATCCAAATTATCTTGTTAACGCTATAAAATGTGTATAATAAGTAAATATAAATGCAAATGATTAAAAGTTTGATAGTAAAATCTTTAGAATATTTACTTCTTTATTCATGTAAGTATTAATCATAAACTCATGTTTAATATATATTCCTAGTTTTGTACGGATCAGAGTTGTCGTCAATTCGTGCAGCGGAACTTAAAAGAAGAGACATTTGAGGTGTGGTGTTGCGAATACCATGGACTGCAAAATTCAGCAATAAGTCCATTTTTAGCCAACTAAAGATGACCACAGACTGTCTACTGTCATTTACAAATGGGTGCTTCGCTACTTTGGCCATATTGCCAGGAGTCAACCGAATAGTTTCGACAAACTGGTGATGGTAGGAGAAGTTAGGTGTAAGTTAGGCTCTGAGGCAAGCTGAAGATAGAGCGGTGTGGACGCAAGTCGACGTATTGGTTGGGGACCTTAAGAAATGGAGACTACGAAGAAGAAGAAATAAGTTTAACATTTTATTAAAAATAAAATCTTTTATTGAGAAACTCAATAAATCAATTAATGTGGGTTGTGTGGAGGCGAAAAAGTATAGTCACCAACAACGAAAGTTTTCCAAATTCCATTCAAACGTATAGAGACATCACTTGACGTCAAAGTTGACGTTATGAATACAATATGTTTACTTTGTTTGCATTTTAACCACTTTTTAAACTTTCATTTTTGAACTTACTAGCAACACTCACTAATTTCGCTTTAAGCTCGATTGATATCAATAAATAAAAACCAATAAAACATCTTTACTGTGATAACATTGTTGAAACAAATGCATGTCATATGTGAATTTCTTGTTTATGTCCCCAATATTAAAGGCTTTGCGTATATCTCCATCAAAAACTATAAACTAAGACAGCTTTTGAAATTACTTCAAGGAGTAAACGTTCCATCATTCGAAAAATAGTAATTTCAATTTTAATTACACCGAATATTTTGCATTGTACACTGCACTTAGTAAAATCTTACTGAATAAATGAAGCGCCTATGCTAAAGATGTGGGAAAGTACATCTAATTTGATAATTGCAAAATTCATATTATTAGTGTCGAGAAAAAGCACCATAGTTTCTATGTAATAGTATTTTATCGGAATTATACATTAAGTAATTAGCGAAGTTATGTTTACGATATTCAATGGGACTAAACGAATTACCTCCTTTCTTTCGTTCGTATACTTTACTGCAGTTAGGCTATGGAATTCACTTCCCGTCCCTATTCGCTTAGCTCCTCTATTTTCCTTTAAAAAATGTATAAACATTACCTGTCCACATCGTATCCCTAACTTTCTTACTAACTTCTAACTGAGATTATCGTGATTCAATTGCACTTTTTGTTTTTTTTAGTTTAGTTTGTTTTTGTTGTGGAACAACAAAAACAAGTTAGTTAGTTAGTTAGTTTTGTCTTAACAACTATGTGTAATATGTATTTTTCCACTTCTTGCCTTGCTCTTCTCTTCTCACAGTGGTTGCCTGTAAGAGATGGCTGGAAAGCGATAGACCGCCGGTTGCCCTCCTAGTAATTTAATTATGTTCACTTTTTTATGTTATGTGCAACGAAGTATTAATAAATACATAAATGTTAAATAACGGTACTAATTTTGCAACTCAAACTTATAAAATTTTAATTTAAGTTTAATCAAATATATTCATTATTTTTTTAAGTCCCGAGTAAACGAAATCGGATCAAGTAGAAGTTGTACTATATTTCATTCAAAGTGCTTTAAATCAAATCAAAATCTTCTTAGTCAGTCTTCAAGTCTTCATAGACAAATGAATGATATTTTGATGTATGTATGAACATTATGAACGTATTTAACTTTCGTGTCAAATTTACAATACAATACTAACTTATATGAATTATGAATCTCTGCATATTATTAAAATCGTTAAAGTAAATAATGGTTTATTTACAGCTGAGACTTTTAATATCTATTGACAGAGTGCAAATAAAGGGTGGTTTATCCATTTACGAACTTTACAAGGTTTGCCAATCAGAGTTTACCTTGAACAATTCGTTCCCAGAAATATATGAGTGATATTCTTCACGAAATTGTCAAGTCAAGGTTTGGTTTGGGAAAATCCACTTACAACATCGTTCGGTATCTCACAAGCAGTATTGAATATGATTAGCCCAGGCCAACTAAAATGTTTCGGGTTGAGACATTAGACACTCGCCTATAGAAAAAGTGTTCAGTAAATCGTATGAAGTAATGCCTCACGCTATTAAGGTCATAACCCCCCTTTACACACCAAGGTTCCTATGGCAATAAGTATTTTGTAGTTTTGTACTTCGCTTGTGTGTTGTGCAATTTGAAGTACACAATATACATTGAGAATTTCCAAAATCTTTGTTTATAGTCTTTTGTTAAAATAGCTTTTACACATTAAGAAAAACACTTTTTGAACGGATTAAAGCTACATATTATTATTAAAAACTTATAATTATCTACATAATTCTAAACGTGTCACCGTGACCACGCACGCTGAAAAGCACGCGAAACGTCGGGAAAAAAAATTAAAATTTAGAATTATGTAAATAATTATAAGTTTTTAATAATAATACATAGCTTTAATCCGTTCAAAAAGTGTTTTTCTTAATCTTTGTTTATATATAAGTAATTTAGTAACTATTTATTACTGAAGTTAGTAACCTGTTAAATTAAATAAATAATTAAATCAACGATTTCGCCTATATTTTATATTAGACAGCAAACTGCACTAAAGCAGATAAGAAATGTAACTTTTCTATCACAAAGATTATTTAGCATAATTTCATATAACCGCTGTCTGTTGACGCCTGCGCCGGCGTAGATCTTATCAACTACACGCTCAAAACCGCTGGCGCCAACTTCTATTATCTATATTTATTGCATGCCGCCTTGAAGAAGATGTAAATCCAGCTTCTATTCTGAAGTTTATAGAGGTCAACTCCATCGTACTTTACGGAGTTCGCGAATCTATTAGAAAATAAACCCTTTTACAAGGTAATAAAGTCTGTATAAAACATCGTAAAGTAATAAAATATGCACAATTCGCTATCGATCCTCGACATCCGCTCATTACAAGGCGTCGGAATGCTGTTCATAATATTTCATAATACTTGCAAAGGAATAGAATAAAGATTTTACGGAACATTATTTTTTTTCATTTGAGCAGTGTTGGCCTAGTGGCTTCAGCGTGCGACTCTCATCCCTGAGGTAGTAGGTTCGATCCCCAGCTGTGCACCGTTGGACTTTCTAATTATGGACGCATTTAACATATGTTCGAACGGCGAAGGAAAACATCGTGAGGAAAGGAGGATTAGTTCGGTGTTATTTAAAAACTTACTATGTTCAGAAAAATAAGCAATAAAATATTTTTATAATTTATTCCAGGATTGGAAGAAGACGCAAGTAATGCTGTCCAGGCGATTATTGTAAAATCGGACACAATTTGTACTTTTCAAAAATGTATTCATATTTCATGTGAAACCACTAAAGTCTATCTCTAGTCTAAATATTATAGTAATTTTAAAATTCGCGTTCACATTTTGTTCACTTTTAACAAATAATGATTGCGTTACTAATCCATTTCGATACCAAATTAATTAGTGTAAGATAACCTTCAATATTTTAATAAGTGTAAATAATGACTTTTTTATTGGCTTAATTAAATCAAAATAAAAAAATTTATGGTTTTTTGCTAATAATATTTTGCAATAAAAAGTTAGGTTATTTGGGTTAAGTATCTGACGAAATATTTTGTGTCTATAGATGTCGGAAATGTGGAAATTAATAAACTACTTTTTAAAATAACATACATACATTAAACTGCGGTTATCTATCCCTATAATAGACACTATAAAGATCCTAAAACGAACACGAACTATGCCTCATGTTTGTCAAAATACAATACGGTTTTGACATACGAACGTCACACATAGCGGTAAATATCGTTTCTGTATTTTACCCCTAGTACCCCACTTTCTATAGTATTCATAGACTTTTATTTTATCTTAATCGAATAATCAATTTCAATTTGTTTGACCACCTTCCATTTTTAACGCTTTACAATAAAATAATACTGGTGATCATAGAGACAAATTCGTATGTCACAGAGACCGGATTGTTTTATTATCTTCATACAGATGTAATAAAGATAGTGGTTAGCCAATGGCCATATAATTAGAGTAAGATTTACCGCTTTACGAGCAACTGCAGTTTGCCGGCAAATGTGTAATTAACATTTCATTTACAAAGGTGTAAACGCATTGTATATTATCAGTTTTAGTAGGGATGAGACAGTCTTCGCACATCATGTATATAATTCATTTTTAAAAATATGATAGCCTTAATTTTTTTATTGGAAGCGGTTTCCAGTATTTATGGAATAAGGAATTATCTATCATTTCACATTACAGTTTTTTTTACTTTTTTAACTTATATTTTTAGAACTAAAACATACCTATCAACGTTTTTCGAAGTAGTGATTTTATCGTAGAACAATAGGGTTGAATATAATTTCATTTATTAAGATTTTTGTTAAATCAATGAGATCAAGTATTTGTATATATTGGGAAACAGTATATTGATACAGGATCCATATGGTTGGCACAGTTGCTACGGATACACAGCTTGTATGAAAAATTCTCACGCGATAAATTGTGATTTCTTATATAATGACATCACGCTTCAGAAAAAAGCTTCTAATTTTTTTATCATTAGACAATATGCTTCCTTTCTTTTCTTCCTAAGATATTTAAACATCATCCTTCTAAAGTCTAAAGTCTTAATTAAAGACCAAAGCAAAATGTGCGTGAACCTAACAATTAAATGAAACATTCCTTAACTTATCCCGAGGGTAAAAATAAATCTTTAGTATTTGTTGAGAATGTTTTTTAACATTTTCATAACCTCCTCAATAACACTGCTGGTGACTTGTCTATGCAAGAAACATTTTATTATTATTTAGAAAAGGTTCTATATTTTCTAAATTCAAAAATAACGATGCGTTCTCCGAATCTTATAAGGTTACTAGCTGACCCAGCAAACGTCATTTTGCCATGTATATTATTTCCAGAAAACATTTTTTTAGTTTTTATAAAAAAATAGGGGTTGATCGTAGAGGGTGACAATTAAGGGTTGTATGTATTTTTGTATGCTGTATCATAAAAAAATAAAAACAATAGAAATTGTCAAAAAAATAAAAATAAAATTGTGGGGTGGACACCCCTTATCACTTAGGGGTTCGAAAGCTAGATTGTAGCCGATTCAGACTTACTGATGCATAAAAAAATTCCTAAGCATCGGTCAAGCCGTTTCGAAGTATGGGAACGAACATTGTGACACGATAATTTTATATACATAGATATATAAAGCGGTACTGTTAAGGTTCAGATTTAAAAGCTTTTGACAAACGGAATTAAACCTACCCAGTCGAAATCCCATGCTTGGCATTCATAACGGCCCCATGCATATGATTTAGTTTTCGATAAAGATCTTGTTACCCGATATAGGTCATTGTGGCTGCAGGTGAGTATTAAATACCCCTTTGTTCGAATTTTAGGGACATCCGTTTAGTTGGCCGGATTAAGTTTCATGGCAGTAAAAAACTGGCCATAAGACGGATGTCGTAACGGTCTTACGTATATTTTGATTATTGATTTGAAGACAGTTTTATTATTTGTTTAATAAAAGGCATTATTGATAAGTATATAAAATACCTGTTTAATGTGTTATATGCAAAAGCGTATCTGGCATTCCCGTGAGTGGGGTCAAATTGTCATAACCAATAGTCCGATCGAAATCCTTACGAATCACGATTTTAAAAAATATAGCATAAATATCTAAACTTACAATAACAAAACGGGAAAGTTCTTTTATATAAACAGTATTTAACTAAGTACTAAAAATAGGTATAAAGCCATCGCGATAATGATTCATGACCCCCATGGATCCGTTATTTTTATTGATAATCTTTTGTAAATCTGAATTTTAAAAGTTTATTTTATATGCATAACAAGAATATTATGGATAGAAAGTTAACTAACAAGACATAAAAATCTTATTACATGTACATTTATAATATGTTTTTACTTCTAAAAGACAATATTAACTGATCTTTAAACGATCCAATAAAAAAGCATGCATATTGCATATATACACCAAAGTCACGGCAAAGCGCTTGTATGTAAAAATGTAAATTTGAGAACGAATATCAAATAAGAAGTCGGCCAAGGTCATGTAAATGTGGTTTTTGTTCTTTATAAATATATGCAACTGTTATCTACAAAAGCTCCATAAGTTACGAGCAATAAAATATTTGGGCTTTTAAAATATATACTTTTTAGAGGTATAACGAATATTTTACATTATATCTAAGATAAAGTACTATTCAGCAATGTCATGAATATTCATTAAAAATATAATTATTAATTGGAATAAACCTTTTATTTTGATTTTAAAACAATATTACTAACAAGGTTTATATTATAACATAATAAATATGTGTGTAATTTATATATTTTTTACGTATATGATGAGGGTAAGTAAGTATACTCGAACTTGGTTTTTAGTGGCTATCGCTGACCATAAAATTACCTTATTAAAATTAGAACCACTTTTCGTCAAAAAATAGCACAGACTACTAAAATAAATAGAATATATAAAAAATATATTCATTCTTCTAGACGTGCCGCACAAATGCATTTCAACCTTATATAATATCCAAAATCGTCTTTCAAAGCCATACTTAAAACTAGGGCTCGTTTTCCTGGACGTTACTTATACTAGAATGTACTTTAAAGAGCTGTCATTCCATTTTCTTTTTGAAGTTCAACATATTTCAGATCCAAAGCGAAAAATATGACAATCGATAACCAGAGATACATATTTGAAGGGAATGAAAGATGTAATATGCAGATTGACAATGATTACAGCATGTGTTTACCAATCCTAATAACATCTAATTTGACATTAGTAACATAAATAAAAACGTTTAATCATTTTGACGTTACGAAAAGTGTTGAAGTAATCGTATGTTTTGCCTTGTACCCATTATAATGTCTTCATTGTTTAATTCCATTTATTAAAGGAGGGTAATTAATCTAATGTATTCGTGTGGGTCGGTGACCCGGCGATCAATAGATTACTAAATCTCCGTATGTGTATTTTGCAATGCAATGAAGAAGCAAGACTCACCTGTTAACAATTATCCGTTAAGTTGTTCTGTGCAAGTTTTAAAGTCAAACATCAATACATTGACGTGAGGTTATACTAAATCTTCTAACAGTCTTTTGTGTTTTGTGACACGTATATTTTTATGAAATAGCTTAGTTTATGTAGGTAGGTCTATAGAATTTTAGGTAATTGATGAAGTTTGTTTTCTCTGAATTGTTAAAGAACATTGTATTACAATATGTATAAAAGCTAGATTAGTGTATGTTTAATCTTTTTGTGAACTGCATTTTCACTTGATTTCAAGTTATACGTATTGTGTAGAGATATCGAGAACAAATTATAATAATTTAAATAAATAAAAAGATATATATATCTGTCTGCTATATTTTACTCCGTAAAAGTAGAGGTCTCTCTCATCTCTCATCTGTGGATGATTATATCTTATATAACAGACGTTCCTTTAAGCGAAATCGATTCTAATGATAGCGTCACGTTTGAGGTGGCGACTAATATTCATTTGTTTTCCTTTCTCCATTTTTATGGGCCTAATAATGACGTCGACTAATGAGTTTAATTTAAGCCTTTTGTTGATCACTTTCGATTGTATGGAATATTTTTATAACTACTAAGAAATGGTGTAGCAGTAATGCTACGTTCACAAACATTGTCGATATAATAGGACTATATCAAGACGCGATAATTCAAGGGACAAGATTGAGTAAAAAGTTTTATATTGATCTAATAAAGGTAAGGTAAATATTTATAAAATACTTGTAACTATTTTACTGCAAAAAAGTCATAAGTATCTATATATACCTTGAAATTATTAAACAAGAATTTGACAATCTTAACGACCTTTATGCCTCAGTTATACATAAGTCCCGTTACATAAAGTAAAAGTTAGATTTTATATAATTATTTCAGGTATGACGTTATTTAGTACAAATCTTTTATTGAAAATTATGTGTTTAAATTTGTTGTTCCGCCATACATAATTAGGAGGTAGCAGGATTTCACATATTTAACTTCGGTTTGCCGATTTATTATTCAATCCATCGTTTTCATACGAACAAATACATCACACGAAAAAACTTTTTACTGAGATCGTTTAAATAATATTCCATAGTGACAGAGTCCTTTAAATTTTCATATTTTATGAACAGGTTTGGGGTGAAAAACCTCAAATTATTGTTTACGAGCGAGTTTCAGTGTCTGAGTAGAATAAAAAGTTGCATATCTTTACGTGTCGTAATGCTTCAGGTTCTAACTTTTTTTATATCAAATAAATATTAGTATTCAATAGTTAACTAAACAAAGTAGGAATAACCAACCAAATAATAAATACTGGGATTGATATCTCTTAATTTTATCTAGGTTTTCATGGATCGAAAGAGATTGAGATTGCATCAAGACTTGTATGATGACCTTCTAATAAGCTTTGAAAGCTCACCAGGTCCGTGCATGCGTTTGTCTACAATCTAATCCTGTAGAATGATTTGTTTCTTATATGTATATAGTTCAGGCGATATAGGAGAGGATATAACAGAAGATGGGTTTTTTCCACCAATATGAACGCAACGTAACCATGAACAGGGTTTGTAACATTGCGCAATTTTCTCATTACGTTATTGATTTCACAAAGTTTTGTTCGCCGACACCCCGCTGGGAACTTGCGAGGCGGTCTTCAACACTCAGTCGAAGCCGTGAATTCGTTCCTACATGATTATTTAGAATATTCCAATGCGCCGGAGCATACAAAGTCGTAGACAAAGAATGTTTATGTCGGCATTGTTTAGCATAATGTCGCATTTCATGTTACCAGTTGTTAAAAGGCACGTGTATTTTATAAAATACATAAGTGCTTACGTCTTGTCGAGCAAAGTTATTACTTATTATGCTTCGGGCCGGCGGAACAATAAAACTAATATATGTATTTTAAATACGTAAAATATGTTCATATGACGACTTAAATTGTGAATATTTATGAATACTTTTACTATATACTACAAATGCTTCGTTATAATTCATAGTGTTGCAGTGTATATTGAAATGCTAAAATAATTCTAGATATTAGACATTCTAACTCGTAAAGGAGGAAACGTACACGCATGTCTTATGTAATTGACATTAGGAAAGAAATATTTATTGCGGCTAAACTATTTTACAATATCCGTTGCAATCAGCCCACGCCTAAAGACTCCTATTTTATTCTAAAGGATTTTTATTCTATAACCACAGAACGCAACATTTGGTATCATTTATTAGATCAACGAGTATGTGCTTAGTAACTAGTTTGAATATAAGACAACAATCGTGCGCTTTTATGTAGCTAGATTAATAACAGACATTAATGAATGCTCCCTTTCATTTCACTACAGTAAATTGGTGTTTAAAACTAAGTTTTAGTAGAACATATTAAATTGCATACAGTGACAAGTGTTTCTTATAAAACCCTTGATAACCTTTGACAGTATTATGAATATGACGAAATGGAACTAGTCCGTGTTCCACGAAGAGGCATAGATAAGGGATCACAAAAAGCACTGCACAACGTGAGTTTTGAGCGCAGAAAGTTTTGCAAGTATCAAGATAGGTTACCTCATTGTTTGAGATGCCAAGGGTTATTCCTTTCCTTTAATGAAAGGTGAAGGACGCGTAAGGAATGTGGTACACTTGTACCATACAGTATGTACATTCCATAATTTTATTTAAATAATATATTGTAGCTGACAATTGACATATTAACAAGACATTTTTATGTTATAATTCGTACCATTATGAATTCCACGGGCAATTTTGAAGTCTTTAAGCGGCTGTTTAAATTGTCTTACAAACAAACCGTTTTTTCTTACTCAGATGAATATAGAAAGTAGTTACTGTGTCCATACTTCTTATAATAGGTTTCTGGTTGAATTAATCTCATCTTATCTCAATCTTATGTTTTAGGTTGGTTTTATTCACTTATGGTGTGGTGGAGTAAAAGAGTGGGTATATATATTTTTAAGAGGCCATTATGTGTGCGTAAGTGTGATTGGCCAATATATTACAATATATATTTACATACACCAGGAATTAATAAACGGTAGTAAGTACATATTAAAGTCAATTTAGTAAGAAATCATTGCGACGCTTAGCAGCTGGAAGTGAAAATCACAATTATGCTGTCTGCAAAGAGATTTATTTTCATGAACGACATTTTTGTACCCATCAAACGGGTTGTGATCCTAAATAATCCTAACTCATTAATACTTTCGCTATGGAAAAGTAATTTTCTAGAAAACGGTAGCACTTAAGCGTAGTTTTCTCTTTTTATCCACCGTCGGCCCCGGGCCCACAACAATATTTACTATGAAAATGACCCACTTAGGAAAATTTGTTTTTCGTTTCACTTCGAGAAAGTGAAATATGTGCAGTTCAATTTAAATGTTTTTGTTATAAAATATTGCGTGAACAAAGAACAATGAGCTCATTGAAAAATTTTCGTAGGACTTTTAATATGCGGCATATGGCCTTTCATTTTCAGACTAGGTAAGCTTTTTAATGTAGTATTGGCTGAACTGAAACACGAAAGTAATACTTGTAAAGTGGAGAAAATATAAACTGGCACATAAGGCCTGAAAGCTTTATAGTTTTGATCGCGTCGTAAACTTTAATGATCGAGTTATACGACAGATATGAGTTGGGTATGACTTTGTCATAGCTAAAGAATGTCTACTTCAAAATTTGCCCAAATTACGATCGAAGACTACTGACCCGATACTGTCATGCCGAATAAACTATAGCATATAATCAATTACCTTGAACAATGTGTACCCTGCATATTCGACGCGATACACCGCACTAACAAGTGAGTCCGTGATCATTCCGCACAATGTACTTATTTAATCAATCACACGTGAAGTTGAAGCTGCTAATTCATGTTATATGGCTAGCTGAGCATTTATTAATTACGGTTTTCCAAGACTACTTAATTACATTGAACAAGGTACATATTAACTGCGTTATTTATGCCTTAATGTTTTGTCAAATCATTTATTTCAATTATGCCTGTTAAAAGGGCACAATTGAAAGTCAAACTACAAGTTGGAAATATTTAAAAATAAAGACTAGTTGCCCCTTTCAAAAGGTAGTTTTATATGAAGAAGAATGGATAAGAAACTTTATACGTACTCTTTTTAAATACTTTACCAATATTTTGTGTACATTGATTTGATGACGATTTTTTTATGTAATAGAGGAAAACGGGCAGGAGGCTCAACTGATGTTAAGTGATACCGCCGCCCATGGACACTCACATTGCCAGAAGGCTCGCGAGTGCATTGCCGGCCTTTCAAGAATTGATACGCTCTTTTTTTGAAGGACCCTAAGGTGAATTGTTTCGGAAATACTTCAGTGGACATCTGGATCCACATAGTAGTGGTGCGTAGCAAAAACTGCATTAGAAAAGTTGTGGAACGAAGGACGTCGAGAAAATGCGAATGGTATTTTGTATTTTGACGTCCGATAATGAAACTTAACTGCAGGTATATCAGAAGACCATGTATCTAGAATTTAAAAAAAAACTACTATACTAATATAGAATGGTATTATAAAACCAATGCAGTAGATAAGTATATTATTATGTAGATACATGGTGCTCACATATTAACGAATCTTGCAACTATAGATTTTACTCGTACATTATTCTTTATAAAAAAAAGTAAATAACATACAGCCGAACCGAGTGTGAGTTACGTCAAAGTAGATTACTTAACAAAAAATAAACCTATATTAGTAACCAGTGATCTTGTCTAGTTTGATTGTCCTATGGAGCTGGACCAGCATGTTTACAAGCATTTTTATCTTGAATATAATCCAGTAAAATTATAATAAAACTTCACATCATTAATTGGAAGGGGTAGTCCAGATGCTGGAGTTGGGTGTCATCATTGACAGCAAGTTTGCTCAGTACTCAATTGTATTATAACTAAATAATTTAGGTTATGTGGTTTTGTTTGTAGAAATTGTGAAGTTAGTACATTAAAGATGAAGATAAAAATGCAGATGCATTTGGCTGATACATTAACTAACACTATAATAATAATCAGTGTTGGCCTCAAATCTGTTTTGTGATCTTACTTTTTAAATCTGGAATTGGGCTATTAGCCTTCTGCACCTGACACACGTCGTCAACCGTTTGGGTCTAACGAGTGTTCAATTCACACATAAATGGAAGCTGCTTGGAGCACTCTAGCCAGAATTTGTCAAATTGTGCGTGTAGTAATTGTCAAGACATTTGCACCACAGTATATGAATGTTAATACGTTCTTTGTTCCATGTAGTATTTATTGTCTGGATGCATGAAACAGGTACAGAGATCTGAGTCAAAGACCAAGAGTCGTAATGCCATAGATTTTATAATATAAAATTATGTAATTTAAAGATATAAATGAATCTTTTGAATCTTTGTTCTAAGCACCAAGTAATTACTAAGATTAGTTGCTGGCATGTTTTGTTACGACTTGATAGATGGTGTATACGTGGAATACAAAACAGTCTGCGCACACGCATGTTCTTAATCGTATTACATGTAGTAGACAAAAGAAGATTTATGTGCTTTCTCCTAACTCCTGTTATATAGTTTAGGGTTCCGTGTATTACATTATTCGGTAATGTGAGTATATTAGTAAACTTCAATGTTTTACGAGCTTTAAGCTTAGCTTTAGCAAGCAAGGGTTCCTATAAGTTAAAACGTTTTTAAAACCTAAAAACTGTTAAGTTTGATTATTAAACAGGTAATACGGCCTTATCGGATACAAGGGATCTCGTCCAGGCAACCCTTATAAAGAAAAATGAATACGAAGACAGTGCAAAAAGTGCATAATTATATTAACAAAAGAGAAATTACATGTAACAAGTTAGAATTTTGTTATTAAGAAAAATCTAAATACATAACAAAATATGTTGATGATGTTCGGATTAATATCTCCAGCTGAGTTTTATCATCGGACGTCGAGGCAGAATATCATCATATCAAATTCCACCCATATTACCTCGACGCCCCCCCCCCCATAGGACGTTTTCTGCCGCGCACCACCGCTATGTGGAACACGCTGCCCCTTGAGCTACTTCCTAACCAATACAACTTAGGGTCCTTCGGGATAAAAACGTACCAATCATTAAAAGGCCGGCAATGGCCACGCGAGCCCTCTGATATTGAGTGTTCATGGGCGGCGGAAAAAAACTATAAGCTAATTTAAAGGCTTTATCATGTAGATGTTGTTGATCTTTAATTATATTTGTCTAAATAAAGACACCATTTGTTTAAACACGAGTTTACTCTTCTTTTTTGCTTTGCTATTGTTATTTTAAAGACTTCATTTATTACTACCGAAAGCGAACTCATACAGCACTCCTATATTTCTTACTGAAGTTCTCTTAGTTCCATACATCAATTAGATTTATGTATGAAGTTGAAATATTGTTATCACTGATTATCATTAATTTAAGCACTGAGCTTTATTTTGTACTAAGATAAAACGATTTACATAGTTTTATCCTTTGTTAAAATGCCATATGTAGGCTTGTGTTGTATCATAATAAATGTTATTGTTCTGTGGTCGCTGGTATAAGTATTAATAATAATAAAATCCTGTCAGCACTATGTCACTCTCTGCCATACCTGATATTTTCTTAATCTGGTCTATACCTCTTATAAATTATCTTCGTGTTTTGTGTTTATTATTGTAGTTTAATATTACGTTTAAAACAATATAAAGATATTAACATACGTTAATTAAGTTTAAATCGATTATAATTCGTATTATTTATAATTAAAATGAGATATTATATAAAATCGTATACGAGGTTATCGAACCTCTTTCTATTAATCACAACACTTCAAGAGGCCTAAAATACAAAGAGAAAGAAAGTATGATGTAATATTCGATGTGCGATAAGGATAAAAGTTTCACCATCTTATTAGTTTCCATTCATCTTGATGATTTAATTCACAACAACAATACACGGCAGAATTGTCGCTATGTAATAACAAAACTACCAGGTTTGTAGAACCGGTAAAGAAATGGACAAAGAACTTTCTATGGAAGGTACTTACAATTGGCGGACTTTATTATTGAAAGCAAAGATTGTATCTATTGCTGGTTATTAGCGTGTGATTTAATGGTCCCGGTTATGGACCCACGGAGTTAGACCACCCCTTTCAACATTGGCGCCAACAGCTAGTTTCGCAGAAACTGTAATTTACTTAATCGATATTATTTTCGTAGAAGACGTTGCTTTTACAACATTAACGGTACTTTTACTTTAAATATATTGATTACCATATATAGAAAGAGAAAATTAAGATTGCTTTCATTTTATGATGTCCTGTAAACTCATGAAATTGTAAGCCCACGTAAGATTAAACGAAACCTGAATTTGTTCTTTCTCAAAGCTTATTACATCAGTAGTTCGCAACACGGTTCTAGTTGTAATTAGAGAGATTAACACTTGTAGGACACTCTAATGTTGATTTCGAACACTAATTCCTGCGGACAGGTGTCACCTAACCCGCCCACACAGTGTCAATATTGCATAAGTGCATTAACTAATACAGTAATGTTCTTACGCCCCAAATAATTTGTGAGAACTAGTTTATATAAAAATGGAAACAGAAAATCTATTGACACAACAATGTCATATTAATGACGGATACCGCATGAACGCGGTCTATTATTACTAAAACCAGTAGTAAATGTATAGTTAAAGGACGACAGAAATTGTGAAAGTAATAACATAGGGAGATGGCCACATTATAGAAGTGTTGCCAACTCATATAAGGGATATGAAATCAGCGAACCTTAACATATATAGGGGATATGTAAAAAAAGCATGCAGAAATGCCTAA
Source organism: Pieris brassicae (assembly GCF_905147105.1). NCBI lineage: Eukaryota > Metazoa > Arthropoda > Insecta > Lepidoptera > Pieridae > Pieris > Pieris brassicae. The sequence goes on from NC_059670.1 coordinate 4,475,796, forward strand.
GGTTAAGAAAATCACGCCACAATAATAAAATGTATAGTAATTCAAATCACACAGTATTTAAAACGAAAGAAAGTTGTCGAATAATTTCTAAAGTATTAGAAAATGATTTATGAATGCGTTTCATAGTTGCGTAGAAATGATGTAAGCGAAGGGCCTAAGGCTTCACGGGGAGTACCTTCGGAGATTATTAAGATAACAGAGAACTGCTGAGCGAATTGTTTACCGATAATAGTGTGTCACACTTTGTTAGCAGATAAGACGCTTAAGTAATATTTCTTGGTAAGGTAACATAATCTATAATCGATTTCGCTCAACTCAAGGAAAGGGGAAAATGCATTCTTTGATTAGGGTAACTAAATCATATATAATTCTGTGATGTTTACAAACTACTGTTCAACAGTAATGGCGTGCTGATTCTTACAACGCGAGCCCCCTGGAATTGAGAATACCCACGGGCGGTATCACATCAGTTGAGCCTCCTGGTAGTATATTCTATAAAAAACGTTCTTATCTAAATTTAAGTATACAATATATAACAATCGTATTCCACACTAACACCACGGGTAGTGTAATAGTTTTTCAATGTAATTTTGTCAACGCAGAGTTGTCTATAAAAAACATAATATGTAGTTTTGACACGGAATCCCAATTTTCAAACAACTGTGGTTTTAGATATTTATATTTATAGTTAAAATATGTTTAAATGTGTTTTGTGTGCATCAATAAAAACATCGCATAGTGACGCTCCATACTTGTATATAGCCTTAAACAGTATGTAGATCACTGCCATCGGTAAAACGGTAGTACGGATCAATATGGCAATATGCGAAGTAACATTTTTTACTTTAGATTGATATAACTACTATGAAAACGTAAGTTTATTCACTGCGTAAAATCTATAATAATAAAATTTTCTACTAAAGAAAACGCCTTATGTTCGAAGTAAGTACTTTAAAATTATAGGAACTGACGAACAAGGTGTTTATGAGGTTAGAGATAAGTGAATGTTATGTTAAAGCAAATAATAAGGTGTTGCTAAACTTCGATCGAGTAACTCACTTTACGTAACTAAACTTTTGACATTTGAGGGTTGCGGATGTGTCTATGCGCATATTAAATACATTTGTATGATACACAAATATTGGGTTTAGAAGAAAAATATTCCATTGCTGGATAGTTGTATTATTGTTATCATAATATCAAGATTAACATTAGAATTTTTAATTAGGTGTTTTTGAGTGGAAAACTATCTGCTATTCGGCTTTCCTCAGTCCATTGTGTTCGTAATGTGCGGTCCAACATGTTGTTAAATAAACCGTTAAATATAACTATTATAAGGCCTAATTTGTAGGAAATAATATTTATTCAAATTAATATCGAATAAAATAAAATTTATTTCAATAATAGCTTTTATCCGTGTACACGTACATTAAAGAACACTTGTGAATAATACTTGAGAGTAGTAATATTCATAAAAGTCATTTGGCCCTAAATAAAAATCTTTACAGCCTTCAATAAAACCTCAACAACCTATCACCATTATAATTATAAGAAGATATTTTATAGACATTAGCAAAGAGTTTATTACGGAGCAATCAAATTAGCTAAGAGTGCAATATCCTTATGTTATAACGTTAATTAAGTCTTAAAGGCTAAGCCTTTGTCGTGAATAGGATAACGTCTTATAATGAGCATAGGTCTGTTTCACAATATGCTAATAAGGTGACATGTCTTCCTTACTTGATTTTCTACCTACTTTCGACCACTAAATTACTGATTTTAAACCCTTTGTTACATATAGTGAGTAATTAGAAAATTAAATAAGAATATATATGGGATCGTTTATTTATTTTTATATAAAATACACTAGCTTGGTAGTAGACTAGTACTTTTGACACAGGCAGTTTTTCCTATTAGTTGAGAAAAGCATCATCTCTGTGATCACGGGTACTGTCTACAAGGCGACAACTGCAATCTTTGATTAGCCCTATGACCACAGAGTCTCTTAATTATTTTACTTATAATTTACGGCTTATAAAAATCTTACAAAACATAAAAATACGTACATACACATTCAGGAAAATCAAATAAAACCAACCACAAAATGCAGTCTGATAATATGATTATACACTGGTAAATAACACTCTCATATATCTTCTATGTCATAAAAAGAGACGAGAAGAGAAGTTAGATGTCACAAAAGATGATAGCATCTCAGTGGTATATATTTAACGGTATATTTTGGTATTGTATTGCACATAATATAACAATAGTACAAAGGAGTTTAGAAGTGATAAAATTCACGGAATTCTAGACAAACATAAACATTAGTAGTAAAATAACATACGCTTCTTACCTAGAGACAGGAACTATCTAACGTAATATTTGCTTTTAAACTTTAAAATTTTTTCGTCATAATTAAGTCATTGTTATTGATTCAAGGAGTTATAATAATAAAAAATCGATAAATTTGTTTTTATTATTGTAATTATAATTTATGTATTATTAATTATTATTGCGTAACTTTATTTTGGATTCAATAATGCAACAGATACGTTTCTTGCGCCTATAACTTATGTGAATGAATAATTAGATAAATGCTAGTGTCAGCAAAGGACACAATTTCAAGCTCGTAATCTCTTAAGACGGTAGAGACGAACAATTTCTAATTTTAATGTAAAAGAACTTTATTTCTTATTACAAATATTATATTTATTGACATGAGAAACAATGTACGAACGTGATGTTTGACGACCGTCTTGATTTTAGACTACCAGGCTAATTCCTATGTTTATCTTAAATTGAATTAACACGCTAACATTTAAAGTAGACACCAATTTAATCATAAACTCTACTCGAAAACATATACGTATCTACGTGAAATAATATAGTGATAGTATGTATCAGTCAAAAGAGAAGAATTATAAATATATTTATTAAAATTAAATAAAATTTTAATATTTGTAGTGCTCATTCCAGGTTTGTAATGTAGATTAAATTTAAGTTGTATATGCAGTATATTAATTATAATAATGTATCCCACGCAGATCAGTCACACTGATATCAGAAGCTATCCAAAGCAAATTATATAAATTGCCGGTCACATACAATGTGAGGTTAGTGACATTGGTATCTGCACGTACACTCAGCATTCTACTGGGTGTCTTTTATGGACTTCGATCGGAGCCAGCCCCAGTCGATAATACCCAGGCCATAAACGTACTTCAAGATGCCGAAATGTCGCCAAATAACCTTACGAATCTTCTATGTTTTTGTACATAATTTGGAGATGACTCATGGACCGCTATAAAAACAATTTCAGACTGCTAAACTTTTAATGATTATAAATTATCTAGGTTTTCCTTCGGGCCAATAAACTCCAGTAATGTAAACGCGTTCAATTATTATTGTTGTACTTCTTGTACAGAAATCAATTAAAACTAATTATAGCTACTTAATTAAAACATTTTTATTTAAGCCCACCTGTTTTAATCTACATGTCTCTGTGTAAAGTTCATACATTATGCAACGATATAAAAAGATATGAGGTCTCTTCGTGGAGATGTCTGTGCCGTTTAAGTATAAATAAGTTGGCTGCTTTTGTCGTATCCTTTATTAGTCACGTTCAGAAAACTTGTCACATTCTATACCTCCTAACAGAGCTTTACTAGTAGCATCTTCTATGGACTTATAGGCCACTGACCACTGCGTACAGAAGTTTTAATAATAATATACTGTTATATTAAATTAATCGTCAATGATTACACTCAACGAGTTTAACGAAAAGCTTTCCAGTTTTGTTTCTAGAAAGCACTCAAAACGTCAACCAAAATGATATTTTAATTAAATAATTTTTATAAAACTGGATGACTTTTATACAATTTTCGTGTAAAATTCGAAAGGTTGTAAACACTTTCTAGCTTTTAGGACTACGAAAAAAAATATCATTCTAAGATGAATATATATGATGGATATATCGCCTATAAATAGGTATCACAGAGTAATATAAAATTCTGTAGAAGTATAACAATATCTGCGGTCAAAGTAGCAATTTCGCTGTCCATTGCATTAAATTTATCGCCGTTCGAATCATCGCAGGGCGTGCATAATGAGACCAGCGCAGAACTATTTCGTTCTTTATTTCACCTCTAAAAATTGCGTGCACTTTTTCTTTTATGTAATTATTTTAAAACGCTTCACATGCCTAGGTACTTGGATTTATGTAGCGAATATTCTGCATGCCTTGGAGGCGTCGATAAAATTTGTTTTGACTGAATAAAGAACGAATTTTAAGGTATATTTTATATAAATAACATAGCACTGATCTGAGTAAATCAATTTAACTTTTAAAGTTATACTTTGCTTATATTTAGAATATTGTAATTAAAAGCGCTTATAAATGCAGCAATGTGTTGCTTCTTGATTTTGTTTTGCACAAGCTTAGCCAGTAGTTAAAATATGTTCAAATTATATGCCCGAATTTAATACACTGACCGTAAGAATAAGTAGACTGCCTAGCAAGGTCACTAGTTTCAAAAGAGTAGTTTTCCATTGGGAAAACTATTTGCTCGTTCAGACCGTAACTGCCCCAAATGAATACATGACTTACAAATATTTAGACTCACACCGACTCCGCAGGCTCTGCGAAAATGCATCTTGGCCTCGTAACGTGACTCATATTAGCGATCCATACTTTAATATTGAGCTTTTGTACTCAATTTCCATGTAGTTTTGATATCCTTAGATACCCTAACGCAGGGAATCGCATAATACAAAATCTTGTCTATAGAAAGCACATTACCAAAAAAGTAATTTTTAATAAAACAACTTTTAAGCAGTCAGTCAGGCTATAATTTTACAAATTTTCACGATTGTTAAAGCATTCACCAACTGTGGACACGCAATGCCAAGAAAAACACTTCCATATTACAAATTTCTCGCGTTTTATCCGATGCTATTAACGTAACGGGATTTGTAAAACTGTGGATTATATTTACAGAAAAACGTCTTGCGTGATATTTACGACAGCGAGGAATTGTTATTACTTTTGGTACCTTTCAGAGGAAATTGAATTTGTAAATAATGGTTATAAAGTGTATCAATAAAGTTAAAATTACAGTTATTGTATAATGTAGTTGACCAGTTTCGTGGTGTACCAGTCTAGATTTTTTTTGAAGCAACCTGTTTCGAAATTCTCAGTCTTAATATGAGTAACCGTTTTAGTTGCTGTGTTGGTTAAGCATTTATAAATTTGTTCTGCACCACTTTTATGTTTTAACATTGTGAATCTTTTGAATGATATTCGAAGTTCGAATGAGTATAAATCTCAGTAAAGCTTTTATTACAAATTCACCACAAAGCTTTATTGTTTTTTTAAATATTTTCTGATAATGCCAAGCTACAATTTTAAATACTATTCGTTTATCAGTCAAAGTAGAAAGAATTTGTTTATGTTATTTTTGGTGATTTTATATAACTGAAAATTAAAAAAAAATGCCTATCGTTCTCATTACAAATGTGACAATTATTAAGGTTTAAAATACCTTTTAGATTAAGATTTAAGAATTCGATTCAATTACTCGTACTATATTGCTACCACTGTTTCACAATCGTAATTTAAATAACATTTAAAATAACACGTTAAGGCACTTACAATTATAGTCGTTCCGTACAAATCTTTCTACGGCTTTCAGTTTAAAGCTTGCTCAATGAGACAACTTAATGCTAACAGAACTAGAATAAATAACGTAATTTTGTAACAATAATATTCGGTTAAATTGTCTATTCAGAGTATTAGGATTTAGTTAAATGTATTGTGTCAGATCGTGATATATTTCACAAAACAGTTCCTGTTTATTTAAATTAACTTAAACAATAACTTTAGTGCTGTTTGAATTTCGTTATAGTTTAAGATTCAGAAACGGGACTAAGCGCGATCTATGATTCCCGTATGAGAAATTTGAATACGTTTATGGAATTTGGAAATTTTCTTCGGAACATCGATTGTTTTCTGAATAGTCTACCATAATTAAATTAATATACATTATATTATATATATTTGGTTGTAAAATAATGATATTTGTAAAATTGTTTGGTCTCCGCAATCGCTATATATTTTAGAATAGATAGATGATAACTTATATTATATATAAGAAATATAATAGAAAATGCATTTTGTTATATAAAAGAATGCAAATGGTCTGGAGGCTCAAGGCTAAAGTGATACCGACGCCCATGGATACTGACGTGGCCAGAACGCTCGTAGGTGTGTTGCCAGCAGTTTAATAATTGGAACCGTCTTTTCTCGAAGGACCCTAACTCGAATTGGATCGAACATTCTTCATAGAGCAGCTGGTTCCACATAGAGCTGGTGCGCAGCAAAAACTGCCATAAACACGCATAGTTGTGTCGCTACGGGCGTCGAAGTATTCTACTTTTTATTAGAAGTATAGTATTCTTTTAATTAAGACTACTGATATGTAGCGTGCCGTATCCTATGAAAAGTGACTCAATAAATTTATTCTTAGCCTAGCCTTTTATAAGAAGAAATTATCATGTCTAAGAAGACATTACACACTGAACTTACGATACTAAATGGATTACAGAGACGTTCAATGACAATAATAATAGTAAAGCTTATACAGTAGCAATAGAGACATAAAATTTTATAACGCGTCCGCCCCGGGCCGATGTATGATAGCCCGCTGAGCTTTGGCACAGTAGATAATAAGGCAGTATGTTTCACCATTCCCTTATAAAGGACTACATAGTGTTATTTTAATTGGTAATCTGTACACAACACATCCCCTAGGGCAAAATTTACCTTCGTTGCTTCTGTTTTACAAATAATTCAAGTAAACATTAATTTTTGTTTGAAAATATAGACAATACAAACTATAAAATTATGGAATAATTATCATAATGTCTCGACGCGCAACTCTTTCAATATTGAAATCGTGTGTTTGAACCTCAGCCGTGTATTATTCTTTTTTTATTCTTAATTATTTTTGACAATATCTCGACAACACCCATAGCTCTAAAAGGAAACTTCAAAGCCGAGACTTTGCGCTTTGACCATATGTCAAACGTATTAGATTGGGACCGGAGCAACATTAAAGAAAATAAGTCTTCATTCGAGCATTACAATTTTAAGTTAACGTTGTGATATGATTAAATACAAAAGGAGTGAAGGCTTCTAAATTCTTGCACAAGTCTCTCATCTTCTCTACACTTTTATAAATTTTTCCCCGTCGTTTCCTTTATTTCATCCAGGTGGACATCCTCTCCTTTCGGCTTTCGGCCTACGAGGCTATTACAATTAAGGATCTGTTTCATCAATTATTTCCCTTTTCTGAGCGCTATAATATTGATTCTGAATCTCTAACACTAAAAAACCGACAACGTTTGCACAGAAACAAAAATCTTTAAGAAAACAAACACAAAGTACTGTAGCTAAGACCAAAAGGTTGGAACGTAAGTTCCTACTCTTTATTCTGGAAAAAGCTCTATTTAGCATTTGTTCAATTGCCGGGATTTATTGCTCGTTAAATTTAATTCGACACTAATCGCTGTGCTTACCTGAAAACCTCTGTTGTATATCAAATAGTTGCGTGTGGTCTATTATAGAGATTATAGAGATTTAGAAGTAATATGATCGCTTCACAATGTAATAGACTAAATGACCCAGATATTATTAGCGCGAGAAACAATCTAGATACAGTTTTAATCCGATTAAAACTGTTTTTTAATATTTATTTACACGTTGCAAGACATACGGTATAATTAAAATAATTAAATAAAAGGGAGGGCAACTGGCAGCCTTATCACTTTCGAGCAATCTGTTCCTGGCAACCAATGAGAGAGAAATATTAATTAAATTGCAAGAAGTGCGAAGTTATAAACATATGTAATATGTACAATTACTTAGATATAAATAATGGAAAAGCAAAGCATTTAAAAAATGAAGACAAAGGACAACAAAAAGAAGGACAAAAAAGGAGTAGTTATATAATATAAGAATTTGCGAAAACGATACGGTTTATTACCTATGACTTAGATAAAAGATACAAACAAACACACTACTTGCGCTAATTTACGTTTTTTTAATTAAAATTACTTTTAAAATGTATTTATTACATCGTGTTATCAATGTCGTAAATAATTTATATTTAGTTTGTATATGTATAAATGGTATAAATTCGATATGTATAAAAATAGTACAAAAATGAATTAAAGATATGTTATTTATTTTGTATATCCGAATAGAGTTTATTCATATTAAGATCATCATAATACAAAGATATTTTCGAAATTCTGAAACTTATGTAGGTAAAAATATTTATTAAAAATGGATAAATATAGCTGTCTAGCTGGTGTTGTTGAATTTCATTTGTATAAAATCTATACTATAGATGCAGTCTAAAATTAATAAGAGCGTGCTTTTGGCGAAAGTTCTGAGAAGCTCGTGTGCAATTGATTCGAATGTTGGAATGTGCCGGAACCCACTCATATTGGTCATTCCTGCACGCAATGCATTTCGGCCCTCAGACAGGCTGACATCGTTTTGTATTTGTGTTAAAGCAATATACAATCAATGAAATCCAGAACAATTGTCTTTATTTAATTTCTACATTAATTTATGAGGTGTCTCATCGGAATCTTCGTTAAATTTTAGAATAAATTAGTATTGCTATCAGTGACAAAGCAACTCAAAGAGCACATGAACAAAGTGACAACCTTTGTTGTGACTAAGAAGCATTGTTCAAAACAAGTACTAAATTTGGTTGTTAGGCAAATAAATTAAGGCAACGATAATTTGGGCAGTTTTATATGGGTTAATTTAAGCGGCATGCCCTAAAATAGGCAACATTACACATAAAATCCAGCCAAACATCCAGCTCCGTATAAAAAAACGATTGCGATCCCGAAATCAACGGTAAGTTTATAGCGCGATTACAGATACAGATTGCGACATAAGCTCTATGAAATAAAAATTAATATGTTTAGTATGGAATATAAGATACAAGTATCACATATTCCACGTCATTAAATTTAAATAAGTAGACAGCCCTACTCATCGGCAAAGAAGACAGAGGATGTAGGCCGAGAGATAAAGCCGGGGTTAAAAAAAGTCTTGGTACTCTTTTTAAATAGAAAATCATCAAACACAACTTATTTTAAAACAAATTAATTAGAATGGTTATATGGAAGTGGTAGATATGGTTATTGAGAGAACTATATCAAAATACAAAAACATATAGTCCATTTAGTGAAGGGGTGAAGGCGCCGAAGGAATCTAATGGGCCATAAAGTAAAACGTTTAATTAAACTGAGGCAAAGATTTGAGGATATATGAATGTTGATGAATACACAAATTTAGTACAACCGTTTAGGAGGTATTTAAAAAAGGTAAGTTTTAATTTGTAAATAGATTTGGTGATGCCCTACTTTACCGACCATATTTTTTTTTTGTTTTCTTCGTTACTAGTGTTGCCTGAGATGGTATTTTAATTGTTAGCGATAAGGCCGCCCGTTGCATCCCTTATAATATTTAAGTATTATGTTATTTATTTTACTATAAATATAACGAAGTGTAAATAAATAAATTACTACATATTTTGGCATGACTCTGAGGTTCCAAATACTGAAACAGACACATCACACTTATAACAACTCTTAACTACACTATAAACTCTTACGTAAACACACCCATTCACAAACTCTTACATTCACGCATACCGACTTAGTCTTTTACGAATTTAGTTTCATTAGATGTAACAATCTTACTGTAATAAACATGCACCATGTACCACGGAATAATTGTAATCTAGATACGCACAAAACAGGGTGTCCCCAGTGTGGGGACTAGCGTTGTATCAATATTGTCACAGCCATATTTCTGTCATAAATAAAATTTTATTATTATTATAATTAGGATAAGTTTTTGTAATTATTTTACAAAAATAAAGATAATAAATACTGATACAGACGATCAATGCTCCACTTTAAAATTGGCTGTAACACAAGTATGCGATCATTTCACTGTTATCACATATATGAACATCTGTTATGCGTGACCTTGCTCATGGATTAGTGGTGAAGAGTAATTTGTCTTTCTCATAATAACCAATAGACGGTGTATTTATTGCAACATAATATTTCGACATCGGCAAGAGTTTGAAATAGGCCACGGCCACTATTGAGTTGGGTTAAGAGAAAATTTATTGTATGTATAAATTGTATTAGTCTTGTTTCTGGGGTTGCCAGAAAGTGATTGCTGATACGTCATTTATTTGCATGTCTGAAAGCTGAAGGAAAACAGTCGAGTAGAATTAATATAAATATTATACTTGTATACGATGACTGTATTATTATTGTCCTAACTTCTATGTTCTTATCTTTCAGCTAATAGTAGGGGATTTTGGGATTTACTACAGCGTGGCAGATTAATATACAGGGGGATATGTACCCAGTGAAGAACCTTCACCAACTAGGAGCCCCATATAAATGGTCGCCAGTCAAGGATAAAGGAACAGATTAGTAAAAAAATAATTATCATAATATATTGTCGAGCGCGTCAGATTAAAGTAGTTAATTACATGCTAAAAAGTGTATATTTCACTAATCTGACAATTTGCAAGTGACGTAAAGGAAGGGGAGGGTTGCCAAGTTGAAAAGAATCGTTGTAAGAAAAATCCATCCATAATCCATAAAGTTTAATACGTTTAAGAATAACACATAAACACTTTTTGTTAATAATACTCATAGTGAGTATTATTAACAAAAAGTGTTTATTTTGTTGTGAAACTACTAGTAAATACTTTGCAAAAATCAATTAAATTTACATTAGAAAAATGTATTTAAAAGTGCCGATTTGTTGCATATTCTAAGAACGGCCTTGAGTTCGTGTCTCATCCAAATAGTTCGATTATTAGATGATTTTTTAGGTTCATTTAAAATCTTAGAAAATCTGACGCGTTCGATTAATTTTTTTTTATTTTCAACCCTTACGTACGACCACCATGCAAACAATCAGATTAACATACATACATTATTAAAAATACGTAGGACATTGTTGCTATCAATATCTGACGCGCTCGAGTAGGTGGCATGGCACAGTTCTTTTATATTTTGAAAATCTAAAGCACCTCCTCCCACCGATGAAAAGGTATACATTAAATAACATTTTTTTATTACTATTATCTAAGCTTCGCAACCCCCTACTATAAAGATTAACAGAGTAAAAACGCTGCACAACATATTTTAATAAAAATTCTTACCCCACAAATTAACTCCCGACAATTGTATTACTTGTTACTGGTTGCCAATACTTTGTTATAGAAGAGTGCACAATAATTTTACGTTGAAAATACGAAAGAATTAAAATTATTATAACAAATTTTATCAGAAAAAATTATCTTCCCATGTTAATAATTTTTCTTTCTTTTTCTTAAACTACTTAGTCAATCTGAAATTTCTGTTAGATTTGCTGGTAGGTGCCAAACGCTGTCATACTTTACAAAATAATATTAAAAACGTGTCTGCAGTGTCACCATCATGCCTTAACAATTCTAGGATTAAATAACCTTTTTGGTTATAGTTCAGAAGTAGAAAAACAGAACATAACCTAAAATTAGGTAGGTGTTGGTAGAGTTTTGTATATATTGGTGAATTTAGGGCCAATGTCGTACCTTTGACCGCAGTTCAGAGATCGTGTATCAAGTGATTGACAGCTACGAGTGTGCAATTACAGCTGAATTTGACTTCAAATAGTGCGAGTTACTTAGGTCAAATACAGAACCTTATTAAAATTTGACTATATCTGTTCTAATGAAACTACATGGTTCTTTTCCAATGATTACCAATAAAAATATATTTATTTGACAAACTCTTTCTTTCGTTTTTTTTCCGAAATCAGTTTAAAGTAGGCTTCAATGTGCGACTCTCATCCTTCAGGTTCGATCCCCGGCTGTGCGCATCTATGCGCATTTAACATTCCCTCGAACGGTGATGGAAAACATCGTGAGGAAACCGGGTTGTCTTAGTCGAAGGCGTGCGTCAGGCATAGGAGGCAAATCTCCTACTTTTAGCCTATTAGATCTTAAAACAAATACATTAATCTGAGATCCCGACCTAAAAAGTTTTTAGCGCCACTGGTTTTTTCTTTTTCAGTTAAGATAAACGAATGTTTATAGCTGAGAGCGTATTTATGCGTCGCCTATAAAAGGGTAGTCTAAAAACTTCAATTATTTTAGGTCTTCTAGGTAGAACAAGCATTTCTCTTGTCCATGATAGACATAACGTATTTTTATAATAAATATAAATAACTTTTACGATAAAGCATGATGCTTTTGGAACACAGAATCGATCTCCGAAAGAGTCCTTATAGAAAAAGTACGTACCCTCGCGTGAAAGAATGAAGAAGATAATTGCTCTCATTATAATAATCTCAAGGTAAGGATATTCTATAGAAAATATGAAAACGAGTCCATCAAGTGACAGACGATTGCAATACCTGTCATTATTGAGTATGTCAATTGGCGCCTGCGCGGCGTCTACTTGTAACTCATTTACTGTAGCGAATACTAAATTAGCTTATTTAGCTAACTTAGATCTACGATCTATCTGTGAAAGGAATACATTATATATTTACCTTATGATATTTCGTGACACCTGTAATGTTATAGATATGAAACTTGGTTAAAAAAAATTATAAAAATATTGCACACATAATAGTCCCATTGGTAAAAAGCCGTGGACTGAACTCAGTACTCGGTGTATGTGTATGTGCTCAGGGCGTGTACAAGCAAAATTTTAAATATAAACATAGTGAATACATTAAGCAGCCCACAATACAAGTTCGCTATTAAGAAATAAACAATTGTAAAGTGTAAACACGTTGCAAAATAACCAGTCTACTCCTTGCTATCGTATATGGAAGTATACTTATCATTAGAATAGTGTTAGTCAAGAGATTTAGATAACAAATCCTTGAGGTTCTCTATTCGTACCTTGGGTGGTGTGTATAATATAAATGAATCCTTTCTATGTTTGAAAACAAAAATCTACATCAAGAAAGCGGCTTGCGAACCCACGATTTATATAAACATAATTTATATCAGTGCTTCAGCACATTATGGGACTTCATACTGACTATAGATTAGTTAAATCAAGACTTACGTAAGGATGAGTAAAGGGTTATAGAAGTTATTTTTAATTAACCTCTGCCTCAACCCTAAGTTATTACCTCAGCCGTCTGGCTTCAGATCTGACTTATTAGATTAACTCTATCTGTTCTGCCATCTCGGGTCTTATTCGCAATATTTATTAGTTGCATAAGTGGCGAGGTGTTATCTACCCCAGATATGGCAGAATTTTGACCGATTGTTTTGTATCACAGCCGAGTCGTTTCATCAATCTTTCATTTTCGAATTGCCCAATTATGAGAGATTAAGAAACCATCAATTACTCGTTTTATATAACTGTTATACAAATGAAAGTAAGATTAATCGTAATTTGTCCCTCATTACCATACGCGTCCCATAGTGCCATTTACCGACGACTTTTAGCGGTTTGTTTTTGCTAAATACCATCTCATTTGCAATTTAGAATCCTATGTGTATTCCACGAGGTCTAGGACTGTTAAATGGTTAGTTTATGGGTGCTGAGTAAACAACGCCTCCGCGCAATCCGAACTTAAATGTTTAATTATTAAAAGTATGTATTTATGTAATAAAGTAACTTAAATTCCATTTTTTATCAAGCATACTCCTTCCTTTGTGTACCGATCATTAGCTGGAGCAATCAAAGGCAATCTATAATGTTAGAAACTATTTAGGGGTTTACTATATTACCGTATCACAAATACTATATATGTAAGATAAGTGTTTATATTAAAATTTTGTAAACTAAACAACAAACACGTAAAAAAGAAATTTTATTTTAATATTAAATATTATCTTAATAAAAAATGTTACTTGAAGACTTGACATCTAGTACATTTTCTGTATCCATACTTGTATTTATGAGCACTACATAACATGCAATGTACATAAATGTACTGGTGTTATCAATTTCAAATATAATGTGGTGACATGACGCGAGTGCTGGCACTTGCGCACATGTTATAATTTACATTTTATATTACCTATTTGCTATTAAGAGAAAACTGTATAATATAAGTCCAAGCGGTTTGCACAGGTACTATATTTGTAGTAGTTACTTCCAGGTTTAATAAATGTATTATTATTTTAATAAAAAATATTCTGGTACCAATTCCCAGAGTAAAAATATATACTTATTCAGTAACTTTATAACTGACACAACATATATCTCCGTACTCCATACAATTTAAGAGATTTTCGCTATTGTTTATCTACTTTAAGTCTGTGGTGGTAGTTGTAAAACAGGAATGAAAAAAAGAAATCTACGTTTTCCTCTCCAATTTACGGCTTTGCTTATACAATAAATATTACAGTAATAAATATTAAATTCTTTAAAATATAAATGTGCCTCGCAATTAAAAGCAAAATAAGAAAAATAATTGTTCGTAAAAAATCGTAGAAGAATAGAATGAATTTGTTAATTAATTTAGTCCTAGGAATACCTTGAATCGCACACAATATACAATATAGCAAAATGAATACTGTAGCGAAATAATTGGTGTGCTTGAACTTGTGGTTAATGTATGAAGCATTAGTCATGCTCATCTCTTTGAGGTCAGATGGCACGGGCTCGCTTTATCACTGCCAGGATCGGATGAAGTTTGATGACAATGTCAGTTGTGTTTGTTGTCCTGTGGTCTTTGTAAACCAGCTACTATTATTAAACCAGGTCAGTAGTATATGACTATTAAATTAATTCAAATAAGTTAAACGTCACATGTGATATTTTTGTTCATAAAAGTATATTTGAAGTTTGAACCTACCATACTTTTTAGTTAAAATTTAGATAACGGTTTTATTATGTTTCATGTACTTTTTGATGCCCAGTTAATGAAATTATAAGGTTTTTGACAAGTTAAAAACCGAAGAAAATGAAAGAGGTTTAGGTACTATTGAAAACATTTGCATGGTAAGGACGATTCACGAAACGAGTTAAATAATAGTTGACGATATGCATCCTAAACTCTGCAGGCTGTGGTGCCTTTTTATCATGGAACGACAATGTTATAGTCTAATTAAATCTGTCAATAACTTAGATTTGGCCATCATAAAGATGATTTAACAAATTATTCTGACGAATTTCTTTTATGCCTAATAAGGGGTTTTCAGGTACAAGTTCAAAATTAAGCGACAGCTGCCTAAAATATTCCAAATTCAAAATTGATATTCGGTCGCACGTGTATATAAAGGGATCGTGTCCTGATCCACTATTTATTCCCATTTCTCGCGCTGACATGTATTGAAGTCGATGAATAGCCTATTAATATCGCAAGTCAGAACATCACTTCGTAACTTTATAAACGAACTGAGTTTGTAAAGATTAAATACTATTTTTCATCGATAATTCAATGTTTTATATACTCAAACTCTAAATAACTTTATTCGTATAGGTATAGTACACTTATGAACGTCAGAAAAGAAGTTAAATTAATTGTAAATTTATATTTACTACCATTTCACAAGTCAAGCGCGTAGAGCTGGTAGGAACTGGCAAGAAACATTTCGTCACTCTTTTAATCGCTCAGTTTT
Source organism: Pieris brassicae (assembly GCF_905147105.1). Lineage (NCBI taxonomy): Eukaryota > Metazoa > Arthropoda > Insecta > Lepidoptera > Pieridae > Pieris > Pieris brassicae. The sequence goes on from NC_059670.1 coordinate 4,491,488, forward strand.
GAGTCACACAAATTGTTTGAACTGGAGCAAATCAATCACAAGTATTAGGATGATTTATGTATTCGTCAAATTTATAACAAGCTTTATTGATTAATTTACATTTAACGAGGCCTTTTAATTTATTTAGTGATAATTATCTAATTTCGTTTGACAGTTTGTTGTAAAAACGAATACAATTTCCATATTAGGAGTGGTTTATCTTCTGGAGCCTGGTGGGCCGTACACTCAAATTAGTTCAGTTTTGAGTATTATACTGGTGAAAATCACCATTTGTTTTAAAATAATACATGATTAATGCTTAAATAAATTGCGATATAAAAATACATACGTTCAAAAATACTTTATCTTTTAAATATATTAGAACCCCATCTTAAGATTTATATTAAAGTTGGGTGCTATTTGAGTTTCGTCATTATTTATACTACACTTGAATCCGACAAAAAAATAATTCTAACAAAAAACCATTCCGTCTACATTGAAAGCGTTCTAAAAATAAGTTGTTAGCCACAATGACTGCAGTAATACGTCCTGATAATGCTTACATTATTCATGATTGAATAACCGTCAATATTATATTTATAACGGCTAGGAACCGCAGCACTGCCCTTGGTATGAGGTGTACATTTCTCGAAGCGATAATTATTATATGATTTAAGATCCACGCTTGTGTGGACAAGAGGGAGGTTTCAGCTATTAATAATTGCAGGTTTTCGCATTATAATAGTAACCTGCCAGTTGATATATCCTGCATATTGAATTCAAGGTTGTGAATATGAGATTGTTTACGGTAGTAAATTAATGAAAGGATTTATATTTGTGATTTTATTTGGTTAGAGTTCGATTTAACAAGAATTTTGTAGTACTGGATCTTTATTAAAACCGAGGACATTCAATATGTTCTTATTTGTTTTAATAAGTATTCGATTACTTAAATAAAGATTAACCAAATTAAATAAATTTTACTACATTATTTATCTGTTAACACAGATATGATTCATACAAAATTAATCAAACTAACTGCACCACCAAAAGTACCTAGTAGTAGTACTTTAGTTAAAATAACTGAAATATAATAGAATACGGAATTAGATAATAGAAACGTTGCATTTCCATACACAATTGTAATATTAAACTCAAAAGTTAAATAATATATCATTAAACCCAACGTTCGATATCTTATCTCATGCTCATCCTTATTTTAGATTCTCGGTACGATTCAATGTGAAACGGTACTCGCAACGATACAAAATTTATTTGTCCCACATTACATGTCCTGGATGTGTCGCTAATTTATTACGTCACGATTAAAAGCCGACACCAAAACTTAAAGGTCAATATAAAAACGGGTACGTAATTGTCTGTGATTTTCTTTACGTCAAATATTGTAGGACAGTATCTCGGAAGTGCGTCGGTGACCTTATGGAAATTAAATATTTCGTAATCTGTAGGAAAGGTCTATTTCTGAAGTCAACTAAAGCTAGGGAGCGTTCAAGTATTACGTAACGCAATTTTGGAGATTTTTGACACCCCACGAAATGCGCCGTAACGTTTTTCTGTACCCCAACAGTCAGTCAGTCGGTGGTCAATTAACGAAGTAGTTAAACGTTAAGTGACCAGCAACTGACCATTATTACCTAAAATTCACAATTATGTGGCGTAAAGTACCGAAAAGTCGCTAAAATACCTTTTTTATTATTTTAATCGCGTTTATATTATTTAATACAATGATACGTAATGCTTAGTTTAGGACCCCCTTACCGCTGCCTGTAACGTATCGTAACGTTTTTTAGAATTTCGTAAAATAACACGTAAAAGCTTCCTTATGTACTTATTACAATTATCACTGTTTTAAAGAGTGATAATTCGGCCTGGGCTAGCCTTTCGATTAGCGAGTACTTAATTTAAAAGCTCTCAATTACGATTACGCAAATGATTAAATAAATTCGCAACATCTCCGTTTTAACTCTATTAAAAATATCCATGCGATCCCACAAACTCAATAACAAAGATTCTTCAGATGAGATTCAATACACACATTAAATTTGAAATAAACATGTTAACGGTTAGCGCTTCTGCGCGCACGCCGGTCTCATTTCGTAGTTCACGATCACGAACTCTTTGTAAAGCGACTTGATCCTTCTTGGTTCTCACCTCTAACGGAACTGAATTGTACAATTCCTAAGAAATTGTTATCTGATCGCTTATCAAAATAAATTAAAATAGAAATCGTATTTAAGTCTTTACGGCCAATCCGGTGAGATTCCATTTTATTAACAATCTTATCATAGATAGTAGACAACACGTTGACAACTTTTTATTACTTAAGATACTTAGACGTGATATGTATATGTTGATAATAATTGAACGTGTACCTATGTGCACAATATGTGTTGTACAAAGAAATACAGAGTATGAATAATGTTAATTAGTCCCAATTTAATCTATATCTCTCGATTAAACTTTATTAGTAATTAAAATTATTAATTCATGTTAAAAATATAAATTAATTATTGTTGACGAAAGTGTATTTGAGAAATTTACTGACTAATAAAGTTAAAACTTCGTTATATTGCTTATTCTTATTTGAACTAATTTCTTCACATGGGAACAATACATCAAATCAAATCATATATCAAAGTATGGTGTGGTGTCAATTCAATAGTGCGTGTCTATTTCTTGAATATTGTATATATTGTATTGTGTATAGTGCATTAAAATGCCAAAAACTGTTACAAGCCAGTTAATAAAACTTATTTACAATATAATTAAGTATTTTTCCGAAAGAAAGAAGAAATTGACTACATTTCTAAAGACCATCACGGAACTTGTTGTCAACATGACAATTTGCAGGTGTATGACCATACTTAGTGTTGCTATAATCAGTAAATTTTTCTTTATTGGTCGGGCTGTATATCGTTAAAAAAATATTACTAATAAATCAACATTGTTTAAATGTCTCACGTATTTTATGCTTGGATATTTGGATACATAAGGGTAGGTCCACCTAAAACTTTTTACCGACATACAGCGAACACACGTGAACATCTCAAATAGTTTTCCGACTAAAGCAGTTCTCATGTTCTTTATCTTTTATTTGCAACGCCTAACATTATGCATCCATCAAGTTGCCTTGTCAGAGCGCGATTAGGAACTAGAAAGGCCAGCTTCAAGTAAAAACCACGGAGGAATATAATCACCTTTGAAATCAGTATTCTGCCATTCAACCTTCTTTTTATATGTCTGCAAAGTGATTGATCTGTGCGCATGCAACCTCTATATTATGTCTAAATGGTGCGATCTCACTGATAAACAAGATGCATTTAAAAGGATCAGTATCCAAGCTAATGCAAGCCTATTGTGAGTGGAAACCAATAAGACATAATCTTCTGCCAAGTCCGGATAATGCAATTTTAAATGACATTGCAGAACCGGAGTAGATCCATTATTAAAGCCTATGTTTCTGATAAATAGCCGATGACTCGCCACTATTCGACCGTGTTCCTTTGACAACATTATTCGATTTAACATTATACAGCCAGCGATTATATGAATCGATAAACTAAAATCCTACTTAACCTAACTGACCGTTACATTATGGCGAGATTTTAATTATATCGCGATATTCTGTAATTGTCTATTTCAGTATGACCATTAAGATATACCGATACAGTGCTTGTAAGAATGGTAATAATATTCAGCTATTATTCGTATCGTAATGGATTATAATACGCGCTTAGAGCGTGAAGATCGAAGTAAAAGATTTGCGTAAGCAATTTTCATATTTTAGAGAAAGGTACGGAAAGGATCAGATAATTCCTTAGTTCTCTGAAACTATAGAAGCTTAGGCTTCAGATAGCAACAGGTATAAATGATGAAAGGATTACATTGCTTTTGTATCTACGATATTCTTTATGGAATTGCTTTTTCTTTATGATCTAAATATAGATATGGTATCTTAAAAAGCTTATAATTCGACGTTTGACCTTTGTCATCGGAAAACAAACGTAATATTACATCACGAGTATCAATATAATGTTAAAATGCTTTTTAGCACAGATGCTACGGCCGAATGATGAAACCCGGAAGAAATGAAACTATACCATTCTGATATTGGTCGTAAGAGCACTAAAGCATTAAGATATTGCATTAGAATGAGGAATTCAATAATATAGGAAGATAAGAAGTTACTTATAATCAAAAGAATCTCCGCATAATAATAATTTAAAATAAATAAACTATAGGTACTGGTATCATTTTCGTGCGATATTTATTCACAAATTATATTTTGTGTGAAACAAATAGACAAAAATAATGCACAATTGTTGCTTACATGAAAAGGCTGTTCGCCATCGATTTTAATGACATGTCTACAAAAATAGGTCGTGCAATGAAAATTACAGCGGCGCCGCAATTACTTGGCAAATCGTTGCACTGAATAACAACAATCAATGAAATATTTTGCCGCTAGCTATGCTATAAGCGATCATTAGTACAGTAACTAGTATAAATGACAAGTTTTTCGAACTTTAAAACTAGATCAATTGATTTAAACCTATCCAGTTTTAAGAATTGCAATTTTCAACCAGTTATACAGATTCCTGCCCGTTATATTCAGGTAAATCTACAATAATTGTGGTTAATAATTTCTTTCGAACTTGATACGATTAATAAGTGTTTCAACCAGCTTCAGCAACTCGAATCGCATTCCAAGAAGCGAAGTGAAAGATAGGTTGGATTACCGTCATGATATATATGTATATGTTATTTTTAAAGTGAAAGGACTAATCTAGGAAGAATAAAAGTAAACCAGGACATAGGCAGTATAATAATATGTAAATTAAAAACCATTCAATTTTTGAAACGTTCATTGTGCCATATATGTATTGTTAACGAATAAATGATATTTTTATTTTCTAAGAATGTCACTGCTTATTACTGCTTTACCTCGTTATTCATAAAAACTAACGATCTCTTTATATTATTTACAACCAAAATAATCTTTAAGGTGGTCCATGAAAAAAGACATTGCAAAAATGGTTTGATTTTTCAAATTTGGGCAATCATCTCTCTGTTCAAAGCTTCTCTCAGACTAATTTTTATTATGTAAATGCGCAAGTTATGCTACAGAAGGAAGCTGCAGAACGAGAGAGAGAGCGCTTTTAAGAGATGTATTGGAAGGGGAAAGAGGAACCTTCGCCAGTCTCCTGTTACCTATGTCGTCCACACTTTATCTACAACAGTATAGCTAATACTACTGACGTACTGATGCTATCGTGTTGGTGGACTGAGGTGGTTTTAGTGGGTATAGCTTACCTGGTACTCTGACTAGTAGAGTAGACTTCCTCATACCCTGCTGCATTTAATTCGGGAGATGTGCATTTCTACCTTAGTATGATAATTAAAGCAACCTTTATATATATATAGTATGTATTGTGTAAGTTAGATTAAAGTCAAATTTTTGATACATAAATGTATAAGACTCATAGTTGATTGGACTGTCTTCATCTCGAAACTGTTAGCTTTGACAGTTTTGATTGCAGTTGAAATAGAGATATGCCCCTGGGCATACCGAGCCGAAATAGAATCGCTTGATTAAAACACTCTCGACATTTTCATTTAATACCTGTCTTGATTCTACCTGTATTGCATAAAACGTCATTTTGGTTATTTTTTGTAATGTCTTGTTGTTTACCCAGAGTGGTTCATTAAGACATAAAAGTTACTAAAGCAGTAAAAAATAATCTAAAAAAGGTTTTTCCCTAAATCAAATCAGTTTTTAACTAATTTTGTGTTAAATTTCGTAGTTTAGTTACATCGTTTAGTTTAAATATATGTTATTCTACTATTAGAGATAATTTAATAGACGATTCGACGCCGGGACCAAACGTTGTTTACAGCAGGATGATTGTAGGATATATATTTTGTCGACATAATGTTTATATTAAATAAAATATTTAATTTGCATAAAATCCGTATTTATTTTCGACAACAGAGCGAGCTTCCTAAAAGGCCGGCAAGGCACTCGCGAGCCATCTAGCATTGAGAGTGTCCATGGGCGGCGATATCACTTAACATCAGGTCCCCTTTTGTAGCCTGTTCTATACAATCAAATAATACAAGTATTATATTAATTTTTAAATTATTAAAATTCCAATCCTAAATTTCCTCAGCATTCCTGTAACAGTAGCGGGAAATAAGAATTGACTAAATGGGTAATGAACAACATTAATTTTCTCTTCCGCTACACAGTATAGAGTGAGTCAATTTCTTAGCATTGTTCGATAACAAAAGATTCCCGACTTTATTCACCAATTGTTTTGATTTAAATAATTTGTTGCCATATCTCATATTTGTATTGACTCATTCTTATTTCGAGGTTTATTCGATGCTGGAGTCATTTACCTACTTTCCTGAATTTTTCATTAAACATTTAAGACATTTTTATTAACGTGATTTGTATTAGCTTTCTGGCTAAAGTTCTCGTTATCAAAGTCAACATTAGTTTGAGCGTTCTCTCTGAATACATCGTTATTTTGCTGATAGTAAGCATAATTTTATTCCACACGTTACTACTACGGACGGACTATGCGAGACCGCAAACTATCAAAAGGATGAGAATGGCTGCCCAAAACACAGGGAATCCTAGAGTGGGGCCTAATAAACTTATTTTAACTAAATATCCTATTATTGCGTATAATAAAGTTTCTTCTTTCTTTCTTTCTAAAAAACGGTACTCCACGAATGATACTTGTAAACGATTTTCTCAATTCCGAACTAGAACAAGACATATTTGCACTGGCTTGAAAATATTGAAGTGAAGTCTGTAAATAATGTATATTTCTAGTATTAATGTCATAAATACTAGATAAGTGTAATTGAACTATTTCAATTGAAGTGCTATTTTGTCTCTTTCTGTAAAATTATGTTTACGCTGTGACAAAAAGAGTTAAGTACCTTAGTTAAAACGGTGCAATTTAACAGACTTTTATACGAATAAGTGGGTTAGAATTTAGCTTAAGGTAGGTAAGTAGTCGTATAAGTATATTAAGTTTTTGGCATCGTATTTTTTGCAATAAATTAATACTTAAAATAACAAAAGTATTATTGAGATGCCATGGAGAAGCGACCATCACGGAGGAATTGTAAGTAAAGTAAGTAGAATGAGTAAGACATATTTACGTTGTTTATTATTTAAAGTTATACTAATTTATTGAAAAATAAAAAGAACAATATCTTGTATCCAAAAGGCAGGTATTACGTCACGAGCTTATTAAAACATTACATTTGTTATGTGCATAACATTGTTTTAACTTTTTATTTACTTTAGCACATTATTTGAAACTAGTATCACACAAGTCACCCTCGATTTTTAAATAAGATGTCCACGTTATTTACGCATTGTCCACGTAAGAGATTTACGTAGTGATGAAACGGCAAGGCGTGTCCGATAGCGCTGGATCGTGTGCGCCGGCGCCTTCGTATTTATGGCGATGCGCACGCGCATAGCGTAATGTTTCTTGATAAACATCTATGGAAAAAGCAAATACATCCTCTACAGAAATAATTTTGCGATACCATCTGGCATCGTACTAGGATTATGAATGCACTGATGCTGGAGATATAGACGGAATATTGATAAATAGTACAAATATGACGCGTATTAATATCAATAAATTCAATCGATCGCCAACTGTAATAGAAGTAGATGTCTTATTATTGCTGTACTTTTCTTACTTTAAAAACATCTGCAAACTTTTTTTTTTAAAACAGGGCGTTAGTAGAGATTAGGCTTACTTGATTTTAATTCCAAAGGACACTGCCGAAGCCGCAACTTAAAAATAATATAATTTTATGTGTATTTAAAACATTAATGATTAAATTAAATACTAATTTTGTACATTTGGTCAGCCTAAAGTTGTTTTACGTAACCAGCCGGTTTTTGTGAATTTTAATACAGAACAGTCGTTAAATCAAATTTTGTTAAGCTTTCAACTCATTATCCGTTGAAATTTAGTAAAGTATTGTACATTTATGGCCGTTTTATTTCTTTTACAGGTTCTTTATTTCAAATTCGCTGATATTGACGTCCTTAGCTGTTGTTGTGTTATTGCTATATAAGACTCCACCATCAAATAACGCGTCTCATGTGTGGGGGGCTTTTGATTCTGTAAGCTAATTGTATGATATGCGCAAAGTTAAATCTCATTGCGTGATATAAGCGCATTACTTTGCGATCATAATTAAGCATGCCTGTTAACTGTCAACGTGTGAAGTTTCTTTAAATGGAAGCAGATTTTTATTTTATAGATTCCTTGAAGTACAATACCTAGCGTTGTCTATCTATTGAGAAATTCAAATTAAAATCGTAATTTCAAAAAATATTTTAAATAATATTGATATGTTATTATACCATTACCTTGTTACCTGGTGTTAATACTTAAGAGATACAAGTTTCAAGTTGAACCAATTCGACTAAACAGAAAAGCGTACCAATTTTTAAAAGATCGATAACGCATTTGCGAACCTTCTTGCAGTGTGAGTCTCCATGGGCGGCGGGGTTGTTATTCGTCGTTTGCCCCCAGTTGTATAGACGTACTTAAACTACATACTTTAACAAGAAATGCGTTTATTGTGATTTTACTTATGTGGTATGCCGTGATTGACTTATGACGATGATAATAGATATTATAATAAATGTTATGTCATCAATGTTTACACACGTGTCGACTGACGCATTTAAATCATGTTTTATCTTCTATAACGCATATATTCTTAGAATCTATTTCATATTTCTACTCACCTTTGTGTTGAATGTATCCATGAATCAGGATGGTAAAAACGAATGTTAAGAAAAACTTTGTCCTATAATTATATTGTTGAAAAATATAATATAGTGTTTAAAACGAAAACAAAAAAAATAACAATAGAAAGAAGAAAATAATAGTAATAGTTTATAATATAATGGTATAAACAGAAAAAATAGTATACAAACATAATATGAATAATGCGTCCATAGTAATAGTAGATTGGTTTAACGCCGAAATCACGCATCTTTCATTTGACTACAGACGTCTCTTATTTTATATTCTCACCTGAAATGTACAACTGTACATTTCAGTACTAAATTATTCTTAAAAAACAGTTTTAAAACTGTCGACGTCACGTCACTTATAAAACCGTAAAGTGATAATCACTGGTTGTCATGTCGAAGTTCGGTCAAATTTCTGGTGTAATTTTCCTTAATACACAAGGCATTATTTGTATACTTATATCTCCACTAATGACGTAAAGACTAAAATAATTAAGTTTTTTTGCTGGTAATCTCAGGAACTACGGAATGTAACTATTGTAGTTAACATTTAATTTTACTGTACAACTTATAAAGTTGCAACATATAACAACAAGGCTTTGTTAACTTAACTAAACGAAAAGTTCACCAAAACAAATAAACGCAGTATTTTTTTTAATACAAAACATATTAAGTGAATGTGGCCTTGGAGGGCCTGACCCGGAGATGCATATTTATTAAACTGTCTAGGGAAGATGGAAGAGGGCAAAGAGTCCCACTGCTTTGCTGTTTTAACGATGTAAAAACGATGATCCAAATCGTGAAGTGAGGCACCTGGGGATGTCAACAACAAAGGCATCCAGCGTGTTTCTTGATGAGCGTTGTTTTTCATGGGACGGAATTATGTTGTAAAGTTCCATGTAGCATTCCGGAGTACAATATATAGAAGACTGAAAGGTAGCCAACTTAAAGGCGATGGTCTTAAGAGTTGAGATAATAATGTTGCTAAATTGTGTATTCTTGTTACGTAGGCATATTATTGTCTGGCACCTAGATCATACTTGTAATAGCGTATCTGATGAAGATAAATGCAATCTCGGTGACCTGTTCTCGATTACAAAAAAATTAGGCCACGCCAACAAACACAACTTTTAAAATACACCTTTTTTTGGCCTTAATCACAATCGTTAAGTAATTAAGGAAACATGTGAAAGTTTAACACTTCTTTGAGATGCAAATTGACCACTAACCATACGTTGCACTTGTAGGGAAAGCTTTTAAATCATCGAAATTTTTGTGCTTTATTGATTGGTAAGTGGCATGTATATTCGAGAGTAAACTAAATATTTAACGATTTTAACGTTTTTTATAAGAGCTGCAATTAGAAACGATAGGTCATTGTGGATTATGGGGTGTAATAATTAATTTATTTACGCAGACAATCTTAATTTCATATGGTTATTATTGTGTTAGTTACAGTATTGTCCTAAATATTATATTAGTAGGTCGGTTTTAAGCTTTAATAAGATTAAAAGTTAATTATAAAATTACCTTCGCTAATATCACCCCAATACAGTTGTTTTTATATGGGCGGTTAAGAATTATATTTTCGCATTTTCAGACACATAATTGTTGAAATCTCATTTAAAAAATTGTACGGTATATATATAGAAGCTAGTTACCACACTAGGGATTATAGGGATATTGAATTAAATATAAAGGGTTGTTGTGTTAAATTTTAAATTTAAAACTGACTCGGACGGTAGTCCGTTTAATAATAATAAGTATATGAAAATAGTTGTTGTTGTGGTGAGGTTACCGAATGTGTAACTTGATGCCTTGTCAAATGTCACATTCACTTAGGTCCATAACTTGTTAATAGAAAAGGCTGGCTTTAAAAATTACGTACACAATGCGGATACAAATATAGACTCAAAACTTAGCCATTAAAGAGTGGTGGAAAGTTTCTGGCCAGGTCTTCTTGCTCGCTTAATGTAATTGACTTGCGAACTGGTACTAAATTTAAATTTAGAATTAATTTCAATTCTTTTCTCAGGTTCATACTCGCCTATATGAATAAAATGACATTGTCTTTGACTTAGATTCAAAGTATCTCAGGTCCCGAGCAACATTTTGTCAAAGGAATGCTCAATACGACCTGTTAAAATATATAAGGAACTAATACAACAATTTATGAGATCCAAATTAATGATGCTAAAAATCTTAGGAAATAAATATAATCAATTGAAATCATCATTATTTACAAGTCAAATCTAATATTATATTTAAATAGTTAGTGTCCAGTTTTTTTAAATCCATTTGAGGTTCTCATGTATCGAAAGGGCGGATGCAATCAAATACTGGATTGAAACCGCAAAGAAGACTTACAATATCACAGGTGTCGTCAGCCCTTTTTATAACATCATCCCTTTGAGCAGGAAGTTGTACTGATTTTGCGCCCAAACGACGACAGTTACCTCAAGTTCTATCATTTATATAAAACCTATGCAGTATAGAGTGTAATCTAATTAATCCCCGCGATACAAAGTTTGTGCTGTAGCTTATGTATAAAAGGTATTAATTTTACAAAAAATCTGAATGAATTTCTAAGCACCTGATTTTAACGAATTTCGGTAATGTATCTTCCTTTAGTATTTATAATTCACTCCAAACAATTTTTCATAAATCATTCATATACATATGTAATATTTTTTATAGATTAAATGGAGCAAGTCTTATAGTAGTTAATTTATAAGCTGTCTTTCTAAATGGTAAGTAACAGTTAGTGGTAAAGTCGTGAGTCAAAGCTAGTAAATTATAATCCGTAACTGCATTGTCGTAAAATGGAATGCGGGCACTTCACAAGAACAAATGAACGAGCATAGATAATGGTAATGCAAGTTAAATCATCCAGGTCAATGTATAATCTACATTAGTTATATACAGGAAGTATGCCCGGTTGATTTATATTTTCTGTTTAAAAATAAAATCTGAAACTCGCTGGTTTTCTGTATCGACAAGCGAGCTAAATGCTGATACTAACCTACCTGAGTGATATAAATAATTTAATAAGTTTTGTACTAGTATTGTCTTTTGTTAACATAGCTTTTACACTTTGAAAGAAAACACCTTTTAACCGGATTGAAGCTATGTATTATTATTATAAACTTAGCAGATATCATTCGATTTAAAATTATGTAAATAATTATAAGTTTGTAATAATAATACGTAGCTTCAATCCGGTTAAAAGGTGTTTTCTTTTAAATGCTGTACTTGATAAAATCCAAATTAAGACACTATAAACGTGCTTTGTACGGTATATGTTCGATAGTCAAATGCAAGGAACAAAAGTTTTTCTTACCTTTATAACGTGTTTGCTTTATTTTACGTTTTTTTTTATGTTTAGAAGAAATAAGCGCTATATTCTATCGTTAGTTTCGAATAATAATATAGACTATATGAAATTGTTTATTTTTATAGAATTCTAACGACGAACTGGAATGTTAACAAAGAGCTTGTTAAAATTCTTATATTATCTTGAATTGTTTACATGAATGTTTTTCCACGTTTCGAAGAAAATAAATCTTGTTTAATCATTTACTCAAGATAATTTTACATACATTTTTTTACACTGACTTATAGTTGTGAATCATTTTTGGTCGATAACACAATTAAAGTTACATAGTTTATTTATTTTTTCATAAAAATAATTTAATCTCGAATCGAAAATATTTTAAGTACATTTTCGTCTCTTTCTGTAAAATTAGGTTTTCGATGTGGTAAAAAGGGACCGATGATTACTTTACTTACTATGCGCTTAGAATAATTTATTTTTGATCAAAAAAGTTTGTATTTGTTATTGTCTACTTAAAATATGTTATATAATGTATTTTGAAATAATTTGTAGATAATTCAGACTTCAGAAATAATAACGATGATAAAAATAATTATATATGTATGTATATAAAAAATGTTCGTACAAATAATTTTATTACATGTAATTTTTGAAATGTCTTGAAAAAAATGATACATTTTTAATTAAGTGTCAGATTGGAAGGATTAATCCAGAAATTCTGACAGCCGAAGCAATGGAATAACAGCATTTTTTGCGAGTTCAAATTATGCTCAGTTTACTAACACGGAGTAGTTCCTACGTTGAATCTGCGGCGGAAAATTTTTTTTTTGACATAATCCCTCATCACTTGTCATGTGAATGACCTTAATGTGCTTGATATTTAGCGAATAGCAACTGCCCTATTTAACAACATTCGAATATTGGCAACTGTCGGATTAAGCACGCCTTAACTGTGCTGACAAAATGTCACAAATATTTATTTGTATAACTAATTCGTATTAATTGACTTTCTGTTGGCATCAAACATGTCAAACTTATAACTGTAAATAAACATGGGCCATGTAGAGCAATTTAAATAAGGAACATAAAACTTTAAAATATAGACTTTATTCGATATTCAAAATGTGCTTGTTGATGACACGTGATCGATGTCGATGACAGATCTAGATGCAGTAATAAACTTTTCACTTCATTAGGTGATAGTGCGAGCGTGGTTTGCGCCAATTTCGTTTGACACTGCAGTCGCTCACTAGCAGGTGCGTTGTGCGCGCGTGCGACCGCAATCTTTCAATAACAGCTGATTTGACGCGAACAAGATCGCAAATCAGCGATAAAAATAATTAAATTAATACAATTAGATGATATATTGACTGTTGGATAGTGTTGTGTTTGACAGATGAAAATGACTGTAAATCGAATAAGGGTCGTGGTGCTCGGGAGCGCTAGAAGCGGGAAATCTGGTAAGCTTTCAAATTTAAATATCGAATGCTTTATTTTGAATTACACTTCTCCGGGTTTTTTGTGATCCCTCGATCCAGATTAATATAACGACGCTTTGGTTTTGATTAGTTTTATTTGTTTGGACCCAAATCAATTTTTAATGGCTGGAAAGGTACGGCGTCAATCACAGTAATTAAATCATTTTGATATTATTCCCATTATTTTAATTAGTGCGTTTGAATGTTATTGATCTAAATTGTTTTATTTTAAATATTTATGATATTTATTAAATATCTAAACTTTGTTGTGATAAAAACATAAGTTACTATTTTAATTAAAATGATTAATACAATATTTGTTTATGTTAATATTTTTAAGCTGTATATTTAATGTAATACTTCAAAACTTAATTTTACCAATTATGAGTCAAGCAAGAACTGTAAAATAACCAATTTATAATACGTTATTTTTTTATTATTTTGTAATATATTTATCTGTAGTCAACTGAATTCTAAACAATGAGAAAGGAACAGTGTATAATAAAACACATTAAGTTATATTCCTATGAAGACTTTTATTAGAATTACGGGAACATATGGAACTATGAACACGTGTTCCCATCATTTAGCAATCGATGAATGGTTTTTCCGTATGTTGTGTTGTATCAAATTTACATGGACTTAGCTGGATTATTGGTTACCTAAACAATAATGCGATTGGAATTTCCTTTCTAATTTCTAAGGAATTAAACATGTTATATAAGCTCGATTTGAGGGTAGTCCCTAATTATGATTCAGCATTTAGTATTATTGGGATGGAATTACCTATATAAGAGTCGTGTATCACCTCTATAAGCCTATATCTTTTCCCTTACTAAACGCAAAAATTCTTACTAAAACGCAATAGGTGCGCTTTGTTTGTAGTCTTATCAGTTGCATTGATAACAACTATGTCAATAGGTTGGTGGCCGATTCTGCAAATCGCATCAGCAAATAAGATAGTGTCATGTCGGGACTTTGTTTAAAACATATTTCTATCATTTGCGTCGTAAAATTGTTTATGAATTCGCGTTCACGGAAAATTTTGTTGTTTGGATAAATGATATTGCTGTATCTGGTAATTATCAGTACTGTCTGGCTAATATCGTCCACAGCAAAACAATATTATTTATTCAGGTAGTCGAGTTTTAGTTTAAGGTTTAAGTCCCAGGGAAAAAAATATTTCTCACAAGTGAAAACTGAATTTTCATTGTACAAATTGAAACGTATGCATAATGAGTGTATTGTGGTTTTATACTAATGAAATAAAAAATAATATAATAAATCAAAGGTGCTGCAACCTTTTTAGGTCTGGGCCTGAGATTTCTGTACCTGTTCCATGATCATTTGTTAATCGAATAGGCAAGAAGCTGATCAGCCTTCTGTTCGTGACACACGATGTCGATTTTTGGCTCTAAGGCAAGCCGGTTTCCTCACGATGTTTTCCTTAACCGTTCGAGCTAATGTTAGATGCGTACATAGAAACAAAGTACATTGGTGCACAGCCGGGGATCAAACCTACGACCTCAGGGATGAGAGTCGCACGCTGAAGCCACTAGGCCAACACTGCTCCTTTATTTTATACTAATATCTATATGTGTTTTACCTGAAACAATATAATTGTTTTAAAGCAAAGTTTTGTGAAATGTAGACACCTAAAGCCCTTATTGTGTGTATTACTAGCTGGACGCGACGAACTTCGTACCGCCTAACAGTCAATAAATGTCGTATTTATCAGCTAAACTTAATTTAAGATTCCATGAAAATAATACAAAGAGTACAAAATAAATATTAAGGTCACTACAATAACCAAATTGCAATACTTAACGCTACAATGTGCTTTGATTTGTTGAGGCTTGTTGTGTTTTTTTATACAAAATACATTTGTGAACGCACACATAAATATTTGACAACGAATACATATATGTCAATCCTTTTTTAAATCTAAAATAAGCCGTCATTTTTACTTCGAGTTTACCGTTTCTGTTACAAAACTATGAACATGCTGTATTATATTTATCAAAATACAGCAATCAAAAATAATGAATATCGAGTTATATGTGTTCGAATAAGCCCGACTTTAAAAATAAATAATATTAAAAATATTATATATTGAGATGAAAAATAAAAACATTATTAACTTATTCATACGTATCATTTTCAATTGTATTAAATTACACAGTTATATCATTACATGTCTCGCTTAACTTAACATTATTATGGAAGTAATTAATCACATATAAAGAATAGTACATAGCCAGTTAAGTATAGTACGTGGAACATGGGTATGTACTTTTACATGTAGGCTTTCTTATTTTACAAAGCCTTTTACTGTATAATAGGGCGATTTATTTAAGTAATGCGCAAATCGACTAACAAGTCTGTTAGAATTCCCTTATTGACGTACTGTCAGAGCATGCGGGCTTAAAACCAGTGTTTTCAAGAATAAAAGTGGCTTGAACTGAACTTAAGTAGCAATTAAACGTTTACTAGTTGGTGCGAAACAGCTAAAACGATTATATGAAGTAGTTATAACCTTCTTTAGCTTTCGATTAGACCTTATAGTTTTACTAGATGGATTACAACGCTGGCGACAGCGTCAATTGAGGCTGGGCCTCAGGAGGAGGGTTTCCTGGGTTGGGAATTTAACAAATTCAATAATAAGTACGTCTTTTAAACTATCGTTTCGCTAGAGCTAACAAAGAATCAATAATATAAACCCACCGAACAGATTTTGATACATTGTTGCTAATATATCTTTGGCAGGTCTGCTCTCTGAGAAAAAGAGTTACGATGCCACACATATATGTTAAAGGCCGTAAAATATTGAAATAAATAATGTATTCTGTATATGTAACGAACAAATACAAGGAAACCAAACAAATTAAGTCATGTCATTCGCCGGGCTTCGTTGACACGACTGCGTTAGTGTAACATATGGAAGCCGGGTTCAAAGGATTATCCACGGCAATAATGTTAGTTCTGAATTAGGGATATCAAAGATTCAAATATCTGGGATAGGTAGTACATATAAAAAATGAATAGAGACATACATACAGACAAGCCAGTGTCCATCGGCAGCTTAAATTCAGGTCTGTCTGTTTGCTCTATATCTAATTTAATCTATTTGACAGCTGTAATCACTGTTAGTATAATAGAACTAAAACCGCTTTGGAGATCTTTTCTTACTCCTTAATTCAAATTTATGAAATAGACATGCGTGACAATTTACTATTGCGTAACGATAAAATGATTTTTTATCTGTGATTTCTTATCAATTTGCAGTCTTCCAATATTGCAATTTTAAAACTGCGTGCGTGAGTTATGACATAATTACGTACATCGTTTTAATGAGCTCTGTAATTGTACGTAAAATTTATTTACATTATGATTAAAATACTTAACTCTAATAATTTAAGCTCCCATGAAACATAGTAATGTTGGCTAGGCTGATTAGTTTTCGTTTAAGGAATAAAAATCCTAATTACTAACTAAGTAACTATCAAGTCAGTTAATGAAATAGTCAGTTGCGACGACGCGACGCGGATGTAATTCATTTAATGTACTAAATAAGTTTTTAAATCTTTATTTTTAAATAACTGATATGTATCTGGTTTTGTTATTTATCAATCAGATCACGGTCGAAGCAAATATGAGAGAAACAGATCTGTGGTTTTAATATTATATACACACAGAAATATTGTATTAGTGGTTTATAAGGATTATTTGTATGATAACTTCATATAGAATAACCGTATATAGTCATAAATGTTTGTTCTTATTCGACTTCGAAAAGAAGAAGTGTTTTTTTAACAATGTTCGTTCACTAGGGGCCAAGCTTTTGTTAATGCTTAAGTAAGTTCTTAACGTAACCATCACAGCAAGAATCACTTATTACTTAACATTTTTGTGCATTATTACATACAGAAAAAAACGAGTCGAGTTTAGTGGCTAAGGCCTCGGTACTTCAACCCAAACTCGACTGTGCTTATAATGCTAACCAGGCATTAGACTAGGATTGTTGCGTCACTGTCAACTTTAAAGTAATAATGAAACAATTGCTTATTGCATGAACTTGTGACTATCCCTATGCGTAGATAGACATGCGGACAGTTATTGTATAATAATTAAAAATCCCTGTACAATGACGGTTCACAGATGTAGCTTATTTTAATACCCTTACAAATTTTAGGAATTTATAAAAATCATAATCTATATTTATAAAGTACAGAGGCGTTGTTTATTTTCTCTCGACATAGACTGTTGACTCAGAGTTCAGAGTAAGCTATCGCTTCTTACACACTGGGTGTATTATGCATGAGATATTTTTATCATTAGTTAGGTACCAGTGTTGACGGCTATCTGTTACCATTAAAAACTTATTTAACAGAAATAAACGCCTTTCAGCAGTCCCTCCACTACTGCATGAAAACCACTCGAAACGATATAATATGATAATAAGATATACACATTTTAATAACATTGAGTAGTGAATAAATATACGAAAATCCAACTTTTTAATTGAATCCAATCCAATCCTGTTCTGTTTGAGAGTGAATTCGATAAAGATTGATCCACAATTTCTAATACATAAAGTTTGGATTCTAAGTATTAACTTCGTTTGCGTTTGCAATATTCATAATGGAACAGAAATGTCTTTGCAAGAAATTTCCAGCTATAATTTATTTCGTTTGAGTATTGTATGTAGAAACATCACTTATTTCACATTAATTTAACATTATTTTTGAAAAAAAAAAATACTTAATACATATTGAATAATATGTTCTCGTATATAGTATTAGAAATTTGTAAAAATATCACAACAATATATGGTTTAACTTGCTATATTTTTCAAAGAAATGATCGCTGTAAAACTTAATGGATTTTAAAGTACCTCACCAAAATGCTTATACAACCTTATTTTCATCACATAAAAACGAGATTCATCAGTTTGCTCGTTAGTCTTCAATAAAAACCCGAGTAAATTATAATACTCAAAATCTGTATCGGGCATCGCATGAGTAACCGTTCGGTTAAATTTAACCAACCTTTGATCGTGTATCCGATACGTCAGTATGTAATTTAAGATTTTTAATAACTTCAATCAATGGTAAGGTTTGATTACAGTTATTTAGTCAACACTTTTCACGACTCTGGGTAAAAAACGATACTTTGCCTTAGTTTTTTAAAATAATCAATAAAACAGACCCAAATATGTGCCTTTCCTTGATTCATGCGAGGCTTAAAACAGTCAAAAACAAACAAACACCAAAACACTCAAATACAATAATAAAAATTTATTGCGAAAGATACTTTATTTCTCAAAGAATAACATTCACTTAGTTACAAATTTTAGAGTAGGTTAGTAATGTACATCGTGAATAATCATTATTTATTTATCACAATGTAATCAATTCAAATATAATACAATTAAAATTGTCCCGACATTTCGCGTAGTGCCTACAAGGTTGAATTCATAACCTCAAATTAATAAGTCGTGATTCAAACTACATAATCGTTATTTAATAAACAGCTACCATTGAATATAAATCGTCCAGCAATAGAAAGTATAAACAATATGTTGGCGAAAGTTAACATAGGAGAAATTGATTTATCGTGACGGCAATCGGATGTCGTTATACACTCAAACATTAACATAACAATTAAGATATATTAGGTAAGATGATGCGACGTTGTCTATATTGGGTAATATCAATCAGTTTTATTGGTGTACGGGTGTTTAATGGGTATGCAAATTAATATAGATTCTTGTTCGGTTTAACTTTTCTAAGGTTTGGTACGGCACATTTAATATATGGGTTTCGTGAATTACCAATGGAATATAGGGCAGATCTTACCGCTCGTTATAACTTGATAAATGGAATCAAGTTAGAGCGTTAACCACTAAGCCATGGAGATGTTTTAAGTTGTAAACATAACGTCTTTTATATAATTTAAATAAATTGTTTTGTTTTGCTATTTCGTTAAACTTAAAGAACAAAACGTCCAATTGCTTGTTTTAAAAATAGATAAAAATAGTTTGATTAACAGCACATTTTCTTATTACTGTCTTCTGCAGGTGCTCAAAGCATCGTTTGGTTACTTGGCTTCTACATAAACGGCCGACCATTTGATCACTGCAAAGTAGAAAAACTGCATGCTATCAATCACGCCCGAAGCCAGATTATGTGATTAGTATTTAACTTGAGAACGCAATCGGTTCGTGTTAGAGCCCACGGGTTTGTTTAGATAATAATGATGGATAATACCCCAACTTTGGAAGAAACAAATCACACAAATAAATCTATAATTATTTTAATGTGATTTTAGTATCGCAAAAAAGAATACGAGTGCTTGAGAGAAAACCTCACACAAAAGTAACTTTAATTAATCAATATAAAAAGGAATTCATTTTAAATGTATCTTTCAAAACATTACAAATCGCGATACAATTTCCGTATACGGCGTTTGAAATTTTAATAAGAGGAAATACAGTGCGGGTTTACATTGTTTTTTTTTGTAATCTACTTATATATAGTGTATGCTTTGATCTAGAAAACGAAAGTAACAAAGTCTAGTTCTAATAATTATAATAAGGCATTGAAATAATTGCCCTTTAACATGACTAAAGTAAGATTGATAAAATGATGAAGTAAGATTTCAGTATGAATTGCCATTTCGATAGTATTATCCTTGATTGATATCAGATCCCAATTCGAATTGCAAATAAATCCGCTCCAATCGCACGTTGGAAATAAGTCATGTTTTAATTGCTGCTATTCAAAATTGATACTATGATTTACATGATTGGAAACAAATTAACGGCTATTGTTCGCGGGCTAAACTTAGTTTTGACTCGAACAAATTAGAATTATAATCACGACATGAAACTTGCAGAATGTGTGTTGGTATCATAGATCGAGAACGTTTAAATGCCAGCTGTAACCGTATTTATAGCACGCGTTTAGCCGCATGCCACTGAGCTGAACGAATGAGTCACTCGGCCAAACGTCTGCTGGGACACCCGTCTCACTGTTTATTCATGTTATCTGTGACTACCGCAATATTTGAGACATTCCGAAATAGCCACGTACTCGCGCAAAATGTACATTAAAACGGAGAAATTCTAATGTTTTAGCGTTAAAATTTTAACGAGTGATTGATTGAATGATTGCATATAAAAGTTTCACCTTGTTCCAGATAATAGTTATGATAATGGGCGTTTCTCTAAATTTGTACAGCCCATCATGAACGTGCATTTAGTTATCTAGACATCTAGGTCATATGTTCGATATTGTTTAGATTTTACCTGTCAAAATCCACACCGGCCAGAGAAATTCAAATTAGCATGTCTCTCAGTGCGTTTTGGTGAAAGCTAATGAAGTGTTTTTAATTGAGCAACTGACAATAAAATTGGTCGGGTTGATTGGTGAGGTAGAAAAGTTTTAAAGGCTGATTCTTTGAGATTTGTCTGCGATCGGCTCTTTACAAACAGTGATAAAAAATTACTGTAAAGAACTTTTTATTAAAATAATTATAATCTAAAATTAAAATAAGTTATTCATATGGGCACACTTATTCACCGGCCTTTATTCTTGTTCTTTTCATGTTAACTACGAATAATTATTAATTATTCCAAAATTAACTTTATAAAAATAAAATAAAATATAAAAAATACTATTAAATTCAACCATAAACAGATTTATTACTAACTTTAACTATGATTTTTTTTAGACAAAAGTGATTTAGGTAGATATTAATTACGCATATTCATCTCACCAAATCAGGCACAATCTAAATACGTAAATACGATATGCGGGATACGAAATACGGATAATACATTTATAAATACTTATAATATTTTAAAAAATCTATATTGAATTTGTCATTATACAGATAAGAAAATACCCACCGGCAATTGAACTTAACGAACCTAAAATACGTTAAAGAAGATACGAAAAATAAATATGCCTAACTAAGAGATATGATACATATACGACACGGGAAGAAGAAAAAAGCTGTGTGGGCCTGAGTATCCGGAAGCTATATCCAGGATGCTCCCTTCCCACGGTGAAATAATATGCGCTGGTTCGGCTGTCGCATGTCAGTATACAAAAAAAGGAATTCAATAATCGATCAGACAAAAACTAGCACTTACCATCAACGGTGGCGTATCTCACTCCAAACACTGGATCCTTCAATGATGAAACAAAAAAAAAAGTAAATGCTATACGGTATATATTTAGTGCGCAAGCCACAGCGGTTAAAATTTAACTCCCTTGCGTTGTCATCCTTCTTTGATTGACACCCATTTAGCGCGAACAACGTCAAATAATTTCTCCTACTTATACGATTCAGAAAATGTCATTATATAACTGTGGTAAGTAAATGTAAAAATTTAATTATGCGTGGTTTGGTGTTGTAGGCCTGTATAGGCGTATACACTGTTGATAACGTCGGAAAAATATTTGATAGTATGTCATCTGAGTATGCAAAGAGTTTTTTCATACCTTCATGCAATAATTAAAAGCCATAAGTGTAAAGTTGAAAATCATGTAATGATACCTTAAACAAAAGCCTCGTTAATTTCAAAAAGGGGTTCAATAAATTAAATTATAACAGTAAGAAATTCGCACACATAAATAATGTGCTTGTGGGTTACCTTGAACTGGCGGTTATCGGAGTGAAAGTATTTTATTTAAATGCTCGTTATGTTTGTGGGATTGTATTGGTGTAAATAGCAATACCGGTAATGTATCGATAACATTTAACGTCCTCTTTGAACTTAATAAAAAGTAGTTCACCTAATTGATACTTATATTTTCGAAAGCCTTACTTGTGTAGCAATGTTTAATTACTGATATAAACTTTATGCTATGATATATCGTGGTACGACCGCCGGGGCAACTTGGTATAATGACGCCGGGAGATGCAGTGGATATACCCACAAACGGGACGGGAAGCGGGGACGACGGAAGACGGGACAACAGGTTGCTTTAATCCTCTTGGCTTGGGAGGCCTATCTCAAGTCAATAATTAGAGCAGTGTCAGTATTTAAAAAAAAATATTTGATTTAATATTGAAACAGTGATGGGACTGATTTAGTTCTTGTATTCGAATTCTTGTGTTTTAAATCAGATATTAAACTCCAACTTTAAATGATAGACACGAAGCATGCATCTCTAAATAACATGAGGTCATAGATCTATCAAATATCCCCATAAAACATTTGACGAACGATAAGATAACCATCAGTAATGCACAAACTATTGTTTGGAGTTCAATGCTACTATTAATCATTGCTTATATAAAATAGGTCACACGTTTAGGTCAGGTTTTAATCCATACATAGAATTCGATCTTATATCTCCTGACAATCAATTGAGTACATCGTAAACTTCGGTACATAAATTCAACGAATAGACATGTTTATTTGTTTATAATTAATGCTAGAATATTTTATGTTCCATAGAGATGAACTTTGTTCAGAGTATTTTTATAAACAATATTATTTGTTACAAAATCAAAGTATATGAATAAATATAATTGTATTTGCTTTTCACAAGTTTACACAAAATATATACAGGATAAAGACAGACTATCTAAGACTTCTTGTCTTATTGCATATTCTTCATATGTAATATTGAACTATATAAAGCTGTATTATGTTTATCTTAAGGCTACTTAGATACCTTTGTGGTTTTCTAGGTCAAGTTATAAAAAGAAAACCTTTAATAAATTAATAATTTTCGTAAATTGTAACTAATAAACCGAGGTTGTCAGTGATAAGGATTAAAGGAGACAAAGCGGCCTGCGCCGGCGACGACGTGATCTAATTGAATGGTCCGCTTGAAGAATTTAATAATTATTTTATCTGCTTTTATTGCGACAACCGCACCAATGTGAATTAAATGTGGTTGACGTATTGTTATCAGTATTGAGACACGCTTTCGACTGCGTTTGAGTGGATTAAATATTTTGATACGTGCAATTTCGTGTTTTTAATTGAATGTCTTTTATCGAATTTTTAGTTTGATAATACTTAAGATATCGTACTGGTTTGTCAACGTATAATGCAGACCAGTTGTAATAAGTAATACACCACATTTCGTTTAAAAGTTTCATATTAAATTCGACAGCTACAGCAGCCGGTGTCGCAATATTGTCGCTATATTTTTTCTAACTTTGCCAATACAGTCACGTTTAATGAATATTTTTTATTGAGGAGTGTTATACTATGCCGGACACGTTGATTTTCAAGAGATAGTACCGAATAGAAAATAAAGGATAAATAGCGAATGAAAATTAAGGAATTCATATACAATAACGGCAGTTACGATTACATTTCGATAAAATGTTATTGTTGTATGAATTCTAGGTCTTTGTTTGCTTTCCCACTAATTGCGCCATGTTGTTATAAATTAACTCCAGGATATATTTAGTAACACCTCATAGCTAATTGCAGCTTTCTCTGTCTGTATCGTGAATAATAAATTATAATCGTGGCTTATCAATAGCGGTATTAATGCGATTTTTAATTTATGTTTATTAATTTCATTTTTGTGCATATTAAGAGGCTTGATATTTTTGTATGTTAGATGAAGGAATAACAGCCTTAAGATTTCAGAATGAAAGTAAATATTAAAATATTGAAGCAAATTTGCATATTTCTGAATTTTTATTTGCCTGGATGACTTAATAAAAAATATCATAGTGACAAGCTGTTTCTTCGTGATGTTCCTGAAGTAGATGATCAGCCTTTTGTGCCTGACATGCCCTCGATTGGGGGTTCTTATTAAAAATATAGACAGGATATCCATTGGTGCTAAGCCGGTTACGACCTCCCTGATCAGAGTCACACTCTGAAGCCACGTAGGCTAACACTACTGATTAATGAATCTTTTCCTTTCGTTACAGCCGTTGTGGTGCGGTACCTAACTAAGCGATACATTGGAGAATATAGCTCAACTGGCGGTAAGTAAATTTATTTCAATACCTTATAATTGTGACGCAGTTAGTAATTTCTTTAATCCGGTAACCAAACACTATCAGATTACAGCATTTAATCAGCTGATGTTTTACAATATTTCTTTCGCATATGCCATTGATAAAGATGATTTGTGTTAGGAGGGCTAAGACAGGCCCTTATCTGCCAAACGTTTGGTGCCAATAGTTTATTTGTGATATTGGCAAGTGAAGTAGTTAACATCAAGGCTGGCCGCGCGGCGCCGATAGCACTGGGCCGTTGACTTATTAACACTATTATTTGATTCGGCAAACTTTACACCACGTTAATCATCGTTGTGTAAATATTTTAAAGTCAATATATTAACGTCATTTCGGACGCGATTTTGCATTCTTTAATGGGATATCCGATGTATTAAAACCAAATCAAACGCACGACGCATTTGTACCCATGCGCAATTGATACATACACAGGCGGTAAAGAAAACATATGTGAAGAATCCTGCATCTCTCAAACGTAGATGATGGACCAGGAACCTTTAAAAAAGGTAATTGATACACCGATTCAGAAATCTGCAGCTGAGTATAATAAATCACAGTGTAGTAATCCGACTCGATTTTATTATAATGCTATTAACTAACTTCACGCATTACGCCATTTTTTCGTAACTTTGATCAATGTTGATCATTTCGCGATGTTAGTTAAGCCTCAAGGGCAAACGAGAAAATCAAATACTTTAACCTAGATTTCAATTGGCAAATATTGTTGATAAACATTTAAAATTGGGATACGAAATCTTAGGATTGATTTGTTCTAGATTTTCTGTATCAACATCGGGCGACGTTCGACGGTGTTTCATCAGAAGTCGAAGTTTTAGATACGTGTGGATGTGCGGTGAGTTGATTTATTAAGAAAAAAAATACTTCGTCAATGATTAAGGATGTTAATAATCCACATCAACACAATGTGAAAAGCTCTTCAAGCCCCTAATTATCTTTGTCTACCCGATAGCTTTCTTTAAAATAGTACAATTTTTTTTTTTATCTCATCGACAATTTTTGATAGCATGTAATGTGATGTTTAGATTCTGGAACCTAAGGCATAATAAAAGATATACGACATGTCTCAAATCTATGAAGGTTTTTATACTTTTTTTTTTGTTTAGAAAAGGGGATGTCTAGCTGAACACCTAAGATGGGGTGACGCTTTTGCCGTCGTGTATTCGGTTTGCGACCGACGGTCGTTTCTGGCTGCATCTGAATTACTGGCACTGTTGGAACGAACGAGACTGCCAGGGTGCACGGCAGTTACTCTTCTGGGAAATAAGAGAGATTTGGAACATGCAAGGTAATATAATTCCTTAATTAAACTCTTAATCAACGCTAGAGCGCGTTTTTTAATTAATAATATGTGTATTAGAAGATTGGATAATATAATAAAATTAAAATAAAACTATTGTACGGTAGTTTCCGCGTTTATTAGTGGTTGTCAAGACTGTAGATAAAGCACGCGAAACGTCTAAGTACTTTTCTGCTTTAAAATAATTAGTAAAATACTTTTTGTAACCCGATAAAAGTGTATGTACTCAGGCACGGTCGTTGAATTACTCACATAGAAACCAATCATGAACAGCAAATAACCAAGCTCTCCAGCGTATTTGCGCTTTCATGTAGACAGAGCTATCGATTTCAAGTAGTTATAAATATCTCTTCCCCGTACTTATGGTCATAAACAAGTTTATGTCATAATAGTTTATAAGTTATCACATTACTTTTACTTGGTGCGACACGGTGGCGACACTAGTCGCGTAAGAATTGTGCCTGGCGCCAATGCCATTCTTTGGATATCTTCGCATCACCTCAAACAGCATACATATGACTGAGAATTTTCTATATGTAATACGTAAAATTTCCTAGATTTTCTGAATACAATTAAATTTATGCACTGACGTGAGACGCAGTCATTTGATTCGCAAGTTTTAAAGTTACTTATTTTAACGTAATTTTAATGAGGTGAAGTATTTTTGAATTGCGTACATTTTCAAGAATTTTTGATTGAGTCAATTATGTAACTACAACAAATGTGTTTTCCTCGTAAAATAAAGATAGAATTGAAAAGAAAATTGATTTCAATTGTTTTGTTGTCATAAAGACGTAACATTGTAGACTAAAATTTTGTTAGGTTAGCTTGATAAATTGTCTACACGTCGCCGCATAGTGTGTCAATTGTTGTTGAATATGTAGAAAGTCTACACTTTTTACGTGTTTGTGTAATTTGCTCTCGTAATTGTAGCACTTTTTACCAAAAAAAAATTACAGTTATAATTATTGCGTAATTTATGCGTTTAAATGTGAAAGTGTGTGTCTGCTAGTCCTGTCTACGGTTTTGAAATACCTAACACATTGTAGACGGATAATTTATAAACACGTATCTTCTATGTCTAGTGGTAGGCATAGTATTATGTTAGTGAAATGAAATTGCTTTTGCAAAATTTACACTTTAGAAAAGACAATAATTATTATTGTTGATTTAATTATCCAATTAAATTTCCACACATGATATATTCCATATTATAGTAAACTCCGTTATTTATATATAATTGAAATTAAGAATTACTTTAAAATACACGAGACTTACACTACCTCTAATTCTTACATTGTTTTTTATAGTTTAACAGCCATATTTTATAATAATACTAAAAACTTTATTCATGACCGATATTTGGTAACAAAATTCATCTATCGGTACTCCCCACACTAGGGACCCATACAGGGGTATTGTGAGCAACATTAAAATTATTCTATGGTACATGGTGCATCTTTAAAACAGTTTTTTGTTACAGCCTTAGTGTTACATCTAATAAAAAACACAAGTCATAAAACCTTAGGTATGCTTGAATGTGTGAGTATGTGATAGGTGTGTGCGTATGTATTTGAGAGTTGTTATAAGCGTGCGATTTGTCGGAATTATTTTTTGGAAGCACAAAGTCATGCCAAAATTGAATTGAAACTTAATTCTGCTAGCGTAATTTTTATGTTTTGTAGATTTATATCTGGATAGGCAAAACGCTTTAGAAATATTCTATAGTAATTTCATTGTACATAAAATTTTATAAATACATGTCTAAATATTTTTATAGGGCTGTCAAAACTGAAGAAGGCCAGGAGTTGTCTCTTCGTTTCCGATGTCAGTTTTACGAAGTGTCGGCAGCCGAATCGTCAGCTGGTGCGGCCCTTGCCTTCCAAGCTTTGCTTCGTGAGGCACGTTCAATCGCTTTATTGCTACCAACCCCAAGACGAAAACTTGCTGCCTATTCTGTTTCTAAGGTACATTATTTAGCTGTGCTATTTTATTCAGGCGACTCTCACCCGCAATTTTCTCATACGTATGAGAAAATTGCAGAACATATACATTCAGAGTTTGATATATTCGGCAGTAGGCTGATCGATTAAAAAAGCACATATCACGTTAAGTATGGTTTTTCCTTCTCTTTATTGTATGTGAAATGTTCTTGTATGTATTTTATTTATTTATATTGTCATTCCTTTTACCTACCTCGGTATTGCTGCGGTCCTGACATGTCCACTCATCCACTTTCATGATGTAAACCGACGAGCATGCTTGTTGAATGAATACAAGCATGCTCGTCGATAACTACGAAGATTCTGTTTAATTTCTCTGGTTCTTGTACTAAAGGCCTAAACAACCCGATCTCATCATTTTTGCCACCACCACGGTTGCCTAGTATATCCTACTTGTTAACCGCTTCTCATTCATCCGTTCTAAATGGCCAAACCACCTAAGCATTCCCTTTCATATCCTTATCATCACGTCCTGTTTCAACCCAGACTGCTCACGCATCTCATTATTACTTATGCTATGTGCATTTATTATATGTTTATGATTTCTTTGCCACACCCAACATCTCATCATCAACATCATATCTCGATAGATTTTAATGTCCACCGTAATGTTCGTATATTTTAAAATTTGCATTTTACACTTTAGAATATGTATTAGATGATATGGCGTGATTTATTAAACAACGATGTTTATTATGTGAGTTTGGGCTGACCATTGTCTCTGGGTTTAAAAGGGTCTCTAGGTTTCCTAAAGGACCTTAAAGGTATACGTTGGACAGAATTTCCGAAATCTAAAGATTACGTTTTAAATATATTTCGTTGTTACTAATTAATGATACTTATTTCACAGGTAATCGGCACAATTCTGGGGCTTAGCAACAAGAGTGTGAGAAAGAAACGTCCGTCACTCAGTATATGATCTAGCTGTTCAAAAGGCTGGTTTTTGTTTACTCCAAGAAGGAGTTTGTATGCTCTGTGGGCTAAAAGCCTAGAGATCTGTCAGAGAAAGCTTTGATATCCGGCTGAGGCGGATGAAGTAAAGATGGAAAGTGTTAATTGATGCAGGGTTTATTGATAGCCTTCGAAATTCGAATTTTGTTCTACATAAATGTGGATATTAATTAATAAGTAATAATAACTATTATCATAAACGTTCGTAGATATGTGTTTTAACTTTTATTTGTAGGTTATATTATTTTTTTGCAATAACTGCCTATGTCACGAATATAAAAATTTAAAAATATATTTATCTCCTTGTACTTTGTAGATTTTTTGTACAGAAGTAATAAACACAAATAGGTAATAAGATTACTTTTTAAAGATAATTTTGCTTCATAAAAATATAGTATTACCCACCTTTGTATAAATAAGACTGCTTAAATGATTAAGTGGACCATTTGGATACATATTATGCCTATAAATAAACATATACGTTTTGTACTGTACCCATATATATTTAATAAAACATGTTTGTTGAAAAAAACATTTTTATTTTATTATCTATTAACTACTTTAGTCCCGGCTTCACACGGTTAAATATTTATTTAATTATGTAATAGTTAGACTTCAGGGTATTTTTGTAGATACTGATGTCTTCTATAAAACTGTAGTACACGACCTTGCTCTATTGTCAAAAGTTTCCGAAGCGAGGTATATAAGGATTTTTATTTGGATTTTCAACATTGTTTTACATTATCGATGTTTTCATACAGATCTTGAACATATCAAAATATTCTATAACTTTGACATACAGTATATATGTGAAATAATTTTTCAAATTGGTCCAGTATTTTTGAAGCCTATGCAATACAAAGGACAACAAACAAATCTATCTTCTTTATATTATTAGTATAGATCCATTTATATAGACCAACTGTATTTAAGTGTGAAAGCGAAACTTTCCAATATTAGGATATAATACAATCGTTGTCCTTGTATCCGAAAGATTTCAAATCTATAAAGGAAATAAGAGCAATGGCGAAATTGCAAGAATAATCATACTTTATCCCAATAAAAGTGGTCAGTTGCTCAATATACAGTTATCATAACTGCAGAACAAGGTAATATTACTTCGGACTCTTGTATCAGAACAGGAGTACACTTTTACTCAAGAGCCGCATTGTGAAAACATATTCGAATTAAACGGCGCCAGCAAGACGATTATCACGTCGTGGCTTATACTGGCATCAGCTCCAAGAAAACAAAGATGCTTCAGTTTCGAAGGTACTGGGTTAACTATAGTTAAAATACATAAGAATAATGGACCTAAAAATCAATATGCATTTGTTTTGAATAAAAATTATTGAACGTAAATAAACTTAGATCAGACATAGAGGCAACGCTTAGCTCGAACTAAGAATTCATTTTTGTCGTACGGGAGTTAGTCTTAACGTTGTCGTTTCTGACTGATTCTCTCAGAGTCGCGACTTAAGTAGCACTCCGGTATCTCTAATCCCATGTTTTTAATACGGATGACTGACTTATTGGAAATACTTGTCTCTTAATCAAAATGTAAAAGACTTTAGAGTGCGATTAATGGATACTTATTTTTTTAACGGGTAAAAAATCGCGAACAAAAAGGTTTTTAATACAAATACAATACAAAGGACAACGCTTAATAAAATAAAAATAAGTCAAATAAAAACATATTCACTTCTAGAAGTATATTGGAATGAAGCAGTTACGGAAATGTATTTGCACGCGTTGTTGTGATTTTTGAGTTTTCTAGTTCCGGTTCAAAGACATGAAAGGGAAAACAGAATTCCACTCGTTTTAATAAATACTCATTTACTTGCAAATTTACAGTGCATGTACCCACGCGAGTTTCATTAAGGCTTAGCCTAGGTATTTCTGTTTCCGACAACTTGGTAATTGTATTATGAATGGATAACTTGTACTCATGAAAGTCGATGTTCTTATTTGAAAGTTTTACATTATAATTAATTTATGTCCGCGACTCAGATGCATATAATAATCTCTACAACCCTATATATTTCTTGGCCTCAGAATGCATCTATATGATATTCTTTTATTTCAGAATGAACTAGGTCATCACAATTCCTTGCCTTATGTCGTCAAATTTGTCGAAAAATGTGCACATCAATACCGAAACTAATGATAGCTGTCACAGAAACTAACGATTAACAATCAAAATTTTATATGAATTTATCATGATCTAAATCTAAAAGACCAAAATTAATTTTAAAAAATTACAGTTACCAATTGCAAGCTTTATTTGGATTTTACACAATTTGATTATTTAACAGTACAAAACTTATAACACAACTTCAGAGAGAGACAAATTAGAAATATTAAGATCTAGAGCCTTAAGAAACCACATAGAGTATATATTTATGAACTACTAAAGGAAAGAAATCAAAGCGACAAGTCATACATAATATTTTTTTATAAAATAAAAATTGTTATTTTCGTTTCCATTATGTAAAACCCTATTTAAAACCATAAGCTTCAATAAGTACATGGCATTAACACGAGTAGCAAGACCATCAACACCTTTCACCGATTAATACAGTCCCACTTATACACGGATTAAGCCAAAACATGTGATACAAGATAGGAAAAATAACTCCAGCTTCTTAGTATGGGTACGGATGCAATGATTGGTCATATTGAGAACTCAGTACACTTAATAGGCTTCTTGTTAATGCAGCGTGTGTCATAAATTACATTAAACGCTTATAACTGTAATGAATACAATCGGATAAATCATTTGCAATTTATGTATGTACTCACTTTTGACCCTGCTCAACTGTACATCTTATTATGCAGCTGCTTTCTTCATGGCGCTATGAAGTAATGAAGTTTGGAAATATAGTCGTATTTATCATATTTATATGTTAATATTTATAATGTAGCTAACGGTTATAAATGTTAAATTAGACACTGTTTAATTATGGTTTCATTGCAGGCATTTTTGATCTATGGACATTTACAGTTGGGATTATCATATAATTATTAAATATCACAATAATAAACTTTTTATGTTTCGTTCGTTGATTCATACATTGAATTTTAAAATATTTGTATTAAAATCTTATCTCTACACAAAGAAAAATTCTAAAGCATGACTAGCGTCGTTAAAGAGCGCTACAAATTTTTTTCATTTATAAGTTTTAAATCGGCTACTGGCAACAACGTTCAGCTATATATAAACTACATATAAAACTTCCTGAATATGAACTATAATTTACGGAGTTCGCATGGGATTATTACAAAACATTACGCCACTTTGTTCACTAGTTCCTAGTGCTAGATTGATGTAACACCCACCAGAACTCAACAAGAGAGATTTAAATTACTGTCTATTCATCCAAGGTGCTTTCAATGAACTGCGCATGTGATAAATGCCTTCCTTCAAGAGCCTGCCAGGAATAGACATGAAGGAACAGGCCAGTAATTACACCGTGCGAATGTTTAGAAAATATTACTGGGCTTTTACAGCTCAGAGGTATGATTAGTATTGACTTTCCTGAAAGCGTTAAATTCTAAATCCATTGGTGTTGACAATTGTTAAGTAAAATTGCCACATAAACCCTCTTATTTATAAGCTTATAATGCTCAACCGATGTTGAATCATTGTTATTTATTCAGTAAATTCATTCGTTATCATTTCAATCATTATTTTAATTTTGTATCAATGTTAAAAAATCTACAAAACATATTGACTTAAAACACAAATCAATATAGTTTTATAAATACTACTCACATTTAAACTAATTTGAATATTATATATTATAATTGAAACAACAGTTGATTTTTAAAATAGCAAAAATATATAAAGATTAACACAACATACATAAAATAGTTTAAATGCTAGGCTTCAAGTGTTTTTATTAAAGATGGCGATTCGCCTTATTTAAATCAAAGCGATTACGAAAAACATAACCTAAGTGCGGTCTTTCTAACGCAATTAATTTCTCTTCCTGACTTTTATAGCTTATTTACCCCTTATAATTTAGCCAGCATCACGATCAGTTATAAATTACCATTATGAAGTCAAGTGTCCTAATAATGTGAAGTAATGGTTGAAAATAGCGATTGTTATATAAACAGCAACTACTGTCTGAATTTTAGTGTAATAAATAAAAGGTAATACTGATACCAGTTGAAATAGTGACTATAAATGTTTGAGTAAGTTTAATGCTTACTAACATTGGAAATTTCGCAATAAAGAGAAACTTTACTTTTGAAAAATTTCGCATAGCTTCATATTTTAGTGAAATTCAGTCATTCCTCGATATTTCAATAGTAGCAGTAAGGCAATAAGGAAAGCAGTGTTAGTTAATAAAGTTTAACTCTAAGATCGCAAAACTGGAACCCCGGCTTTGGAATAATGCATTTTTCCTTATCATATGAATATCGTAAAAGATTATATGTGTACCCCTAAATATCGACGTGTGTGAGGGTGTTACCACACCAATCGATCGATGCCATCGAACGACATCGGTCGACGTTCATCGATTGGTTTGGTAGCTACCGGTCGACTAACCAATCGATCGATTGCCGGTCGATGGCATCGGTTGCCGCCATTTTGCACGCCACGATACAAAATCCAAGATTAACGACCGCGAGCTTCACACAACTGAACACATAAACACAAGCAGGCCACGTAGTAAGCGCGCGGGGCGCGTGGCGCGGGCGGGCACCGGGTGACATGGGGTGGTCGAGCATCTCGATCGACGTCAACTTATCCATTCTACCATCGATCGATCGTCGATCGACAATACATCATTGTCGATTGACGATCCATCCAACCATCGATTGGTCTGGTAGAAACTATCGATCGACGTTGACTAATCCATACTACCATCGATCAATGGTATCTATTGACTATCGATCGATTGTTGTTGTAACACCCTTAGACACATATTTAGGTTCTTATAAATAAAAAAAATATTAATTTAATAAATACAAAAAAGTGAGGTCAGGCAAAAGGATTTAGCGTAGTGTATATATAGTGTCGTAGCGAAGTGGCTTATGTAGCCGTTCAATTAACAGCCTAGCCTTTTCACTAAACGGTGCCGTTTAACTAGCGCTCTGATAGATTCAGCCGTAGCGTTTTTAACAACATTTTTTAAACGGGCTGGCCTAATGCTAAACTATCATGTGACACAAATAAAAATGCTGAAATATCTGACATAAGAAATTCATTATTTAAAATTAACTTATTATTAGTGTTCTTAGCATAAGTCTTAGTGTCACTACACTTTTCCATACTATTTTTCATAAAACTTTGGAAAATATAATTAAATTTGGTGTTTGCCGAAGCAACTTTAACGGTTTGGTGTAGGTGGTAGAAAGTGGAACTAAATATGAATGAACAGGATAGGCAAGTAATTCATCACCGTCATCGATTTATAATTAATTAAATTGATGAAGTTTATATCTCAGGTTAATAAAGCTTATATATCAAATTAATAAGTTTTATTTCTCAAGTTACTAAAGTTCATATCTTAAGTTTATAAAGTTTATATCTCAAGTTAATAAAGTTTATATCTCAAGTTAATAAATTGTATATCTCAGGTCAATAAAGTTTATATCTCAAGTTGATAAAGTTTATATCTCAGGTTAATAAAGTTTATGACATTTACCTTATGAAAAGTGAAACTACAAATTCGTAGGTAGTTATTTCCTTTTGTATAGAATGGCATTCACTGACCAACTGACAATCTGTTGTACATTCTGCTAAATCCTTTAAAACATCACATATTTCACTTAGTTGGTATTGAATGGCCTCCACCTATGCTAACCTGCACTCCCATCTACGTTTTTGGACACTACTCATTTTCACTATGCATATTGACACCATAATCATATCCTTGGCTTCTGCAGTTTTGCAAAGATATACCTAACTGTTCTAATTCTGTGATTATATATTTAGACAAGTTCTCAGCTGTGATTTTTTCAACGGCTAAGAAACCACTAAAATGTTCTTCAATTTCCACTGAATTTGAATTAAAGAACCGTATAATAATTGAAAGTTGCTCAACACGAGAAACATCGCGAGTACAATCAAGAATGAATGAGTAATATTTGTTATTTTTTGACTTAATTTTCTACAATAGAATAGCTTTGACTTTTAATGTTTTGACACTATGTTCTTATGTCCGAGATACCGCACTTGCACTTATATTCATTACACTGCTTTAAGTAAATCAAAAGGTTTAATTCTCTTTAGGCGTCTTCTTCCTGTTGTATCAAGAAGTTGGATTGCCTCAGCATACACATGGTTATAATATAATATATTTAAAAACACATTTTACAATTCACATAACTAGGCAGTTGAGTAAAATGTAATAAATTATATTATTTGATTAAGCTTCGTGTATAAATGACTAGAAACGCAATAAAATTTCCATAAAAATCAATCCACTACCCACACTGTGGATTAGTGATTTAATCCGAAAAAGTTTTATAGTCAACTTATTCAGATAAGCTTAATCAAATTACGCTTTACCTAATCCATAATCAATTTTAATATTAAAATTTCCTTTACAAATTATTAGATGGGACTTTGTAACTTCCGGGATTAGTTATGATTGATATACTCGTAGTATATAAGCATACAACTATACATTACGTTTCGTAAAAAGAAATACAGAATACTTAAGATATTAATAATTAAAATTAAAAATTGATCAAATGAAAGTTTTAACAAATTAAAAAAGTTTTGTCCCTGTTGCCACCATTAACGCTGGCAGAATGTTCTCGCTGTATTGCAATGCCCTTACTTGTATATATTAATTCTAATATATAGTATTTTATAATATAGAATAAATTTAAATTCATTTGTATTTTTTCCTTAAAGAAATAACATATCTATAAACTAATACACGTGGAAGAAAAGATACAATAATTATCATTTTTAATGAAATTAGATTACTATGGTGGTGGGCGATTCATTTATCTTAATGAAGATATAATTTGATAAAAGGAATAAAGAAGCCATTGCTGTGTATAAAATATTGTAAGGCGCCAGCGCATGCGTGCCTCGGCTTTCATTGCTCACAGTAATAGCGCATTATCATAACTCAACAAGGAATGTTGCCTATTACTTCATATGGAAAATGAGTTTCGATTTGCTATACTCACTTTAGAAGTCTTCTATTTCAGTTTTTGCACATTTAAAACTTGATTAGTATTCTAATTTAAATATCTACCTATTGTGAAACTAGTATGTACGAAGTTTACCACCTAATTAAAACTAATACAGCAGAATCTCTTTTACTTGAACCTCGAAAAGTCGAAAAAATTAATATTCATGCCCCAAAACCATTGTTACTCGAAATCTCAATTAAAATCGAAATAATCAATAAGTTCCTGCAAGCCGTTTTGGTCCATATCTCTCTATAACTCAAAAAATTAAATTATTATTACGTCAAAATTTATTTAGAGATCTTTAGAGTTATTTCTAATAGTATAGAAAACTACACAACCCTACACCGAAAATTCTACCCGTAAAAATAGTATTTTTGTAAATAAGCCAGGCATAATCTTAAGCCAGGATAAACAATAAAAATTGGTCTATCTAGATAAAAATCCTATTTCTTACATTATATTGTTGTTTTGCTCGCATAAGTGGCGCTGTGTGCGCGCGGTTCATTCAAAAGTTCTAACATTAAGCATTTACCGATAATTTAAGTCATTTTTTTCTTAGAAAAGATTAAGAATGAATCTTTTCTTCTCTCTCTCCTTTGATGTTCGAGTTATAGACGTTATATTTAAATAAAAATGTGTGCGTGTACTAGTGTACACACGTAAGAACTGAAACTTCTTTAAGACCTTATTTTTCGAAAAATGATCTAATATATGCAACTTTACAGAAATTAGTTAAATAAAGTTACATTAAATAAAGTTTAATAAAAGGCTTTTATTATCGTAGACATAAATACAAATAATACAATTATTTCATTTTACCTTATTAAAGTATTAATTACAATGAAAGATTATCACAGAATTTCATTAATTGTAATAGAATTATTAGTATCAATGTTGTTATTAATGGCTTCGACTTTCTTCGAATCAACCGAAAAATGTGATGGTAATTTATTTTCCAACGCCGATAAAGCAGTTTCACTTCAAAAATCCTTTGAGAATAACCACATTTAAATAAACTAAAATTTAAATTTTATTCACAAGAGAATGAAGATCCGCTATGAGTCCGTCATGTTTTGAGTATGAGAAGTTTAGAGAGACTATCTCATAGTTTATGTTTCAGAGGCGTTTTTACTTATTATATGTTGCACACGAATGCATCGCTCCTAGGAGCGCCTGCCCCTCTTAATATTTATACATATATAGGTCAATTTGACTTTTATAAACCTTCTTATTCTCTTGAATATTAAACCTTTTCGATGATATTAATGAAACCTTAATTATTAAGTGTCTAAAAGGATACGTAAACGCAAATATGTTGAAGAGAAACGTACAGGTTTTTTGCGTACGGTAAACAATATCTTTAAGGTCTTCTAGAAATGTGAGCGTCTATCAGCACAGGACACGTGAAAACATCATGCCTCCTATTATATAAAAAAAGATGGTAATATATAAATGTTTACCTATTAAAATGCGTCTTGATTTTCCTTATCTTAATCCAAATAATTGGTAAGTTAATTAAATAACATACGTTCTTAAGGGTTTCCTGTAATTTGTCTTCATTTGTACAGCAATAAAGTCACAATAAATTTTAAATAACCTTTATAATCTATAACAACTAATCGTCCAAATAATTCTGTCAAATTGTTGTCTACAATTCTTAATATTGTGAGCGTAATTATAAGGCATGTTGCATGTTTTGGCACAAGCGAAGCGAAGTGAATTGAGACTCATTTATTCTTGTCACTCAGGATGTTATGATTTGCTCTCATAAATCATGTAGAAGTGGAACGCACTTGCTAACAGAAGGTCAACAATATGGGAGTAGATTTAACATTGCGTTGTTAATATTTCTCTCATAAATCTTAGAAGTCTTGTGCAATTAGTTCCGGTTAACACGAACTTCTACTGCATCCCAAACAATAGTCGTGAAACCTTATTTTATTATTTAAAAAGATAAAACATATTCTTTACGAAGCGAATAAACGAAAGAACAGTGTTGGCCTAGTAGTCGTAGGTTCGATCCCCGGCTGTGCACCAATGGATTTTCTTTCTATGTGCGCATTTAACATTAGCTCGAACGGTGAAGGAAAACATCGTGAGGAAACCGGCTTGCCTTAGACCCAAAACGTCGACGGTGTGTGTCAGGCATAGAAGGCTGACCACCTACTTGCCTATTCAATTCACAATCGATCATGACACAGATACAGAAATCTGAGGCCCAGACCTAAAAGGTTGTAGCGCCATTGATTTTTTTTATGAAGCGAATGCGTTTAATAGCCCTTATGGCCTTATGTTTCAGAGCATTATGCCCTTTGGTCGAATATTGAACAAATATACATATCATAAAATTATACTTGGTAACAAGAGAAACATTTTACTTTGTTTAATTAAACTAACATTATGGTGCAAATAGTGAATAATACACACATTAGAAAGAACAGGTTTATCCTAACTATCAACGTACCAATTTCTAATAAACCAGCAACGCACTTGCGAGCATTCCGGTAGTGTGAATCTCTATCACTTAACATCAGGTGAGCCTTCCAACTGTTTACCAATAATAATTAATTTTGATTTAGAAAAATACAATCGGATCGAATTTAATATTGTTTTCATTATGAGAAATGGACTTTTTAGCTTAGACATCATCAAAAAGATATCATTTCCACATCACATGCTAATGGAGTTTAAAGCTATAAAAAACCCATTATATTTCTAAATCATCATAATGTAAATGTAGCGTTGAATAAATTAGATGAAATGATCCTAAATGGCTAATGTTGTAATCAATTGCCTCCTAGCTTATATTGAGTCCATACATTGTCAATAGTATTAGCGAGAGATGATAACGTAAACTATGCGTAAAATCGACAACGAATAATAACTATAGTTTATTGTATGGAAACATGAATAAAGGAATAGTGAGCGTTTTGAACTAAACGAATCCACGGATCTTTATCGTATGAATAAAATTCGTGCCAAAAATCAAAGACAGGATATCGACTCGTTCGAGTTGTCAATAAATGACAACTTCGTATTGACGTTACGAATATTTGGCGTGGATTTATTTCATATTTAACAGACATGTGGAACCAGCTGCCCAGTGAAGTGTTTCCAAACCATTTCGACTGAGGGCCCTTCAAGAAAAGAGGGAACCAATTCCTAAAAGACCAGCAACCCACTCGCGAGCCCTCTGGCATTGAGTGACCATAGGTAGCGGTGGTATCACTTAACATCAGGTGAGCCTCCTGCCCACTGTTTTATAAAAAACGTTTGTGTACTTATGTACACGCAGTAGAAGTTATACTTCTTTGGCGTTTAATAAGATAAAAATCTTTTCAAAATATTTATCCTACGATTATAAAAGAAACGACGCTAACAATAAAAAAACTAAAATGTTGACTATAGCTAACTTCAGGTTTTCAGTTTTTAGTGACAAAGTGCGCGCGCGTCGTAAAAATGTATTGTCATCATTTTTCGCTAACGCGCCAAGAGAAGTATAACTTCAATTACTAATTTAACATCCTTAATTGGCTTCTACAGTTGTAAAATTTTGGGCCCATAATGACCCGGTAACGTGTTATATTTTCTGCGTTAATAAAAAAATGCAGTTTGCACACTATACGGCGGAAACCTTATGTGTTACATGCAACAAACAAACGTGACTGTATCACAAAATTTTGACTTTATTACGGAAACTAGTTTCTCACTAATTGGCTTCATAATATCAAATATAAAGTTAAAATGTCTAATAGAAAGAAGAAAGATTTCTATTTTAATTTAAATGTAAACTGGTGTTAATACTAGGCCATCGAATTAAATATTTTAAAAAGTCGTTTCTAATTTATAAATTTGTATAATAATTCAAGTTGATTGACAAAGCCTAGCTGAGGAATGAGCCTGGATGAGGTAATGAAGGTGTGAAACTTCATTTTAATAAATACCTCGTGACTCAGATTTGTAACGCCCGTGGCGTAATGCAGTCATTTATTTCTAGACTAGGCCAGGTTAGCTTCTAATAAATAAACCTAGAGTCGACCGCAACTATAATCGAACAGATGATAATATTGTTACATGCATACCATGTAGCTTCGATGTTTGGCTACTAATATTTTGTGTCTTAAGAAATTCAGACTAAAATAAAAAAAACTTTTAAAAACATCTTTTATTGATATATCGTAAACTAATACTCGATAAACCTCCAAAAAGTGGCCTACTTCTACTAAAACATAAACACGCGTTGTGTAACAAAGGTTAACCATATCCTCGATAACGTATGAGCCGCACTGTTATACATTGTAAGGGGCCTGTTTAGTTAACGTTAATTTAATAGGAAGTAATTAATAACACCTTATCATATTTCTGTCGCAGCAGGTGACTTACAGCTTCTTAGAAAACGGGCTTGTGCATCATTTCGGTGAATAGTGGGTGAACGCAAAGGTAGGCATATTCGGAACGCAATTCTAATGTAGGTTGCATTTGTAATAATAATAATAATATTGTTATTAAAATCTAGGCTACACAAAGTTGCTAAAACATTACGCTGGATTATTAAAAGTGTTTTAACGCACGGCAATCACTCATTATATTATATCAAGTTTCAAAAACAGTACGTGAAAATTATCAAAACTGTCTGGTCATCTCATTACCTCATTCCTAGTCTAAGTAATGCCATCTTTGTCAATCATATTAACCCACCAGTAAACAGTATTCAACGATTTTTTTCATGAGGAAAACGGACATAAGACTTACCTGATGCTAACTGACACCGCTGCCCATGGACAAGCATCCAAGTGTAAGAACACCGCTCGAGACTCGCGTTTGCGGTGCCTTTTATGAATAGGTACGCTCTTTTCCCTAAAATACTAATAATATATAATTATCTACTGGGATTCACTCTATAACCACATCTGGGAGTGATTGTTTCTATTTATTAGATAATTTTTATCACAACACCGCCAGCTCTATACTTTACATATTTCGTAGATTTTTGGATTTATGTTTCACTAAAGTAGCAAGTATACATAGAAATCCTCCCAGTGCGGATTGAAGCACGACCAGGGATTCTTGGTTCGGGTATATTAAAATACCTGTCCTATTAATGACAAAGACGTGACCATATAACCTAATTCTGAGGAGAAATTATTCAGGTACGTGATGTTTGCATGATGAACTAGAGCAGCTGGAATCTATAATTACTGCATGACTGTATGCTATATTTTTCTAGAGAAATATTGAAGAGTTCTTAGCCTGATTTTAATAGTGTGGGTTGCTAACGATCAGTGCGATGACTAGAAGATTCCAACGTTGGGTTTTATTGTGGTCTTACACCGTCCAGAGTCCAACTCCATCTCACAGTAGCTTACCGTAGCTGGTGATCGCAGAACACTTAGCACACGTTCTGGCATAATGTCCATAATTCTAATTATGTTAGGTCTTTAGCTATGAAAGTGGAGATTTGGTAATTTTCGTATTTTAGCTAATCAATGTAATTTTGTAATCAGCAAATGACTGGCCCAAATTATCTATACAGTTTTGCCATGTTGATGGAAGTTTGTTTATACCTTTAAGTCTGGTGGACGTAAGACGATGAAGTCATCGAAAGCGTTTTGTACTGCCCTCTTTTATCCCACTTAAAAAATTGTCTAAATTTTGAATAAAGTTGAAGTATGTTGGGGTAAGGGGTGAGTGCAGTGGCAGGGCTGTTGACAGAGAGCTTCCAGCTGTAACTTTTGTAGCTTTTTAATTGTCGTAGAGAAGCAAGGATTCCATGGCTTGGCTATTCATGGCAACAGACATCTTCTGTCACTGTTGTGACATTCGGTAAGAAGCTGTGATATACAAGTCCAGCGCTGGTCCCCCAGAGAGTCACCATTACTTTCCTATAAGTATTTATAGTTTTAGGACTGTTTAGGTGCTGTACTCAGGTCTACCCACTGAGACGAACGCTTACAATTGTCGTTACACGATCCACTTTACATCGCATATAACAATTCGATTTAAATTCTTTTCTTCTCTATGCCGATTCAGTAGTGCTATGCATACTCGACGCATAAGTTTCGCTGTCGCTTAATTCGTATGGCACCAACTTATCAAGCTCTTACATCTTTCCGATTTGACGGAAATGTTTTGACACTAACTCCAAGGCCAGCAACCTCAGCCGTAGATTGAGTTATATCTACATCCACTAAGGCTTGGGCCTTCAATTCGCCGTTCTCAATAATAGTTACCTGCGTTCTGGCTTACGGCAACCGATCATCAACTCCCAAATCAAAACAAATGAACAAATAATGGACCGTATTTATTCAACCAGTGTTAGGTTTAACTAACGTTCTCTTCGCAGCTGTATTTCCACTTATATTCGAAAATTGTCAGTTTATTTATATCGTCAAAAACAAAAAACTGTCTAAAAACAAATGATTGAATTTGTAGTCAAATTAAAACGGCTTTCGAATAAAATTTATTTGTATTTCCA
Organism: Pieris brassicae; assembly: GCF_905147105.1. Lineage (NCBI taxonomy): Eukaryota > Metazoa > Arthropoda > Insecta > Lepidoptera > Pieridae > Pieris > Pieris brassicae. The sequence continues at coordinate 4,534,030 of NC_059670.1, forward strand.
ATTGAGCGCCACGCCATAGATAATAATGAAAACTGTAAATGGTTATAGAATCTCCATTATTTATTTTAACATTATCTGTGTCCGGCTGTTTTAATAAATCATAATTTAAGATATTTTATAAGGACGTCATAATAGATGTATGTATGGAAGCTTTGCAAGAAATTTTATCGCAAATAACTTCACGATGGTCACACTTATTCCAAAGTATAACGATCGAAAACATAATTCCTTGTTAACCGTTAACGCTACTGTTCGCGATCAACGAGATAAGCTTACACAATTTTATATGTTTCTTAGAACTTTGCTATAGTATACACAAAATAAACCTCGTTCTGTATCTGCAGTTATGTGACCTAGAAACATTTTATAATATTTATTGTGGCTGTCTGTCTCGACGTATGCATTACTATAAAGAATACGCGTTGAAATTGTGTCTACAATTTTGTAAGTAAAAAAAGTAGTTAAGAAGAAAAATATTAAATGGTTAAACAGTCCAGTGACTGGTGAGTGTATATTTTCATTTAACACAACAATCAAATAAAACATTAAATGTTTCAAAATAATTCTTTCTTGCGTCTTTTTTCTACGTTTATAACATGTACTTTATTAAATTTTGTGTTATTATTTTATTTATTTTTCTTAAAAACATTTTATCAATCTGTTCGGGCAATTTCTGCACGACAAACTTACTTACATAAGAAAATATGTTTTAGAAATTCCGTGCATGCATCGCATCTGTTAATTAATCTGGTTCAATGACTATGGATACACCCCGGATATTCACAAACGACCACCCACTGCATAGAAAAACGCATATCCTGTTACTTATTACGTACTACTTTCTTAATATTTTGTCTGATAGTCTATGGCAATTTTATGCAATTACATTTCAACTCCAGGAAAGACTAATTGGCTGGGAACAGGATACAGTAAGAATTCTAAATTTGAATTCGTTAAACGAGACGGATGAGGCGTCCTAAATAGGGCACGGCTTATCGACATCGGTAGAAATATCGTTTAATAGGGTCCATGTTCTAGGTCCGAACTCGTATACCCTATCCTATCGTATTATATCGCATACCATCACGGTTAGTGCCCTACTGAAGATCTCAGATTTCCGCTACGTTTGAAGACATTAATTACTATAATTTTTATATTTCACAAAACAAAAGTACACTGGATTGATTGTTATTTACCACAAAATCATCTATTAAAGGTCAATTTGTAGGTTATGACGTATTAAAACATAACAAAGAAAACGTGATCCAACAAAGTTTTGCAAATATAGCTCCACGTGTTACACGTGAAATTTACGTAAAACTTCGCAGTTGTTAGTTCATTGACTCCTATATATTATTCATTATACAGTAACGTTACACGCATACGGAATTTAATAGGTTAAGTAGACGGATGCAAGTCTGACAAGTGTAGGACGCTCGTAGATATCCCTTTAAAGGCAACACGTAGAATGCTGTAATACTGTTGCTTCAAGACTAAGGAATTGTTCAGATAAAACCCACTCAGTTGCTGGCTCTATGACCCAAAATGTATCTTGGCCTCTGAAAGGAGAAAATTCTAAAAGATAAGAGAACTTACTTATAAAAAATGCATTCGATTTGAGTAAAACAAAGCCAAGCGTGAAAATGACTGTAACTTTAAAAATTCAGGAGAACTGACTATGACTATTAAAATTACCAACTATTTTGAAAATGCAGTCCTCAATTTAAGTAGGACAGATGAAAGCGTGAAAATGAAAGATTCGCTTAAAGCAATTGTCCGTGCAATTTTTAACAGTCGTTACCGGCTTGAATATAATTATGTTTAAGCTGTCATTGTAACAAATGGATGTATTGATGAGACCCACTTTTGACAGGAAGATCGGAAGTCACATTAAACTTGACCTCTTCTTGATGGTGAAAGTGCAGGAGCTTTTTGACCGACATTATTTTACAGAATATAATAACCCTTGACGATGAATCATCATTAATCATCAATGTTTACCTTGCAGTCAAAATATTTTGGTAAATATGTAAATGTAATTACCACACATTAATAATTCAAAAGAGCTGCGAAACATCTCCTTAAGAGAGGACGATCATTTATGGATAACGAGTTAAAAAATACATGAGACTGCTTTTATTGCTATATTTTATAGCTTTTGTTTAATAATATATAAAAAATGTTCATTGCGGAATATAAGATACAGGTATCACTTATTCCACGTCATTAAATTTGTATCGAAGACATCCCTACTCATCGGCAAATACTCAATTTGCTATTTGCTAACGTGAATAAAATGTCAATGAAACAAACAAAAGACAAAATATAAAATTGTCATTTTTGTATTTTTTTTTCAAAACAAGATTATGTTTAAAAAAATAAAAACGCCTGCCATTTTGCTAAGTAATAATTTAATAACGAATTTATTCCGTTCTTGAGCATAATGAAACTGCAATTATAATCTGACAATGTATACAAATTACTATCGAAGTAATGGCTTTAAAATTAATATCAGAATGTTCAATGACAACATGTATTTTTGTATTCAATTGCCCGAGATACCATCATCAAAATACACGTTGTATTGAAAATAGCAAGGTAAAAACATCAATTTATGTTTCGATATTATATATGGATTTTTAAACTTTTAAAAAAGATGTTTGTTTGAAAAAGATAATGTCATAAGTCATAAGTGGTTTTAAATGTTATCTTCATCTATAAAAAATATTTAAGGACATATATTAATAGTTTTTGTATAAGATTGTATTATACAAAAACTATTAATGATACATGGAATAATAATATATACATATATTACTCATTATTAGCTTAGTTATGCAAAACAGTAAACAACGCAAATTTGCGTAACTGGGCCACGTATTGGGCCTTTACCACTACCACCTCCTTCAATTAATTATAATGGGTAAAATCCAGGGTTAACAGCGGGTTGGAAGAACAAAGAAATCATGGCCTCGCAACGGGTATTGCAACTGCGAAAGTGTTGCTTCATCTGGCACAGGACAAGACACGCTTTACGAGACTGACGGCCAACCTCCAGCAATGGAGAGGCACTAAAAAAAGAAGATAAGTTTAAGAAGTGTAAGATGTAGGATAATATCATAATGAAATCAACGTCGGATAACAAAATTATCTAATTCATAATAATTTTACAAACTTAATATAATTTTAGACACGCGAATCCGGGCTTGAATCTAGATAATTGAATTCAAAGTCGAAGTATTTAAGCTATCAAAATCAATCAATATTGGTTTATCGAATACCGTAACAAATAATACTTTCGCTTATTAATATTGAGTAGTTGCGATAACGAATGTGATACGGATCTTCGTAATCAAAATATTGCCATTCTCATAAACTGGTAATTGATATATTGGAAATGAATTCATATACAATGCAATTGAACTTGTATTTATTTTACTGCTTGCTTTATTAAAAGTAGAATTAAATCATGAGACATGTCTGGTATTGTGGGTGTCATTTTTATGGTACTATATGGACCCATTGAGAAGGCACTTTACATAAAGTTAAAGGATACCAAAAACTCTAGTAAGCTTTGTTTTTCAGGTAAAAATTAAAAACCTGATTACATTACATTATTAATTCACGACGGCATTGTGTTTTGCCATTGTATGAATGTGTCTATAATTTTAAAAATAGATTTTTATTTTCATATCAGGATGTAAGACTATAAGTATATAAATACTGTTACTTGAAAACTTTTTAACTTTTTAATTATTTTGAATTTGGAACACGTTTATTATTTTAAAAACTTCTCTCAATTTTGCGCCATTTCACAAAGTTTTTCGTTTTAATTCGAATATATTTTTTATGTTTTGCTGAGACTTTAATAAATATTTAGGTATAAATTATAATAGCATTACATTACTTCATTAAAAAAATGCATTTTCATTTGTAACAGAACTTATGGCTAGACCAGGTATAAAACACATTACAAAACATATTATTGTCAGATAATTTGTAGTATCTTAATGTTTTTAGTAGTTATATTTACACGTAAATTTCTGGGAGGTAGAAAGGAGTATATATAAGTATATAAGAGACTTTCACAAGTCCTTTATGATGTTTCTCTAGCTACTTATTCAACACCGCGCGTAATACAGTATGAAACCGACCCACTATTCGTGGCTCTGGTATAGTAAAATTCATTTTATGAGTCATTCATGTTTCCATAGCCATTATTAATAGAATATGAATGAAACGCGAGTGCGACTTTGTGGCATTGAGAATAACTACAACTTAATAATGCAAATGTATGCACCAGAATCCGTGCACCGCTGGGACAAGTCGCGTTCCTTTACTGAGTAGGCGTTCAATGTAACCTGATTTACAGAAGGATGCCACAAAGTAAAATATATTTTTTCTGTATTATAAACCTTGTACTTTGCAAACGTCGCAAAAGAACAAGCCAATAAACCCCTGATAAAGGCTCTTCCTGCATCTTCTATCACGTCTTCTGAAAAACTAATCGGATTGATACGAGGGAATAATTTTTTTCATCGAATATCAAGACTGAATGCAAAATTCCAATCTGGACGTCTTTTATCACTACAGAGCGCTTTTTAAGACTGCCATTCCCGGTATTTCCGAACAGTTACAACTTTGAGGGTTCAAGAGAAGAGCATACCACACAAACCTTAAATGGCGGAACGCACTTGCAAACGTTCTGGTGTTGCGGGTGTCCATGGGCGGTGATAAACGCGATTAAGAGATCCAGCTGCTGCGTCCAGGAGGCATCCTGTCCCATAAGAATAAAAAGAAACTTGACATTTTTCACGATGATCCCTTCAATCATCAATTAAATACGTACGATCGGTGATCACGCATATATAATATAATTATATTTGCGTGTAACCGTTAAAGTTTTATTTAAATTATAACTTTTTCATCCATGATTACGAATATCCGAGCAACTATAAGTAGACTTTTAAATGACTTGTGACAGCATTCCACACAGTTTTCTTTCGATATCATCCCTTAATAAATAATGCAGCTAAAACCGGGTCTATCAATGAAATAACCTACCTATTATTATAGATTAGGCCATTGATCAAGATCCGATAAGTGCTTATAGCCGCTATCAGCTAACTGATAGTCAATTAGCATGCTGACAGTAACCGGATTATCTACATTCCTTCCATATCCGCTCAAACATCGCGAAAGAAGACTGCGATGGCCAAGATTATTTAGATACTGATTCCTATATTTAACTTAACGTTAAACTAAGGTTGGAACAAATATGGTATTGCATCCAGATTCATTATTGTACTAGAATCTTTTTTAGGCGTTTAGTTGCATCTTTTATGGAATTAAGGATACGGTCTAAGTCACACCTAACTATGGTTATTCGCTGTATTCTGTAACTGTTTATGAATTGAATTTTTATTGTACCTTTCACTGTTTAGATAATTGTTTTGCTTTATTCTATTAGTTTTGTCTAAGAAACTTTACGTCTTAAGTTTATTTATTTTTTTCTCACAGTAGTTGCCAGGAAGAGATCGCTCGAAATAGGCTGCCCTCCTGTTTATTTAATTATTTTAATTTTACTATATTTCTGTATAACTGCAACTGTTAATAAATAAATAATTTTTAGACGAATATTAGACATCTTGAAAAGAAGACACTAATCGATTCGAACTGATTTTTTTTACATATAAATGTTTATACAGCAAGCCAAGCTAATAGGATTTAATAATATTAGCAGAAAGTAATAGTAACCAGTAGATAAAACATATATTACAAATTTAGCATTTGCAGTGGTATATTTACACGACATGCAGTCCTTATAACTTATTTTTTCTTCATGTATTAATTCATAAAATACATACTGTCCATACAGATTACGCCAATATGATGTTTGACATGCAATAATAAAAACTCAAAAAAATATAAAAACTAACACAGAAATGTATAAAGAACACAATATTGAACTGATCTCAACCCTTAAATTATAAACTTATTATTTCAGGTTTTTATAGATTTTAAAACTAATCACTCGCATTTATATTTTGTATCATTTAGCCCAAGAAATGCGATTATAAACACAATCTTAGCTTGAAATTGGGGTTTGTCTAAGAGATCTTAATTATTGGAAACTGCATTCTGTTTCAATCAGAATAAATCATTAGAATTGATACTAAAGTTGGAGATTAGCCTTGTTTTACATTTGGGGCGAATATTTCTATGATGCAATGCTTCACAAGTGGCAAGTTGCGAAAACACAGCAAATTTCTTCTCGTTGGCGAAAGTGAGAACGTGGTGACAACAATGCTAGTGAAAGTTGGATGGTGATGGATTCGATAGTATAGGTAATCATTCGTAATAGCTTTGTTTATCTACTGTTTATTACTTTGTCGAATGTGTTGAGTTACATGTAAGACTGTACGACCACGGTACAAGTTTTGTACGACGTTTTGGATAATGCAGGTTCTGTTGATGCAACGATCAGGTCAGTTTTTCCGTTTAATATTTGTTATTATGTTCAGGGACACAAATTAAATAATATTGTGTCAGTTTCTATTAGTTGTTGGCTACGAAGTGGTATAGAAATATTTCTAACTTGCCCGTCTTGGCTTCTACAATTTTACATATAGTAAATTACTGATTTTACTTAGGGATAATGTAATATTCAAAATTCAAAATTCAAAATTCTTTATTTGTTCAGATATATGTACAATACAATACAATTCAGATAGAGGCCTCCCTAGTAAGTCAGAGACCTGTGACAGGGAAGCTTCGCTCTTCTTTAAATTTACAAAGTTTAATCAACCAACACAATTGGTTTTTAAAAAAAAGAAATATATACAAATAGCTGAATATATTAAGATGACTATGTAATGTGTTTGTGAAAGACGAAACAAATGTGTGCGCGTGTTGCATGAAAAGATGGATTAAGGAAAAAATTATATTAGATGATTTAACAATGCTTCTGTTTTGTTGTAGTTAAGTGTACCGAGCCAATGGTTTAAAGTTGTTTTACATTTATGGTATGTAAGATTATGAAAGCTAAGGGTTTTATTTAAATTATTATAGAGATAAGCTGAGCGATTGTTGTATTGCTTACGTGCAAAGATTGTCTTGCAAATTGTGTAGCTTATTATATTATGTTGGGTCCTTTTTTGAGGTGTGTCTGTTCTATGTGGAGAGGTTGCGTGTCTCCTAAGGACATAACATTCTAATTGTAATAAAATTTTTGTAATTGGTCAGTAATTTTTGAGTATATTATTCTTTACCAGCATGTTAAAATATAAATACTTTCTATTTAAAATGCTAGTACAGACTTTACTAGTTACCCTTGGGCTTAACGCAAATGTATGAAATATAAAATTTCGTGAATTTTTTGCGATAACTTAAATCATTTTAAAAATAACCTCAACATATTAAGAAGTAAGATCGCAAAACGTTGTTCGATGCATTTCAATTGATTACCCAACAAACGGACTTTAACACACAAGTGCACAAATAAAATCATTTATATTCAACCAAAATAGTTTTACTACCAACAATTACGTATATGTACAGAATACCCAAAAACACAAAAACATCACTTTCTAAACAGTAAGATAGTTGAAAACCCGCTTTTAAAACTTATTATTAAGTTAAATCACCACAGAGTTTTTAAATATTGTTATGTATTTGTATTTACTTTGCCTCGTTAAACTACACGCCATAAGTCTGAGCACGTTTATTCAACAAAGCCAATACGGAACATTAAAAAATTTCCTTTTATGTATAAATTATGTGAATTATATTCATATTATCATTAAACTGACACAAGATGTATGGAATATCGGTTTAAAACTTTGTTGTTATCCTATAAAATAATGATAACATTTGTCAAATTGATATATAAGTGTAGAAGATACGGGACAATATTTCAAGATTTTATGAGAATGCAGGAAAGTGACTCATGAACAAAAAGATTAGTTCTTAATGATTAATCGCGAGAAAACAACAAATAATGTTCGAAAGTAAATCTAATCTATCGTTGCTTTTAATTAAGTATATTACCTATTTTTAATGTTGATACGAAAACATTTTAGTAACATTATTGTAGAGTGCACAAAATTTAAAATTTCGTGTATTGCCCCACCCAAGTTCAATATGTATCATCTCATTAGCTAAACGCTAATATTTCTGGATAAAATAAAAAAAGGATCTTTTTTTAGGTTAAATATAGTATTTTTTCAAGATAAAGGTTAGAATGATGTAGACAATGTATTAAAATCTTAAACATCATTTGGTAAGTCACCACAGCATCCTCGTCATAAATCTACGACATTGATCAGACAAAACAATAAAATCGTTTGCCGCGCGTCATTTGCGTAAATATGTAAATAACATTTATTGTTATATAGCGATTGCCTTTATAGAAATTTCACGCTCAACTATTTTATTTGGTCAACAAATAACAAAATAAGAAGTACTAAGGACCTACCAATAGGTAGGCTTGCAATGTAGTAAGCTTATAAATATATAAGCTTACTACATTGTGTACGTTATGTTATTCTTTATCATTAATAAAACTAATATTATGTTATAGGTAATGAGAACATACCGTAATAATATTAGTTCTCAAGTCTTCCAAAGTAAAACTTATTTATTTCCCAAAATTAGATCAGAACTTCGGACCCTATTGTGATCAACGGTGTCGCGGGGGCGGTTATGGGCATACGGTAGATAATACACACGATAACTCTAGTATAATGGTACAACACCAATTGTGTCCATAAATATCCATAAAATATTAAAAACCTTATCGGCGGCAAGTTTTTATCAAGTTATCGTATTTTAAAGCATGTAGCTTTGATAAAAACGATATTAATATATGTTTTAAGACCAAGTTAATTTTCTCACGATTACTTTTGGTGAATTATACGTACGCTTAATAACGTTATATTTTCAAACTGCATAACTATATATGTGTGCGACATTATCTTCATAATTCTAGGATAAAGTTCTTAGATATCAAAGCTTTGCATAATTTAAAGATTACACCAATAAAATTGCTACATAATTCGAATTTGTTCGATAAAACATTTCAAAACCAAATTAGTTAAATTTTTAAAAGCCTTAATGTGAAAGTCTAGAACAAATGCCAACCAATATATTCGCGAGATTAAAAGAATGCAGGCGTAGTCCAAAAGAACAACCTTATTGGTACGTCATCACCGCCTCTTTATGTAAATTGCATAATGTTCAACGTCTCGTAATTCCATCTGTCCGATAGCATCGATCCCGTCGAGTATCGGAATTTTGTATTGACAGGACAAGAAAGCGAAAACAATTAGGAATTTGATGTATGACCATTATAATAACTTTCTCTTGGGTCCTTTCATGACAGTAATGAGGAATCCCTTTTTAACCTTCCATAAAGGGGTCTTAATGAATTTTCTTTGACAGGTCATTTGTACATCGATTTGTTATATCGGTACAAAAGTATTTCATGAAGGGACAACTCTCGCCTTTCCTTTCCAGGAACATCACATAAGGACGTATTCCTTACCAAAAAAAAAAACAATCTGATATTTGATACTAAAAAATTGTTAAGTGTAACTCTTTCAGATTTTACAGGACGACTGCGTCCCTAACAAGCCAGCATAACGTTTCGATCTAATTAAAATAGAAATTTTTATTCAACTCAACTCATATATAATAAATGTTATTACCTTACTTTATTCCTGCAGAAAAAAGTAAAAAACTTTAAAATGTCATTACGACTTCGAATAAAGCTCGTAAAAGCATGATTTACTTAACTACCGTGAACTGATAAATTTGTTGTCATATTGATGTGTTGGTAATAAATTTCAATCAATTAGCTTTCAAAACAAGAATTCACACAAAAGCTGTAAATAATGTCCCAGCATTAATTAAACGCGAATAATCAAGTATTTCTGTGACTGCAAAATAAAAGACGTTCATAGTAAATCTGGAGCCGCATGAATAGATCTATAAATAACCAACAGTAAATAACCACGCACTTCAAAGCAATTGCTGCAAATATCGATCAAATCCCCCGGGGAAAACATCTCATTATGGTAGCGAGACTGAGCATTGCAAATAGGTGCAAAATTACACGCACTACACAATTTATCAATGCATTCACATATCAAACGTCCTTTTCTATAGTATTTTTACCTTACTTGATCGTTTATCTAAGAAATATAAAATAGTATTTGTATTATCGTCGTTCTTTCGCCTTTATATTATATGGTTTTTCCTTTGTTTATTAATTAATATACTACTTATTATAAAAGAAATCAAGACATGCAAACCGGGTCTGATTTTTTTTTATAGTAACCCGAATACTATTACGATTTAATGACAAATGCGCAGACTCAGTCTGTACCAGTTTTTAAATAAATATTTTAGGTATTGTGGTTTGTGCTAATTTAATAAACAAAATATCATCATATAAACGCCCTATTGCCGTCTTAAACTAAAGTATTGTCAAATTGTGTTTATGCCACTTGTTAAAACTGACATATTAAATAAATCAATGGCGCTACAACCTTTTTAGGTCTGGGCGTCAGATTTCTGTGTCGGTTTCATGATCATATGTATAGGCAAATAGGTGATCAGCCTGGGCCTCTGGGCCTGACGTATACCTTCGATTTTTGGGTCTAAGGCAAGTCGGTTTCCTCACGATGTTTTCCTTCACCGTTCGAGCTAATTTTAAATGCGCACATAGAAAGAAAATCCATTGGTGCACAGCCGGGGATCGAACCTACGACCTCAGGGATGAGCGTCGCACGCTGAAACCTAGTGGTTTCAGTGGTTGGCCTAGTGGCCAACACTGCTCAAAACTGACATATTACACTGATTTATTTTATATTAATAATGGCGATCGTATACAGTGAATGGTCTCTGTGATTGTTTTACTTAAAATACAAACCACGACCAATAGCCATTTTACCATTCACACTCGCCTGGTTCAGGTTCACCATACATAATTAACAGTACATTAAATAACATAAAACGTGAATTAAGATCGGTGGTAGTTGTTGTATGGAGATGTTTAAATAAAACTCTTTGTTTGAAGATAGGTAACAACTGACTTTAATGGATTAAAATATGAGCTTATTACTATCACAATTAGGGGTTGCTACGCTAACAAAGAGAAACTTGACTTATCTAAGGGTTCATAAGTCTAAATGACAATTAAGTTATTATCGGAAACGAGAATATTAAAATTTATAAGTGTGGTAACAACTAAAAGGCTCATATTCGCTTCAAGCATACGACGATTGTTTACACCCGAAACAATTTTGTTTATACAGTAAAAATATCGAGAGCTCTCACTTTGTAATTGCATTTAATGCCGTCCTTAGGGCGTTGCATTCAATTTGATAGGTATTTATTCAATTTAAGCTTCACAGAGTTGCCTAGATTTTATCTCGTCACGCCTGTGCTCATTGTGCACTCAACTATTAACTGGCTTAAGTTTTTATTGCAAAAAACGTTGAAGCTCTTAAAGGGTTTCATATATAGTGAAGATCAGTCTGATGAGAGACGTCTTTCAATTATCAGCTTAAATGGTTTTAGTAATTAATTGATAAGTGGGTAGGATTATATTAAGATTTTAGTATTAATATTTTATGTACAACGGCGAAGTGTTTTTGATAACCGAAGCGATGTATATGTTAAGAATTTTATTATAAGTTTTCTGTACATTACGTCAGATACTATATGAAGTTTCAGCATAAACTTTTCTGTTACTAGTGGTAAACTGGGCAGTGACAATAAAAATAATTTAGCTTCATTTATTCCTTAAAATTCTCATCCATTTCCACAAAAGATACACATAAAATTATATTTTTTTTCAAGGACCTCTTATAGAGTTTAAACTCGTCAACCCGCCTGCTCGACGGGCGATCTTTCTTTCTTTTAATCTACCTTGATATTTTTTTGAAAGCATTATTCATTGATAATAAAAACGAAATTTAAATCAAAAGAAACGTTACAAACGTAAACGTACGCAAACGTTTGACATATTATACATCAATCTTGGTACTTTTTGATGTAATAAAAAGTATTTTCAAAAACAAAGAGCAGATTTTATTAAAATTATAAAATATATTCAATACCTTATCGGATTCGATAAATATTAAATAATAAGCATACACGTAAAATATTATGCAAATTGAAAGTACTCGGAACAGTCGGATGCAATGTGTGGCATTTTCACGGCCCTGTCAGTTTGGCAATCGGAAGCCTGTCAAAACGTTTTGACAGATACCTAACATCCATATCCTACATCACCTTTGCGTTATGTAGCCAAATTATACAATATGGTTACGAATGTTTGTGCACTGACACGGTCGTACGCCTGGTCTTATTAAGGTCTAGCTGTCGGCAGGTGTGTTTTGAATGTTTAGTTTTATTGAATTTGACAGTGTGTAATAGAATTCAATGTGAAGGGATACATAACATGTTGTCGAAAGGTTAACTTATTTACAAACTTGGGTATACTTACTGGTCGAAATCAAAGTATACAATTTTTCGATATTTAATTTGCAAGCAAAGTTTTTTTTTCTTAACTATGATATTTTTGTATAGTCTTTAAAGTTTTTTTATGCCCTAGTTAAGCTTATGTCACTGAATCATATTAATATGAAAATGTAATTAAAGGTACACCACAGGGACCAAACTTTTAAATTTTTTTTTAATTTTATATTTTTTTTTTTTAATTATTATTACTATGCAGGTTAAATTTTTTGAAATTGTGTATATTTGTGTGTTGGAAATATTTTTTTTTAATCATTAAAACTAATATTTAACACCTCGTACACGTTAATTTAGCCTTGCTTCATTAAGACCCTTATAATTTAATATCATAGAAACACAATATTTAGGTCCGATGACAACTATTCACCTAAAAGCTTATCTTCTCAATGTCATCTGTTATGTCAATACAATTAATTTAATTACGTTTCACTCCGTCGATATTACAACGTATTAGTCAATCACAAGTACCTTTCTTAAGCCCAACAAGGTCAAGTATGAATGGTTTAAAATTGTAAAGTTAAATTGAAAAGAGTTATCGTGCTAACATTCGTCAGGGTCACAATTTAATAAGTTCTTGCCATTTTAGAGACCTTTAATGGAACAAAGGAAAGAATTGCATAATTTATTTATAAAGTTTTCCTCAGAGAATGTACGCTGTTGTAAATGGTAATGAATTGTCGTAACTAAAGTTAGATAGTGTGTACATGGAGGCTTCGTTTATTCAGGAAGTAATGTAAATAATTAAAGAGCTGGATACACACTAAAGTAGATTCAGAGTTTTAGTGCCCCCATATTTTTAAATATTCTTAGGTGTGCTTGTAATATAATGGGAAAGTGTAAGGTTCTACTGTTTAGGACAGTTAAAATCAATGTCGTAATTTGTGAATTATTAATTGCCTTTACGGTACGTTTTTGGGAAGAATCATGTGTAATATTCTTTCTACGAATAAAGATGCTTTTTATCCACCTAGGAAGAATTACACTTTGAATAAACTTCATTGGTTACGATAATAATTTTCCGATTTAATATTGATATATAACCAGTGTATAACTTGCCGTAGTGTTTTTGTAAATCAGAAGAAAATACGAGATTTAAATTGATATTTTTAAACACATTTCTAACTTATTTCGAAAAAAACTCAAAATCATGATGACTTACAAATGGTTCCCTTTTGCATATAGGGTTAAAATTATCGGTGACTATAACCTAACCTAATAGTAAGTCTAATTACCTATAATGCTGTATAGAGAAGACACAGGCATATCATGTCAGAGCTATAACATTAGTTACGAAGAATTTCCAGTATCACTTGTTTCTTAATAAAAATGATAGTTGTTCTCGCGCTAAACGTTTTCTCAATCCGTTGACATGTAGAAATCATTGCGCAGGCACTGATCAGATCAACACGGCTTAATGTTACTTAATTCAAAATGCTAATATTGTCTAATTACCGATTTATAATATTCCAGAGACATCGATCACGAAATGTGACCCGTCCATTGCATAAGTAGCTGGTAATTGATCGTTTTTAACAACTGGTAAAAGTCGTTTGTGTTGCAAAGAATTTGTTTAATTAATCACATACGTTTAAGAAGATCTTTAGATATGGAAATATAATTTAAAAAGTCTATAAATATGCAAGCAGAATAATTGCGGATTAATATTAGAAAATTAATATGTCCTTTAGAAAAATATTATTGAATTTGAATAGAATTATAAATGTTTTTGCCTATGGTTCGGAGACTAGTCATAGTTTAGACTTACACCGTAAGTGCTAAAAATGACGTAGTATCATTGTAAAAATAATTCAAGTGTTGAATGATAATTATAATTCATTTATTGAAATTAATATGATTAATTTTTTTAACTTTTAACCCTGAATGTAATCTTTTAAACAATTGCAAAAACAATATTTACTACTTGGGTCAAAAATAAAAAAGACTACTTAGTTATTACGATATGAATGCATGATTGATTTGCGTAATTATAATTAAATGTACATTTGTTGATCTTCATTGCTTCACTTAAGGCTGGTATTATTGAAATGGTGTATTTGATTATATTTTTTAAATAATAGATAGTATAAAGTCAATACATAGTCATATTATTTAGAAACACAAAGCATTGTGTATTCAATACTATGAAAAATAATGCAAATAATTAATATATAAATCATTACTTATTATTTAATAATTATTGAGTATAATTCGAATTAAAAGTAAGCAATATCTCTTCCCATACATTTGAATATATTACGGTAATATGTGAAAACCTTTGCCTTAAGTTATTGCATAGCAGAGTTGTCACTTTCTCTGACGCAGACAGCTCTGTTCTGATGCTCTCTGATTATATCCATTAGTGTCCATTAGCCATTTAACTCGATATGATTAGACCGCGTCACGACGCACCGTTTGCTAACTCATATATCATAATATCTTGTTCTATAAACCAGTCAAATTCATAGCGAACGGGTTGCATAAGTTACGCGGCTGATACCACGAATTATTGCAGCTTTGGAAAAAGAAAACGAGTGGGCACGGAAACTTCTGGTCTTGTATGACATCATAGTTATATATATAATAATTTTGTATACGGAAATAACTTGGGATGTACGTGATTTGATTAGATTTTATTATAAATATAATTTAGACAAGGTCTAATTGAGCTGTGATGTACTGGCTTCAGCATACGACTATCATCCCTGAGGTCGTATGTTCAATCCCCGTCTGTGCACTAATGGACTTTCTTTCTATGTGCGCTCTTAGCATTCGTTCGAGCGGTGAAGGAAAACATCGTTAGGAAACCGGCTTGTCTTAGACCCAAACAGTCGACAGCGTGTCAGGCACAGGAGGCTGATCACCTACTTGCCTGTTAGATTGACAAATGATAATGAAACAGATCTGGAATCTCAGGTCCAGACCTGAAAAGGTTGTAGCACCACTGATTTTACAGTTCTAATTAAACGTATATTTAATTACTTAGTTCCATCGCTTACAAGCTTTTTATAATTTACCAGTATTTACCTTACAAACATAATTATAACTATTTAAAATAATGTTTTCAATTCAAAGTGGTATGCGAATGGTTTAAAAAAAATAGAATTCGAAAAACACGAAATTCATTCACAAAATTTACAAATCAAATCACATCCGTAATGTCAATGACTCCAAACGGATGCGCTTACGCAAGAGGCACCTTGACAGTACGCCGTTATACAGACAATTTCGATGACATAACATTCAAAACACCGATGTCATGTTATTGTTAGGCATCGCATGCTTTTGATTGAACAATGTGCGTCATTGGTGAAAATTGCGTATGTATCTTTCACTGTACTAAATGTTTGAGGAAGTAACCGCGTGGGCAATCGATGTCCGAGATGAAATGCAAACGATAATATAATTGCACAATACAGCATTGTTCAGTAAACGCACCCTATCGCAAGCAGTGAATGAACCATCGTCACAATCATGATAATATCGGAATAATCTTGTTTTAGTTCAGCCAATTGAATACGCCGGTCCTGTATTTATTACTGTCGTAAAATTTATTTATCGACTTTGAAATCGATTTATAAATAAGCTATTAGTTGATATTATGAAAATATGAATAATATGTCTGTGACATAAATTATATTCTTCGGTGGCTTTGTAAATTACAACGACTTATTATTGATTATTTTTATAACGCTACTTCGTTATTGAAATGAAATTAGCAATTGACAATTATTTATATACTATCGGTAATTAAAACTAGTACTAAAACATTGCAAACACGTTTTGATAGGAATAAAATGAACGGCTTTTTTTAAAGACTGACTCAACATCAAAATATATGAATAGCTAAGTGCAAAGTATACAACAAAAGCTATTCCCGAATACATTCATATCACCACGGACGGACGTCGTGGCAGAATACAAAGTTCCGCCCGTATCACCTCAACGTCCGTCATTCAACAAGTGAGCGTTTAAGGAAGTTTTTGTCGCGCATCACCACTATGTGGAACTAGCTGTCCATTGAAGTATTTCCGGACCAATCGACTTAGGTGCCTTCAAGAAAAGAGCGTACCGATTTTTAAAAGGCCGGCACTCGTGCTCCCTCTGGGATAACGAGTGTCCATGGGCGGCGATACCACTTAACATCAGGTGAGCTTCCTTCCCGTGTTTCTATAAAAAATACTAGTAATGCGTAATGTATAAGAAAGGTCGTTTTTAAATTTAAAACTTAAATTGTGGCAAACCAGACAGTAGCAATAAAAACATTGATATATAAACAGATTAAAAGCAATATTGCAATGCATTGTATGTGATGATATATGTAGATTGAAGAGGGCGCCAACAAAACAAGTGCACTTGTGCTCCTTCTTGAATAGCATATTAGCATAATATCATCTAGTGGACACTTGTATCATAAGGAATGGCCAGCGTTCAATAGACTGCGATATACATATCACTAAAGCGCGTTATTAAAAATAGTCTTAGGTGTACAATGTTAACGAAACTTTGACAAAATTCAACAAATCTAAGTATTTTTATAGGTAGAGAAAGACGAAACTGTATACAAACTGTAATTTCCAATAAGGACATTATAGTTTAAATTTAAGATTGTAAATACATCAGTGGGTAGCTGACTTAAATAACGCTAAGTTGTGCAATTATTTATTGAATGGGTGAGTTATTGTTTCGACAAAAATCGAAAGCATAATATTATTTTCATGTATCCTGATATTAAAAGACCAAGAGTTTCGAAGTTTGTGCAAATCCTAACTGATAAAGTTGTAATTCAGGTGTATGTACACAGCATGAACCATATAAAATATATTATGGTCAT
The DNA here is from genome assembly GCF_905147105.1 of Pieris brassicae. NCBI lineage: Eukaryota > Metazoa > Arthropoda > Insecta > Lepidoptera > Pieridae > Pieris > Pieris brassicae. Next base: position 4,551,407 of record NC_059670.1, read on the forward strand.
ATATACATATGGGAAATACCTATGGTACCGGCTTAGCATGGGATAGTAAAATTACATAAGTTTGATCTCATTGCATTGTAGTATAGCTTTCTGAACTTATTCTTTTACAATCGGTTAATCTCAGCACGACCTGAACACACCTCGTAACCCTATTGAACGCCTCATTGTTATAGAGGGTAATAGTTGCATAGCCCCTTTGCCCCTTTAAAACAATGTATGACCTATCCACACAGCCGTGACCCACAAAAGCTAACACAGAATCGCGCTATCCGCAAACTGTTTGCTAAAAGCACACAAGAATTCACTTGGGCAAACACTTTGATATCCTTTGCGTATAATTTCTGCACTTGAGTAGTTTGTTCAGATTGTTGGCTTTACAATGCGCACGCCCACGTTACTTGCTTCTTTTCGATCTTTTCATGTCTCATTTTATTTATGTCTGTATAATATTTAAACGACTAAAAGTAAAAGTATATTTTTTATTTAATTTTACATTTTATACCTATGTGTGAAGTCCTGCGTGTTTGACATAGCTAAAATTATCATTAAATAGTATACACGCTTATAATTAATACTAAATTATGTTTTTTTGGGAATTGAACTTTCGTTTAAAACGACTGAGACAAGGCGGTTAAAAAATATAATGAAAACGTAAAGAATTCCAAAAAGATTTGGACTATTTTGCAATATAATTAAAATTTTCTCCAAGCCCAGGGCCAGGTTTAATAACAACTGAACTAAGAAAATAGTGTAAACATCCGTAATACAAAATCTTTACCTATCAATAATTACATCACTAAGCGAGTGCTCTAACTTCGTTCACCGTATAAACATCCCAGAGATTTGATTGTTTATGTTCTAGTTAAGAACGTTATTGCGATCCGCCCCAATTACCTTACCTAAACGTTTGTCACGGGAATTAGCCAACTAACCTCTATTACAAACAGTGACCCAAATTCAATTTTTTTCCGCAAACATTAATTAAACTCGCACATTTGAGTATTTCTAAATCGATATGCAAAACCGATTTTATTGCATTTAGATTTATATAACTGACTTATATGAGTTAATCCTAATTTATAATCATATTAAATGAGGTTATTTTAATATTACGATCGACTTTTTAGGTCCGGTATTATTATATGTGTTGGCTTAGTGGCTTCTCGTGCGACTCTGACCACTGAGGCCGTAACTTCGATCCCCGGCTGTGCACCAATGGATATTCGAAGGTCGAAGGAAAACAGCGCGAGGAAAACGGCTTGCCTTAGACCCAAAAGTCTTCGGCGTGTATCAGGCCCAGAAGGCTGATCACCTACTTGCCTATTAGATTGTTCATGAAACAGATACAGGCCTAGACCTAAAAAGGTTGTAGTGTCACTGATTTTTTTGAGCAGGGGAAATCATTATTCTTATTGTTAGGGAAATTCTGAACAAAACTACTTCATCGAAAGTGCGATTTTCCAAGATTTATCAAATATAATATACTACCTGTGAATTAAGAAAAATATTGCATCCTCTAAGAACGAGTAACTTCCGCATTAGCAGTATATAACTATAAAAAAATGCGTTTTATGTATTCAAATATTAGAGATTAAAAAATAATACATATTCATAATTTATTGCTATTGATAAAAGTGAAATGGTATTAATACGAAGAACCTACTTTACCTCTGCCGGTTATGAACAATAAAGAACGTATTTACAATCTCAAACATATTCGTCAACACTATTTACAGTAGCAATTGTACGTTTAGCAAACAAGCGTTTCTCTCCTTTATATGGTACCATACGCAAGCATAATCCAAGAGAAAATTATTAAGGAATTTAACACTTTAAAACTGTTTGCATATAGCGGACCTCCGGCATGATTGACGGCAGGAATAGTGATATAACCTACACATGACACACTTTTAAATTCGCAAGCAAATATATGCTGATTACACACAATGCTTCCTACAAGAAGGCAGGTCAGTGGCTTGGAATTTAGGCTACCTTGACAGCTGATGTGAATTACAGACCCGCTATTGTTATGTCAGATTTTCGTCCATTTTTATGATACACCAAACGATGTAGAAAGGATTTCTTTTCACTATTGTAACAATAACTTCAGACAATAAAGCGGGAACCGTTAGACAAGTTTAGAATTTATAGTTATTGAAGTATTACTTTAACGAGACCTTCCTTATTGTATTTAATGTAGATATATCGAAACGATTAATCGCAAGATCAGAATCTCCGAATGATCGATAATGGCGATCGGAAGACACCTCGAAAGTAGGATAGATCGTGAGTTTGCTAATTATTGGGCATTACGTTAAGCATTGCGACAATCATTTGTCTCCCTGCTGCGAATCTGTGGAGATTTATGGCAATAAATCAATCTGCATTGACCGTATTTGTTTTATTACGTCATCTAGCGGGTAATATGTTTATCTGTGAAATGGTTGTGTAATGATTTAAGTGTTTCAAATTAGCTAACTCTTATAATCATTTCATCGGGGTATCGCAATTACGTCAGAATCATTCATTTTTTATTCTTATTGTCAACACGAGGCGTTCGTGTTTCGACACCTTTATTCGCATTTTGAAGAGTTGCTTGCGCTCATAAAACTTCCTACTTTAGTACCTCGGCTAGAGCACGGTAAATTAGCTTGTAAGAATAATGGTATCGTAACTTGTAAATTACACCGTATAACATTTTTATGTAGTTCCTGTGTCGATACGGATTGTAAAATGTGTCTTGAAAGACAATTCTGTGGAGATAAGAATAAATTTCGATGAAATTACGTGAAATTAAATGGATTGTTAGCAGAGATCATTTTTTAATTCATACCGGCATTTCACTGGTACTCCATTAAATATAAGGATACAAAACATAATACAAAAAAATGTGTGCGTGTACTAGTGTGTACACACGTAAGAAGTGAAACTTCTTTATGACCTTATTTTTCGAAAATGCAACTTTACAGAAATTGGTTAAATAAAGTTAAATTAGATAAAGTTTACCAAAAGGCTTTTATTATCATATACATGAATACAAATAATACAATTATTTTATTGTACCTTATAACTACTAAGATTATTACATAATTTTATGAATTTTGATAGAATTATTGCCGTTATTATTCTATATTATTCATGGTTATGTTTATTATATATTTCTGTTATTAATGGCTTCAAATCTCTTTGCGATACTTTTCTACAAGAAAACGTGAAACTACGAAAACTACGACCGCTAAATAAGTTTCACTTCAATAAAATATCATATAACGTTTAAAAAGATTTCTTTTGAATTTCATTATTAAATATTAAGACTATTCCGTATATTGTAATTCCATTGGGTTTTAAAGGCAAATAATACATAAATAATTCTGATTCTCATTTTTAGTGCGAGTGATCTGCCTGTGGACCTGAAGGATTAGTCAAAAGTTGGTATACCACCATACACTAAGCAATAGGCATAGTATCAATATTCTTATAAAACATCTATGTATATTTTCTACAGTAATCGCACAGTAACAATTTTATACTACGTAAGGCATTTATGTCATACTAAAGGTGATTGTCATATGCAAATAGGTTGTAGAGGGGGAGTGTCAAAGCTAGCCTTTGTAAAGAAAACTTCCGCTTAACGTGTGTCGATGATGCTTCAACGGTAATTCGCTATTGAAATTGTCAATAGACGTCCCTAGCGACCAATAACTGCATGTATGGATACTAGAAGAGCCCTTTTTTCATTAAATAATAATGGAGTCGCTAGCGACTCGCTTTGAAATATAACGCTATACGGCCTCAGAATAAATTTGTTTCTTTTATAACTGAGTGAGTCAGTGAGTGGTCTTCCGTGTGATGATGTTTAGAGACGACAATGTGATTTCACCCATACATGCATTATAGAAAATGTACTAATGAGTTAAGTACTAAATTCCAGAACGAAATTTCAAAAGTTTTATTATATAACGTTTTGTAGGATTTCAAAGATTGGCGGTGTTTAATTTAAAAAAAAACAGGTTTGATTTCCGCCAATATGAATAATAGCTTCTAATCGAATTAAAATGTTCACATACACTTTTTGTAGGCCTTTACTCTAGAAACTGCAAATTTCATTTACCTAAAAGTATAGAGTAGGTATGTTCAGTGTTTATATATTAGTATAAGTTTCTGAATATAAATATATTACTTATACAAACCAATGGTAAATGAGCCATATCCAGTAAGTGTCCGCTTTGTCACTTCTATAATGCAACTCATGGGTTCACTACTCTCTCCGCATTACCTCTGACTAGCCTTTGGCCCTAATAGTGGTGATCACAGGAACGGAGGTACCTTGGCGAATTCATATTGCACAAGGACCAACGCTGTACTGAACGCATTTTTATAAAACGATTTTATTATTCTACTAGCTGACCCGGCAATGTATATAATTTATATAGGAAACATTTTTATAGTTCAATAAAAATAACCTATCTACTATAATTAAAAATAGGAGTTGATCGTAGAGGAGTTGTATGTATTTTTGTATGTTGTATCATAAAAAAGTAAAAACAAAATGTTTTGTCTGAAAAAAAAAATATAAAAAAAAAATTGGGGGACACCCCTGATCACTTAGGGGTTTGAAATATAGATAGTAGCCGATTCTCAGACTTACTGAAAATGCATAAAAAATTTCATAAGAATCCGTCGAGCCGTTTCGGAAGAGTATGGGAACGAACGAGAATTTTATATATATAAAGATATAAATCATTATGCCATGCAATCATATTATCAATATATAGTGCGTAACTTGTTGTAGCTGCAAGTCTTCTAAGTACTTAAAATTTCCTGATAAATATTTTTTTTTTTGGAGATTTATTTTATATTTAATAGATTTCGTTCTATCATGTATCGATTGGTGTAAAAATAGTTTTTTTCGAACATTAGTCTTTTCAATTCCCGGGAGGATTATTTCAAATAAGTTAATATTTCTTTTAAGCAAGAAAATTATTTTATCAGTATTAAAAACGAATACGTTTCAATAATTAAAATAAATTCACGTTAATAAATGTAAGGGTAACAGAGTCGAGACATTAGACAGAGTATTACAAATATGTCAAAAACGTATTGGTTTTGACATATTTGTATTACTTGTCATTTTCGTATTTTGACAGTATATAGATTGTAGTACATTGTCATTTACTTCTATGTAAATATTAACTGTTAAAGATTTTCCCATACATGCCATATCAAGAACTTGCCTTAAGCCTGAAATAAAAACAATATGATAAAGATTTTTTTTATTTTTATATAAATTGAATATCTAGATTAATGAATTTAAAATATTGATTCTTAATTCATTCAATTCCTCTTCTATTATTAGAGGCGCTATAATCTAAATCTCTTTCGAAATATATTTCAAGAACTTGCATTTTAATTTTACTATAAACCCACGTACATGCACTGCTTGACAATAAAAAAGGTATGGTAAACCATTATGTAAAATGTATGAAGAAATTTTTAAAAAGTATATTCAAGGCCATATGTTAATGCCGGATCTGTTTAATTGCAAATAACTATAAAATGTTTATAGCCACACAGCTAAATACTGGTAGTCGTAACAATAATAAAAATACCGGATTAAGAGCAATTTCGTACATTGAGTGGTGGACGACAAAACGGCGCCGGCGCCGGCAAAATTGACATTTACATGGGACCTTGCGCGAAGCAATTTGCGAACAATACACTTGCGCGTGTCACACATTCCCGGAACCCGATCCTCGAACCCGGAGTGACCTCTACTTAAACGACCTCCGAGACATTCGAGCCACTCTCCATTAATAAAAGTAAAAATCCAAGGCACAGATTACAACTATCACGCATTCAATTGTCTTCTGTATTCTGTTTTCACACAGTGTACGTAAGGCGTATTTTAACATTCAATACTATGAATATTATCGTCATATTTGCAAATGACATTGACTTCAGTATAATAAAGGTGTTGCCCACTATTTATTATTTATATGAGACCATTGTAGATAACACTTTAATCTAAAATCTAAAAGTTACTTCATGTTGAAAATTACATAATTGTTTTATCTACTGCAATGAAGACTGAATACTTTTACAACAACAATTGTTGTTGCGCTAGACAAGAATAATATTAGAATACGCCTAGGCAAATTATCTTATTATTAAAATAAATCATCTAACATATGCAGTCTGCAGTAAACATTGATTAATGAGATACTAGCGAAGAAAGTATTTGCCGTATTATGCGCTTACGAACTGGAATTTTGTTAAGATATTGCTTAACTAGTAGTTCCCAAAGTACGTCACTGTTAGGTAACTATCAGCCGGATCTGCGGGCTCATTAAGCGAAAAAAAGATCATATCGCAAACAATAGAGCACTCGGCGACCGAAAGTGATAGTCTAATAGATATTAAAGCGAGCGATGACGATAGAGAAATGGTCACAAAATGTCCAGTCATTCCCTCCACACGCCTACAAACTCGAATGATGATCACTTTATAACAGTAATTAAGGAAGCGTGGTGTAAAAATAATTTTACGTAAATATCATTTACACATGATGCAGAGATGTATAGTTAAACAATATGAGCAGCGTAAAATAAATAATAAAATGTAATACACCTGTTATTGCAATAACAGTACAACAAAACAGAGAAGCACAAACTATGAATGGCAAACACGCCGGTGTCAAAATTGTAGCTATTTACAATACATCATGTAGAGGCAGTGGCTGCGTCGTTCTGGTTTGCGGTTCTTTGACAAATGAACCTGTACAAGACGCTGAGAATGTAATGTATAGTGACTTAGCGGCTACTGTACGACCCGGAACGCACCTCACGTATTTTAGTTACGACGATCTCGGTAGGCAATTTCTGTAGAAATATTGCAAGAGTTTTCAAGTTATTTGGAAGACAATAATATTTCACATTTGTTTTGAACAGGTGTTATTTTGCGTTAAACACCAACGTAAATGAACACTCTTCGTCTAATCGAGGTACTATAACACTAGTAATTAACCGTAATACTTTGTGGATATTGTATTTAATAAGGCGAATTATCAAAAATCTAGAAAAAATACATATTAATTTATATTATGTTTTAAATTTCTATCTTTTCGAATCCTATAGGGATACAAAAACATCTGAAATATTTTATTATTATAATATAATTAAATAAATGGGAATTACTTATTATGTACACAAGTTTTTCGAGTACATTTTTGTAATATACCCGAGCAAAAGAAATTGCATTATAGAAATTTCACATATAAAAATAATACTAATAGGTCATGAAACATTATATTTAATTGTAATCCAAAGCTCCAATGTATTTCAATACTTTGGAAGTATTAAAATAACAAGAGAGACTATAAATGCTTCACCCGCCCACTTTGAATTAATTATTTAGCCTCTTGAATTACAAATATAATCTGAACCTTGAAAATTGAAAATAGAAGAAAAGTAAACAAAGAACTTGATAGGCGATCAGTTGTAGTCATACAAACACATTTACATACTACAGCGGCTGGTACAAGCTATTCAAGATAAATCGCGAGATATGAAAGGGTTTTAAGCGAAATAAATGGAACTGTTAATACAGGTACACCCACGGAACTCGGAAGGATAAAACCTTTCAACTGTGGACAGCCTCCAATTACTATATACTACATGAATTTTTAATCTAGTTGGTCACGATACCCTGGCTTCGCATCACGTAAAAAATATATTCAGTTCAATAGAACCGGCATAACAATAGTAGATGAAATTGGTTACCTACTGAACCTGTAAATACTGCCTATAAAGATATAAACGAGGGAGGCGTCCAACATTTATCACAAGTGTAGTTTCGCGACACAGCACAACATGCTTTAGAGGCTTGTGAGATTGGATCTGTCGGTTCCCATGATAGTGAAAGCTAAGGTGGAGGCTGAAACGACAGCGCATGGAACACTTTCAAAGCGTTGTATGCCGTCGTAAACCTTAAAGAGAACGCGGTGATGGTTCGGGAGTGTAATCCAAAAGCCAACCCTCAAATAAGGCTTGAAGGACTAGCGACGCGATAATGCACGTACTCCACGGTACACGACCTTTGTATCGGATTAGGCAACTCGGAAACTGGGCTCGCAGTAGCGCTGCACTCTTTTGACGGGAACATGGATTAAGGGAAACAATAACAGTGGCTCTCGATTATAGCGAGGAGATGGAGCTGTTAGGTTTTAGTTCATTAGGTCCATTGCACCTCAAGGTTCGACCACTTCGTCACTTAAAAAAACTGCGGGTGTCCGTAAATAGATTTCCCAACAATGAAAAAAAACTATAAACTTTGGCCCATATTCTAGGACGTCAGGAGATGTCTAATTATTTTTTCTTTTTGGACTTTGACAATGCTCAAGCGGAGATTGCAACTTGAGGTATCTTTTGCAATACGGGCCTTGAAAGAATATTATTTGAATCTTTATTCCATTATAAAATATTCAACCTGCTGATATATTCAAATTATTTTACATTGTTTCAGAAATACCTTCAAAAACTTCTACTAGTGTTTAAAAGTTAGTGTTTTTTTCTATACATGTACTTAAATATATTCGTCCTAAATGTATGAAAAATGAAAATGTACAATAGTCTATTTATACGAAGTACATGGAACGTATACGAGATTATTTGTCTCAAAAGAATAACATAATGCAAGGTAAATAACGGGTAGGCAATCGGTACGTACTTGTTGCAATACGGAGTTCACCTAAAACCGCACATGCGCTCTGGCCTTCATTGATTTTTCTTACTTTTGACAGTTCATCCGATGTTTTGGGCAACCACCCGCGTTCACTCAACGTAAACAAAAAGATGGCTTTAGATTTCTCTGCAACGTACAAATTGCTTGTTTTGGGCGATTCAAATGTCGGTAAAACGTGTATTGTGCATAGATATTGTGACGAAAGATATTACGATATTTATATATCAACAATAGGTGAGTAAATTTACTTCATACAGTTTATTACCCTTTGTGAGTCAGGTGATGTTAGGACTTAAGAAAATAAGGAATATTGCGGATATTGTAAGAACAATAAGCTATGACGTAGAACAATACCATTTACGATTTTAATTTTGATTTATCGAATTTCCGGGGTGTTTTATACGTCAGTATACAGTTTTATGCCAATGCTAAAGTAGCGACCAATTCTATTTTTACGAAATGTATACAAGGTAAATTATACCTATGTTGTTACTAGACTTGGTGTTAAGAATATTAAAAAAAAAACTATGATTTGAATAAATACTGTGGCTAAGTAAAAAATAGATAACAAAAATTTTCCGTCCTCTGGTTGTAGTTGGTCGTAATTGTAATAAAAAGTATACAGAGGTAATTTTAATTATGCAGACGAGACGACCTATAAACTTTATGACTAATTTCTGTTCATAAAACGAATGCAAAAGATTCCGAACGTTGGTGTAGGTCCAGAATTCATTTATGCTGATGAGTAAAAAATGTTTCGATTCATTCAATTTAGTACAGGTATTTGATATACTCAAATTTATATTTAATTTATTAGTTGCTGTAACGTTTTGAAAATTTAATCTTAAAGAAATTTTTTCGATCCAAATATATGATGATACAAAATAGAATACTCTTCGCACCAGAATAATGATTCAGCGCAGTGTTAGTCTAGTCGTAACTCAACTCGATTCTCGACAGAGGTCATTCATTTCAATCCCGGTTGCACCAATTTATTGTTCTTTGTATGTGCGCAAATAACATTTTCTCGTAAGGAGATTGAAAACATCGTAAAAAAGTTGGCAAGTCTTATATCCAACAATCGCGGCGAACAGACACAGAAGGCTGATCACCTATATATCTATTTAAAAAATGCTGTGAAATAAAAATCTGCTTGTTATTCCCACGAGAATTTAAGTGCTACTACTACTGCTGATAGAGGACAAATCTGTGTTTTTTATTTGTTTTATTATTAATTAATTAAGAAGTCATGTGAAACTTGGAGTAACGGTTGCAGCTCGTTGTAAACATTTTGTAAAACAAAAAACTTGGCGATTAAAGAGTCGCGGAGAGTTTATTGCCCGTTCTTCTAGTCCATTATATGCCTTTGATTTGAGAACTGGCAGTAAATGTAAAATTAGAAGCATTTAGCATTAAATATGTATTTATTTATTGACGTCCTTGATTTTGAATTTGAATTTATACTTTGTAAAAATTACATTACAGGGATAGACTTCAAGCAAAAAATAATTAACCTGGATGGAGTGCCAATTAAACTTCAAATATGGGATACAGCTGGCCAGGAGAGATTCCGGACCCTCACTACAGCCTACTACCGAGGCGCGATGGGAATTATTCTTATGTACGATATTACAAATCTGGAATCTTTCAACCATTTGTCTTATTGGCTAAGAAATATACAAGAAGTAGGTATATGAATATTTATGTTAAGTATTATACAAAACGCAAATTATGTTAACGGATATTAAAATTGATAAAAAAGTATCAACGTAGAAAAAAATATTTTGTAAATACAATAACGTGACGTATATAATAAATTTAATTATATATTTAAAACCGACATTTAACAAATATATATACCAGCGATATAGATATATTATATATATTGATAGTTGGTTTATATTTTACCTAAAACTAAAACAGGAAAGGCCATCCTTATGATGCTGTGTAGAATTGGACAATTTATTTACAGAAGGACCGCAAATGAGCTTGCAGGGTCGGCCGATAAAGGCCGCAGCCCTCAGACACGAAAGAGAAGATTGTGTTGCCCCCCTTGGTTATATCTTTAATTTACGCACTGGTTAACATTTTGTATTACTCTTTCAGTACGCTTCTCCTGATGTTATCAAAGTTCTAGTTGGAAATAAATCTGACGTCCATGAAAACAATAGAGCTGTACCAAAAGAAAGAGGCCAAAAGGTATAATATTTTCTTTATTTAACTGGAATGTGAAACTGTGTACCTAACACAACATCAAAAATCATTTATTCATATAGGTAACACAATGTTCATAAGAACGTCAAAAAAAAAACAACATACCTATATACCGTTAACCTTTTACCTTCAAATACTTTACAGATTGCAGATGACTTCGATATGCCATTTTTTGAAGTTTCATGCAAGAATAATATAAACATCGAAGAAGCTTTCCTTACATTAGCAAGAAAAATAAGGGAATACAGAGAATCTAAGGTAATCTTATTTAAATAAACTATTCCTTAACAACTATTTACCGTTTACACGAATCATTTGACGTGATTTGATAAAATGCTTTGATAGCATGTGCCATGAGTCTTCCTAGATACAATTTTAGAACGTGTATCTTCAGTTAACAGTACACAAAAATATTTCTTTAGTACTTTTGTTACGCAGTACAAAAGCGTCCAAGAGAGAAATGGACCAGCATTTAAGATGATTGACGTAATATATAATTCCAGGCGGATGCTTTCGAGTTAAAAGAGAGAGAGAACGTTATCAAACCTTCTGAATCCCAGACAGACGTATCCAAGTGCAGTTGTTAGTCTCATAGTACATAACGGCTTGAGGCAACGTCGATTACTGGTGGAAGATTTTTACAGCAACAAAAATTTTGCTTTGGTAGTTATATGATAATGATAAGGGATACTATTCAGTGGACTTTCACGTATGTGATATTAAAAGCTTGCAGTGCAGAGTTTAGAACATTTGCCATATGTTGCAGACTAAAACTAATATGTTTTTCAAAAGTCCTTTCCCTTCTCAATATAATAACGTCTGAAATTTCTAGATATTAGATTAATTTGTTCTAGAAATCTATTCCAATTACTACAACTACGTAATTACGGCCCGAGGTTTCCTACAATGTAACTAGATTTAAAATCAATCCAGCATTTAATTAAGAATTCAACCTAGTTTGTGTTATCGAACTTAAAATATAATTATTATTACGGTTTACTATATATTAATAACGGCCTGTAAGCAATGAAACGTTATCTTAATAAGCGATAAAATATACGAATCTTTATAGCAATATTGCTAATCAGTGTTTTGCCTCTTTGGAATAAGTAGGCTTTGGCATAACTAAATTAAATTCGGCGAAAACAACAAAATTTTTGTTATAATTATTTAAATAGAAAAGTATTAGTATATTACTAGTCAATGAAAAATTTTGTAGAAAATTTGTGTAGCTCTCAAAATTACAAATAAGATTGGTAATTAATATAGTCTGAAATTAGCTGACTAAAATAGTCAATTTTCTTCTACCTGATTAGGGACAATCTCAATTATTAATCAACGTCTCCTAACAGGCTGTTTACCTTAAAGCAGCTTCTCTAATCATCGTATAGGACGCATACGGAATGAATAAACAAATCTCACTCACAAGATCCCATGTACCAATTTTTTTAAATATAGCCTTAGATTATAACTTTAAAGACTGAAGGTAAGATTCAGAATCAAGACTTAACGTCACGTTTGACAAAACCCTACGTGAAAAATTCATTGAATTGTGACGTCGTTAGTTTCGTTTCTGAATCTCGTCCTCACCTTTGGGCTTAGGCATATGTAAACTGCCTATGCATTGCTCACACAGAATAGAATTTTAAATGAGTTCCAAAATTAAAATTTGTTTGGAATATCTATTTATAGCATAGTAAAGGAAATAGTGAGATACCGATTCATCAATTGTCTAGAACGAATTTAAAATTTAATTCTGTAGATTAAAGCACTTTTTACGAATTTAAAATTTGTAGTGGCATCTATTGAAATTGTATAATCAAAAACATTTTATAGACTTTGGTTGAAATCTTTTGTTCAAGGTATTGTTGATATTTTTAAATCTTTGTAAGACTCTTTGTTTGAAGTGTGTCGGATCTAAAAACTGTTTTATGGGTTGCGGTGAAGAATTTATCATAACTTCATTTCTCATACAAACAATCGTTAGTGCCAATTTTTTAAAATACTTTCTCAAGAAAACAACTCGGTCTTGGTCTGTAACCATTTATAATATAATATTGATACACCTTATATGAATGACGATTACAATCACTACTCAGTACTTGTTATAAATTTCATTTTCACCTAGAACACAGAGCGAATCTAGTTTTCGTGCCATAGCTTATAAATTAACAACGTCAAAGTCAAAACCTGTGATGTATAATATCAATGTCAGATAATAGTAATGCCGTTACTCCGATTTATATAAATTCAAAAATTTTGCACGCGTTGTATCCGATAAAACAGTTTTGTTATGTTAAAGATAACATTTAGATTAACAGGATAATGTTATACATTTTAATTCCAGCACAACTGGATCATTATCATCAATTTATGTCAAATAAATTTTTATTACGTCTTTGCTTTATTGACAATTCATTGGGACTAGTAACTAAGCTACGTTTTTGACATACGGAAGCCATTCTCAGCGCTAAGAAGACTAGTAGAATTTACTCTGGACTTAGTCTGGACTCTATCCTGAAATTTAAATAATTATTTCCTCATCCCCATTTCCCGTGTGATTTTAATATAATACCTTAGCAATTGTCTAAATTGTCTAAAATGCTATGTTATATTAATCATGAATTAGGGAGCGTTCTAGTATTACGTAACGAAATTTGGGAGGGGGGGAGAGTGGTGTTGTCCTCTTGTAAAACGTTACGATACGGGGCGGAGATTAATTACTGGTTATTGTTAATATTATTTTCCACTTTCCAGTAATTTACACCACTAATGGTACGTTTTAGGTATAAAGAGTCACTGGGGGTGGTCACGAAACGTTTTACCATTGGATACAGAAACGTTACGGCGAGTTTCATGGGGGGGTGGGGGAAGGGTCAAGAATCTCCTAAAATTGCGTGACGTAATATTTGAACGCTCCCTTATGAGCAGTAAATTCAAACCTTTTTCAAATGTCTAGTTCATTTCTGTGAGTGATATGGACAATAAAGCCAATCAAATGGTACATATGTCGCAGGCAACTAGGTTAATATGCCGTTCAATTAACAGCCTAGCCTTTAACTAAACAGCGCTGTTTAACTAGCGGCCTGAAAGATATGCAACCGTAGACTTTGTAACATTTAATAAACTGGCTGGCCAATGCTTAGGCCATTCGTACGATAGAGTGACCATGAGTCAGAAATAAAAAAGATGAAACATCTGACATAAAACATATCTCTTTAAAAATTCAATTGCTTTAGTTTGTCATCATAATTCATATTATTATTGTCACTATACTCTTCCATTGTAGTTGTTGTTTTTCATTAAATTTCGGAAAACACCATAAAAGTTTGGGTGTGCCGACGCCATATTGACAGTTTGAAGTTTCGTTTCGAATTTGAGAGTGGCAGAAAGTGGAACTAAATTTAAATTAACAGTCAACAGGCTAGGCAAGTAATGAAACGTCATCGATCCAACTCATTAGCCTAACTGTTTGATTAACTGGCTGAACATCTTTCAGGCCGTTAAATAAACGGGTAGGCTGGTAGTTGAACGGCTGAATCAGCTAGTTGGCTGCGACATATATACCACAAGAAAATTTCACTAATATATGCATAAATAATTTAATAAATAAAATTATTTCCCAATAAGATTTATCTTAACCCCATAGATGCAAGATTTAATTTTACATAGATGATTATTAGACGTCGTCTCTGCTTCAATTACCCCATCATAAATTAAGTTTTCTTTTTCTTTTTTTGACTGTTGATATGTCATGTGGCTCCATTTTAATATTATCTTGATTCAATTCCATAACTTCTGTTTTCACCTCTACTAGTGTGTCCTGTGATGCGGGTTCCATTTTGACATATGTATCTTGTTTTCTGTAAATATATTTAAAAAATATCATTTGTCATAAAGTTCAATAAAATTAAACAGTATAATGAATATAGCATGTCAAATTGCAAAACTCTATTTTTAGAAGCCGGATAAAAGTATCAATTGACTAAATGTTATTATTAAGAAATATCACTCACATTAGGTCTTTTATCTGATTTTAATGGCAACAGGCAGGTGTTTGAATTTACAGTAATAAGAATGTAATACTTCTAAATCAGTGTAGGAGTTATATTGAATTTAACAAAATAATTTTTTCATGTTTCCTGTTCCCTACATAAAGGGAGAATTCAAGTTTTATGTAATGTACGCTCTAAAACCCCCCCCCCCCCCCCCCAAACCAAGTAAAACGTTAGGTGACATCATAAATATTCCTATCGTTATATGAGACCAGAACAGTCATTACATAAGACTTCAACATTCCGTTATTCAAGATAAAGCAATTCCTCTAGTATTAGTAACTGTTGGCATACAAAAGTCTCATTGAAACCAGTTAAAAAAATCTGACTGAGAAATGTTTGTTCTATACCTGTTTCAGACACAGAAGATCACATACTTGTTAAGGAAAAGAAATGATGCAAATTCAGGCCTTAAAATGAATAATATGTATAAATTGTATCTCTACTGGTGTCTATCTTATTTTAAAGTTTTGTCCGTTAAAATTAATATAATCTTAATTATTTATTTAAACTGACAAAACTTTAAAGATTAAAAAAAATAATAGCTTACATGATTGGTTCTTCAGGTATATCAACTGACTTTTCTAATAAATTCTCTAGTATACTTATGGAACCAAAATTGTTTTCATATAATGTATGTTTCTCCATATGTGCCACATCATTGTATGTTTTAGTTTTTAAATACCCTGAAAATATTAAATAAAACTTAGTCCATATTCTAAACATGTTTGGTCTTCTAATAAATACAATTGGTTGTCTGGTTGATTTTGAGAAAGTAATATTTAGTGAATTAACTTGTGTTAGACTGAATTTTGAAATATAAGACGGATGTTGAATTAGAATTTGATACTGAGATAAATAATTTAATAGCAAGGAGTACTCTTTCAATTAGCTTAAGCTCTTCAGTTCGGTTAAAAGACTAGACTAGAATTATTTTGGTATTACCTAGGAGCATAAATATAGGGCTTAAATGCTTGAGGGATAGGAGGGAAAAAAGGAATGTTTATTCATATTTAAGTGACAAATCTCTTCATATTTTACAAGTTAAAATCTTAGTTCAGACACTAGTCTGGTCTTTTTATAATGGCAACCATGTTTGGGTACAGGCAAAACAAATACTAACTTAAACAAATGTCTCCTGCTTCAGCCTTGTATTCCTCTATTTCCTTATCTTTGCTTTGCAACAAAAGGCGTAACTCTTTTTCACTGCAGTGAAGATCTTGAATTGTTTTCAATAATGGTTTTGTCACCTTTTGAAAGAACTGAAATATTTATTTAATACATGAGGATATTTTAGTTACAGTGTAACTTATGTACATACATATCATGGATTAAGAGTTATAGTTACTGGCAAATAAGTTGACTAGTATCTTTGATTCTGTTGGGTAACAATTATACAAACACAATACCTGGCCAACTTACTTGCTAACTAATGGATACATATAGACAAGTCATTTCATTATTGTGCTTTCTATATTAATATGAAGTATCCAAGATATTACATTAGTTTTATTTTATTTAATTAACTAAAGATCTGCAATATGTGAAGCCTATGTGTACCTAGACTATGTTGTGTGAGTCTAGTATTTCTAGACTAATCTATTAGCAATACAGCACAGCAAAAGACAAAGGTCATTATGATAATAAAAACTAAATAAAACTGTCAGTAATTCCTACATAGAAACTGAATACTTACAAGTTCAAGGGACCCCAATTTTAGTATCATTGCTAATTTCAGAGGATAACCAAATGATTTACTTAATGATATTCTTAACTTCTCACCAACTTCTGAAACATCTACACTTTTTAAACTCTCTGGATGTGATAGCATGTCTATCCCATTTGTAATCAATTCATTAGTTTCAATTTTTAGGATGCGATTGCTCTCCTGAAAAAATAAAAAAATATATATTAATACAAGGAAAGGTATATGAATAATAAAATAGACAAAAAAAGTTATATTTCGAGTTTATTGAGCGCTTTTTAATCTTATTAACCAGCCATCATGGTAAGACTTTGAAGAGACATAATATTATAAGTTATATATATGTTAAGTAACGTTTTAATTTACCTTGAGGCAAGATGTAAATTCTTCTGTAGTTAACTGTATAGTCCATATTTTCACATAATCTGAAATACTTATATTATAATTGTCCTCTTGTGTAAATAATATATAATAAAATAAAGAGTTCTGCAGTTTCTTCCACATTTTATAAAATTAAATTATTGAATTCATTGCAAAATCAGTCTTGATAAAAAAAATGTAAATACTATTAAAGGATGATGAGAAAGCTGTCTAATATGCTAACTGTCATTGACAATATCTTAGGTGACATTATACATTTTACAATTGGCTTTATAGCAAGTTATGGACAGGCTTAAGTATTTCGACCGTACCGGTCTTGTGTTTTACTTTTTAATTTATGCTATTGTACATGTAGTCCACTATTAAAAAATGTAAATAATTGTTTCCATATTTACCGACAGCTGTTTTAGTTGATATTTAAAAATCTTTGTCTTGTTCTGACAATATTTAAGATCTAGGTTTATTAAGTAAATTTGTTGCGCTTCTAAACAAGATTGCTATGCTTACATTAATACAAACCTCAGCGGTTTTCTAATGTAACATATTGTGATTATATTAAAGGTATGGAAGAGGGCATCCAGCGTAGAAAACCAGCTTGATCAGTCCAGGGCAGCTCTTTTAACTTCACTCCACGTCATTCTAGTTTCCTTTGCTTCTGCAATGCTGCTTCATTGCCTGGTTTATTTGGGACGTTTCTTTTTTCCATCAGGTTTCCAGCCGAGAATTCCAGTTGCTTGACAGTGTGCCTAGGATCCCTCCGGAGCTTATGGCCCATCCACTTTCGGCTTTTATAATTCTGTCAATTGGCACCTCATAACCAGAATATACTAAGGATTTGATGAAGGCAGCGATTCACGAAGACCTGACCTTGTTGCCTGGTGCCCTTTGTAACTTATTTTTTCTTGTATGTTTGGATTTTTTTTTTGGAACATTTATGTTTACCTAAATTGTCATACATTTTAGATAAAAGAATTTGTAACATATACCGTAGATTTAGTACTATGTATGATGTTGTTAACTAAAATTGAAAATAATTAAATTAAATGTATATGTATATTAATCATTTTGTACTATAAAAAAACATTTTCTAAAATTACTCTAATTTAACGGACAGTTCTCAAATCAAGGGCGTAGAACGGACAAAAAGAGTTGGAAGAAATCTCTTCAACACTCCTTATAATCACTTTTACAATTATTTAAAAAGTACATAAATTTTAAACTTTTTAGTTGGGGGTAGTCCCATAGAAATGAGTAACTCAGCTCTTTATACTTTGATCTCTCTGTGGCATTATAAATCTATCTGTGCTTAATAAACACGCAAGATAGGCATTGTCCTGTGTTAAGTTTAAGCAGCCAAGAAATTTAAATGTTATAATTATTAATAGCCTGATTATAACTAAATCGTTATTGTTGAGTAATTATTAATGACGCGAAATTACCTGAAAGAGGAATTCCCTTTGATAATACCATGAGAATATTTTATAATATTATAATGATAAAGCCTGCGGCGTTAGCTTACGACGTAATAAAAACTAAAGTGTAATAATCACATTAAGTTACAATTACATATCTAATTTCACAAAAGTTTGAATGTAGGAACGATATGGTAATAAAATACAGAGTGAGTTCGAAATCTCGAATATCAGAATCACGTACTGAATGAAGTAATCAAAATTATAATTTTATACCTATACATGGAAGTCCTGTAAAATGTTCCTAAACTTTGCGGTGCGCAGTGCAAGCATTTGTTTAATTTATGACATTTCTTCTTGGGAAAGAAAGTTTTGGTGCCTACCTTTTGTTCTGCAATAAACGCATCATGAGCATCGTTTGATCAGCCACGCAGGTGATTCATTTTATGTGCTAGATATTATCGAAATATATTTAGACTAATATTTTAAAGAGGAAAGATTTTTCCGTTTGTATTGTAACGTAGAAACTCCAAAACTACTGAAACAATTTCAGATCCTAAAAGTCAAAGTAAAAGTATTTCTGAGTGTTATTGACAAAATAAGCCTTACCTTAACCTTTGCTACTTATGATTGTTTAAACCTATAGCCGTTAGATGCTCTGTTTAGGCTGCTAGTATACTTATTAATTGTATTAAAAATATATGTTTATTCCAAAATTACAATAAATATTGAGGCAACTGGCATTGTTTACCACAGCCGAAGATTTACTTAACATCTATGGCTTACGTGCTCCTATTTAAAATAATCTTCAATTTTAATCAGCCTGTATATGAAGTTAATTTTCGCTTTTATATAAAACATTTGAGACATTTTAACCGTTGTCCAGAAGTGCCCTATCACATCGTAAAAGAAGTAGAAAAGTAATTAATAATTATGGTTATAAACATCCCAGAATATTATAGAAAATATAAGAGTTTCCCTGAAACTTATAAATTTACCACATTTTCGATGACAACCTCTTTCGTTTACCCAAATTCCAAATATATTAAACACCGTTTATTTGGTTTTGGTAAGAAATGTATATTTATTGTATTGTATTAATCTTAATATTAGTTTGTTACCTCTTAAATATGTTTCATACGAAGTAACGCGATGAAACCCCATCGGATTCCTAATCATTTATCATCTTTATATGTATGTAAGAGTCGGGCACAGACTATTACCGTTGTGCTGATGTATATCATCTGTGTGTGCAGATGATACACGTCGATTTTGAGGTAAAATACCTGGGGGACTTGAAAGTTTCTTCGCGATATTCTCCGATAGATATATGTTCTAGTCGGTCGAGAAGTAAGCTCTTACTGAATTAGGGAAATAAGAAAATATCCATTGCTACAGAGCTAAGGTTTGGATTACCAAGCGTTAAAATCTGTAAGCAATTAAAAAAAATCCAAGTTACAGCAATACTGAGATTAATTTAAACTGAATCTTTAAGGAATTCTAAAATCTTTTCCAAGTTACAGCAATAATGAGGTTGTCATTGGAATCTTAACTTTTAAATAATTTATTAGTCATTTTGATTAAAATAGGTAAATATGGGTTTGTTAAAGTTATTTCTTTTTCAGGATTAATCACATTAACAACGCTACCTTTGGTAATATTCATCAATATAGATCTCGTTAGATATGCCATGGATGGAAACATAGTAGAATTTATTCAGCAAACTAACCTACTCGGACCGTTTCTCGCCATTCTTTTTAAGGTATTGTATTTTAAAACCGTACTAACATCTTAAAGTCAGGTCATTACGTTTCTCTTTTATTTTAACCTTCTTGTAAGCTTTGGCTACTTTAATTATACCAATATTGGTTTTTCAGACATCGAATTATCCATATAAATTATATATTTACACTGTCAAACGTGAAAATTTATATGTTAAAGGATAAAAATGAATTCATGTTTTCGTTAATATTTTAAGTAATTAAAAGGTGTACAATAAAAAAACAGCGGAAATCATAATTATATTCAAGAGTTTTGTTAATATTTTCCACCACGCTCTTGAACATAATAATGGAAAATTAGTATTCTTTCATATGCTACCAGAGTAATTGTTGTAAACTTGAATTTAAAGAAATCATAAAAAACTCTTTTAAAAAATCTTTGTATAGTTTTTTTAAAAGTAAAGTAGCGCCGTCGACTTTGGCATGCAAATTGAGTCTAAAGCATTCCGGTTACCTCTCGATGTTTTCCTTCTCCGTACGAGCGAGTACTAAATGCGTCTGTAACGTTATTTAATGCACAGCCGGAGTTCGAACCTCAGGGATTAGAATCGCACGGTCGAGCCACTAGGCCAAAACTACCTCTATCTAATAAATATTTTTTGTTTCTGTTCGGTGAATTAAATTTATAAAAATCAATTAACAGATGCTGATTCAATGTTACTGCAACCAGCATGCCTTTGCATTAATAAACGAAATCAACCGCGACTACGCTCTGTATAATGACATGTCTGCCCCGTATCAGGCGATCGCGGACGAAAGCATCAAAAACAACTTGACTTACACCGAGAGAGGATGGTTCATTACAGTAGCATTAGTCGTGTTAGTTTTTCCAGCTATGGCCCTTGCTAGAAATATGTACTATGAGTTTCAAGGTGTCAATCGAAAGTTTATGGTACACGAAGTAAGAATACCTTTTGTGGCGGACGATGACAGATATAAATCGCCACTGTACGAACTTATGTTTTTGTATATGGTCTATTTCTGCTTCATTTACCTGGTCGGATTTTCCGGCTATGACTCATTTTATGGCTTATCCACTAACCATGCATGTTTGAAAATGAAAATCTATTGCAAAATGTTCGAAGAAGCTGTGAAAGCAGACGTCAATGAAGTACAATCAAGAATTGCTGAAGTTATTAAAGAGCAAAACAGACTTTACAGGTAATCTTGGGTTCCAAATTATATTAAAAAAAAA
The DNA here is from genome assembly GCF_905147105.1 of Pieris brassicae. Lineage (NCBI taxonomy): Eukaryota > Metazoa > Arthropoda > Insecta > Lepidoptera > Pieridae > Pieris > Pieris brassicae. The sequence goes on from NC_059670.1 coordinate 4,572,889, forward strand.
CTTATTCCAAAGGCTTTGTTAAAATTAAGGGAAGGTTTTTCGAGTAAATTATAATGAAATAGAAACTAGATATAGAATAGATAATTTTATTGCTTTTGGCGGTTAGATTCCTGGGGGAAACAGTAATTTATTCAGAAAGTCAACATCGGATTCGTTTCGATTTGCATCGGCACGGTTAGTACTTACACAAGAAGTAACTAAACCTTAATATCATTGTATATACCATACATTGTTCTTTCTATCCTGGTCATGATCCTTTTAGGCCTTGACATTACTTTGACTAAGTATTTATACTGAAGTACTAACTTGTTACGGGAGGGTAAACCACTTCGTTACGTAACGCGTTACAACGCCAGTCTATCTAGCTCTAACCCGCCCTCTCTATAATCGGTGTTTAGTGTGCGCTAGACATTTTCTGTTGAAAATGAGCATCTACCCTCAATCTGTCACAGTAATTAAAAGTGATTATAAAAATAAATTTAAACATTTTATTAATAAATCCCCTATCGTAATATTATCATATACATAAAATTTAAGTAATAAGCTTTTCTCAACTTAAGCAATTTCGATATTAAATAGTTCAACTTAGATTAGTTTAAGTTATCACTTCTGTCGGGCGTTCCATGTTTTTGTTCTGTTTTTAGGTTCGTCGATATCATACAAAACACTTTTAGTATTTGGCTTGGTTTGATATTGCTGGCTACGATGATACAACTGTGTAATATCATGTATATATTAATTGATGTAACGTATCCAATGTTTTTATTTTATTAGAATTACAAGACCAATTATTAAATTATATATTAAGTGTTTCACGATGCAATGCCTTCTTTTCGTTCTTGATTAGTGCTATAACAGCGGACATTATTAAGTCCTTTTGGATGCGAGCCATCGGACAGTGTAGACATTTATTGCCTCTTGTATATAGCATTTTCTCATAACAGAAAATAATAATTAAAATTACACATTATTATAATATGTAATTTTGATTGAGGTCTTTACCTCAATCGTCGGTAGATTAATAAACTTAAAAACATCTGAACAGATTCATGCAATTTTCAATACGTCGCTAGCAAAAATATAATTATAATTGATATTAATATAATGATATAAGTATATGTATGCATATACTTACCTTTGTCAAATAGGAGAAACACTTTCGACCAAAATTTGATGTCATACGCCATATGGATTTTTTTTCTGATATCTCTAATATTAAACCTTTTACGTAATTAATTAATAATACCTATTTAACGTAAATATGAGCAATTTAAAACTTGGCTGCCATTAAGATCACCTGATAGAGAGAACCTCTACAATCTATGGCTAGATTGACTGCGATGATTTGTTACTCAAAAATGTTGAGGAAGGTTCTATTTGCCTCTAACCTAGAGGGATCCTCCCTTGACAAGTCTAACCACTACCTGGCCGACCCAAAGGACAGTATTTATAATGTTATCGCAGTGATTGTAGATTTCCTAGGAATAATTATCCATAGTTGACTCATTCGAATTTGGATCACATTGCAATTTGCGGTTATGATTTACTGTTTTTTATACTTTAATTTCAGGGTGCAGGTTTTGATTTAAAATACTTAATTTTTAGTATTGGTAGTACCTTACATATTTTCCTTCCTTGTCTATATTCAGCTAAATTGAAAGATATGGTAAGTACATCACTTTAAATACCTAAGTAGTCAGCGATTTTGATTACAATAAATGTATAAATGAAATTTTAGAACTGTGCTATATAGGTATAATCGATATCTAAGATAAAAACTTTTCTCTTCAACCATAATAGTAACAATCTTTCAAGTAAGTTTTGGTATTTATAGGCCATTATTATTTTGTTTTGGGAGAGATGCTAAAAGGGTTATAGGCCATTATCATTTTGTTTTGGGAGAGGTTTTATTTGCGCAAATGCATTTTTTACGCTGTTTATAAATGTTATGTTGCTTTCTGAAAGTTTACTGGTGAACAAACAAGTTGGCAAACGAAAGACAAACATGTGCCACCCTTTTTTTGTCTATTTCGCTTATAGTTTTAGTCTATGTACTTGTAAACTACAAAGTATAGGAGTTAATAAATACTACTACTAAGCCTCTGAAGCTTCAAAAGTGCTAATATTGTATATGCAACACTGGTGATTTGTTACACTTTGGAAGTAAGACAGGGAAATGTAAATTGTTGAATTCAGTCCTTAGAAACAGCGACATTGATATATTGTGGTGGCTGGGAGCAGATACACCGGCCAGAAATACGGCGAATGGTACAATTCATAATCGCCAGGTCGCAGGTATATATTAAATACTAGAATATTTCTAAACCTCTATAATTCTTTGATTTATAATTTAAATTTGGAATGTTGATAAGAACCCAGGATATCGAATTCGAATATTATGTAATAATATTGCTTTTTGAGAGACATTACTGTCAATCAAACTGCACAATCCCCGCGCGGACAAAATAAAATAAAAATGTACATACATATAAAATTAGTAACGAATTATACAAAAATATATACAGCTAATTAAAAAAATAAGTTTAAAATTTATAATGAGTTCTAAATTTAAATTTAGAAATTGTATTGGTCGGTTTTTCTGTTTTACTGCTTTAGTTATTGTTTTATGAATAATTAATGAATATGTTTATATATATTATTAAGAATTAATAATAATTATATTTTACAGGTACACGTGCAGATAACAGCTTTCAATGTAAAAGTGTTTGATATGGAATTGTTTGTATCAGTAAGTTTGGTTTTAAACAATAGGTTACTTAACATAATGCAAGTGAAAGTGATACATAATTTTTTTCAGATATTACAAGCTTCGTATTCGGTATACACACTACTACGGTCATAAAATTAATTAAAATTAAAATTTTTTTTTTTTAGAATATTATTTAAACTATATAGTAGATAGGTTCCTTTAGATCGCACAGATACATCTTTTTAATATGTGTTTAAAATGTTAAAGGTAGATATTTATGTTTATTTTTTATTGCTTCACTTACTGAGTGAAGGGAAATAAAACTGTCTTACTTTTCACTTTGATTTTAAATCTAATTCGTCTGTTTTAAGAATAGTACTCATCTCATATCAATGCCTAAGTACAAATTGTCAGAAAAAGACAGGAGTAATTATGTTTTTTCTAACAGCGGGCAAACGGGCAGGTGGCTCACCTGATAGTAAGTGATACAGCTTATCCACACTTTCAATACCAGGAGTCGAGAGTGCGCCCTTTAAAGAGTTTAATTTAATTAAAATAGAGCTATAAGCTCTCTCTAACAATAACGTACGACTCTGTAGTATTCCGTAATAAGACACAAATAAGCTTTCATGTCAAGTACTGCGATGGGAAGGCTGATTTCCGTTTTCAAATGCGGAAACATTGCCTATGTAGCTCGTACCGCTCGTACTAGAATTGATTATGGCCCGACGCCAGTGTACGGAAAACTCACTTCGAGACATTTACACAAATTTCTGTTCAAGTCGATCTCGAATTTTCCGGGTAAGTAATTGAAAGGCCATTTATGCGTCGTTCATTCGGCAAAGTGACTGAGAAATACCATGAGCAATGAAATCCTAAGTGAATTTTGAAATTTGCACCTTTATATGAAGAATATAGTTCCAATTTTAAACTTTATATAAAATATTTGGTTTTCCTCGAATGACGTGCATATTACTTCTTTGATGTTTTTTTTTGGATAATTTTACCTCAGCCATCGTGCGTTTAAGATGAGAATTGTATCTAATTACATATAAATAACATTAGTAATTCATATTTATAGTCCCACAGTCCATAGACATGAAGCGAAAATATTTAATATCTATTCCATTCATTTTATAAACGGATATCCAGAAACACATTAACACTACTTTGTACGTAAGCCAATAAGTTACTTAATCTACCACAAATATGTTAGTTAAAATTATGCAATTTTTTTCAATTATTAACAGACTAAAATATCTTAAGATTAGACATAAACAGTTTCAATCCAACATTTACATTAGTTGATCTACACACATTTAATCGTTTCGTTTACCCTACAAACTTAGTCCCCATTAAAAAAACAAGTCAGAAATATGCAAATACTTTCTTACGTTTACCGTTTTGCCGTACGTATATTAGAATTACTCGGTCTATCAAAGTAGTTTCATGGTTTGAAAGAAAATAGAATTGAGAGCAAACGTCGATGCTGCAGCAAATTGGCGACGGTCAACAAACAGTTCCCTCCATTATTTACAATAACATTTGTTTACTATTTCTATTTTAAAATCTTGATTATTTGTTTGAACGAATGCTTCTTTAGTTTCGTTCGTTCGTTACTTTAAGCATCAAGATGCTTATACAGATAAGCACCATTCATTACTAATTAAAACAATGATCAAAAATGCATGCAATCGTAATTAATTCATTTGAATTAATAAAATTAGCTACTAAATTAAAAAATATATATTAAAAAGATGAAAAATAAAAAAGGGTTTAAAGGTTGTGGTTTAAAACGCTCTCGCGAGTCGTCTGGCATTATCTGCCTTACCATCAGGTGAGCTTCCTGCCCTTTTGCCCTTTGTTATATAAAGACAAATATATGTCTAACAAGTATAAGATATTACATTTGCAATCTCGTTATAGGCTCGCCTACAGTCCATTTATTCTAAATTGTTTTAAAAGGTAGACCAATATGCCGTACTTTTGAACGAAAGGAAGTCAAGGATAGGCAAGGCAAGGCAATAAGTACATTATTTATTATTCACGGTTCCAAAAATATAATAATAATGTTTGTACGCTGTACGCTATTTATTTTCATCCCACGTTAATCAAAGGATATAAAATAAATGAATGTAATGTAGTGTAAAGCATAGCTTGTGGATTGTTTTTGTGTTTTAATTAACCTAATAGATTAATATATTATACAAATTTGGTGTTTTCCATCCGAATTCGAGGCATTGAATAATTTAACTGAGAGTTACCAAATCGAATAGTCATACTTTACGTAATAAACAGCCTACAAAGTGCGCCTCAAAAGACAAGTAAACTCGACATTATTATTTGCCCTGAAAGCCTTCAGAATTTATATCTAATTATCATTTAAATAAGGAAAACGGACTGAGGAAATGTTAATAAAAGCTCATTTTTGTCACTCATTTAAAGTTAATGATTTCTTAAAGAAATGACCCTTAATAATGACAAGGTTCCCGGTGTAAATGGCATATTTGATAAATGACATTTTAATCTCTATTTACTTCTGGATAGTTTTAGTTAGTCCCTAAAAGTGGTTACAAAGGGTTTAGCTGTTATAATTACATTATATATATTAAGTGTAATAAGATATCCCCTATTGTTATTATAATAAACGCTTTATTAATAAAACCTGAATCAGTCTGATTACACAGTTGAATCAAAAGCAGCTCTTTTCATCATAGCGTAAATATATATTGACAGAAAGAGACAAAAAATATTTAAAACAGTACAATTAGGCTTTTTTAGAATATTGGTTAGAATTCATGTGTATATTTTGTGTATCGAGCAAAACCAATGCAGTATTCAAGACTATATTGAAATATTGAAAAACAGATTGCAATGTAACTTAAATCAAATTTATAAGTAGTTGGCATTTATGATTCAGACACTAAAATGAATTTTGCAATTTTTGTACATAAAATATCTGATCCTGCTTAGAATTAAATTTTCCTAACCAGTTCTAACATAACTTGCGATGTGCCCGCGTTATAAATGTCAAAACGTTTTATGACAGCAAATTCATGAGTTTCCAGTCGATTGCAATGCAAAACACAAACAAATACAGGTTATCAAGACTTTTTTCTGGCTTTGGCGAACCCTGACCAGGAGTAGTGTCATTGTGTGCCACCTACCATGAGATAAGAAAAAAAAATTGTCCCAATATAAGTATTTTACATCTAATATATAAAATTCTGGTGTCACGGTGTTTGTAATTAAACTCCTCCGAAATGGCTCGACCGATTTTCGTGAAATTATGTGTGCATATCGGTTAAGTCTGCAAATAGGACAACATCTATTTTTCATCCCCCTAAATGTTGAGGGTGGACCACCCCTAAATTTTTGTATTATATTTCTTAGGCATTTTTTTATTTTTATTTTTTTATGATACATCATATAAAAATACATACAACCTTTAATTTTCACCCCTATACGATAAACCCCTATTTTTTATTACAGTAGATAGTAATTTTTATTGAACTCAAAAAAAATCCTAGAAGTAATAATATACATTGCAAAACAACGTTTGCCGGATTAGCTGGTAATATATATAAAACTGAATTTATATTTGTTACTACTGATATTGAAAAATTAATAAATTGACGGTAGGTGTGCATTATATACAGACACAGTCTAATTCGACGTCTGCCTATTACTGGTAGTTTCAATTCACCAGAGCGCTCGTGCCGTGACAGCAGTTCTACGAGAGCTTTATATTATCGTCATTCGAATGAAAAATATGTATTCCTATTAGATTTCCATGCTACCTACGTATACCTCAAAGAAATATCTGATTCAACAATAATGACATCGTTATGAGTGGGCGGCATGTGGATAAAGTGCAAAAGACACGAATAATTATGATACAGTATTTAATTTGTTTCCTTTTTATACTTCAAATAGCACTTTAGTCTAAATTACAACGAGCTGCGTGTTCAAGGCAATAATCTCACTTTATAAATATTATATTCATGTGAATATATTTATAAATTACTTATAAACAGACTTTTATTATGGACACAATTAATTTCATTAGTGTTTAAAAAAAATTTAAGAGGTATTTAGACTTCGCTATAATACTAAGTTCGAGCGAAAGCGTCCGTCAATTGAACTATTTTGTGGTTGAAGTATTTTGAACTTGTGTGGTAGTACATTATACAAATCTAAAATTGATCTTATTTTCACAAAAGATTATCATTTTACTACATAACGAAATGTCAAATAAAAACTGTTAGAAGTTATACGTGGCCTTTTTCCGTGCAAATTTTATAAGCACAAAATTGACTATGAAATACCATTTAAATATTTTGAAAGTTCAAAAACAAGACTTGCAATTTTATTAAAAAAGTTATTCAAAGTTGAAAACAGGATTATAATATTATACTTTGTACCACGTTCGAATGACTGAGCTGCTCATTTCTACTCTGGTGCTTCCGAAAAGAAGTTGAATGTTCCAGCTTTGATAAGTTTCGGATACTGATTTAACAATTATCAAAATTAAAACTGTTTATTCAATCCTCAATAATCTATACCTTACTTGTAGGAGCCAAGTACTTAATCACGGTTTCCTTAGTTTTACAACTATACCAGCAATGCTCCACGGTTACACACGCGTATATACCGATCTCGTCGTAGTGGAAAGTGTACTAATCCGGATAAAATAAAATATGTATAATATTTTATTTTACTTGGCTTTCCGTTTTTAATTACTTCCCTTCAGATTATTAGATACACACTTACATTCATAATCTAATCAATATACAGATTTTACTTTACGAAAATATATCTAATACATTTTTAAATTTACAAATTACGTAGTAGGTATTGAAAAATTCTTGATTTCAAGTAGGTAATGAAAGAAATTCCTTAATCAGTCCAGGAATTTTTAGCTTGATTTTTAGATTGAATTTTTATTTTTAACAGCTGGATAAATTGTTAAAAATTAAATAACAAATTTAAAATACAAAACTTTCTTCTATCATATTAGAGAAGAGTTTGTAGAACTTAAGTGTCAAATCATATCATACACAAGATTTGACGAGGTTTTGTTTTGTGGCAGGAAAATAATTTCATGTTTTGAAATTCCGACTCGGTACAGGTAACATCACAATTGGCCATGGGTAAAACATTATTTTTGTAGATATTGATACAGAGCACGCGATGATTTTTTATGTATAATATTTTCACAAATTGGGTTACATTATTGCATTTTTGTTAGGGATCCCTATTTTTTTTGAAAATGTAATATAACCTATGTCAGTCAGTGAAGACGCAGCTTTCTAATGGTGAAGTAATTTTTGAAATCTATCGTGTAGTTTTTGTGTGAAAACTTTACAAACATACATAAAAATACATAAAAGTTCCTAAATATCTGGAGTTAAGCTACGAGAGTATATCCAGACGCAGGCACTCTCAAAACATTATAAACATAGCATTTCACTTAATAGAAATTAAATAAGAAATATCCTCAATTATTAAAAACATCCCCCGTTGACACTGGAACCGTACATTACTTGTTTAGCTACATTTATGTGGTTTTAAGTCGTGGAATTTCATTAATAAAATTAGCATTAAATTTGGTATGCAATAATTTACTTTAAATCCTTAATATCAAAAGGAATTTTATCTTAGGTTCTTTTAAATTTAAATAGGACGTCAGTGCAATTAGACATAAATTTAGTCAGCATAAAATAATTCAACTCAAATACTAGATTTTTATAAGATTCGTTCATTGCTTTAATAGGGTAAATTAGTGAAAATTAACATCGAATGTTAAAAACGTTAGTATTCTTCCTTTTGTTAATTAGTCTTTTGCTTCGAAAGATCGCCTTTTTAGTTTCAGGAGAAAAAATGCATTGTTAAATTATGTTGAATAATGAGTCTTCGTTTGTGGTACAATAGAAGAGTACCATAGTTTTAATTTATAAATTACATAACCCCGCGACAATTTTTTCAATTCTATTTTATATTTTCAGTCCAGATAGTAACGCTTGAATCCCTGATACCGATAACTGACTACATGAAATCTATAATATCGTGTGAAGATTCTGACCATTATCCTATAGTAAGTATTATCTCTGGAGCAATAGGCATTGATATATCTAACTTGAGCTGTCACTGGAATGACATCTGACAACTTAGACAACAATCGCCACAGTTCCATCTGTCAAGTCTCGACTAGAAATCGCTGAGACAGTTTTAAAATTTAAGACGTGTATCTAATAAAAGTATATTTTATTTTAAATATATAATACATAAATTATATATTGAAGCTGACGTGTAAGACGGTAGCCGTTAACAATACATTTCACAAATACAAGGTCTATGAATGTTATTTCAGTATAAAGCAATGCAACAAACGAGTTTCAATTCAATACAGATATGCTATTTTAACAAAACCGTTTATGAAGTACTCTCGAGCGTTCACAGGATGCAATACGCTAGTTCAAACATTACACATGGAATCGGGCACCATAATCTTTTTGTAAGCCTCATGTATGGCTTTTCAGTGGAAAACAGTATTGTTGAAACAATAGTACGATTGTTACATTTAGGAAACTAAAATCTAAATCCGTCAACCAAATAATTCTGAACTGACATTTTCTTTTACGTCACAAAAAGGGATACAGATTATATATGTACATACATATGTCATTTTCGAATTGCATTTAATAAACCCAACGTAACGATTGTGGTTATTAAAGGTATATATATAATTGATTATTTAGATATAATTAACTGATTTAAAACCACGGGCTTAGTTGGTTACGTATTGGGTTGCCTGCCACAACAATAATTACGTTTAAAGCATACATGACCACTATAAGCATATTTATTTAATTATCATATTCAATTAAAATTTTATCTATAACTGAAATCTTTAGGAGACAATATTGTGTATTCCTCTTGAAATGGGTGCATAGATGTAGTCAAAAGTATGTTTTTAAGTGTACTACAATTAAAAACCTTTAAACTTAGTGCATTGTTTAAGCTGATGAAAATCGCGCCATATCACTTCGCTATAAATAATAAATACTAGGCTTTCGACGTTCCTTTGTTCCAAAGAGTTTAACGAAAAGAGTTTAACGAATAAATAGGATGGTTTAATCTTTTTATGACACAAATTAAACTAAAAATAATATCTAATGTCATGGAATATGTAGCCGTATTAACTCATAAAATAATTATACGAAAGTCATTTTATTTTTTCTGAAATTTTAGTCAGATATTTGTTTCACTATCGGACGTCAAGGCAAAATACCGAATACAATTCGTATCACCTTGACGTCGGTCGTTCCACAACTAAACGTTTCTTAAGGCAGTTGTTGCCTCGCACCACCATTATGTGGAACCAGCTGCTCATTGCTGCCGGCAACGCACTTGCAAGTCTCTGGCAATGTGATTTATCACTTAACATCAAATGAGCCTCCAGTCCGTTTGCCTCCGGTTACATAAAAAAAGCATAAAGTATATGTTCTAAAACTATGGTACATAATAAATAAATAAACAAGTATGAAATATCTTATCAGATATAGAAATTTACGTCTCGTTCTATTATTTTAAAAATGAAACAAGATGTTACGAACAAAACATTTAAAAGGCCGCCAACGAACATGCGATGCTTCTGGCAATGTGTGTGTCCATCGGCGGCGGTATGACATAACCTCCTAATGCCTGTTTGTAAACTAACATTAGTAAAGTTACATATATATGTATATATTTTAATAATTAGAAGCGTAAACAGAATGTAAACAATTATCGCACACTAGAAGCCCAATATGAACCCTGTGTCTATACCACACCCATAAATTGTAATGTAACATTTTCATTCCCGATAATTCCCATTAAATAAAGTGTTACTAGATTTCCGATTCAATAAGCCAAGTTAGTTTTTTTGCACCTCCAGTAGTCCTGACATTATCTTATTCATCTCATGCTTTAAACAATTAAAGCCAGTTGTTATCAAGCTTCAAACAAAGTGTTTTATTTGAACATATCCATACAAGAACCGGCACCAAACCTACTTAACGTTTAGTAATAAGAAAATGAGGGTAGAATGAATCAACCATATTAAGTATAAATGTGAATTTATACCAAGTGTAAAATATGTTTTTAAACTGGGCTGCGTATATATATATATCATGATAAATAATCGAAATAATTGAAAACTCTTTCGAAATTGTTTTAAATTAAAAACACCTTTCAAAAAATACTGCGAAAACGAGTACCTGCACACGGATAAGCAATCATAGATTTTATTCACGAAGCAATTTGTTTTTAATTGGAACCTTCAGCTTTGGGTTCGCGCCCTATGTGTTGAACTCGCAATTAAGAGCCACACAGTCAATAATAAAACAAGCATTGAAAAGGGTTAAATCCCTTTGGCAAATAACTCAGATTTTATAATTTGGAATATAGCTTTATTTGTTTCGGTGCTAATCCTAAATTAATATTTATAATCCGCGAATTTTTTGCCTTATTTACTCTATGCATAATAGTCCAGTTTAGAGTATAATTTTCTAATTTTATTGAGATGAAAAGGTAAGGTAGTGCTTACCGTTGGTTATAGAACAAGACTTAACCATACAAGACATATTTTTTATCTTACAGGAGGCAAACGGGAGGCTCACCTGATGTTAAGTGATACCACCGTCCATGGACAGTCACATTGCCAAAAGTCTCGCAAGTGCGTTACCGGCCTTTCATGAAATGGGATGCTCTTTTCTTGAAGGACCCTAAGTCGAATTGGTTCGGAAATACTTCAGTGGGTAGCTGATTCCACATAGTGACGACGGATGTCAAGGTGATACAGATGTTATTTTGTACCTTAAAGTTCAATGATGGATCTCAGCTGCAGGTCCAAACAACTCCTCTGAACACTCTCCATGGTAAATGCGGTAGAAGATGCAGTGGGATCCCACATCTCTACGCAACGCCAAGGGATCAAGCCGCTCGGAAAGTGACTGGTCGAATTCGTCAATTCGAAGCGCCCTTCGTTGAATACGGTCAAGTGGAAGGAGCTGGTACTGGGGAGCTCCAACCGAGAGGTGAAATCAGTATTCCACGTGGGGCCGAATTTGACCTTCATAGTCTCGCCCTGCTAAGCACACCAAGCTTCTTAGAGGTTAACTTATCCTTTGCTTCCAAATAACCTTGAAACTGAACGTCAATCGACTTTCAATCTAAACATACTTATTGTGCTATTACCGAGCAACAAAATCACTGTACGGTCGGAGAACCTTAACCGGTGTTACCTTCTTATATACAGTGCTAAATAATCATATACAGAGCTGTGACCTCTTACAGGATATTAAAATTGTCATCTCTTACTCATTCCCTAGGTCTAAAATCAGAAATATTTTCCAAATTCCTCCTGCAAAAACCAACCTAGGAGTCCAGGCACCTCTCTTTCGAATTCTTCGCGATTTTAACGGATTGAACAGTGCTTATCCGGAGCTGGATATATTCGGTATTAGGCTGATCGGTTTTAGAGAAAGCATTTTTTTAATTTTTTCTGATTTACCAAAAAATTTTATTCTTTTATTTTATTTTTTGTAACACTTACGTTAACTTCAATTATCATATATTTTAGATGGATGGATTTTGTAAAATATGCCGTAGATTTAGTATTATGTATGATGTGGTAACTTTATTAAACATTGATTTGATGTTCATACACTTTATTGCACCACGGATATTATTATCAATAAAATCTTATACAACCTTATTTATAACGATGCAAAGAGCACGCTCATGGGAGTAGATTATACGAGGCACTGAACGATAGGAATCACAGATTAAAGAGTTTAGAAAAGTATTATCAATAAAGGAAACTGGAGGGAGGGAGCCGCAGTACTAGTCCATTTATCAATTAGTTTTGTTCTATAACCGCTAGCATCTTTCTAAGACTGAAGTTTCGTTAGTACTATGATAAAGAATCTAAACGTTAGTAGAGAAAAAAACATTGATTCTTTTTTTCCTGTTAGATATTCGTGTACACTTTAAACGTAAATATTTAAACATGCTATGAGATTATTATTACTATTTATTTACTAAGTAGTAGGTTCCACCAACACGTAAACGTCAAGGCTATTCAAATGCTTGACACCATTCATTCTTGAATTAGTGTGAGTGCATATTAGTTGTATGTCTTGAACAGTGGTAAGTAATAAACAAATAGTACATCAAAAAAAAAATTCTCCTAAACTACTATCTATTTAGAAGTTTTGACTAGACTTGACTAGAATGGACTAGAGAAGCACTTTTTGACGTTAAAGTTACGCTAGATCGTAATGTTAAATGATGTCTTTATTCACAGTTTATAAAAAAAAAAAAGTATGACAGAAATTTTGAGGAATACTTTCACTTTCAGAAATTTTGATTCTTCGGATCAAGCAAAAATCTTAAAGCCTATAATATTGTTATATACTATTTATCTAGTATTGTCTTTTGTTAAAATAGCTTTTACACATTAAGAAAAACACTTTTTGAACGGATTAAAGCTATGTATTATTATTAAAAACTTATAATTATTTACATAATTCTAAATTTTAATATTTTTCTTTTTTAGAAATTATAAGTTTTTAATAGTAATACATAGCTTTAATCCGTTCAAAAAGTGTTTTTCTTAACTATTTATCTGTTTCCAAAGTCGTGTTATTCAACCTGTATCTCAATCATAAACAGCGAATAAGCACCCAGCTCTAGACTATGTACGTTGGTGATCGCCGAACCGGAAACACCAAATTACGTAGACGCCACATTTGATCCCATATAGCCAGCGTCTGCCCCTAGGCGGTTACATTATTGATATTTGATGGCTTGGCGAGATGAAAATTTGATTATACCATGTTTATACTACATTATACGTTTGATACTTTCCCTATGTATATTGTTAGATGGATGAAAACTAGGTAAACGCTAATGACGAAATAGATACCAAGTGCTTACCGGTATCCTATTGCGTGATATCCTTCAGTGAAGTAGGAGAAAGTTTACCGGGAATCAAAGCTACGTCTATATATGGGTAAGCTTTACAGACACTCAACTAAGTTACTACTTGTATTTTTTCAGTCTGTAATGCATCGTTTAGAATGTAAAAGCTTTAAATAAAACCAAGCGGAAAATAATTATCAAGAAAATCTGAATAATATTTTTAAACCCTCGATATTATATTCCAACGTCAACTTTCCCTACACTTTAAGAACATCGGAAATAACATTTTTAAGCGTCCATTATGTACATTTCCGGAAATGGATACCTGTAGTATAATCCCGAGGGGTGGCTGACGTCATTAATGTTCCCAAAGGCTATGAAATTTCCATATAAAACTCGCTAACAACTATGAGGAAAACCTTACCTGTTCAATATATTCTTACCTACAACTGGCTTCACCAACAACTTGAAAATCTTTGTATCTAAAATGATTTTGCTAATATTATACTCAAAGATGGTGTAAACGTTATATACAATATTACAGTAGTATGTTTTCGACAAAAGTTTAAGTTTGCAAAGTGCAGATTTTATTAGGCGTCTATTGATTGTTTTAAAAAAGTTAGTTTAAAGTTGGTTTAATTTTTCACTATTTGTCATTCGACAGTGTAGTTTTTAAGCAATGTTGCCAATCACATCTATGGGAAACCAGGCTTTTTTTACTTGGGGAAATGAGCCCTACCGCGGAGTGACTGCAGTAGGGTTATTTGGGACTCGCGATTGTGCATACGTACTAAAACCTCAAGGCGCTACCAACAATCGCCTTAGGCGGAATATGATAACAGTAGAGCATTATCCGCTTTCCGACATGCGATGCGGCGGTTGCTTCCACCTCTGCACGCTCATTGTTATTTTGTGAACATACTTGACACAGTACGTTTCTCTTACACACCGGGCCATTCGCTTTTTCGGTGTGGAAACAGCCCTGCCAAGTATTTTTGAACCATTACGATTTATGGTCCTAACCCAGTACACAAATTTATAAAAGGAGTAGGTGTTCGCGTGCTTTCAGGTAGTAGATGTCTCCATGGTTACCAAGTTCACATCAGATTTTTTACAAAAGATCAGTATTTTACTTAGTTCAGCATAAAACATTCACTTGCTTCAGGTTTCGGATACGGGAGTCAAGTGATTACATTTTTCAAAAATAAATACCGTTATCATTAGTTAAATTTGTAAAGCGAATTCATTCCGAATTCATTTATAGATGAGCGTTTATTCTAGCATACGTTTATACTATTTCGTTTTCTTATTCTAATTTCGTGAGTAAAAGAAAATATATGAAAATGTAGGAGATTCCCGTATTCGCTGTTTATCTTGAATAAAAAATGAGAGGATGTTTTGTTGATGAATTATGTTCGTGTTTTATTGAAGCATGGTACATAATAGCTGGATGGCCGGGCTCTAGAATAAATGCGTGATACGTGTGTTTTATATAACTCTTTTTTTCAAATTTTTAGTTTGGGAATTACATTTGGCTCTGCGACCCAAAAAGTGTCTTTGAAACGAGAAAGTTCCAGCGCCACCGTTGCCAATTGCTGGCTTTCAGCTGCAGCATGTCCTCCTAATGAGGAATTAATATATGTAATTTATATCTGCAGAAAATAGGTTTTTTATATCATGTTAGAGAATATCAACATTTTTAAAAAAACTTAGATATAATATAAGCATTGTAAGAAACATTACAAACGAAAATTTACGACGAGGATATTTGTACAAAGCACAAATTCTTCCAAACACGCAAGAAAAGTTACAAAAAAAATAATTCACTCTTTTGTAAACAAAAGACAACACTTATTTGTAATGGCAACTTACTTCACGAAGTGCAAATAATAAATTGTAAAACAAAACGAGAAGTGATAATTAGCTCAATGAAAGTGAATTTTCAATCAGTACTTCCATATTAATCCGGCCAGAGTCGTTACTAGGAAATATTGGTAACGAGGTGGCTTATCTCGGCTATTCGAGCTGTAAAAGTTGATGAGGCACCAATGAACGTTTTCACTTTTTCATTGCGCCCGATAATTGAAAACTTTGGGTCTACTTAAGCTTCGTCTTATGAAAATTGAAACCACTTTGCGTATTACATTTCGAACGATTGAATTTTTGTGGGTTATTAAGTACTATGGTTTTGCTCTTTTATTTTTACGCTCTACATTTCTTTTATATAAGAATGTTTTTGGTAATACATATTTTTACAGTAATGTGCAACTGGATGTAATCAAATTGTTTTTTTTTACTAAAGACATCTAAAATTAAATGCGTTTTGCATTATATTGAACATGGATACTGAAAAAAAAATACAATTATAACAAAACTGAAATACTTCTACATTGTTGGAATAATATGCTTTTAAAAATTTAAGGACGTTGACAAAATAATCTAAAAATGAATTACGCGCTACCTGAAAACATGTCTCGACTACAAAGGTTTCCTTTGCTATTTCATCCGTAGAATGCAAAATATTTTATGATATGCTTGCATTTACTCATAAAAATATTTATGAATAAATTTATTTTTTAATATATAACTGTGAATAAAATGTCTACCAGAAAATTTAAAACGAAATTATTTCTTTATAAAATCGTCAAAATCAGACAAAGGTGGAGGAGTGTTTAGACATAAAAAGCTTCTTTGTTGTGAAACTAAAGGTTTTTAAATGCTATTTGAATAATATGAGAAGAAACACGTGTTCATCAACTCACTATAGAGATCAAAATTAAGAATTTGTAAAATTAAATTATATGTAGAATTGAGTTATAAATAGGTGTCAAAAGCAGACAGAGGAAGGCAGAAAAATTATTCAATATTCATTAATCAAAATCAATACGATTTTATCCGGGTTTTTAAAATCAGACAAAGAACATTATACTGTAGAAGTAATGTCTATCCCCATAGTGAATAAATCATTCACACAAACTGAAGCTGAATGTGAATTGAACCACAAGCGATAAAGTTTAATAAGACCGCCTCTGAAATGGCCAAAGAAGTATCGATACGAGAAACCTTTATACTCCACGCGCATCAGAGGAACTATCTTTGTTTATTGTTGAAAATCTAAACTTACCTAATATTATTTGTAGGACGTTTATATATTTAATTATGATTCGAACATATATAATGCATATTCTCATTATTTTTGTCTATACTACGCTGTTTTATCTGCAAGTTTTTAGTGAAAAGTTTAATTGTAAAAAAAATTTTTTCAAAAATCGAACGAAATTTTCTTGAACTATTTACAAACTGTCATTGGTGAATCGAGTAATTGTCCATCGTCGTTTATTGTTTTAAAATATAATTAAATTCAATCGCGATGTCATCAATTAAGGTAGGCTTCAGGCTTAACAGTGAACACAGTACAGTGGAACTTCACGACCTACTTTATAGGGGACATTTTGAGTGCTTTAGTAATTGCTCAAGTTTTATCAGATCTCTATTAAATTTTGAATTCAAACCATGACATAAAATCAAAATGCCTGAAGTATTTTGTAGATACAGTCATGGAATTTTAACAAATAACATTAGATTTAGGTTGCAAAATAAGTCAATGAATAAAAAATATAGTTGAAAGAACTAATTGACCTTGTTTTAGATTTTGAATCGTGTGCACCAAGACTACAAAATATTAAAGGTTTATAGTATGGTATGGTATGAAATAAAATATATATATTTATTATTTCATACCATGAAAATCGCGTCCCCCATATATTACTAAAATTTTAAATATAACAAGAAATAAAAGTAAATATATTTCTGCCACCTTTTATTAAATTAAATTAGGTAATTAAAGTTTAAGTATTTTTGTTTATTATTATTTATAATTTGGTCCATTTTGTAACATTCTTCCAAAAAAATATTCATTCACTTTCCACTATTTTTAATATGACAACATCTTCTTTTGCTTAGCCATAACCCAGATGGCACTGTGCTCAATTGTAGGAGTAGGGTTGAATTAAAAAATGTTTCTATATAGCAGAATTGAACATAAATGAAAAAAATATACGTTATATGTTACATTAAGATTATTAAATCAAGATCACCCAACAACAAATAATTATAACCACAGAACATTGCCCACATGGTCATTCAATTTGTCACAGAGAACTTATAGTTTTTAAAAGCAATAAATAGCGTCATTCTGTTGAAACAGCTGAACTCTTAAAAGTACAGAAATATAGAAGGTCGTTACAGTGCCGTAGTGGCTATTTGCTACATGAATCACTTTAGTTCAACCATTAATAGGCCACTCTGTTCCTTTCGTGTTTTGAACGGAAACAATAACTGCGCAACATTTAAACCGCGTAATGAAAATTTTCCGTCGTTTTGAATAGGCCTATAGAGGCCTTATGCGACTTGAGTGCGTTGAACTAAAATGCTGAAGCTTTAACTGTGATGAATGGTAAATTAGCGCGTAACGTTAATGATTGTCGATTATTTTCCGAAAGCTTCGATTTTAAGGCTGTTTCCAATACACGTATACTACGTTGGAGATTTGGATCGATAGAATGCGGTCAGACTTGTCGCTTGTTAAGAAATAATAGCTGCAAAATATGTACCGTCCTTCTGTTTAGTAAATTAAATAAAGTTCAACTTCTAGCGAAATTATGGTCTTTTGAGTTGGCAATGAAAGCTTTGCTCACCTGTTCGCACCTTGAAGGTGCAAAGAAACAATATATATAGGCGCTTGAAGGCTTTTGGAAGCTGAATCGATTTTTATTAACCACAAGCCTAATTTAAAAGATGCTAGAAAAGTGAAAAAAAATAAAACCATATTAAAGGTTTTTATAAAACAAAGACAATATATTTTGTAATATGGGCGTTAAGTTAATAAAGGCATTCTTAAAAGTTTCATATTCAAAATAGGAACATTTGGACCGGATATTAGATCGGGATGTAGTTTATCTCTCTTGGGAAATTATTAACTTCCCTCACAATAATTAAGTTATGATCTAAATATTCTAAGTAAAAGCGCATATAGAACTTATGGATTAAATTTTTCACAAACTCTTTAGCATCTTAATTTGAGGTCTCTCAACAAGCAAGACAGACTCATGTTGATGACTTTTATTGAAATATGAAATTATAACACTCGTTTTACCACAGAATCATAGAGAATATATTTTAGAAAAATAAAAAAAAACACCACAGAGTACACGAAATACTAAGAGTGAACAACTATAAGGCGGGGGATTTGAATATAAGTTCAACACATGTAATAAATAGTATAAATAGCCCGGTAAAGTCCGCCAAAATGCATTACTAACGCAACATTCGTGATAAATTGCTTGGCCGTTTTTGTTCTGCCCCAGATAGTTAATTTCTAGCATGGTATTAAGAAAAAATGTCCTTTGGGGCGCCTGCTCGGCGACCTATTAACCGTGATAATTAAGTGTATTAGTAATTGCTAGTGACTCGCCTCGTTACGCTTCATTGATTTATTTAATGTTCTATTCATTAATCTTTTGATTGATCTCAGATTTCTGTACCTGTGTCTGACCGAACAAGACATGCCGTTAATTTTTTTAACGTAAGGCATCCTCATTTACTCACGATGTTTTCTTATACCGTACAAGCAAGAGTTTAATAAGCATAGCTGGGGTTGGAACCTACGACCGTAGGATGGGTGCCGCACACTCATGGCCAGGGCAACTTTATTATTTTTGAACCCAAAAATCGGTGACGAATGTTACCTTATTACATTTCTCAGAAAAGTTAATCTATGAGACATATAAAAATGTGTCTATCCTAGGGGATTTAGACGGTTTTAAACACGATTTTACATTTTCCTTAAAATTATTTGCATCGACGCAAAGTTTTCCTAAAATAAGTCCAAAGAGAAATATTATGCAATGAAAGATGCTTAGGAACTTCGACAATAACTTTAAACTCCAAAAGGAATAATAAATGATTCTGATTATTCTCTTTTGAAATTAACAAAATCGGGCTTGGTTGGAGGCATTTACTTTGTAACATCGCCTTTTATTGAAATAAATCATTTGAAGAACTTCCGTTGAAACTGAACATCAATAAGTTAATTTTAATTGTTAGTGGTTTTAATGTCTCTGGATATATTAGCTGGACCAGTTAGATTGTCATCACGTGACAAGACGTTCCCATATAACATTGTTGTCTAGTAGCTGAGAGCTTCGCATCTATAAATGATATATGTTTTAACTTGCTTTACGTTATCAATGACTGACCTACACGTCTCAGAGTTTTGTTAATGTTATCTCATTAGACTTGGCCACAGATTTCTCCATCTTTTTGTTGGGCTGATATTTTTTCAATATGGGCTAGTATAATGTGCCTGACAGGACTCGTCAAATCAAGATTATATACCACATATATGCACATATATTTTACGATGCTTTTCTTAACCGAACTCTCGATAGATGCTAACCTAAGAATACTTGAGAATCATTCATACTAGTGTTACCTTGAACTGGTTGATTATTTAACCCTACAATAATTGAGTTCAGAAACATTTTTTAACACTGCTGACAATTAAGCTAAGTATAACTCAATTAACTAAACTTTTTTCAAATAACCCAGAACTTATAATGTTATTAGATACGATTGAAGCTCACTCAATTAAAAGTCAATATATTATATAATTACCAAATAATTAAGGTGTTAAAAACTGGAAGTTGTAATTTAGTTATTATTTCTCCAATATATCATAGATAAAACATTTCCTTGTTAATATTTATTAACTTGAAATTTTCCATTGCGCAACGTTTCGCGATAATTATATATTGTTCAATCTTGATAAATAAACGCAACTTCCAATACTTTCTAATGATATTACTAAGCATATTCTACTGCATTTTACTGAGGGTGATAAAGTTAATCGGGTCATGTCAGAATGTATAACAAAAGACGCAAGAAGAAAAGATAAACGGGATGTATCATGTCGTGTCAACGCGTTTTGGACTAGAGGTGCTGTTATAATATACTTTTTTCGAATTTTGTTTTATATTCTTATTTCTCTCTCTGGTCAGGGCAACGCTACATGACAGCTATAGTCAATATCAATGTTCAAGATATGCACTCAACAATCCCACATTCTTTGACAGAATTGTTGGTCTTTGTTAAATAATATGGGCCCACCAGGTTTATTAATTTATACTATACATAATAAATACTAATTGCTTTTCTGAATTCTCATTTAATGTTTTGGTCGGATAGTTGATGTTTTAATTCTAAATATAATGAATTAAAACATTACCTACCCGAAAAATCTCACGTATTCAAAACTCGTATATATCAAGTATTTCGCAGACCACTCAATTTAATAACGATGCTTCAAGTACTTTCCTGCAATCATACGTAAATTGGATTGAAAATCAGTGTAACCAAGAGCACTTAAAACTTATACATTCACAATTTAATTGTAGGCAATTAAACCTTTATGAAAAACATAATTAAACACACACATAGTGTTAAGTGATCGTTATTAAAGTTAATGTTTATTTAGAGTATGTCTTTACGATCATCTTAACCTTATGTAATAATAATTAAAAATAGATAAATAGACAACTAAACTACACTTTAAAAGTTTCGTCCCTGTGGCAGTGTACTTTTTATGCTGGTAGCATTTACTCGATGTATTGCAATACTTATTCGTTGAGCGGGGAAAGCATCTAGGGGCTTAGTTGAGATGCCTTAAGCGTATGTATGTAGAAAGTCGAAAACTAAATTTGTATTTCAATGACATTTCGTGACAACATAGTTGACAGCTAAGGTCACCGGTACCTACCAGGCGCCAATTTAAATCTTTGCATTATTGAACATATATGTATGATATAATTAAGAGGCTGAAAAGTCTTGACATAAACTAGCAAAACTAGCTTACATAAACTAGCTATCGTTTCTACTAAGTTTTCATACTTTTATTAGACTCCATACACTCAAAATACTATATACACTTCACAGGATAAAATTAAAGACACGTCATACTTATTATAATTCATTTTACGCCTACAAAGTTCATTCGTTTTGCTGAAAATGATATTATATTACATATATCTAATTTATTCTTAAATGCAAGTCGCAAGAATATACAGAACATGAAGGCATCGCGTCTCAGAAGGCAATATGTTACCCTAGTCTTTGTATCAGATAACAAAGGACGCGCGTCTGACAAATGCTTACACAGATATTTAGAACACATGTTACACGAGCCTAAATTCAAAGCTTTTAATAATTCAAGATTAGCTTTGGCAACTATTAATAAAACTATTTAATAAAATAAATAAATATTTACAGAATATATTAATATTTAAACAAAAAATCTGTTTATCTCGGAATATGCTTCTTCAAATTGAAACAAGTTTTAGTATTAAACTGCATTTTAAGCGAGGAAAGCTTTTCAGGTCCTTTCGTATATGGCAAATAATATAGATTATTGATAGTTGTAATAGAATGTATTTTCTACTTATTAGAGAGCGCCTTACGCTCTTAGTATAAACATTTGAATATATACAATTAATTATAGTTTTCTTATGAAATGCAAATTACTTCCCCTTTACAGTGCACAATATTATGTTAAATGTAAAAAAAAATCCATTTCAAAACCAATCTAACTATACTATTTAACGTTTGTATAGAAGAATAATCTACGCAAAAGGTGTTATAAATAAATATAACAACTATATTTAAATAAAAATTACTTTAGTGGTTAAGCATTTTTTGAATGCTTTTTTTAGTTTTAATAAAATAGTTATAGCGTAGTGGCTTCAGCGTTTGCCTCTCCTAAGGTTGTAAGTTCGAACCCCGGCTATGCATCAATAAACATACTTCGTGCACATTTAAAACTCGTTCGTACTGTGAATGAAAACATCGTGATGAAACCGGCAAGTCTTGGACCCAGAACGACATGTCTTAACGGATCCAGACGATCCAATAACATTAGCTAATGATAAATTTAAAGCCGCCCTTGCCGCAATGCATAGTCAGATTGGGGTAAAAAACCGCCTTCACTAAGGAATTTGGGGTCCTTTACTTTACTTACTTACCTTACCTTACTTTAGAATGAGTGAAGGGCGAAACTCATTCTAGTAGCTTCCAACCTGTCCTTCAGCTGATTGACAAACCCTCGACGGCCCAAGACGTAGTCCGGGGTGACGCGCCTGCGCTAGTCGTGAGAAAAGCCCATTCCGGCAAAGCTACGCTTCCCAAAATAGCCCAAGTGGAGATTCCATTCGAAAAAGAATGATCACGAAACAGGTACCGAAAATCTGAGATCCAGATTACCTTAAAGACTGTAGCGTTTTTTGTAAGTACAACGCGAATTCGTGAAATGTTTTTTTTTAAATTAAATTCGAGGCCCAACAAGAAAACAGTATTTTATTTAATACATTATCATTTTAAGAAAAACACTTTTGAACGGATTAAAGCTATGTATTATTTTTAAAACTTATAGTTATTTACATACGAAAGGTGTTAAATGTCAAAAGTATCACAGCTGCAGAGAAAGTTGTTTTATCTGTATTTATTGCCCCGAAGTTGGTATCGACTAAAAGATGACGGGTTTTTGCAAAAATGACTCACGGTGTCCTCTGTTTTCGCGGATTGTTTGTCTTCGGGTTTTAATTTGGATATTATTGGATCCCAGGTGTTTGATAATTTTAGGCCGTCTTCTCTATTGAAATTGGGGTGTTTTTTTTATTTCAATGGCTTCGCGTACCAATCTTGGGAAGAATCTTTTTTCTTTCGCAAGTACTTTCGGTTGGCCAAAACGTATGTAATGAGTAGGCCTATCTAGTGTGTGTTCACAGACTGCTGATTTTGTGTGTCGTCTATATCTTATGTCTGCAATATGCTCTTTGAGTCTGCTGGACATATTGCGTTTAGTTTGCTCTATGTAAGACAGGCCACAGTCGCAATCCAGTTTGTATATACCTGCATCTTACAACGGGGTGTTACTTTTGATTGGTAGGAATTGCTGAATCTTCTTGTGCGGCTTGAAAATTGTATTAATAGAAGAGCTCGCTTTAGGATCCGGCTAATTCTATCTGTTACTCCCTTTACATATGGCAGGTAGGCTGGTTGACGGGGAACTGTTTGTGTCTCCGTGTGTAATTCGTGTAATCCGTTCAAAAAGTGTTTTTCTTAATGTGTAAAAGCTATTTTAACAAAAGACAATACATTATCATTTTACACATCCTATATAAAGTAAATAATTAAAATACTTCAATACGTAATTTTTATGATTCATTACGCGAGCGTTTACAAAGAAAACGAATATTGGTAGCACATTACCACTGCATCTGTAATCTACTGCACCAGATGCACAGTGCTACGTGATTGGGAATTAGAACTGAAATCGTTAATACTTTTGGATAAGGGCCAATACCAGACCACATTGGTCGTAGATCGCACTGAAGTGTGGATGCTCGTTTAAATCGTGTAAAGTTATATGAAAAATATTAAAGTTATTGTATGAATAAAATACGTAATCGTTTTTATTTGCATTTGTTATCTGTGGAAAATGAATCCAGAATGTTTGAGTATTGATAAAATTCTGCTTTCATTTCATTTAATAATTTATTCCTATAATATCTTTCTTGGCAGTGTTGGCCTAGTGTCTTGAGCCGGCAACTCACAATTTTTAGGTCGTGCGATCGAATCACACCGCATTTAACACTTTCTCGTACGGTGAAGAAAAACGTGAGGAATTTGGCATGTTTTACATCCATAATCTGAAATCAAGAAATAAAAGAAAGAAATAACATCTTAAGCCAAAGTCAAGGTTTTTTATAAATCTCTATGCACACAGAAGAGTAGGAAACTCGGAGTTGATTTAAGCGTAATCTGTATTGTAATGTGTATTGTATTCCAGGCATTTAATAAAATTATATTTTATCGTAGCACAGTCAGTATATAAAACTACAGTTTGACTTCTAAAATATTTTTAATGGAACAAAATGTTTCATTTGAAATCGATCCTGCTGATGTTGCTTTGTTCAATAAACAAAAGATATTGTTTTGCTTTGAACTTCCGAGTGTAAGATCTATTGTTTCATTCTTTCAACACAATTATCTCAAAAATCTATAAAAGTAGCGCTTCGGACACCTGGACATTTGTTTTAAATTATATAAAAATGAAATAATTATTTGTTTTAATATGGGATGCTATTTGTGTGGACACCTTTGCCCCGTCTCACCGTCGGACAAGCAAGGTAGCTGGGGCAGCCACAGAGCAGCCAGATAATAGACCGCAGAAATATAAGACTCTTGGACCGTGGGTGCACAGTCACCTATTAAAGATTTAAGTTGACACCTGGTAGGTAATACTGGTGACCCCAGAGCTGGTGCTTTCCTAGTTCAACGAATACATATCACAATAAAGCGAAGAATTGCTGCCAGCGTTAAAGGTACACTGCAACAGGGACCAAACTTTTTGAATTTGTTTTGATTTTATGTTTTTATAATCTTCATTATTTTAATTATTATTTTGTATGATAAGAATATTGTATATATTTTTTAATTGTAGAGAAAACACTTTTTGAACGTATTGAAGTTATGTATAAACTTATAATTATTTTACATAATGTTTTTTTTCCGTTGAAAAACTGTTTTCTTTAAATGTGTAAAAGATATTTTAATAAAATACAATACTTTTTTAATTGTATTAAATACAAAGATCATTTAATTTTTATAGCCTATGTTCTAAGGTAGATACTATAGGGTCCTAATGGTGACATTATCTGTCAAATCAGTCCTTCCCGTTTATAATATAGTAGTGCTATCCGCAACCAATAGTTTTGATTTTTAAAAAGCAATTATTTCTATTAATAATAAATGTTTGCACAAAATTACCGCAAAAAATAATTTCGCGTTCTACGAATATTACGCTTAATAAATTTTCTTTTAAGTCTGATTTTCGTTAATACTTATTGAATTTAGATAATTAATATCTTCACATCAAAAATACCCATAAATTATAAGAAGCCCACTCTGTAAGATGAATGGAACGAAGGAAATGATTTGCCACATTATCCCTGAACGTGAGGGAGTAGCCAATGAATACTAATCCTCGTCCTAGGAGACTTCTTCGCATTTGAAAAGAGTTGGGCTGGCTAATTGACCACAGAGACTTTCATAAGAATCTCCAAGAGTTGGACAAACTAATAAGTTACTTAGTTTTACCTATGACCAGGAAAAAGATTTTTTATACAATTGTTTAACGTAGAAATACTTTTAACCCGGATGTTGGGCGTTTGAACTCAGGCTTTGCAAAAAATATTAATAATTATAATAATATTATTTACGGAACTAATAAAGGATGACTTAAATATCGAAGGCATATGTTTATCACCTATTTTGCTGGTTAAGAAAAACTATCAAGAAACTACGAAAATCTAACCTGTCAATATCTGAAGCTGCAGCGCAACTTTTAATTTCTTTTAATTATTTTTGTCTAATGGGAAGGGAGAATAATAACTTGAAAATTTTTAAGAACTTCATAATGATATTCATTGATAACTGAAAATAATTCATAGTACACCTTTGTTTAGTGCTCGAAGATCCCGATAAGCTGAGCAAAACAAACACTTTCTCAGTTTATCGACTTTAAGCTCAATATGCTCCTTTACCTTTTTATTCGTGTTCTTACATAAATTAAAAAAATACATACAAGTATTTACAAGGGCAATTATATATTGCCCTTATCAATATGCTATAATTATAATTATATAGAACAATTAATAAGTACTACCTAAAGGTAGTACTAGTTTTTCTTTGGAGCATATTTTAATTCATAATTATCAGTCAATCTGTACTGAATAGTTTTGGTTATCAATTAGATCTTATTTATTTTTCACTTTCCACGGCCCAGCAAACCCTAATATAAGTTAAGATATACATTAAGGGAGTCTAGAATTTATAATTCTCTCTTTGAGACTAGAAACATAAATAATGTAATAAATTAATATTTACAACATTTTTAACCTGCAAGGTTATTTAGTTATAATAATAATTAAAAATACACGAATAGACAACTAAAAACAAAATTAAATATTTTGGTCCCTAGATTATTAGATTAAATTTAAATAAAGTCTGGTGTATGTACTCATAGGCTTAAATAAATAAAAAAACTGAATAATGAACGCTATTTTATTTTTATTACATCATAACACGACTTTTCAGCAATCGTAAGCGTAGTTTTTGTAAAATAATAAAATTAAAATCTATTCATATCCAACAGAGCTTTATTTGAATTTTTATTAAGATAAAATTGCATTTTAAGTAATATTATTGTTACGAGATAGGGCATCGAAAATGCCGTAGATCTTTTCAAGGTTTAAAATAAATCATTGTAATTACGTGCAGAAACGCACTAATTACACACACAAAATACAGCTACTAGGTACTTCAAATACGCGCACTTCACACAGTACTTTATCACTTATCTCAACTATAATCGCACTTTTTCTCTTCGGTGTTTGGGAATGGAATCTCGCTGCTGGCCTTAAGGGCCTTTACAGCTCAGCTCGGCTGTTTTGGCAAGCATCAAGCCTTGGCCTGATCGGTCGGTTTTTCCGCGACTAGTGCAAGGGCGTCCCTTGTGAGACTAGAACCTTGGCTTGGGCCGTCGTGGTGTAAAATCCATTGTTCTCGGTTCGGCTCGCTTATATATCCCTGGGAATGTTCTTCAGTCTTGGACGTGAACGTGTGAACTTTCTAGGCAGGATTGCTACTGAGTAGCGATTATACAACTCTAGAACGTACGTACTCTTTATCTCTTTCGCACATTGCTCCGTACTTATCGTACGGCGTTCTAGAATGTTCGGTCTGGTTTCGAGTAGGTACCGATCTAACCTCTTTCTTGCGTATGATTCCATCCTTGTCCCACACATAAAAAACGGTATAGAATATTCCTTCATCAAAGTGGTATAGCTGAAAACACATATATATCTAATATGTGATAGAGCTTCTTCTGAAACAGCAGCTTTTCAGCTTACTGAAAACGTCTCCAACTTGTGGAAAAATCGAGAAACATTTCAGTCAACCCGTCTTCGTAACAATATTGAAACGGTAAGGTTATTTACTTTCCAGAGTAACTTGACGAGGATCTTCGCAAGCCTTATAACTAGTTTTACGAGGAATTTATAAATGAGGATTGGTTGTTATTAGAAACCCTTCGAAGTTAATCAGTGTTAAGAAGCTTTAGAAAACACTATTATTTGCGCGCTATTAAGCTACCTTCCGTTGTTAGCTTAGGACTCTTAGTAAACTCATATATTTTAATCTATTATTGTAGCGGACATATCTTAATATTGAGGTCGTGCTATGAATCAACACTAACGTAGAAAATTATAGACAACAGTATAAGCAAACTAAGGATAGGTCTTAACACCACTGGAATCCTATTACAATATTAAGACTATCGTACTTGAAATATTTATTATTTAAAATTCATATTTATGGCCTCAGATTTCGGAATCTGTTTCATGATAATTTTAAAAAAATCTAATAGGCAAGTAGGTGACCAGCCTCCAGAGCCTGACACAAGCCGTCGATTTGTTGGGTCTTAGACATGACGGCTTCCTCACGATGTTTTCCTTTACCGTTAGAGCGAATGTTAAATGCGCACAAAGAAAGAAAGTCCATTGGTGCACAGCCGGGGATCCAACCTACGACCTTAAGGATGAGAGTCGCACGCTGAAGCCACTAGGTCAATACTGCTCCATTTATAACGAATATTTTATAAAATAGATTACTATCTAGTGGAAGTCCGAGCAATACCATATGTTAAGAGATAATGTAATTAAAGTTACAATCTAATAGTCAATAGAACTCTATGTGCTTTTTATTTGTATTATGGTTAATAATCTTTGGTAAATAATCAAATAAACTTAAAAAAAACTTTTGTAATTTCTATATAAATTATAAGCATTAACAAAAAGTATCAATTATCCGTTTTGGTCCCAGGGTTCGGGTTAAGGGCAAAAAGGATAATGTCGAGTTAATTAAGATTAGTCTTCGTATTCATCACAGAACTACTTCTGTACGAAGACTACTGCCACCTCCTACATAAGAAGTGCAGTCTTCATGCACCCAACTCGATTACACTGTCACACACAATCCAGCTGGTGGTTTAGTGTATTTTTCAGCGCACACTAAAGAGTGAAAATTTGATTTCGGGTTTTTGTTCGGTCGTTCGACTGAGGGTTTCTTAGTTTTAGTCTTGCTGGGGCCTGCTTACTCTGAAGTTTTGGACTTCATATTATTTGCCGTTTGAAATTTTAATGCTTCTTCAGCTTTGACGGAAGTAAACGTCAGTATCTCTGATTTCTATTCAATTTAACATACAAACACAGCTCTTCTTTTTGTTCTTTACTCAAAACTGATGTGAATTCACATGTCTCTGCAAATTCGTAAACGGAATTCCAAACTTCTTTGCGATTTAATTTATAGATTGTCCACCTTCTTTTACAGCTTTTACCGGTCTATCAATGGTTTCTTCTCACCATGCTCGATTACTTTTGCGTTTATAATGAAACACCACCTAAAACAAAAAGTCGTCTTAATATTTTTATGATTTCATGAAATTTAATTTAAAATACCATATCTATAATTAAAGTTGTCAAAACGCTGTTAAAATATCATTAATTGAGAAGGACATAATAGAATAACTAAACGGGCAAAACAGATATCTATCCTTTTTGCCCATATTCTTAATGTCCAACACGCTCATAATATGAAACAAGTCAATATTTGAAATAATTTTAGTAGGTAAACAAAAAGTAACGATGACAAATAATACCTTAATAAACGTGCAATTTGCTGAATAAAACATTTCATAAGTAATGACTAATATATAAACTTAATGTACAAACCTTCACAAAAATCGTGACAAAACAACGATATTCCTTTTTTTTCTTTTTACAAAAAATGCACATGGTATCGCCGGTTGCACGTGAATCGACTAAAAAAATTGTCAAATTATACATTTTTGGAAGAATCAGTTATTCATCCTACCCGGGCTTCCACTACAAAATAACTGGCAAAGAGTAAATCAACAAATAATTTGATATATATCGACACGAATTTATATTATAATTATTATACGGCATTTATTTATTTTCAACCTTAAAAGCAAGAAACTATTAACAACATAGTTTTGTTATATAAAATTGAATTTAGAACGCATTACAATAAATTTAAGTATTTAGTTTATGTATTACTTTAGTGTCGGGTTGGAACGACATCTTGGACAAATCCAACTAATGTCATTCATCTTTAATTTTCGACTCTTACATCCTTGATTTCTCTCTACACCTGTAATATCCTCTGACCAGCGTTTTTTTGGCCTACCTATTCGTCGTTTATCGCTTGGGCCGGGCCTTTTCGTAACTTTATACGTCAACCTGTTGTCTGGATATACTGCTAAGTGCCCTGCCAAAGACCATTTCAGTTTTAAAGCAAGGTGCAGTTCATCCAATATTTTTGTTGTCTCTCTTATCTTCGATACGAATCTATATAGACAAGTGATATAATAGAATGGTCTTTTATTAACATAGCTTTTACACATTGAAAGAAAACACTATTTTAACCGGATTAAACCTATTTGTATTATTATAATTATTTACATCATTTTAAATTTTAAATTTTCCGACGTTTCGCGTGCTTTATAGCGTGCGTCACCAGAGAAAGTTGTGTTATCTGTAATTGTTTTCCCGGAGTTTATGTCGACTAAAAGATGACGGGTTTTTGCAGACATGACTCACAGTGTACTAACACAACTTTTTTTACAACTTGTGATACTTTTGTCATTTAACACCTTTTGTCTTCAGTCACCGTGACCATGCACGATGTAAAACACGCGAAACGTCAAAAACAAATTTAAATTAAACATTATGTAAACATTAATTACAAGTTACAAGTCACAGTAATTCAAATAGCTTTATATTATTGCAAATATACCGGCCGTGGTGGATCTAAAAATGTACTGAGAATTAAACAATTGCATTCGTTGTTTGACTTGAGTCTATACGTATAATATTTAATATTCTATACATTATGATAAAAATTTAATAAATCAGCTAAAAGCTCAAATTTGAGCACCATGTGAAGCAATAATTATTTACTGTTAAGTAATAATTTGCAAACAAAAATGAATAAACTCAGCTCAACAAAAAGATGAAGTAACGACTTCAAAAAATATTTGCTAAAGCCTTTTTGAAAGTATTCCAGCCACATTTATGCTATTTTCTTTCTAATGATTGATAGGGAAAGTTGCAGGACGCAATTGTTCCAAATGTGACGACTTTCAGAGTCTTTACCATCAAAATGAAATTTAAATCTTGTGGAAACAACTTAGTCAAACCGTAAAGAAAAAGTTTTGGTAATTTGGTTATCATTGAGGTGTTTACTGGTTTTATGTGAATTTCAAGAAAATTTAGAAATTTTCTAGATATCCGTTTGAAGCTAAAGCTTATCTATCAATAAGTTTGTTTTATCTGTGCATTATTTAATAACCGACAGGGTTATGAACTCACTGAACTCATATACTAATAGAACCCAGATGATAGCATTTAACTTATTTATATAGATACACTTTTTATACGTATATTCATAAACTAATATAGACAAAAAATAATAGTCAAATGTTACTTAAGTCTATCTTGATATAAGATTTTTTTTTTAATAAAATAGGGGGCAAACGGGCAGGAGGCTCACCTGATGTTAAGTGATACCGCCGCCCATGGACAGTCTCAATGCCAGAGGGCTCGCGAGTGCGTTGCCGGCCTTTTAAGAATTTGTACGCTCTTTTCTTGAAGGACCCTAAGTCGAATTGGTTCGGAAATACTTCAGTGGGCAGCTGGTTCAACATAGCGGTGGTGCGCGGCAAAAATTGCCTTGAAAAACGCTCAGTCGTGGAACGTCGGACGTCGAGGTGATACGGGTGGAATTTTGTATTTTGCCTCGACGTCCGATGCTGAAACTCAGCTGCAGGTATCTATTGATTATGTGCTGGCAGATTTAAAATCACTTAATATCAATCCCTCACTGATTTTTGCTAGTTAAGCAATAAGATGTTGGAAAGAACTGATCACAAATAACAAATTATCGGCTTGCTTCATTCTACTCGGAATAATAATTATATACTATTATCTACTGTTAAACTGAGTTGTCTATTACCTAAATTTATTGGGTATATATTGGGGATATTCCTTCTTAATTACGAACGGATGCACTAATATATAGTAGTGTAAACCACGCTCACTCGAGATTCCTATTATAACACGACCTTCGTCAAACTAACAAGCCCACAGTAATGCCAGTATTGGTATTCGTGTCAACCCCAGCTTCCCTTTAAATGGTTGCTTTTACGGTATGCACGTCATCCCCTAGTCAAAGTTTGCTTTGTAATTCACCTTACGATTTTTTCATGTAAAATGGGTGTGACCATGAGTACGTACTTGCAATAGAAATATTAATTTATTGTATGGAACATTTGTAAGTTAAGTTAGTACTTCTTTATTAAACTACCTACTGTATGAAAAAATGGTATCACAATAGTTATATGGATGGAAACTAAAACAGTTCACGAGAAATTTTGTAAAATTGTTTATGTGTAATAGTTTTACTTAACAATGTCATACCTACGTAACACTGAAAATTTTTAGAAAATTAAAAATGGCTTAATGTAGAAAGTTGCCAACACTTTTACTGTTTTTCGAAGTGGTTAGATTAGTTTCCGTTCCTTTCTAAACATCGTCGCATTCGATGGAACCACTGAAAAAAGCAGTAGGCCTATTTTTCCTTAGGGGTCTCTTCTATGGCATTTTTGTACGCTTTCACCGCATCCTCAGGGCTCCTACCTTGGACACCTGCCATAGTCATATATTCAACTGTCTGTCTTGCCGAGTGCGCTGAAGCATTGTCGTGGTGAAGGAGGAGGCTTCGAGGGCGCTGCTGTCGAAGTTTTTCCAAGCCAAGAGGAAAACAGCGACATACCAGTTCGCAGTAACTGTCCTTCCATCTTCTAACATAACTGTCTCGAAATGACCTTTCGGACCAAAGAATAATTCAATAATTATCTTTTTTCCTTAACATCTTCCTTTCTTTAGCTTAGTTGGCCGATCCTCGAAAGGAAACACGCACTGAGCTGATTGTCTTTTGGTTTCGGGTTCGTAGCATATATCCAGCTTTCATCACCTGTGACAATGTCAAATACAGCATGTATGTCGCTGAGTCACCGCTGTTGAACTTATCAAACATTTGGCGACACCAATCCATGCGAAGGTGTTTCTGGTCATCGGTTAAAGTATGGAATCCATCTGGTACAAAGCTTCCTGACGCCTAAATGTTCGTATAATATTTTTTGAATTTGACTCATACCAATGGCTAGGCTTGCCTGTATCTACTGATAGGTCACTCTCTTATCTTCCTCTACCATGCGTCGCACAGCACTGATGTTATCTTCAGTAGTCGCTGTTTAAGGACGTCCCTCACGCGGATCATCATTGAGATTTTTATGTCCACGCGTAAACTCGTGAAACCAATTGTAAATAGTGGCACGAGATGGGGCTTCATTGAGAAATGCTAATCGCAGCCTGTCATATATTTGTTCTTGTGTAAGCCCACAACGAAAGTCATAATAAATCATTGACCGAAAATGTCCTCGCGTAAGGTTCATGTCCACGTGTAACAAGAGTTTTACATTTGCCGCAAATTCACAAAAACAAATGACAAATGAATGCAATATACTACATTAGGTTACCAAAGAGTTCTAAAATTGAAATTCAAAAAAGTTTTCAGTAGCAATGTTTCTAACTGGCCAGTTCTAAACATTTTTAGTGTTACCCACGTAAATATTATAATATGTCAGCCGTTAAAGAAATATACATATCTGAAATCTTTCTTATTTATTTTATTTTAAGATTTAACCAGTAAATTTCAGATAATATTCCGTTAAATAAATATTTATAATTTTAGCTGTATTCGCTTTATTAACTTTTATTTAAATTATAAGTAAATATTTTATAAGTTATGAAAATAAATGTATTTAAGCTCATCAAAAAGATATCCGGAAGTACGTCATACGTGTATCGTGGCGTTAAGCTCATTAAGGGGTCCAAATTCTCCAAAATGAAGGCTCAACGTGGTTAATATGATTTCTTGATGGCCCTTTCCATGTGTCGCTTATGATCTCAATTATTCATGCAGTAGTTATTATTCATGCGTGCACACAGGATGTATAGAATTGTTAGCGTTTGTAATAGAATCTACACGACTATATTATTTGAATACCGCTGTATAAATTTGACCTCCGGAATGAGATTTCACAAACGATCCCTTAAGCCTTGTTATGATGTCGTATTGAATGAAAATGTTTTAAATAATCTATAGAAATTATTATTTAAAAATCGCCACTATGTCTGATATGAGCCACTTTTCATAAGCGTGACACCGTCCTAATTTGTTTATCGTATAAACTCAACTCGATTGGCCCCATTTGTATTTGGTGTAAGTAGGTGTCGTTTCACTTTGACTACATATCTGGGAAAACCTTTGGCCAACGATCCGTCAGCCAGGGCAGATAACGCAAGAAGCACGCCGTAGAGACTTGCGCGAGCTCCAAGTGCTTCTTGACAAAAGGCAAAATAATCGAAGGTGGCGTTCTCTTGTCTTGGAGACCAAGATTTACTCTTTGTGTCAGCGGAGTAACTATAGTACATGAAGGCTCCGTTGCCGTTTTGTCTGGAAATATTTAAATCCGTCTCGATGGACCAATGGACTATTGAATATTCGACTTCTCCACCTGACCTTGGTCTAATCGCTTAAAATAGGAACATATAGTTAGTAGTAGTAATAGTATTTCTTATACAACCTACTTTCTAGATATCACTGCTTCCTTTTGGATACTTTTAGACAAAGAAAAGACAATTGATAATAAATGTATCGTATTTTCTTATTACATTGTATCGGTGTAGAGAAGACGTATCATTTAGTATAAATAATATAATCAATATTTGTCGAATAAACCATTTTCTAAAATAGTACAACAGCGCTAAATGAATATTGAGTGTATAATGTTAAGCGTACTTTATGTTGCGAGTATTGCAAATGCAATAATTGTACTAAGGCTGGGATAAAACGACGCGATTTATTAACTATTAGATTTATTTATTTTACATGATAAATTTTGTCTTACAATGTATGAAGTATTTTTTTATTATATATTTATGTAAAACAGTAATAAAACGATTTTTTAAATTAAATTCCTAATACGTTTACCATAAAGTCAGACTACAGGGACCTATATCTCGCATGTCAGGTAACATACCGGTTCGATACATCAAATATTTATCCAAATATCCAAAGGGTAATAAATGTTTTTCTAATATTTTTTATGTTAACGTTAATTGAAGAGACAACTGACTGAAAGTTATTAGAAAACTGATTCTACATAATTAAAAAAAAACACTACAGTGGGATAAATTTCAACGAGGGAATATATGTATATAACATAGGCAACAGTTATTGTCCGCGATTTTAATAATTAATAATATATGATGAATGTTTTTACTCGTAATCATCCAATATAATATCAGTACATTACTATGAGATATATGTATAATTTTCAGAGAAAGCTAAGGTTGTATAGCGTAAGGCCTGCAAAAAATAGCATATGTCTATCCGTTCTATTGCTATATGAATGAAAAAGGTTTAGGTATACATTATTAAGGTTTCCTTAGTCAAGGTCGCTTGTACAAAGCTGGGGCGAGTATAAGATATAATAAATCTTCTTTAAACAACCTAATCATCTTTACTTGTATCGAGTAATTGTACACACACACATATATATATATTATTGTGAAGCGGCTGAAAAACTTGAAAATTTCATTCGGTGTCGAGACCCTTGGTCCGTAGGGTCCTAACGCTATAAGGCTTTTTAAGGAAATAGCAAAAATGTTAGTCGACATCACAGGAGGAATCGGATAAAGAATTTATCTTGCTATTCAAAGGGGGAAAGCTGCCAGTATCTTCGGACCTTGACTCACACGCACTCCTTTTAATAATATATTTTACCTATCATATTATATTTTTAAAGGTTTTTAGTTTTAGATTTATCGTATCAGTATGGTATATAAAATTAAATTATTTTATATAAGTATATTGTAATAAATATATTTATATAAAAACTGGACTTCTATTTTTTTTTGCTAAATGTAAGAAATAATTTACTCAGAACAAAAAGTAATGTAGTAATTCAAACTAGAACACAAACTATGAGAGGTTTCCCAGGTAGGCTTTAGTCAACTTCTTTGACAAAGGACATAGCCTGAAGCTAAACTCCAAAGCGACTCGACACTTTATCGTTATTTTAGTTTGTTTAGTCTTGCTGTCTAAATATTAACAATGTTTGAATTAAACCTAAACTACTTTTCCTAAGGTAAACTTGGTAGCATTAATTTTTTTATTAAAGATTTTATTTAAAAGATACAAGGATAACACAGACGTCATTACATAAATACAAGGTCTCTCTCTCTTGTCTAAAATTTTAATTATTTATTATGAATTTGAATAAGTTTATAAAGATATATAAAGTTTATAAGTTATATAAAGATTCATATATTTTTTTAATTTAATTTCACACTATTCATATTTTATAACAATTTTTCATACAAACAGAAAATAGGCTGTTTTCTCTAATTAGGGATACCTGGATCGCTTCGTAGCGATAACGCAGTCTGTTCCATTATGTTTTTTTTATTTTGTTTAAAGTTAACTTTGATAATTTTTAATAGTCACCCTTCTTTCCCTGACTGACACACGTCGTTGATTTTTGTATCTAAAACAGGTTGTGTGCGAGTGAGCAAATGGTGATTGTGCTCTGAAAGAATCACTTTAGATAGTCCCACACAATACTGTTCGCATTCTGAATATTTAACGCATCA
This sequence comes from Pieris brassicae, assembly GCF_905147105.1. Classification (NCBI taxonomy): domain Eukaryota; kingdom Metazoa; phylum Arthropoda; class Insecta; order Lepidoptera; family Pieridae; genus Pieris; species Pieris brassicae. The sequence continues at coordinate 4,609,540 of NC_059670.1, forward strand.
TAGCTTAATTAAAATTCGATTTTAATAACATTTTAAATTGAACTGACTGAAGCTGCACCGTCATAGACATCAATCCATATTTTCTATATTCTATTGCTACATATAATCAATAGTTTTCCTCTACTTAGGGATTAAATTAAGCCGTCTTTTGTTATACAAGACAAGATATACAAGACCATCTGATCTTATCAACCGCCCGTCCACGCCTACCCTAATCACTTGCAATTCACGACAGACACATTGGTAATACAATTGAGGTTGTGTCTTTGAAAGCAGTAATAAAGGTACTTTGTTTTAGGTAACAAAAGCTGGTTCTGACGAACGCTTATTTCCCTTAAGATCAATTCTAACAGAAATACTGATATCTGTTTAATTTTACCTTTTGTGTTCAATGATTTGGATAACGAATTATGTAATCATTCGTTTTACGATTAACTTTTGAAATGAAACTGCGTGTGTTATGATCATGGAGTAGAAACAATATTAATTGCACTAATCAAAAGGCTCATACAATTGATACCTAACTAACCTAACCTATTCGAATAGGTATTATAGCTTACATGGACTTTAACTAAATAAAACCGGGGGCGATCCAGTATTACGTTAGAACTATTTTCAACAGTCAACGTCAACAGTTGTCCACACATTGTCTATGCTTGAAAACGAAGTGCATTTTCGAGGATTCCTACAAAATTATGCTATTATTTTTGAGAGATTTTCTTACTTTTGCTGACAAGAGAAAAAGGGGCGGGGTAAATTGCAACAAATCTGATTACGTAATACTTGAACGGTCCATGTTAATATTAAATTAATCAGATTTGTTAAAAAAATTAGCTTTTAAGCTTATAGTATAAAAATGGTTTTATACTTGATCATTGTAAATATGTAATATGTTTTGGGTAAAGAGCTTTTCTGTAAACACGGCGACCACGAACCCTTTGAATGATAAAACAATGACCAACTAATGTAATTTTAATTTAGAATAATGTCAGGGGTTTAAAATATGCTGAGCATAATTAAATTTTGTATTTGTAATTTTTTAACGTCAGCTTTCGTTACTTAATTTTAATAGATTATTATTTACACTCTAGATTTTTCCTGTGTCTGACATCATTACGTTGAACCATGTGACATAGGTACTTTTTTAAAAGTAAAAGATGCAGGGGCGCATCTACTTAAAGGCTTTTAAGGCGTCACCCCGCGCCCCGTGGATGCAAAGAGCCCCCAGGGGACTTTAAACAATAGGCGATGTTTTATATATAAAAAATATCTAAAATAAAAAAAAATCCAATCATAAGGTTGTAATCCCTGAGATCAATCAACTCATCAATGCGCGTCTATCGAACGAAACGGGGAATTCCCCGTCGCTTGTTTTTGTTGCGTATTTTCTCCATCTAATCCGGGGAACTTTCTCGTAATAGTCCATAGCCTGACAAATTCAAGAAGCCTTTGGAAAGATTGCTCACTTATTTTTATTGCAATATAAGACATAAATAGCAAGAACTCTGGCTTCATAAATGTAAAAACTAGGACAACCCAACTCCTTGCCCCATAAAGTTACATTCATAAGAAAATGACCAATTATGGTAGGTGCAACTTTTAATTTCGTTGACATAATTTTACTATGAAAGCAGCGAGTAACGTCTTTCAAGAAGAAAAACTTAACTTTCACCGAGCTCTAAGTTTAGTAAAATGACAGTACTACTGGTACTCGGTAAGATTTTGAAGAAAATTAATAACCGACCACTGACAGCGGTAGATAAGGAAGCCTAGAATAATGAGGGACGTAGCTCGCTTTATTATGTAATTACTTTTAGGAGAACCCTGGAGCTGAGATTACGAGGAAATGTTTTGACGAAACTATAATGCTTGTTGTGGTGGGTGCCGGATGGGACGAATTCTCTTATGAAAAAAAACGTTTCTTTCATTAAGAGACAGATATATTTTTTATCTAACGAGCTGTTTATTAGAGGTTTTCTCTACTTCATTCAATTTTGCGCAGAGATAAACTTGAATTATACAGTGTATAACAAATATGAACAGTGTTGGCTTAGTGGCTTCAGCATGCGACTGTCATCCCTGAGGTCGTACCTTCTTGCCTATTAGATTAACAAATAATCATAAAACAGATGCAAAAATCTGAGGCCCAGACCTAAAAACGCTGTAGCGCCATTGATTTATTGTTTATAACAAATAAAAAGGACATTTATTAAAACTAATAATAACCAGGTTAACTGAAAAATTCAGGTTAATAACGTATTATAATGAAGTTTAAAAACCACATCACAGTTGTCATTAACTTTATCATAGACTGTGATAATATTTTAAACGAAGTCTTGTGGAAGACCGCAAATATTAAGTTTTTTATAAACTTTGATTTTGAATTTCTAAAATCAGTACAAAACACAGATTTTCAAGCAAATTTGATTAGGAATTCGTTAGACTAATATGAATAAATTTATATCTTTAATATTAACGAGAAATATAAAGCTCTATTTGAATATTGTAACCCAAAGGAATTGCACTAGAATTGATATCGAATATCACAGATCTCTTATTCTACAGTCTCCGTATTCTCTGATGTTATGAATCGTTAACTAACTACTAATGTCATAACAAAATGAAGTCGCCTCGTTTTGCGCAATTTGATCTTTTGCCAAATGAAACAATACAACTAAGCACAATTTTCTGCTTGGTTAAGCAATTCTTGTATTTAACTTATTACAGCTGTCCAAATTATTTATACCAATATTATTTTATGAAGAATTAGCCTAGTATTATTTTAATGAGCTTCGGCCCGGCCAAAGTTCGATATTGTAAGATTTCCCTTGAGAATAAAGGTTATCTTTTGGATTAAATGAGTTTCAATGTTTCCTATATATGTTACGAACTTCATAAATTGTACTCAGTTTTCAAATAAAAATACTCTTTATTACACTATTACTTTATTATATTCAGAATTATGATTTGTACGTATTTTTACGATTCTCCTCTTACGAATTTTCACAGATCAATCTTATATTATTAGCACTTATAATTTCTTATTACAAAGACTTATTTATTTATGTTTATACGTTTACTGCTGTAGTTTCTTTTGCATGATGCTTGTAGGAAACTGCAACTATCATTTTCATGACATTATAACAGAACATAGTATTATGTTTTGTGAGAGATAATGTTTTTTAGTACTTAGAAATACTAACAATTTGACATAAATACATTAAGACACGACCGAATAAAATCTCTTTCAGTGACTCGCATAAAAATATTTTAGCTCAGCGAATCATAAAGATTTAAACCAGGGTCTTAGGTACTGGGTTCGACACGAATTATTCTGATGTCAGCATTATTGGGACTTGTTCAACTTGACGAAGGTACGAATTGTTTAAGCGGCCTGGGCTTTGTCCATATTAAATTAATGGAGCTCATTCAAATACTCCTTGACCGTAGTTTGAAGCCTCAAGCTGGAATAAAAACTATACTAATATCGTAAATATGAAATACAGATAATTAAGTAACCTATCATCATGAAGCTATAATTAATGTTGACAGTCAATTAAAGTCAAAACTATAGCTTCTCGTCTACATAACAACTAGTCTTTTGGCCAGGTGTGCGGTCTTAAATAAATAATATAATATATCAATGGTGCTACAACGTTTTTAAGTTTGGGCCATAGATTTATGTATCTGTTTCTTGATCATTTGTTAATATAATTGACAAGTAGGTGATCAGCCTTCTGTTCCTGGCGCACGCCTTCGACTTTCTTGGTCTAAGGCAAGCCGGTTTCCTCACTATGTTTTCTATCACCGTTCTAGCGAAAGTTAAATGCGCATATACAAAGAAAGTCCATTGGTGCACAGCCGGGGAACGAACCTACGACCTCAGGGATTAGAGTCGCACGCTGAAGCTACTAGGCCAACACTGCTCTGGGCTGGTCTGCGGTCTTAGTTTATAATAATATTCAAAAATAGCGCTGAATTTAATTTTTAATGAAATGATATAGTACTTGAGTATCATTTTTGTATCATAATAAAGTCTGTCCGAGGCACTAAGGGGCCTTGCGTCCCTATAAGGATTTAAGAAATCAGACACATCATTCTGAGACCAGGACCGAGGGTTGTACCACGATTGGTTTTTTCATGTAATTCATATATAAGAGTTGAATGTTCCTTAGACTATTTTTTTATATACAAGTATTATCTACTATATTATATATTTTAAATAACGTTCTATGTTTTAAGCTAAACAAATTTCAGGACTGTAATCTTCATTTGAAGGACTTATTTTTTCAAAAATAATCAAATGCACTCTTTGCTACATATATTTATTTTACATATATGTATTCTACATATTGTACTATATAAATTAATTTTTTTATCCAATTCTATAATAAGTTAAAATACATCAAAGCAGCTCGAAGCTCAGTCTGAGACCCTCCAACTGCAAGAATAATTTGATGATACTTTTTCAACGAATAACAGTTATTGCTTGAATATATACATCAGTCATTTTAATAAAGTTATTATTTATTGAATATATTGTTAAATTAAATTTATAACAGAATATTATGTAACCCTTTATACAAAATTATTATGCATATACAGTGTAATTCGGCCCCTGTTTCAGGGACCGCCGGTAATCCGACATTATTGTTTTTTTTCAAATTTGACATACATAATGAATGATGATGATTTGTACTTCAAGAGTACATGTGTGTGGATTACATGGTACTCTTTTGTAAAACAAATCCGGACTAAGACCCCACCTTAGGTGGTACTCTATATAAGAACGGCGTCGAGCGCTCGACCAGATAAGACGTGTCGCCGGTTAAGTGCGACCGAGTGAGCGTGATACAATATTTCTTTGAGTATTAGTACTTACTAAAAATGGTTTAAAATGTCGGTAGGCGTTAGCTGTCTTAATTTATGAATGAAGGCGAATTAATTGGAAAAACATTGTTGTTTTCTTTGTGTTTATCACACAATTGTTTAAAATGGAAGACTTTCAAATGAGTGATGGATCCCGAAAGAAGTCTCGACTACCTTCCGGGGAGATGCCAAGTTCAGTTACACGAAAACCGAAAACTATCCAAGTTGCCACTGTAGGTATGAGTAAAGTACGTGAAGCATTAAACCGACACCGACACGCGACACCATGCATTATACCGGAATCAGAGGTACAGGAAGAATTGTCGGTGGAGGAAATAAAGATAAATCGATAATGAAGTTGGATCTACAAACCTCACCGGCGGGTTATGCTAGTGTTGTTTCGAGGAAAAAAGGTAAAAAGATAATGCAACATGAGGCGGTCTCACCCAAAGAAGAGGCATTGCTCATTGTCCCCCGGTCAGCAGCAGTATTAGTGACATTAGAAAAGGAAGCTGAGGAAAATGGTGTTACTAATGCTGAGCTAATTAACAAACCGAGGAAGAGTTTAGCTTTACAGCAGCAGCAGTTGGGCGTCTTAATGAGATAGAAGGCGAGACATATAAAGAAATGCCAGATTTACTCGCCAGTAAATTAAAAGTTACGCTGTCTACAATGATGAGAGAGGGTAATAGGCCAGAAAAAACGATGTGTCTAAGGGTTAAATCCATTGCCGACGTAGTTACTGCCAATGATGTAATTGCTGTCTTGTCGAATAAGCCAAACTGCGCAGTGGAGTTATAAGGTGTAAAGACATTGAACATGCCGGTGAACACGTGTTGGGTGCAAGAAATTGCAACCCTACTGTAAAGACTTGAAAGGCGATTGCAATGTAATGAAAGATGGTTGTCGGATTACCGGTAGTCCACTGTATTAAAAAAACAACCTTAGCCTTAGTCGAGGGGGCTAGCCACGCGTCATATTCGTGAACAGATGCAACTTGTGGTGACTGGTCGAACTTAAATTCGTGTATGCGGTGATGTTTGTTATTTCGACAATGTATGTACACGCAAGTTGTCCCCAAGAGAATGTAAGTGCGTACTCTTATTTCACCATGCCACCCGGTGATAAAGGACAAATCTTTGTTTTTAATTTTTTTAACTATTAATTACTTAAGATGACATGTGAAATGTCAATGTCAATGTTGGCGATTAAAAAGAGTGGCGGAGAGTTTATTGGCAGTTCGTCTCGAACATTCTACACCCTTGATTTGAGAACTGGGAGTATATATAAAATTAGAAGTATGTAGCATTTAATATGTATTTCTTTGCTATACGGAATATTATCCATTTCTTTATTGACGTTCATAAGTGTTCATTGTGTTACCTAAATAAATAATTCTGACTTTGACGTTTGAATCACCAAGGATTATTCTTGATATAAAATGGAGTTTGACAGCATCGGAGGGTCTAAGAACAATAACAATACATCATATTATTTATAAGTATTCAAAATATAAACCTGACGAGTGAAGCCGCATTATACGTTTCATAAACATACTAAGTAAAACAGTGCGTACAATTTTCATGTTCAACATTTTTTGTCAAAATTTGCATAAATCTCTCGTATTTCTTTTATTCCCATCGGCATCTCGGGGGAACGACACAGCTCCAAATCTAAAATTCTCCAAATTACACATGTTACTGTACATATCGTCTATTTTGCTATTTCAAGTTAAAATATACTTAAAATATATATAAAAATTACTACTCCTGAATTTAAATATAAAATGGTAAATTAAAGTACTGATGCTGAGAAGAATGTACTTCAAATCTAATAATTGACTGCTGCTGGTTAAACAAAACAAAACTGATGACATTCCACCCCTATCAAAAAACACAGATTAACTTAAAATTTGCATTACAGGTTACAGTATCGAAAAAGTAGAACAGTTTACTCTACTAGGTTTAGACAGACTCGCATAGAAATTGAAAATATCATGTGAATAAGGTTACGTTAAAATTGTCTCGATTCACATATGCACATCGCGAAATTAAGAAATCCACAGATATGAAAACCGCTCTAGTCACCTACCACGCATATGTATACTCATGGTTGAGCTATGGTGTTATCTTATGGGGTAACAGTCATACCGCTGCCGTTTACAAGCCAAAAAACCTTTTGAGAATTTTAGTTAGTATAGGAAATATCTTGGACAGACCGCATTCGAAATACAACCGTGCTGAAGAGAATGCAGAAGAATAAAGGAGTGCTTATGACGGTTAAGAAAAGGAAACTTACTCCAGAAAAGACGAGTTCCTTCAGCTAATCATATAAGGCAAAGTGGTAGGTCAAAGATCTGGCCGCAAACGCACGTCCTCGTTGAAAAACTTAAGACAATGGTTTGGTCAAACAAGTCATTGTTTAGAAGCGCGGCATCCAAAATTAAACTAGCCACGATGATCGCCAACCTTTGCAAGGAGATGGCACTATAAGAAGAAGTTAATATAGGACATACTGCCACATCTAAGCCTCACTTTGTTCGGAACAATATCCTCACTCTACCTAGTATATATATATTGGAAGCATGCTAATTTGTTTGGAAAGATACAAAAACCCTCACTAAGACCTCGTAAAAACCAATTGATTCCACCTACATCAGACTAAAATTACATCAATCAGGGCTATTGACCTTCTTAATAAAAATATATCGTAAATTACCGGAAATTTGAAGAATGAAACAGATTACTTGAGGTTTACCAAATTGTTAAATGAATTTTTAAATAAGAAATGTTATAAGTATCTGACTGATAGACTTTAATTTCTTTATAAAACTTAAGTTTATTAATAATGTTAAGTACATTCTTTTCATAATGTGACGTCAAACCAAATATAACAAATAAATCTATCTACTAATAAGATTAAACATTTATAAGAATAGAATTAACTATAATAAAGCATGGCCTCTCACAACATTTCTGTGCCTAACCAAGGTCCTTATTGTAACAAAATTATAACATGTCACGTGTTAAATATGAACATAAAGAATACAAGCAATTAATAAACAATAGTTTTTTGTGGCACTATTGACATTTTAATGGAACTGAATGAATTGTTATAGTCCTGTCAAGTCACTCGAAAGAAATAATGGAAACTTTGATAAGTACTAAAGCTTTTTTTTTTATTTTATGTTGGGTATAATTAAAGAATATATTTACAATAGAAATACCCAACAACAAGCGTTAAGCAGAATGAAGATTCGACTATTTTTAAGCTGCAACAAACTCGAAGTAGGTAACTTTGATTGGTGTATTTTTCTTTTAATTCAACTGTTTATGCTTAATTACTCCATTTATTTGTTAAAATTATTGTCTGTTGTTAGTACTTAAAAAAGCTTCTGTATTGATATAATTAGGCTTAACTTAAGATTGTCAATCGAAAACTTTCCTAATCAGTGATTTGGCAAAAGGGTGTTTTTCGACCCCCGTCAAAGGTATAACTTTTAATTACTTTAACTAACTGTATCACGTGACATGGTCGGAGAAAAGTTGGCATAGATTCACAGTCGCAATCCTTCTGTTTATGAATATTTTAAACTTAGAAAAAAAAGACAAAATTTAAAAGTCGGTCTTGCAGTTTAGCAAATATAAATAGCGCTCCAGCTCTGCTACTATGGAAAATGAATATTGATTCAATGATGGACTTTGTGACCACAAAACAACTGTAATCTGGTTCCGTCAATAACCATAGCGCCGATATGATATACCGAAACAATACTTAAATCGGAACGAACATAAACAAAAACATGTGTATGTATGTGATTGTTCTTGAGGTTATTTTATAAAATTACTTTTTACTAAAATGTATTAAAACGTATTGTACGTAAATTATACGTACCAAACATTGTTTATATATAAAAGTATTTAACTTTCTCAGGTATTATTAAGTCCCCAAGGAACAAAGTAATCCGTAATACTCCAAGCAAGCTCTCTACAAAATACACGGTTTATTAAGGTTTCAAATTGCTCTCAATAACGCTTGAAATGGCATATCTCATACGTAATAGAAACTGAGAGGTTGAAGGCAGTCTTGTTAGGAAAATCTATAAAGTTCTCGAAGGATTCATAAAGTGTAACTTTACCATATTTATGGCTGGGCCATTTTTATTCAGTGACCAGAGAGATGAGTTTTCAGAGATGGTTGCAACGTTTCCTAACAGATGCTGTGAGACCGTATTCTTATTTAGCTAACCAAGTCTCGAATAATTTGGAACAAGATAGTGCACTTTACCAACAGTAATAACACATAACAGACAATCTGAAACTTTAAAATAATTAAGAATTATTGATTCAAAATTGTAACTGTAACTATAAGTTTGTGTCCGTGGCTTAAAGCTTGGGTATAACCAGAAAAAAATTTAAGTTGTTTTAAAATGAAAGGTCATCTTCCTTTCAAGATTATTCGTTCCATCCAGACGTAGGTCAAATATACTTTCAGACAAATAATATTTGATATTTTTCTCAAATAATCTTTTAAATTAATACCATAAAAATAATCTAGATAGTAACAAAGTATGTCGTATAAAAATGTCTGTTACATTTAATAATTTCCATCGTATTATTTCATTCAATAATCGATGATAAAATATTATTACCGAAACGATCGTCCCTTTCAATGTAATATTTTGTCTTTACGACGACGGATGGAATGGAATTGTGATTCCATATGTTTCCATATTCAGAATGTTTTAATCCATCCAATGTATCGTAGTTTATTGTAGATTGTATCAAATTTTATACTATACTACACTGTATATGTTATCAATATTTAACGGTTACTTAGTTTTTAAGCACCGATAAAAATCTCAAATACCTACCAGCTCTTTTTCGATCAGCTTCGGAACCCCACTACCACTAATTTTCTGTTATTATATCTTATTATGCATTATATATTATTAAACACATTTGACTCTTAGCTTTGAAAAAAGTGTTTCGTTTATTACAATCCTACCTAACATTTCCAGTCAAACTTAACTATTTAACGAATGTATATATCTATAGCTTTCCAATCGCGTTGATATTATATGAAGTCTCTTGATATTTTTTATTGCATGAGGGCTTCGTTGGAAAACTAACTTAAATCCGCAAGACAAGGGTTATACTGGAGTAAGGTCTTCCGTTTTTAACTAATTTCTACAAAGTACGTCTAAACAAAAAACGAAGAGTCATTAGTCACAACAACAAATAGATATTCATTCCATACGTTCATGTATTTTCTCTTTATGTAAATTGTATTTAAATTCTCAAGCTACCGGGACATTTATACTAACAAATGCGAATGCATTTTAAGCAATTTAAAGTGCAACCAAGCTTGCTTCAACATTGGGGCAACTTCTATGCATCACACTTTGTATCATAAATCGTTAAAAGTTTATCGGAAGCTGCGGAGTTTATACTCGACTGCGTAAACACGTTGTTATTGTGAGAAATCTGCGAATACTATTTATTTGGCTTCAATTCTAAGGAGCGTATTCAAAAAAATAAAAAGGTTTTATTAGAAATAATTGATTTCCATTTCCATTTGTTTAAATAACAAGTATTCAAATTAAGTACGATAACCTGTCGTGGTAGAGAGTTTTATAAATATGTAAATAAACCACTGTAAAAAGCTTCACATCATATTTCTGTTTATTTTAGTTGCGATATTCTTGTAATGTTTTCTCGTCTGTGAACAAATTAGGGGAGAGACTCTAATTATAATTTGAATTTCCTTTTATATATTTTGTATTTGTGATGGGTTGTTCCTTCATTAAATAAATGTCTCTAAACTCTAGATAATCTACAGCAAGAAGCTAGCTATCAAAAACCTTTCCTAACCTTTCCTTTAGTCTTTGAAATCATTGACCTTTCAGCAGTACCTAAAATTTCCATGGAATTAGTATTGGGGCCTATTCTCACAACTCTCCAGAGGCGAACAAAATTGAACATTCATCCGCGCTTCAAACATGAAAGGATGGTAGGATACGCATCACAACTCTTGATACCTCACCAGTAATACATGGACAAATACATTCCCGCGTAAATTCCACTAGTTATTTTTATTTTAAGCAAATGGCAATAACGATTTACTTATTTTCCTTAGCACCTGCAACATCAGAAGGTATACTTTTTTCTCGTATCTATGAAATATGAAAGCGTAACTTTCTTCATCAATATAAATGCTTCATCTATAACACTTTCTCAAATCGGAACAAAAAGTTGAGTTATCTTACTTTTCTTTCCATATATTCAATTTCAAAGGACGATGGTTCTTCCTAAGAATAAATAGAATAAATATGACGTACCTTATATGGATGGACCTTACAAACATAACACCTTTACCCTTATTTGCATACGTTGACAGAAGGTACGTTGTTAGGCGTATTCCATGCGGTAAGCGTCTGTTTAAATTTAATTCCCGCTATATGGTGTATGTAATATATAATCTGTTGGTTACTACAGACAATATAAAGAATCAAAAGAAGAAATATTTATTCGTCTGGCAGAAATACAATTCTCCTGCTCTTATTATTTTTATTTCCAATCATTTTCGATTATTGTTTTGTTAGTGTTCGCGCTAAATCGGTGTCAATCAAAAAAGGATGACAATTGTCGATTTGACTTTGACACACGAACCGGAGATGGTAGGTGGTGCCCCTGCGTAATGGCGTAAGGGAGTTCAATTTTAACCGCTGTCGCGTGCGCACTATAAATGATATACCGCATACCGTATATCATTTACTTTTTTTGATTCATCATTGAAGGAGGTGTTTGGAGTGAGATACGCCACCGTTGATGGTAAGTGCTAGGTTTTAGTCTTATCGATTATTGGATTCCTTTTTTATTATACTGACACACTTTATATACGACAGCCGAATCAGCGCATATCATTTCACCGAGGGTAGGGAGCATCCTGGATATAGTTTCCGGATACCTAGGCCCACACGGTTTGTATGTAGATATTTTAATCCTTGCATATGTGCCAAGTTAAGGGCAAAAATATGCTATCCGATAGCAAAGCATATTTTATTGAACATTTACAGCCTCTTTCATTCAATAAATTTGATGAAAAGATAAGGTAAAGCCAGTACTGTACATTTATATCCCAACACATTAAACTAATCACAACTTTTTCAATGTCTATTCGTGAGAGCGGATAATCAGCGAAGGACTGCCACATTAGGTTGACAAATTGAGAAATCGTTGGATTGTCGGTTTCTTGCTGATCACTATAGTTGGGTGTCAGAATTAATTTATTACATACGTGGGTAACACTGAAAATGTTTAGATCTGGCCACTTAGAAACATTGCTAATGAAATCTTTTTTTGAATTTCAATTTTAGGACTCTCTGATAATCTAATGTAGTCCTTTTGATGTCTTTTTGTTTTTCGCGTGTAGTTTCCCAACCTTTTACTTGAAACTGGCATAAAGTTAAAACTATTGCCATATTATAAAAAAGAAAAACCTAATGTATATTGCATTCATTTGTTACTTGTTTTTGTGAATCGGCCGCAAATCTAAAACTCGAGAAAATTTTCGGTCAATGATTTATTATGACTTTCGTTGTGGGCTTACTCAACAACAAAGTTATGATAGGCTGCGATTAGCATTTCTTAATGAAGCCCATAATGTGTCACTATTTACAATTGGTTTAACCAGTTTAAGCGTGGACGTAGCAATCTTAATGATGATCTGCGTGAGGGACGTCCTTTAACAGCGACTACTGAATACCAGTGCTATGCGACGCATGATAGAGGAAGATAAGAGAGTGACCCATCAGCAGATACGTGCCAGCCTAGGTATTGGTATGAGTCAAGTTCAAAAATATTACACGAACATTTAGACGTCAGGAAGCTTTATACCAGATGGATTCCCCATACTTTAACCGACGTCCAGAAACACCTTTGCATGGACTGGTGCCGCCAAATGTTAGATAAGATCAACGGAAGTGACTCAAATGCTGTATTTCACATCGTCACAGGTGATGAAAGCTGGATATATTGCTACGAACCCGAAAAGTTCATATCGCAACAGTTGTGCTAGAAAATGGAAGGACAGTTACTGCAGACTGGTATGTAAATCGCTGTTTGCCTGTTGTCTTGGAAATAATTCGAGAGCAGCGCCCTCGAAGCAGGATCCTCCTTCACCACGACAATGCTTCAGCGCACACCGCAAAATGGACTGTTGAATATATGACTATGGCAGGTGTCGAGACAATGAATCATCCGCCATACAGTCCTGACCTGGCGCCCTATGACTGTCATTTTTTAAGAAACGTACTAAAATGCCATAGAAGAAATCTCTATGGAAGAATGGGCCCACTATTTTTCTCATTCCATCGAATACGACGATGTGAAGAGAGGAACGAACGGACCATTTTTCATTTTCTAAACATTTTCAGGTATTTAGGTAAAAATCATTGACTCGTAAAGTGAATATTATTTTATTTCGAATGTGACACTAAAGAAGATTATAAAGACAGCTGCCAGCAGTTCTCAATACTGTTACAATATGTAGGAATATCGTAACAAACTATTATTTATATCATTTTAGATATTGTATTTTATAGATTTAGCTTGTTTTGACGAAGCTGATTAGTTAACAGGAATGTTCATTAATACTATTAAGCACCTGTTTCAAATTGAAACTTAATTCAACACTGAAAGGAACAAGGCAAAGTGAATTACTAAAGCGTCTTTGTTCCTTAATCCCCGAAATAAATCTACACTCCTTGTTTTCCGAAATCAAAGTCACCAGCTAATTAAGGCAACTTTAAGGAACTTTTTTAACATCTAAATCTAATCTTAATTTTACATCTAAATAAATCTGACGATTTTGTTTAGACACGTATTTCTTGGAGACGCTTAGTCCATTTATCGCAGATTCATATATATGAGAAATAAAGTTCTTTAAACATTAATTAGCGAAATTGAATCAGTGCGGCATAGTTTAAAATATGGTGTTAGTATTATTATTTTATTATGTAGATTCCATGTCGAACATGGTGTAATGGTTGCAGCTCCTTACAATCATTGTGTAAAACAAAAAAATGGCGTTTAAAAACAGTGGGGGAGAGTTATTTATTAATAATAATCCTTTATTTGCCATTATAATGGTTAGATCGATCAATTAGTAATATCCGCGCAATCAGCCATATAGAAATAGGCATGCAAATGTCATATAAATTTTTACAATGACTTATTAGAATATAAAATAATGTCAAGGTTTAAATTATTTACAATCAGTGTCAAATCTATGGACCAAAAACTCGTCAACGCATAAAGGCACTTTGCCTTTAAAATTTTAATTACCTTCCCCTTGAAAGAATTACATATCCGTGATCTATAACTTCTTGGTAGGTGATTAATCAGTTTTATCGCCAGTTCTTTTCGTCCGTTCTAGGCCCTTGATTTGAGAACTGGCAGTAAATGTAAAATTAGAAGCATTTAGCATTTAATATGTATATCTTTATTGACGTTCATAAGTGTACATTGTGTTACCTAAGTTAATAAATGATTTTGACTTTTACTTTGGTAACTGTAACACTGAATTATCAATGAAGTAATTATAATTATATGTGTCAAAAGATTTTTTTATATTTAGTTGATCAATTAAAAAAAAGTAAACCGTGAATTAATAAAATGTTTATTTATTATTAAAGAACATATTTTGGGAATCGATTTCTTAAAAATAATACCGTCCAATGTAAACCCTCGCTTTCGCTCAGTTAGTCTAACAATAAAATTACTTATGACGACTCGGCAGGTGGACTCAGTGATGGCTGCCATTTCGTGACGGATATTTTCTTTCAATTGCGCCACAGAAGTCGGCTTATTGGCGTAGACTTTAGATTTAAGATAACCTCATACGAAAATATCCATAGGGCTTAAATCAGGACTGCGTGGAGGCCAATTTATGTCACTTCTCTTGGAGATCAATTTGCCTGAGAAAATTTCAGGAACGTAGAATTGGACGTGTGTGACGTTGATCCGTTCGCTGGAACCATGTTCTTTGGTTATAGCTAGGAAAGTTTTGTAAACTTTTTGATCAATATTACACCTGCATTATACACAATACTTTTTAATACTAATTAATATGTAAGTTCAGGCACCAAGAAGTCGTCTAACATTTTCACATAACGCTAAATAAATAAATGTAAACTTTCTTTTGAGACACCTGTTATTTTAAGAACACGTGGAGGTCAGTTACGACTATCTGAAGTTAAACTAACAATTTATTCTGTAACATTTATAAAATGACTTTGTATAATGTATATTGGTTGTAAGCACAAACGGCACCAAAAAGCACATTGTTGAAGAGATGGAAAAAAAGTCAGTAACGACACTTATCGGGTGTTTGTAAAACTTCATAAAGACCTTTTTCAAAATCACAAATACACATAAGTAGGTTTTGTATTTGGATAAATTACGGTACGCGCAATTTTGTTCGGTAGTTGTAGCTAAGATTCAATTATGTCTGTGGTATGTAATAACGTTGGATTTGACATACGGGAATCATAATTACCGCTAAACCTTGACTCTGAATGATCCTTAGAAATGTTCACATAAAAAAAGCATTGTTTGAAGAGTCAAAACGGTATACCGTAGATGCCGTACCTTTTATTGATTTAAACAAAATTTTAAAGGTCAAATTTAATTACCTTATAAATATTATTATCGTTGGCATATTTATTATGTCTAAATATTAACATAACATTTATTTAAAAGCTAACAAAAATTATATTTATTGTTTACAGGGTCGGTTTAATTGACAAGGCTTTGCACGGGTTTTAAATTTTGAAAACAAATATAGACAATATAACACTGGAATGTGCTTTCAAATGGTGAAATAGATGATTAAATTATCAGTCTACATACACACACAATTATATACAGTCTTACTAATAAAAAAATCACTCTACACGCGGTACAACAATGTGATAGCTATTTAGTGAATAGAGCTTGTACAGATAAACACCTCTTTGACCAATAATCGATGTATATGTGTCGAATAACTAAACGACCCTTTTTTTGTTACCCTGGCAACCGGCCGTGTTCTTGATTGATTTCGTGTTTTTTGTGTAGTTGAAACCTCAAATTATTAAATGAGTACAGAAACTAAAGTAAAAAGGGTACGAGCCACTATCTGGGAAATTGTGGAAAAGGTATGTCAAGTTATGTTATGTATACTTGTTATTGATATTGTCCAATATTTATATTACTATACTTACATTACATTTTGTGCTGTCTTATCTTTTTACCACCCATCTACGTACCCTACTTTCTTTACTGAATGGTATTATTGTGCTAGAGAAGCTGTTGAGGGAGATATTGGCGGACTATGTCGATATAATCGAAAACAAATCCACATACACAAATACAAATAAACGGAAATTTCATGCTTGGTACACGGTGTTTGAAAGGTTTGTAATAGTAACTCAAAAAATCCTTTAATAAAGTAATTATTAATATTTACTTTATAATGTAGGCAATAACCTAGTTTTATTTAAAAAATATGCTTTCAGGCTCAATGAGACAACGGACATTAGTGAAGCTTAAACAGTGGCGAATGAGCATAGTAGATGCCAAAAAAATAATGAGTGAACACCGCATTGCCAATAACAAAACTGGTGGTGGCAGTTCACGAATGAGCTAGACAGGAGTAACAACTAAGGCTTAAATTATTAGAGCAGCAATGAAAATAACAGTTACAATACTTATAAAACAAATTATAACCCTTTATTTATTTCACGTCCTTAATTATCCGCACGTATGTAAATATATCAGCTTCAAATAGAGATATTCAAATTCAGATATGTTGCAATAAAAGCAGTTCTAATTGCCTGGGGACGTCTGGGTTGGCCTTGGTTCTTCTGGAGTATTCTCAGTATCATACTCCTGGATGTTACGTTACGAGAATGTCTCCTCTTTGCTTTCATATCAATAGCAATATTGTGGAGGATTGTTAGTGCTACTATATATGCCATTTTCTAATGACATTGAGAAGCCATGAAGAAGAAACCTAAATCGTTGTTTCCTAACGCCAAAACACAGTTCTGTTGTATTCCTTGTTCTTATATGGGAATGATTGTATGCCTCCATTCTGTGTTAAACTCGGATTTAATATTGGTGTGAATAAAATATTTGGAGTAAATGCATAGCCTGAATCGCCAAGAAGCCGTCCTTGGAACTCTCCATTCTTTGTCTGAGTTGACTTTCTCTAAAGATACGGCTGTCGTGAGTACTGCCTCTTCACCGTGCCACGGCATCCAGAATACGCAGTGTTGCATCACACACACACTGTGTGCAATTCAGCAATACAAATACTTTCCTCTTTATATAGAATTGCCCGCTTTCACCACCATTTATTTTAATTCTAACAGGTATGCAGTCCATAGCCCCTATCACGCCTCTAAATCCAGTTACGGATCCCTGCAGATATTCTTCCTGTTCACGGATTGTTGTAAGATAATCTATTTTTAAAAAACACAAGTACCTACTACCTTAATATTTCCTTGAACTGAACTCTCAAAAATGCTGTCAAACGCGAATTCGGATCAAAGGTCGCCATTTTTGTCTTATTCACACATTAAACTAGGCCTTTGCATTGTTTAAGCACTGTACATTGTACAAGTCTTCCTATAAACAAAACAGTTATTATAACAGCTGTATTCATCAGGTTTGCCTATTCAGGAATTATTAGCAACTTTTTGCTTATAACAGGCTTATATGATGTTCACAAATGTTTATTAGTAAGACTGGTTTAAATAATTATATGTATGATAATGTTCCTAAATAACAAAGCCCATGTAAAATAATGTGTAAAGAGGAGTTTAAAATTAGATTTAAGCGAAGAAAGTTAAACGAATAAAAGACAAATACGCTCTCTAAGGACTTGTTTGCAGTTTATAAGTTGCTGCCATTCCGTAGAATGTCTCGCGCTCTCTAATTAAATTCTTTGCATCTTCTATATGAATTAATACATTATATATTATAATTCAAGCTTATTATTGTTTGAAATAATCTATGTTCTAAATAAGCAAAGCAAATGTTGAAATGTTGCGCGTCAGCGTCAACGAACGATTTTGAAGACGACTTGAGAGCTTTCTGCGTTCCATAATTTATCTTAACATTTTTAAAAATGATGTTAAAAAACACTTTTTTAACCGGATTAAAGCTATTTATATTATTATAAATACCGTGCGTGGTCACGTTACTGTGTGATAATTATAAGTTTATAATAATACAAATAGATTTAATCCGGTTAAAAAAGTGTTTTCTTTCAATGTGTAAAAGCTTTCTTAACAAAAGACAATACTTAAATGATGTTATATAAGCATCTCTAACTTAAACATACAAACTGCAAATATAACTGTAGTTTGTTTTTACTAAAATATCTAATGAACAAAAAGGTATGTATTTACACATAATGTCATATTGTATTTTGTAAATTAGATATGAATTGAAGTAATATCATAACCTAGATTTTCTCTTTAATAAATGACAGAATAGTGTATGTGAAGTACAACTTAGAAGCACAGATTTTAGTTTAAACAAGAAACTGGGATAGATAGAGTTAGAGTTGATTCTGGCTTTGGCAGCAAACAGGATTTAATTAATCTTCTAGCTAAGCTAAATTACACAATTCAATTTTAAAGAGCTGTCTTTAGATTATTACTTTAAGAATAATACCGACAAACACTTTTGTACGTGTACCTTTATCAACATTTGTTCATATAGGAAAGTAGTCAGTGTATTTGCTCACTAACCTTAAACAACTATTGTTTCGCTGGGTTGAAACATTGGTATTTCCAATGCGATATTATCGATTCAGGGAAGATACATATGCTATATATTCCCAATAGGATGAATTGAATTACAAATAATTGTTAGATTTATATCATTTGCTTTGTATAATTTACAACACTTAGGAAATAACATTAGCATTGTGTCAATATTAAAAATTAAGAAATTTAGTGTATACTACATAGATGCAAAGAACGAAGAAGGTATCAAATAGGCACTTCTTTCCCTCTTGTAGCTTTACCCTTTTGTGTTTAATTTTTGCTTAGCTTTTAAGCCTCACTATATATTGATTAAAAACCATTGAGAATAAATAAAATAAATTTAAAAATTTTAACCTAACCTACATGTAAACCCAACCAATTTAAGAAACGTACTAACTAACCCAAAGCAGGATATTTGCAAGTAAATTGGAATAATATATTATAATAATAAATAAAATATGCAAACATTAAAAGTTAACAAGTTACGAGTTCTCGACGTAGTTCAAAATAATGTTTAGAAAACTCGCTTACCCAAATTGCTTAGAGTTTACCAAGTGTCATTCAATTTGATACCACTTTGATAATTATCATAATAATATTTGAAATTACCACTTATAATTTACATTTAGGACTATTTTACACTGTTTTAGGCGTTGTTTTTTTTTTTGATGATACAAGATTAGATCTTCTATAACAAATATAATTAAATAATTCCAAAGAAATTATATAATGATTTCGATCTTTATATACAATATAGATATAAAAATAATAAAGGAAACAATACTATGATGATTTAATATGTTACAGATCGAAGGTAACTTCCACGAAATTTGTCATCAACGATTCACAATTGCTTTTTGCTACGCCGTTTTTTGAAATATATCCAGTCACTAGCATATTATTCCAATTTGAAATTTGTTGCTCCAATGCTACCATTATACCATTAATAATACATAAATACCATTTTAATGGATCATAAACAATTGTTCCAATATATTAAGACACACAATTTTTTGTCTATCAAAGTTACTCTTTTTATACATTTCAAAAAAATAAACAACTTGCTACATCAATCAATGTACGTTAGCGGTGCCACGTTGTCAAAGAGCGTTTCCCTTCACAAACAATTAAGAGAAAAATCAATTAGTAGCTGGAACGACGCCAATTCTTACACTATATAAATAGTAATTTTATAAATTAACATTCATTTAATACCAATAAAATATTGTTATGCTATTTTTTATACACAACAATAGATACCTCGAGGGATAAGATTCGCACGCGGAAGCCCCACAGCCTTTCTTAATATAAAGTCGTTTCATAAAAAACTGAAAACTTTATACATAATTAAAGTACATATTAAATTTATAGGTTATATATAAATGCTTACTGGTCGATTTTATTAATGTAATGACGCAACAATCAAAACCGCAATGCAGTCAAATCACTTTTTTGGTAACCACTTTTGTTTTAGTTTTTTTTCAGATTACGCTAGTAGTGTAAACTTGATGATCAATATTACACCTGCATTATACACAAGACTTTTTAATACTAATTAATATGTAAAACCGAACCGCTTCCTGTATATTACCTATGTCTGTCCTGTCCTGACCTGTCAAACTAAGGTTTTGAAGCGCTATATCAGTAGGTACGAAGGTTTATAGCAACAAAAACCATCACTTGTCAGAATATTTTGACCCGTGAACTTTTAAATGATTATTTAATGATCTTTCTAAATAGGAATATGAATGTCATAAGGTGACAAAGGTTGACAGACAAACCCCAGTTGACCTCCGAGCTCAGGACCGAATTTTTATGACATATTTATTCATTGTACCCCTATATTGTGAGTTCGGAATTTTTCTGTGTATTTTAATATAATGGAATTTTTATAATACGGTACAGTTTTTATTAATTAATTTCTGTACGGTGAAAATGCACTTACGTACCTCGCAATGAAGACCACAGTAATCGCAAAAAAATTGTAACTCACTTAAGTTGTTGTTTTTCTAACATTCTTCAGACTGAAAAATTATGCAATAATTGTACAAAGATTTAAATACCAATAATTAAACCCTTGTAACTAGTATTTACAATGTCTATTATGTAAAAGAGACAGATTATTCATTCATTAAACGTAATCCTAATTAGCTATTACAGGAAAGACCGTTTTATGCATAACAAAATTGTTTCAGCCTGAAATTAACAGTTATTTTTGTTTGGTCGTAAATCTGGTAATTGTTAAAATTAACACAAAAATAAAGATACATAATAGTATTGTATTTAAGGTGAAGTGCTATTTTAAATCAATTTTTAATATAATTTTAATAAGTTGTACACAACAAAATTGCCAATTATTCAAGGTGATCCTTTTTAGAGTAAAAACTTTGTTTAATTTTAATTCTTTTGTTCTGTCTAAGGGTATATATATAAGTCCAGTCTAAACTATACATTGGGTTGCATGAGTCCATACATACATACCAAATATACATAAGCCTGATAACTATAACTATAACTTCTTACTATGAAATAGGTGCAGAAATCTTGTCTCTTGAGAAAGCTATGTTTTTTTAAGGTTGTTCCAAAACATTTCGTTTATATATTTGTTATGTGTAAGCTTAGTTACTATTATATTGTGATTAGGTGTAATGAAGCTCGTGGGAAACCATAGTATAAGTTAATTAAATTTGAGATACAATCAAGACTTTTAAGAAAGCAAACGTGCAGCGGCATCTAGCTACGACACTTAGTAATTATATTAACCAACATAACTTATTTAGTCTAGCTATCGTACTCATGTGCCAACAAACAAAACTCAATGATATATAACCAATGAACGTATTTTATTAACATTAAACTGCTAAGCAGTAATTCAAGGCCCGTTTGAGAGGGTTAAAGAATTAAAGTAGCAAAGCGGGCTTTGTAAGTGGCTATTTCTTTGTTAGCTGAAGTATGCGAACGTGGTTTACAGCACGTTCCGGTTTAGTGTCTACACCTACACGACCAATTACAGCCCTGTGAAGCCACATAATAGAGTTTGAATATGTAAATTAATTCGACGAATTTGTAATTAATTCAAAAAGCAGCGTCTATACTAGATTTATTGTATCTTGTTTTGTATCGTTTTTTTTCGACTGCACACAAACTCTCGACGTAATGTTTGCGACTACATCGAACGTGGGTTTTGTCGTTAGACGATTTATCATGGTTATTTATTTATAATCGCAGTCATTAATAAATTACTGAAGAATAAATTTACAGTTGCTGTGTAGCTTGGTAAAGTTAATCAATATGCACAGATTTAATCAATACTTTAAAGTTTAGAAGTGGATATCAATTACTTACTGTACAGGTCCAAACGCTCAAAGCAAGAGCTGTCAGTCTGTTCCTTTGGGCCACTTAAGATTGTGTAAACTTAATAATATCATGCCTGGAGACAGACAGCAGAGCTTCAAACCTATAACTTAAATTTGCATTTAGAATTTCAGCACTTTGTCGCGTTTCCAAACATTTAAGCTTTGAAAATTGTAAAGGTTAAATATGTGTGTTGTATATTGTTACATTGAATACAAAAATTTACAAAATAGTGAAAAAGTTCTGCAATCCACAAATCATTATGTTTTTTGAGCAGCAACTAGTAGCAAGCTTACCCTGAAACTAATTTGGAATTTTCGCAACCAATGGCTTAGAAAAACTCTTGTATCAACTAATATTCGAATAAATGGAATGTCAAAAACTGTATGCCAAAATGCCGAATATCATTTTCGCTGGTACAAGTTTTTCGGATACCACCTGCCTGAACTACGCTTCACAATGCACAGTTTCTAAAACTTGGACAGGCCAGTTTAGCATACACGTATATATACTGTGATACCTAATATTGAATTTTATGTTTGCAATTTTAAAATGAACTTTTCCATATTTATAATTGAAAACTTTAATGTTGATCGTAACTAATATTCATTTCTATATCTTCAATGGTGCAGTGTTGGCCTTGTGACTTTAGCTTGCGACACCCATCTCAGAGGTTGGAATTTCGCCTCGGCTGTGAACATTTAACGCTCGCTCCACCAGTAAAGGAAATCATGGTATACACAAGTATTTCCTCATGTGGGAGTTTCAAGGGGCATGTCTAAAATCCAAAAATCCTACTTGTCTATGAAAAATAATATAATTATCCAACAAACAGATGCAATCTGAGGCCAAGGCCCATATAGTGTTGTGGCGCCACTGATTACGTTAGTCAGTGTCCAGTCATAAATTCTGTTATAAATGAAAATGCATTTTTTTTAAATGAGTTAATGATATATTATTAAAATATATACCTACATATTAATTAAAGTCTCCGCAAAAAATAAAAAATAAATTATATTCGAAATGGCAACCTTTGGCTTTTAAACAGGCCTTTAATCTGTTTGGCCACGAATCTATTGATTTACTCACTTTTCCAAGGGACATTTCGCCAGTACTTTCTCCAAAGATTCTTATAAGACGCAATGTCTCTGTGTCTTTCAGGAGGCCATGTCCCATAAAACTGACCACAATTTGAAGTCAAAAGGGCTGTGGTCTGGGTTAGATGAAGGCCAGTCTTCAGATCTTGTAAAGTCCGGACTTTGGTTTCGAGCCAGGCTTGGTTAGTTTATTCCTTGTGACCAGATGCAGAATGCTGCTGAAGCTTACACTCCTTTTCCACAAAAAAATTGTTTTGTGACTTCTTGATAAGACACGCCCCACCAAACCATTGCTGACGCAGGATGATAATCACGATGTACCTTTCCGACCACTCGAGCAACTTATTTATATCTGTGAGCGTACACTTGATCATTTTTTGAAAATTTTCAATTTCTTTTTCTTTAACGCCTCATTCCATATTGTACATTGATAATTACCACAAAAACATGTGTGCAATGGCACAAAATCTAAAGAAGTTTTTAAAAGAATATACGTGTTTCAAATTCAAAATAATTAAAAAGGTGTAAAAAAGAAAAGTTTTTATGTAACAGTATTTATGGCCACACTAGTTATTATTATATGTTAAATGGAAAATGGTGATTGATTTCGAAAAATCTTTGAAGATAAATTGGTATGTGAAATTGAAAAGTTATTCATTATAGCCTTTTATACATGTAGGTATAAATTTTAATGTACACTTATGAAAGATAGAAATAATAACTAAGTTACATTTACCAGTTATCAAAACAGACGAAAATAACTGGTATTAAACATTCTGTCAATCTTTTAAGTAGACAAAGTATTTTTACTAAATGTCTGTAACCTGCAAATAATGATTAAATTAAAATGAACGTTTCATCTCTAACCTCTCCGAGAAATTGGAGCATACACTTACATAACTGTGGCAACAACACGCAAACACATATTATCAAGTTGAATAAAGGAAGCTAATATCAAAATCCCACCAGTCAGCTCAAGTGGCACCCGTTCACGAGAACGACGCATGGCCAACCATCGGCCCCCTCGCCATATGGGGACGGAGATAAACCAACGCATAAAGCCAAATTATTATTATAATACTAATAATTATAATAATAAAATTACAGACCAACCCACGTATATGAAACCTACGCGAATCAATAACGTATAATAACATTTTTCTATGATCAAATATTGATATATGAATCTTGTAAAGTTATTTGCGAACATTTAAATTTAGTAATTAGTCAGTAAAAGCCGTAATAATTAAATAATCCTATGAGTATTACCTATTATGTGACAACCTAATAACATTAACGTCTGAGTTGAGTCAAATTTCTAACGACGCTAATACAAACCAGTCCCAAATAAACACAATTTTGTATCAGCCCCAACCCAAATGAGATCATTAAGTTATGAACCACAAATACGAATATAGCGAAATTGTTAATTAGGAAATACGAAGGTTCTACAATTCACTATTTCTTATACAAATATCACAAACACATAATTGTTTGTGATATATGTATAAGAAATATATAAGATTTAATAAAATTAAGCTAAACTAAATTATTTTTACGACCATGTTCATGAATCATAAAACAGGCACATTTCTGCCTAAATCTTGTTTTTGTGTAGGCAAATAGGTAATCAGGCTGATTTATGTCATAATTTTAGTAGTTTTTACGATTTTCACCGCCGAATGGGCAAGTTAAGTCCCGTAAATCTCCAATGGGGTTGTTGTCTTCTTCCTTAGTTACGTTCTTCATTACTAAAAGTCGCGTTGGTGTTGCATAGCTTCAACTATTCCCCCGTGTCTTCGCCAAGCCTTAGTGCCTAAGGCTTGTTATGGTCTTAACTTGGTTGGCCCAGTGAGTAGGAGACCGGCCTCGGGGTCTCGTGCCTTCCACTCTACCGGTCAACTCTACCACAAACGTTTCCTAGTTATCGGAACGTGTACGTACTTTGTAGAAGTTGTTCTGATTAATTTACCAACTTTCTTAAGAGGTGAGTAGTTGGTAGACCTTCTAATAAGGGAAAAGATAATACGTGCTTATTTAAAAAACGACAATACATACAAATAGTTTCATTTTAATAAGCTGGGAGTTTAGTTATGCGTGAATAAAAATGTATATTTACTTTGCTATGGTTATTTTCTTTGCGACAATGCAATAACATTACAATATACCCATGTCATTCTGAGTCGACCATCTGTAAAATTAAATTCTCGTTTACCCATTCACATATATTATTAAGATTCTTTCGTATTGAAAACCTTATAACGCCATAAACGCTAACAGTATTAAACTATGAAAATAAAAACTAAAATTCTTGCTTACTCCTAAATATTAGTATGTTAAATAAATTAATGATAGACTATTGATAGATAAATTTTCCAATTCGTTGGATATTTTGATGTAATAAATGAATCTATTACAAACAATTTGATACCCGAATTGGGTGCTGCGAGCGAAGATTCACTCTGATCAGTCAAAATCGATGTCAATTTAACAGATGACCAACTAAATCTGCGCTTGAAATTGTATCGCAATGTTATTCATGCGATTAGTGCAGTGTTGATCTAAACGTGTCACTCTGTGGGCCCTCGTAATATTTGGCGTAACAAGATATATATATATTTTTATGTAGAATAAACAGTAACAATAGAAAAAGGTATTTAATACATTGAAAATTTTATTACAACGCATTTTCTAGTTAAAAACGTTTATTATATCAAAAAAAAATTATATCTACATAATTGACTACGCTTACTTCAAGGTGTCTATTGTGTGCGCGCTCAGCGTAAAAATGTAGTATCATCTTTTTCCCTAACTTCAAAAAAAACGTTGAGGTTCGAATCACGGCTGTGCAATAATACATATGGCAGACATTGTGATGGAACCGGCATCTCTTAGAACCCAAAAATTCCATACCATGTGTCAGGAACAAACAATTATGAAACGGATTCAATGAAATACACATAAATGGTTCTTATTTAAATATTCGTTCATAGTATTGTCTTTTATAAACATAGCTTTTACACATTTAAATAAAACGCTTTTTTCCGGATTGCAGCTATGTATTATTATAAACTTATTATTATAGTTGATGCAACACCCCTTAACACACCATACACATAATACAAATTTCTCTACAGCTGTGACTGTGCTACAACTTTTTGACATTGAACACCTTTTGTCTTCAGTCACCGTGACCACGCACGCTGTAAAGCACGCGAAACGTCGGAAAAAATTTAAATTATGAAAATAATTATAAGTTTATAATAATACATAGCTCCAATCCGGTAAAAATTGTTTTCTTTAAATATTTGTTACTCATGCAATACCTATTGATGGTTTTGTACAGGCCCGTAATATAACTTTCAATACAATTTCTTTTCCCAAACGTCCATATTTTGTGTACAATGAAAAAACAACAACATAAAAATTATTTATCGTAATATAAGAACCGTTTTATCGGTACGATCTGGTGGAGGTTGCGGTAGTAAATTTAATTTGAGCATTGGCTTGGTTGTATTGCCCTTCAGACGTATATTTCCCTCGGGGATCGAAAATATTCATTGTTGCATCTGGTTTTGCGCGGTTCGGCAATTCCTACCACATAATCAACATTCGCATGCTAAAGTATTCCTTAAAATATTTAAGAATCATAAAAAGTCTCCCGACACTTTTGCCACGACTGACCAAAGAGCTGAGACATTGAAACGCCTTAACGAATCTTCCTAAAGCAGCTAAGCACCGGCTCGACCAGGTCAGTCGTAATCGGTCGTAATTCGTTTAGGTACTACGACACCACAGGCAAACACACATAAAGGGCTCAACTTATAACACCGCTCTTTTTACATTGATGCCCATTGATGATTACAGGATGTCCAGGCCAACCTCTGAAATAAAGAATATTTTTCTCGCGATACAGCCCACTTCTACCGGATAAGGATTAAGATTACTTTAAATAGTACTAAAATATATCGCATTAAAAACAGTATGGAAACATTTTGTTAATTCATTTTCTAAAAATTGATAATGAAGGATGCTCGTTTGTCAACTTTAGCCTTTTATAATCGAATTGCGTAATTGTTCATAATTTTAGTATTAAGTGAATGTAGACTAGGAATAAGTTATTGATTTGAAAAAATCTAATATTACACACACGGCTAAACACAAGATCTAAGTCGAACAATAGTGGTGTCTACGTTATTGTTCGACTAATGTGTATATTTGGACCCCTCACACTGTAAAATCGATTTTCGTTTAGTTTTTTATAATGAAATAATTTGGTTGAATTTTTTTAATCATCCCTACGTGTATGATATGCTTGCCCATAACTACTTGGCACATTAATAACTGTATTTTACTGTTCTAGTACCAATGTAACATTGTACCGAACGTAGGCAACCTCTTATAAATAAATACATTTTTTGTACCACGTTCATAAATTATACAAATTGATTCACAATGTATTAAAGTACTCGAATGTGACTTATTACTAGTATAAACTGTTATCACAATAATATCTACAAAAATGATATATAAACTTTTTTATATTTCATTCTCGGAATTTTAAACGTTATAATAATAATAATGAAATAATTATATTTGATTATTACTAAACATTTAAATTGCATAATAGCGAATAAAAGTCGTAGTGCGATTGCGAAGAAATCATAAATTATCCGACGAGAGGAACTTTTATAGATCCTTATTAGTTTAGTAAAGTTTGGTCTCACTCCTGAACTGCCATTTAAGAATTTACGACATTATTATTCTTGGCATAGACAAGTGACAAGTTGAAAATCTGAATGTTTAATATGTTCTAAAGTGTTGCCAGCTTAATAAGCGAAATTCATGTTTTCGATTCCACAGATGTAATGTTTTTAGAGTAACGTAAATTAATATTAGTTTTACAAGTAGTGGATCTAACTTCTGTACGTGACAAGTCGATTTTCGAAGATCTAAAACTTCTATTAAGAAATACATTCTCATTGTAAGGTTTAAGACACGACATGTTTTCGCAAAATATTTTCCTTCACCACAGTCAGTTGTACCTAAATAATACATAACTTCTGTAACTTAAAGTTATAGTATAAATACTTTTTTATATCACAAACAATATCTCAAAACAACATTGGCAGTTTTATATTAGTTTACTTAAAATTTACACTTAAATACAAGCAGTGTTCAAAATATGACAATGATATATGTCGGGACAATAGTGTCAGCAGCTCTATAAATTAGCGACTTTTTAACGGACAACAGTAATAGTGATTCCGTAGGCAGATTATTCCACAATGTAATAGCCTTAAATTCTGATGAAGTGACTAAGTTATATAAAATCACTAATACCATGTTATACTTGAATGGATTCAATTCAAATCGTACGGAAAGAAATTTTAATTTAAGTTTGAATTCAATAATTGTATTGAAAAAATTCGAAAATCACCCACCGTCATTGTAGGGCAATTATTTAACATAACAGTGTTATCGAAACGGCGATTTTATATTAATTTAACGTTTTAAATACAATGGAATAATTAAACAAAACAATTTGCGCGTCATTAGTTTGAACACATTATTTTATTTTCCAATAAACAATTTACAAATCAAATTGTTAGTATTCATATATTTTTTAAAAAACAGCTAAAAGTATAATACTATTTTGGTTTCATTGTTTATAACGCATACTCACGTATTGATACATAAGATACGTATAAATGATTTATTTCCAAAGTAAATTAGTACACGCTCGCAGCTTTGCTTGCAATTGCGCTTAATACGCCTAGTGTGATTATTTGGCACTCGCAGCCCCAGTCTCTCCAACATTATATACTCTACCTCTAATATAAATTATTCTCACCGTATTATCAAAGCAGATTTGAAAACATATGATCTATTAAAAAGGCAAAGCTGAGTATTTATCAAAAACCCTTGGCTGGTTAACGATCTTACCTTATGATGAAGAGCGTAAATTATTGGATATATTTTATAGAACAAGACGACATGAATTAGTAATAGATTAAAATATTTACTAATACAAATCAATGGCGCTACAAGCATTTTAGGTCTGGGCCTCAGATTTCTATATCTGTTACATGATCATTTGTTAATTTAATAGGCAAGTAAGACCTTTCTAGGTCTAAGGCAAGCCGGTTTCCTCACGATATTTTCCTTTACCGTTCGAGAGAATGTTAAATTCATAGAAAGAAAGTCCATTGGTGCACTGCCGAGGATCGAACCTATGACCTCAAGGATGAGAGTCGCACGCTGAATCCACGAGGCCAACACTGCCCTTAAAATATTTACTAAAAGACTAACTATTTGTAACAGTATAGGAACTGAACTTTTGTCAGATAATTATAAACTGAAATCGACACATTTGTTTGACGTATTTGTCCAGTTAGTGTGTAGAAACAGAAATCCGAGCCACCTCCTGCATATAAATTGTATAGTACTCAAAACAATTTTGTATTACCGTATATGTTGTCATGCAGCCAAGTGCAAGGAGAGATAACGTCCAATAAAACAGTCTTGGTCTCGGCGGTGATAGGTAGAGCCAATGGGATTAAGAGATTATTGTCCAGTTATATAACTGCTTCTGAAGCTTATATGTAGTGTGTATACAAATACCTAATAGATTTAGTATTTATTAATTAAAAATACGAAATAAACTTTATGCGCTGTGTATATCATCTGTCAATGTATGTTTATGTATGTTATGTCTGTCATCTATGTGTCTATGAAGTTAGCAGAGCACTTACCAGCAGAGCACAAAAGCGTTATAGTAAGCTATTTCATTTGTATGTGTTGTTTTAATGAAATCTCCATTGGAAATCCAAAAGAATGCTTTCAAACAGGAAGTTGGTAAAGTATGTTATGCTTTAAAATAAAATTTTCTGGACTGAAATGTCTAGAACTCTTTTTAAAGACTATCAGGAACTATATAAATATTGTGTTAACTGCGAACTGCGAACTCCAATTCGTGTTCTTCTGGTAACTAACAGAGAGAGACACATCATCTAGATTATTTTTAATAAAAAAGATCAAACGTGTAAAATGGGTTTGGTGAGTTTAGTAAATTTAAATAGGTGATAAATATTACAGCAGCATATCTGAGGTTGAGGGGGTAAAACAAAAGAAGAAAATAGTTGGGGATCCGTTCAATTGTTTGGTCTACAGCATCTCTTGTTTAGTAAGAGATACGTAATTACGTCTTTTTGACCAATAACAGACTAACAACTTCCTTGGGTTTTCGTTACGTTCTCCCTCTACTAATTTTTAAGTTACAAATTTGTCATCAAGATACGAAATACAATATCTTGTTGTGCGTAGCGCTCATATTGAAATAGGGTACGAGAACTTTTAATATTACGTGGTAAGCTTGCACTCTTGTGCACCTTAGATTAAGAAATTCGAACCCGAGACACGCATGAAAGTGATTCATTAGTCCTTTGATTGATTGTATTCGACTCTTATAACGACGGTATAATTTGTTGAAAATTTTGTTAATTCATCATACAAAAGGGTATGGAGGTTGTCAGAGGATGTATCCTGTGTAACAAATCAATGAAATATTAGGAAGCGTTAAAAACTTAGTATCAAATTAAAAAATTCATACTTAAAAAGGGACGCTTGAAAAGATTTTCGAGATCTTAATTAGATCTAATAAAGTTAAAAGTTCTAATAAATTAAGCATTATAAAAGAAATGTGAAAAAATTTCCAACCCTTACAATAACTTTACATTCCTTCTAGGCACTGCATAATTAATCTTTTCTGTCCCCGATTTTCATATTGTACACCCCTCGGAATTAGCATTAATGTTATTTTTTCATTCAATTCAATTTAGCTGTCTGCAACGCCGGCACAAATTACCAAAACTCCAGGGTAAATAATGAGAGCGATTATTGTCCTCCTCAAACTGAGATAGTCCTTTGAGAGATATAAAATAAATGTATAGCATAACATTTATTTTGTGGTTTTAGGAACATAAAAAGAGATAATGCTGCTTATTATACTTGTTTATATCCTGTGAAGTGCATTTCATATTATGATGGTTGTTGAGAGGTAAGTTAAGATAAAATTTATTAACATTACATTACATTCACTCATACTACAAAAATCAAATTGAGACACTTCATATTTGGTTTAAAAAAAATTAAACTATAAAACTCGAACCCAGCCAACCAGTCTAGTAATAAACTATGGCGGTCAGCCGTGTCAAGTGATTGGACAATTGTAATACCCTCAAGAAAATATGTAATATAAAAAATTTCAAAAATATATTTCCGATATTTGTCAACTTTAAAGTATAGAAAATTTTGTTAAAGGTAGTCTGTTAGTAAAAACAAAAACGGCAAAAACGAATTTAATTTGACATAGGGGAAACACTTTGGTACATACTTACCAAGCGACTGAAACTTACCACTTCGAAATGTTTTAATTTTTATTCGGTCAAGTACATCTTACGTTTAAATCTTATCGTACATTTAAGCAATGCTTATTTTTAGTACGCGATAATGTATGCCTTTTTCGTAGCTCAGGTAAAGTTTTCTTTATATTTACATAATGTAGTCCCGTTGAAAGATCTTGCGGTCTAAAGATTTATGTTCACAGGAATTTTGTACTCCTTTCAAGAAATATGGTGAGTTAAAAAGTTTTTAGAATTAAACAGTGCTTTTATATACGAAGATTCTTTAAGCTAGAAGCGAATTAGTTGAGGGCATTTATAGTTCTACGAGATTATAAGATTTTTATAAACGCCATCTTCATTTATATAATTTACATAGTTGTGAGTCTTCTTTGATAGCTAATAGTAATTATTTTGGAAAATGTTGAAGTAGTATAATGTGGATATCAAATAACTACTATATAGCACATTCATTGTAATAATATTAAGCAAATTTCAAAACAAACACGTTATTTAACTAACGTCGAGTTGAAAACTATCACATTACCTGAGTTGGGTTACAGTAACTATTAGTAAATGGTGATTTAAGCTATACTATATCAGAATATTTTATTAATTCATTTATTTTGAAGTAGAGACTCTTGGACCATGGGGTTTAAGTGCACAGGTGCTCATTAAAGATTTTAGTTGGCGCCTGGTAGATAGTACCGGTGACCTCAATGCTGGTGTTTTCCTCTCTTAACGAATAAGTATCGCAATACAGTGAGGAAATTAGCATTTATTTTTCATAATTAGCAGTACTTATTTAAGAATATTGTAAATACTATATACTTGTATGTTGGAATTAAATATTTATCATTACGTATAGTTCATGTTGTTGCGACTTAGATAATGCAGTCGAGAAGGACAACAAAAATAATAATGCTGGCTGAATTTCAAATTGAATGTAATTCTTTTGAAGAAATGATTATAGTCTAACAGAATAGGGCACTGTTAAATTAAGGAAATCTTATTACAAAATGCCAACGTGTGTCGCTAAAAGCAGGAGCGGTTCTCGGGCCCTAATGAACGTGTGCAAAATTTATAACACTTTTGACATATTTCTCAGAATAAATTGGGTAGGTGTTAATATAATACAGTTTTCCTTTTGGAATTTTTAATGGTCTCTTCATTGAATTAATTAACTTATAAACAAGAGAAATTGTTATAAATTAAATCCTACTTTTGGAGCTGACAGGTAAGCTCTGGTGAATTGAAGGATGAAAATAATTCAGCGCCACCATGGTTAATACTATGCATAAGTGTTTTGCGAAAATGTACGCTTCGGCAACCCTGTGATTTTTTGTTATCATTATATAGTAACATAATGAACAGTAGAATGCTCTTTTGTGGTATCATGAAAATACATCACAAATAAGTCACGTTCTTCATTTCTAAAGGTTGCGTCTAAAGTCACAAGACAAGACATACAAGCAACTTCTTCCAGCAAGTACAGAATCGACCTCTAGCTACCCAGACAAAGTCAGCCTTTAAAGCTCGAATGCATCGACGTTCCATTAATTAGTATAATTTACTACAAAAAATTCGAACTGTACTTCCGTTTCCGCTACGAAGCTGCTCCAGTTGTCTACGAATTGCTGTCGTTAATATTCGATTCTACTTATTGTTTGTGCACTGGAGTCGTGTGTTAACGAAATTATGAGAGGCACTTCCAGAGAACCTTGACAATTTGATATCGTACTGTATTCAATAACTACTACGTGTACAATTTTTGTTGTAATAAATTTTGAGGACTATTTCACATTTTTATAATGTGGTATAAAAGTGGAGTCAAGGATTCGAAAGGGAATGCTTAGGTGATATGGCTATGTAGAAAGAATGACTGAGAAGCGTCTCACGAGATATACAAGACAATCGTGACGGTTAGGTCGAGTAAGGCCTACTCGATCTCGACTCGTCGCACATACTTGGACTAACCAGAACATATGAGAGAAGGGAAAAGTCAAAAGTATCCATAAGATACGAGCATGTATGGTGAATGTCATGAAAGTATATGTAGCGAGAGAGGTATATCAGTCAGGACCATAGCAACTGAAAATCCATTGTTTATGTTCCCTTTTGGAAAAAAGGCGTATAGTGTTGTTAAATTATACGTAATCATCCATATATACATATTATAAGTTTCCATCAACATTTATTGTCATCGACACTCGTGTTTCTTGCCACGCCTTATCGTAACTCCAACGTAGCCATAACTTTCTGGCGCCTTGTTGCCAGATTGATAATTCTTCACCTAGGAGCTTACTGATAACTATTAGTACATTGTAATGACCCAATTAAACAACATCGTCACTTGTTTCTAAAGAGACACTCAAAGAAACAAACATTTACATGAATTTTACAGAATTACATTACTCCATTCATTTCATGTGAAAATAATCCCGTTATAGTGTACTCAATTGAAACAGCGGAATTTGAATTGTTTCCTAGAATATTGTTTAATATTCGTCCATAATTTAATGAAACTAGATTGTATCATCTGTATTTGTACGAGATTTATAGAGAATATTCAATATTGCAAGTGGCAGCACGTATGTACTCATTTTAATTTGTATAAGTTATTTTATTCTTATTTACATGTATATGATATGTACATTTACGTTATGGATTGTACGGTTATATTATATGAAATAATTATCTTAAGTGTTATGTAATATATACCACTAAGTCGTTTCCTCCCTCCGTACAAGAACTTTTTAACAGTGTTTACATGAGAAATAGTTAAAAATATAACTGAAATTCTTTAATTAGAACATGTTTGCTATTTGCTATTTTATTATATCTTCAATTTTAATAAAATTTATTTCAGGACGATGAACAAGATTATTGATTTAATCGAACTGATTTTTATAGATAACCTTTTTATAGATATTTAACTGTTATAAATTCGTTAAACTATGTTATCAAACTATTGTATTATTTGATGCAAGTAAGTACTGAGAGCCATTAAATGTAGTAAATTTTCTAAACAGTTTCTTGAACCTTATGTAGCAACATTCATTTTCTGCCCCTAGTTATTCCCAATTTATAAAACAAATTTAAATTATATATGATAATTTAATCAAAATAAGCTACCAAAAGTTTATTTTCATGATTCACTAAGTGTAGTAAATTAAATTATGAATTTCTCACAAACTCATTATACATTTAAAAGTTTCCCGACTTCGAGTCACCTGAGCTTATCTAATACGAGGACTTCTATTTATAAAACTATAACGTGGTCTGTCAACAGCACCGCATTTGTTATTTATTAGATCATGTCTTTGTTCCTCATTCTCTGTTTTACGAGCTTGGACATATTTGTTACCAAACTATAGCACCAAATTAAAAATTTAAAGATCGTCTCACAAGGGTTCCAGTTAAATTAAATTCTAAACTTGCGACTTACTTTATTTGTTCTCGAAACTGTTGTAAACATTTTCAGTTTTATTTTAATGCCATATAAAACTTTTGCTGCTTGTTATTTTAGTTTTCTTTTACAGACGTGGTCTAAAGAAAATGGTGTCTACTTTTTATTCCACAGATAAAGTCATGCAGATTGTGTAAAAATAAGTATTTGTCATAAACTTGAACTATTCGTCATGTTTGACAAAACATGCTGTTAAAATGCTTGAGAAACTTAAGATTTAAATGTAGCTATTCGTGTTAAGTCACCTTTATCATCATCAACAGTATCTTACGATAAAGAGCATTATAAAGCCTCTGCATCACATGAGCATATGTGCCAGCTCCAATTGATTCACTTTTGTATGGGTACAGAGGAAACCTTTTTTTCTAAAATAGATAACACAGGAAGCTGATAACTTTAACAATTAAAGCCAATTATCGATCAAATGTCCCCTAAATGGTGGGAGAGTCACTGGATTACTGTCTTAGAATAACCACACTTTTAAATAAAGATATAATTTAGTAATATATTCTACGGTAAGTTCACATACTAGGAATGGACCAAAGTGTATCATTAAGTATGTTCATAATTTTGTATCTGTAAGATTTGTCTATTTTTTGGTCTATGTTCAAAAAACTAGCAAAGAGTGTATTGGTTATGGAACTAATACAGGCCAGTTAGAAAGAAAAACGTATATTTAATATGTAACTAGTCTAGCCATAAGTTCTATTTTTGAATGTGGAACACGTATATACTTTAAACTTCTTTTGATTTTGTGCCGTTTCACACATGTTTTTGTGTTAATTATCCAATTACAATATGGAATGGGGTGTTAAAAATAAAATTGCAGTGATCGCCTTGCACAAAGTAGGTATGGAGCCGTCGGTCATATTCCAGACACTTCAAAAGCTTGGTATCAGCCGTATGTTCGTATATTCCTATTAAAAGATACAACAACACATCAGCTGTCGAGGACCACAAAAAAACGGGGCGGCCGCGTGCTGTTAGAACTGCAAAGGCTGTTATTTTTATCTTTGACACCATTAGTAAGCAAAAAATCTTATCGCGAGAAATGATGATTCCCGCAAGGACTTTGTTTAAGCTCCAGTAAGGTGAGCGCTAGTAAGATGAGCACCAGCCGAAACATTATATCGTAGACGTATGCTACGTGACATCTAATATTGGAAAGAGAAAGTTCAGACATTTAAAATCATTTATTCATATAGGTAACACAATGTACACTTATGAACGTCAAAAACAGATATGTATATGAAATTCTTCTAATTTTACATTCATTACCAGCTCTCAAATAAAGATCGTAGAACGGAAGAGAAGAACTGGCAATAATCTCTCCGCCACTCTTTTTAATCGCCAAGTTTTTGTTTTACATAAGGAGCTGCAACCATTACACCGTGTTACAAATGACATCTTAAGTAATTAATAATAATAAAATAAATTGAAAGCAAAATCTCTATCAGCAGGAATAAAGTTAAAACGCCTGAGACACAATTATATTGCTTATTAGAACTTACTATAAATAAACAAGAACCACATTCTCCTCTTCTATCGATCAGAGATAAACTAATGATTAAAAACCTCCACCCGGTCCCAGGTTCAACCATATCTACTTATAGAATTATATATATACTACAAAAACCAGTATGCAGAAGCTTAACTATTCGACATTATCATGATTCAAGACCAATGGGAATTACTGAAATAGACGAATTCCATTTGGACGGTGCCTCAATCCGATTTTATCAGTAAATGATTGAAATACTGTTTCTCTTTACCACAGACATATAAAGTTGTTTATTGATTTTTATTGGTTCAATTCAAGGCGCTACAACCTTTTATGTATGGTCTTCATTTTTGTATCTGTTCTGTGATAATTTCTAATAAACAAGTAGGGGATCAACCTGTGCCTGACACACACAACATCGTTTTTTTTCTTCGTCGTATGAGCAGGTGTTAAATGCGCACACAGACACAAGTCCATTGGTGTACAGCCGAGGCTCGAACCTGCGACCAGAGATGAGAGTCGCACGCTGAAATCACTAGGCCAACACAGCTCTTCGAATCGAAACAATATAAGTTTACTATTAGCGCTTCTAATGTTAGGGATATTGTTGTTATAATTTGAATTCACGAAAAGAGATCGACGTTATCGATCCCTCCAATATGAGTTACGTGTGCGGCCCCTGTGTTGGCCCCTTGTTATATAATAACCCTTTAATTAGAGAAACTTCTCTCTATCTCTGTTTGACTAGTTTTGAGGACTAAATTGTCAACCCAAGTCAAGCCACATAGGAAGTACAATAAAATGTTAGTTACGTCAAAGACATAAATATATATAATTGTGCTTTCCTTGTAGGTTGTGTGTCAATCCTTCTTATGTACAGTGCATAAAGCAAACCTTATGAAATCTATTGACTGAGATTTAAGTTGAGTGGCAGTTGCTGGAGGTTTGTTTAAATAAATACGACAATTTGTTAGTTTGTCAAGTGTCTCTGATGGATCAGAACAGCTAATAAATAACATAAAGTAAGCATGTCATTACAATGTAAATTAAGACATTTTTCGGTTATTAAAACTAAAATTATCGTGATTCATGTGTCTTTTTTTAATATTGTCCTGATCACTGTTTACATTTTTTAATTGCTTTGTTTTGTCTAAATATATTTCTTATGTATTTTTGCACTTCTTGCTTATCTTATCTAATTTTTAAAAAAACGTCTTACTTAGCTGCTTGAATAAGATTGCTTGAAAGCGATAAGGCTGGTCAGTTGCCCTCCTCTTTATTCAATTGTGTCAATTGTATTATAATTCTGTATGCAACGAAGTTTTAACAAATAAATAACACATATGTTACCTATAAGTATCAACTATATTACTTGTTAGCATATTTAGTATTTTAGGAACTGGAATGTTATCTTATAATTTATCGTAACCATTTAACTTATTTAATATGTAAATTAACTAAGGTAAGGTTACATAACTGGAGCTGTTATAACCAACATATAATCTAGACCCGGGTGAAATAGCTATTTTTCTCTGAGAGTTTTACTCCATAAAATACACATTTCGGCTAATATATAATATAAATGAAATTTTTAAAGAAATTAAAAATCAGGTATTTCCCATTACCAACTAAAAAGATTGCTATGGATGCAGAAATTTTGTCAGACATGGACGTTTGATCAAAAGCAAGACAACACAAAGAAGAATAGAGAGAAGAAATCTTGGCATCAAGTAAAGAAAACAGTATTAAAAATACAGATATGCGAAGAAGAAAGATCGCTGATCCACTAACTCTCTACCTTCAAAGAAAATGGAAATGAGCTGGATAAGTGGCCAGGTACAACGATGACAGGTGGACACCAAGACTCGTGAAATGGGGCAATGAGGCACAAGTTCCAGAAGCTGTTGAACGTACGAAATTGCGACGACGGTGGGCGAAGGCTGGAGATAGCAAAAGTGAGATAACTGTGGAATGCCTTGGAGTAGGCCCGTGAGATGTCTATATAAATGCAAAATTTTGTTTTTTTACTTACTATTGTATTGTGACGTATATGTGTTTGTGTTTTTATGAAACAAAATAAAGCTTTATTGTTATTATTGGCGCATACTCTATTACTTACGGTCCTTATATATTTATTTAAGTTTTCCCTTACCGTAGTCTCAACAAAATAACTGGCAATATAAAATCTAATAAAATGAATCCATTGTATAAACTGAATTTCTCTAAACGAGTGATTTATTGGATCCAAGAGTAATGAATTGTCGAGAACTGCAATCAATATTTCTTGTTCTAACTGGTTCACAAATGTTTTTAGAAAATAGATTTGCAACTAGAAGCTTAATCTTTACTCTTCGACCGTAATTGACTTCGATACATAAGTTTACTTTGGTATTAATTTTTAAAATGAACCATTTCGATTGTCGCGATGAGATAATCTATATATTTTTATATGTCGTGATTTGTTTTCGAAAACCATTTCAAGAAAAACCTTCGGCTTCCATTTTTGACATAGCTTTTTTGATTTAGCTAAAAGCTTATGGTAATAGTATATGTTCAACTTATTTAGCTTAGCTTCGCCTTTGTCAAACTACATGACATATTAAGGGCGTTCGTTTGTTAACACAACGTTTCAATATTTTCCGGATATTTCTATTAAGACTTATGTTTTTCGCAGACAACCATAACTCTTATGCCCCTTTGGGACGGATATCCGACAGATAGCAGGCACAGCCGCTTTTTGTGCTCAGTAGGTGGCACAAAGTAAAAAAATAAATCTGAGTAATGTACAGCTAGGTAGATACAGAACAATTTATAATCATAGTATCAAACAACACCTGCAGCATTTAATAAAAACTTCAACAGTAATTCCACATTTCGTGTTGAGATTTTACGCGATTCTCCTTTGAGAATAGAAGAACATTCGGAATGATTCCAGCTAATGCTGTTTTCGTGTTCAAAGTTTTCTAATGATACATTAGGTTGCAAATAGAGTATTGAGGATTTATTAAATACGGACAAACTCTATTTATAAAGAAAGTTTTTAAACAGATATTTTCTTTATTTATACAAACCAACTAGAATTTCAATTAACATGAATTTATTATATAAAAAAATAATTTATTCAGTTAAGTTGAAGGTTAACTGAATAAATTATTTTGACTGAATGAATTATTTACTTTAAATTATATATTGTCACTTTGAAGGGGTTGAAACATTGGAGTAATTAGATTAAACCCAACGAAACAAGGCTGTTCACTGATCAAAGCCGTGTAATCCCAGATCGGGTGTACTTTGATTTCGACAACACCAATTATTTTCGTTATCTTAGCTACAACTAATTGCAATATTTGTTTAAAATTTCGCTTTTGAATTCAACCTAATTACTGCCATAATTTGTCGTTTTTTTTTTAATTTTTGGATGAGTTTAAATAAAAACAGAAGACATTCTTTATATTAATTAAAAATGTCCACATGATTACGGAAATTAGATATTAATAAAAAAATATTTGCAGTTGAGTTTCGTCATCGGACTTCGAGGCAGAGGACGCCCCGTATCACCTCGACCTTTGTTCATCCACAATTGAGCGTTTTTTTAAAGATAGTTTTTGCCGCACACTACCACTATGTGCGACTCTCATCTCTGAGGTCGTAGGTTCGGTCCCCAGCTGTGCACCAATGGATTTTCTTTCTACGTGCGCATTTAACATAAGCTCGAACGGTGAAGGAAAACATCGTGAGGAAACCGACTTGCCTTAGACCCAAAAAATTCTACGGCATGTGTCAGGCACAGAAGGCTGATCACCTACTTGCCTATTCGATTAACAAATGATCATGAAACAGATACAGAAATCTGAGGCCCAGACCTAAAAAGTTTGTAGCGCCGTTCATTTTTTTTTAAATCAAGACATTTGCGTTTTTATACTGAGTTCAAGGTAGAACATACATTAACATAGGACGCCCTACATCGGTAATGACTGATAGATTTGTAAAAAGTTGACTATCTTGACGTATGTTACTGTTTGTTTTATAGCAGCAGAAATACTTACCAAGTGTCCATAATTGTCTATACAACCTCTTCTAGCACAGCCAGTGGTAATGGTCGAATGCAATAATCATGGAGCCATTATTACAACCACTATGCAAGACTAGTAATAAAGTTCTGTGAGGAAATACGCAAGCAATGGCGCAAACTCTCTAAAGTTGGTTCGTTTCACCAAGATGACATCGCCGCGCGCAAGTCCAGAATTGCGATCGTCTTATACTTGAGAATAGACCATCCGTGCTTAACGTGTTGCTTTCGTTGTGTATATGTTTTTAGGCTTCACGATAAATGTCTCAAAAGTTAAAAGCCATATCAAGATTAAATATTTTTTCTTCAGTCGCACTATTCATATCTGTTAGTGGCGCGACACAACTTCCTCCACTTTCTCCTGTTTTCGGCGAGCAATTAAAATTATATACATGTTAAATTAAATATATATGTAAAATTAAAAAGGGTTTAATTTTTAAAATAATGTTTCTAATGTTTAAAGAACTTGATTTCTCATTACGTATATTTTATTTACCTGAGAAATTTAATATGTACCTAGGTAAAACTGAAATGTTTAGAAAATGAAAAACGGCTTAATATATTTGCCAATACTTTATTTTCTAAGTAGTATCTGCGTCCCTCTCTACACATCGTCGCATTCGATGGAACCACTGATAAAAGCAGTGAGACCATTCTTCCTTAAGGGTCTCTTCTCTGGCATTTTCAATCGCTTTCACCGCATCTTCAGGGCTCCTAAAGCGAATACCTCGAATTGTATCTTTAGTTCTTGGGAATAAATAAAAGTCGCAGGGCGGCAGGTCAGGACTGTATGGCGGATGACTCATTATATTGACAACTCCCATAGTCAAATATTCATCATTTCATGCGAAGGTGTTTCGGGTCTTCGGTTTAAGTATGGGGAATTCATCTGGTATAAAGCTTCCTGATGCCTAAATGTTCGCGTAATATGTTTTGAACTAGACTCATACCACTGGGTCACTCTCTTATCTTCCTTTATAATGTGTCGCACAGCACTGATGTTATCTTCCGTAGTCGCTGTTAAAGGACGTCCCCCGCGTGGTTCATCATTGAGATTGCTACTTTCACGCTTAAACTCGTTAAACCAATTGTAAATAGTGGCACGAGATGGGGCTTCATTAAGAAATGCTAATCGCAGCCTATGATAGCTTTTTTGTTGAGTAATAGGCTTACTCAACAAAAAAGTACTCACAAAAACTATTTTGTTGAGTAAGCCTACAACGAAAGGCATAATAAATCATTGACCAAAAATTTTCTCACGTTAGATTCATTTCCACGTGTAACAAGAGTTTTAGATTTGCCGCCAATTTACAAAAACAAATGACAAATAAATGCAATATATTACATTAGGTTTCCAAAGAGATCTAAAATTGAAATTCAAAATTTTCATTAGCAATGTTTCTAAACATTTTCAGTGTTACCCACGTATATAAACCCAAAATAACCAATCCAAATCTGAATTAAAAATAATAAACACTTCTTACCTAGCTTAAGTTATATTTGTTTAATTGAATTCCGTGGTAAAACTTCAGTTTATTTGTGGTCTTCTGACACGTAGACAAAATTGTGGTTAGGAACGTGGCGTCAGGTGCCTAAGTAATAAATTGTCCCAACTTCACTAAGATAAACCTCGGTATCAAATCCTACGTTCCCTTTATTAAAGAAATCATTTTATTTACAAAGTTTATTAGAATCTCGTGTTAAATGTCTATATTTGGTGCATTTTACAAAAATGGTTAAAATTGGCCAACGAGCAGGAGGGGGTGTCAATTCTCTAGATATGACAATTTCAGAGCTCGTCTCTTGATTGGGTTTATTCCAGTCTCTTGAACAATAATCCCGCATGCTTGCTGCTTTGCTGCATGCTATGTGTCATTTAGATAAAATATTGTATTAACATTAATTATTTTCACATTTGAATTCATTCGTCATAACGCTAAGGTACGTAATCACAACGCGACAATACTATTACCGACATAATTACTGAAAATTGTTCGCTAATGATTCACACCTACATGTCAAATGTGAATTTAATCATACCTGAATTATGTATACGCAACTTCTAATAGACGAGCATTCATAGATATGGAAGTATTACAGCTAAATTCATTTTCATAATTGTAAATTCAATTGCGCCTGCTATTCAACGTATGAGCGACAATAGAACTATTTAGCTTGTTTAGACTTCTTATCATCAAAGATGTGCCCTGCAAAGCGATGATTTTAATATGAATTTCTCATGTATGTGTGTAATTTTGCTGGCGATAATATTTTCTTGCAATTCTCTAAATGGTTTCTATCCGTTTGTTTTGGCGTAAATTGAAATGTATTATTTTACATTGCAATTGTACAATAAATAAATTAAAAATTCACTTGAGATTTAATCATATTTACAGGCGTTTTTCCTTAAAAAAAAAAGGTTATAATATTAAATTACAACGTTCTCAAACTTAACGACCATAACGACGGTTCTAGAAACTAGACATCTAAACAGGAAATTATATAATATTTTTTATTATAAAGTTAAAAAACTTGCAGTTAATTTCAAAGCCACAGCTCCCCGTTTCACATTACTGAAATCTTGGCAGGTAGACAAGAAGTTTTGCTTTGATGTGAACCAACTAGAGTTACTGCGTCAAACTTCGACGCAACACAAATTACCTTCGACAGCGTTGATCATTTACTCTTAAGCGCAGTCAGTAATTATAGCTTTGCTCAGTAAATCGTATTTCAAAGGATTTGTGTACAGCCTCGCAGAATCAATGCATGTTATAGTCACTAACCTAGTAACTTACATTTGAAGCATTTATATTGCAAGTGACTACGATGCTTGAAATTTTTGTAATTCACATAAGCTATTTATTAATATTTCTGAAATAAAAGATACTTGACTATGAAAAATAAATAAACCAATGGTGCAACCTTTTTAGGTTAACCTTATATTCCTGTGTCTGTTTCATTATCATGACGCACGCCGTTGACTTTTTTGAGTCTAAGGAAAGCTTATTTCCTCACGATGTTTTCCTTCACCGTTCGAGCTAATGTTAAATGTGGATATAGAAAGAAAATCCATTGGTGCATAGCCTGGGATCGAACCTACGGCCTCAGGGATAAGTATCGCATGCTGAAGCCACTATGCCAACACAGCTCACAAACTTAACTATGACTATTTTTTTAAATACTATTTATTTAAGTGTATATTAATTTAATCATAATATTTCAAATATACCAGATAATCCATCGTTGATATATTGAAATTAAGTTACTTAAAAACCTAATTTCATCATTTGTGATTTGTAATCAAAATACACCTTTAAATCCGAGTCGACATATATATAACCCCTAGTTATGGGGGTTTGTTTATTGCAATCATATAGATTGTAGTTGCTTATATACATGATTGTTTAATATAATAGGGTAATGATAGCTAAGGAATCAGTACTAAAATCCTCCAGTTCAAGTTTCGACTATACCGTTATTTTGTGGATATTTTTATAAATACAAATGTTAGACGCATTATAATCCTTGCGTTTAAAAGATCTAAGCTTTTGCGTTTAATGGATCTTAGGGCTTTTACTTCTTATGCTATATTGAAACTTTGATTCTGAATTGACTCGTTTTATTTACCCGAGAAGAAACACGAGGCCGACATATATTAGCGTTCGTTTCCCAATTAAATTTAAAATGTCAGCATAAATGCCATCTATGGCCATTTGCAATCATGCTTACTGTAAATTTACAACTTTAAAATACTTACAAAATAGTGGTAAAATAATATTATTAATTAACTAAGTTAATCATAGGTGGGTTCATATTCCATTATATAGATGGTAAACAGGCTTAATGATGCCGAACTTTAATGGATTACGGCTCCGGAACAAATATATTGTTATTCGTTCCATTAAATTGGAAGACATTATTTACAATTAACTGCCAGCCTGTCCTTATATTCCACTGCCGTACGCACAATCTTACTGTGCTTAAGTGGCGATTATATTTTATTTTTTATATTAGATTGATATTAAATAATAAATTTAAACTTTAAGATAAGAGCGTAGTAGTTTTTAAAGATGGCAAAACACTTGCGAGCTGTCTGGTAGTGTGTGTCCACGCGGTATGACAACATCAGGTGAGCCAGTCCGTTTGCCGCCTCTTCTATAAATTGGATAAA
Source organism: Pieris brassicae (assembly GCF_905147105.1). Classification (NCBI taxonomy): domain Eukaryota; kingdom Metazoa; phylum Arthropoda; class Insecta; order Lepidoptera; family Pieridae; genus Pieris; species Pieris brassicae. The sequence goes on from NC_059670.1 coordinate 4,654,294, forward strand.
TGGTTTTTGGTTGTCGAGACTCCTTGAAGTACTAAATGGAAGATTATAACTTCTTAATACATGAAAATTTAATGGTAATTGATGTGGTTTAGTACAGTAATTAAATAAATATATGTTATGTTAACTTATTAGTACAGTATTCAATATGTCCATAAAAAAGATAGATAAAGTATCTGGCCTAGGTTTACAAATATCACATGTTCTGTTATGTATTTTAGTAAATGTGTCATTACACTTGTGTGTTAACACAGCAATCTAGTTTCGAGGTTTGCACTTCAGAAATTTGTTTAAAATATAGTTTTAATTTTATATGGATCACTACAGAAAAAAACACATTAAAAAGCTTTGGAATAAATATACAAATATAATTTGTTTCTAGTACAATAACAATAAATCTCGTCTATGTTAAAAACCTTATGCGATAAAGTTCCATCCTAAGCCATATATTCAAAGCTTACAGGAAAGTATCAGTGTGTCAATTTTTCACACATATCACGTCGTATATCGCATTTCTTGCGGCTTTGTGATCTTCATCCGTATCAATCAAGAGAGGAACACATCTTTTTGTTAGCTTTTATTGTTACAATATCGTAAACACGGCTCAACCTTATTGCATATTTATGTACATTTGCGTCATAATATATAAATAAGAAAGTTTTACCAACATTTTAAGCAATACAAACTATAACTACGATAGAAACATAGTGAAGAGTCGTACCACTGTTTACTAACGTATATTATTGAATACATTAATGAATAGTGTAAATGGTCGAATACGTCTGTTTTTACGGGGATCGTCGGTAGTAATTAAGTCAAGTATCGTCTACTAAGTACTCACGAAAGTCCGCAAATGCGTTGCCGGACTTTACTAGTCTTACGATTTACATTAGCCATTCAAAATCAGAAAAGGCATATTCTCGTATAGACTTTAGTTAACCCTTTGTTAAATTACACCTTCAGTGTGATAAAGGCCAGTCCGCCGTTAGGTAGCATAGTTTTGTTTCTAGGAAACTGTCTCTTTGTTTGTCTGTAGTTCAAGCGTAATTATATTATTTTGTAAGATAAAATTATTTTATACGTTAAAAACTCTTTGGAATTGGAACTTATAATGATTCAAGTGATAAAATGTATATTTTCTTTTATATAACCAGTTGAAAATACACATTAATACTGTCTTAGTATGACTGTAATAAAAAGATGTTAAACATACTTACAATCATTATTGCTAGACATTAGAAAAATATTTTTAATCAAAGCAAAGAGCTTTTCTTATTTAGCACGTTATCGCTAAATAATCTTATATATCACTAGCCACTTAATTAAGGAAAATACTCAGTATTCTCAAATGACCTCCATCAGATCTTACGTTTATTAATTGCAGTCAATTTTAAATTAAGAAGCTGAAGTTTGAAAAATAACTGAATTTAGAAATTGACTAGAAAATACTGCGTTAATTTTGATGTTTATCACGCTTAAAACGCGAAACGGCTTACTAACGTTTCAGAATCAAGGGTCGTCGCTAACACTAAATTACGAGAGATCAATTATCGTAAAGTCTATGTGACTACATTCTAAAGGAAATATTTAATGAAAATTCCACAAAATTCTCTATTTACCTTTAAAACGATTTATTTTGGAACGACCCCAAGGCAGGCGCTTCGCTTAAGTTGACAATCGAGTATTTTCGTGAACGTATTTACATTTTCTTCATTAAGTACTTGGGTTTCAAATAAATAATACAGACGTCAAAAACTGTTTATTTTATAAGTAATAAACTTTACACACATATTATTTTAATATCACAGTTCCAAAACTTTACAATACTTACAGTAACTTTATAGTACTTTACATAACATCAATAATTTTCAAATATTTACAAACTCATTTTAGCCTTTCTAACAATGATTACAATATGTTGGTTCTTAACAATAAAAAAATAATTGTTCATTATACTAAACGCACATTCACGTATTACAGATCTTTTTCTAAAATATTATTACAATGAGGCTGATGTGATGAAATGTAAATAGTTATAATAAAATAATCATTGCAAACGGCGCGTTATATAAATGTTATCATTTAATCTAATTTTCATATCAAAGGGAACCGCAGAAAAGGTTCACAAATGTAAACAGATATGGCAGAGCTTTGTTAAACTTTGTAACGTATGTTTAAGCGGACTATCTTCAATGTATTTAGAATTGATTTTTAAATAAGTTTAAATCCTGGTAAGTTATTTTAAAATACAATCTAAAGGGACCCGTCTTGTGGAAGCGGCAGTAAATAATAAGATTCTTTAAACGAAACTTAGTATCTGCATGTTGTATTTTATAAAAAAAAACAACAGGAAGTACGCGTGAATTCACTTCGTAGCACTGTAGCAGCGTAGATGACTTCATTAGGTCCTCTAAAAAGCTTAATGCTACGAGATTTGTAGCTTACTCTGACTTGTGGGAAGTGGTTTAAGTAGATTTCAAGTGTATATATATTTGTCTTGTGATTCGTATTTTTGTTCGCTATTATTTCCCAGTATTTTATAGTACAAAAGTCATGTCAACGCAATAGCGATATAGCATTTTTTTTATTTCGTACAAATACTCTACTAAATAATAACAGGAAAGTCATATGTTAATAATAACAGTGTATCGACTAGTTAGAGACCATAACTTAGGTTAAGATAACTAAACAGAAAATAAACATTTCACTATCACACCTAGGTTTTACTAAATTATCATGTATACATTATAATGTCTCATAATCCCAACCTCTTAAGAACTAATCGTCTTCAGTCATTAATCCTTTTCCATTTCAAAGACAGTCTTTTGTTACCTGTAGACAAAACATGTTTTTGAATAGAAGGAATATTTTACATTGATTAACAGTCATTAAATGGTTATAAAGATTAGTTATGAAGGACTTAAAAATGTATTTACTTTGAATCGTAGACAACACATTATAATAAATTGTCCAAAAATAGTGAACCATAGTGGTTGGTGTCACAATATTTTAATATACTATCATTCGAATATACTACAGTGAAAGAAATGCAATGGGGATGCGAGTGCCTTTTTTGAGGGTCTGAAGACAGAGGACCAGTAAATAACCAGCACTAAGCCATGCAGCTTTTCATAAACCTACATATTAATAAACAAAAAAAAAACAATAATAACCCTGGTCTAGTGTGTAATTGATGACTTACCAATTGGACCAATTAATCAATTATGATATACAAAAAACTGTTCTACTACGATGCTATGTTGTCTAGAGTTCATATAAATTATGCACTAGCATGTGCAATATCGTATGTGCTTTGATCCCCTAATGAGGTATTAAGCGGACACAGACATTATATTCAATAGGCAAGGTATACTTAGATATCGTGAGTATGTAGGCTTGAATATTATCATGTAAATGCATTTATTTATAACACTCAACACAACACACAACATGAGTTGTTTATTTTCTGAGTATGTATTGTTTTGTATGTGATGTAATAAATTCGCAATAGTAGCTTGTTTTGTGAAATAACTATATTATAACTAGCTACCCGCGCAAACTTCGTTTCTCCTTAATGTGGTTTGAGTTAGCCTTAATACCGTGACACGAAATAATAATTTCACTGTATTATCGTCACTATAATTTGAATTTGATTTACACTTCGGTCTAAGTAACACGTGGTTGGCTATGCTTACACCAAAAACTAAAAAAGTAGAACTAACTGAATTTCACGGTATTTCGTTTACTACAAAATAAATTTAATTTATACTTTAGCCTCAATAACACGTGGTAATCATGATATTGAATTGTAGCTTATGTGACACGTTTGTCGGTTTACCATAGCAGTGCCGTTCCATCTATTGATTACTTACTCAATCCAGTCGAAAAGTATCGACATCTCTTAGAATCTTTTGGAGTTAACAGATAATTGTGACTGTCAATTAATTATAGACAAATAATTTGCAATAAAATAAAATAGCGACTATAATTAAAGATCTAAGCTATCCTATCTCTTAAGTTGAACCAGACTGCTCACGGTGTGCCAATTTAATTTAAAATCGGTTAAGTAGTTTAGGAGTCCATCGCGGACAAACATCGTGACATGAGATTTATATTAAGATTATGCCTCACTTTGTAACTTCCAATAGCGATACCGATTATACCTCTGACACCCTTTGTGTTTGTAAGCAAATTCTATGTAAGTAGTTTTTCCAATATCCGTTGCGCTGTTGCAACTGTGGGATCGCACGCAACAAAATCTATTGGGTTACATTATTGTGATTGGGTTATAATGAGTAAAGGCTCGTGTCTGAATATAAACTATCAGCTGCTGTACCCCAAACTATACATTTCATCATTGTCTTTCTTTAGTTATAGAATATATTGTGTAACAATAGTATTGTTTTGTCGCTAGTTATATAATACATACTCTTTACTTTGTGAATTTATGCAGCTAGATCTGTAAGATAAGCAAGCTTACGACCAGACCTGACCAGTGTTAGGTAATGCCGAAATGTGATTCGTGATGTCTTTTTTGTTAGTTTTAAGGTAAACAGTTTCTGATACTCTTTAGTAAGTAATTAACAAATAGATAACAATATATCTTGGTCGTGGTCGTATTTTATTTCTCGGTTTACTTGTCTATACAAATAAGTTGCCAGTAAATAAAATAAGTCCAATGTAAGATTCTCTATGATAAATTACACAAATAAAGTGAAACATTGACAATAAATCAACGTACATTTCGATACGTACAATAGTTATTTTATTAAATTACCAAGCCCTCTGATTAAACATACCATTAAAGATTTTGGTGACTGTGGATTGCCCTACATTTGCTGTGGCTTCATTTGAAACCTTTCAAGAACCTTCAGGAGTCAGAAAATTAGTAAAACGTTTGTCATTGTGGTTACTCACTGTGTGTTTTAGAACTCTATTTTTAGCTTGAAATGTCAGATATTTTATAACAGAATTATAGTCGTGTATCTAATAATATCCCAAGCAGACTCTAGGAGGCGCCAATTTTTTTCTCGTTTATATCATTTATTAAGGACTATTCTTCTTACCTAGGATAAATAGTATGCAAGTCAGGTTGTACAGGAACATGGACGCGGTGTGCGTGCGGCGATACAGAAGCGTTGATCGCTCGGATGCGTGCACGCAGCCTTTCATACTGCTCCGGCTGGTATTGAGCTGCTACGGTTACAGCACCACCCGAGTACTGCAAAACCAAACCATGTATATATAATAGCTAATTTGTAATCCTAAACATTAATTAAAATGTATAAAGTAAAATAAAATTGTTTATCATAAGAAAAATCTTGGAATTAAGCTAAAAAATAAATTATAAATTTTATTGACAGTTGTTAATTGATTTATTATTTAAAAATAAATAAATGTTACTATATATATATTTCGATTTTAAAATTAAATATAAATACATTGAAATAGATATATATAGAACGCTTAACGAAGAACAACAAAATGTTCGATAAAGTTTAACGTGATTAACAACAAACAAAACAAAACTTAGACAATCGATTTGGGTCGATTAACATATTTGCCACGCCCATATATATATAAATACCACATTAGAGTATGAAAATAAGTAATACGTAATCATTTGCTACCCTTTTTATTATACCTTCAAAGCTGCAGCAGCTTGTTCATGCGTGGCTCGTGTTAGGTCCCGTCCATCAACGCTCAATATCCTGTCTCCCTTGTGCAACATTCCCTGGGCAGCTCCTCCCATAGCCACTCCAGACACAAAGACCCCACAAGCGTCATCATCACTCCCCCGTTCAGCATCACCTAAACCACCTACTATATCCATTCCTAAACGTGATCCAGAACGGACGAGCCGTACCATTCGCACACATCTGAAAATGCAAGTCACTATTCGCTTTAATTTAAATTTTCAAATTAAAGCGTTAATTACTTTGTTTTCCAGCTCTGGATATATGTAAGTTAAAATTAACTGGTTATTGTAGGAAATTTTAATTTTATTTTGTTAATATAGTGACAGATGTCCTGCGCTACCAATTACAATTTTAGTGAATACCTTGGTATTTTAGTCGGATCCTCTTCCGAAAGCTCGTGAAGCGTGGAACATGACGTTGCTTGTGTTCGTGCTGTTAGTAAAAATTCAATTTGGAAAAACGTGAAAACATTCTACGAATACACAACGAACTAACTGGAAAGTAGAACGGCAAATTATAAAACATCAAAGTTAGGAAAAACTACTGAAAATTACTAGAATTTAAGTAGCAGAAACTATTTAATATAAGACGTAAATTAATATATTTCATGAATAACTTATTGCTAACTATTGTCTTTTGTTAACAAAGCTTTTACACATTATGAAAACACTTTTTAAACGGATTAAGGCTATGTATTATTATTATAAACTTATAATTACGGAAAGTCGGAAAAATTAAATTACTAATTGTTTTGGTATTTGCCGTATTTAAATAATTTCTAGAAACTGTAAGGCTCTAGTTTCAGTGGAATATCATAGTTAGTCTAAACAAAGGTAGATTCAATTTGTGTTGAACTTTCTAATTAAGTGGTATCTAGGAGTATAAAGGTGCTTACTTGAGTATAGCGGAGCGGTTCTCACTACTGGTGGTATTGTAGCGGGTAAAAGCACTAGGGTCACATGTTCACCTGTTCTTCTCAAAGCTGCTACTGCTTTTGCGTGAGTTGCTCCGATTAAAGATGTTTCTATACCCTATTGTTTACAATAATAAGAATAAGAATTAAGCATTATTTATTCCTTTAGACATTCAGGCACTTTTAAAAAGATGCACACACATTTAAAATTTTATACCGAAAAATAGTTTTTAATACATTAATCAAAAATAATAGATTTGTGTTCAAGATGCATGGTATGCATTAAGTAAAATTAAAAAAAAATTAAATAGAACAGTTAAATTAACATATTCTATAGGACAGTACGTCTGGAAATTGGTTAGGTTAGATATACCATATTATGGATAATATAACGTACATCCTCATCCCTGACAGCCAGGATTTTATCTCCCAGTTTCAGTCTGCCGTCGTGATGGGCAGCGCCACCTGCAGCGATGTGCGATATAAAGACACCACCTCCACCCGCGGCATCGTCCGCTCCGCCCGCTATACCCAGGCCCAAACCGCGCACGCCTCTATACAGTGTCACCACCCTTGGCCTGCGAGCTCTCCGAACTCTCTGACAAATAACAAAAATTTACAAGGCTTCCCTCATAATAACTTTCAAGCGGGAATTGGGTCCACAACTCATTCTTTATTTAAATCAAAATCTTACGGTTGGGTAAAATTATGTCTTATTCGAAATGAAAACATTACAATTCTCTCAAAAACAAAGGGAACGTGCGTACCTCATTAAAAGAGCGAACTCAACAATGACATTCTTATAATATTGTCTTCTCTTATGAGATAATGCGCACGTTGCAGTTAAGGGAAGAGTGAATAAAAGAGGCACTTACACTCTAGAGGTACTTACTAGTCTCACAATGTTTCCTGCATTTTGTAAAACGTCCACCGCTACCGAGTGTGGTGCATTCTCGACAGAGACGTCGTTGACCTATGAATAAGTAAAATATTTAGTATAGATGAGATGTCACTGGCAAAACAATATTTGTATACACATCACTTGTACATCTGACGTGTTCTACAAAACGTATTAGCCTTTAGTTGACCCGTCCCGTCTTCGTAAGATTCTCTAGATGGTATTGTTCTTATCAAGGAAATATACGTATATGGATTGTCAGCCTGAGATTACAGGACACTCGGATATATGTGTTATTTTACGTGAACTATTTAGTGCTTAGTATGAAAATGATATTTAATTGGTAAAAATAAATAGTATTTTCTATTTGGAGCAAAAAACACCTTGTTATTCACTTATTTTATTTTTATTAACTTGTTAAAAACATGTTATGGCGGCACACGTAAATTCAGTCTTGCTTATTTTCGTAATCCCAAGATTTAAAATCAAAGGATCAATGTGGGCTGAATTCATAATATAATCTCAAAGCAGGCAGCATTAATAATTTTGATTGAGTCGCTATAACATTTGGTCTTTCCTCTTACGATTTCAATGTTGGCTTTCAGAAGCTTATGATCTTCCGATGAATAAACATAAGGGTTTATTATGGAAACAAGGCTCTTTCCTCGAATACGATCCTCTACTAGTTAATTCAAGTAACAGCGGAGATCACTTACACCGTTTTATGGATCTTCTCGTTCAAACGTACGCAGGGTAAATTGTGAACTCGAGTAAGTACTTTGTAATATTAAGGAAATGAGCTTCCAAAAGGCTTAACAGTTGAAGGATTGTTTCACATTTAATTGTTGTTGTCTCTTTAAATCAAACTATAGGGTAATGAGAATGTAAAATTATATTGTGTAACAAATATTTACATTTAATCGAATTTTACTAGCAACAATTTTGATACAAATATATGCGCATCAATTGTACTAAACTATTATTATAATGTCTCAATCATACGTGTTTTGAAATTATGAAATTAAAAATTTTGTTAAAAATATGCTGTAAAACATGGTGATATCGTAGCTTAGCTTGGATAATAAAGGATTCATTCAAGGATTCAGAAAAGCCTTCTAATTGATTCTATGGTAGGTGTAACTATCTTTAAAACTATGCATATGATCAATATATAAATATGGTTTGTACAGGTCACTCCGAGAACATTCTTTATATATTTAATGAATGAAACATAGAAATGTGCCTAACGCGATTATAGGGTTGTGACAAAACCAGTTTTTAATTTCGGAACAAATGTTTGTGAATCTAATATAATTCGTTAACTTAGTACATTCGATCATGTATAAAATCATATGTCGAGTTATTTTCTCTAGTCACGTACTTTTTACGACTTTGCCTATAAAATTTTGATAAAACGAATCTCACGCTTTAGCGAAACTTTATCTTCACTTGATAATATTTTTGTTTTATTATACAGTTTTATTTGACGACTATATTCAGATTTTATGGCAGCTTAAATTTTATATTATCTTAAAATTAAGGAATCGTTTATTTTTATTACTTCACAAAAAATATTATTTGATCAGAATAATAACTTAAGACAGGGAGATTTAATATTATATAATAAACATTTATTTATTGTAATAAACAGAAGAAATCAGAACACAATATTATTTAGATTTTCCAGATCCAGATATCGTTGAATGTACGCACCATGTATGGAACACCTATTACACCTTTGTTTAAACTTCTTTGAGGTGTATAAATGTTACGTTCTGATTGTTTTACAACAGACTTCATCAGTGAAAGATCAATCGAGTTGATAGATAACTATTAAACATAATGATTTGAGTCTTCTAAGTGCGTTGCGAACTAGTGTCACACAGTTATAAAAGAGGCAAAGAGGACCGGAAAGACTTGGAGCGAGGGAAAATACGAGTCCTAAGACCGAACGCGATGGTGACTCATTGTTCATCATTAAATCAATTCATTATTGAAGGTTGACATATGTAGTAGTACTCTCGTCTGTATGGTTACATCTAGGTTTAAATTAGGTCCCAAAAACTTTCAAAGATTACCTGCAATAAGATGTCTCCAATTTGCAGGCGTCCATCGTTCTTTGCAGCGCCCACGGGTGCGATCCGTGTTATGCTGACGTCGCCCTCGCTCTCACCACTTGCTATACTAAGACCTAGTCCTGACGCTCCACGCTCCAATGTCACCTCAATAGTCTCCCAAATATCGTCCGAGTCTTGTGAAAACTGAAAGGAAATTGGAATATTGTTCCCCATACGTAGTATCAAAAGACGCATTGGAACAAATTTAAATTGTACTTACAGTCAACATATTTATTATGGTTTCTAAAACCAAGCAACTGGAATATTTTATGGTTAGTTAACTACTGTTTTAAGTAATCAGCATTCTTTACATATCGATTAATTATCGATCTATGATAAAATTCCATAAACTAAAATATAATGTATGTACCGAGTCTGAAGATCCACAATCGTTAATATTCAATTTACGTGTAAGCAGTTGAATTAAACGGGGAACTTTTAACCCTAAGTGCGTTCCATCCACGGCTGTGTAAAATTTTCCGTACTATTTGCGCAATTATCTCCTACGATGAGACAAAAATAGTGAGCAAAACCGCAGCATGTCAACTAAAAAAAACGAAAGTCTACGACAAAAATTATCTAAGAACCAAATGCAACCTTAGGCTGAATATGGCTGGAGCGCAACTGGAGTATTATTAGTATTGAAATTTAATAATATTACATTTAATTATCTGAAAAATCATTCACCAGATTTTAGAATACTAACTAAGAAATCAAGTAAAAAGCATTTAATTTGTAAGTAGTTGTAGTTCGTAGGTAGCAATATCGAATCAAAAGTCAATTTCGACTTACTATTGTTTTAACAGCCATGAATTATATTTTATTGTTATGTTATATTAGTTTAATGTTTTTATTTAACAAAAGCACACGTTTTTTTAAAAACTAGTAACATTACTATCTCATCAAAACGTTTGTTATCGTTCGGGCTGTTTTGTTCTAGCATTCAAAGGTAGTTTCCACTAATTTTGAAATAAGCTTTAACGGCCGTAGGCAGTCTAAAGGGAATAGCGGGTAAATTGATAACTAGATTTTCAACAAAGCTCTAATTAAACGACCGCTCTCTGTAATGCAACAGATTACACTGGCATTTTACAGGCATATTTGGTAAATAATGATCATTAGCCGATTATAATTTAGATTTTCAAATAATCGCTGTATCTGATTAATCGAATTTAATATCGAGCAATTTCTCATTCGCGGTATTGATAGTGAATGTTTTTTGTTTATTTTTTAAAGCTATAAATCATTTCTTTATATTATTGTAATGAATAAACTATCAATTTATTTTATTACTTCAGAAATTTGGTTAGGAAAGTTTGGTCATATATTGTTGGCTTTAATTACTATACTCGTATATTCTTCAACATATAATTAAACCATAGAAAAAAATTCCATTGATGCAACCCCCGGCACGCACGACTATGATTGATCTTAATAACTAAGCCTATATTTCAAGTTTCTCTCATCATAATAATATACATTTTCAAACTATTAATATGTACTAATAATAAAGTAAATATTTAAAACTTAATATTTTCAATTCTCATGAACTTGTTATGAATCAAATAATCGAGAAAGTACAATTACAGTACGTACTGGTATTTACAAAATTAAGTCTAAAAATATTAAAAGATAGAACAAGGGTTAAAGCGGAGTAATTTATGACCCAGTTAGGATTAAATATGCTTGGTGTTTTCACATAAAATTAACATTAAAGTCCGAAGTAACGTAATATAACCTTTCTTGCACAAAAATATTTCAAACTAGTGCGATAAACCAAAAATATATAGTAGAATAAAAATTGATAGTATTGCAATTTTTTTATTATATTCCTGTGATATGACATATCCCATACAGATTGTATTACATTAAAAGGTTAAATTACCCAACATAAGTTTTAATATTGAAAATTCAGTTAGAAAAATCATTCACTATGTCATTTCTACCTCTTAAAGTGGCGAAACCTTTAAACATTTAATTATCATCATGAGGTTAACTTTATAAAACGAGGTTCTTGAAACTTTCAAATAAAGGAAAGCGTTTGTAAACTTCTCATGGTGCAGACATCCCTTATTTGTTTATATAAACTTACTTATATTAACCAGAAGTGAAGTTCTCCTAGAACACAATTAAACTCATAAATATTGTGGTTTTGAACAAGGGCATGGGATTCACAGGTTCACACTCTGATTTCACAACACAATACTACCTAATTACTGTATTTGGTTTAAAACCAAACATTGTCTGTAATATTTGAGTATTGATTTAAATTCGTTGCCAGGATTGTATTGTGGCAATTATTACTTTCGGTCATATGTCCATAGAAGACTTAATATTGCCCTTTAAACTACGTATACATTGAGAAATATGATGTTGCTATTAATAAACAAAGCAACTCGGTATTTGTATGTGGTATTGATAGCACAAAGGAGCCCACAAAATAATGTTAAAATAACACTGATATTGTTCGTAGGTAAAGTAATTTATCGAACCTGACTGTTTCCTGTGACGTGGTGTCCGCCTTCTGGGCTCTGCGTTTGTTCACGACCGCCCTCAAAGTTGCTCGCATTCGCTGGAAATAATAAGTTGAATGTATTTTCTGTATTTATTAAATGAAAGATTTTATTGAAACAAACGTTGTATTGAAACAATTCTTGAGGCCCTTTGTTTTGAATATTTTTAATGAGAATAGCAATAGTATTCATTGCTATACATTCATAAATCAGTAATAGTGGAAGTAAAACCACACATATATGGGTCAGAGGTTTTTTAATCTTCTATAGCTCAAGCGTTGGTAGGTAAGTGGTTTGTTTTATGTTTGGTATTTGGATTTTTAAAATAATTGGTTTTCATTCCGGGTGCCAGCCATGAACAAATATTATACTTACACGATTTTGGTTCGACAAAATGCAATGTATTCCTATATTTTGTATCGTAGTATCTATACTTTAAATCTTCACTTCAAATGTTGCATGGATTCTTTTTATTCTAGGTACAAAAATTACTGTTGTGCTATAAGATTTCAAATAAGGAGCAGAACTGAAATTATTTCTTAGCTATAGCATATTTGATGCGGATAGCTTGACACACATCGTAGACTTAAGCTTTCAATCCTCCATATAAATTTAAACTGAACAATAAATGTTGTTGAATGGAAAATACACTGTACATACAAACCGATTATTAACTGTCGCCTAAAGAAAAAAACCGCTAGAAAACCTACAAGGGTGTCGCCGACCTTTATACAAAATCATCATATGACGTACCCTCCATGGAGCTATGAACATCCATTGTGCTGATTTTGCAATTTTAGTAATGCGTGGTTTGGCTAACAGCTAAGGTAAATGTTTCATGAAATTATTAACGAATGAATTTATAAACGAATATATATTTATGTTATTCACATGCGTATAGTATAAAATATTGTTACGAGCTAGGGGATCGGATAGAAAAGCCTTAGATTTCTTAAAGGGTCTCCTGAAAACTGCATCACTCGACTACACACGTTCTGAAACTGACTGAAAAAAGGTTTCAGCTTCCTGAAAACTAGGGTAACATTATGGAAATTACAATTTTCTAATATGTGATTGACCCTCTCCTGAAAGGGTCAGAAATCATATTTCAGCCTACTGAAAAGTTCTCTAAGTAGTGGAAAAATCTAGAAACATTGCAGTTGACCCGTCTTCGTAACAATATCATATCCAAAATGAAGCAAGATATATTTTTTATTACAAATAATTTTATATGGCTCGCGGCGTCCTAGTTTCTCATTAATCTGAATGCACTTTTACTAAAAGGAAATTAATGGCCTGTAATGCAGCCTTTTACGATTGTAGCTAAAGTAATTAATGATAAGGTCCTAGAATGTCAAAGGTAATGGCCAAATAATAGATAAATAGAATTTCACCGTAACGTGATTAAATAATTACGGGTTGTGGAAATATTTTGGGTCGCAGAGCCAGCGGAGTGAGTGAATGATACTGCCAGTGGCTCTAATACGAAAGTAATACTGTATTTTATTTAACTATGCCATATAGAGCTATATGCCAGAGAGAGCAGTGTTGGCCTAGTGGTCCAGCGTGCGACTCTTATCCCTAAGGTCGTAGGTTCGATCCCCGGATGTGCACCAATGGACTTTCTATATGCGTATTTAACATTCGATCGAAGGGTGAAGGAAAACATCTGAGGAAACCGGCTTGCCCTAGACGACGGCGTGCGTCAGAAACAAAAGGCTGGTCTATAATATTAACGAAATATCATGAAATTAGATCAGACCTAAAAAGGTTGTAGCACCGTTGATTAATTTTATATTTTCAGAGGAGTGTTAGCCCTGTTAGTGATAATCACTAATGGATGTTTCTTTCAACTTAACAGTCGCTGGTGAAGGAAGACATTGTTAGGATACCAGCATGCCTTAAATTAACAATTATACTTTAAACTTGACCGCGTATATCAGGCACAGAAGGCTGATCTCCTACCTGATTATTAAAAAAGAAATTCGGATAAATTAAAAATGTATACCTCTTATTATTTAAAACAATTAATATTTGAATTGTTTCAACTAAACGATTATCTTAATATTTATCAATTGCAAATATTTTAAATTTCTCAATGTTAACCTAATTAATGGTCTTTATCCATACAAATATATCCTTTATCTAATTGGAAAAGGTTCCCAACTATTTGAGACTAAATATTCTTTTCAGTATAATAAAGATGACTGTTTCCTTCTCTTAAAGAACCGAGAATTAAGTAGTACGAAGACCAAATATTTGAATTGGAATCGTAATTCAGGTTTTTCGTCTGTTACAATGCGATTAGTTTTGCAATTCTTACACTTTACTTTTAGATTGTTTTTTCCTTACTAGAGTTCCTGGAAATCGTTTCATATGTATGGTGTTAAACAAAATAAAAAGTTAAAAAATAAAAATGTATGCGTGTGGCCTTTTAAATACGAGTGATTATCGCCGTTTTCCTTCTCATACATCTCAATAACATATACATACACAACATCCATACATATCAACTACCAAATTTAAGTTAGTGTTAAAGGCCGGCAATGCATGCATTACGAATGAGAGTGTCACTAATTAGATAATTAAAATAAAATATGTCAGAAAAAATATATAATTGTATAGGAAAACCCAATACTTCTTTTAGTTTTAATCTTTAAAACCACATTATTTCCACACACGATAGACATCCAGTCTAACCTAAATTATATTAATGTATGTTAATACATAGATAGCAATTTCACATTTACCTAAACAAGTTTTCCGCTTCTGTTAGTATTTTTCTCTATTTATGCATTATAGTTTACAAGTTACCATAATATTTATTTGTTTAGTAGAATACGAAGCTACTAGATCAGAGTTGGGCTAGTGGCTTCAGCGTTCAGGTCAGTGGCTGTGTATTTATGGACTTTCTAAGTGTGCAAATAATCGCTCGTGTGGTGAAGAAATAATCGTGAATAAACCGGCTTGCCGGAGACTCAAATTTTGTCGGCGTGTGTCATTCACAGAAGGCTGATCACCTACTTGCCTATTAATATATTAATAATAATAATAGGCCTTTTTATTTCCTGTTTTACAATATTTGGTAGTTGCTATATTACAGTAAACAAAAATATTGATTTTTGTTAGTATGTTAGCTTAGATTATGTGAGTAATATACATACATTATTTATTTATGAATTAACATGAACCCCGTTTTGGGTAAAGGCCTCCTCCAAAGATACCCATTCTTGTCGGTCTTGTGCTATGGAGTGCCAGTTTATGCCAGCTGATCTTTTCAGGTCATCTTCCCAGCGGTCTAAGGGTTTCCCCTTCCGCCTCTTGCCTGGTGGTCCTTTTCGTTGGGTAATTCGTTTGGTCCACTTTCTACTAGAGATTCTCGCTACATGGCCAGCCCAATGCCATTTCAGTTTTTGAGCAAAAGTTAAAGCGTTTGTAACTTTACTACTTGCCTATTAGAAATACCAAATGATCACTAAATACATTTAAAAATCTGGTTTATTTTATATATATCATTATTAAATATACACTAAGAAAGCGTAATCAAGTCTTGATTGTTCTTAATCGTTTAGTTGTCTGGACTATAATACTTCTCGTTCTCTTATCTTAACATCAAAAGGTTATTTGTCTCTCACTTATCGCTAATACAATAGTAGAGAATTTACATCTTATTCCCTACAAATAAAAAATGACAGGACAGGAAAAAAAATTCAAATCCTAAGCATGGTTTAACGTCTTTGAGCCCTTCACCATTAACCTAAATAGAAATATCACAGGGGCAAAATTGAGAAAAGCGAAGATGGGACTTTTCTCTTCAAGAAAACTTTAAAAAAGGGATTAACTTTACAGTTCACGTACTGAAAATAAAGGAAGTGAAACTTCGTTTGAATTTTTTACCCTGTTTTGCGCATTGTCGAACTTTTTATAGCCTTCTTCGTAAGTTTTAATTATTTCTCATTTCCCCGTGAACTACTTTGTAATATTTTATTCAATAGTTTCTTTACTGTAATAATTGCAGCAACTATGACGAGTCTATTGTATATGGGATTTACAGAATACTGCTAAAGTGTATATTTACAAGTTCTGATTAGACAGAGCATTTACTACGAGAAAAGTTACAATTTTTAATATAATATAACATTTAATTACACTAGAATATTGGCATCACGTGCCAAAAATACGCTTCAATATGCATCAATTTTTTATTAATAAATACTACTTCTAGTATTGATTGCGGATTCACTCGTACTAAGTGAACACTTACATTTAGTTTTTTTTTTATTTTTTATTATTTATTGTATAAGTGTTCTTAATATAAAGGAAGTTGGTGTGGTGGAAACACAAACTGTACACAGTTTTTCTATCCACCAGGACGTCGAACATATTTAAATCATTGTAAATTTATAACAATCAAACCATTCAAACGAGTTAAAATTGCACGTAAAACGTCATAAACAAATCGAAACACTGACGCGCCATAGATAGCCGATGCAAGAAACCTGTTCTTGTCGAGAATTCTCATTCACATACAGGATGAGTTCCTATATTCGAATATGATTTAATGACGTATATAGCATAATTTTTGTTATGCATAATTTATAATTGTTTGACTTATTTAGTATTTTTTAAATTTAAATTTAATTGTTTCTTGTTATATTAGTAAGAAGTGTCGCTGGTAACGAGTTTATTAAATTTGGAATAATGTAATCTAATATTTTTTTCCCATATAAATTATTGTATTTGGGTAATAGAAATTCGTTTTTTAATTTTCTACGTGTTGAATAGTGATAGTGAGTTTTAATTGTTTTGAGGTAATTTTCTGTAAAGTAGTTTTCATTTAATAATCCTAGTTGCACTAGTTGTATAGGTATAATTTTGAAAAATGCAAATAGCTTTCTGTAGTCCTCTTTATATTGTGATTTTAATTTTATGGGAGCAATTGTTTTTAAAATACGTATTTGTATTGCAAATTTTTGATTTAGATAAGTCTTAAATCATTTATTCCTGATCCTTTAATACAAAGTTTTAAAATTAAAGATATGATCATTTAATTTGTTTATCTGTTTATCTGTTTAAATAATGCGTTGATACATCGGTCATGCTTCATTTATGTTTTAAATTATTAAAGTTTAACTTAGAAATCAAAACATAAGGGATACGAAATATACACTGTCCATGTTTTCTGAAGCATAAAACTAAGAGGGACATTTGAACTAACTGTACGGATTCGGCTTTTGTCTGTTACATAAAGTCTTTTATCGCACTTCGCTTTATATCCGTGTAAATAGTTTTAAAGCAGATTCGGGAGAACGAAAAGGAATTTTTGTCCCGCAATTTCTGTTAACCAACTCCATTGCTCGTTTATTTAGGATGTTCAGTCCAGGGTGCTGTTCCAATGGAGTTTTAAAATAACGTGCCCCTATAATATTTTTTAGTAAAAATATTATATTATGTTGAATGTACCTAAAGAGTTGTAACTCCCAAAACGCTGATCTGACCCAAAAACATGAAATATACACAATTTTGTCCGCCCCACGCCTAAATAAAGGGGTTATAGGATTTGGTGCAATCCTCCAATTAGGTAGCCATCCTCCCTTCTCCTCCCTCCCTCTTCTATTGATATTTTTTCTTAATCAGAACTCACGACCTAGGAATGATATCCACTTGACACGACGCCACGAGTGGAAGGTATTATAATAGGGAAGGTTTAATAGATTTAAACTAATATTTTGTAGTATATCTAATAAGTATCCTAAATCGTATATTAATTTGTAAAATTCGATTTTAATAGAAATATACTCATACTAGACAAGTCGCTCACTACGGACAAAATGAGACTAGCTTTTACTCCGAGGTCCATACAAACAATTCTATGAGAATACTTTACAGACAACTGGGAACTATGCACAAACTTTGATCCCAATTAACCGAGAGAATTCTGCCAATGTTTTGTTTTAACTAAACAATAGTTGGTAGTTAAAATTAATAAAACATATGATGTCAGTTTATAGTTATATTAATGGTTAACAAATATTTAATGAGACAAATACCACCAACTAACTAAAATCAACCATTCCACAATCAATGGGGAAAGAGGTTAAAAAATTCCTAGATTTTTTCTATTATCTCGGTAATTTTAGAAGGAATAAATACTCTGGATTGGCCAGGTTTCTAATGTCTTAAATTTATTTATTCCTATGGACTCTTGTATGCAGATTTGAAAACTACTTTTATTATAATAGCAGCTAATCTTACTTTATGGGGCTCCGGCAAACATTATGAACACTTAAAGAAAACAAAAGACAATACTATTATGAACACTGCCTTAGGGAAAACATATGTTTGTAATGGGACCGTGTATGCTCAGTAGTTTTATAACTGTAGCACCGTACAACTGCTATTTTAAATGTAAAGTTTTATTGAAATGATGCTGGATACATTTCATAGAAGTTTTGCTGAGTTAATGCTATACAAGATTTTTTATAAAAAAACTTTTTCTTAATTATTAATGTATATCCTACCTCCAACTTGTTGTTCACGTATAAATAATAATATTTTGATATCAATAAGGTATTTTTTACTGTATTTCTCATAAAGTTAACGGGTGAATACACAAAGATTATACTCATTAGATTATGCATACGAATGCAATCATTTTATTAACTTTTAGTCAAACCAAATCAATATTTATTTAACCATATAGATAAGTACACACTTAAACAATATAAAAAATAGAAGATAGGAGAAGAAAATAACGGACAAAATGAGATAAGCTGAGAACTGCCACTCTTTAAAATCGCCAAGTTTTTGGTTTACAAGTAAATTGAAAGGAACTGCCATTACGCCACGCTTATGGTTAAGTACTTTGTCAAACTCATCGTTGAGTGTTTTCTCTTCCAAGATTACTTTGTAGAGTTATCAAAAGTTTTGTTTATGTACAATTAAACCTTATCTGTTTTTTTATCACAGCTTGAAAATTTGGCGAAAAGAGACAAATGTAAACTTTTGTGAACAGAGTGCAATACGACTTAATTTTGACTAACGATCTAAAATTTTATACATTCACTGACAATCTTAAACAACATCTTCTCAATCTGTCCTATGCTGAAACAGAAATTATTCTTATTGTTCAAAAATAGTTTTAATAATAAAATATAAGTGTTATGTAGAAATTATTCAAGTACCGTAAACATGTCAAAAGGTAGAAACTGGCTGTCCATGACATCGGGAATCCTAGTGTAGGGGCTAATGCACATTATTTTTACCTAAATATCCTTTTTGTGTATAATAAAGATTTTTTAAACAGATTTATTGTTTATGATAACTGCGATAGGCTATATATTAACCATATCTATGAGTGCAACAAAAAAATAATGTACAGGACTATAAAAATACTGCGCGTGACTTGAATGCAAAAAATGCGGGAATGATCTTATCATTTCACAACATTAAATCACATTCTTAAAGTCACACATGAACTGTGACATTTCTAGGTTGAGCGGAAGTAACGCACAATGATTAATACGTTTTAGAACATATGTCAGAACACTTGTTGTTCTTTATTTGAAACCTTCAAATTATTACTTCCGTAAGTTTTATTATTTCCTTTATAAAAGCTGTGGTATCTTTACAAAGCCGTAGCGTATTATATATTTTCTATTTATGATTCCCTTAACTGCCGTGGGGTATGAGGTACATACATTTCTGCTTAGGAAATTAACCCTTTCGAATGAAATAAAGGCAAAGAAATCACCACAGGATCACACAATGAAATTCATTTTTAATATCTATTTGGAAAATCAAATTAACAATAATTATGTAATAACCCACTTTAGAATAGTAAGGTGTATAAGAAAACCACGCAACCTTTTGGTCTCTTAATCGGCGAGGACTGTGCCTGACACACACCGTCACCTTTTAAGGCACGCTGGTTTCCTCTCGATGTGTTTCCTTGCCGTACGAGCGAGTGCTACATGCATACATCGGTGCACAGCCGGGGATCGAACCTACAACCTCAGGCATGAGAGTCACTCCTTAAAGCTAAGCCAGGCCCGCTTTCAGAATAAATTATAATATTGCATTGTAAATGTATACTCCAAGCACTTTAGAAATCTTTAACCACTTCCTTAAAAAACATAATTATCACTAACATTTTAAAACTCAGATTACATACACTTACTAATCCTAGTGTGGGGGACAGTGCACTTTACTTTATATAAAAATGCTGTATATTATGTATAATAAAGTTATTCTTTCTTTCTTCTTTCTAAATAATATAGAACAATTGAAGTGATAATTCTGGTAACTAGATAGTTTAAAGTATTTATCCTATATAATATTTCTCACGCAACCTTCCTAAAATCGCTTACGGCAACTGAACATTTATCTTTAACAAACCCTTTTCCTTTCGTAAAATATTGTATTTGAAGCTCGTATTTTTTCGTAAAAATATTACGTTTGCTGAATGTTTGCGTGTAATTATGTTGAAATGTCTGAATTCTAAGCCAGCTTGTAATATTCTAATATAAACTGTAAGCTACTGAAAATATTTCTGTTTTTCTGTACATTTTTGTATTCATCATAGCTAATCTTAAATGTAGTTTGGATAACGAAAAATATTAAAATTCTCGTTTATACATATTTTCTCTTAGCGTATTACAGAATTCTTATGCTAGTTAGTTTTATTCGCGTTAATTCGTAATGTTATAAATGGACTATTCAGCCCAAACATGTTTTTTTATTTGCACCAGTAGTTCCTAACAAACAAACAAACTCTACTGCCTTTATAATATACCATAGATAATAGATTTTACTCACATTCTTCAGTAATTTGCAACTCGATCTTATCGAGATCCTCGACTTCGTCATCCTCAAAATCCGTTTGGACTGTGACGTCACGAGTGTAGTGTTGTAGGGCGATGACGTCAAAAGGCGCACGGTCTTCAGGGCTGGCGCGTGGGCTTTCTTCCGGTTGATCGAGCCTGGCCCGTTTGCACGCGGAACATCCGCAAAGGGAGCCGCGCACACGCAGCAGCCACACAAGCCCGAACAGCGCCATCCATGTGGTCATGCTGTGTCACTCACCATCACTAGCTCACTTCACTGTAGTTAGAAGATTCATTTTTAAGTTTCATATTCCGAACGCACTTGAAAACATTTAAATTTTGAACTGAAAGGAATCCCTCGATATGTGAATATACGATATTAGTATGTAAAGGTTTGTAAAATAGTATAACGGATTCGTTACTATATCTACCAATGTATTTATAGTCTACAACGATGTAATTACAAAAAGAACAAATCAAAAGTTACTAATTAAAATATAAATAACACTTGTTGCCAATTTTGTAAGCCAATACGATTGAGTTCAACATTTCCCAAGATATTGCTAGCCTGGCCCCGTGGTTTGGTTCTTCTTATTACGTTGATTTTTTGTTATTTTATGAAATTATGGTTACTTTAAATAATTGGTGAATATTAATTGTGGTTTTATAATTAACAGTTTGACTGTTCAGAATTGGACGATGTTTTTCAAGTAGCGATGCGGGATGTCAGTGTCTTTCGGTTGTTTCGAGGTTAACTCCGGTGCCATTCTGATTGTAAGGACTAATTTAGAGTGAAAGATAACCCGAGTAGCCAAAGAGAGTTAGTTTTGATTTTGAAGAGAATTCGTTGATAGAAATATCAAACTAAACAAGACTATATAACTTTTGTTCTAAAATATGGTTACAAGTGTTTTTGTAATAGGGGTTTATATTTACTTTGTTTTGTTAACAATGTAAAATTAAGCCATTATAAATATCATCTAAAGTGACATCTTGTAGCAAACTGATAATGACTTTTATATACATGTATCTCCTCCTCACAATGTTGGAGGCGCCGACTTAGTGTCCATATCTTACCTAGATATGAAAGACTTTCCACAGCGAGCATCTTACAGATACTACATTACCGATATTAAGAGCGGGAATGAAAAGTGTACTGTACTTTAGACATTCTCCAAATTATTACTTTAAAAGATTTGTGCCCGTTTTACTTTCACCAAATTGTAGAAAGCAAGAATTATTTGTCATAGATGGTGACGGAAATAAAGTCTAACTATTTCGCCGCAAAACACCGCAAACAATTTTTAAAGCACATTTAGATATTATACAATAATTTTTACATTTAGGTAACACAATGGACACTTATGAACCTCAATAAAAAAATACATATTAAATGCTTCTAATTTTACATTTACTGCCAGTTCTCAAATCAAGGGCGTAGAACGGACGACAAGAACTGGCAATAAACTCTCCACCACTCTTTTTAATCGCCATTTTTTTGTATTACACAATGAGACATGACATCATGAGTAATTAATAGTTTATTTATAATAAAAAATAATAAAAAAAGAACAAAAATTTCTCCTCTAATAACAGTGAAATTGGAGGACGCACTTTGTCGTGGGAACAACACGCAAATACATAGTTGAAATAACTAGCATCACCGCATATACGAATTCAAGTCCGACCAGGTACCACAAGTAGACGCATGGCCAGCCATCAGGCCCCCGCTATATTACAGGGAAAGACACAGCCCGAGGCATGGACGCCACCACAAGTAATTTAAGCGAGCATGACGATCCTTAAAATGTGAACTTGGCTAAACAAGTTCAATACAAGAACTAAAGGAGTTTATGTAGTATATAAGTTTGTTGCCTACACTAAATCAATATGCAACGACTTAGATATCGCCATTGAAAATTTAAAACGCTGACTACAATTCTGTATCTAGTCCATTTATTTTTAAACACGAGTAAAAGTTTTGGTTTAAGTCATGTCGATTTATCGCGTAAGTATCCCTTTACAGAACGAACAAGCAATAATTGTGTTCTTAGAAACAAAATCTATTGGTGCATCGCCAAGGTTGTAATGCATGAGCATTAGGGTTGAGAATCGCACATCTAGAGTCTGGACTAACACCGCTTTGAAGTCTTAAACAAATATAAGTTTAAAATTTCTACAAAATACAAGCAATTCTTTTATCTTGTTTTATCTTCAATTTCTTTTCACATCTAATTACGAAGTGCGGAAACAGTGAATGCCGAAACATTAGTACTAACAATAGAAACTTTCTGAAGCATCTAAAGAATGAGTGAAAAGCGAGGAAAAACAGGAAAAATGACACAGTTTACTTGAGAAATGACCGCGGTTGTAGAGATATGAAAATGCTACCAGAAAATGCGCCGTTTTAGAAATGAATAAGTATAATGTGCTTAATGTTAATTTTAATCAGCGAGATGTGAAATTCAATATCCAAGCAATTTTGGGTGTTTAACGAGTCATCGTGACATACTTTATTTTGGGAAATTTAGGTAATATTTTTTTTTTGAAATATCTATAACTCGTATTAAACAGGATGTTTTGAAGTTAACATATAACTGGAAACCTTCCTGCTCGTAAGAACGCAAAATGAAATTCGGTATGTTGTTTTGTTTAATTTTGATTATTCCCAAATGTGTTTCTTTGTCTTGACGTGTCCGAAACTTGGCGAGGAGCAAAGTTCTAAGAAGACCCCCTAGGCGTAACTAAGGCAAAGACTAATGCAACCTAATTAGGTTTTATGACTGCCACACCCACTGACATACGCTAAAGATGGCAAAAATTATCCTGCCAGACATAATACACATAAGGGCAAAATGTTAGCACAAAATGAATAATAGAATCTCCTTGACCTTCGAACTGTACTGCCCAACTCTGTTGGGAATTATAACTTATGAGACTTAAGTAGTCGACGTAACGTGTGACAGGGGTGACTCGATAAAATGATGAATGGACGCCATAAATTGCAGACCCGATATAAATGGTACTTCTTACGCTGAAGGACTCATGAAAAATTTGTTACAAATCACCAAAACCCTATAACGAATTATAAGAAAATATCCGATATTATGAACCACATTTTCAATCGTATTTATATTTTTTGAGATAGCGTTGCGAGAATTAAGATAAAAAGGGTCTTATAATTCGCTCGCAGTGCATAATTTAAATAGCAATTTATTTTCACTTTTATCTTTGAAAAATTGCTGCTATTAATGTAAAAAGTTTTTCAGATGGATTTAGGATTAGAAGATTTAAGTGTTTGGGCATGAAGTCTCTATGGATTTAATTCTACGGAGTATCACACGCATAATGAAAATTATGACAGAAATACGCTGAAATCTCTCCACTGGGAGTAGTTTAACTTTTAGGGTTCATATGGCTTTGCTAATGTTCTATAAATAAGTTTGTAATGGAGCTTATTTTAAAACTAAATTTTGTACATAGTTACGTATAGTGTTTTAAATACTAATTATAATTACGATAAAGAAGTGTACAAGAATAAACAAAACACTTAAATAAACTTTCGTTATGGATATAGTTTAAACGTCCAAAAGCCTTTCATTTTATATTTTATTAAGGAGTGGAAGTTTTAAAAGATTGCATGTATACAATCGTTTCAGTTAATGTATAATATAATATATAATAATGAAATGTAATTCATTTAAAGCCGTAGAAGGTAATATCAAAATTTTATTATTTTCAAAATACTTTTTTGGTGGAGAAAAATGGATAACCTTTGTCGATGTGACAAGGATTGAATGACGTATGAGCTTTTCAACTTGGAAGTTAGATTGATTACGAACTTTTCTATTTACCTGTTAGTTCTATATATTCCTTTATTTAATCAATGTAATATTCAGCTATATATAAATATATGTAAATTTTAAAAGTTTGTAGTATCGTTATTTAAAACAAAATATTACTATATTGAGTAAATGCAGTTTCAAATGTCGTACGTTTTGAAGTGTTAAAAACCAGTGAAGTAAAATTACAATATACAGTTATTTAAAAACATAAATATTGTTTTCAAATAAACATGTCTGACATAAAGCTCCTTACTGAAATTCCACAAGCGAAATCCTGGAATAACAATACTGCGTTAGTAGATCTGCTTACCATGACCGAGGTCATAAATATAGAGGAAGTATTACCGATTCCGAGACGTGCCGACAAAGCACGAAAAGGACAAATAATAGTGATAGCTATATATAACCAAACTAAAAGCGTATTTATCACAAGAATGTTAATATTTCGCTTTAAAATATAAGTTTAATATAACTTAGGACAGTGACATAAGGCTCTTGGATGAAAACAGCCCAAGGCCACTTTGCACCGTAGCCATTTAAGTGTGCAGTCTAGATAATCTTGCCTCTTGTCGTAAGCAAGCACTTTACTGAATTTAACAAAATGAGAATGTTTCAGCTGATATATTGAGGTATTTCGTTAAGGTCGATTATAAAAAGTACGTGATAAATGATGAGCTATGGTTTCATGGAATAGAAAATACAGCTTTTAGCTTAGCTTTAGTAGTAAATTTTTGCTTAAATTAATCATGGGGAGTCCATTTATCAACAAATGTCTGTTAGTGTTTTGTAATTAGATTAAACTTAGACTTTTTTGTTTTGTTTACCGTGTTTAGCTGTCACTACGATTAAAGCTAATTTTGCATTAAAGTAATTGTCTTTGCATTTCAATGTCTTATATAGAATTTCATTTTAAATGTGCTTTTTATTTATATTTTTCTTCTTTAATATATATGTATTCTATTTTCAAATTTTAAAAGGTGCATGTACGCTTTTAAATAAAAGTTATTTATGAAATACAAAATATTAAATAAACAATTAGAGGCAATTAGTTAAGGGAAATTAATGAATTGCATTTTCCGTATATCAATGAAGATAGCTTAATTATATTTGACTCTTTGTCATAATATAAATGTTGTATGATAGACAAACAAAGAAGTTACTCTATACACATTTATGTTTTCCATGTACCTTATAAATAAATAAATCGTAAATTTGCAAAGAAAGTGTTACATTTCCGTCTAAAGGTATTAAAATTAACAATAACAATACCCAAAAGAGACCTTAAAGTGTATTACCTCATTTTTTGAATTTAAAGGAATCAATACACACCATAAACTAAATCAACAAACAAAGCTTAATCTACCAACTCATTTTACATTAAACCACATTTTGGCTGAGTAACGTGCCAAAGAAATGTACATAAAACTTGTTTTAATGTAATCCCTTTTTTATGACCTTCGACTTCAAGCCCGCTGAAACTTAAAAGAATATGCAAATAATTCAGAATGGATTAACATGACGAGTAATATTTATAGTGAAGATATAACTGGTAGTACATAGATTTATAACGTGGCTTATATGACAGAAATGAACAGTGTTGGTCTAGTAGCTGGGGTCGCTTCAATCCACAGTTCAATTCTTATCCTTTATGCGCAATCAATACGTTTAAGGAAAATTTAGATAATTTATTAGTCCCAAAAGTCTATACACAATGTATATAGTACTAGTGTATCTTAGGCAATTTTGTATAGAGAAATACTTTGTTAATTGCATGGATATGCTAGAGATGAAGACATGGACATAGACATTAAAACCTTACGAAAACTATGTGGATTTTGTACAAGCTTTTCAAAAAATATTTACTTTTCAGTATCTGTTCTATTTATATACCGTAGTAAATTATGCATGAACTGCACCGTCGTTTAAATTAAATTACTATAAATATCAGATAACATCGCACGTTATATATTAATTACCGTGATTATGCAGATTATAAAGCACAAATATCACATTATTTTAAATATTATATGTTTCTTTTAATTACCAGTATCAGAATTCAGTAGAGCAACATTTTACTGTATTATTAAAAATTATTAAAGCCTAATACTTTTTGTGTGTCTTCGATATTCAAAATTTGGAGCAATTACAATAAATTATTACGACTGAACAATTGAGTTATGGAGGCTGTATTGGCATTCAAAAGATTTAAGCCTGCGATTATCTCGGTCAAATCCAGTGCACTATGTCATTGAATGGCAGAGGTCAAACTTTCTTCTAAGAATGATTACAAAAAATTAATTAATATAATGTCAACATTAACATATTAAGTTTATAACCGTTGATAACTGGTTTAGCTATTGATACATATGCCGGTATATAGGCATTAGAATCTACAATAGATGTATATTATTTGTACACGTGCTAAGTATTTAACAATTTATCGGATTCAAATTCACATTTTTTATCCTAACAGCAACTCCATCAATCAATTCTCAGTTCATATACGTAGAGTAATTTACTCCTGACCACTTGAGCCTAAAACTAAAGTTCCATATTTAAATCCTACCAACCTTACATTATGAAACGTGTCAAAATTCTAATTTAAGACACTTCGATTTAAAACGTCATTAATCACGTACGAAAAGTTCACTCACGCACTTTATGGCATCACCGCAACGCCTCTACAGTTTTCATAATTACTGCCAGTTCCGCGATCGCGTGATTTTTGGGGAGAGCAAAACGTGCTTTCCGCTCAGAATCTTCCTCGCAACTGAAAGCTCTGATACGGTTAAGTACTTCACGCATGCGGCTTGATGCGCCTGAAGCATGAGTGGAAGAATCTGCAGATGTTTGGTAATTAAACAAAACATTCGAGAGATTTGTGAAATGCTTTTGCAATTGTCGATATCAACAGTTGTATTTTGTTGTCGGTATTGTTTAGCTCTGCAGTTACAATAATGTTAAGCTTTTATTCAAAAGTCCAAAGTTTGGAGATGATTTCAAGATTGAGTCCAAGATTTGGAAAATGTTTGGAGTTTTTATCAATACTAAAATAATAATAATTGATAATTTTTATTTTATAGACAGTCAGTCACTTGTCAAACTTCGGTGTCTTACAAATGTCGTAAATTTTTTAGTTTGAGACTCGCCAGTTTCCTCACGATACTTAATCACAGACTTGCTCCTGCTAATTGCGCACATATAAAGAAATCTATTGGTTCACATCCGTGATTTGAACGCACGACCTCTTTTATAATATTCCTTAGAAAAATATAATTATTTAACGACATATTTATTACTTGATTGGTATATTATGCTGCAAATAAGGCGGAACTACTGGGTTTGATTTCCGGTTAAACTATAATACTTACCTACCTACTTCACTTAATTATATTTTATTATGTTATTATTATTAGTAATCAACAAAACCTTGTTAATTGGTGATTTAAGGATAATCAACAAAGACATTACCTACTGCCATACTCAGCCTCATTAAGAATGAATTGTTCCGTCAGCTTTTTAGTAAAGATTTAACTCGTACCACGTACGTAGGAACACCACATCAAATCAGTCCTTTAGTAACATTTTGTAGATGTATAGTGGACGACTCTATTAGAGGCTGTTTCAAAGTTAGGATACTCATAGGTTTTGCTTCTATGTCTAATAGAACAAATTCCTCATAAGCCCTTTAATTATCTTACATATTCAGTTATTAACATGTTAGTACTAATAAATCTCTATAAATATTCATGGATGCGATACGCAGACGATCCTTAGGGGGGAATTAATTCAAAATTATAAATCACACGCGATTTACATGAGCTTGAAGATAGAAATATCTTACGGTACAATATGGGCGACTAGGGATATGTTTCGGTCGGCTTATTCCCATAATCGTAACGGTCAGAAACTGGCTTAAACTCTGCTTTCAATATGCATTCATTTAAAGGCCAGATGCAGATTAGATTTTGAAGAGAAATTCTTGATAAACATTAATTGCTATAGTGTCGTGGTGTATGATGGTAGGGTCGAACCCTAGACCTCGTCATCAGTAAAATTTTGCTGAATCAGTTCTCTGAGGTATTCTTCTGGATTTTGATTTAGGTAGCTCCCCCTTTGATTGCAAATTGGATCCACCTCTGATCCGAGCTTCCAATCCAGCAGGCCTGCTGTTAAGCTCGTCGTTCAAATCCTACTAAAGATTTTGCATATATATATATAGAAGAATTAATCCATGCACGGCGGAAGATCAAACCGACCTATGGTAGATAATCGCATACTTAGGCAAGGCTAGCACTTCTGTGATACTGCTAATACATTTATCTTAGACGATACAGATAATATATACTACACCCTACAACTGACAGAGTAAGGGCAAACAATATATTTACAATTTGTCTCCTATATCAGTGCCAAGTAATAAATAAAAAGTAATAAATATGATGTCAGACGAGTCGCTTTAACCAAATTATTGTTCTACCCTAGATTATTCGAATAGTGAACGCAAGTCGCATCTGCCATCTAGTGGCTGCTGTCACCGCGCTATGAATTATTGGGGATATAAATTTTTCATTACATGCATGCAGCATCGGTCTGATAAATTTATAAAATATTTTACTACAAAATACTACCTCACTTCTATGTACGACCGGTATGTTTAAACCTCATATTTGAATGCCTTATAAAATCTAAAATATATAAAATCTAAAATATATAAAATCTATATCTATATAAAATCTAGGTATATCTTTATAAATATTAATTAAAGTTACATTTTACAGACAGATAATAATAAAAAAAATAGATTTATATATATTTTTTATTTTTAAGATTTAATTTAGTGTTCTATATATTCATTTTTAGTTATTATTATCCTGAGAGTTTAAGAGTGTAAATAATCGATATATAAAATGTAATAAAACGAACAACTACAACAACGTTAGATTTTTAAATATATTATTTTAGAAATTAGTTTTTGCAGTAAGCGTCTGTTTTTAAATCATCGATTTCCTCAATGGGTTTTCATTTACTAGGGTTGATTACAGAGAAACAATAAACCACCTATGCACAGCCGGAGCCAAATGAATGACGTCATGGTTAAAAATTGATCGCTTAAACAACGACCTAACACTGTTCTATTTCTATATACTCTAATAAATAGGTATTAAGAGATACATAGCTGTCTATGGAAATGTTCTTAACTGATATAAATTATCGAATAACACAATACTATCAACATTTGTCAGCCACAAATCCACCAGCGTTGTGTACCTACTTGGTAACAATAAATCTTATGCCAGCACTCGCAACGTGTTTTGTTTCTTGACAAGTTTATTTCCCGAGAAAGAATTGTTCTTTTATACAAATGTGTAAACACTTTTAGTGATTTTAAATTTCCGTCTTTAATATAAATCGGCCAGTAAAGTTTAATATTACGTAATTCAGTTAAGCGATCATCAATTTAAAGCTGATACTAAAGTTAACGGGAAAAGTATGCTATCTTCCCAATAAAATTGAAAGAATCACTTGCTAAATCTTGTAACTTATAGTCAGATTACCATAACTTAGTTTTGCAACGGATGCAAAATAGCGCGAAATCCCCCACCCATCCACCGATTTCAGTGCAAGAATTTATAATATTTCAACTTGAGACATCGTTGTTCCTTTCATAAATTTAATATGTATTAAATTTAAAATTGTATTGAGAGCCGATTTCAAATATATTAAAATATTAATTTAGCTCCCTCGAAATCATACACGTGAAATCATTTTAAAAGTAAATTCTGAACATTTCACATCCGTTACCGAGCCAACCAGAATTTCAAGATTTTATTAAAATACTTTTTGGATTTCATCCAAATCTTTATTATGTTCTCTTATAAAACTATTCTATTGGGAACCCTTATGTCGAAAGTAATGCTTGAAATGAATTATTGTTTCCATACCTTTAATTTTTTTGTGATTTGAGTGTGATTTATTTACCAAAAAATATTCTTGTAATATAAAACAGCTTTGATAGTTTTGTTAACCAGGAAAACAAATACATTGCTGGAACAAAAAATATTTTTAAGTCGTATTTTTTTGTAGAATCTGAAGAAATGTAAATTATAACTCAAGTCACGTTTTTTTATGTTACAAGAGGCAAAAAGGTAGCCGATACCGCCCCGCCGCCCATGGACACTCGCACTGCAAGGTTCGCAAGCGCACTGCAGACCTTTTATGAATTAGTACCCTCTTTTCCTGAAGGACCCTAAGTCGAATTGGTTCGAAAATACTTCAGTGGACAGCTAGTTCCACATAGTAATGGTGCGCAGCAGAAATTGCTGTTATCTCTTTAACAAAACTATTATTTTGAACATGATTTTTTAAATTCCTCTGTTTTTTATACCATATATTTACTATAATTTAAATTACTAATGTATTGTGTAAATTCAAATGTAAATCAACTTTTATCTTTTAGACTTTCCATGTATGAAGTCCAATCGCGTTGGTAACAATAAGTAATAATAAGGAAGTAGGTAGTGCCCACTCGCAATTACAATGATTAAGATAACATTCTATAAGACCTACTTCCGCGTTTTTTATTTCGTCTTATATAAAAAATAGAATACACATTAACTGTACTGTAAGCATATAATTTCGTAATAGATTCGGAGAATAAAGAAATCAGACTCGGGCCAAAGAGTTGAAATAAATCATTACCTTCGCACTTACCTTTGATTTATTCCCAACCCACGTGAGGGAACGTCACGGGCACCCGGCTTTTGAGTGTCGTAATATTAATACGACCTCATTTTTTCCACACAATTATTGGTAATCCACCAAAAACATTTTCATCTAAAATGTTGCCATGACAAGATCGCTTCCATACGCTCTGTGAAAAAGATATCAGACCTCATGTAGACAAGGACGAACTTTATGCACTAAAACTACAAGCCCTAACTTCAGTTTATTTACGGGTCATTACTTTACTGTTATACAATAGCTATTGTAGTAAGGAATCGGTAAAGATGAGTTCGTTCAAAAAAACAACGCTCTTTGAGGAAAGTTAGGTAGTGCCCCTGGACATCAAGTGTATCTTCTTGGTGGTAGATACAATAAATACAAACAACAAACATTTGCCTGTAAATTAATCAGTACATCGAACATTATAACCACTGAAAATAAAGCAATATTCATCCGAGACCGGTAATTCTCATTATCAATTGGTTGGCTATGACTTGGGTTTTACTTATAGGAATTTTCTAGAATATAGAATAATAATGTAGTTCTTAAATAAGTACATTATAATAAGAAAGTAGTTAGATCTCTGCAACTAAATTAACTTCAAAATAAAAACATTAGTGTGTAAGTAGTCAGCACGTGGTTTCGATATAATCTCATATTATTATTACTGGTAATTTGGTATTACAAAATTTATTCAGATTCATTGTATTTTCACAAATTTAAAAGTAAGATATTGGATGATGTTATCTGTAGGAAAACAATTCATTTCGTCTATAATTGTAAGAGTCGTCGCTTCATATCGCTATCTTTATTAGCAATAAAATATTTTTAATGCAACTTAATTAAACGATTTAAGTATTTAAACAAATATACTTTGTATATAAAACATATGGGAGAATTTACAACTGAGCCTTTTTCAAGACATACGCAACACTATGTGGAACCAGCTACTCATTGAAGTATTTCGGAACCAATTCGTATCCAATCTTAAAATGCCGGCAACGTACTTGCGAGCCCTCTGGCAATGTATGTGTCCATGACAGAACATCAGATCAGCCTCTTGCCCTTTTGCCTCCTGTTTTATAAAATATAGAATAAAATAAATAAAATATAAATAATAATATATGTTTAGCTAAAGAAACTAACTACTACATATATTGCAAATCTTTGATCTGATCTCTATAATTATGATTTCTACTGATTATATTCGCGAGATCGCGGTTGTCAATAATACAAGTTTATGCCCCTACGGAAAAATCTAACAAGGACGAGATTGACAATTTCTATTATACACTAAACAAAGCGATTGATATATCATATTAAGACTTCATACTCATGGAAGACTGGAATGCGAAAATTGTTAAACCAAAAACGGAAGAATATCTAGTGACATAAAAAACTGGTTCCTACTGGATTCAAGAAGCCCAATCTAGAGAGTACTGGCTGTCTTTGGAGGAGGCCTACATATAGAATGAAGAATAATAGTTTAATTGTATAGGGTTAAGGAAAAACTAACACAAGTAAATTTAGGATACAAACTCAATTATTAACAAAACTAATAATTGTATGTAAGTGAAATATCTAAGTCTAACTTCTTGTTTTATAAGCGGTAAGAATTAAAAGGCTTTTATTTTTATTATTATATTCGAAAGATGCACCAATTGATCAGTCATTTGTAATAAATGAAATAAATTGTTTAAAGAAACTTTGTAAACGTAGTAGCGTTTACTATATATATTTAATTATAGCTTTAAGTACTTGTTTACAATAAATATTTGATTAATTTCAACACTGCTAAGAATGCATTTAAAGTGTATCGGACAATTATTACCCTGTAATTAGTAGCTTAAATAAATAGACGTATTGTATCAAATTATAGATTAACATTGTAATGTTACAATTATCCGCTTCTGGACTAGCATTATTAACTTTGCAAAACTACATAATCATGGATATATGTCAGTACCAGGTTCCATGGATTAGTAAATCTTGGCATAAACAAGAACCTTTTTTAATAAAAAAAATCGATTTATAAGTACAACATATACGAATATAATAATAAGATTTATGTTACATTCGCATATATTAGACCTCATATATCTAGGTCTTATTAAATGGCTGCTAGATGAGGGGTAACGGGTTCGATTCCCGGTTCAAGTGCAAGTTTTAATTTCATTTAAATTAGTTGTCGGCCTTTGCTTGGGTTGTACGGTACTGGACGAGTGCTAACACGGAACATGACGGGCACTTTTGAATTTCTATAGTATGCAGAGGGCATCGAACTGTAAAGGAGACTGTGTAGGTTAGAATGTATCAATACGTCTGGCTGAGAATGGAAATCACAAGTGGTCAGTGACAACATTACTATTCGTGGGTAGAATACCTGGCGAACTCCGAGAACCCATGGTAAGGCCGTGTGAAGGGCTGAGATGCTTTTAGTGTGTGTCATCTCTGAACAGCAGAGGAATTTGAGTGTAGACCCAGCCCCATAATCCATCCCCAAATCCGACATCCATGGCGCGGGCGTGAGTAAGCGCATTTTCATCTCGTTAAAAGTACGTATATGTAATTAAAGGTCATAATGTGGTCCGAGTTTAAATTAAATTAAAATAGGAAGTTGTTTAATACGTGCATGTTATAGAAGGTTAAGGTTGAAGTTCAAGTAAGTACAAAGTTACGAAACATTGGCTCTACTGGCTACCAGCCATAACTTTATAGTAAATATCATAAATTATACAGCCGCCCATGGACACTCTAAACTCTAGAGGGCTCGCGAATTTAAGAATTAGTAAGCTCTTTTCTTGAAGGACTCTAAGTCGAATTGGTATATGATGTATTAATGCTCTTAAGACCAAATTAAACATGTACATGCCAACATTAAATAAAAAAAGATCTAGTAGTATTTATAAAAAAAAACAACCTTACCTTTTTCATATTTCATTGGCTAAGTGGACAACAAATCAACCTCATATCGTATAGACTATATTCGATTTTCAAATGTCAAACGGTTTCTATCATTTGTGTCACTTTAAATCAAAATGTCAGAATAAAAATTAATAACATTAAGCAAAATTATAATATTAATTAGGATATATGTCAAACGTTTCGTTTTATATAATATATGATTTAAATTAGGCGTAATAAAATACTTGCATGATATTCACATCGCCTATTAGCCTCGCGTTGAAAAGAATTTTAGCTCATTGAGGGTGAAATTTGTTAAAATATTATTTATGTGTACATGAGGGTATTTGATAATTAATCAGTTGTGGTCTGAATGCGCCTCGTCAGGTTTGATTTAAATAGTTTAAACTGTCTTTAAATGTTAGTCATTACATTGAATCTGCTACATACACGGAGGTGTCATCTCAATACAATTATCGGACTATCAGTATTAAAATTACCTAAGAAAAACGAGACACACATGAACAGCGTTAGAATTAAATGTGGAGTCCAGACAGTAGAGCCGATACATGGAAACGGTGGCGACGCCAATTCACGTTTTTTATGATTAAGGCATTGAGAGTTCAGACCGAATCAGCCAGGTGTCAAAGTAGAAGACATTTTTGATATATTTTGCCAAAGTTGTGGTGCTAGTGAAGAAATCACTATAATTACAAGATAAAAGTTTTTAGTGACAAGTAAGAGGAATGTGAATGTATTCCTCAACGATACGGATCGCGTTTACTCGTAAGAGGATTTTTTAAAAGATCATATAGTAATATGATCTTTTATATATGTGCCTTACAAAATCCAAATACCGTGTCATGCGGAAGCTATGTAATAAGGCTAGCGGTACAAGTTCTGAACTCTGCGAAGTAACAAGTGGCAAGGCAAGCGGTTCGCGGCCTGCAGTGCGTGGTGGGACGCTGCGCTGCGGTTCATGCAGTGCGTTTCAATAACAGAATACACTTCGTGGGTATGTGCAAGTTAAGTCATTCTAATAATTTCAAAGGTTATGGATAGGTAAATCTAATATAAAAATTAAAGTGATAAACGTCTATCAATGAATTACTTTCAAAGTTTTACGTGATTTAATTTTAATTCTCAGCATCTATTTTTGTGGTTAAGGAAGATTGCAATATAATTAATAGGATTTTCTACATTATATTTCTGTTAGGTTGAGGGTAGTTTATAATAAATAAATTTTGCCTGAAGGCGTGCATGACTTATGATTAATCAAACAGTCTCTTGTGGAACTGTCGCGCGGTTTTGTCGTACCGTTTATAGAGGCTTAAGGGGAACCCCGAAGGTCAGGTTATTGGCGGCTAAATTAAATTGTCTGATTGACATTATCTTAGTTTAGTTAGTAAAATGCAGAGCCTGTGTCGAGTCGCCCAGAGCGGAGCTCTATTAACGTGCTTCAGGTTCATAAATATTATTTAATTTTGTGATGTGTATTTTGGTGTTTTAATTTAGTATTTTAATCTAATCTGTGGTATTGTTTATGATAGTATTTCTTTCTTCACTACAGAAACAAAGTGTCTATAAATAATTGTATAATATGTTCATAATAAACTTATCACTTATAACAATAACGTTAATGTAATCGTGATACCATAAAAAAAACTCAAGGATAAAACGCGCGGTATGAATTTATTCGCGCTAATAACGTATTCATATTCATTTCTATGTAACAAAAATTCGCAGGATTAAAATCCCCATTTTAAAATTATTTAAAAAGCTCATAAATGGAAAGTATATGTAAATTTCAGCCTGCTGTGTGTAGCAAATGGAGTGAGCGCGCTAGTGAGATCTGGGTTGAGCAACTATACGTTTCCAGACAATTTTATGTTTGGAGTTGCAACGGCTGCATTTCAAATAGAAGGTGGTTGGAATGCTGGGGGTGAGTACTTAAGCCAATATTGATTTAGAACTGTTGGCAGGGAAGGAATTGATATTTCTAATTTTGAATTTCATGTTTGATTTCACTGGTGAATGTATGTTTTATATGTCATGTTGTATATTTGACAGCGATACATATATCTATAGTTTAAAGATTAAGTGATTTTTAGAGGTATCACATTATTGCAAAAAGGTTAGTTATTGTTTCTACGTTTAATTTATTATATGATACGAATTTTAATGTAGAGCAAGGACGAATAGTAATTGTTTTTAATTCAAATGTATAATTAACCAATACGATGCTTTTTTGTTTCCTGATAATTTTTTGACTAGACTATTGAATATATGATAACGTTCTATATTGATTATGTTTTGCATAAATTAAATAATAAAAATAAGACAAAACTTATGATTGCTTTTTGCAACAAAAATGTCTATAAGGAAGCAGTTATAACCTGAGTTGTTATGGTGATTAAAAATTAGTGGGCTTTATATTTTAGTATAACACCTAATCTATTTAGAATCATGAATAAATATTAAAAAATAATAAGTTTATTTATGAAGAATTTAAAAGACTACCAAATAATATACATATTGAAATATGAAAAAAATTACAATAAAGCGTGAAGTTGCTTATATATATAGTTAATCAAAAAGTGGAATAAAATACCTAATTTAATTCTTATGTTTTCATTATGTAAAACTTATTCAATTAAATATATGTACTAGC
Organism: Pieris brassicae; assembly: GCF_905147105.1. Classification (NCBI taxonomy): domain Eukaryota; kingdom Metazoa; phylum Arthropoda; class Insecta; order Lepidoptera; family Pieridae; genus Pieris; species Pieris brassicae. The sequence goes on from NC_059670.1 coordinate 4,691,402, forward strand.
GTACTGTGGACTGTTCCGTTTTCCTACTATTTAAAAAACTCTTAACTAAAGTACTATTTGGTCTAGTTTTGTGAAAGTGTTTTAACGTTGTGATCTAAAGACTGTAAGTACTTTTGTTAAATTTCCTGCAATAAGACTGATTTAGTGTTTATAAAAAAACGGAGACACACCTCTAATACGTATAAGAAAACAATGCCACAATGACAACGTGAATTGTATAGCCTCGCTTTAGTATACAAGTGTTTCGGTTACAATCATTTTGTAGATATTAATAAAAAACTCAACTAATTTCATTCTTGATTTATTCATGCTTCCTGTAACATAATACTTTCAATACAGGCAAAGGTGAAAGTGTGTGGGACACTTACATACACAAGCACCCAGATTATACGTTGGACAAGTCAAATGGCGATGTAGCTGCTGATTCCTACCACAAATATAAACAAGACATAATTATGGTTGAATCCCTTGGAGTAAAGTATTACCGTCTGTCTATATCATGGCCAAGGTACAATTAACCTTTAGTCACGCTATATTTCCGATAATATTAAGACGTCCCTCGAGTTAACGAATATAATTCTAGCGAAATTACTTGCGTGGTTCTATAACTCATACACTATTCTTTAACTCCATTCTTATACATATATAAGAAGGGTGAATTTTTACATTATAATAATAATTCATTATTACATAGTAATTCTCGATTAGTTGACTATCCAACACAAATTCTTTAATTGGAACTCTCCTGCTATTATATATGTAATAAAAAACAATCAAAAATAAAAAGGATATCATTGGTTTATAAATTATTTACCAGCACGAATGATTATATTATGTTGTTTTCATAAGTAGATACATTTTTGAAGTATTCCATTAACGAGAGATTACGTCTTTGTTAGTAATTTAAGTATATTTAAAACTACAATGTAAAACATAAAAATGCATGATAATTTATTTTATAATCCAAACAATAATAATAGTTGTTCTAATGTTATGTATGCTCACACCCGGGTTTTAAATATATACGTAGATAATACCAACAACTGCATAAATAAAACTGTTGGGACAGCTCAAGCTCAAAAATTTAACTTCGTTTAGCATTATTTTAATTAAACTAAATACGACTGCTGGACACAACTAAGACAAGTTACAATTTAAATTAACAATTATGTGTAAACGTAAGAAATAAAGACGTTACATAAGGACAAAAAACAGTTACTCATTTTAGAAATCATGCGAGGAAGCGTTCAATGATAAATACCTCATATATTACGTAAACGTTTTTATTTTTGGTTATACCTCCAAATGGTTGTGAGTAAAACATATACGCAACTATGCACTTCGTTTCAATGTCTTTCCGAGCAACTTGATCCGTTTTTTTATTTGACAAATACCAATCAAACATTACAAAAGCGACTCCCGGATGTTAGATCCCAACGTCAGACATGTTAGAACAGTGGTCTCACGTTGTAGTAATAATTACAATATAAAACATGAATGCAAAGCAAAGCATTTAAAAATGTGATTCATTGCGCCAACAGTGTATATATCCATTTGCACACATTATCTTTTCTTAAAATAAACAAAAGTTATAAAAAATTGTAGTGTTTATAACTTTGTGGCTCATTTTTACAAGTATTTTTTTTTCTTTAGTTTTTACGAAATCAACATTGCCTGTTGCAAAATGCGGAACAAATTTATATAATGACCATATAAAGAAATAACAAGTCTATTCATGGCAATATCTGTTTAGGGTTTTGCTAGTATATCAACTGAATTCACCTGGCTTTTGAATTTACCATTACATAAGAGAAATTCGTTTTAAGTTTCGCTAATGCCAAAGTGCTTTTATGGAATCGTCTTTCGTAAACACCCCACTCTATAATATTATATTTCAAAGTTTGTAAATACGAGTTTCTTGTATTGAATTTATATAGTACTATTAAGTTTCTTTATATTCTTTCTCTAATAAATGAGCGGATGATGATGGAGAAGAGTTGGTAAAAGTTATTTTCATATTCTATGGCAGTGGTAAACACATCTATCAAACCTGTGCAATTAAAGAAAATATAACACAAATTCGCGCCCAAATTAACACACGTGTTACTCAATCTTCATAAATGAACTATTCTCGGTATTATTAATTAGACCTAGGTAGTACTGGGTCTAATTAGATTACCGTTGCATACCAATTATTGTGCTAAAACTTTACCTTTTATTTTTGTAATATTAAATTGACATAATTTTTTATCAATGGTTGAATTTTTATAAAATTAACCTTAAAACCTAATTTGTTGTAGTTTTATATTTATAATAATTATTATTACTATATAGGTTAAGAATATTGTTAAGACTGTATTAAATAATATAACAAACAATAATGTTTGCAATTAGCTATAAAACTGATTACAATGTAAAAAAATAGATCAAAAGCAGTGAAATTACTAAAACAATACAATATATTTTTTAGAATTCTACCAAAGGGAACAGATGATTATATAAACGAGGAAGGTGTTAAATACTACAGACGGATATTTGAAGGTCTATTGAAAGCAAACATAACACCTGTTGTAACCCTTTACCATTGGGACCTCCCAACCCCTCTCATGGATCTTGGCGGCTGGGCTAATCCCAAAATTATTGATTACTTTGAGGACTACGCGAGGGTTGCATTCAGGTTGTTCGGTGATGTCGTCAAATATTGGACCACGATTAATGAGATACATATCCACTGTTATCATGTAAGTAGTGTTATGTATTATCATTATATCAGATGATTTTACGATACTATAGTCTTTTTCTTTTGGTACCTCTCCATTACGAGGATGGCCATCAGTCTTGTGAAGCATGTGTGTGACTTACTTACTTACTATACTATAGTGTCTATAGTTATTAAATCTTATTTTAGTCAATCCATTATTGTTCGACAAAACAAAAGACTAATTGACGAGATTTGAATACGTATCTCGGCATCGCCAAGGTCGATCAGCCATCTTCAGGGATAGAGATATAGCTAGCTTAAGGAACACGCCTGAATAAACAATATCATAAATTTTTAGGGTTACGGGAACGACTACTTCGTGCCCGCTGTAAAGTTTGAAGGTGTCGCCGAATATTTATGCTCCCACTATATGTTGCTGGGACACGCGAGGGTGTATCATCTATATGATAAAAAATTCAAACCCTACCAAAAAGGTAAAACTTATAAACGTGTAAGAGGATAAAAGTTACACCAATTCGTCTTCGTTTTTATTACGTAAACAATAGTTATTTGTTTTATGCTAATTTTCTGACAAGCCGCTAGCGCCAGTTGGCTCTATCTGAGTCAAAATTTTTTTTTAAGCGAAAAGACCTAGTCGCTAAAATATATTATTAAATCTTGGGATTGTATGAAGTACCTAAATTTATATTCTTTATTTTAGCTATGCTCCTTAAATTCTTTAGTTTTTAGTCCTTAATGTATATAATGCTTATGATTTGACGTGCGTGTATTAAAAGGAGGCGTTCATTGCAGGTATAATTGGAATTACACTGGATTCTTTCTTCGCCGAACCCAAAGACGAAAAGAATTCCGACGATGTTGCCGCCGCAGAAAGATATCTTCAAATGAGGGTAGGAATTTTTAATAACAATTAGTGAATAACTAAGTTGTTTCTGTATTTACCTTTAAGACGCTAAAAACATATATGCATCTTGGACTCAGACTGCATCTTTAATCATGTTTTATTACATAGATATTATATAGATTCCACGACTGAGCGTTTTTCAAGGCAATTTTTGCCGCGCGCCACCGCTATGTGGAACCAGCCCACTGAAGTATTTCCGAACCAATTCGACTTATGGTCCTTAAAAAAAAAAGAGCGTACAAATTCTTAAAAGGCCGGCAACGCACTCGCGAGCCCTCTGGCATTGAGAGTGTCCATGGGCGGCGGTATCACTTAACATCAGGTGAGCCTCCTGTCGGTTTGCCACCTATTTTATAAAAAAAAATTTGATGAAATAAACACATATGTCGTCGTTTGTTATGTCTAATATATGCCAGATTCGCTACGATTTTTCTACGTACACAACTCGACCGGTTTAACCCGGCCATTGCTCATAATTTATTAAACGTAAAACTATAGTATACCTTATAATTCATAGCCAAAAATTTAATTAGTCACAAAATGACAGATACTTCAACAGAATTTAACATTACGCGACCCCATCCATAAGGTTTATTTAATTTTATTGTTTTTTCACAATTGTAGCATCTATTATATACATAAAATATGAAAAACAATTGTACAACGACTTGATTGGAGGAGTAGGTTCCTCGTTAGGGATTTTTATGGCCTCGTCTGCAAGAAATTAGATGAAAAATTATTTGGCTATATATTCATACATTCTAAACAATTTACTTTATAATATTAAAATCTCGTTTTATTTCCAGTTGGGTCAGTACGCCCATCCGATCTATTCAAAGGAAGGGAATTACCCAGACCTTGTCCGTGAACGGATTAACAACTTGAGTATCAGTCAGGGTTTTTCAAGGTCACGACTGCCGGTCTTCACACCGCAAGAGGTAAGTGAATGTATGGTATTCATTTAATAGATCCGTATGAATGTTCATGTCGGGCAAGCCCCCGCCTAATTATCACAAGATCGCTCTTTATATCCTTAAGGGTTTAACTGGGATTTTAAAAGTTGTAATCCAAATTAATTGTTCTGAGATATGATATGAAAGGGGCCTTTCGAATGTTACGTAAGCAGGTTTGATGCACATCCCCCCAAATGTCAGCAAAAGCAAGCAAATCTGTCAAAAATAATAATACATAAACGAATTAATTTTTTGTAGGCATCCTCGAAATTTCGGTTTCAAGCATACACAATGTATACAAAACTAAATAATTACTGTTGACCTAATCACCCAATAAGGAAATCAAAGACCTCCCCCCCCCATCTGTCTCACACGATACACGGGTTTTTACAGTTTTCACTAATAGTTGTAGGATTCTTCCTCTAATGTATAAATAGCATTTAGGAATACCTTTATGATTTTACGTAAATTGGCTGAAATACCTCGCGGAATACGAATATGTATCATTCTGAGCCCTCTTGGCTCTTGCAGAAAATTATTTAGTTTGATCTCTAACCCGGGGATATTATTGCCGGTAGATATGGGAAACTTGTATACTTAAAGCAAGTATCCATCAGATAACACGTGTATTCATACGATATATGTCAGGCCTAACTTATCGCCCTAGGTATTGTGGAAATGACTGGTATCAAGACATTTACTTAGCATCTGTGATTACCTTGTAATAAATGGAATACACAACTAAGGTTGGCATTCGAAAGCGTTGTCCTTTATCGAAAGTTGGTTATAAACAAGAGTTTCACTTGTTTTTTTAACACTTTGTTTTAATATTGCATTTGTTTTTGAGAACATTAGAGCAGTGTGGGCCTAGTGGCTTCAACGTGCGACCTACATCCCTGAGGTCATAGGTTCGATTCCCGGCTGTGCATCAGTGGACTTTCTTTCTATGTGCACATTTAACATTCGCTCAAACGGTAATGAAAAACATAATGCGGAATCTGACTTGCCTTAGATCCAAAAAGTCACCGGCGTGTGTCAGGCACAGAAGGCCGATCACCTACTTGCCTATTAGATCGATAAATGATCATGAAACAGATACAGAAATCTGAGGCCCAGATCAAAAAAGGTGGTGGCGCCACTTGTTTATTTATTATTTTATTTTATATGGGTAAATTAAATTTAAAAGTTTAATAATAAAATAATAAATAAACAAGTGACGCCACAACCTTTTTTTTTTAAACTGTTAAAAACACGTTTAAAGGTTTTAAGTAAAAATTGATAAGTCAGAATGTAGAATTCCGAACTGATTAGATGAACGTATTATGAATTAGTTTAGAACATTAATACAACTAATTTAACATAACAACAACCACTACTTATTGTAATTCGTGTAAAAAAAACGCCAGAGGATATAATGTATAGACTTTTTTGTTTATTTAAATAGCCTTTTTTGCTTCTAACTAAGGAATGTCAAATCAAGATCAATGTTAGATATCCGGGAGAATGTAACATGACATGTCTTACAATAACATTCAATAATTTGTTAGGTAATCGTGTATTTGTCTTAGCAGTATTGGTGTAGTGGCTTAAGCCTGCGATACTTAATCCTCAAAATTCTGGCAGTACAATCATGAATTTCCCTTTTTATATGGATTTCGGGTTAACTGTTATTGTATATTGTAAGTACCAAGTTTTTGTAAAAAAATCTAGTATCTCGTAGGAGTCTTTTCACACACGGGAATGTCCTAAAAAGGGACTTTATTTACTTAAACCACACAGTGTCTCCCGCTAGGCCCGGGAGACAAGTACTACGGAAATATCCACATGATATTTATGGGCAAGTCGGAGCCCTAGCCGGCGGGACCAGTATCACCTCTTGTACTATTCATATCTTACTTACTGATTTATTTGACGTTTCTGTGGCAGAATTTATCTTCCTGCGATCTGTGCTTGTTTAGCGTGTCAGATAAGCTTTATAAGTCGGACAGTCCACCACCATTTGGTCAGTTTTTTTGGTAAAAAATAATGGTTAATATGCCACTAGAATATTATATATATATATTCAGGATGAAATTTATGGATTAGGTAAATTTATACCAATTTAGTACCACTGTAGCCACTATTAAAAGTGTCCACGTAAATACCAAAGGTGCATATTTTGACGTAATCAATATTAATTTTTCTTTCGTTTATTTATCAAAAACCTGTGAATGTTTCACTTCACACCGGCTGGAGAAAATTGATAAAACATGCTGCAATGATTTATATTTTGAATATTTTCCGTAAGCTTGTTAAAATTAACTAAAATTTTAGGAATAATAATTAAAGACGCTACTTAAAGGTCTTTTTAATTACTTTAACAGTTTACATTAACTGAAAATCACTTGATACTTTACTTTAAGATTCTAAAAGGACTCTTAATAAAATTTACATATACCAAAAAATTTTATATAATAAAGTTAATTTTTTCTTGCGAAGCTGATGCAAGTGCTATGTGTCCATACAATAATAATAATTTATTTTAATTCAGATTATATCTGTATAGGATAATGATTTAGTGACAATCCCGTCTTGGTCTGGTCCCGAGTTGCTCTGTGAGTAATCGTTGGTAAACAAAACTAAAAACTCCTATAGAGGGGCATGGACCATGGTTTAAGATATGTGTGTTTTTGGGATCAACATATTAATATTGGTGCTATGCCGAACACGATCCAACCATGATGCATTTAGGAACAACTTGGATGACATTTTGAATAATACTTATGTGTACTTTGTCCAGTTTCTATTTAGTTTACTGGACGAGGATTAAACTACTTCCGCTAAATTTATTATAACTATTTTATAAATGCTGTGTTAGTCTAATAGCAAAAGCGAACTATTCTCAGCTCGAAAGCTGTTAAGACTTCAAACAAATGGTTGTTACTTTGTGTGCAAACCGTTATACTTGTTCGTACTGTGAAATAAACGTCATGGATCGGACATAAAAATTATGTACTTCATAGACTAAATCACTTTCTTACAGAAAATATAAATAAAATACATTAAGTTATGCAAATGCCACGTGTTAATAGTCGGAAATAAACTCGTCAGTAAATTACTCAGTTACAAACAGTCGCGCGTATATATCAAAAAAGTTTTGGTCGAATTGGTTTATGACAACTCGAACTTATTAATTGTTCAAAGAATCTATCTGAATTGTTATATTACAATAGCTATTTCGCTGCCGGTCGGGCCTGAGACGTCTCAAGTAAAAGATCTGGCCGTCATTAGGTTCAAATTGAAATGATCAATACATTTTTTAAGCTAATTGGATAAATAAACGTTTTTTATAGTCTTATGCAACTAATGATCGTATTACATAATTTTGTCCTTTGAGATCATAGTTATTCGATTGGTGTGCAGCCTTGAAATAGTTTTAAGCACCTTGAATAACAAGGCAATAAAGCCTTTAATGATTCCGATTTACACGTTTGTCTATTGCATTAAACATCAATCTTAAATAATACATTACGTTTTCGTTACCAGTTAATATGGTTTTATATAACAATGGGCAAAGAGGCAGGACAACTCACCTGATGTTAAGTGCCACGAGCATTACCAGAAGGCTCGCAAGTTCGTTGCCGGCCTTTAAACTAACTTTAACTTAGGCATTGCTTTTGTAAAGATATTACTTATAATTTTTCACTATTAATACAACTTAATCCAAATAAAATTATGTTAGTCAAAATTTTGCAGTTATAAGTTACGAGGTGAATCATTATCTAGAGTGGACACATAAGCAAAGATGTATTTAGAATTCAAATTACCCAATACTAATATAATATAATATAATCAGATACAATATGTATGTAATAATCAGATAGTAATATATAAAAATGTTCCTCAAATTAGTCTAATACGAAACTTTATCGTTTTCAGGTAGAAATGTTACGAGGCAGCTCCGATTTCTTCGGATTAAATCACTATACATCAATATTAGCATCCTCGAGTTTAATGGAAGACGGGTGGGCTGTACCATCATTAGACCATGATACAGGAGTTAAAGGGGAACAGGACCCAAAGTGGCCGATACCTGGAGCACCATGGCTTGCAGTACGTAAATTCTTATAAACTTGTTTTAAGAAATACCATAGCAATATTATACGGAGAAGTTTTCTTCGGTATTATATTCATGGTAATACAGAAGCATACAAATATCACTTTCATATTCTATGCTTGATTTAGATTTATGCCTTCATTCATTGTTGATTCTTGTTTTATTTATATGAATTAATGTTATAATGAGGAAAGAATTTTGTATGTTTCTAACTAATAAACTCAAAATCTATAGTAATTTAGAAAAAAATTAAACCATTATACATTGTCCCGGAGTAACGTAAGCTATGTTTATTTATAAAATATTTTAATCAAACTGTGCACAGCCTGGACAATATAGTATGAAGTAATCAACCAACTTTTCGAGTAGTGTTTTAAGGATGTTCTTCACTTATTATCTTTAAACCCGAAACAGTTATTGGGTTAATCGTACCCACTACCATCCGTTTATACGGTCAACAGACGTCAAGGAGAAAAATATTGATACTAAATTAGGACGTTAATAAATTAAAAACACCACCTACAGTCAACATACTCTCTTTCGATGAATTAATTCAAAGTCAAAAATCATTTATTGATATAGGTAACACAATGTACACTTATAAATCAATGTACACGTCATTAAAAAGAAATATACATTAAATGCTCCCAATTTTACATTTAATGCCAGTTCTCAAATCAAGGGCGTAGCACGGAAAAGAACAACTGGCAATAAACTCTCCGCCACTCTTTTTAATCGCCAAGTTTTTATTTTACACAACGTTTGTAAGGAGCTGCAATCATTACACCATGTTCCACATGACATCTGAAGTAAATAAATAATATAATAAATTAAAAACAATGATTTGTCTCAGATTGTTAAAGATCCTCTATCAGCAGGAGGCATGGTGAAATAGGAGCCCGCACTTACATTCTCGTGGGAACAAAATAATTCCAAAATGGAAATAGCCTTTCAGTTTTATTCCAACACATTTGACTACTTCTATCTTGCACATAAACTTGGTTAAACTTTAATAATAGATTCAGAAGTTAAACATCAAAACTTAATTACTTAAACGGAAGTTATACGCGAGCATCGCGGTTGTTTTATTTAAAATTTTAAGTGCTCTCAAATCTAAGTCTAATTGCGCCAGCGCTTAAGAGTCTTGTTCAAGTTCTATAAAGAAGTTTTTTTTGTACTTCTTGTCGGCACTTCTATAGGAATATTATAAAGAGAAAAGATTTACATTTTTGTATGTTTTTGAATGAACTCAAAGTCTGGACCAGTGAACTACACTAGAGATGACTCTATTACATGTGCTGTACATTATTATGTGACGATCTCATCATTCCTTTACCAATACCAACTTAACCGCAAAATAAACACATTATGGTTCGCTTGACTAAGGTTCTCTAAGAAAAACCGTGGATCACTATGCAAGCACATCTATGCATAGTCAAAGCTAATGCAGGGTCTCGGTTAGATCATTTCTTGCTCTCTGGGGAGTGCTACCTGTCCAAATACCGACAAATGCTTTTACAACACCCGGTGGCAGGGTTTAAGAAGGTAAAATCAGCAAGTCCTAACTGCTCACTTCCACGTCGTGTCTCTCGGGCAATGTTAGAAAATGATGGACACAGATGGGACAAGATATCCCCACCGACACACTGCACAAATTTAATACGGAAGCACTGAGAGGTGACGCGCTGAAGGAGCTCTATTTGAGCAAACTGGAAGATCAACTTCCTGCAGTCAACATACACCATACCTGCCCAATAGAAATCTGGTGACTGTGCAGTGAAGCATTTCGAACCGCAGCCGCCTCTGAAACAATTGATATGACAGAAGAAAGAATTGGTTCGAACGGCTGAAAAAGCTACTTCTGCGATACAATGCCTTAAAAACCAAAATTCCCCAGAATACGATGGAATACCGTCAGAACTCTTGGCACAGAACAGGGTAGCCCCAGCCTTTTTCATGTCAACCACACGCTGATAAAGGTGGCAGTGTGGGTTGATGAGATTATGCCAGAACATTGGAACTCGGGAGTAATCGTACTCTTACATAAAAAAGGTGACACTTTGGTCTGCGATTATTACAGAGGCATCATGCTGCATATAAAGATCTCTCCAACCTAATTTACCGTAAGCCATATGTCGAGAATACAATTAGTCATTACCAATGTGGTTTTCGTCCCATCAGATCTACTATGGACCAAGTTATGTACTCAAGACGATATTAGAAAGGATGACAGAATTCGGAATACCCACACACCACTTATTTATAGATTTTAAACCAACTTACGATTGGTCCTACGTCCTAAACTATACGAGGCAATGACTGAAATCAATATTCCCTAAAAACTTATACGGGTGTCTAAAATGACGATGACTATTACTACTAGGTAGATATGAAGTGAAATCTCCCCCGCATTTACCACATACAATGGCTTTAGACGGGAGACGTGCCTACCTACTGTTCTACTTAATATTTGGAATCATACAATATAGTATATTATTATATTGCATAATTCCACCCAATAACTGCATAAACCCATGCAGACACGACCTAAGACTAGTCACGCGAAACAAAACCCACGTAGCATAATGTTTTGTAAGGGCAGGCAGTTCTATGGCACTTTCAATAAATGTGGAAAGAGAGAAAGAACAAAGTATATGACGACAACACCATTGGGAGCAAGAAACCCCTTTGTCGAGGAAGACGTAAGGTTTGAACAATGTGAGAAGTTGGCTTACTTGGTTTCAATGGTAAATAACTAGTGATAATTAATCCAGCCGAGGGATCAGTAGACGCATTATGATAGTAAATCGCTGCTTCTTTGGCTTCGTAGATATTTCCGATCGCGACTTCTCAGAAAGAATACCGAGCTTGTTTTGTACAAAGCTCTGCTGCCACCACTTATCGTTCTGACACCCTTAGCAAAAAAGACGAAATTGCTCTACATATTTTCGAGAGGCGAGAATCTAAGGGCACGATGGTGATTGGCGTATTTGAATGTATGATCTCAGGGACCATAAATATATACATATATTATTACCTGGGCTTTATATACTCTTTGACAGTTACAGTAAACAAAGTTTTTGCTTGATAGCCAAAAATAAAATACATAATATATTTTTTTAATACGACATATTAATTCAAAAGTAAATAATTCATCAACATGAAAAGTGGTAAATTAATTAAACGTTAAAAAAATAAATCGCATAATTTATAATATTAATAACATATTTATTGCAATGGTCCATAAACGATCTTTCATGCATCAAGTTATGAGTTAGGTCGTATTAACACAATAAAATTAAATAACTTTCACGATTAACTTAGAATTCAAATTAAAATGTAATCACGATTTAGATGTAATTCTTATTTCTTAACAACTGCCTCAAATTTATGGATGAAGGCAATTATTAACTGCAAACTTACTACTACTTAAAATAAAAAAAATTGGGTCCTACCCTATAATAAAATGAATTCAAAGCTTCTTCGACGACTATCTGGATTATTCTGTATATTTGCAGGTCCACCCCCCCGGCTTTCGCAAATTGCTTAACTGGATAACCAAACAATACGGTACCAAAGTGCCCATTATTGTCACTGAGAATGGCATGTCGGATTCTGGATCTCTCAACGATTATGAAAGAGTATCATACTATAACCGATATTTAGAACAGCTTCTTTTAGCAATACATGAAGATGGCTGTAACGTTGCTGGGTACATAGCGTGGACATTAATGGACGATTTTGAATGGAAGGATGGTTATTCGTGAGTAAAATTGATTATCTATATTCCGATTGACTACGGAAAATGACACGTCTTGATATGAAAAACTAAAACACTATTTATAATTCTTAAGTTAAAAATGGCTTTTGTTTGTTCATAATAACATAACTTAACCATTCGATTATCGGAGAAATAGTATTTAATTTCACGTATACGCTTTGTTTCGGATTAGTGTTTAAAATACTGATTGATTTTCTTTGTAAATCACGTATTTTTAACTAAAATAGACACATCTCGGCCAATCGATGACCTGGACGTGATTACTTAAAACGTAACCTAGTTACTAAAGCTGTAATCAACCGCAAAGATATTCTAGTAATTATATATTTTTACACATAATATTTATAACTAATAAAATCAGAGTCTCAGAGATGTGCTTATCTCTAATTTATTGGATTAGCCTTAATATACATAATCTACATAAGCAAACGTGGAATCAACCTATTTTCTGCCAACAAATATTTTGAAGATAACCGTGATAATTAATTTATATTTATATGTTAGTTGTAAACATATTTTTATTTATCCGAGAGATATATATATGGAATTTCAGGGAAAGTTTAGAGAAGAGAAAAATGTATAATGTATTATAAAAAAAACATAAGCATGATGTTTCGCTGCCAAATGTACAAAGAAGATAGATTTGGAAATGCCGTTGAGAATTTTAATCAATGTTACTATCTGAGTCTATCTTTAATTTGTAATTAAAATACTTAACCGATTTTAATTTTAGTTTTACAATTTGATGTTTTTTCAATTTTCAATTAAAGACCTTTCTACAAGACGTCTGTCAGGTCCGCTAGTCAGATATAAAAACGAATCAATTTTACGTGATTTTCAATATGACAGCGAACAGTAGCCTGATCGTTTTTGTCTATGGATAAAAAGGCAAAGAAGAACATAAATCTTAACTAGAAATTAAAGGTTAACTTGGATTGCCTTGAAGAGTTCAGTAAACTTTTGTATGCATATGTGTTAGTCTTTTTTATAAATTGTTTTGAAAGTCTTTTGATGTATCAGAACGATATATGTAGCTTTATATTTAATATAAGAAATCGCACTATCAACACCAAAAAAAATTGACATACACACACCAATTATACCTGTACATTAACGAGAATCTTTAAGCGTCCTGAAGGTATTGAAGGAATGAATGCGAATTTGTTACAAGATTGCACATTAATTATGTAGCGGCAATAGTTTATCTATGAATGAAAATATTAATTAATCAAAATATATTAGGGAAACCGACACCTGACAGAAACAACAAATATGTATACAAAGTTATGTTTGGTCAAATTTGTTTAATTTTTATTTTTCAGAGTGAAATTTGGCCTATTTCACGTGGATTACAATAGCCCTAAAAGAACACGAATGCCAAAACTTTCCGCTATAAACTACAGAGAAATAGTAACAACGAAGAGGATAAACTTCGATTATATTAAGATACCGTCATATAAATATAATCAGTTATTATAACAAAAATAATTAAGAAATTGTTACAAGAACTGATATTGTTGCTTATTTATAAGTATTATATTGTGATAGTTGTAAATATTTAATTATACATTTTTCACGTTTAATGTATTTTTGTTTCTATTATAATTGCTCGGTAATTAATTGTTAGATACAATATTATCTGAAACATGTTACTGTCGTACCTCTTTTGAATGAAAATATTTATTTATGTTACATTTTGTATCATGAACTACAGAACAATTATAAAAATAATAGGCAACTGTCCTGTTATGTTGGGGCGACATCTTCAAAGATTCTAGAAAGTTCTAGGGAAAACATAAATAAAATAAGACGATCGAAATCAGTGCAAAACTACATAAAATATACAATAATTTAGACATAATGGAACACAACACAAAATCAAAGCTACTTGAAATCATAAACAGTTATTTGAAAGGTAAGTATCGCGGCATTAAGAACTAAAATACGTACTAGCTTTACATATAATACATTTGTACAAGGTAGAGAGCGCAAACCAGATCTCAGTGTCAATATTACTTTTCGAACAATACAAATTCGTGTACTGTCACACGATACTTTCACTTCTTGGAAAAAATTCAAACCTTGGAGCCAAAGAATCTTGGAGACACAGCGTTATCAAAAGATAACGCTGTGTCTCAAAGATCTTACGAATTAAGCTGCATAATTAGATAAAATATTTTTTTAAGCTCGACACTCGCATGTAGATCGATAATTCAGAGGCTGCTTAATCAGTTTAAATCTAACTGAATTTATAAGAGTGGCATTGTCCAATACTTGTTATGGGAAGGTTTTTTTTATTTAAGTTAGTGTTATGCTATAATGGTAGAAAAAAAATAAGTGCCAAAACAGTAAATATCATAGTAGCTTGTTATGTGTTTTCCTTGTTAGAGCAGTGTTGGCCTAGTGGCTTGAGCGTACAACTCTCATCCATGCGGTCGTATGTTCGATCCCGGCTATGCACCAATGGACTTTCTTTCTATGTGCGCATTTAACATTCCCTCGGCCGGTGAAGGAGTTTTCCTTCATCGTGAGGAAACCGACTTGCCTTAAACCAAAAAAGGAAAAGACCTAAGACCCAAAAGTCGACGTCGTGCGTTAGGCACAGAAGGCTGATCACCTACTTGCCTGTTAGATTACCAAATGATCATGAATCGGATACAGATATCTGAGGCCCAGACCTAAAAAGGTTGTAGTGTCATTGATTTTTTTTATTTAAGTGTTTTCCTAGTTATACTAGGTACCAGTGGTTCCATGGTGTGAAGTACTGAAGACCTTAGTATAACTTACTTACATTAAAGATATCTTGACTGAAGAAAGCAAACGTGCACTGCCTCGAGCTACACTTTGTAATTCAATTATAAGTTTTATTTTAACTAAACTAGTTCATAAAACTTCAAGGCGCAAACCAACATATTTTTTTTTATAGAACAGGGGGCTAACGGGCAGGAAGTTTACCTGATGTTAAGTGATACCCTCGCCCGTTGACACTCAATGCCAGAGGGCTCACGAATGCGTTGCCGGCCTAAAATTTACTGACAAACAAGTATACTAACTTTTTTATACTTCGATTAAAATATGATAATTTGATTCTAAAACCTATCGTATTCAGTCATTGTAAATTTTAACCAAAATAATATTGTATTAGTTGAGGACGATAAAGAGACAAATCGTAAATTAGTTATTCAACGTTGAGAAACCAAGATGAATGTGACAACAAATTTCAAGTTACTAAAACCCAAACCACGTGCCCTAACAAGTTTACAAGGGTTACTGAGAAACTAATGATCAAATT
Organism: Pieris brassicae; assembly: GCF_905147105.1. Taxonomy (NCBI): domain Eukaryota; kingdom Metazoa; phylum Arthropoda; class Insecta; order Lepidoptera; family Pieridae; genus Pieris; species Pieris brassicae. Next base: position 4,707,150 of record NC_059670.1, read on the forward strand.
AATCCAATTCTCTGAAGATGTTTCAATAAAACGCCTCTGGGTGCATCTCATGAATTAATTAATTTATTTACAAAGAACATAATCTTGGCCTTACAGCTGACCTTAAATCAACAAGAATGTATAACAATAAAAACTTCACCCACGTAATTAAAACATTAGAAATTAATCAGGAAAAACATGCTAAACAATATTGTTTATTCAATACTATAGATACCAACAAACAATAGAACTTTTTTCAGTTTACTCGACGATATTAAAACGATTGACAATATATATATATATAATAGATATATGTATAATACAGCGAATAATCTGCCCTTTTAAAAGGTTAGTTGTGAGCACATGAAATATCCGCGCACGATGTCCCCTTCTGACGTACTCATTAGGCACTGTAAGGCACTTTATATTTGGACTCATTAATAATTTAGTATGCTGTTGGCCCGTAATAGCCCCTCTCAGAGCCTACAAGGCTTGCTCGCTAGGCATTCTACTTAAGACCACCAGGCATGCGATTCACTAGAGAATGGCTGCACTTATTTGGTGTCCATTTACAGTATACACACACCATATGATTATTCCATCGCATACTTGTAACTCGTCGAAGACGGATAAATTTAATTATTATTTTCGCCTCGCCGGGAATGGAACGGTATGGTATCAAGTTCTTTAGACACGAAGGACTTCTTGAGTATTAGTCGTATTTAGGCTAACAAACACAAAATCATTCATCAACATGATTAATACTACACATGCTAGTTGCTTGATTAGTTACAATGATATTGAGTTGTACATTACAGGTAAAACCAATGATATAAATGCATATTACACATTAAAACCATTCCTTTATAATAGCTCGTGCATTCGTGAGTCGTAACCAGTTGGCCTCGGAAGCCAGTACAGGAACTTTTGAATAATTGAGCAATGTATACCCACTGAATATGATTTATAAAAGTGGATAACAGAGCAATAATATGATTAAAGAGGGATCTTAATTAATATTTAAATGTAACATGATATTAAACATTTAAAACGGTGGAAATTGCGTTCGAAAATGTTTTGGATATAATTAATTTGTCGTGTTTGCAACTTATGTCACTGTTCGAATCTGTACATGATATGTAATTAAAATAATAACTATTAATTATTTTAATATATAATGATTAGTATTTGTGTTTTGGTTTGCAAATGTAGATAACATTTACTGCTATCCCTCAAATGTTTTATTTTGGGTTGAAATGCAGATGACGGCGAATTATCGATGTACAAACATACAAGTAGAACGTACAAATGATGATGTAAAGTTAAAAAACATAAATCGTACGTCTGATGGAAAATTTCATATGTTCCTACCTACAATCAAAATAGTTCCTGCCTACAAGAAAAAAGTATCTCAATATTTTCGTATCGCTCACAGTACCTATTCTCGTTTATGTACGTCACGTAATTTTGAATATTTAAACTGGGGTGGGAACTTTTAAAAACAAGAGAGATTTTATTATTATTATTATTAATTTAAAAATGTAAAACAAGGCTGTAAGACGGTAAGGGATTAGAAGAAGTATCTTTTATGGCCGGAAAATATGTACTCACAACCCCATATGTATTTTAAAGCATTTAGAAGAAACTGAAATTATTATTTTTTGTCTTTAAATATGACGTAAAAAGTAATTCCCTTAAAAGATCTATTCAGTATTCGACCTACATGGTATCAACTGTATGATAGAATGTTTCATGATTATTTTAAGCAATCCTACCTACCATTTCCGCGTTCTATTGATCTGCAGCTTTACGCCCGTGTTTCTCAATGCTTTTCATTTAGTTCAGTCAAAAGCAACATTTTTTAGGTTTCAAATAACTTTTATAAATAATATCGGTGTAAATGCTCTAATAATTTGTATTTTTCTATACACGTTAGAATTTCTATCAATTTATATCCTTGTTTAAATTTATATATGTAAATATTTATCTTAATTACCAAAAAAATTTAAGGTTATTTAATAAATACCTGGTTATATGAAACAAATACAAAAAGTTATAACGGAGAATATCAGTTAATAATGTCGATTAAGGATTAACAAAACACTGTCTTTATTTTTTTGCACATATCATTAGAACATGGCATATGCTAGCCAATTTTATTCTTAATTAATCAGTAACCTTTTAAAAATATCGTATTATAATTCAGTCTACTTGCATACCATTTATTGCATATATCTCTAGGTGATTTTACATAGTCGCACAATCTACTAATGGACTGGATACCAAATTAATTTTGCATTTTTATATCACAAAGTATTATGTCTTCAAATAGTCTTATAAAACACATCACGAAATTTAAAACAAATTATTTCCGACTCTGAATTGCGAGAGTGTACAAACAGGCGCTAATTGCCAAAGCCGCTTACAGTTCATCTAAAAGCAATAATGAGGCAATAATGTCTCTGAACTTCACTAAGACTATTATCCGACCAACTAGCAAAGTCATAAAGGACAATACGACCTGTGAGCAAACACATTGTGGTACTGTAAAGACCTAACAAAGTGAATTAAGTTCTGTAACATTTTCGATACATCTTTATATATAAACGTTTCAATTGTCATTGTGTTTGCCATGTTTGTGAACATGGATTAATAGTATAGCTAAAACTGGGGGTAACGGACAGGAGGCTCACCTGATGTTAATTGATACCGCCGCCCATGGACACTCTCAATGCCAGATGGGTCACGAGTGCGTTGCTGGCCTTTCAAGAATTCGAACGCTCTTTTCTTGAAGCGCGAAGTCGAATTGGTTCTTAAATACTTCAGTAGGCAGCTGGTTCCAAATAGTTAGTAGTATAATGTAAAGTAATAAAAGTTATAAATTTAAGGTACACACCTTACCACCATTACTGTGTATTTTTTTCAGCTTCAATTAAACTTCACAACTCGATATTTTCGACGAAGTATTTTTCGTCATCATTTTTTAAGCCTTACGGTAGATAGAAGGTCTATCTATGTTTATTTTATAATAGACTGATGTTGACTGATAAGCCCATGGACACTCTAGGTCAGGGGGCTCGTGATTACGTTGCCGGCTTTTAGATAATTGGCACGCTCTTTTCTTGAAGTACTCTAATTTGAAAATACTTCAGTGTATAGCTGTTTTCACACAGTGGTTGTGCACGGCAACAACTGCCTTTAATAACGCTCAATAATAATAATAATAGGAACGTATACGCTATATTATGCATCACATCCTAGACTGTGATATCAGGAAATCTAACCATAACAGCCTTAGACTGAATAAAGCACTTAAATTTTGTTTGTAAATAATATAATAAATTCACATTTAGGTCGGTTATACGCTCGCGAAATCTTGACTACTACGAAATATTGACGTACTGAAAACAACAAGACCAAGAAAAAGAGTATTATGCTTAAATCTATTGGGAAAATAAAAGGAGTAATCCCCCGAAAGATATTACAGAAGTGACACGCTGACGTTTAATCCCCTTCGTAATACATTCCCCTAAAATGGCTCGACCGTAAAATTCAATCGAGATTATCTTCCACGATGTACTCTCGACCTTTTGACCCATGTATATTATTTGCGACTTAGTCACACCCTGTTTGGAACGTTATATTTTTATCCAGCTGATCTCATTTATTTTTTGTTTATTTTACAAAATAATAAAATCACAATATGTTACATTAGAAGACCGCTGTGGTTTGTATTAATGTAACCATAGCAGTCTTATTTCGGAGCGCGACTAATGCATAAAAGTAGTTTTTTAATTTACTGTTTATGTTGATCAGCCTTAGGCTGTCTTATTAGATTTACACTTAGAAAATAAAACAATAGAATAGCTTTCGGTCAAACTTTAAACTAAGTTCAAGAGCTAAACCATTTGTTTAAATAACCATTTCAACTAAAAAATCCAACAGTCTACTATATCGCTAATTGCAATCTCATCCCTACAATCGATTTCAGGAAAGCAAACCGTTTTTAGTATAACAAATAAAATATTTTATACTTTTCAACGAATATAAACTGTGTGTACTTCTCACCAATCGTGGTTAGCGAGTGACATTTATAATATTATTCTATTGTATTCACGTCTTATCCATTAAATAAGTGTAAATTATGTACAATACTACAAATAAATACAAAAAATAATTATGAGAATCTAAGTAAGCAAAACGACCTTATTTTAATAAATATTTCATCGGCTAATTAAACGCTTGGTTTTCGAGTTTCAAATGTAGTGATGTATGTGTTGCCCATTCCGCATTAAATGATAGTTGACATAAATCATTTGACAATTCCAAAGCGATACATAGTATTTAGCTTCTGTAGCTGTATTATGGGTTTGACGGAAGATAATAAATGAAAAATATGTTTGTGTTTATATAAAAAATCTTACTATTGCGTAAAAACATATGATAATAACATAAATAGCGTTTTATAGTTTATAAAACTCGTGATACAACCTTTTTAGGTCTGGGCCTCAGATTTCTGAATCTGGTTCATGATCATTTGTAAATCGAATAGGCAAGTAGATGATCAGCCTTCTGTGCCTGACGCACGCCGTCAACTTTTTGGATGTAAGGCAAGTCAGATTCCTCACTATGTTTTTCATTACTCTTCGAGTGAATGTTAAATGTGCACATAAAAAGAAAGTCCATTGATGCACAGCCGGGAATCGAACGTACGACCTCAGGGATGAGGGTCGCACGCTGAAGCCTCTTTTTTTTATTTTTTTATGAAGGAGGTAAAAATGCACAACTGCAGGCCCGCGAGCGCATGCAGTCGCTATCGCGGGGACTGTGGGGATGGTTAACTCTTATCCCTCTGCTAACCAGAGGGGAGAAACCCGACCCACTTAAATTTCGGAACAGAACACGCTCACAGAAGAAGGCTACCGCACGCCATGCCTCTTGGCTACCAAGCATTGCTGCAACAACGCTCGGTAGCGAGAGGTCCGTCCCGACGACCGACACTAGGTCATGGCGTTGCCTCGGCCAAGTGGGACAATCGGCCAGGGTGTGCTTCACCGTGTCCTCTGGGGCACCACAATGGTGGCAGATACCGCCCAAAGCACCCATGCTCAGACAGTGTCTGCGCCATCCGAAAGGACACAGCTCCACTCGGGCGATTCACCCATTCCCGTAGGCATGGGCGAATCGCCTCCACGGTGCGTACTCCCGCCCTAGGCATAGCCAGATCATGGGCCCATCTATTAAAGGTGACCTGCCTGGCTTGCCTCCTTGCCGGTCCGACCAGTTCAGTCCATCGGCCACCTGCCCTAGTCTCACACTTGAGACGATACAGGTCGCCTAGGGCCAACGCCTCTAACGAGATGGTCCGGTAGCATCGAGCCGCCCGAACCGCCATCACTCACTGCGGCCTCCTGAGTAGGGTGCGGTTCCTCTCCCCCAGCCTATCGTCCTATACAGAAGCCCCATATGCGTATGGTTCCGCAGTACAGCCTCCGCACACTCTGCTTAGGGCCCCCAATATTCGGCAGTAGCCTTCCAAGCGCCCCCGCCGCCCCTACAACCTTCCCCCCGAGAGAGTCAAAGTGGGCCTCAAAGTTCCAGCGGCCATCCAAGACGAGACCAAGGTACTTCATCTTGGACACCACCGGAACCCCCACTCCTTCCACCATCAAGACCGCCCCAGGAGGTGGACCATTCCTAGGGCCATAGAACAATATGGCGTCCGTTTTTTCAAGAGACACCCTAAGGCCCAGGGCCCTTATCCGTCTCACAAAAAGGGAGGTGCTGACCGTTGCGAGTCGAGCCACCTCCCCATAACTTGCCAGGAGCTTTCTTGCGGGCCTTGAGACGGGTCAAGATAGCCTCCATCTCTATGTCAGAGACTTCCGGAGCCATCTCACCGTCTCCGCCTGCCGCTTCCACTACAGTCGCCGCCATACACGGAGGGACAATATCGGGAGGCAAAGGAAACAGGTCCGCCACCACTCTGTCCAGAAAGGCCGGCTCCAGACTCTCCACAAGAGGCATTCCCGCACCTTTCAGCCTTTTACGAGCTGATCGGTAGGGGCGCCCCCACGGATCATAATCCAGTCCCCGGAACACCTCCTGATGGGTCCTTTCCTTTGCCTCACAGATAGCGCCCCGGAGAGCCCTCTTGCGACCATTATAGATAGGCCCTCCGTGACATCAGGACCATCTCTCCTCCTCCTCTGACTCCTGTACGGAGATTGCCAATCTCCGACGTCCACCAGTAGACCGCTCTCCTCCCCTTCGGCGGCCTCCATTTGGGCATTGCCGCTACACAACAGTCAATACAACAACAACATCAAAACATTTAAATATATATAGTCAACTTAACTTAATTAAATATAATCAACGCCAATTCGTAACATTCCATACAAACTAAGGACAGAGTTATCCGAGCTCGAGCTAATCAAATAATTATTTATCTCATATCACATTTCCAGTATCGAGAATCCTGACAAACTCGATTCGTATTTCCGAAGCTTAACCCACTTCCTAAATTAATAATATCAGATTTTTCTTCACAGATGAACGGGGCTTAACTTAGCGGCAACTAAAATGGGTTATGATTCTTACGTCAATGCGGATTTTGTTTTATGGCAATCACATTTAATTCAATTGTTTTTACTTCACACACCCTATTAAAAAGAGGTAATACTGAGATAAAGATAGAATGTAATAGTAATATATACATATCAGCTATAAGATAAAGAAGAAGAGCAGGATTGGCCTTGTGACTTCAGCGTGCGACTCTTATCCAATAGACCTGTACAGTTCCTGGGTCATGGGGGTGTTCAAAAAAATAGAGATTTATTTTTTTACTCTATATTAATCACTCGCGTATTACAGTAGTGCGAGCGAAATAATGACGTGCTTGCTTGCGTGAATTGCTATGTACCGAATGAATGCAATTTTAACAGTCAAAGAGAGTGCCTACGTCTGGCTTAGCTTTCGGGGTGTAACTCCCATGATTTAGTTAATCGCTATGAAACGAATAACTGTAATGTAGAAGAAAGTGCCTGCGTCTAGCTATACTCTCGGGGAGTAACTCCGACGATTTAGGAAATCGTCAAGCTTCTAATTGATCAAAATGTACAGCCGTGACACGTACATATATAGGAAATTGTCATGCCTGTAAATGAGCAAAATGTGCGAGCCTTGGCACGTACCTATGGATCATCACTCTTATATAACTAAGAAAGCCTGAGTGAACAAAATGTACAACCTTGGCTCGTACAAGATCACTTAACTTTCTGTGAAGGAAAACATCGTGAGGACGCGGTGCGTTAGGCACAGGAGGCTATTAGACAGACAAAAATATGAAGCCCATACCTTAAAAAGTTGTATTGCCACTGATTTCTTCATGTTTTACCAGCTATAAGATAGACAGCATGAACAACAGCTTCCATTTTGCAAGCTATTTACTTTTGTAATGGATACTTATCAATACGATGAAAAGTCTTAAAGATGTTTTAAAATTACAATATCTTATGCAACTATCTTCCGACACATTTTACTTGAACAGCTTTTATTCTACTTTAATTAATTAGCAACTTGAATATGAACGAGGTCAAAGTCGCCACGAATGTGACTGCGGCGAGAAAATAAATTTATCAGTTTATCACTAGGCGTTAATTTATTATGTCATGATTCATTAAATTAATGAGTTCTTAGTTAAATTTTCGCGGACTTATTTATTTTCTCCACAACTGTACCAAAAATCTTGAATTAAACTTTATCCAGGCAATCACAGCAATGTTTTCCAACTCTCAAGTATTTGATAGATGAGATATCCCAGGTGTATACGATAAATTACACAATTTTATGGACGTTTGAGCGATCATAAATACTTATTACTAATATTCTCAACAGAGCCATTAAACTGGGCCAATGTAAACAACGAACTATCAATCACTATTAGCCAACAAAGCTTAATTAGAACAACCCTCCGAGTTCGCTTCGCTTAATTCGAGACACTGCTATACAAACTCGTGTACGGCAAACGTACATTGAATAGTAATAAAAACGATGAAATGGAGATGGTGATGCTGATGACATCTATAAATAAAAATGAATTTTAATGTTGACAACAATTAATTTAATACACAATTCGTTCCGCCTGTAACATGTTCCGAACACCGTTGAATAAAATTTTTCCAACTCTGAGCGAGATCCCAATTTAGCCTAACCTGATTGAGAAAATATGGATATTATCAATTATCGTAAATTTTATGTATTATTTTGTGTACGAAAAAAATATAAGGATCCAATCGGTATTATTAGTACAGCGGCCTTTTTGCTCACAGTTGAACATTTACACTTTACACAATCATCGCACACTTAAAGCCAATATTGAGCCCTTTAGTTTTTACCAGACCATAGAGCAGTGTTGGCCTAGTGGCTACAGCGTGCGCCAGCGATCCCCGGATGTGCACCAATGGATTTTCTTTTTATGTGCGCATTTAACATTAGCTTAAACGGTGAAGGAAAACATCGTGAGGAAACCGGCTTGTCTTAGACCCAAAAAGTCGACGGCGTGTTTGGCACAGAAGGCTGATCACCTACTTGCCTATTAGTTTAACAAATGATCATGAAACAGATACAGAAATCTGAGGCCAAGACCTAAAAAGGTTGTAGCGCCATTGATTTATTTAATCACACACTATAACATATCCATACAACCTCCACCGAGCTTAATTCGTCACTGTTACTTTAATTTTTTAAAATAATTGTTTAACGTTAAACCGATATAAAAAGTGTGTTTTTTCATCAAATACATTCTTAAATACCAATTGCCTTTAAAATATGATCTTTATATGCCATAAATTAATTAATATTTAATTAAACAAACATTTTCATAAAAAAAAAATCATGTGATGGTATATATTTTGTTTTAATCTATTCAAGACCGATTGTAATAAAATATATTATTTCATTTATTTACGTACACAATTCATATTTTTCGAAATAACATTACTTATTCTCACTGAGTACTGAGTATAAATGATCCAAACTTGAACAATTGGAGTTTCAGTAATATAATTACAATAAATATTTTTACGAGCAGACATCTTTTGTTAAGAGCGGGCTGTAACCAAAACTACTCGTCGTAAATTAGATTTGATGTAAGTATGTGTATGTTTGTGTGAGTTTTTGACTCTAATTAAAATCAATATACAATTTAAATTCCTCCTCGATACAAAAAAACACAAAGTCACTTTAACTTTTGTCTAATTTCCTTTTTTTATTTAATGATGACGAGTATTATAAAGTCGAAAGTTAATTTAATTACAGCACATTAGTTCGGTCAATAGTTGTTACTAGTAATTTTAATAAATATTACATATTTTACGAGTTATTTAAGTAAAAAGCATTTAGGATTTACTTGATTAATGTTACGCGAAACATAATCGTGCGTCTGATCTATTTAAAAAAATATGTTTATTATTGATTATAAGATTCAGGGTTGGACGAGAAGACAGAGGGTATAGGCCGAGAGAAAAAGTCTAGGTATTCTTTTAAAATATAAAATCATCATTCAAAATAACTATTTCAAACATAAATAGAGGAAACCAGAAAATTGGGAGATACGGTCAGCTCTTTATTTGTATTAATTTATATTTAATTTAAAACTAATAAATTTAATGCAAATAATAAACAGATGCTATTTTATTATTTTACTGAAAATGATACAGTCTATACATTTTGTGTGATATTTTTAGCTGTTAAGCGTAATTAGATTAAACATACCAACTAATACTAATGGTTAAAAATAATAGACGTTTTTATGTTTTTATAATTTTTGCTAGCATATATAAAATAACACACATACTGTGTCATCATTATAGAAATAAGTTTTAGTTAAAGTTGTAGATATTACTCTTAAAAATAAACTAAAAACATATTAGTTTCAAGTTTTTTTAAATATCTATTAGTATAGATAATGTTCGGCTCACACAAATAAATACACTTGGCCTAATACACTTGCTCACAATTGCAATATTACACCATAGACATATTGCAAGAAAAGAATTTGTAATATTTACTTTACCTTATCTTCATAAACTCTTCAACTTCAGTGTGTTAAGTACAAAATTAATTACTAAAGTGTATTAGGGAGGTATTGACACGGCAGTAGGTTGGCATACGCAGTGCTCCGTTTGGAATGGGGCTCTTTCCACGTTCTCTGGCACTCGTTAAGTAAACCACATATTTATATTTTATCTAATTGTATTGCATATATAAAACGAACCGTTCAAAATGTACCTCAAGTTTGTACTATAGACGCGCGACCGTTGCGCTGCGGTGATTGCGTTTGTCACTTAAGCAGGCAGAGGGAGACGCGCTAGTGAAATCATACATTTTGCTAGCCTACTGCGCGCTCTTAACAATAAAATAAGACAAAAAAGGTCACGAGCCAGCTTTTTGTACCGTAAAGAAACCGTAAAAAATGTTATAACTAATTAAGCTACAAAGGTAGTGTGAGATAACTCCCAACCGGGTTAATCAATCAATACGTTAACGTTGAATTAGTAATAAATTCACTAAATAACACTTTGTTAATCACACCGTTTTTTTCTTATGTAAGAATAATTTCAATGATTTTTACAAACAATTGAATTCATTTCTATTCCTATTCATGAAAAAAAATCCTATTTCCAAACCGGAAGATACTTGTGATTCACAGCGACCCTTTCAATTCTCGCCTATCGAAAGTATTGTCTGACCTTTTTGTGTTGTTATCTTTCAATGTTTCGTAAATGTTGAATTAGATCGCGATAATTTTTGACATTGTTAGAACAGTTAAACATTTTAGAATATATATTTTTAACGGATTTACTTTTATTTTACATGTGCTACTTTTTATTTACTTTTCTGAAAGAAAATTTAAAGCGAAGAATAATCTAAGAAATGAAGTGATGCCTAAATGCCGGTTCCAAAGTTAATATCAAAATTTTAATCGTTTACTTTAAGGGGGTACAGTTTCAGGAAGGGATAACGGTCAGAAGGCTCTTCTGATGTTAAGTGATACCGCCCATGGACACTCAATGCCAGAGGGCTTGCAAACGAGTTGCAAGCCTTTTAAGAATTTGTACGCTGTATTCTGGAAGGACTCTAAGTCGTAATGTTTCGAAAATACTTGTAGAGTGGGTACCGGGTGGAGGGTGTAGTTTCTATAAGTTTTTAGAAGACCCTCATAATTATAATTTCAATATGAAATCCTAGTCTTCTTTCAAACATTTACTCGGAGACAACGTTTTTACTTGAAATAATTGAAAATCTAAAGAAATTTAATGAAACAAATTGAGAAATAAAACTAAAAAGCGTATTGCGGGATCTGTTTTATAAATGCGCTTATTTGAAACTTGTTGTTACGAATATTTTATTTGGTAATGTCCCCATTTGGATGCAACAAAATCTTTACTAGATTAAACTGACTAGACACTCCCATCTCATTGAAGAATATTAATATTTGTTTGTTTGTTTATATTTAATTCTAATTTACAATTTTATATTTATCGAAATTTGGGTGACACAAATTTAGTAAAACCTACCTTTGACCATAGCATAGTGTCAATGTGTTTTTTGTTTGTTCTGTGTGCATAATGGTTTATGTTCGTAATTGAAACCCACAGAGTATACTAGATAAACATGACTAATATTCTTTTTCGTACAGAGACAATTTGCAATTCAGCTTTGAAAACTAATGCATAGAAATGACGGAGCGGATAACAGATGCATTCAAATGAAGGTGTTTCATAGATACAATTTAGTTGCGTGCTCTCATTACATGCATACACTGTATCTACGTGTTCAGATAAGCGTCACATCTGTTTTATGACGCTTTTAGGGCCACAGACAACATAAACTCTTTGATATAACGAAACACGTCCTGTGTTTTCAGTTACATTTTTAAATGTAGAATGTGAATTGTGTATTTTCCGTTACAGAATTTTGATTCATAATATTTAAACGAGTCTACAAAAAAAATCGTGTTATTATATTGTTAACCATATATAAAACAGATCAGATAAATTTATCTAATGTAAATACCACTCACTGTACTTTATTTAATTCATAATACATCTAATCAGCTAGAAAAAGGTAGATAGAAGACATAAGACGCGTTAGCAGAAAGCGAATGGAGAACGAGTGGATACAGGAATTTGAAAAAAAGCTGGATGAGACCTTTAACCGTAAAGGGGTTCCGATCCAAATGTACCGAAAGAATTTAGGATGACGAGTTACAAGAAAAAAATGTATATAATAAATTTAAACAATTGTAAAGGTTGGAAATAATCGCGTTTAAACACTTCTAAATGCGGCGGAAAACTATTGATCCACAGCCGTGATTCGAATTTAGCGGGCTCTAACCACTACGCCAACACTCCTCATGAATCAAAAACCGCCATAATATCTTAGGTATAATGAGAAAACCCGCAACGATTTAAAACCGTTATAGTTAAACCCACAAAAATAACATACCGCGTTTGATTGAACCGTTATCACATTCGAGGATTCGTGTGGGAGATAATTCCCCACGATGTGTGATTTTCCTCGCAATACGAGAAACATTCCATCGAATTGCCTCCAGCAATACTCGATGGTAATCAGTCATTGCAGTCGGGAAAGTTCGTAGCGTTTCATTAATCATAGTTGTATTTAATGCGTGACTAATTCCACAATGCCGACTTTATGTTCAGGAAATGTGGCGGCAAAGCTGCTATTTGCAAATTATAATTTGCCTCAATAACGGACTTTTTTATTAATTAATGTTATTTTGGAATTTAAAGAGTTTCGTTTATTTTTAATTTATCGAAATTAATGTGGAAATTACCCCTCGGTAACGCATCCGAAATAACAAAAATTTCGCAGGAAGGGTTTATTAACATCAAAAATGTCAAAATGTATTATTTTGATTTGTATTCATTTACCCAATCTTTCCTTACAATATGAGGTAACTCGTGACACTACTGTACATAAACTGTTCTCTCAGTTTATATCTTTCTCCAAAGATTTACCTAAATAGACTAACTTAGAAATACTTGTCGACAATGTAACAAAGCCATTTAATATTCAAGGAGATAATTAAAGTTTTTAAAAAAGAACTTGATCATACAAGAAAAGGCTTTTATAAACGAGTGTCTTATTTACTTACATTGCAATATACTAAGGATAAGTCGTTCTTTTGTTTATACAACTTTCTCGTTATTAAAGAAAACAAAAGAGGTTATACCTCACAAAGCTGTTTCCGTTTCCTAAAATATTTTTGACTTTTGCTAGTGGTGAAAATTAAGGTGCTTGTTTTTGGAATTTCGTTATTTTAAACAATAAATAATAAAATAGTTTTAACGTGTATTAGTTATATAAATATAGTTTATACCCTATATACACATTGGGTATCTTTAGGCGTGGTCTATGATATCTATGTATCGGTTAACAGAAGTTTATTCTCATTCAAATATACATGTCATTTATACGAGTTAAAGAAACATAAAAATTAATATATGTATATCACGCCACCGTATGCTATTAGTACATTAGAGCCCCCTTACCAAAAAACTTCACAGACGTATTCGAAACGGATCTATTGCTACTATTTCGCGATTGTTGTAAACACTCACTCCGAAATAGGTTATATTTTTGCGACCGTATTCCGTTCTAATTTTAGGTATATGATTAGTGTTATGCTGGCTATATGTGGGATTGCATATTGCTATTTGGTTATGTATTTTTTTACAATTATATTTATGTATTTATGCAGCTGCTGATTGTATGTATCTAAATAACATACCTACCACCATAATTAATTAATATTCTATAAAAATATGGGGCAGTAAAATTTATGATGTCAACCGGTGACGTCTATCTGAACGCACTTTCAAAACCATTTCTGCAGCGCTCTTCACTAAATATAATTTTGATAAAGTATTATTATGTATGATCAAGCAACAATGAAAAGAAAAGAAGTGTTCTCCAAATAGAATCTTAAAGGGTAACGATTTGAACTAAAACTTCCGTTCGAAAAATTGTAAACAATGTTTGTTTTATTTGTTGCAGCATTGTTATAAAATATTCAATGATGCATCGTTACAGGAGCTCTCAGTGAAGACACTTGAGCGTCAATTCCAGAGGATATTGCCATCGGAATGAGTTACACATTGGAAATTGTCGCAATTTGTTAAGGTTATGCGCCTCTGGGGAGCTCTCGGCCCACTCATATTTTTTTAAATTATGACGCCCTATTATATGAATTTTATTCCTATTGCTCTATTTTCTCATTCAATGTCATGCTAAGTTTCATCGTATTGACTTTGTGAAATGTATGAAATAGAGTCACAACGTGCTTTAGTATTGTTATATTGAGATTATTGTTACTGCAAAGCACGCGATACTTCATGTGCCCACAGCTAGGACTAACCTTCTGCAAAGGACACATGATTCAGTATATTAATTTAGTTAACGAATTACATAGGTTAACGTACCTTTTTCATTGTCCGTTGAGTGAACTGTCAAAAGTTCTATTATTTGTTAGCGCCTATAGTAGTTAGTAAATTTCTTGTTTTCCTAATTAATGTTTGTTTTTTTTATTATTTCGTCTGTAAATTTTATCCACATATTGTGAACTCTTGTCAACTTAGGGTCGTCGGGTAGGGCAGGAGTTTTTTCATAAACATATAAATATAATGTATGAATATTTTTGAAAGTAGGCGATGAGAATGTAAGTTTTGGTTATTAACCACGCTAGGCATGGGAAACGGCAATTATTGCTCGCTGTGCCGCAGTGCGAACTAACTTGCTCTGTGATGCACCACTTACCTGTGCATCGCGTTCACTGGAAAATGTTGCAAAAAGGATAGAATTCACATAAATTATATTATCCGTTATTTGTTATGATAAGGGTTAGGTTATTTCTATCGAATAAGTTTTGCTTTATTGGAAGAAAATAAGGTTAAAATAAATAATCTGTTAACAAAACTCTTTATGACATTATTATATTGTATATCGTTTAGTTTATGTGAGCATAACCCATTTAAATATTTTAAAAAATCCTAGGTACACAAAAATGCCCGATATTGGGGTAACTCACGAGCTCGCTGAAAGAAACCTAATGAACCGTGTACTCATTTGAGATTCTTTATTACGACGCAATGAAACCGAACTATTTTTGAAGAAGCTGATAACTGGTGATGAAAAGTGGATCACGTACGACAAAAAAAGTGCGAAAAAGGTCGGTCAGGCTACACAGACTGTAGCGAAACCCGGGTTAACTCGCAACAAGGTGATGTTGTGTGAGTGGTGGGATTGGAAGGGCATTATTCGTTATGAGCTGTTACCAAAAGGCAGGACCATCATTCTGAACTCTACTGCGAACAACTGATAAGATTAAAGCAAGAAGTCGAGAAAAAGCGGCTAAAATTATTAAGGTGTGGTTTTTCATCATGATACCGCTAGAGCTCACACATCTTTAGTTGCTCAGCAAAAATTAAGAGAGCTTGGCTGGGAGGTGTTAATTCATCCGCCGTGTATTCCTGACCTTTCATCTTCAGATTTCCACCGGTCTTTTCAGATTTTATTAGACAGTGTCACTGTCTGGTTAACATCACGGGAGGACTGCCAAAACCCATTGTCGCGCGGTATTTTGATCAGAAGCCCCAAAATTTCTATAGCAATAGGATCATGTACCTACCTACAAGATGGCACAAAGTTATCGAACAAAATGGTACCCACATACTTTAGTTAAATGTAAATAAACTGTATTAAAAAATGTCGTGTATTTTCTTAAAAAATGTGAAGAAACTTTTGATCCAACCAATTATAATTGTATTTTAAAGGTCAGCAACAGCAACTAACATACTCTAAGCAAACTTCAAATTTACTGTAAATTCTCAAAAGCGAAGATTGGTGAGAACTGATATTTTTTATGAGATTGAAATGAGCTTCAACAATTGCGTGTGTTTCTTTTAAGAAATAAAACAGTCATAAAATTAGAACCCTTTCTGTTCGTGATCGCGATAAGAACTTAACAATGTGAAAACCATTCAACATCCCGACGATCCCTGACACATTTACATAGACATCGTGTGCGCTGGAGCGACGAATTGAATCCAACCTCCAAAGAAAAAGCCATATTTACAAACGCATATTGTTCTGTTATCCAAGTAATTGAAACATAGAGCCAATTCTTTTTTCAATTTATTCTCAAATAACGTTATTATCAGAAAGAAATTTAATATTACTTCGTATTATAGAAGATAGGACATCTGTAATAAAGTGGCCTTTTATTAAAGATTTTTTATCATCGCAAAGTATAAATTCTATTCTACGAATCCGTGTCGCCGACATAATTAGCCATGTTGAATAATAAAAATACTTTAATGAATGATAACTATTTTAAAATGTGTGCATTATTTTAACAAACTTAATGATTCATTTGACAGTAGTGATAGGACACTTTAAGTGTCTACTTCTTGCCTAATCCGTTTTGCAACGAAATAAATTGTATTCTTGTATGTTGGTAACGAGTAAACTCAAAAAAAGACTAGAATGATTATTAAAGTATTATAATTCTACCTTATCCCTCAGTAACAACGTATATTTATTTCTGAAAACTAATTCGGCTGGCGAAGCTAGGAGTCACCGCTTTCAATAAAAGGGAATATTACTTAATGATTTAGGTACAATAGTATTTGCGCTTCATCGCTTAATCAATTGTGGTGATAAATGAATAGATTACGTATTAGATACACACTAAAATAAACCGTATATTCAACATCATACATTTCGTTTGAACGTTTATCAAAACAAGAAATGTGCACAATTCACACGTTGACAAATAACGAATGCATCAAAATGGCGTCGCGTATAAATACGCAACACCGTCTAGTTATACAAAAGTTCGAAATAGTATTAGACTCATACTTGATTTTACAATTGTTAATATGCAATTAATCTAAATATACACCTTATTATAATAACTTAATAAAACATAAAATATATAGTTGGCAATATTAATAGTGTATTATAATAATAGTACTTTATTACACGAGCAAAACAGGTAAAAATAAAAAATTACAAAAGATGTAAACGTCGGGTCCTGTAACTAAAGGTAGTTTTTCTTTTAGATATATATAACATTAATATTAATAACTTTTTATATTATTGTAATAATAAGACTCATTCATTGGCTAAATAAAAATAATGTTATTTAAAACAAAAGTTTTCCCACTGAAGAGTTGTACAAGTCTTGCAAACTAACTATACGCCACATATACGTAGTCCCGACACACCCCAAAAAAGGACTCAATCCAATATAAAATAGCTATGTACGTAAATTGCAAGACTATCTTTGCACGTAATCAATACAATAATCGCTCAGCCTCAGCTGCAATAATCTACAAGAGTTTAAATAAAACCCTTAGCTTGTATAATCTGACATACTACAAATGCAAAAGACTTTACAAATGTAAAGTTGTTCGGTCCCTGAGGCATTCTACCAGACCAAACACTTTGAATTTGTTTTGATTTTCTTTTTAATTATTTTAATTATTACTTTGTAGGTTAAGAAAATTGTAAATATTATTTAATTGTATTATATATCTAATAATTAAAAATTATACGTCATGTAAAACAAAATTACTTTAAACCATTGGTTCAGTACACTCAACTACAATAAAACAGAAATATTACTATGTCCTCTATTATAAATTTTTCACACAAACAAGCACACAGTCATCATCATATATTAATAACTTTAACTACTTTTTAAAACCAATTGTGTTAGTTATTTTGATAAAACATTGTTAATTAAAGAAGAGTGAAGCTCCTCTGT
The DNA here is from genome assembly GCF_905147105.1 of Pieris brassicae. NCBI lineage: Eukaryota > Metazoa > Arthropoda > Insecta > Lepidoptera > Pieridae > Pieris > Pieris brassicae. The sequence continues at coordinate 4,724,986 of NC_059670.1, forward strand.
CATAGATCGTTGGCTTACCTCAGGCCATAATTTGAATTCTATGTACAATAGCTAAACAAATAAAGAATTTTGAATTATTTTTCAAATAATTCACGTGAGACAGATAGCTATTTAAAAAAGAAAAAATATATCACCGTAAAATTATTTTATTAAACACTATAAACAGCTTAGTCTAACATAGACTTATGTGATGTTGTCTAATATAAAAAAATGTAAAAAATAAATACTCGTAATATTTTTCTTAGAACAAAGCCACAGGAAAAATATAATCTCTTGTTAGACTAGACTGGCATTAGAATTGAAATGTCATGTTGAATGGTCTAGATACTTTGTCAGAAAAACTAGACAGCAGAACATGAGAGCAAACATGATATATGAGGAATTGGACGATCCATTTGCTCCAATCGATCATAGAAATGGACACAACGGCGAATGTTTTTAATATCGCCGCTTTGAACCAAATGTTTACATAGATCGTGTCGGCATTGGAGGACATTTCTTTCGTGATCGATTGTGAAAAAATATTTCTATGAGAAATCAATACAGTACTTTCAAACAGTTTTTATAATGGTATAAATAACGCAGTTCATTGGAACATTTAGGAGTAACTGCTTACCACTTCCCATTTACAATTACGAGTAAATAATCTCGTTGATTTATTGAGTATTAATTAAGTAAACAGTGCTTTTCATTCTCGACGAAATTTGATCGGCAGATACAGCTTTTAAAAATGAATGATATTGTCGCAGATATGTGCTTACGTCTAATAAAAAACTGTAGTGAGCTTATTGACAAATATACTGAAAGAATTGTGATTCATGTGTCCTTTTTCTTTATTTATATATGTTGTATCTGATTTGTTTTGTTCCATTCTTTGTATAACTACTAAATCTTATGTAGTTCTTCACTTTATGCTCTCCTGAATAAATAAACGTCCACAGCGACCACTAATATTCTGTAGTTTTAAAACACATAGCTCAAATACATGAATAACGATGTAAGAACAAATGTTTTCTCTTACTATTTGTACAAAGGTAAAGTCTTAAATTCAGGGAAGCACTTGTAAAGTATCTATCGGTCACGTACCACTACAGCCTGTACAATCCAGAATTTGTTGAACTGGAACCACGCCAACTATTTATAGATGCAGTGTCACGAGAATAACGAGAAAATTATTCAAAACTCGATGGTACCTATTAAATACTGCGTTCACACCAAATATTGCTGGTGACATGATATTACAAGTTCTGCATAAAGTTTTCTATATTTGCATTAAAAGTATTTTATCATTTATCGTTAGATTCTTACATTTGACAGTTATTAATAGATTTATAAAACTAGATCAATCTACACCATTTTAATAAAAGCACAAGGTTAATTTAATAAAAAACAGTGCACTTGATTAACGAGATTAATATAATCACGACGTTGTCGAAATATAAAATTTCCATTTAAAACAAATTCCAAAGCAAACAAGGACAGGCAGCACTTTGTCTTACCCTGTACCTGTGAAGATACCACAAGAATCCACCAATTCTTAGGTTAGTTCGTAAACACTATCATATATCCGCGAAATATGGTTTCCGGTTGAAAGGTACCTTCTACAAAAAATCAATACTACACAAAAAATACAATAAAAGCACGGACGTCATCTATACTATCGTATTAACAAAGATTTTTTTCAAAAGTATTGAATAAACTACTGTACAAGCGACACATGCGTTTGAATAACAAAGAGACAAAAAATGCGAAAATTAACATTGTTTGCGCACCGCTCTTGTTTGCTGGCAGAGTTTTAATAAATATGTACCATATTTTACTACTTTGAACTAGTATTATAAAAATTTGTCGTGACTATTTAAAATCTTTTTTAAAAACTATTTTAAATTTTGAACTCATAGTATTTCTGTCGTAAATGCATAATTAAACATTAATACTCTAATGTGAGTATTTATTTTAATTATTATTTTTTTCAATCAGGACCAGTGTTGGCCTAGTGGTATAAGCGACCCTCATCCCTGAGGTTGCGTTCGAATCACGGCTGTATAACATTGGGTTTTTCTTTCTATATGCAAAATTACCACTTGACAGGTCACAAACATCGCTAGAAAACCGGCTAATCTCGAACCCACTTAATCGATCTGCCAGACTAAACACAATCGTCTATCAAATAAACGAATATAAAGTGAGCCTAAGCCTGAGATAACACCACTGGATTATTAATATAATATTTAGTCATTATATTGGCCTATCGTTAGATACTTAAGGTATTCAAGTTTTAAAATGAGAATATTTAATATATTTAAACAGCTACTAAATGAAAAGTTACAAGAAACTAACACAGACAAAAAATTGCTAGAAACATTGATAATAGACAACCTATTTCTAGCGTTCGCAAACATGAGATAGCTTCAGTTATGAAAAGCACCGGAAGTACAAGTTGTCAGCAGCCGTCACGTCTGCTACACAATAGAACTGCAACTGTAACAAAAGCTTCGTCTTCACGGATGCATTCGCTTTCAATTAACGCCTATTCATTGTTTAAAGAATTACGTTTACGTTTAAACACTACAAACATAAACTTATAACGACATCGAAGAGACAACTCATATTTGGTCGATAGTCGTAACAGCTGATGACGTTGTTATTAAGTACCTAATACAATATAATTCAGCAGGGACCTTTATTTTGGTCAATATAAGAGGTATGTTGTTCTAAACTATGACGTCGTAAATGGTTTTGATTGTAATATATATTGTTTGAAGACTCGAAGACATGGCACAGTCAAATAACATCTAAGCTATCTCATTAATAGTTCTCCTTTATTTGTCATAAGTGGTTGATTTTGGTTATAATATATGTCGGTTTTCTTCACCCGGAATTGCTACTCAACTGATTGGGTATAAAGAAGGTACAATTTGTTGTTTGTTTGCATTGAATAGGCTCCGAAACTACTGGAGAGAAAATACCGATAATCCAACTTAAGATGGGAAAAATCGCGTACTCTGCGGTAACTTGACAATAGAGCAAAGTTATTTACTACAGTTTTATTGAAGACGTTAATATCACCAGATTTAACGAAATAAATATTCGTTAATGCGACTACGATTCAGTCCTAGTCGCATTAACGCATAAGCGCTAATAAAATAAATAAATAAAAAAACACTTTTCTATCAAATTCCAGACAATTTGAACGAAGATATGATCAAGCTCTACTTCTAATGAGCAATGTCTCGTAATATCTTGAAGCTTAAATTCTTATTTTTAACATCGTAGCTGACAAGCAATTTAACCTTATTATGAAAAGTACAGTCTGCCTTGCGTCGTATCTTCAATCTTGACACACAAAGCCTTTTAATGGGCTAAACATATATTCTTGAATCAAGTATAAACAATGCAAGTTCAAATACAACGCCTGTCTCGTGTAAAACTGAAAAATGTACGGACAGGGATAGGTTGCCTTCAATTTGAGTACTATGATTTTAATAAGCGTCCTTCTTACACTACATTCAATATTAAATTACAGCACTCGATCAGAATGTCGTTATGTTTCAAACGCTAAAATAGACCAAAATATATTCTAGTTGCGTAGCGACGGATTTACTAAATAAAAGACTTTCAGGAAAAGCCCTTTTGGTAAGATGTTCGTTTAACTAACGTCCGTGACTTCACTTTCCTAGATTAGAATATTATGCACAGTAGTTTATCCTTTCTAATAAAATTTTAAAAACAGATAGGTACATTTACAGCTTTAGACAGACATAACTGAGAATTTGATACATAACAATTATATTTTTTTGGATAATGAGTTGAAGAATGTCGTTACTGTCAGCTGCCATTGTCGTTAGGTCACAGATCTTATAAATTAACATTAAAATGATATAAGTTCAAAACCATTAATACCATTTATTTGATTTGCCAATATTTCTAGATCTATATGTCGGGGCAGTGGCGTAGCTTTCAGCTGCCGTTGTCATTATTTATTTATGGCCACACATAACAAAGAACAAAAAAAAAGAAACAAGTTATACAAAATGTCACCAATGTGAGGCCTTGATAATAGGTGTATGGGACGGCATGTATATACATAGTGCTTATAATTAATACTAATTTCTAACCAACTTCGGGGCAATAAATACAGATAAAACTACTTTCTCTGCAGCTGTGATACTTTTGACATATAACACCTTTTGTCTTCAGTCACCGTGACCACGCACGCTGAAAAGCACGCGAAACGTCGGGAATTTTTTTTAAATTTAGAATAATGTAAATAATTATAAGTTTTTAATAATAATACATAGCTTTAATCCGTTCAAAAAGTGTTTTTCTTAATGAGTAAAAGCTATTTTAACAAAAGACAATACTAAGTTTACAAAGATAAATATTTTTAATTACGAGGAAATGCCGCGAGCAGGTACACTGCCACAGGGACCAAACTATTTGTATTGGTTTTGATTCTCTTTTTAATAATTTTATTTATTACTTGGTAGAGAAAATATTGAAGAAGAAAATTGCAAATATTGTTTAACTGTATTATATATCTAATAAAAAATATTAGAAAAGGATTTAAAAAAGACCTTTAAGCATAGCAAAGTAACCTATGAAAATGATAGCTATCCCTGTAATCGAATGCGATATCCGAAAAAATATCAAGATTGTACCGGCCCTGCATCCGATTACACATTCTAGCCATTCTGTTTAGTGTATCGTATAACCCCAATTCAGAGCGATTAGTTAAGATAAAAAAATGCTTTTTTGCAGTCTCAAATCTATAGGAACAGCAATGCTTAAGTTAAACAAGTTTTGAGGTGAGTCTAGCATATTGTTGGACAGTTTACAAGTAACATAACATACAGTAGATCCCTACGACACTCAAGCGGCTTGAAATGGTAGTGTGGTAGATGATCGCTATACGATCTTTATTTCAAATTATTTTTACAGAACTAATTCCATTATGACTATGTAATTACCATTAATAAATTATTGTTAGCACTTTAATCTTTGTTCTTACGACTGCCGTTCGACTCTGTAGACGGTTCGCTTTTGGTCGCGGATCGAGTACCACGTATCCTGTTTATCACGAATTCGGTTAAATACAGGCACTGGTTGGTGAGTATACAAAGTAGACTCTAAAGTCACAAATAAATTTATACATTTTTAATAAATTTTGTATCGCCTCGGCGTCCATCGTATCACAACTGAGCGCTTTTGAGGGCAGTTATTAGAACCAGCTGCCCACTGAAGTGTTTCCGAACCAATTCAATTTATTTATTTATCCACAGTTCGTTGCTTTAAAAAAACACAAATAACACAATACATAAAAATTATAAGGGATGCAACGGGCGGCCTTATCGCTAACAAGCGATCTCTTCCAGGCAACCCTAGTAAGAGAAAAACTAAAAAAAGAAAACCGGCCGGCAACGCACTTGCGACCCTTCTGGCAATGAGAGTGTCCATGGTCGGCGAGTATCACTTAACATCCTCACAGTTACCAGCTGTTATTAAAAAGAACTCCTGTTTTTGTTATTCAGATCGGGATTTCTAGTAATTATTGACACTCTCGTTTGCTGCTTTGTCAATATCTGTTCCTGACTGCCTTCCTGTCGTTAAACGTGACTGTCTTTATTTCTTCCTCTCTCCACATCTAACTCTGTCCTACTCCGTGCTTGCTTAGCTTCAACTAAGAAACGAAACTACGGTGTGGAAACTGAACCGAAGTTTAATATATATAAAAATATTGTCGGCGGTAATAAACTCTGTATCAACACTATGTAAGTATTATTATACCATTCCCTGAGATCTACTCTATTGATTAAACCATTAGAATCAAATCAGGTAGCGGGACTCAACGTATTTTTCTTTTCTGCTTACATACAATAAGGGTGTACATCTGTTAAAAATCCATTGTAAAGTTTACAACACATAAGCAAAATCTGCGGCAACTCGCCGCATATCAATTAAAATTCAAATGAGTTTTTTTATTGCACGGATAGCGATCCGTAGGTATCTGACGATCAATGAATAAAGCTCGGAAAAGCTATTATTCACTGACAGATAATATCCGGATGGATTGAATAATTCAATATTTTATAATTTTCACGTAACAATTCCCAGAATATATAGATCATTTCCATGTAAGTTTAGTATAATATTGTTATTGTTTTGAATGATTGTTTAAGTCTGTGTTAATATTACGAATTAGCTAAGCGTCCCGTCCCGCATGCCTAATTAGGTAACGTACATAGTGTTTGTATCCCATATAACACACCTAAAAAAACCTATAAACAGAGACTCTGCCTTATTTTAATCTATAAAGTTACAACAATTAGGAAAGGAAACCGGCATAACGTAGATCCAAAAAGTTGAAGCCAATTAAAATTATCACAGAATACAGAAATGTAAGGCCCAAACCTATAAAAAGGTTGTAGCGCTATTGGTATATATGGTATAATATATTAAAGAATAATGTTACCGATATAATCATAAAAACAGGCATAAACAAATTTATATTTATTAAAGATTAATATGATGACAAAATGTGGAAAATATTGAGACCGACTGAGATGCTGTATTGCACTTAGCATGATAAAACAAGAGAGTTTTGTATGGACTCATCTTACAGACTATGCGATACTTTCTTTACCATTTGAAGCGTGATTTCAACTTGAAAGCCTTTCGAGCTACGTGTTAGGTTGGGTCCGTGAATGCTATTCGCGTACAAAAGGACCCCCGGGATATAATTTCTTACATCATTTTACTTTTATAAGGTTATACTTGAGTTGTTTATAATATTAAGTCTAACTATTGTATAACGTTATAATATTTTTTTGCAATAGTCCGTTTTGTAAGATAGTAATAAATTTGTGAGCCGCAACAAAATCACTTCTTTACGTGCCACGCCACCTTTAATTTAACACGTTAATTTTAAACTAAGTATGCTTTAATCTAAACTAATCTATATATATAAAAATGAATCCCTAATTACTTTCGTCACGGAATCACGCGTGAACGGGACCGATTTCGCTAATTCTTTGTTTGTTGTGTTTGTTATTGTACAAGGTTCAATGAAAGAAAAAAATAAGAAAATTGCTTAATTTATGATTTCTGACAAAAAAATATGTTTCTAAGTGCACATCACCGTTAGTTCAGAGCTATCACGCCTAATATAATATTCAAAGTCCAATTTAATATGGAGTATTATTAAGTTTGAAATTTTTTAGTTAGCAATTCCTCATAGTTAAGACAGGACGTCTGTCGGGTCCGCTATTGTCGAATAAAAAGGATGACAATAAAATAATGTAGGTTTGTGTCTGAATAAAATGTTTCCTTTTATCACAATATTACAATTATTAGTTTAATTGTAATAATTAAATTATCAAGAAAACGCACATTTTTTTCAAAATTTAATAGCGAAAATATTATACGTTTAGGCCTATTTAAATTATCATCACCCTCTACTCAACATAGCAATCATACCTGTCTGTTCCAATCCAGTTCTAATATGCGATAAGGAAAATGGACAAAAACGTCGCATACATGATGATGTACTTGCAATTTCCATCTGTCACAGGGAGGAAATGAAAGGCCAGTTTCAATAATCATCAGGTCACATTTACTGGCACATGGATGAACATGCTTTTATCCACACATGTACACGTGCCATCTACTTTAAAAAAAAATCTAAACTAACATATGCAGAAATAAGAAAGAGAAAGCCAAGTGGGGTCCGATTTTTAGAACGTAGGTCTTTTATACTATGCTTTTTTATTCCAATACATATCTCATTATACAATACCACTAAAAGCTATAAAGGTTTAACCCATATGCAAATTGGCATATATATGAGTAAAACCTTTATAGCTAACTCTCCAAATTTTGTTATCAATTTTTTTAATAAAAAACAAATTGAACAAAGTTTTCTATTGAAAAACCTACGAAATACAAATTACTTATAGTTGCCGTAACTAATATTCAAGTGTTCCCAGATATTCTACGTAAATTCTGCGCGTCGAACCATTCATGCATCCGTAACGGAAATGAAACGCAGTCCACGTGTCAATGAACAATTCTGTTATGTACGTGTAACAAATTGAAGTTAAATGCGGTTAAAGATGGAATAAATATTTGCTGTATACATACGTAATATCAAAGAACAGAAATTAATTTTCGTAGAATTAGTTGTTTAGTAGTAAATAAAATTAGTCTCCATCATTCTTGCTCTTGGGAACCTTGAGCTGGGTTAATGATTACTTCTACCAATGAGTCTTGAATTCATCTATAAACGCTTTCTATGCTTAGTAAATGCGTTATCGTTTCAAAAAACAAACACATCGTTAATTATTTTTTTACATATTACTTCCATGTCTATGGTTTATCTATTATTGGATGGAACTTCACAAATACTAATATAATACACTGTTATTAAATGAGGCTTTCTCATTAAAATGAGTATAGTTAACTAAGCACCTACTACTTTATGATAAACTTGAACAAATGAATCGTAATATTAAATTTTTCGGTTTGAATGAATTTTCATAGTGCACTACCTGTTTTCATCGCTTAATATTCTAGTGTAACGACAGCTTTACTTCCGAGCCCTGAAATTAGATATTCCATTGCAGGAACTTCAACAGTAGCCTTTGAATACGAAATCGGGATCTTCGTAAAGTGTTCAACCGTTTTTCACAACAATTGATCAAAGCTTGCTTTTGACTTCTTTGTGCTTTGTCAAAAATATTGTATGAACTTTTGTGTACGTTTTTTAAAGTGTTTCGAGTATTACACTTTTGCACCGAATTGAAGTTTGTATAGGAGTCCAAAAAACGGAAGTAATAAAAAACAAAAATTTTGTCAGCTTTATTAGCTTATAGTTTTATTGATGAAAATAGTAATACTTAGAATATAGAAGTTAGAAAAAAAATTATAATTAAAAATATGAGTACAAAAAACGAGTCGAAGAGGAATAAATTTGTTTAATTTTAATTTCTATCGGACCTAAAATGATCCAAACAATATTTTTTATTTGTATTCAAGCAGTTATGTAACTTAAACTTTTGAAATTTAAACAAAATAAAATATATTAGAGATTCTTATTTTAAACTTACAAGTAGATACAATTTTTGGTAAAATATACTATAAACAACATACGAACCGAATGTGTATAGCCGAACAAAAGTAGTATATTAAAAACACATTTTCACTACACACACAATAAATTTTGTTATAATTAAGTTTTAGTTACATTGTACGTTTCAATACATTTCTGAATCAATACCATTATATCATTCTTGATAGAATTCAAAAATACTTCCGGTGTTTCGCACTGGTCAATCACTTTATCATTCATTTTGTATGAAATGACCCGTTTGCCAAAAGCGGATTCAACAGATACTTTCAGCGTATTATGTAATTTTGACATATTGTGTTTATGAAGTTTGCTTCTTGGGTGGGTTGCAAAGTACTTTTTACGATCTAGTATTTGACAGGATTTACACTTGACCATTTCATCGCTGATACCAGTTTCTGAATCACAGTTTTCTTCACGTTTCACTTTTTTCATATTATTATTGTTTTCAAGGTCGACGTTTCTTTTATGTGGCCTCTCTGGTGCCTGGGGATGTTCCAAGTCTGTTAATCTGTAACAAAAAATATTTACATTTACTACTTTAAACTAATTTATACTCAAAATAGTTTTCATTTGTTTCACTTCGTAATAAATATTTGGCTTACCCGATATTTCTCTCGACCGATTCACATATATCATATAGCTCATCATCGTATGCGTCAAGGAAGTCTTCGTTATGTTCAATCACACTTTCAACCACATCTGTGAGTTTATCAGCAACAAAGCCTTCAACAGAAGTATTTGTAGTATTTTCCATTTTCAATGTGTGATTAGTGAACGTCTAGTCTTGAATGATGCATTTTTTTATTACTGGCCTTTATAACTACAACCTTATGTTAAATATAATGAGTTGTAATTACTTAATAGATGACACGGTATATAAAGTCATTAGCAAATGAATGATGCATTATCCTTTGTTTGTTATGAACACACCTTTCTAGGAATAACTGTAATAAATTATTTGTTACAATTACCTAATTAAATCACTATAGTGATTCCTATTATTATTATTTTGAAGTTTTGTTTCTCTTTCGTCTTTTTATAAAGTTACTATTCATTTAGATATTCACTTTTTTACCACTGAATAAGATACGAAAATTATTGACTTGACTACTATTTCGAGATTTTCAGTTACAGTAATGGACGAATGATTTGATTTGCCGTGTTTCTGAGCAATCTTTTAGCGTTTTTTAATAAAATGGCCCCTTTTTACATTATAATATTTTAACATAAAATGTAAACAGAAAATGAATAATATTTAATTTACATAAATCAACTTAATTACCTAATTACTGTTCGATTATTTTCTTGAGTTTTTCATAAAAAGATAGAAAAAATAAGGGTTGAAGAAGAGTGGTGACATTTGCATGAAATATTTATTATTACAAAACAGCCGCAGAATACAGTTAAAAATACAAACTTAACTCGTTTTTATGCAAGTTTGTTTTCAAACTATGTTTTCTGAATGAAAAAAGCCTCTACGAAGTGGATTCGATAGTTCGACCTCAGTGTCGCAGGTCTATGGGCACTAACATCGTTTTTAATAAAAGCCGCAATAATAAAAACGTTATATAATTATTACAGCAAAGTTCTCGCCATATCATCGCCGTACCATTTTTTAAATATTCCCTCATTGCCGTGACAACGCTATTTTACCTGAAGATGTCGATCGCAAAAAATCTTAAAACAAAAATATATGCCGAAAACATCAATTAAAACTTTGACAATTTAACTTTTTCGGGAATCTCAGTAACGGTACTCGATGGATTTACAATGACGTGGATTAGAACATTATTAGGCGTTTTAACTTCTTTACTTAGTTATCTGAAATTGTATAAAAAGTTATTACCATACTGCCTCTATTAGTATATTATTAGCTTGATAAATTATAATAATACGTCATTGTTTATATTTATATATACATAGTCTTAATAAAGACATGATATGACAAAGAGAGATATATATATATACACATGTCTTTACGAAGACATCACAAGACTAATAAGTAATTTCAGTGTAACCTAATTTACTAAAAAGGATATTGAACATAAGAAAGTATCTAATAACACTACTTACAGTCTCTATTAAGGGGAAGGCAAGGCCAAGGTCAAGGTGTTGAATATTCTCGAGATCCACGTGATGGTGGAACCTGTATTCGTTGGCTCCGGCCTTTTTTATTATTGTGGTGACGTAACATTAAGATTAAGATGATGGTCCTTATTTCGAATGTCTGGTGCATTGACTATTCCCATGAGCGCTTTGTTAATGAATCGTTTTTATATAAACATTAACTAAGGCGTACATTAATATAAATCTGGTATTAAGTCGGCCCATTTATTTGCCAGTTGAGTTCTCTCAGTCAGACCGTTTCTCAAAGACGTTCCCAATATCGAGCGAACCTTATATATCTTTTCTTAATACAATAGTCCCTTAGTTCGTGTTCCATTTTTATTTAAAGTCTAGCTCTGAATGTACCTATTCACGTCTAGCTCTGAAAATAAAAGTTCAATATTCAAGTACTTTTACTTAAGTGATGTGAAACTTAGCTTAAAATGGCTCAAATTTGCACACAAAACGGTTGTCTAGAAACGAACAGTTGCACAGAGAACGTTTTATGTATATAAAGCTACCACTACTTTTCGTATATCGTCATATTTTACTTACGATGTTCTCCCATTGGTACGAGCATCAGACCAATCAGATAAGATGGTCAAACACACTGTCGGAAGAGTACAGGTTGGAATGCGGGGGAGGCAGGGGGGTTTAACCTCACCCGCACTATTCAACCTGTATATCAATGAGCTGATCGAGGCACTCGGTGGCGCACGTGTCGGCTGTTCGATTGATGGTCACTGTATGAACAGCATCAGTTACGCTGACGACATGGTGCTACTGAGCCCATCGGTCGGTGCCCTCCGGCGTTTATTGTCCATCTGTGAGAGGTACGCAGAATCTCACAGGCTCCGCTATAATGTTAAAAAAGTGAACTGCTCGTCTTTAAGGCAGCAAAGAAAAAACCGACTTATGTGCCACCAGTAACGCTCGGAGGTGTTCCACTGAAGAGGGTTACGGAGTTCAAGTACCTTGGCCATATTGTAACTGAGCACCTTAAAGACGATGCAGATATTGAAAGGGAACGGAGAGCGTTGACTGTCCGCTGCAATATGCTAGCCCGCAGGTTCTACCGTAGTACCGCACAGGTTAAGGTAACCTTGTTCAAGGCGTTTTGCCAGTCCTTTTATACATGTGCCCTGTGAGTTGGATATACGCGGCGGGCATACAATGCTCTCCGGGTGCAATATAATAACGCTTGCAGGATGTTCTTGGGGCTCTCGCGGTACTGTAGCGCGTCGGGTATGTTTGCAGATGCACATGTGGATGACTTTTCATCAATCATCCGCAAACGGACAGCCTCACTGATGCGTGTGGTTCGTGCGAGTACTAACGATATGCTGATGGTTATAGCTAATAAACTCGAATGTGCTGTTTTGAGATACATGCCTATGTACCTGGTGTCGCGAATCAACGGAGATTTTTTAATTAAATGTTTTAATAATTTTGCTAATATAGTTATAAGTGTCTCTACTAACAATATATGGATTTAAAATGGTCTGAAATAAATGATTTTATTATTATTATTATTACTTACATAACAAAATATATGGTTTTTTATACATAACTGGTAGCGTTTGACCAAACCCATCTGATTAGAAGTAGCGAATAGTTCCACTAGCGATCTGTGGAGTCGACTCCCGGTTTGTATTAATAGTTTTAAACGAGAGCATACCCTTGCCCTAAAGCCTGGCAACGAACCCACTAAAATAGGTATCCCTTAGGCTGCCTTATATCTTATAAAAATGAGATATAGCTTATTGGATTGCACGTCTATCCATGAGGTGCCTATTTAGCCGCAGCCCATATTCTCTTTAAGGACAATTGAAGGTAACGCTTTTTTTTACAAGAAACAACGATCCAAACCGTTAACGTGCTGCTTGGCCAGCGTAGTTAGAAATGAATAACATGAATGACAGGACGAAGTTGTGTAGTTCTAAGAAGTGCAATCTCTTGCAGATTGAAATGCAGGTATCTGAACTTCTTCATAGTCAAGACTTAATCGTAATGGTTCAACGAGTAATCGACGTCTATAATTCATTTAGCATGTCAATAGCATCGAACACACTCAGATTATACATAGCAGCACCGGCACAGAAGTGACAGACAAGACAAGTGGTACAGTGGTATATTTAGTTTTTTCTCATAAGTACTATACAAATTCTACAAAATATATGTGATAAGTATATATAGTATAGAAGCATTATTACTTCCCTGTTAAAGTTAATTAGCTTGCAATGTAATTAATATTTTAAAATATGCAAAAACGTGAGTCGGGTCGTCCATCAGCTAAATTGTAAACAGTCAACAACAAACCTGAATTAATTGTGCAGTTGTTTTACGGAATTCACCCAAAAATGTTCACTGTAACATCACTTCAAGGGTAAAAAACTATTGAAAAGTCAGTCTGTAGGAAGAAAATGTAAAGTTATGAGCATAATGCTTATAGTTCTTATATTTAACATGAGAATTAAAGAATAAAATAATGTAAAAAACATTTTTAATTTTGCACGCCTTGGCTCGACATCAAAAGGCAATAAAATTTTCATCAAGTATAGTGAAAAAAGAGGGCTACACAAAAGAATTATTCATAAAGCTTTCTAGCAAATAGGCGGCTGGAATCACACGACCGTTGTGAATCACTGAACATTGTGCTCTCATGATATTTTACAATATGTATTTTGCACTATAAAGCTGTAGAAGGTTTTCCAGCCCCAGTGACGAATGCCCTCAGTTCTCGAACTAATAATCCATGAACTAATTCTTCTTCAGTGATTCATACTGTGCAAACCTAAAAATTAAGGTGCCTAACACATTTCTGGTTTCATTTGTTTCAGTTGATATATAATATGAAAAATAGGAACTATACAGGCGCAGAAAAACGAATAGCATTCTTAATGTATTATATATAATACAGGAAGCAAACGAGCCTACGGGCCGCCCAAAAAAGGCAGTAATCATCCTTGGACACCACTTGGGTGCGTTGCGTCATTTTAAGGAGGAGTATACTCTTTATTTAATCAATTGGATGTCGTATCTCCCCGAGAAGGCTAATACGGACCGTGGAAGATTTCCAGCCATCAAGGTGATGCTGATCAAATTTAAAAATGAAACGCTCGTACGATATTCAAACCATTCTTGTGAAGGTATCTATAACTGATTATACTACAAATAAAACACATTTAATTAGTCATTAGTTTATTTAAGCATATTTCATTACTCATTAACATGATCTGATTATCTCTACATTATTAAATTGTGTAAATGAATGATTTAATTTCAACCATGAGCTGTGCAAATGCACAAAAAAAAGACTAAACTAAAATTATTTATTTCGACTTAGTAATTGTAAAGAACATTTTAGTCAAATCTGACAGTGTCAGCATCGGTTGGACAAATTTTTGCAGTTGGTCTGAGTCTAATAATACTATCCTCTGATGCATAAATGACATTACCAGTAATATCAATTGCCACACCATAGACACTGACGTTTTCAATATTTGCCACATTCTTTACTTCTTTCTTGGCAACGTCAATAGAGAAAATGCCATCTGGTGTAGAGAAAAATATATCGCCATGCACATCATAAGTAAATCCATTGACATTAAAGTCTCCAATGTGAATTACGGCATCGTTTGCTTTTTTATGAATAAACAAACCAGATGAATTCGAAAAGTAAATATTGTTATAATCATCGACACATAGCAGCATGGCTCTGGTGTTCATCAATTCCGGTACTCTTTCAAATCTACCGTTTTGAAATACATAAGCGTGTTCTTCTGGGTATTTTGAATAGTACAATTTATCTTTATAAATGAGTTGCCAAATATTATCATCGGTTATATTTAGACGATGCGCTGTTTTAGAATTATAATTAAATTCATAAATACCATCTCTTCCGCCAAGATAAACAGTATTTTTCTTATTATCAACTGCGTTGGCAAAGCCTCCAGCAATGCCATGTATGCTTCCAAATTCATTTGTTTTTAAATTAAGATAGGCGGATTGAAAGACATTAGTATCTTCTGTCGAATAACTGTAGAATAATGTGTTAGTATCGTAATCTATTGCCAGTTGATAAGGACTCATAACATGCGTCTTTAAAATTTCTTCTTTCTGAAGTACGTCATTTACGACAATTCCTTTACATTCCTTTTCAATGTGTCGCGCTTTAATAGAGACAGCGAGTAATAGTATCACTAGGAGACGCATCTGGAAGTAAAGTCGTTACTATAATACTTAAAATGATACAGTATGTCAGATAACAGAACAGATGGTATGTATGATGGATGGCACGTACAAAACGTCGGCACCAAGGTGAATTTCGTATTCGTATGAAACTTTTTAATATGGCCGAAAGCCATCACACTGTAAGATTTTTCATATGAATATAATAATGCTAAGCTTTTTACTCTGTAAGATCATGGTACAACTGCAGACACATTGATTTTAAATCCAATAAATAAAATACACACAATGATACTCGACATTTTGTTATTATTTAAAAATTACTCACTTTATCAACTACTGAGGCGCAGCGAGTTCAAAGCAATACTAACAAATAATATTAACAGATAACCCTATAAGCATGTCATCATCCATTTCACAAACACTTAGGTCATATGAAGGAAAATAATGAGAGCAGTGATTTTCCTTCTTCACTATGATCGCATTCTTCTACTAAATGATATAAGTACAGTCAGATTTTTTGTAACTTTTTCATATAAACTGAAATTGAATTTTTTGTGGTTGTGTTACTTACGGTCTTCAGTTATACATATTTATCTTAATTCAAAAGAAAGGTTATCGCTTACACACGAAAGTATAGCGAATATTCGACATACTAAATTTAAAACATTTTTAACTAAAATAAACTACAACTCTGCATCATGCATCATATACAAATGTAACTATATAACATTATTAATCTTATATACATTTTAACTATAGTTATAGTGTCATAATAAACACAATGTAAGGCGAGGAATAAAAAAATATCGAATACTTAATATGCAAATTCCGATCATTGTATTTAACGAAGCGATGTGTAGGGCGTAGATATTTTGGATTTAACACGTGAATGCCCTATGGCAAAGATTTGAATTTTATTTTATATCCTTAATTTTATATACCCCTTGCTAAATAGATCCTTTCTATATGCTTTCCGAAACAAAAAAAAAACATCCTTAAAGTTAAAGTTCTGAGTTACTTTGAAACTACCTTCTTCCATTTTCAAATAGGAATTTCTTATTATCCTCTGTCAATATAAATTTATTTTGTCGTTTCTCTCACAGCATGAACCGGGTGAGATATTTTTTGATAAACTTCCTACCCTTTGTTTATCAGTATAGAAATATTTCATTGACATATCTCAGAGTCAGCATTTTTATATCATTCCTGTGTAAAATGTTTTTAATAAAGTATATATTCAATAACTTTTATATAATAAAATATATAAAAGTTAATGAAAGTGCCGAAGACGATTTGTATGCATAGGTATTTGGAGATATGTTTTGTCACCTAAAGGCAGAAGCGAAATGTACAAACGTGTCCGTTCAATGTTAGCATTTAGTCCCAATTCTGTAAAATCTGAAAATTCGCCTGAAATCAAACCTAAATGTCGAAAGCGGAAATTATGGGTTGCCGTACGAATGTATTGAATAAAACTAGTAGCTGAGCTCTTAGTTTCAGTCCCTAATAACTCTCGGGATCTCGCTGTTGGTCTTAAAGGCTGTGAAAGTTGAGATACGACTGTTTGACGAAATGGGTTTTTTCATGACTAGCACAAGGGTGGCTCTTGCAAGGCTCTCGTCTTAGGCCTTAGCTTTGGCCGTGGCCCGTGGAGTGAGCGAAGAACGAAGTTGTTACGACAGAAATACCGACCCCGACGTTTTGGTATATGCCGAAGTCGCACCCCATCCCAAACCATTACCTCAAGGTAAGCTTCAAGAACGCAGAACAAAAAATCATTATAAATATCGGTATTGCTGTCAGTATCACTATCAGAAGTTTTACGTTTGTACCCTTTAATTTATTCCACCCAACATTGATCATTTTAAATGGTTGGCCTTCTATGTTTCTATGAAGTTTTTTCATGATGTTTAATATATTAGTATACCTATAAAAGGTTTTTCTTCTAACGATATATTTCCATTAGGCGCTTGTAACACATAAAACATAATGATAAATATATCTGAAGAAGCCCATAAGCGCTAAAAGCTTTTGTAGTGTTTAAGCTTTACATTACTCAGTTTATCTCGCCCTAATTTATTTAAAACTATGTCCTGGATTCGACATCTGATAATACAGAAAACCCAAATCATTTGTTTATCATACAGGCGCAAAAGTGGCTGTCTCATACCACAAATCGAGATGTTACCCCTAGGAAGCACACGCTATAGTATATATATATATATATATATATATATATATATATATATATATATATATATATATATATATATAGCGTGTGTTGCGTCTGTTTACAGAGTAAGAGAATCACATAAATGCAGTGGAAAACAGGCTGCTATATACTACTACTATATACACTTACTAGAATATTTCAAATTAAATTAATTCAAAGGAAAAAGTACCTAAACGGATTTTATTATACGGGCATTAAACCTCTGCAACAAATTTAAATGTGAATGCATAATAAAGTTGGACTGGAATCAATATTTTATGTTGTACTTAGTAAAGCAATATAACTAAAGGGATATATGAAGTTACGAGTCTATAACGGATTGAGAGAGGCCTGTGCTTCGCAATAAATTTGCGCTCGGGGAATCCAATATCTAGTAAGCGATTGAACTTTATTTCCAAGCATTTGAAAATCTTATACTTATCAGTATATAAAGTTTAAAGAGCATACAAAACAGGGACTGTTTCAACTTTGGTAGCCTTTTAGCTTATTTATAGTCTAATATGTTAGTCTTATCTTTTATCTCGTACTAAATACAACAAATAAATAACTGGAAAATGCATTTGACGTTGAAATGTATTCAAAGGAATGTGTGGAACAAATCTAATGTAGATGCAATCAACTTCTCCAAAGGATCCGGTATTTCCGTATTTAAGAAAATGCTTGGCTTATACCTTATAATCATTTAATATCACCAGATATATATATAATTGGTGAAGGTGTACACCAATTATGATTTTACAGGATTCCGTGTTCCGGGATCTAGTATCATGTATCATGGTCAGAGTATTTAATAGACCAGGGGGCTCAGCTAATTTTAAGTGATACAGCCGCCCATAGACACTCTTAAAGCCAGAGAGATAGATCTCGGCTAATTGCCACGCTTTTAAAAACTGGTACGCTCTGTGCTCAAACCCCTAAGTCGAATTTGTTCGGAAAATCCTTTAGTAGGTAGCGAATTCCACATAGTGATAGTGCGCAAAAACACTAAGTTGTGGAACGATTCAACTTCACAGGTTTTGGTTAAAATTATAACTGCAGTATAGTTTACCGATGATGCAGATGCAGTAAGAGTTCTCACTTACTACTTAATTGTTAAAATCATTTATTCATATAGGTATAATATACACTTATGAACGTATGAACTTATGAACATGATTGACAAAAGTTATGCAATCCGACTAGTACACATCCCTATTATAAACATCACATAGCATATATCATAGTATAAACAAAATAATCACATAACTGTTGATTATTTTGCATATACTAATGTCTTTTCTTTACAAAAATTATTAGTATTAATTACATTCTTGAACTAATTTTAAGTGGAAAATATTTATAGACAATATTTTTCGTTATGAAGAACGTTTATATTTTTATGTTTAAGATAGTTTACTTTATATTTGGAACTGTGTTTGTTGCTCTTACCTCTGTCTGTTGCACCCATTATTTGTTTCTCGTTGCTTGTCTGAAACGAAGTACTAAACGAAATATACTGTAAGTTAAATCTTAGCAAATGGCTGTTTGACCAATCTCGTTTTAGTTATAACAAAGTATGGATTTGATGATTGAAAATGTTCATTGTACAACGAATTCCCTAAGCGCCCGCTGTCAAAACACGATTGAACGAACTCTAGTTGTGATAAAATTACGCGGCGTTTGATAGAATTTACAGTTTATATTTTTCGCTGTGTTGTCAGGCATTTTCGCGGAAATGAATTTTCAAAGCTCACGTCCAATTCGCAATGGACTTTTTTATATGTTTTGGTTTTGTAAGTAAGGGTTGGACATCAGCTTCATTGATTTTTTTCAGGTGTGTGTGTTTTTTTTTTATTTGAACTTATCAAAATGCGAAAAGTGAGACATTTTTAACTTAATTTGATAAAAACATGAGTCGCCGTGATCAAAGACTTACGTAACGTAATTATGTTTAAATTAACAGAAATATTTTTTTTAAATATATAATAGGGTGACAACCTGTGGTAAGCCCAAAATGGGCATTAATCGCATCCCATAGACACCCATTTTTAGTGGGTGCGTTGCCGGCCTTAGAGGGAGGAGTACACACGAATTTTAAAGTGTATAGAACAATTTTTGATGAACTGAATTATTTTATAAGTTCTAGTGCATATTAATTTGGTAGAGCTTTCCAAAGCTTTCATATATCGTGCACTTCTTGTTCCTAAATTGGATACTATCCGAGACATTGGACAGAACATTTTGTAACTCGACCCACAACCATTTATTTTGTAGGTTATCCCTAACCGAAATACGCTTTGTCTTATTGGATAAGCGAACTACTGTTGCGAGTGTAATATAATAACCCAACAAATAGCTCTTAATTTTTGGGGTTAAAAAATATTGCTTTTCTTTTTAACTGTCTATAGAATACACGTACCTTTTTTATCTAATAGGAGGATAACGGGCAGGAGGCTTCCCTGATGTTAAGTGAAACCGCCGCCCATGGACATTCACATTGCCAGAAGGCTCACTTGCGGCCATTTTTTGTTTTTTTTTAACTTTAATTAAATATCATCGACCATATCATCCTTTCAAGGTTATACTTTTGACGAGTTATTTCAGCGAAAGCTGAAAGCTGAAAGAGAAGCCAGTAAAAAGAAAACATTTCTACGGCTAATACTACAAGTTTTGTAAGTAATAATTAATAAACGTATAACATTTTTTTTTATCTCTATAAACTAATTAGTTTTGAATTATGGAATAAATCCATAATTTCAGAACTCGAGTTAAGTTTCTCAACCAAATCTGCCCGCTTTAATACTACTATGACGTTAATGAGTATGTTGAGTATGTTGTTTGGTACGCGAACTTGCATCACCTTTGGGATACCTACCTTGGTATAATATAACACAATTCAAGAGTTACGAGAGGGACTCTTAATATTAACAGGTATTTTTATGTCATTGATACATTAATATAAACAGTATTATAATTAAGCGATAGCTTCATTTGGAACAGCCTCGATATATTTCTCGGGCTAGTTGCCATGTTTCCGTGAGGAAGATGTTAAATGGATTGAGGAAAACTCAGTGTAAATCAAGAGAATTTATGCCTCTTTCAACAATAACTATTTCACTTTGTACCGCAATCTATGTTAAGGGATTTGTATGCTTCGATCGTATTTTGTTTAAATTACTTACTACTAGTTTTTATAATACAATTAATAACTACGTTATAATATTTTGAATATTATTTTACGTTTTAAGTTATATTGTTCAATCTAAGGTACTATCAAATACCATATAATATATTTAGTTCTTTTGGACAGCGTCAGTAAAACGTACTGTCTTCTCATTCTTAATAAGAATCGGTTTACAAATTATAAATTGTAATGAGATTAAATCCACACAGTGCACGGAAAAATATTATTTTGTGAACTACCAAGTAGCTTATACCATAAAGAAAAACATGGAGATATGACCTGGAGGAGTGCAATGGCTTGATTTGATTTCATAAAAAGGCATATTTAATGCCGCATAGACACACACATACCATCACGCTAACACATGGCTAACGTCACCCATTGGTTGATACTCTATATCAAAATGTAGAAAACCTTCACCCACGGCATAAATTGGAAGGCATCGCATTTCCGCCATGTAGGTCAAACACCGGTTTAGCCTATTAATAATTATATTTTAATTAATGAAATTCCGTAATAATCTTGGTAGTAATAAATTAAAATATAAAAATTAAATTATTTTTATTCATGATATAAGCCTTTTGTTAATTTTTTTCTAATATAACTTAATTTAGCCAATTTCTATAAAGTTGCATATAGTAGATCATTTTTCGAAAAACAAGCTCATAAAGAAGTTTCACTTCTTACGTGTGTAGTACACGTTTTTTTATATGGATAATATAATTTTTATGCACTATTTTATAAATAACAATCGAATTAATTAAAAATATATTAAATATCCTGGTGCATTTATATTAGTAATTTTATTAAGGGAGTATTTCGTAAATACAGCGTCATTTGCGTGCATGACTTTGGTGTCCATAACGAGAAATTAAATAAAATGTCGTAGGTAAATAAAGTTTTAAACCACAGTTTAATGTAAATTAGACTGCAGGCATCATTCTGAGTTTCAATTTCCAGTTCGCTGGACTGAGAGCGTAGTTAAGCGAAATTAGATTGGCCTAAGTAATATTATTGAGATGGTAACAACTTCTGGGTACAGATTACTTTATTAAAAAAAATTATAATGTAAGAGCGTCTTTGTCATGGTTAATATTGCCAGTAAATAAAAATTAACCATTATAATGGGAATAATTTGAAGTCATGCAGGCTAACTTTACAATTTATTAAAATGTCTTGATAAAATAATGTATACTTGTATCTAGAAAATACAGTTCTAGGCTTAAATAAATGTAACACAAACTTAGGATATGATAGGTTTTGTTACCACTACTATTACTGTAATATCTTTTAATATACCTAAGCAATCAGAGCCGATAAATCAAACTGCCATTGTAATTAATAATCCTTGCATTATTAATTAAAAATAAATACATTTTATTTGGATTTTCATTAGATGTTGGTAGATAGTAAAATTATTGTAAATTATTTGTGTTGTATGTATATAAATTACAGAAAACAAACAATGTCATTTCAAAATGGCGACGGTAGTATGAATTTCAGCCGTCAGCCAAGAAAAGTATGTGCAATTGTAAATTTGTGTGAGACGGCTTGCGTCTATTTCATTAACGTCACGTCTTATGGTATTATAAAATTGTATAATCTGTATGTTTTTGTACTTGACTATAGTTTCACTGAGTACAAAAAAGGCACAAATTTTGTACCGAAGTTTGAGAACAACGTTTGTCATAATTTTCGCACACTTAGCATATATTTGTTTCTTTTAATAGTTTTCTGGTTGCCTGGATAGCTAGAGATAACGCCGTCAATTCTAATAATTTGTGTGTCTATTACTTGTATCGTTTTTTTGTTCTGTTAAAATCATGGAAATCAGTTTGTATATAATACACGTAAATAATTAAGTTTGTAAAAAATTGCAATGTTTGTCTAGTAGTTTGGGCGTGTGACTCGCATCCCTGATGTCGTAGGTTCTAAGCCCGGCTATTCACTTTCTATACCCGCGTTTAACACCAGTGAGGTAAAGGAAAACATCCTGAAGAAACCGGCTCGCGTTTGACCCAAAAACCCTTTACCTTTTAGAAAAACAAATGATTACAGATACATAAATTAATAGAATCTTTTAGTTTGTAAAATTATTGGAAATGGTTTTATATTTAATTTTATTTGCATTATAATTTAAAGAGGTTATCCTGTTTATTACTGATAACAATTTGGCATTTGACCACATTGATTACAATATACCTACTCTTAAAATGAATGTCATCGTGACTTGTTGTTTTGATGTTTGTCCCAGAAGAATCGGAGAAAATGCTTTCTACAATTATTAAGTTAAAGTTTCTACTTTAACTATAATTTTTATAACCTTTTATTACCTTATACTATAAACAAATAGAAGTTACAAATGTAGTACAAAAATTTACAACACTTTGAATATGAGTAGTGTTTGCCTAGTGGCTTCAGCGTGCAACTTTAATCCCTGAGGTCGTAGGTTCGATCCCGGCTGTGCCGTTATATTACTACTAAACTTTACTACCAATGGACGTTCTATGTGCGCATTTAACATTCTCTCGAACGGTAAAGGAAAACGTCGTAAGAAAAGCGGCTTACCTTAGACCGAAAACGTCGACGGCGTGTGTCAGGCACAGGAGCCTGATAACTTACTAGCCTTTAAAACAAATGATCATGATCATAAATACAGAAATCTGAGGCCCAAACCTTAAAAGGTTATTGAGTCACTGATTTATTTTTATTTAATAATTATTTTCAAGTTTATGAACATTTTTTATTTTCTATTAACTAAAATATTCGTTAAAAACCATACATACAAATATAACAGCTGTCTTTTGCGATATAAGTCACTCATATCGCCAGTTCGAAGTTAACCCTTGACATATAATAACTTTTCTCATATCAAAATATCCAAAAATTTACATTTCGTTAAACTTCCATTTAATAGCGGACGGTTGAAACAAAGTTAAAACTGTTACACCTTAATTACTTGACCCAGTTACCATGTGTGTGCTAATATTATTAAGCGAAACATGATACTTGATATACGTGATGAGGAGAATCCATCCATCAATAATTACGTTAGAGATCTTGTTCTGAAATGCTTTGTTAATTTAAAGTATTGTTATTAATCACATATGTATTAACATGGCGTCTGGTAGACAGTACCTACGGGGGCACATGCTAGAACTAAAGCCACTGCCAAGAAAACTATTTGTTTTTATTTATAAACTATAAAACATTATAACGCATGTTCTTAATTTGTATAGCTCAATTTGTATTGTTATTTACAGTAACTTGTAAAACTAAGCATACAAACAAAAATCAAGATTAACAAGGAACATGGTTTATCTTGGAAATGTGTCAAGCCCTTCGACCAGAAGTTGTTATAAGACCCACAGAGCCATAGTACGGTAGATTTGGTCCCCAGCCTCGTGCGAGTGAAGGGTACTTTTAACAGAGCGCACACCTAAGCATACAAACAAAAATTAATAATAACAAGGAACCTTACTGATTTAGGGAGTAGGCGATTAAGAGAAAATCTCATTGAAACCTATAAAATCCTCACTGGCCATTATAATGTTCCAGGAATTGAGAAGCTCTTTATTTTAAGTGAAAATACACATTTGAGGGGTAGTTCTTTAAAACTGAAAACCACTCAATATAACACCAATTCCCTAAAGAACTTTCTTCTAAACCGAGTAGTGGCCGACTGGAATAGGCTTCCGGAAAGTATAATTAGTGCACCCTCTATGAACTCTTTTAAAGATAGGTTGGATAGATTCTCCAAATCTCCGAATACGCGCGCATCAGCTCATTAAGTTGCTAGTGTGTTTATGTACATAATAATAAAATAATGGTTTATCTTGGAAATGTGTCAAGCCCTTCGAACTTGGACTACAAGTTGTTATAAGACCCACACAGCCATAGTAAGGTAGATTCGGTCCCTCGTGCGAGTTACTGGTGCTTTTAACAGAGCGCACGATTACCGTGAAAGGCCAAAGGCATAAACAAATTGAGAAGCTCAGCACTACAGGAGCCCTTAGCGAAAAGATTTTTAACGCTCATCACTAGCGTTTGAGTATGGGTTACATTTTCCTCATCTTACCAATACCTTTTAAGCCACCGATCAAACGGAGACTCTCCTTCTTTACAAGTACAATTAAAAGTTATTTAAAATTCGTTGAAAGTCAATTGAAACTTATTCATTTTGTTTTCTATTATGTGTAAACATTGTCTATTTTAACGCGTATTTCTTTCCATCCACCATTTATGTGTTATGTATACGAGTATATATAAATGAAATAAAAATAAAGAATTCACTATTTATTTAAAACAATAATTAATTACAATAAAACACATTTCACACATTGCTTACTGATTAACAGCATTAACAGCTAACCGGAAATTGAATGTAATTAAAATAATTATTTAATAACGTGATTTCTTTTCTGTTAGTAAAGTTGGTCGCGTCTTCAAAGTTGCTTTAATCTGTCCGATAAATAAATCCAGTGAAGATGTCTCTTTGAAGTTTGCTTTGTACTTTTCACAGTACTCCAGAAACACTGGATACAAATGTTCCAACACCGCGTGGTCCAAAGTTGGGAAGAGGTGATGAAGCGAGTGGTGTCCAAAAAAGGTCATCACTTTAAAGTGACTGTCATTGATATCTCGTCTGTCCATCACCGCTTCGAGCTCGTGCATGCCCCAATCAGGGGTTATGTCACTAAAATAAAATTTGTATGTATTAATATATATCCAATAAAACCTACATATTTTTACTAGAGTCTAGAGAACTATTTCTTATAGGATAATGTCGTATTGGATTGGGTCAATATTTAAAAACATTTCTTTTACTTAGAATATTAAAAATATATTGACAGTACATAATTGTTGCGAAATTATATACTTATTTCATTACCTTAAACCGCTGACATAAAAAAATTGACTACACCGATCACTAATCAGTAATAATCAAACAAATTAAATATATGTATTTATAAATGACGCAAAGATAACACCACACTTTCGTATTTTCTGTGTACAATCAATAAATTTGTATTACACCTGCCTCGCTGTTTGATTACTATAATGTTTATTAGTTTTCACTACAAACAACAACTGTAACTAATACACACAAAATATAGTTCCAATTGGCTATTTTTAAATGCGACGTTGACGTTAACGGTTTTGGACCTCTTTGGACCTCTCAGTCGATTTATCACCGTGACCGAAATAGGTTATGTTATTCGTTCATGTGTCCATAATCCCTTGTGCGCCGTATTAATCCTAAGTCTTACGAATAAAGAAATTTACTACTGTTTTAATACTAGTAGATTATAATAAGTGTTAATACTAGTAACAGCCGCTTCATACCTATAAAATGTGAATAAATGTTTGCAAACAAAAGATCACTATGAGTAAAACAGTTTGATTGAAGGGCGACTAACGAAAAAAGAAAACCGGAAACAGGAGTTTCATTGCATTGTAAAAACCTTATGGGCTACACGAAAACTGATCTAATCGACGAATACAATAGTAATCGTAACTATATTTTGAATTTACAACAATTTACCTACTCTGCTTATGATCGTAATAATACTGCGGTATCTGTAGCAATGGGTAAGGTATTATTGCAATTTGCAAGTGTAAGTATGTCTTCTTAATAACAAAAGTAAAAGCTTTTGTCTTGTAATTTATTGTAACTAAAGTATATTTGTACGCGTGCACACGTTCTGGGTACGTTACAATAATTTATTGATATTGTTTTGATACCTGATAAACAATGTTTCGTAGAAAGTAGATTTCAACAATTGTTGCAACAAATTGTTTTTTCGAAAATTATTAAGGTCAATAAGGCCAACACTTCAGAATGAAACTTAACGATAATATGTAGGTATGTCGCGGTTGTAGGTATTCGGTTGTAAATCTCGCCGAAATGTCACACTGATACCGGTGCCGTAATAGTTTTATAATAATATTGACTGTTGGAAATAAAATAAAATGTATCGATGAATATTCTCGCTCATTTTAATTGTATGTGAAAATGCAGTTTTTAGTTATACTCATATTACATTATGCATAATAATGCCAGAGTACGTAACGTTCATACGTTTAGGGTTTCCACTTTTTTTTAAATTAATATACAT
This sequence comes from Pieris brassicae, assembly GCF_905147105.1. Lineage (NCBI taxonomy): Eukaryota > Metazoa > Arthropoda > Insecta > Lepidoptera > Pieridae > Pieris > Pieris brassicae. The sequence goes on from NC_059670.1 coordinate 4,751,928, forward strand.
TGGTTATAATACACAGAAAAAGTACATAGTATCAACGAAAAGTAAATTTTATGTTTCTTTATTATATTTAAACATGACCGTGTGGCGCCATAATGGCGAGTGGTAACAGCGAAGCATCGCCAATCGATAAGTTCTGTTTAACGAAAAAATATTTACCCCTAAAGAAATCACATCACGGTAAATAAATTAAATTATTGTATTTACGTGTTAAAGTACAAAGTTCAATTAACCAACAATTCCTGAAATATCGTACAATAGTTTAATATTAAGTACTAGTTGCGGACACCGGACGCGAAAATCAGTAAATAAATTACCTGACTTCATCTCCATCCTTAAAGATCATGGGATGATGATGAGCGGCATTGGAACCAATTGTGAAGAATATAAAACTAGCAGTGCAATTTATCCATAACCACGTCACTACAGCGTGATAAAACGAAGCGCCACTCGTCAAATAGATCCATATCGGTAATAGTAAACCAATACCATCATGCCATCGGATGTGACGAGTGAAGAAACCGGGCCGATAAAAGATAAGACTGATTCTGAAAAATTAGCTAGTATCAGTCGAGAAGAGCGTATCAAATAACGCTCCAGTACAATCACAATAAGAGCTAAATGGGGAATATAATTTATAAGGTGTGCAGTTTTCATGCCTGGACAGAATAGAAGCGTTAAGACTTATATCTGAATCATCAGTGTCGGAAGCACTCGAGTTGCTTTTAATGGCTATTATCGCCCAACTCTCGCATTAGCAAAACCAGAGCTTTATCCCGTACACATGGAGATTCCCAACACATTTATCCTAAGCTTACTGTTCTAGACAAGCATATTAACAATAAATATTAAAGTTAATTGAACGTTTAACTATATACATTACCTTTTAAGAAAGTTTATGATAAACATAAACGGAAATATAAACTGTTCTATCACAATAGCGTAATCAGCATAAAATGGCCGTTCTTTTCGTGGATTCCAGAAAATTATCGGCTCAAATCCACTGACTTCTAAGTCCATTAGAGTGTTTGTATAAAGATGGTGGGATAATACATGCGACACTCTGAAATCTCTGAAATAACGTCGTCAGTATATGTGCTCTTTTTCTTGGCGTTTTATCTGCCTTAAGTTATGTATGTATATAATATGCGTAAGATCTTTGATATGATGTTTTTCATCATTATAAGAATAATTGCGCACTTGGAAAAAAAATTATGCATAAAGTTTGAACTCACGACCTAATGGTATGTCACAATCAATAAGTAACCAGCTTATATAGTCCAGTATTAGCTATGCATACTATTATTCGAAGTAAGAAACTGTAATTATGAGAAACTTTTGCCATATTAAAACTTTACTAACATAGATTCAAAGCCAAATCGTTACTAACACTGCCTAACTCATATTCTATCTGAATTAAATGTATGTGTTTAATATTATTACATACCTATACGACCATAGTCCTAAGTTGAAGTAGTACATTCGAAAATTGGGCCCTCTGTGTATATAATTGTGAGCGGCTACCAATATCCACGCTAAGCATACTGAAGCCACAAAACAAGCGGCCGTTGCAATCCAATAGTTTTCTGCCCAAGAAGCGATCGTGGATGCTGCCAAGCAAGTGGCAAGAAGACCATCAGCCACCATGTCCGAACGTCTATTTTCCATTTTTGGGATCGTTTTAAGCTCTTCCCATACCCTTTTCTTCAATGATCGATAAAATCCATCGTCTTGAAACGTGAAAGGTGAATTTCTTGGGGATTTAGCGTCTCTTTTATAGAACTTTGATAACATTTTCTCGGTTGACGGATTTAGATGGTGTGCTTCGAAGGCCTCGGTAACGTCTAAGCCCTAAAATTATACTCGATTAGAAGTTAAAAAGACTTCTGTAGAATTATTTCATTACGACATGCCAAAACATTATTTTATGTGACATTACAAGAGATAAAAATCAATAAGTGGCGCTACAACCTTTTTAGGTCTAGGCCTCAGATTTCTGTATCTGTTTCATGATAATCTATCAATCTAATAGGCACGTAGGTGATCCGCCTCCTGTGCCGTCGACTTTTTAGTGTCTAAGGAACGCCGGTTTTCTCAGTGAAGGAAACACTGTACAAGCGATTGTTAAATACACACATAGAAAGAAAGTCCATTGGTGCCCAGCCAGGGATCGAACCTACGATCTCAGGGATGACAATCGCACGCTGGCCACGAGGCCAACACCACTTCCATTACAAGTGATATGTGTTTTAATATGAATAAATAAATTAATTAAAATTTTAAATTTATTCAATTACAGCAGTTGCTATACTTTAATTTTAATAAACCACGTATTAAATATTACTTCTTTACTTTTTTGTTTAGACGCAGGTACTTTGTTAATCTTTAGTCTCAAATAAAATTACATAGACTTATATAAATGATTACACTAGAGTTAAAAGCAAAACATTGCTCCGAATCCCACAATGCTAGCGCACTTTAACCAAACATTCGCAGAGTTTATATAAACTTAGAAATATATTAACTACAATTAATGTAAATATTTGATAGGGTTTGCTTTCAAATTTCGAACAAATTCAAATCTGCAACTTGAAACACTATATACCTTGCTTAATTCCAACCACTCCCGACCACCAGGATGTCTATGGATAAAACTCTCCAAATCGTAAAGTTTGTCATGCACTCTCCATAGTCCTTCGGCGCCATCGTCCATGGCCTTTCCAGTCAGCCATAATACGGGATCCTTTAAGCCCTCATCTCTAAGTGAAGGATATTTTAACTGCGGAAAACTAACGTGCGTCTTTTTTTCTTTCGCCCTTTGATTAGCGATTTCCACATAATCCGGTTCTTTAGGCGCCATATTTTAATAATTATAATATTAAAACAAAAAAAAATTATGGTGCGTAAGACTTAATGAAACAAATACATTGTCTTACATCGCCTTTTATATCGAAAACGTTCAATCGCTCCCGAAGTTAATAAACAAATGTTATATATAATTATATAACAAGGCGATACCGTTTCAATCTTATCACAACTACATATTTCGTAAACTATACACGATCTTATTAAAATAATACAATATTAATTAAGTAAATCGCAAATTGTCTATTATACGTACAACATTTCAACGAGTTGATGCTGTTTATTCTTTAATCCAGTCTTAGGTAATTATTAAGTACCAATTATGTAGGCTTACTATAAAGTTAACGATTATCTAGTTGATAAAAGATTAATTTTCGTTTTTAGATTCAGTAATCGAGAAGATATAGGACAGGACTAATTTTGAGACCGAAAAAAATCGTATAATACATGACAAGATGTAATGTAAACATTAATTAAATAATTATTCTAACGAAGATATATCCAGTATAATTTCTTGTGATATCAAATGCTCATAGTTGGTTATCATTGTTTATGTAGCAGCTGATAACATTTATTTATTTGTCTTACACAAACAAATTACATTTCAATAATTAAATCAAACTGTAGACGGTTCCCTTACGATGATTTCCTTCCCCGTACACTGTTTGAATTTCGTTCAGAAAGATAAATCTATCGTGCGACGCTATTATGTATAATACATTGTAATTAAAATGATTTGCATTTTCTAAAAATATTAAAGTAAATGTCCAGGCGTGAAATAATACAACATTATTAATGACTTGAGACTTAAAACAGTTATTTGTGACTGGTCAATAGCATCTAGTCCAATCACAGGCACGCGTCAAAAACGTTAGTCCGTTTAACCAATCACAATCTAACGAAATGAACGAAAGTCGAAATTATGGCGTCATTTCGTACTTAGTTCATTTTCCATTGAAATATAACTTAATTATCATAACTTCATCGGTAATATCAGATGCTTATTAGAAATATTAAAATTCTTAATTATTAATGTTACATAGTCGCCATGTTATATTTCCCTTGCAATATGCTTTATGATAAAAGCAATATTTTTGTACCCAAAGATTTTACAACTTGTAATTTAGAGCAACTATAGACTACGACACATATTTAATAATTTCATAATATTTTGTTACAATTTGATGTATAGGCCATTAGCCAATTAAGTGAGGGCCAGTGGTGAATCCCAAAAAAAATATATTTAAATTACTACAATAATTGATACTTAACTAAATATGACTATTTAATCGGCCTGATATGAGGTGCACGATACATAATCTATATAAATAGACTTATTACTAGTTGAGAATTTGACCGGTCCGATGAGAGGTATCCGATCAAAGCTATTGGTATCTGTTGTCCGCTTCCTTTTATAATGGTTTTGCGGAGGGGTACAGGTACTGCTTATGCAATACTGGAGTGCAATGGATATGAAACAAGCCTGTACATATCGTTAACAAAGCACTGGAAACTTATTTTTTTTTTATTAACAATTATATATAACCTATCAAAGATACCATTTATATATCAGAATCGTCCTTAGATTATGTATAATAACAATTATATATTTCAAAAACGGTGAAGTTAGCTACAACATGTCCGATTAGTAAACGAGTCTATGGTAAATATTTAAATTATTGTACTAACCTTCTTCATCATCATCAATGGCTATACAGCCCTTTGCGGGACTTAGCCTCCTCAAGTAAACTTCGCCATCGCAATATATCCAGTGCTTCCCGCGTCCAAATGCGAACCCCTATTGTTTCGAGGTCTTTGACAACTCCATCCCACCAACGCAACCTCAGTCTACCGGGTTTTGTTTTGGCACCGGGGTGTAAGTTCAGTAAGAACCTTGCAGCTCTGTTGTTCGTTGTTGATGTCAAAGGATGTTAACATTTTATAAACAAGTAAATAATATATAGGTGGAGTTCAGAAACGAGGCTAAGCGCGCACTATGACTATGAATGTCAAAATACAATGCAAATAAATTTGTTTCGATTTTCTTTTTAATAATTTTTGATGTATTTAAATTATTACGTTAAATTTTTTAATTATTTTATACTTTATTGTAATCCATATAATTAATAAAATATAATACACATATGATTTAGCCCGTAACGTCGTTTCTGAATAACCTCCCCTTAACCACCTTAAACCTTCAAGACCAAGACCTTAGAGTAAGACGAAGAAGAAGAACGTAAAATATATAAGTAACTGGTTACTTTTAAAAAAACCACTCAGCTCAGTAAAAAATCTCCTTTTTTAAAACTAGAATTATTTTCTATTTCTATTATCTATTTTCTAAATAGTTGATTTTAAAAATGCTTCTCTGAATTAATAAGGTTATTCAAAGTATTTTCACATGAAAATCTCTAAAAGATTTTTTAAACTAAAAGCTTTGTTTGAGGAATGCTTTACAATGTACCCACAGCATGTTGCGAATTTTAGCCAACAGTTTAAAATTAAATAATCCTAAAAGCTTATATCATTATAAAACCCTTTTTTATAATCAAACCTCGGTTGAGCCAGTAGAATTTTTTTCAAAACTTCACTTCATTCACGGATTACATTCGTATTAGTTTAGTTTAAGTTTACTGACATAGAGAATAACATAATATATTGACTTTTTAAAGCAGTTTTTGCGCTCCGCCACTATGTGAATCCAATTACCCACTAAGTATTTGCAAACCTTAGATCCATCAAGGAAAGAGCGTAATTCTTAAAAAGCTCGCTACGCACTTGCGAGCCATCTGCCATGGCCATCAACATCAGGTGAACCTCTGAGCGTTTGCCTTATCTATAAAATATAATGCACACAATTAAAATGATTAGTACAACTCCGAAATAAAATAATGTCCTTCATGACATCGCCAAAACAAATAGTACATAATTATGTTCCTTAATAATCGCTTGTTATAAGAATATCCAAAACTGATAAAATATAAATTATTTCGAATCACACTTTTGAATTCTCGGGTCATATCAATACAAACTTCGAAGTAGGTCGGACGTTACAATACGTCGCAAGTCGCAACTGAATATGGGATACAAGGGAATACGTACGAAATACCGCATAAATGCTTCCTTATGCAAAATACTGTGAATCGAAAGCGGATCTTACTAAGAAAAGCGAATAATATAAGGCTATCCTTATAGAATTGAAGAAATAATGTATCAAAATGGCAGGTTTCGAACTCTTTCGCTATTATTATTGGGCGAGTGCTGGTTAGTAAAACTTTTTATTATAAATTCTTTAGATATTTTATTATAATGTTTGTATGCTATTTCGTTTTATAACGATTAATTATAGTGTAAAAAAACTGACATTTTGAGCGTTGGACGGCCTCGCACTACGTAGACAGATAACCTGGGGAAGGTGGAACAGAGCGTATTAGAAATTTAGGTGAGAGGCCTAGGTCCAGCAGTGAATGCCAATAGGCTGAAACGAACGAACCAACAATAACCGTTATCCATGACACAAAACATCGACAAAAAGATTCCAATTCAAAATTATAAATAATATTAATTAAGCGCGCGGAGGAGGCTATCAAAATTTATGATTTCACTAGCGCCAAAATCAGATTAGGGTAAAAAACCAGTAAGGTTCCGTCCTGCCCTAGGCGATTGACCAGCCTACGACGGCCCAAGCCGAGTCTCACAGGAGACGCCCTGATAGAGGGAGAGATAAAAGATATATAAAAAAATAATATGTGGCTTACGTAACGAGTGCCAGATTATCCATGTGGACAGAGTAGCCCCATAACAAAACCACTACCACCACGCGTTTGCAACCTTACCCACCTGGGCCAACGATTATTCATTTCTAATTGTCAGAGCTGAACGTATATACTGAATGAAGCATAAGTATAAGAAGAATGAAATGAACTATATATACTTATAAATATTATAAAAACTAATATTTTTTAACTTTGGTTTTAAGAGTAATCTCTACAACTTTAACTAAAACTTATTTATATAATGATGACACTGTATGTAATTTTATGGTATATACTAGCAAAAATTATAAAAGCATTTTTGTTCGTGTATTATTTTTAACCATTGTTAGTATGTAAAAGCAAATAACATTATGTAAATATCACGCAAAATAAATTATATAGGTTTTCAGTAAAATCATCAAGTAGCATCTGTTTAGTTTACATATACTACGCGTGAAATTAAGTATACATCCTTACTAATATTATAAATGCGAACCAAAAACATAACACTATGTTCTTGGTAATGGTTCTTATTTTACTCGTGGTAATTATAATATTATATCGAGTGCTGGCGCTAAGAACTCCGCGTCATAATGGAGCGAGGGCGACTGCTCAAAATTTTAGTGAGATGAGACGCACAATACAGTGTTTTGCGAAACAAAAATGAAGTAAAGGGTTTTCATTTAAATAACTCGTAAAATATTCAATATTGAATAAAACCGCTTGAAAAATCTCTCGGCCAAACCAATGTGCCGTAATTAAATTAACAATCGATTTCATAATACTGGCCATCGTTAAATAAAAAAGGAAATTAGACAAAAGTTAAAGATGACTGTGTTTTTTGTATCGAGGAATTTATATTGTATTTGTGTTTTTAATTAATATTTTATTTTATTTATATACATACATTATCCTTACAGACTATGCCAATAAGATAATGTCGCGAAACATTAAATAAAATAAAGTACATATATAATATTAAATACATAATATACACAATATCGCTACTGTGAATTCACTCTGCGAACATATAAATATATCGATAGTGTCGGAGACACACGCATTCAGTAGTCGCAACGTCCTGGATAACGCAGATCTTTGCAACAGACTGGTTCCCTTGGTATCGCAAATAACCTATGCCTTTGCCGTCGCACATATCCTATGGGTACATAGAAACCCAGTTCTTGGAGTACACTTGGGTTGCACACTACTCCCCTCAAGACTTTCAATACGTAGTACGCCAACTGAAAGTCCAGTCAGGTTTTCAATTTATTCTACCCCACCATCCCTAAGACAAATAATGTTGGGTACATTAAAGGATTAGAGTCAACCATAGAAGTTATAGTAAAGGATCTATACATATTTATTATTTTTAATTCCAACATCACATACATAGATCAAATCAATTAAACTACAAGCGATTTGATTATAAGCCGCTTTTAAGCGCACCAATTTCTTAATACCATAATATGATCTTATTTAACATACAAATAACAACATACCACATAAATAATGGATACGCAACAAAAATATCTATATAGACTTGTTGTACTATAACAGAATAATGTGCATGTTTGTTTTGTTTATCAGTATATTCCTATTAATTAGTATTAATTGATCCAAATTTAGCTTCGTTAACGATAAAGAATAGAGTTCCTGGCCTATTTTCCATTGAAAGGTGAAATGTCAAGAAATCATTCTCCACAAACGTGTATTTCCTCAAGTAAAATAATTTCTAAGTAATCATAATTCTCATTTAATTATTATATCACTGCGCTATGTGCTAATTTAATGTTTTAAGAATATTTTGTATAGTTTAAAATTATATTTTGCAGAGAACAAAGAATTAGTAAGCTAACTTTTGAATATCGAATAAGGATCTGTTCGAATTTTAAAAATGGCAGCACAAGGCAAATGGAACGTGATAGCCCAAAGGCGTGTTATAGAAAAGAAACCCCATGTTCGTTTCCCCTATTTAAAGTATTCCTCCGTAAGATATTCTGGATTATAGGATCCAGTTCAATGGCTTGAGGGAAAGGCTTTAGACGACGACTAAAGAATTGTGGCGAATTCACGACAAACTTTACGACTTTACAAGTTTTATAAAGAAACATCCCCGGGGAGAGGAATGGCTTGACTTAACTTAGACTAGTTTTTAACGTTTCTATATTTTAAACAGAAAATTGTTATATGAGGCACACAGACAGTGCTTTGATATAAGAAAAAGCAAAAATTTAAAGAAAACACTTTTTTACCTAAAATTATGTAAATACATAATATTTATAATAATACATAGCTTCAATCCGGCATAAAAGTGTTTCTTTCAATGTGTAAAAGCTATGTTAACAAAAGACAATACTAAAAGCAAAAATATAATATATGTAAGAATAAACTTTACATATTATAAAATATCGCTTTATTTATTACTTTATTTTCCTAGGTAAACTAGTTTTATACTCTCAACTATAAATTTCTGTGTAATTTCATTGAACCATTCAAGGAACCGATATAACGAAAGCCTTTGAGTTTCACCATTTAAATCCGTTCACGGAAAAGCTCCTTGCGAAATACTTAAAAGCGTTGATACTCCAATAAATTCCCTATTCACCTACAACGATGGTTTCTATAGAATTCTATAACTGTTCGAAGAACTAAAAATACCAGCCAAGTTCCTAAACTAGTGAGGGAATCACTGTTGGGTTGTTTTTAGTTGCACTATGCAGTTCTACTTTAGCGAGTTGGGCGAGCAATTGCTTGTCGGTATTGTGGTACTTGGTCGCCGCTTAAAGTTTAGAAATGTCAACCGTAACATGCCATAACTTTATCCATTGAAGAACACATTGGAGAATGTACTTGTTCAACATGACTATGGTAAGGATTATTATATTTCAACTGAATGCTATCATGAAAAGTCCGATACAAATTAAATAAATTAACCCAATCGTTAATCAAAAAATAATTTGCTTTTCTTTTCACGATTATTCCAATTATATTATTATAAATAAAATAAGTCCATTAAATTCTATTTCTATACAAAAAAGGTTATTATACAAAACAATTAATGTGTAAGTAGAATGTCAATAGGAATCTAATTTCACTAATGGTAGAAAATTGTAATTGAAAATATTTTATTCGTTGAATATGTTTATTTTGCAGTGGTTTCCGAGTATTCTACATTCTTTCAGATCATCTGTACATAAATACCCTTATTGATGCAGAGATAAGCACACTCGAACCGATCTTAATCTATAATCCAAGAGAGGATAAACCACTCTACGCCAGAATTAGATTTATTACGCAATACATTTTTTCCCATTCTTGTTTATAATCAGCTTTGCTAAGAGGTAATTTTCTTATAAAGGATTCTTAAAGATTCTGAACTGGATTGTAAGTAAGTTTGTAGCGAGAAACGCTTCCAAAAAGGATTAATACACACTTGAGACAAACTTTTGTGTGATTGTCAATATTTTAAAATTAATTTATACGAGTATGTGTGAATATTTGTTGGTCTTCAAAACCTTTAAAAATAGCTTACAATTAGCAATTTTTTTTGCATGTTAAATAAGATATCGATTGTAGTCGGTATAATCTTCACATCTATGTAATGCGTTAATTATATACTTCATATGGTATATAATTAACGCAATACATTTAATAATTCGTATATTTCTTCACAGAGATTTATTGACTTTAGTCAGTAATCAGATCGTGGAATCTTTGTAATTTTTTTATACAAATATATTTGGCTTTTTATTTCTATATATAAGACTTAATTTCACGTGGAATAAATCTTATTTAAAGACTAAAGTAACAACTGTCGCAAAAGTTGTAACGTAAAAAGGTAGTAAAAACTCTTTGTTATGTTATAGCACGAAATACGTGGTTAAGACCTGCGAAGTACTCTCCGTAGATACTTCACTCTCATAATACCATAATTCCTTTATTATCGTAAAGGGGGTTGTTACATAAATTTCCTTTAATAGTTAGGTATAAGGTTTATTAAAGTACGGTTGTGTATTAATTAATAAATTAATGACGCAGGGTTAAAAAAAGAGTTAAAAATACTAGTTCATTTCATAATTTAAGTTAAATAACATGAAATTTTAGAAAATTTTAATGCATTTAGCGCATAAAATCTTGTATTCTTTGTTATTTACTATATTAAGAGTTTATAGTCGCATCATTATAGATTTATGATACCTATGTCGCACAAAATGTCGATACACAAAATTTAAAAACGGTATGACTTTTAAGTATGACAATGGAACCATAACATCCCACTAACAATCAAGAAATATATATCTAAACAATATAATTTCTTATAAATCAAACGAATAATGATTAACAATACACAAATATACAGTATTTACTATTTAAAAAGAATTAAATTAAATATAAATTGTATTATGGCGGCGACAAAACGTACGACTTATTGCTCGTCTGATTCTCAATTGCTACTAAATTATTATAAAATACACATCCATGCTATTGCTGTATTACCTAAAGGTTAAATTTCGTGCATCTTCAGTAATGGATCCAAACAATCCATTTCAGGTTTCTGAGCGTGTTCCTTCGCCAAGGATTCTTCAAAACGCATTATCGTTGGCATAACGCCATAGGCATTACGCTACCATTAGTAATGTCGCTTACGAGTGGTACCCCCTTCCTCGTGTAATCTATACGTGGCTGTGGATCAATTGTACTGGCAGCCGGTTTTACATCACCACCCAGATGCGATTAGGGACGGCGATGGACCGAGGTAATACATACACAAGCCAAATCTCCCTAGAATCCTAATCTAGTCGTTATGTCCAGATGGATTTTATATCAAGTGAAGAAGCTTAACCTCCCTGGCCATTTCCCACCTGTTCCATTAAAAATACTAAAAGGCCTTTTTAATATAAGTTTTAAAAGTATCCTTTTAATACAAAATCGACCATTTATATAAAACATGTATACAAAGAACCTAATAAGTAGAATTAGAAATCGATTTACTGCGTCTTGATAAACATTGATATTACTTAAAGATTGCTATATGTTCTAAAAAACAGCATAATAACACTATGATACAGCCGAATTATGTTTCCAAATGCAAAAATGTGATTACATCTTGATTTATGTACCTCATACATTGATCTTACTGTTAGATATAGATACTTAAAATATAAACGTAATAAAAATTAACAGAACTTTAATCAAATTTACGATCTCTGTAGACTTTTATACGTATACGTCACAGTATACGACCTTGTATACGTTACAGTATTTTTCCACTACTTTTTACCGACAAGTAATAGGTTTTTACAACAACTGGACCAGGGAGAAATGACTATTTGATTTTTGCAGTATTACAAACTCTTTAAATACAATAGATATTATGTATTCTATATATTTTTAGTTATACACCTATTATATATAGGTGGATTGCTATTGTTAATAGTTGATTCTAGGTTAAATAGAGCTTTTTAAATGTGTTTCAATATTATACAAACTGTTTATTTGTTACTCTTTTCCCTGAGGTCGTAGGTTCGAACCCCAGCGCGCATATAAACTTCACTGTCACATTTAACACTGGCTTGTATAATAAAGAAAACATCGAGAGGATACCGGCATACCTAAGACGCGCAATGTCAACGGCCTGTGCCATACAAAGAAGGCTGATCAACTACTTGCCTATTAGATAAAACAAATGATCACGAAATCGAAAACCAAGGGTTGTACCGCCAATGGTTTTTTATAAACAACTTAATTATATACTAACTATATTAAGACCTTGTAAGCATAATTAATTAATAACTATACTTTAGAAGTGATGTCCTAATTTCATAGTGTATAAAATTGTAGCGGGCTGGAAAAATAACGAATAATATAAAATATAATTCCACTTGAACATCAGAGATAAAAACATATTTTAACATTTATAGCAAACTCAATATTACGATTAAATTTTGTGGCAGTAATGTTGAAACGAAACGTATTTTTCAGCAATGAAAAGCCAGACTGGGGTGAGCATCAAGTAGAAGCCTTATTGGACCACAACGACGATAATGGCAGCACATTTGCTGTGGCCACACTTTTCCAAGACCACGCATTACATCACATGTTCCCAACTCTCGATCACGCCGTTTTAAATACCTTCACTCGATTTTTATGGACCATTCCGCAAAAAATCTGGCGAATTACAGAGAATATACACAGTTCGCTATAGCCGTTGGAGAGTTTAAAGAAATAATGCGAACGCAATTTAAAACAGGGGATGATAGACTGAACATTTTTGCCAACGAATTTTTCACTGTTTTGAAAAACGATAAACTTTTACGCATGTTATCAGTATTGTAATTGGTTTATAAACAAGGATTTAAATGTTTGAAAATATTATTAATTACGTTTAAACTTGAAATATTTCTCAATTAAATGAAATTACATGTAAACTCCTTGTTATGTGGCTCAAATTATCTTCAGATCACGGCAATTTGTTTCCCGTAAATTGCCTATTCATCCCCGCATGAAACGAACATAAAGAGTGAAATATTAACGCACTCCGACTCTTTACATAAATAACGAAAACCATAACGGTTATATTAAACTTGATAATGGGTGTCACGTTTAATAAAATCCATAGGCTTAGTATGTTTGTTGGGAGCAATTTAAATAGCCTATATGTATGAGTAGGTCTTGGCTTATTTTTATATCATCAGATCAATTTTCTGTGCCTGATACATGTCGTCTGTATTTCGACGGATCTAAAATATGGATTCAAAAAGAGGCAAAGTGCAAATGCTAGCTTGTGCTACAATTAGAATCTGTTTAACGCATTTTTATATTCGGAGCAATGGCGCGACTGTCAACTGTCATTGTCATTTAATGTCACAGAGCTCATAAATGAACAACATCAAAGTCAAATCAGTTTAAAACAGTAAACGTAATTTGACAAACTGACGAAATAGTAGAGTTCTCTGTAATTAGGTAGATATTTGTAAACAAAAGTGATATTGTATGAGTAGAAAAATATCGTTAAAACAAAAAAAGCATTTCGATTATGTAAAACCCCTTAGTAAGGTGTTAGGTATAAGCGTTCACACAATAAATGCTGCCCGCTTTGTTCTTTAAGTACGGGATTTCACTCGCACGCCCCTGCCTTTGTTTATTTACCGATTCTGTTCGGAAATTACCAGAGGCTATGACATTTTTTATTATAAAAGATTGAAAAATTCAATATTTCTGTTACTGCATCACTGGCTTTTGATGAATCAAACAAGAAAAAAACACATTGGAAACAACACGACAAATTAATTGAAATAAATATTTGAACCTATAATATGATGTTATGTTAGGCCGTGTATGCTGAACTGTGGCCGGCTGGTGTCAGCTCAGAGTGTTATTAGCGGTACTAAGGGAAAAGACGGTCGTATCTGTGCAGCGTTATTAGTGAGTGATCCTTGTGGCACATTCAATGAACTAGCATTAGATTGATAAAAAATATCAGTGGCGCTACAACCTTTTTACGTCTGGGCTTCAGATTTATGTATCTGTTTCATGATCACTTGTTAATCTATCGGCAAGTAGGTGATCAGCCTCCTATGCCTGACGCAAGCCATTGACTTTTTTGGGTCAAAGACGAGCCGGTTTCCTCACGATGTTTTACTTCATCGTTCAAGCGAATGTCAAATGCGCTCAGAAAAAAAGTCCATTGGCGCAGAGCTGGTCATCAGACCGACGACCTTATATTGATACCTATGCTATTTTGAACGCCCTCCCACTAGAGCGGTCTAGGCTTGCACACGGGCGCTACAAAAAAGAAATGTTAAGAAAATGCCTAGGAAGACCGGTTCCTAATTGAGCCCCTTTTTTCTCATATTTCTTCTTCTTCTTCTTGTAGTGCTTATCCCCTACTGGAGGTTGGTGGTTAGCTCGTCATACTTCTTCTTATTCTTCGCTAAGCGCATCAGCTGTTCTACACTTACCAATCCCATCCATTCTCTGATATTGCGGAGCCACGACTTCTCCTTCTGCCAGTGCATCTTTTCCCCTTGACCTTGCCTATCATGATGACTTAAAGAAGTCGGTGCCCGTCGTGTCGAAACACGAAGGGCACGCCATAGGACTTCTTCGTTCGTGAATCTATGGATCTTTCTTCTGGTGACACCACATTTCAAAAGCGTCGAGTTTCTTAATGGTTACCTCCTTCAAGGTCCAATCTTCGCATCTATACATTAAAACTGGCCAGATGTAACATTAAAGCATCCTACTTCGGAGGTGAAAACTGATGTCTTTGTTGCTACTCTACCTTTTGAGTTGAAGAAGGCGCGAGCAATTTCTATTCGGATCTTCACTTCAATTTCAGACTCCCATGCTTCAGTCACCCATGTGCCTAGGTACTTGTATTTAGTGACTCTCTCCAACTCCTACCACCGAGATTGTTGGGTTCAAGTCTTCTATCTTGGAAACCACTATAAACTTGGTTTTGGCGAGGTTTATTGCTAGCCCTGGTGCTCATAGACTTAGTCAACTATACTTTGCAGATCTTCAGGTATTGTTGCTATAAGAGTGGTATCATCGGCTTATCTCAAGTTGTTAATTATTTGCCATCATCATGATACCATACTCTTTACCTTCCAGTTCTTCAGAGACAATTGCTTCTGTATACAGATTAAATAGAAGCGGGGACAGAATGCACATATTGCAATCACATAAGTATCGTTTTTAACACGGTCAAAGGCCTTTTTGTAATCAACAAAACATATAATGACGTCTGTCTGTAAGTCTCTACATTTTTGAACGAGCACATTCAACGAGAACAGGGCTTCTCTGGTTCCTACCCTACTCTCCGAAATTTGTGCATCGCATTTGACTCTAATCCTCTCATGTATAATCGAGAGAAAGAGTCCTGACTCATCAGACTTATTGTGCAGTATTCTGTGCATTTCTTAGCCGTATGTTTCTTCGGGAGAGTAATTGAACGCTGCATAATCCCCGTTGTATAAATACAGTTGAAGAAGTTGGTTACCGCATCCACAAGGTGTTCCTCTGTTAGTTGTATAATCTCCAGATGAGTTTGATCTGGCCCTGGAGATTTTCCTGTTTTGTTTCTTTTTAGAGCTTTTACTACCTCTGCTCTCAATACTGGAGGTTCAGTGTGATTCCATGGTGTTACTGAAATTCTTCTAGTTGCATCTGCGAACATGTCTTCAACATATTTCTTCAATTAACTATAATGCGTAGGTCGTATAAATGTTTGTACATAAATGCGACCTAACTCCTAATTACGGATCAGAATGGACCATAAGCCAATATAGTTGGGTAATTTAGCAAACAAGAACTAAATTATCTTAGGTACACAATAATTAATTAATCTGAACTAATTAAATATTCATTTGTCTGCAAAGTTGCAGGTATGAGCAGTGACCCAACACGAAATGACCAAAGTTTGAATTAACTTCGAGATAGCTTTTGGATTTAATATTTTTTAGATGTTATAATAATATTACAAAGTTCTGTTAAATTTAAAATGTTTCCTGAAGTTTTATTTCATTTTAATTTCCTATTCTAATCATTATTCCGTCGAGCCATTTCTATTCAATAAAATTATCGTTTTTTCAACTAGTTCAAATAAAATAATGTCTCTAAATGTATATAATGTTATTTGATGTCCATTAGTCCCACTTCGAGTATACATACAATACAGTATTTATAATTTTCTTAAAGTACATTAGTAATAAACTACACTAATATTATAAAAAGGAAACATTTGTGTTTTTGTAACAAACTACTGGACCGATTTAGAAAGATTTCAAAAGCTCCATCTTCACTGAGTGACATAAGCTAGATTACATTTTCAAAAAAATAGAAATCTCTGATAAAAATGCATAGTAAAATTATCAATAAAGATCTTTCATCGCGTGCGCTGACTAAAACTATTGATGATAGAACAAAAAATATTACATAATAAAACAGTATTATACTCTATAATACTGTACAACAATATCTACATAAAGAAAATTTTACCATTGGTCAATGGTATGTTGGCCTATCCCGAGTCGGAACTCCAAATCATGAAATTATTTTCCTACCACAAAACAAAACTACGTCAAATGTGTGAAGAGAAGTTCTAAGACAATAAAGTTCTATAAATAAATATTTTAGAAGAATGTTTTGCATTTTGATTTTTTATTATTATGTTTAAAAAAATGTATAATCAAGCT
The DNA here is from genome assembly GCF_905147105.1 of Pieris brassicae. Classification (NCBI taxonomy): domain Eukaryota; kingdom Metazoa; phylum Arthropoda; class Insecta; order Lepidoptera; family Pieridae; genus Pieris; species Pieris brassicae. Next base: position 4,768,750 of record NC_059670.1, read on the forward strand.
TAAAATTTCCTGGCCTGGAAAAACATTATTTCATTACCTACTTGACATCAAGAATTTTTGAATAAATGTAAAGTATTTTTAAATTTACTAATGTCGGGCATTCTACGCAAATAATATTATGAATTTAAAAATGAATTAGATTATGAATGTAAGTGTGTATCGAATAATCTGAAAGGAAGTAATGAAAAACTAGAAATCTAAGTCAAATAAAACTTTTATGATAACAAAAATATATATACATACCGACTTAGATATATATACCGACTTAGTAGACTTTCCACACTGTACGAAACCGCGGGGTATTGCTAGTAAGTAATAATAATAGTTTATGGAATAATTTTGTCTCAGAAAAATATAAATACTATAAAACACAGTAGTAAATTGAAAAACTTCGTGTGAACCCACAAATTACATCTTTGTTAAACTTTACAATATTTGAATTTGCATTTACCCAAGTTTTCTTTACCCGTGAGACCGAAAACTTGTTAAGCATATCGGCGTAACTTGAAAATTCAATACAAGTCAATAGGAATAAATCGTGTCGTACGTGTTCAATTACAAGCTAGATGTAAGGAATACCTTCTTTGGGCCTTTGTGTACACGTGCCGAAAAGGTGTTTTCGTGATCTCATAAAATTCTAGTACTCGTTGCTATTTGATCAATTCTATTCTGTTTTCAAATTAAATTGTATATATGTAATGTAACATATATAGATAAGGAATCGCCTTAATTTCAAAATAATGATACGGACAATTACGGGGTTCTGTCTCCTTAATAAATATCTGTCGTGGAATGCAAATCCCAACGAACGGAAATCCTCGCAGCAGTGAGGTGGCGGCTCCGTGAAGCGCCAAGGCAATTTCTGATCTTCTGGAAGGAGCTAGGCTGGCTTAATGGCTAGCCAGGACTTTGGGCACAACGAACCAAATGAGCGTCTAAGTTCGGAAACTTGTCCACACTACATACATACATAAGGAATCAGCACCGCATACTCGGCATGAATAATATGTAAAGTATTTAACATTATTGGAGTGGGTGTAATTCGTGAGTCGTTGGAAACGGATGCACGAAAACCATCGTTTCATTGTTTTGTTGAACATAATCTAGAAAATTCTAGGGGGATATTTTCAAACATTGAATATCAATCACTACAGTTAAAACGTTAAAGTGTTTCGGTGCTTTGCAGAAAAAAAACCCATTGCTGGCGTGACTTTTCAGAATTCCTTCACAAAACAATTCAAAATATACCATTTAATAATATGTACAATTTATGTCCACAACACTGTGAATTCTTAAAGTAAAATTAAGTACAGTGACATTGAAAAATTTAAGGCCTGTAAAAAGTTTAACATTTTAGATATTCCATGAAATATTTCAGTAAGTCGTGGGTCTGAAATTTTACGACACTTTGTCGTTACTAAAAACGATTTTTTTTCCTTTTAGAGGCGAGACAGTTATTATTTATGTAAAACTTGGGGATAAATGCTTTAATATCGCTAGACATCGTTTGTATAAATTAATAATTTAGTTACTTTGACGGAACTGTCTTTGTAGTTTAAATAAGCAATGGTATTTCAATATTATGTTTGAGTACTTAATTTCAAAAGTCGGCAACGTAAACGCGAGCTTTGTGACATTCTCATGTGTGGCTGGTCGTTTGAGGTAAAACTTCTGTCCGTTTAACCCCTTAAAGTCTATAAAAAATAATGGGTTGGGTGGGGATCTTCCCTGGGAGAATCCTCCTATTGATTAAAGAGACAGTATACTCCTTTCTCAAAGGCTAGCAACGCACCCACTAAAATGGGTGTCCATGGGCTGCGATGACTGCCCTTTTTGGGAATCCCGTAAGTTCGATAGCCCCCTTATCCTATATATGATTTTAGGTATATTTATATAACTTAATATTTCTGCCTAACCACAACACCTGTTGACACTAATATTTGTGCGTCACTTACAATTCGATACTAAATAAGATTAACTTTATTATTATTTATTGGTAGTACTAAAACTGACTCAAGTAGCATTGAAACAAGAGACTACCTAAACGTAATAATAATAATAACTTAGAACAGCTTAAGTTCTTCTTATTAAGAAACGAAGAGACGAAAAATTCTTAAAAGTTACTGTCTTGATGAGCCTATTATAAAAGCGCCAGTCAGAGATACATATATATTATATTCGTAATCTATTGGATTATCTTTGTTAAAATTTTAGTTTTACACGAAGGGATTATCTACTTATACAGACTAGTGCCACGCGAACCTGCCAGGGTAAATTTCCAGCACTGTACGCAATAATCCGTTGCACATAAATTACTTGCTGCCGACAACATGTGTTTGTTCTGCATAGAGCTCCAATTATATATACAGCTATAGATATTTTGTAACTGTGACCAATTTGTCATTTCCCAAACGAAGACCTAACCAAAAAGTCTAGCTTTTTTTAAATATTGCTCACGGTTTGAGGGAAGACTCGAATGCCAATGTCAAATGTTGAAGAATTTTTAATCTTTAAAAAACATAATTATTTGATAAGCTAAAAATTTCCTTCGCAAGCAATATTTGAACGAATTCACCTAATTACATGGCGATCCCCGTAAAAGTGATAAAATGCTCAATTTCCATCGTTTTCGCTCGCTTCGCGGTATCTTATAATTCTAAACAATTTGCCTACGCGAGAGTTTGGGAATTGCTCTCGTTCAAAGTAAGTACCCGACCGAACTTATCTCGGCATCACGGTAATTTCATCTCAGGAAAATTGACTATTTACCTTCACATACGTTTCACGATGCGAAACGATCTTATAACCCTTTTAACCCTTTGTAATTAAAACTTTATTCGATATTTATTTCTTCTATGTTTACAGAAAGTTAATAATTAACTCGTAAAATAACTTTTTTTGTAGTTAAAAACACTGTTTCATATTTAAGCCCAATTAAAGGAATATTAAGAATATCCATAGCGCTAAATAAAAATATATACACCCTCACTTTCACACCATCACACAGCTAGCCGAATAAGGTATTACGTGGTATTGTATTTAGTTAACATAGCTTTTACACATTGAAAGAAAATAATTTTTAATAATTATGTGATAATTATAAGTTTATAATAATACAAATAGCTTTAATCCGGTTTAAAAAATGTTTTCTTTAAAGGTATTAAGTGTTTAATTTTAATGTATTATATATAGAATACACCTTTGGCTATATGTCATAATTTATGTTATTTGTAGGGTTATGAAATCAATAAAAAGATTCTATAATATATCGACTCTTGTTGAACAGTTGAAGACTTGGATGCGAGGTTTTAAATAAAATCACACAAGTGTTATAAAACGATTAAGTGGCACCAAAACTGTTAAATTATACAGTACCAATAAACGCCTAGAGTACTAGATAATCATGGAAAATTGGAATTTTGACGTTCGTTATTTAAATATTAAAATACGAATTTAGAAAAGGTGGTTTTAAATTACAACAAAAAATGTTTACGCTTATTTATAGGTATTGGAAAGAGGTCATTGGTTATGAAAATTAGTAGCATCAAGTAATTTACATCAATTATATTATTATTCGCATTACAACCATCCTACGCATTGACAGCTCATTACTCATAACATATAAGTGTACGTATTTGGCAAATTTGTTAAGGCAAATAGAGATCAATGGCTGGTAATTTATCAATACGACGAAATAGGTTTCGGATCACAGAGACGAGCTTTTAGCATCAGTGTCACATTCATAATATAATATTTATGAGAACACAATGTTTTATTTTGATAATGGAATTTCAGAGGCGTTTATCCGCGCTTTATTATAAGAGTTATCTTTCACATCACAGGTACCACTTGATATGTGTTTTCACACAATTGCAAAGCTCCCTTGGGAATATTACTAATAACATAAGTCTCTAAAAGGTTGGTTTTAGGGAGCACAAAACATTGTCTATACATGCAATTATTTGTAATAAACAATATTATGCAAGTGACAAACAAAGCTCATTAGTTTCGTTACAATTTGTATAGTTTACGATTTCTATTCCCCAATATATATATTCGTCGGAGCACTACTTAAGATTGTCTTACAAAAATCCATCGTGAATATTGCGTTACATATTTACTTAAACGATTGTTGATGCAAAGGGTTTGTGTATTTTAATATACATGATTAGTATTATTTATTTTACGCTCAATGTTAAATACCATCAAATGAGCAACCATGTATTGACTTAAAAGACTAGGGTTCTCGGTCAATCTATATATATATATATATATATATATATATATATATATATATATATATATATATATATATATATATATAAATAAATGAATCCCTATTTCCCTTGGTCACGGCATCATGCGTGATCTGCTGGACCGATTTCGCTAATTCTTTTATTGTTGTGGTTGTTATTGTCAGGGGAAGGTTCTTATGAAAAAATGAAAATTTAAGAATTACATATTAAATACCATAACCATATTAAGTAGTCATAAGTTAAGCAACCTGACTTTGATGACTTTTGTTACGATAGCAATTTTTTTTTTAGTGCATAGCGCTTTTACTATTCAAACTTTTTCTCATCCAGGAAAACAAACAAAGAATGTTGTATACCATAAAGCATTTTTAGTTAATTATACCAATTTGAAATCAATATTCATAGTTAAGACAGGACAACGTCTATTGGGTCCGCTAGTAGAAAATAATATAAGGATCCGAAGGTATTGAAATCCTAAATAGTACTTTTAATTTGACGCTTTTCTCTTACATGTTAATACAATACGTATCATGCATATAATTATCATAATACCACCCAATGATCATTAGCTAATTACATAGCGAAATTTATTCGTTGAAAATGGATATTTGACGGCAATTTGTATGATTCTGTTTCATTTAACTGACTCACGAATTTACTCTAAAGCAATAATTTAAAACGTAATGCCAGTCACACTATTTCAACCCTGGTGTTAGAATGGAGCATCTTTAATATTTTTGTTATATTTTTTGAGTCTAGTATGCCGGTTTTCTCATGTTATGTTTAAAGAACTTTACTTCTTATTACAAAATTGGATTTTATTTACATGAGAAACTTAACATTATGTACATACGAGCGAGATACACGTCCCAATTTTAGTCTAGTAGATCCACTTTGGAATTTTTTAACTCGATATAAAGTTGCCTATGGTCAGACATTCTAGTCTTAATAAATTCCATATGAAAACGGTCACTTCTTAAATTTAAACAAACATCAATTATTGATTTACGTGTTTTCGAGTCGCGTGTACAATATTTTTTCTTAATTTATCTGTTGTTAAACTCACCGTGGTCACCGTGACCACGCACACTGAAAAGTACGCGAAACGTCGGAAAAAAATTAAAATTTAGAATTATGTAAATAACTATAAGTTTTAATAATAATACATAGCTTTAATCTGTTCAAAAAGTGTTTTTCTTAATGTGTAAAAGCTATTTTAACAAAAGATAATATTATCTGTTGTTTTCCTTTACCATACGAGCAGGTCTTGATTGCACAATGAAAGCAAAATCAATCCGTTATTCAAGCCGACCTCAGTACTGAGTCAAACCTTTAAACTGCTCCATTTAACTTTTAATTCCAAACAGTATAATTTCATGTGTACCGATACCCTTGATATCTATTAAGCCCACATCCTTTTCATCGTGTCTAAAAGTCAATAATGTCCCATTCTTTGGACCGTTAAAGTTCAATTAACTGCTTATATGGCGCGTGAAATGAAGTATAAAACACCATCGGTGGTGGCCGTAAAATTCACAATAAGTATTTTATGGTACACATCACATCATTTAGTGATTGAAACTAATAAGTTGCAGTGTATTGATTATCATCTAATTTATAAAATTATTGTGTTACGGTGTTTGTAATTACACTTCTCCGAAATGACTGGACCGATTTTCGTGAAATTTTGTGTTCATACCGTGGTCTGGGAATCCAAAAACACCAATTTTTCATCCCTCTTAATGTTAAGGGTGGTTTTACCACCGCTAAATTTATTTAATTTTTTTTTAACAAGCTTTTTGTTGGTTTTTATTTTTTATGATACGTACAAAAATACATACAACCCTTAATTTCCACCGAGTATGATCAACCCCAATTTTTATTTTTAAATAAAAATCTTATGACATGAACTCTAAGGTTTATATAGAAAAAAATTCACAGAAAATCCTAAAATTCCAAAAAACTGTACACTTTGGGGTAGCATAGCACAATGTTCCATGTTGGTATGTACTAAAAAGGTAGGCCAAGTATAATCACATTAAGGAGAAACGATGTTCGCGGCGGCAGCTAGTAACATATAAAATGAATCACAAAGTATGTTGTAAGCTTCAAGTAATTCAGCTTTCTTCATATTTGATTATATTTAGTAATACCTATAATTTTGGGTAATTTTATCAAAATTAGATAAACCTAAAAAACCAGTTTCAAAAAAGTACGCGTGAGTTATTAACATTATGAATATTTATTTATTCCACATCATTATTATATCTTAACAGTCACTATTTATTCGATAGAACAACAAATAATGCCCACACTGATTATCCTACATAAAAAAGATATATATGTATGTATATGTATATAAACCCAAGTCTTATAACAAACAATATAGTGCACATTATATGATTAATAAAATTTAATGTTAGAAGGAATTTATTATGCGAACAAATAAAAGTACCAACTTATTAGGCTCATATAAAAATAACAACCTTGAACTTCAGCAAACATAAAACCATTTTATTTTTCTTGCTATTGAAGATAATGCACGAAGAATTACATTTTTATTGAAAAAATAATATTCTTTATAAGTCATTTTTATAAAAAAATCTCCATTTAATAATATGTCGTTCAGTTGAGTAATATGTTATGTTATACTAAAAAATATATTTAATATTAGATATATAGGCACATCATTATAAGTAATTATTCATCAAATCAAACTAATGTAATCAATTGTGATTACGCTTGATGTAAAGAGAGAATGTAAAATGACGCATCGTCTCTTTCGATTGTGATTGGTCAAATGGACGTCATATCACGTCACACGACGACACGTATTGGACTACGGTGCTGTTGACCAATCACAGTCAAACGAAGATTAATTGTTTCTTCTTTAGTCAAACATTATCAGTCCCTTGGACTGTATTGTAACAGAATCAGTATAAATAGTTAAATGAGAACACGATCTACCAGAACGACTCCTTTTTTTCTTATTTTGATAATGGACTCATTATCCAACACCTAATTACAGTAAAAATCTGAACCCAATTTATAATTGAATGTAATTATGTAGATCTAGCATTTAATATTGAAAAAGTGCTTACGTAAGCGACGTGGCGACGCTAATGTCTAATTGAACCATTTCTATGAAGCTTGCTCTAAAAATATTGCTTATTCAACATTATACGTAATCCGATAAGCCAAGGAACGTGATTATGTTCCCAAACTGAAGCCTAATTCTCATAATATTCGATACATTGTTTAACATATTTCAGAGATTAGTGTTATAAAGGATTACAAAGTACTTTATCAATATGGTGTACTAAGTAGTTGTTTCATATACGATTTCTGCTTATTTCGAATATTTATATATTAAACTTTACAGGCAAAAAAAAACCAGTGACAAGTGCAGAGTGCCTGGTTACCAGCTGGAGCAAACTAACCTCTAGAACAGAGTACACATGACACAATGTATGGAAATAATTAATAAACCGCATAGATTAACAAACGTTTTTAATTATCCGTTGAGTGAACTGGTAAAAGGTTTGCTTCATGCCAGTTCCTATACTCTAAGAAATATTATTTTTGTAAATATTTTAAACTGTTACAGTTTAATATATATTTTTTTTGCGTATGAATAATAATTGCCGCATTAGAGTAAGCTGTAATAATACTTTGTTAGAAATAAAATCAATAATTTTTATACGCATTACCGTTTTGAATTTGTTCACAAAATGCTCGTCTTGCTTTATCTTTTAGGATGGAAAGGCTGAGAACCCATTAGGTCCACATCACTACAGTCCTCGACATAGTTACTTTAATTTTCTTTTTAGGCTAGTAGGTGATAAGGAGTAGTAGGGGATAAGGTTTTTTAACTGATACGCGTTATCTTTTTACTGAGAAGTAATCTGAAATTTTTGTCGTGATATATTTCTTCTTCAGTATTAATTTCGCAAAATAAAAATAAATGTCGGTACAATCCCTTCAGGTCTGGTCCTCAGATTTCTGTATCTGTTTCATGATCATTTGTTAATCTTATAGGCAAGTAGGTGATCAGCCTTCTGTGCCTGACGCACGCCATCGACTTTTTGAGACTAAGGCAAGCTAGTTTCAGCATGATGTTTTCCTTCACCGTTCGAGCGAATATTGAAAGCGCACTTAGAAAGAAAGTCCATTGGTGCACAGCCGGGGATCGAACCTTCTACCTCTAAAGCGTCTAGGCCAACACTGCTCTTAATTAATTTCGCATATGTAAAGAAAAATACGAATAGCGAACCGGGATTCGAAAACACGACTTCAAGATCAAAAATCGCACATAACCTTTTAACGCATACAACAATAGGAAATATTATTAACTTCAACAAATTTAACGTTTGCGTTTGCAAAATACAACTGGGGCATTTTTATTTTAAAATGTACAACATTTTGTCTTGAAAACGAATTGCATTTTCTTCAAAGTAGGCGCTACATAATCATAAAGATGGAGTCGTCTTACACAGCATAATAAACTCGGTTAAGAAGATTCTATCCACAAAGGTTTACTTAATTTTAAACATCTTCTTAAAGATTTACGACACAGGCAGTTAAATGAAAAAATTCTTATTTTTATGACATTTTCAGACTCAAGATTTAAGATAGCGTCAGTGAAGTAATCGTAAAAGGTAGAGAAGGAAATATATCCGATTTCCATCAAAGGGATTTTAAAGAGATTTATGCTTTTGTATGTACTTTATGTGTTGTCAACCGTAAAGTAAAACATTGATAATTTTCAGGTTTTCTTCAATATTACAGACTAGGATCTTACTGCGTTTTCTTAATCTACCTAATAGCAAAGACAATTACAGTGATGTAAAAGAGCGTAATTTTAAAAAGTATGTGTCTATAATATTGTCTTCGGTTAACATAGTTTTTACACATTGAAAGAAAATATTTTTTTAACCGGATTAAACCTATTTGTATTATTATAAACTTATAATTATTTACATAATTTTAAATTTAAAATTTTCCGACGTTTCCGAGTTACCGTGAGCAGGCACGCTGTAAAGCACGCGAAACGTAAAATTATGTAAATAATTATAAGTTTATAATAATACAAATAGCTTTAATCCGGTTAAAAAATTGTTTTCAGTATCTGTCTATTTTCACAAAAACACTACAACCAATGTATTGTTGTTATGTAATTAAGGAAATATATACAGTTCTATTTATATTAGTTGCATTTTAATACATCGATATGATCTCAGCATTTGATAGAACAAACTAAGATGTTCCAAACGTTTGGTATAATTTACAGGAGTAATATTCAAACGTCGTAGTATAATTCCGCTCACTGGACAAAAAAAATAAACAGCGATACATGGGCAAGGCCAAGTAGTACTGCCCGTCAGTTTTGTTATTTTGGTAAAAAACAAGCTTGCGGAGTCGAATGAAGACTACTGTAGACTAGACGCTCAATGCATGCGAAGATCTTAGGGTCCGTTGCTGTGTTTAACGAAAAGTAGTTTCTTGAAGAGTTTTATTTCTGGAATCTGATCCCACTATTCAGAGGTTCTTATAACTCAAAATAACTTTATTCGTATAGGTTAACAAGTACACTTATGCACGTTAGCAGAAAATATGATAAATTGATTCTAAATTTACAATTACGAATAAGTTCGCACCTCAAGGCCGTAGAGGGCGTATAAGTTCATTCATACAATTTTTTTACGTCACGGAAAATATATGTTTTTACACGCTTTTGCATCAACATTTTCATTTACACTGACATGTTAAGCTTTTAAATAATCACTATCATGACTTTAGGATAACATTATAAAATAGTCAAAGAAATTATTAGTTTTATTTGATTGTAAAAAATAACAATGAATTGACTATTTCTAATCAAGATCAAAATATTTGTTTGCTCAGCTAATATACAGAGTTTGACTAATATAAAAGAGACAGTATCGTTACATATTTTACTATAGCAGTTACTTCAAAGTACGCGTCATTGAAATGAGTTTATAACTCGGATAGGAAAAGTTATTTTCGTAGTGAGGTACGAGTCCGTTTCAAGTTTTTCAAATAACAGATTCTAGAATTTTCTACTATTAATAATCTAGTATACATTGTGTTAACGATGAATTATTCTGATTTTATGCATAATGACTCGATAGGTATATATAGCTTATAACAAAGATAATATGAGACGTTTCTAAATTTCATAAGTGAAGCCCGCTGCAGAATTGTTTACATTTCTTATATTTTTAACGTTAGGTACTGTGTAATAAACAATAACTATAAAGCTATTAAACAGTTATTATATATGTCGCAGTATGTCGTTCGACATTTGGATTTTATTTGGGGCAACCGAACTCAATGATCGATCGAACGAGCTACTGACAGTTTGACTTTGACACATTGACAATTTACAACCTGTAAGATGTCTATGATATTGCGTAGTGTTGCCATTCTAATAACACAAATTACATATTGTGCTCTTATTAAATTATTTCTGACGTATATATATTCCGAACTTTACACCAGTGCGTTTTATAATAATCAAATTCTATTTACTTAGTTATTTAAATTCTCTCTTATATTATAAGGTTTGTGTTTTCTTTTTCAACACATGCTTTATCTTATCCTTTTCCTTATGTCGCATATTGGCTAATACATATTCCTAGTTTCATCCCATATATCATCATCATCTCATAGAATCGATGATGAAGATCTCAAAAAATACAACAAGACTAGGCTATTAAAAGGCACACCATATTGAGCCGGAAACGTGATATCAATAAATTCCTTAAGAAAAAAACTTTTTGAACGGATTAAAGCTATGTATTATTATTAAAAACTTATAATTATTTAAATAATTCTAAATTTTAACCGACGTTTCGCGTGCTATTCAGCGTGCGTGGTCACGGTGACTAAAGACAAAGGGTGTTAAATGTCAAAAGTATAATAATACATAGCTTTAATCCGTTCAAAAAGTTTTTTTCTTAATGTGTAAAAGCTATTTTAACACAAGACAATACTATGTGTAATATTTATTTCAATTATTCACTACTTCTACATTTCATTTAGTTGGGACAGACGTAGCTATCATTAATAGTAGGATGTTTTGAGGAATTTCAAGGATTCCAAGTTTTCCAGCGATGTCGGTTTTTTAAATATAGCTTGAGTATTATCTTAGGCTTATCATTACAAATGATTTACTATGGTAAAGAATAAGTTTTATAAAAACATGCCCTTGACTTGTAAATGACCTAAATCGCAAATTATCAGTTTATAAAAAAAGTCATGTCACTGCACCTTGTAAAACAAAATTTGTGAGAAAAAATATATAAATAATAATGTAGTATTTACTTGGAACTTGGAACAGACTTGAATGTTGACTTTGAGAAAACATTCGTTTTATAAATCTTGTGCCGGAAGTATGCGCAAAAACATTTTTTATTCACCTTCACTTTGCCACTAACTTTTTGTTACAGTAAAGAAATTATATATACTTTATGCTAAATTACTGCGAGTCTTACGTTTAGTGGCTCTGTTAAGTAAATTCAGTATTCGATAGCTGTCAATCAGCAAGATTTTATACTTTTTTAATTTTCTTCACCTCTTGCGAATATGTGGACTTCAAGGTTCTTATTTTAGTATAAGCTTGATTACTACCAAACCTCGGTATATACATACTTATACTTAAAAGTGCCGCATTTCGGGCTACCTTAAATTTGTAGCGAGCGACTTTACGATTCTAAAGGCATTCATATTTTACATACTCCTGCACAAATGTATAGGTTATGTTTTCGGCCCCCATCGGCATTTTTTTAAAACATAGCGTCCGACGCTAAACACTAAAATCACATGTTTTGACAGGTACACTGCGAGTGAGGGGGTAGAAACGTGGCAACTCGTAGTTTACTCGCAAAAAAATAGAACACGCTTCTAATCACGTTACTACGCAGCCAACTAATCACCTGCACTTATCAGCGGCTGTTCACACTGGTTTTCTCCTAATCACTAACACTAACATCACTAATCAAAGTGAATACAGGCCTTAACATTCAGTAGTAACTTTTTTATTTTCTCTATGCAATATTCATATGTTTGAGGCATAGAATTCTTTAAATAACAACCTTTAAAATAAATAGATGATAGATAATAGAAATAGAAACAAGTCTAAGAAGAGAAGATAAGAAGTGAGTTATATGCAAACATGACAGCAGAACGGTATGATAATTAGACAATATGAAATACTGAAAATTACTCTTAAGAAGACAAACATACTAATAATTATATTATGAAAAGAGTTTCCATTATTAAAAATATGTTATCAAATAAGCATTTAGATAAATAAATAAAAAACACGTGAATAATTATGGAATAGTTTCCATAATTATATAGTATTGGTCACATTAATAATGGATTAAAACGTTGTAATGACTATGACATTCCACCAAAATGAAATTACGAGTCGCATGCGCAGTCAGTCACGGCCAACGCACTAGACGTGACGGCCGTTATGCGATAAATGATTCAATTTTAATTGTTTTTGTGTAAACAACATAATTTGGTAAGTAACTCGACTTTTGTGTTTAAGGAACTAGAGTTTTATATTTATTCGATTTATTTTTAAATGTCACACAAAATGTTATTTGTTGTTGTTTTTTTATCAGTTTATAGCTATCTGGAACGAGTAATACGACCCTTTATAAAGCAATGTTATTGAACCTAAATTATGCTGATCTGTTTATTGGATATTAAAATATAATTTGACGTATTATCCGAATAATTTATTTAAATTAACAAAAACTCTAGAACATCAAACGTACTGGCACCTCAAAAATACCTTCCATAACATCGTTATTTTTTTTAAATATTAAAACAGTTACCTTGATTTAAAAAAAACTCAGTCAATAATAGTGGGTACTTTTAATACATAATTCATGCGACGCCAATTATCATTATATATAAGGGCTTAATCAAAAGCAGTGTAAAAAAGTATAATAACAAGCATTGAATAATATGAATAATCTTGAGAAAACACTTAAATGTTAAGGATAAAAAATATCTGCTTTTGGTAATTTCTGAAGAATATGGAAGTTGTTAATAAGTACATTGATATGTTAATATTCTCCACGTTTCTACACAATTTATATTGAACAATGAATTTTGCATTCAATTGGAATATGTATTTTCTTGTTGTTTTTGTAAATTTGAATAAATAATAGCAAGTCACCCTATTATATTATTAAAATAAGATTCCATAGCTCATAGATTCGATAATAATTGTCTTCAATCATTTAATAATTTATAATTTGGGCATAGAACTAATCGCATCATAAGTTCGAAAATACTATTTTTCTATGTTACGTAAAAACAGAATTTCGATTGGTACTAGAATGTGTATATGGAAAAGTTATGTGTTGTAATTTTCCTATAATATTTTATCATTGTATTATAATTTGTTTACAACAAAGTTTAATAAGTATTGAAACGCTTACCAACCTTGCGTTCGAAACCTGGTTTTTACCCTAACACTAGCTAGTACAGAAAATTTTAAGAAGTCGAAGATTTAAAGAAAAAATTAAATGTTAATAAATAATAATCTAGGCGCCTTAATCCTTTATGGTCTCTACTTGATTTTTTCTTATTTTTAGATAAGGTGGTGATCTGGTTTTTGTACTTAAGACATATCATCTTTTTCTGGGTTTCAAGCATGCTGGTTTTAACGCCTTCAACATCTTTATTAGAAAGAAAAATGTATTGTGTCCGAATTTGATTTGACTTACCTCAAGCTTGAAAGTTGAACGCTCCACTAGGCTAACACTGCTCAAATTGTTCGGAATATAACTATTATTGTACCGCATTATCTATATCACAAAATTCGGATATAAGAAAATCAGTAGGTACTCGAACGATTTCACAAATTCTTTCACCACCAGAATGCTCCCTTATTTTCTTTGATAAAATTCACAGAAACTAAAAATATTTTAAATAACCATATTGTACTTACAAGGACTTAAATTTATTATGTTTTCGTCATACTTAACTTATAAACGGCTTATTAGTCTTGAAGTTGATATTAAATTTTAATATTATATTCACAAAATTAATGGATTTAATTGTAATAGTTAAATATAATAAAGTCTTCATCCATTTCATAATGTCTGGTATATGGGTTTGGGTTAAATTTCCGGCACAATTACTTCAACTGACCTTACCAGGTCTTCGTGGTTTGTTGATGCGACTTCAACTCTTCATATTAAGAACATAGGAGTCACATCCACAGCATCATAGTAAGACCTTCCATTATTAACATACAACCTTCAGTTGCATAAAACGTAGCATTAAGTTACAATTACTAAAATAAATGCTATTTTATACTAAAATATGCCAATGAACTGTACTAGTCGCCTTACATCATTAAGAGAATTCAAAAATGTAAAAAACTTTATAAATTATATTTAATTATTTAAGTGTATATGTCACTGTCAAAAATAAATATATTAACCGGACTTTTATAATTACCCACTGAAGGATTTCCGAACCAATTCGACTTAGGGTCCTTAAAAAAAGTGCGTACAGATTCTTTAAAGGCCGGCAACGCACTCGCGCTCTCTGGCATTGAGAGTGTCCATGGGCGGCGGTATATTTTAACATTAGGTGAGACTTCTGCCCGTTTGCCCCCTGGTCTTAACAATAGTTCTTATAAAAAAACTTCTAATAATATACAAATTACGTACTCTTTATTGTCTTGTCACTGAAAGGTTTCCGCTACCCTCTAGTGATATCTATCCACTTTGTTCGATCTGTAGCTTCCATTAGCGTATATGAATGTACATGGTGAGACCCGTGAGAATCGTGACTTGGTCACACCAACGGGTTGGCGATCTAAACATTATATATCTATATGTACGTAGTATTAGAATCTGTTAAATAAAATCTAACCAAATATTAAATATGTAAACAAAACGGCTCAAACGGCACATTGCGACTTCTATCAACTTTCACTTAGCACAGATTATGTAAAAAATTTAGGCTTCGTCCCAATTTCCATATTCCAAATTGAGACGCATACACATAATTTTTTTGACAATAATGTAATAGACAATATAAATATGAATATTGTAACGAAACTCTTTGTTAGCCATAAATTACAGTATAAATAATTTAATTTTAGACCGAAATGTTTTGTTCTAGTCTAAGAAGTTAATTTTATAACGAACACTGATAAAACTGTCAGACAGTTTTAAGGCCATATAAGCAGGTCAATCTTCAACTACTATACGCGCCACATACAACATCTAAAAATTTCAGCTTCCTCAATAAAAAATGCGAAATTAAAACAGAATTACGTGTAAATAATTATTCATATAGGTCAAGATAAAGCACAAAACAAGGACTTAGTATTTAAATGTATTTTACTATAGTAATCGTGCTATAAAATATACGTCAATAAAATGGATATGATTGAAAAATAGTTATAACTATACTCTTTGGTTATTAACTAGGTAAAGTCTTTTACGTGATCCAAATTAGATTTTTGGTTTCACATTTTGAAAAATATCTCGCTATTACATGCTTCAGACGTCTGTAGAATTAAATAAATACTTAACATTATGTTTTTGATATTTTCCTTTGTATAATTGTAATGTAGAGGAAGGGTAAAACTTGCTGAGTTTCTTGTCCGTTCTTCTCAGAACAAGGCCTCCTGGTAGTTTTGGCATCTTGCTCTTTCGCGAATTTTGTAAACGTTTTTGACATTCATAAGCATGCTTACGCATCTAAACTGGATAAAATATTGAATTTGTGCTTAAAAATCCCCAGGACTTGAACCCAAAGTACTCGTGATTTGCATTAGAACACTCTAATGAAATATCTAGTTAGACGAATCCGTTATAAGGGTGTGATATTGCGTATGGATGAAAAGAGCAGTGTTGGCCTAGTGGGTTCGGCGTGCGTCTCTCATCCCAGAAATACGTTCAAGTTATTTATAAAAGTATTGATTTAAGTGAGAGAGTATTTCAGTGTCTGCTGTATCTGACCTAACACGTTTACAGGTTATGGCACCGAACAGTCAACGTCAAGTCAGTTTTCCCAACCTTCCCTACCCTCATCTTCGAGATATTCCCCCAAAGACGGGTAGACAATGGTTGGATGGTAAAAGAAAACAGGATGGAGCTGAAAATCTTTGGAGAATTCACGACAACCTTTATGATTTGACTGAGTTTATCTCCTCACATCCCGGAGGTACCCAGTGGCTAGAATATACTAAAGTAAGCTAGAAAAATATTCCATAAATAAATGTAATCTATTTTGTATTAATGATAAAACTAATTATAATAAAAAGGATCGTGATATTTCAATGATAACAAAGTAGATAATACTAATCGTATTTTAATTTTCATAAGACTTATATAAGTTTAATTGTTCTATTTAATTAATATGCAGCAATATTAATTCTCTTCTTAATCCTCAATTTTCAGAGTAATCGGTTTCTGGTCTACATGTGTTTCATATTGGAACCGCTACTCGCATACATTCATTAAAAATACATTGAAAGATACTAAACAAACTTTATAACGCAATTGCTTTAATCGCTTGATACATTTGTCACTTTAATAAATTCTTTACAGGGCACAGATATAACGGAGCAATTTGTTACACATCACTTAGGTGGTGTCGCCGAATCAATCATCCCGAAATATTTCGTTCGAAAGGCGAATTCGCAACGGAATTCACCCTTCACATTCGCTGAAGACGGCTTTTATGTATCTCTAAAAACAAAAATCGTTGACAAGATAAAAGATATACCAAAGGACGCGAGGAAGAAGAGCGATAATGTAACTGACGCGTTACTGATTCTTTTTATAATTGGAGGTCCTTTGTGCTGTTGGATTTGGACACAGAATGTGCTGCTCGGTCTTGTGTCAACACTCCTACTTGGCTACATAATCAGTGCGCTAACAGTCTGTGCTCACAATTACTTCCATAGATCTGACTCTTGGAGAATGTATTTGTTTAACTTCAGTGGATTTTCTTATGCGTAAGATATTATGATATTATTATGATTGACTTTCCTAGGCTATGGTATATGTTTAAGTAATATTAAGTGTCTAATCTTAATTATTGGAGTATATTCAAGTTTGTGAATTTATACGTCATACACGTAAAGCCAACCCAAGTAGTATCTAGCATTATAATTGAATTTAATGTGGCCTATAATTTTATAATTACCATATCATTGTGACTAGCAGTCGTATTAATTACATAGAATTATTGCAATGTGACTTAACGTGTTTAAATGTGGAACCTTTTGACCTCTTAATTACAAATAGGTACATTGTTATAACACGTAATTGAATTCTTCGATCTTTCTTACGAGTTGCGCTTTTGTACCGGCTTTTTAATATTGGTTTACAAATTTAAATCACAGTTAATTCACACCCAATTTATGCATATTTTGGATTGGAAACCCATAATAAGTCTTCTATCGTTTTTATCACACCTTTCCGAATTAAGAAATGCGAGACTTCGTTACTTTTATAATTTTTTTATAAGTGTAAAATTCTAGGATATGAATGTGCTTCCCATGAAATGTATTTCCTAATGTGTGCGTAAATATATAAAAAATCCTATGGACAAGATTTTGTATATATTTGTATGTTTGATAAGATATATATTTTTTTACATAGTGACCATATTATTCAGTGTTTGTATTGTTTTAGAGACTGGCGCGTAACTCACGCAATGTCACATCATCTGCATACAAATACGGCCCAAGATATTGAGATAGGGCTGTTAGAACCCTTCCTTCAGTTCATGCCAAATCCGGATAAACCAATTTGGGCCCAAATGGCAGCTTTTTATTATCCCATCGTATTTGCTTTTGTTTCTCTTGGATGCCTTTTAAAAGAGTACGTATCAATACATTAACGTTTCTACCACATTTCTTCAGTTGTTCAAGTCCATAAGCCGTTTAGTAAATCTAATCTAAGTTCTTAAATGGTCTGTAATCTACACCTGGGTTGTATGTTCTTTAAATAAAATCATTAGATATAGTTTAATAGTCGGCTCTAAGTATAAAGTCAAATATGTTTTTTTATAAAAGTCAAGTTGTTAGCTAACACCCACACATCTGAAGTATTTCTCCTTTGAACATTAATTCGTTATAACTACACAATTAATTAAATCATATGGGTGCTGCGAGAGCATACAGCATATAAATATTGCTTTAATATTAATAATTACTAATTTCAGGTTTGTTGTTGGAATCGTTGGATACCGTGGCGCTTCAGTGACATGGGCTCATACCCTGCCCTACACTGTACCAGTATGGATGTGGCTAGCTAGTGGGCTATATTTTCCTTGGACGATCGCTATCTGGTTACTTTCACTAATGATTTCAAGTGAATTCTTCATGGTTTACGGCCTTACAGCAGGCCACCATGCCCATACCAATTTCTTTGAAGGAGATGTCCCTAGGTATGTAGATGCACGATTTTATTCGGTTCGCTAAAGCTGGACTTTCGTGTTTTTAAGCATATATTTACCGAACACACAGATATGAGAATATATAAATCATGTATATATGTAGTATATGTTAGATTAGTACAGACACGTTTAATTTTGTTAGGTAATATATTTTTCATAACAAAATTAAACTTTATAAATAAGTCGTAAATTTGTTCGTCCTACTGATGGAGTAACATAGCGATGATGATGATGACGTACGTGATGTAGTCTGTATATTACACGTTCTTTTCGTTTTAGTAAAATTATTTTTTTATTTATGACTAAAGAGGTGTTAATTTTAAGTTCTTATTTGTTTACATACGGAAGTGATGAAGTGTTTTTTGTATACAACCTGTTAGGTCAGGACCTTAGCCTCCGTATCTGTTTCGTGATGTTTTTTTCATAGGCAAATAAGTAGGGGTTGTCAACTTTTTTGGTCTACGGTATCCCGGATTCCTCACGATGTTTTTCTTCATCGTAAAAGCGTGTTTTAAATGTAATATATATAGATATGAAAACACTCACATACACAAAATTAATGAAACAGGTTTAGTGTTATAAGCTTGAAGGCCAAACATCACTTCCGTATGTAAATAAATAATAACTTAAAACTAACACTTCTTTAGTCATAAATAAAAATAATTGTATTAAAACGAAACGAACGTGTAATATACAGACTACATCACGTACCAAATGAAAATATTATATTTTTTAGATGCCGTCAGAATAATAATACGATGCGCCACTGTCAAACATCCAGTTAAAACTACAAAGCGGGTCACTGAGTTTTAATATCGCGTGTTCCTATTCAGTTTGGCATCAATGGATTCCGATTGTGACATGTCTGTTTAATCACTTGTCTTTGTCGCTCTAGATCTGTTCCATTGTTCGGTTGAATGCCTCACAATATCGTATGGAAAGCTTTTCTAAACAGAATGAAATATTCTTCAACCAAGTGAACTCGAATACCCATAGAAACCTCCCATTCACATAAAAGGGTTGATTTATAGACATGCCAATACAAAACACGCACCTGTTTCGAACTACAGGTGCGTATTGTACGTACATAGGTACGCAAATACAAAATAGCATTCATTGAAACTTTTACAATCAGTAATTATAAAGCGTCCTGGGCCTAATAATTATAAATACCCGACACACATCACCGATCCAAGCCACGTCAAGCTAAGCCAAGGCAATATTTTATTCGTTTATTTATGTATGAAAGGTATATGAGAACTAGGGATGTATCTGATACCGAAATATCGGCGATCGGGTTTGCCGATACAACGATATTTTTCCAATTTCTAATCTTCAATTTTTAAATTTCCACATTTGATAAATGCAAAGAAATATTTTTGCAATCCATATTATATGGATTTTAAATGAATTCTGTTGAATCCGAGAGATTATTTTCCACTGCAGGTCTTACACAGACGCTTTGTTTTTTAAACAACAACGATTATCAATGTTAATTTTAATTATTAACAGTTATTTATTTCATTTATATATTAATCTTTAATTTAATTAACTAAGCTTTTAATCATATTCAAAGTTTGTGACTGTTTCTATTTTTAATAATAATGAAAAACTAAGCAAACTTTATATATTTTACTTTAATTTAATTTCACTAAGTGTTGATACCGGTATCGATATCGGCGATATTTGGTCGAGTGGTGAACATCTTAATGGATTTTTTTATAGCCCCAAGCTAACATTATAGAATGCTGCGTTTAACTTTTCGTACATAAACTGACTTTAAAACACTTTTCAGATCAGAACAACTCGACTGGGGTATTCATCAACTGGATACAGTTATAGAAAGAGTGGAGTATGCTGGAAACCACTTCAAATCCATCACGAGGTTTGGAGATCACGCCCTACACCATCTCTTCCCAACGCTGGATCATGCTGAGCTAAAATATCTTTACCCAACACTCTTGGAACATTGTGAGAAGTACGAAATGCAACTTCGAACCACTAACTTCTATGGAGCCCTACTGAGCCACAGCAAACAGCTGATTCGGAAACGGCCAAATAATTTTAGAGAGAAAAAAATCAAATAGATTGACCCCTGTATTTATAAATACCGCATCGGTCTTACGCCGTTCATAAAGTATCTCTTTCCATCAAGGCAAAATCTTAAATGTATAGACAGAGACAAATGAGGACTTTAATTGAAGTAGAGTAAATAAATAAGCGGGTTAGACTTGTCTTATTAAGGGTAGACTTGTCGCATATAACTCCCGTATGTCAAAATTCAAAACGTTGGCATGTCGGAGTCACACTTAAGTTAGAACTTTGAAAGTTAAGATTAGATTCTAGAACTTATTGTGTTTTAATATAATTCTAAATATATCTGAGTCTGTGATATTGAAGTAAGGACAAGAGTTGGTATTAAGAAACCTCATGAAATATTTTTTGTTCTTCTCACGTCATTATGTTAAAGGCTAATGGAAACAAAAAATTCCAAGCCAAGTACAAAAACTTGTTTTGGAACTAATGTTTATAACATCTTATACTTAATTATGAAGATTTTATTTAATTTATAATATTAATGTGATTGACATAGATCTACTAATTGGACCATATGTACTAAGCAACGCATAGATTTAGTAAACACGATTCAGAACTAATTACTTTGTACTAATTATGGTATTGAGTCATTGATTTAACCGAATATAAATTAAGACTTGGTCGCTTAACTAATTTTTAAATTCAGAAATGTATATTTAATTAGAAGTATGTTTTATATCCACTTTGTTTTTATCAAGCCCCTAACTTTAGATTCGACATAGGCTAAAAATGTCAAACAAAGCGAGGTAGGATTTGGGTAGTAGAAAACTAGTATCCATAAACCCCTAGGGAAGATGTGATTCTAGAATTCTGTCAGTAGAAAAAGGGAACAGTAAAAGCCTTTATGAATAACTACTGAGTTGCTATCGGGGAAAGTGAATATAGTTTAGGTAGGAGAGTATAGTTAAAACATTCATTCGAGGTGATTTTTTTTTGTTTCGTCATTTGTTAATGTTGCATACGCAGGACATAGGAATTCTAAGTATGTTACATAAAACTGACGGTATCGTCTTGATGAAGAGCGTAGCATATCCACAACATTGCCAACAGGATATATATCATTACAAAAACCCGGAATTACATAATTTAGTTAATATCCCGTAGTATTTCATAATTTTATTACTCTTATTAGTGGGAAACTTCTGTTGTTATTTTGATTACACATAAACTTTCTTAGTTCAGCCGCACCTTCTCATACATTACATTTTCAAAGTCCTAAAAGTTTTAATGTCTTTGTATTACTCTGAATTAACTCGGGAGGGTGAGAAACTCCGTACTAATTTTCAGTTCTAAAGAAAATATATGGCCTACAACACTTTCCTCTTAGCAATATCACACGAGCGCGAATTAACAGTTAAAATTCACAGGAGTAAAAAAACATTAATGGAATGAACGTTCCTCAAGCTGTTGTTAAGTAACTTCTGCAATTTCAGTTTAAAATCGCGATCAACTGGGTTTTTAGAACACTGTAAAATGTATGGAACTTTCGTAAATAATGCATGAATGTATTTTTACAATTATCTGTCTATCCTCACCGTTGTACATTTTACTTTGTTCTATTTTTAAAATCAACGAAGGTTTTATGTGAACATTTATTTCGTGAAATCATTGTGCCCAAAAACCTCAATCCTGACGTCATTTGTTTGGACCCCGACTATGCTCTGTGCACCAATAATTACTTCTATACTGACATATGGGAAAACACACGTAGGAATCTGTGTATTCATGCATAGATTCATATAATCTCTCCTCTTTTTTTACATTTAATATTTACGTTAACTGTTTAAATTGTTGCAGTATTTAGTTAAAAATCCCTAGTATATTTCGTAGTGTATTTTATCTAAAGTTTAATAAAACTGAGCTCTAATAGACTTATCGAGGCGTTGCAGACTCCAAATTTTATGACGTCATAAACCAGACCCGTTATCCGGGCTTGATTTGATAAATACCCTTGTCAAATAAATAAGGGTAAAATAAATAAATGAAGTTTATATTTTATATGTTTAGAATTAATTTGTTACTCTTAATTGATAATTACGTTTTAGGGTCGAATATTTATGTTCCTTAATCCATGGCATAAAGAATAAAATATATGTACCGATACGAACCGTTCTTTAAAAATTGCGCCAGTTTCAAATCACAATCTAACTAGGAAAATTGACGTTTGACAAATAAACTATATGTCAAATGTCAACAACCATTTTGATATTACAATGGTTCGGTTTTGCTATTACAATGTCTTTACCATTTGAATAAAATAATCTTGTCTCTTAGTGAATAAAATTGATTACATTGTAATAAAAAAGGATCATCAACATATAAAGTAAAATGGACATAGATAAAAGGATAGATTTGTTGACAGTCAAACCTAATAAAAACTATCTAGTTTAAGAGTACAGCGCCACATACTTTGCACTTGGCAAGCGGCTGAAATTGGTACTACTGTCGCCATTTTGAAATCTCTTTTAAAAACTCTCTCGACATTATCAGTAGGCTGTCATTACTTAGTGCGTACAATACATAATTTTACTATCCACCAACATTTGATAAAAATCCAAATAAAATGTATTTATTTTTATTCCTTGCATTATTATTTACGAAGCAAAGTGGAAAAGTTTGGATTATCGAACGGTTCTGATTGCTAGGTGTCTTTAAAGATATTAATAGTACAGGTAATAAAACCAATCATATTAGTTGTTCTTAAGTTTGTGTCACATTTAAGCCTAGATCTGTATTTTCTAGATACTAGTTAGTATACATTGGTTTTAAGATATTTCAATACATTATCAAGTTAGTCTGCATGACTACAAATTATTCCCCTTATAGTGGTAATTTTTATATACTGGCGATACTAATATCCATGAGAGCCGCGCTCTTACCGGCCTAGAAAAGTATGTGACACTATAAAATAATTTGAAAACTGATTTCTTTGTTCTCCGTAGAATAAACACTGTCTGCAATTCAAATTTAGAATGGCGTGATAACGTCTTACGGGTTGACAGTATGTTTAAAGTCATATAAAATGAAATGCTTAATACTTAAATGTCAAAAAGACTTATCGTCCCAAACTTCTTTTTACCAGTGCCGAAAATAAAATTATTTAAGTTTTTAACGTCACCCAAAGTAATTTGTTTGAACAAACAATAATTAAGAGGCTGTAATGACTGCAAATTGCGCCGTTAAGCTTAGAAACACCCCTGTCACATAATTTGTACGCGCTAATACCTACAAAACCCAGACAAATTATAGAGTTAAAGGTTTTTAGTGTACGGTACATAGAGATAAACACAGCCTTCGCAGGTGCATATTAATAATAATAGCGCTACAACCCTATATGGGTTTTGCCCTCAGATTAGTAACTGTTCTTTATCGGCGTTGTAAAAAAATTTACCGTCACATTTTCGGTTACGCGCCATCTTTTTCTTGTCCCTACCACGATTGATTCGAAGAGATTCGAAGCCATTAATAACAAAAATACACAATGATAGTAATAAATCAATTACAATTATTGAAATTATGTAATAATCTTACTAGGAATAAGGTAAAATGAAATAATTGTAACATTTGTATTCATGTCTATGATAAAAAAAGCCTTTTGTTAAACTTTATCTTATTTAACTTTTCTTAAACAATTTCTGTAAAGTTGCATACAGTAGATCATTTTTCGAAAAATAAGGTCATAAAGAAGTTTGACTTCTTAGGTGTGTAGACTAGTACACGCACACATTTTTTTATTTCAAAGTAGCGATCAACCTTCTATCTGACTTTTGTATTTTTATTATTTGATATAGGCGGGAGATTTCTCACAGAATTTCACTTCACTTCACTTCACTACGAGCGAGTATTAAATGCGTACAAAGACACAAATTCCATTGGTGCACAGCCGGAATGAGCCTACGACTTCAGGGATGAGAGACCATTACTTTTAATAATATTGAATGAAACTTTGATAAACAAATTATTATCAATATGTTTAAAGTCGTCTCATTAACACTGTACTCACATTACTACGCCTACTACGAGGTACGCCTCATTAATCTGTAATAAGATTATGGGGTAAGTCAGATAGCATATAAACTGGGTTCCTAGGTTCTTAGCGCAACAGTAATTGCATCGTTAGAGGGCTGGTTTAGAAGATACAATACTTAAATATTTCTAAAACAGAGTGAACTTAAACGTATAAAAGAAATTTTGAATATAGAACGCACTCTTATAGTCTCATTTCGAAGGTTGGCGATCATCATGGCTACTTTAATTTTGGATCACGGCATCCAATGAAACCTTTCTGAACACTGACTTGGTGCTTTGATCTTCATGGCTTACCCGGGTATCTTTACACCTCTGACTAAGGTCTACCGGGGACATAATTGTATTTGTCTCATTCATAATGATAGGCTGGAAAAACCAAACAGACTAAAATTAAAATATAATATGATAATTACACAATTATCCCTTTTCATACACAACACAAGGTGTGTCACCTTAACAAGGGTCTCAAATATATCGCAGTCACTCATTATGAAATTCATGGCTTTGCCCTCATGGGAGAATCCTCGCGTAGTTCACGATAATTGTAATACTTGAAGCTTTACGTGTGGTAGTTAAATTTTAAATTTAGAAATGAATACTTTATTAAATAGCATCGACAGTTCAGGAACTGCATCTCACGAGCTATAAACATTATTTTGCATGAGCAGGAAAGGAATTATCATTTAAGTTTTTTTAATATAATAATGAACGGTTGCCGAAATCTATATCATAAGGGCGGTCACCCTTTAAATCTAATTCTTTAATAGTGTTTCTACATACAATACAACAGTTACAAATAACAGTTTAAAGAAAAGCGAACCCGACAAAAGTACTACACACATGTTAATTACAATAATCATTCTGGAATCCCGCTCAAAAAATTTCATCAGAATCGATCCTTATCGAAATATATTTCGTCACAATATACACATAAATACTCCCTGAGGTCGTAGGTTCGTTCCCCAGCTGTGCACCAATGGATTTTCTTACTATGTGCGTATTTAACATTAGCTCGAACGGTGATGGAAAACATCGTGAGGAAACCAGCTTGCCTTAGATCCAAAAAAAGTCGACGGCGTGCGTCAGGCACAGAAGGCTGATCACCTACTTACCTATTAGTTTAACAAATGATTATGAAACAGATACAGAAATCTGAGGCCAAGGCTTAAAAAGGTTGTAGCGCCACTGATTTATTTATTTTTTATATACATAAATAATGTATTTATATAAACTTGATACAAAATTATTTGGTGACTATATAGAATACTCGCCAGTCCCTCGCACTGTTGTTTTTTTTAATATAAGAATGTAGCCTATGTTTCTCAGTAATAATGAAATATGAATTAAGTCATTAAAAACAAACGAAATACAGCGGACCCTCGGTAATCTGACAAACGTTTCGGAGTTTGTCGGAGTACAGAGTACTGTCTAAGACACCTTATAGTCCCAATAGAGTAAACAGTAAACAATGAACAAACACTAGACTGCACAGCTATCTTCTTCAAACTTAAAACTCAAACTAAGCAATCAGTATCAAAACAATATCCTATGCGTCGAGGACAATAATGGTGGTGCGTACAAGTTATTACTTGTTTAGTCATGAATTAGCGAAAATTGTCAAAAAAAATTCATTAATAAATAATAGACCGTGTCGGAATACAGGGGGTGCCTGATTAGACAGGGGCTGGATTACCGGGAGTAAGGATATGTATCTTTGGTACATACCTTTCTTTATTATATTCGGAAAACTGTTTTCAAATTGACGAAAACAGCTACACATTTAATAAGTAGTGTAACAGTACTATCTATAAAATAAATACCATACTAATGTGGCCGCTATCTATACCTAGTCTAGCCATATATACTGAAACAAAGTAAAAATTAAAAAACAATTTAAAATATAAAAAGCTTATTCGAGGCCAGATATCAATAGAAGCACGCATTCTTTCCATGAAAAAAATCTTCACTGCCAATCGTACGGATTGTGTTAGTTACTCCAAATTATCTAATATAATCAATTATTATATAGTAATTAGACTAGACGACAGCCAGTCTTCAGCTCGGATGAAGTCCAAAACGTTCGTTTCCAACCGAGACTTCGTCGACCGAGCTTTATGACTCGGTGCGAGTCGTGCTGGAACGACCATTCTTGGTTCTTGAACATGGTGTTGTCACTACCTTCTCAAGAATGGTTTCTTGATAGATTTGTGCCGATGTTTTAATACCTTTTTCATAAAAGCATGGCTCAGTCACTCCTTCGTAGATAATACCCCACCAAACCATCATTGAAGTCGGATAGTGCCCGCATTGCACTCTGTCGGCTAATTGGAAAGCTTCCTTAGAGCTTTGAGCATAAATACGGTCATATTGTTTGTTAAAATGTTGCTCAAGTGAAAAGCTTTCTCATCCGTAAACATTATTTTCTGTGACCTTTGCGTACTGCTTCAGTAGTTGTTTCGGTTTTACCACCCTATTCTTTTTTCAAATATCAGTTTGGAAATTACTATTACGTCTCTTATAGGCTACAAGTCCTAAGTCATCTTTTAAAATACGCAACATAGGTTTTATCTTCAACTCCTGAGATAAAAAAATTTGGATTTCATCAAATTCCTTCCCTTACTACTTTAACCACATTTTTCGTACGAACACTACGTGGATGGCCAGATCTTTTTCTGTTACAAACAGAGTAGGTCTCGTTGTTCCTATTAATAGCCCGGTACACAAACATTTTACTAATACTAAGCGTATGGCGAGTTTTAATAATTGCATTTGGCCATACCTACTTTGTTTAATGTAATCACAGCGATTTGGTTCTCTTTATCAACACACTTCATTTTAATATCGCAAAATATTCTACAATATATTGGCGCCAAAATGAGAAAACCCAATGAACAATGATATAAAAATGACAGATTCTAAATTCAAAGTCAATATATTGTTAATATTCAATTGTAACAGAATTTATGGCCAGACTAAGTATAGTGAATATAGGACGGAACAAGTTGCCCTTTACAGAGTATTGCATACGGTATTGAACTACGGAAACTAAGTCCAAGGTACTGTGAACTTGCAAACTGAAACCGAATACGAGGTAAACCTTCAGTAATACGATATTCATTATATCCAATTTGTAGATTTGTTAACTTGGATGCGTCACTTAGTGCGAACTATATCTCTCCTGATGATTAGTTTTTTTAACTTCTAAGTAGTATTCCAGTTTTAAAATAATTGTTTAATTGGGAAATTAATTCGAAGTATATAGGGATTTTAAGTCTGAACAAAGTGTATTAGAGCAATTTGTGGAGCAAACTGTCTCGATAGTTGCGTAGTTTAAGAAGCTCAAATTTTATCTATTCCCTTTATGTAAATTCTAAAAATGATGAGGTCACTAAAACAAGGTTATGCTTAAAATTTATATGGACTATAGGCATACATTTCTTGTGTGGCAATCAAGGTAAATTAACCAAAACTATTCAAAGAACTTCCTACTAATGTTTTTAAAAAGGGAATTAAAGAACTATTTGTGATTTTTAATTATTTAATATAATAATATTTTTGAACAGTGTTAGCCTAGTGGATTCAACGTGCGACTCCCATCCCTGAGGTCGTACGTAGGTTCGATCCCCGGCTGTGCACGAATGGATTTTCTTTCTAGCTGCGCATTTAACAGCTCGAACGGTGAGGGAAAAAATCGTGAGGAAACCTTGCCTTTAAGACCCAAAAAAGTCGACGGCGTGTGTCAGGTACAGATGGCTGATCAACTACTTGCCTATTCGATATACAAATGATCATGAAATAGATACAGAAATCTGAGGCCAAGACTTAAAAAGGTTGTAGCCGATTATTATTTATATAGTAATATTTTTTAATAATTTGATGATGTAATGATAATATTTCATCACTACATCATCAAATTCATTATAGTCAATTCTTACATAATAAAGATAATATCATTGCTAATATGTAATCTTCTATGTAAAATTTTACCTTTTAAGACAAATTTCCGCACCATGTGTGGAATATGCGAAGTTTAGATTGTACCACCATAATAATTAAATTGTTGTTATTCCTATTTTAGAACTGATCTGATACCTATCTAATACTGAGGCCATAACACAAGCAATGTCTTTAACAGCGGGAATTTTTTTACTACAAATTGTATTTTACACGAATGATATTCATACATGTTTGTGCTTCTATTCACTTGCATACGCCAAGGAACGCGGTTAAAGTTTTCCATTCAAATTAAAATTCTATTACGGTAATTGTTCGATTATACGTGTTGATCTTTTTTTTATAGTACAGGGGGCAAACGGAGGCTTACCTCATGGTAAGTGATACCACCGCATGTGAAAATTAAATTGGTTCGGAAATACTTTAGTGGGCATCTGGTTCCGTATAGTGATGGTATTCGTCCATAACTGTACATATCACAATTTTTTAATATAATCATATATATTCTGTGCTTAGATTCACAAATTTGTGTATGCACGTTCTAAATTCAAATGTTTACCGAAGTATAAATTCCGTTAAACCGTTATAGACGTGATGCGGTATCCATTAATATTTGACTCCTTTACTGGTAATTAAGATCACGGACTGAGGTTTTTTATTAATTTCACCTAGATATAAAACTGAAATGAAACTTTCCAGAAGAGTTTTATTGGATGCCAATGGTGAGGTAGTAAACGGCACGTCGTGGTGGTGGCGCGGCAAACACTGCCTTAAAAACGCTCAGTGGTTGAGGTGATACGGGTGGAATTTCGTTCTCTACGCAGCGCCAAAGGATCAAGCCGCTCGAAAAGTGACTGGACATCACCGCTTCGAACCGCTCATCGATGAATACAGTCAAGTGGAAAGAATTGGGGAGCTACCGCCAAGGTGTTAGAACAGTACCCTAAATAGGGTCAATTTTCCACTTTAGTTGCAAGCGGTAGCGAGTGAAGTCCGTCCGAAGATCGTCTCGCCTTGCTGAGCACACCGTAAGCAGCAGCTTCTTAGAGGCTAATTTAGCCTTCTCTTTCAAATGACCGCGAAACTGAACGTCATTCGATATGTCACTATCTAGACTCTGTGTTCGATACCAATGACAATCAGACTTTTACGATTAACTTGAATACTTTTCGAGTTGACATTAAAACCATCGTAAATCGACACCTTCGGTGAGAGAAAGTATTTATCACCGCAACTAATTACTGGACTGTCAATCTTTAAACAATTTTAACTTTAAACATGAAAAAACAAGAAATGTTTTATACATTATGACAAGTCTGTTGCCATTGTTACAGCTCTATTAACGACAATGAACACTATATAAATGTATATAATAATACAAACCAATTAACTTGGTTTGTATTATTATATACATTTATATATTTACATGGTTACAAAATACAAGCTGAACATTTACATTTTTTTTAAATAATATCTTGAGAATTTCTCAACGTTTATGCCTCAATATATGGGAACAAATTTGAAATGGTAAACACCATTTGTATTATGAACATATATAAAATAATGTACATAGAATTATTAAACGTCAATCAATAAAAAATCAATGGTGCTACAACCATTTTAGGTCTGGGTTTCAGATTTATGTATCTGTTTTATGATCATTTGTTAATCTAATAGGCAAACAGGTGATCAGCCTTCTGTGCCTGACACACGCCGTCGACTTTTTGGGTCTAAGGCATAACGGTTTTCTCATGATGTTTCCTTCACCGTTCGAGCGAATGTTAAATGCGCACATGGAAAGAAAGTCCAATGATGTACAGCCGGGGATCGAACCTTCGACCTCAGGGATGAGAGTCGCACGCTAAAGCTACTAGGCCAACACTGCTCGTAAACGTCAATCTAACGTAAAGAACATCGTCCAATCATAATCATAAAGACTCGCTTATGCAAAGTTTAGTACATTTCTCGTTCGGCGTTCACAGAGTTACAATTAAGCGAGGCGTGACTTTAAATTAATATGAAACGAGTATAGTATAGTTTTTATGAGGACCTCCGGGGAAAAACTCCCTAATCTACTCACTCATTTCGCTCAAAAAATGTAATTAAGTCTCTCTCGGGACCTCTGCTATGAATGAACGGAAAAGGAACTTAAATACTGTGTCATTAGCACTGATAGCGGGGAAAAAGAAAATGTAATTTTTCATCTTGTCTTGTAAGTTGCTTTGCTGTTAACGTAGGCTTTGTTCTAGAGAAAATAATTAACCTCTTTCGAAGTTATTGATATAATATCTTTTTATATCTTCAGTGCCTGTGTTTGAACATGGTTTACATTTACAATTAGATTTTTATTTTTTTTAAGTTTGAAGTTTTTGTAAGACATTTAAGACAACATATGCACACGGAACAGGACGTCTATCAGGTCCAATAGTATTCTTTATGTTATTTTTACTGTTACTGTCTTCCTTACTCGAATTATATTGAATTTATATGTATTGAAAAATGCGTGACATCAATGAAACTATATTTACCAGTAGTAAATGGTTTCGAGAGGAAGCCTGCCAAGCCGACCTTGTCCGCAAACATGACCCTTAAATCAGGATAAACTGTAGTAGTAACCCTTTTCCAATATAAATTTGCTAGAAAACCGATTAAAAGACTTTCCTCAAATCAAGTTTAAAAGTGCGCTTTAAAGCTCGCGTGATTACGCCGTGTCCTGTATAGATTTGAAAATTCCGCAATAGAAATAATAGTGTAAATATAACTGCCATAAGTTACCGATGAAACGACAATGTAAAAAGTGCGCTCCGCTGCTTTGCAGCTCGCGTGGCAGTGCTGCAAGCCAATAGTCAGCCATGTCAAAATTGTGTCCATATAAAAAATCCCCAACAGCAACAACTAGAGCAGCTTTAAAGGCTCCAAACGATATGCGTGAAGATTTTCCGACAGATTCTGATGTTAATACAAAATGGTTGTCGATTTTTTTACTCTTCTTTAATCTCTTTTTTAATCTTCAATACAATATTGCTACAAAATTTAATTAAAAAAAAAACTATTTACCCATAACAGTTATCTCTCATATGTATTAGAGATAAGTTTCTAATCAATTTTATCTGATCGAGATTCGAAGTCCCACAGTTTTTGCATACCGTTGGCATTCGGGTAGCATAACAATTGGATACTAAGTCCAAAACTAAAATGTTGAGTATGCAGGTTTTTCATAATAATAAACAATCAATGGCACTACAACCTTTTTAGGTCTGGGCCTCAGATTCTGTATCTGTTTCATGATCTGTATCTGTTTGTTAATCGAATAGGCAAGTAGGTGATCAGCCTTCTGTGCCTGACGCACGCCGTCGATTTTTTGGGTTTAAGACAAGCCGGTTTCCTCACGATGTTTTCCTTCACCGTTTGAGCTAATGCTAAATGCGCACATAGAAAGAAAATCCATTGGCCGGCACTGCCGGGGATCTAATGCTGAAACCACTAGTCCAACATGCAGATTTTTATACTATTCAAATTCATAGCCCCTATGCAAATTTTAAGCTAGATTCATACATAAACGGCCATTTTGGTTTTGTATGGCAGCTTTTTTTCATACTTCTACGTCAAAAGCTATTTGAAAATATTCCACCTAAACCTGGGGGTTCGTTGACAAATTTTTAAAACCATTTTTCATTTTCGAACGTAATTTGTCATCAAATTTATCGATTGTAACATCTGAAGTAGAAAGAAAATCCATTGGCCGGCACAGCCGGGGATCGAATGCTGAAACCACTAGTCCAACATGCAGATTTTTATACTATTCAAATTCATAGCCCCTATGCAAATTTTAAGCTATATTCATACATAAACGGCCATTTTGGTTTTGTATGGCGGCTTTTTTTTCATACTTCTACGTCAAAAGCTATTTGAAAATACTCCACCTAAACCTGGGGGTTCGTCGACAAATTTTTAAAACCATTTTTCATTTCCGAACGTAATTTGTCATCAAATTTATCGATTGTAACATCTGAAGTGTTATATTTGAAAGTTTTTCATATGATCCAAAGTCCCTTTTGAGGGGATTTAGTGGTAAAAACGTTCGTATGATCAGTTGATGATACTCTTACTCCCTTGAATAACATTCAGTCGAACACCATCCACCTCAGTATCATCATCAATGCAACAATTTGCAATGCACTATGCTGTCCATTGAGGTATTTCCGAACCAATTTGACTTAGGAATCTTCAAGGAAAGGAGTGTACCAATTCGTAAAACACCGACAACGAATGTGAGACCCTTTTGGCAGTGTGTCCATGGGCGTCAGTCACATCCGTTGAACCTTCAGGATTGCCTGTTTTATACCAAAAATCTAAAATGACCATTCCTTATTCATTCCTTTATCTTTCATTCTATTAAAAATTAATCAATGGCGCTACTACCTTTTTACGTCTGGGCCTTAGTTTTCTAAATCTGTTTCATGATCATGTGGCAATCTAATAGGCAAGTAGGTGACCAGCCTCCTGTGCCTGACACGCACTGTCAACTTTTTCGGTCTTAGGCAAGGCGGTTGCAGAGAGACCGAACGTACGACTTCAGGGATGCTCATAGTTACTACTAAGTAAGGTTTTTAAAATACATGTTATGCAATAAACATTATAGAAAAGTTATATGTGCAATAGGGAAGCGAGTGGCAATGGTAAGAAATAATAATAGTGTAAAAAGTAAGGAACCTATAGTCATTCAGTTAGTTCCCATGAAATTACCATTCAATTGTGATTTGTTTCGTAAAACTGTTAAGTTTATTGATTCTTAGACTTGTTTTGTCAATGAAGATGTTAGAAAGTGAATGATGAATGATTTAGAATGAAACTTTTTAAAAATCTCAAAAGAAATTAATTAATAAAGTATACATAATCAATAGAAATAAAATATTCTTCACTGCATACATCATGAACTAATTATATTATGTAACGACTAATTAGATAAATGTCGCTCATTATAAATTCGTCTTTAATGTCAGAAATTGTTAATGATTTAATTAACATAATGTTTAGAATGTGAATGTGATTCGCCGTATTACAACCCGCATTGCACAATAGACTACAGAACAACAAAAATCCATAGAATAAATTCCTACACCAATCATAATATACTAAACAGAAAAATAAATAAGGTCTCTGAAGTTAGGCTATGGAATTCACTTCCCGTTCCTATTCGTTTAGCTCCTTCTCTATCTTCCCTTATATTTCTTCTGTACAAACATTACCTATCCACATCGTATCCCTAGTTTTCTTACTAACTACCTACTGACGTGAGACTTATCTTAAATTATCGTGATTTATGTGTCTTTTTACTTGTAATTTTTAATGTATCATCTTTTTAGTTTCCTGTTTAGTTTTGTCTTAATAACTGTGTATAACATATATTTTTGCACTTCTTGCCTATCTTATGTAATTTAATACTTTTTTCATTAATCACAGTGGTTGCCTGGAAGTGATCGCTCGAAAGCGATAAGGCCGCCAGTTGCCTTTTGATTTAATTATGTTTAATTTTTTTTATATTGGAATGTAACGAAGTGTTAATAAATAAATAATTGAATATTAAAAGAAATTGGAGATAAGAGCGGTCTACGTCTTATACAGCGTAGCTGACTTTATTATCTCTCCCTTTATAAAAACGATCCACCTAACTGCAGTACTATTTCGTCTCTTACTGACAAATTGCATTGACAATGTGATAGAAAGTGACAGATATGTGATTTTGTTATAATGTTGCAATTAGACTTTTTAAGGAACAGGGTTTTTTAACTCCCGTAGTAGAAGGTTAAAGTCCTTTGAAGGTCTTGGCCAGATTTATTCATCTGTTTCGTGATCATTTGTTTTTTCTAATAGACAAGAAATATAGCCTTTCTTATGTTACAGGGGTAGACAGACAGGTAGCTCACCAGATGTTAAGTGATACGTCTGCCCATGGAGACTGCCAGAAGGCTCGCAAGCGTGCTGCCGGCAAAACTGCCTTCTGTGCCTGACGCTGTAGAAAATAAATATTTTTTATTAAATAGAATATACAAGTGAAGAATAGCTATTTCTGAAATATGTTCCTACTTTTTTAATATATTAGTAATGTACAATAAAAAGCCTGAAGACGTGTTAAATCAACTTTTACTTCCAAATAAATTTAACATTTCCTTCAAAATAAGAGAAGGTTTTCTGCGTAATTCAGTGTCATAGTCGTATATATTCTCTCAGAAAATGCTTGGTGTGATTTGAAATATTGTTTCCTAAATGTTCACATGATCATCATAATTTCATTATATTGTAGAAATTGA
This sequence comes from Pieris brassicae, assembly GCF_905147105.1. NCBI lineage: Eukaryota > Metazoa > Arthropoda > Insecta > Lepidoptera > Pieridae > Pieris > Pieris brassicae. The sequence goes on from NC_059670.1 coordinate 4,803,875, forward strand.
AGCTTCTGAAATTGTATTCTATATGACCATACAGAATACAATTTCAGAAGCTTCAAGTTACATATCTATATATATACCTCTAATTTTAAACCAATTTCGTAATTTTTTACGAAATTGGCATTAATTTATCTCATTTAATGTTTAGTAGTGTATTCTGAGATTCTGCCTGAAGCTATGGATTAGATTTTATGTATGATATGTTTTTAGCAACTCTAACAATAATCATTATAGTCAATTTACATAAAATAAGTATTTATTGCTGTACTTACGTACGTCTATGGTATGTTATACATTATTCACTATTCACTAATCAGCTTGTCTCTTGACATAGACCTCCACAAGTCGCCATATTGAACTGTCCTTTCTATAAGATTCTACCCAGGCTTATCTCATGTCGTCTTCCCAACGCCTCGCCATTCCTTGCTTCTCTTTCCTACCAATCTGTTACCTTTTTTGACCATTCTTCTCTTACCATGTGTCCTAATTTACATGAAACCATAGTTTTACAGGTAAATCTTTTTTTAAAAATCACACTTTTTATTGAGACCTATATAGAAGTGCGTTCGGTAGTTGCTATATAAAAATGCGGTCATTTTACATATTAACTATCTTGTACATGACACATACGGACCAGTTTTCCAGAAACCAGAGTTTCATTTCTCAATTGGCGTCCAAAGTTCTTAATATCGAGTGTTGAATGAACGCGACCTAGTGATGTCATTGGAGAAAGTGCATCATTCCATACATGGTTTATGTAATTATTGACTTTTAAATTATTTCTATTTATTATATAAGAGAGTAATAAACTATTATAGTGAACGAATTACTTGAAATCGATTTTTAAATATACGTTTAGCCAAAGTAAAATATATATAAATTTGAAATATAGAAATTATTGTCTTACATTTATTTATACATATAAATGTGTGACTTTGTTTAGATTTATAATTCGAGGATTTTTTTAAGTTGTACGATCTTTTGTTAGTATATATTAATTTTAGCATTTTAAGTCTAGTACGACTTATCGAGATACCATTTTGTTTAGAAAAATATATATACTTACCCAATTTAAACCTTTAAAATCTATTAAAGATTATATTAAAATTAAAGCTCATATCAGAGCATTGTCTCTGATTTTATCCTTCTATTATCATTATGTAGGTAAAGCACGTTGCTATGTAGTGGTAAGTACGTGTATAACAGTACATGAGAATATGTTGGCGGATTGGAGCAGCGTTGCGGTTCAATATTTATCGCTGTGCTCTAGTGGCTACACATTTTTAATTAAATTAAGTTTTCATATAAACCGTTAAGGGTAATATTTATATGAACCAAATCCTCTATATGCAAAATAAATTTAACACAATAATCAAGGCTTTCATTGTAGTATAACGATCAAAAAAATAATAATTATGACTCATAGTCACTTTCTACGGATTTCTTCGAAACATTGCTGTTTTAGATAGACAATACTTAAGGTAATTCTTAATCACGATATTAAATGAACTCATAATGAGCCGCAATAATACACCGTTCACCCACACAACGGTAACCAATGTGTTGTTCTCATTCTTACCTGCGCGCGCGCTTGTCTCGAAGAAAGCCTCAGTGCTGACCTGGCGGCCGTCAAGACCGCATCGGCCGGAATATGCGGCAGATATTGTGACTCTAGTGTAGTGACTTGTGAGCGCAGTGCCCGTGCGTTAACCCCATCCCTATAGTGTAACCGGATTTTAAATTTGGAACGCCCCGCGGCGTGTAAAAAGGTTAGTATCTACTGTCAATTATATAGTACGTGTTAATTTAAGGTAATGTGAAAGTTCTCGGTGACACACTTTTGGTCGTGGTGCTAGCAGGTGGGTGCGGTGATACTCAACCAAAAATTCCAATCTCGTGAGACCGCTTTCGTAGGCAACTTTCTTCAAAATGTTTTGGCTTTTAACTTGCGTTCTCCGTGGGGAAGACATCAACGCGTTGAACGTTCTACACTTGACGTTTTTACCAAGATACCGCCGTGCATACCAATTAAATATTCGAGTTACTTATAGTTTTCCCATGTACAAATCGTATTAAGAATGTTTGCTTTCTTAAATCCATTTTCCATTTTTGAACTACCCCCTATTTAAGTTGTTAACAGATAATTACCGTTAATTTAAAATATATATTTTAGGTACCTTCAATGCTCGGTACGATAACTTTGAAATATGGATAAAATATATATCAATATGCATTTGAAGTCTGTATTTCTAGATATAGCCAATGTTTACAGCAAGAAAACGGGGCCACGATACATCTTGCATGAAACCGGTTCGCCACGCTCGACTCTCCGTCGAATATCTTTTTGCTTCCTGTATCTTCCCTTTTGCAAATGATAATGTATATATACATTATTGATACCAAATTTGAATTTAATTAAGGCTTTTACGTTAACTTATTAATTGCGTAAAAAAATTATCTTGTCTAATAATTTTGATTGAACCTTTCCAATGTTTTAAGGTTTGTCTGTTGTCTTTTCCACTTTAGCCTTAGAAGGCTGATAACCTACCTATATAAGACGGCAAGCCCAAAATAGGGCTTAATTCTATAAAAATGAGAATCAATCTGAGAATATTAAGAAACGTTTTTTAACACATTGTGTTGCTTAAATATTTGAAAGTGTAATGTCTATATAAAGAATCTTACGAAGTATGTTATCAACAACAACAATCTTGTCTCTATAATTAAAGATAAGTGACACGCCAAAACTTTTCACTTTTGGCTAATTGTTCTTACGATCAATTAACAAAGAAATATTATAAATAATTCTTTATTATGTAAATTAACTCATTCCTAGTTTCATTTTAACAGTTATTCCGAATATGGGCAGTAACGGTTTTGTTCTTAGACCCGTTTTGTTATAAAAATTGGACACAAAATCTTGCTTTGGAAACAGACTTGTTCTTTAAGCTAAACATATTCTATAACATAGCTATCTATATTCAGTCCCGGCGCATAGTTATTCTTTTTTAAATACTTTCGACAAAAGACTATATATTACTTAGGAAAAATAAATTAATGAGCTACAGTAATGGTGTATGCATTTTTCGAATTACTGAAGTATTTTTTGAGTTTATGCGCTATATAATAAGTTTGATTTTGACTTTCAAAGCAGAAACATACAATTATTTACATGCAGAAAATAGTTCTGAACATTAAACGAAAAATACCTCGTGAATATTCAGCAAAAGAGAAAACGTGTATCATTTTAATATTCCTAGAAAATTTCACAGTAACCTTAAATTCTCCGTAAACGAAAAATGAGTTATTAAAAATTACTACCAGTGAAGTCTACATAATTTTGATGTTTATTTTTCTACTAAAATCATAATTGTACCCTCAAGGAACACCTGACAGTAAAAGTGGAGCAATAGAGTTGGAATCTCGTCTTCAATTTTTTCCGCGCACCACATGAGGTATTATCGACCATATTTCACTTAGAATCCTTCAAAATAAGAGCGTATCGAGCGTACCTATCGTATTACATAACATCAGGTGAGCTTCCTGCCCGTTTGCCTCATAAAAAAAACTGAATTCCGAGTTGTGGCAGCCGAGTGGAGCGAGACAAGTTAGCTAATTGCAATGTTGCTCCACGTTGGCCGCATTACTCTGGCCACACGTCGCGAAAATACTTCCGAGTATCGCCATCTCATTCACCTGCATAGACAACGAAGGGGACTATGAAACAATAGCTTAGGAAAAGATAATGCTCACATTAGAAAAAACCAAGAGCATTGTTATGTGATAAATTAGGTCTTTGCTTATTGCCGTCTTCATTGTGGTCTGTCGAATACTGAATGCTGCTTTTACTTGCCACACAATTTTTTTCGTTGGACACCTGTTTTATTTTAAAAAAATACAACATATTGCAGTAAATTTGCCTATCTTGCCTCGTCTCACTTTTAATTTGAGTTCTAAATGTAAGGTTTAGAGTTTATTTTCCTTTGTTTGCTTATATACTGAATGAAAACAAAAATTCTTCTTTCAAATAGATGTGTTAGAAAATTGATAATATTCGACCTGTCGAATTGCGGTTTTACTTGCAACAATATTTTTTTAAACTACTACATTTAAAGTTGCCATGTATATATGTAAATTATGGGTAGATACATTTTTAATATTTTTTTTATAAAACAAGAGGCAAGGGGCAAAGGCTCACCTGATGTTAATATGCTCATGTATATACACTTAAACCAAAAACTAAGGCTGGCTTCGTCACTTACAAGAAAAATGTTGGGTAAATTATAAGTAAAAGTTAGACCGCTGTGTTTGAGATGGGGTGTCATGCTTCGGTACTTTTCTGTTCATATGGTAGAAAATAAACTTTGACGATTTTATAATACAATATTTAATTATTATCAAGATTCAATACGTTTTTGGCGTACCTAAGTAAGAAAACATTTTTCCATACATCACACATTTAAACTTGAGAACTGTGGAATCAGCTCCCAAATCTCTTTCCTGGACACTACGACCTGCAATTGTTTAAAAAAATTGTTCTATAAAAAATATTGAAAATCTATGTACATGAATTTACAAATAAAAATATATGACGCAAAGTGCAATATTCATTTTAAAAGTCCATTAATCTCATTCTTAAATATAAAAAATGTTATATAAAAACGAGAAAATCTACATAGCCAAGTAGAAAATTGTAACCTCCTTTTCTTATAAACCAGCTTGACAACATCAGCCGCAGCTTAGTTTATATTTTCTGTGGTTATAAATGAAATCCAAGACAGTGGCTTTCAGAGATAACAATTTTAATATTGTAATTTATTTTGTATACTATATGACAAATAATATATTAATTAAACAAGTGGGTAGTGCAACGTGTATTGGTGTGTCTTGTGATTTGTACTAAAATAAAATAGTATTTGGGTTTGAACCTTGTTACTTACAGTTCCATTGATGAATTAATGTTCCACAACACATTAATCGCAATTTTTCCTTAATAATATCCTTTATTTAACTAAAATTAACTTAAAGTTTGATAATCACTTCTTCAAGTACCTTCATTTGAACTATTAATTTTTCACTTGCACCTTATTATGGAGGATCTTAAAAAGTCTTTAAGGGATGTATCCGAAATGGTGTCTACCAGAATGGAGGAGTTCCAGCAGCGCCTTATTGCAGCTCAGAATAGGTCCCCATCGCTGGAACAAACTCCACTTGCTAGGGAGTTTGAAACATTTAAAAGTTCTGTTCTATTCTGCCTAGAGAATCTCCAGTCTCAGATGGCGATTCTGTTTAGAGTGCAGGATGAGCAAGAGATGCGTAGTAGGCGAAAGTGTCTGTTGCTGCATGGAGTAAATGAAGCGAAGGATGAAAGCCCGGCCTCCATTGCAAATATGATATCCATCCTTTTAAAGTGTCCAAATGTCACGGAGCAGTGCCTTACCCGTTGCCATCGAGTAGGATTAAGATCCAATGAAAAGCCTAGGCCTATATTATTAAAGTTTCGTGAACATGCCGATAAGTTAAGGATCTGGGCTGCCAAGACTAGCCTTAAAGGCACTGGTATAACCTTGTCTGAGTTCCTAACAAAAACAAGGCACTCACTATTTATGGAGGCGAGAAAGCGGTTTGGTGTCTCAAAATGTTGGACCCAGGATGGACGTGTACAAGTGATTGGGGCTGATGGGAAACTTCGCCGCATCTCTTCGTTGAAGGAACTTGGTTCAGTCCCGGGCAGCATCCCGTCATCGTCCGCAGCTGATGATGCAAAGCGAACAAGAGACATGACCCGTAATAAGAAGGTTCCAAGGAAGGGTCATTAACTTCAGTGTCGGTGTTCCATGGTTCCGGGGTTATAATCAACTTTGTTGTCAACTGGTTTGATGTCATTAATTTTAAGTGTTAAACAGTTCTTTTTTGTTTTCCTTTTGTTTTAAAATATGATTATTTAGTATCTCATAACCTTAACTTTTGTTTACTTAGTGTTTTTAAAGACCCCACTGACAGATTATAACTAATAACTAGCAAGTGATGTGACACTGTCAAAAGTTGTGATTGTCAATTAATGATAGATTGTATCTATTTCCACAGTTCATAAAATTATTCTCTTATAATAAGCTTTTACAGTAATTTATCACTGCAAACTATATATAAATTCCCTTGTTAAATTGTTTTTTTTTTTTTTGGAAATAGTTACAATTAGTTTATTGAACCCCTTTAAGTTAATTTGTTTTTGTTTTCTTAAAGTGTGTGACTATATTTTCTGTTCACTAATATTAGCGATTGAGTGTGAACACAGGATCATTTTTGTACATAAATTAAAAATTTATATACTTAGTAGACTTATACATAAATATTATTGGCTAACACATGAATCACGATAGTGAAGCTCTTGAATTTGCATCGGTCTCTTCGTCGGATTTCGAATCATTCCATAGCGCTGAGATATCTCCCCCTCCCTTGCATAGTATCCTCACAGCTTTATTTAAAGACCAATCGCGACACTTGAATGTCATCCATATTAATGCTCAAAGCGTTCCTGCTCACCATTTGGACTTGTTGACAACATTTGTATCCAACGAAATTCACGCTATCCTTATATCAGAATCTTGGCTGTGTCCAACCCTGTCCTCCCTCAGCTATTCTATCCCCGGCTTCAACCTAATAAGAAATGATCGAGTTGGAATGCGTGGAGGTGGCGTCGCTATTTACCTACGATCGCACATCCCTTACACTATTATCAGTATGTCTCCTCAACCACCACCACCTAATGAATGCGAGCATCTTCTGGTCGAGGTCATGCTCAGTAAGACTAAAATTCTCCTTGGAGTGTTTTACTCTCCTTCTCTTTTAGTCGATTATTTCGCAGGCTTTGATAACACTCTTGAAAAATTTTCGCCTCTCTATAAAAACATAATAGTTATGGGTGATTTCAATACCTGCTTAATCAAAGACGACTGCCGATCGAAAAAGTTGCTCTCCATCACCGAATCTTATAATCTTCATAACCTGCCACTTAATGCCACACACAAAGTCCCAGGCTCCACTCCTTCCTTATTGGACCTTATATTTACCTCTTCTCCTGACCTAGTTACCAACCATGGCCAACTTCCTGCTGTTGCTTTTTCTCATCACGACCTCATTTATTTGTCTCTCAATCTTAAACCTCCTAAACTAAAACCCACCGTAGTCCTTAGGCGTAATTTTGCTGCGATCGACACCGAGCGTCTGCTTATAGATGCGGCCAGAATTGACTTTAGCACGATTTACGAGTGTCCCACCCTCAATGGTAAAGTTGATTTACTAAATGCCTCCATCACTAATCTTTATGATATACATGCTCCTTTGAGGCCCGTTAAAATCAAGCATTTACCTGCTCCTTGGCTCAACGATGAAATCAAATCTTTGATTAAACAAAAAAACCGTGCTAAGGCCAAGATGAGAACAGCCAAAACGGATAAGGAACATGTATTTTACAAAACCTTGCGCAACCGTTGCAACACGCGTTGTCGCGATGCGCAGAGACGACACATTCACGACTCAGTGTCTAATGGGGATCCCTCAAAAATATGGAAATTTTTAAAATCTCTGGGTATCGGTAAGCCACCACGTACTGCCATGACTCCCGATATCGACGTAAACAGCCTAAACGCCCATTTTACCTCTCACTCCACTTCAAGTAATATCGATCTGGACTTAACACTTGAGTATATATCATCTCTCCCTCGTCCTAGTTTTCCATCTTTCTCTTTCGATGAATTCTCTAGTCAGAAAGTTGAATCGAGTATTTCTTCTATTCATTCCAACGCTGTTGGTTCTGACCTGATTAGTCGTGCTATGATCATACCTATTCTCTCTCTTATACTTCCTGTAATCACACATATTTTTAATTTTTCCATTTCTATAGGTGAATTTCCTTCTTGCTGGAAGGATGGACTTATCATCCCTATCCCCAAAAAGGCTAATCCTAGTACTTTTTCTGATTTTCGACCCATCTCGATTCTGCCATTTCTATCCAAGGTACTTGAACGCCTCATACATGAGCAATTAAATAATTTCCTAAACAAAAATTCCATACTGAATCCACTTCAGTCTGGGTTTCGACCTGGACATAGCACTACTACTGCTCTGGTCAGAGTAGCCGATGATATTCGCGAAGGCATGGACCACAAACAACTCACAATTCTCACACTGCTAGATTTCAGCAACGCTTTTAATACTATTCATTTTAAAATTCTAATGGGGTTGCTTAGATCTATTAATATTTCTTCTCATGCTGTTAACTGGTTCTCTAACTATCTTAATGGGCGCCGCCAGTGTATTAAGACAAGCGATTGCATATCTCAGTGGAGTTTGATTGAATCTGGCGTTCCGCAAGGTGGCGTACTTTCTCCTCTTCTTTTTGCTATATATATTAACTCCTTAACTTTCCGACTTTCAACTAATTTTCATTTATACGCTGACGATCTTCAAATCTACGTACAATCAAGTCTCGATGATCTCCCGCAAGCCATACAATCTACCAACAATGAGCTGGCAAAGATAGTTGACTGGAGTAAAAAATTTGGTCTTCTAATCAATCCCAAAAAGAGTAAGGTATTAATTATTGGCAGCCCCTATTTCACGACGAGAATTGATTGGGCCAGGATATCCCCTATCCATATCGATGGTGTAATTTTAAATTTTAGCCGTACAGTAAAAAATTTGGGGGTTTTATTTGATCAAAATTTATCCTGGGAGCAGCATGTTAAAGAAGTTAGCCGAAAATTATACGGTGCCTCCAGTATCCTTCGACGTCTTAGTAATTTTCTTCCCTTTAGTACCAAAACCTCACTGGCGCAATCTCTCCTCCTGCCTTTACTGGACTACGCCGATTCCTGCTCCTCCGATCTTAACGAGGAATTGCTAAATAGACTGGATCGTCTCCAAAATTTCTGTATCAGATTTATATTCGGTCTAAGAAAGTACGATCATATCTCTGCGTTCCGTAAGCGGCTAGGCTGGTTGCCAATTCGTCAGCGACGCGATGCTCATGTTCTTCATCTCCTATATTCCATCCTGTTCAACCCTAAAACTCCTTCCTATCTCAAAAATGATTTCCATTTTTTGGGAGCCCATAACTATAGCTTACGCTCTTCCGAAAATTATACCCTTGAAATCCCATCTCATAACTCCTCCTTTCTTGGCGATTCCTTTAAGGTCTCCGCAGTTAGGCTATGGAATTCACTTCCCGTCCCTATTCGCTTAGCTCCTTCTTTATCTTCCTTTAAATTTCTTCTGTACAAACATTACCTGACCACATCGTATCCCGAACTTTCTTACTAACTACTAACTGACGTGAGACTTATCTTAAATTATCGTGATTTATGTGTCTTTTTACTCTTTAATGTATCTTTAATATTTTATTCCTGTTTAGTTTTGTTTAATAACTGTGTATTACATGTATTTTGCACTACTTGCCTATCTTATTTAATACATTTATTTTTTTCTTTACTCACAGTGGTTGCCTGGAAGAGATCGCTCGTAAGCGATAAGGCCGCCAGTTGCCCTCCTTTTGATTTAATTATGTTAATTTTTATTTTTATTTTGTAGTGTAACGAAGTGTAAATAAATAAAATAAAATAAATAAACTAAATAAATTTAGGGTATAAAGAATCATTTAAAAAAAAATAAGGTTTTATTATTCACCTTTCTTAAGTGAAAAACGTCTACTACTTGTCACTTACGGAATATTTGTTAAGACAAACTCTTATATAATTCAACACCTGGTAACGAAGACTACAGTTAACAAGTCCGTTAGAGCTAAGGAGGTCGCTCGTCGCGTGTAGACTTTCAAAGAACCTGGAATGGGCGTTGAAATACTAATCAATAATCATGATCGAAAAGTAGGCTAGTGAACAATTTATTTTGATTTATTTAACCGGTTGTATACATGAAATATCTTCTTAAAATTCAAACTCAACGTACAAGGTCCTGTGGCGCAACGGATAACGCGTCTGACTACGGATCAGAAGATTCCAGGTTCGAATCCTGGCAGGATCGTGCATTGTTTTTTATTTTTTTTAAATCATCGGTTTTAATATATATATACTTGTAGTTGACCGAAACTATTGATTTTATCAATATTATTTATTTTAAATATAAAATTTGTACTGATTGTCTTCTATTAAGTGTTAAGTCTTAAATTATTGTGTTCATATTTATTTTACAATGTAAAGAAAATGATGATAATTTTCCAAGAAACAATATTGATTTGCGGTTATCAACGGGTACAAAATGAAGCTGTATTTCCACGCTGTTTACGGAACAAAGAGCACTAATGAAATTGATTATCCAAAGGGTTTCTTTGCTTCCGCTGTCTGCAAACTACTGTCGTCTTAAACTTTTAACTTGAGTTCTATCTATACGATATAGAGCTTATTTTTCTTTGTTTGTTACTTAAATACTAAAGTATAACAAACATTCTTTTTATAAATAGATGTCATATAAAAAATACCTGGCATCATTTTCGCGTCGCGTTCAAAGAAATCAAGTAACGTAATATACATCGTAATATTACGAATTCCTTTTTAAGGATTCAAAAGAAATGCGATCAGGAAGGTCCAATAAAACCAATGGAAACCCGTCAATCTTTTCACAATTTTCGACTTATCAACGTGTCTGTGACAAGGTCAATTTTATTTATTCGCTTCAAGCTAATATATCTCCAATTCTAAGGATTTGTACGAGTAAACGCTACAACCTCTAGGTCTGGGTATCAAACTGTATCTGTTTTGTATTCATTATTTAATAGGCAAGTAGGTGATCAACCTTCTGTGCCTGTGTGTTCGGAGGTTTTTAGATCTATATTCATATAAAATTGTTCATTTAAAATACTAGCAAACTAAGTTGTGTGAAGTTCATACAAGTCTGCGAGTGGTGTGAAGTTAGCAGCAATTTAGCTGTGGTTGCTTATATTCACAACTTGAAATTCCCGCTCTCAAATTTGATGAAATAACTATTCAATATATATGACCACGGAAGATAACACAATAAATTTGTCAATATAAGACATCTCGTGGTAAATTTATAAACTAACGGGTATCCATTCGTAAGATTCTAAACGGTTAGGTTAGATTATTGACTTATTCAACAATCAGGTTATCGCTTACTTATTATTTTACGCGTGAGTTCGGTAAGTTTATCAATTTGCGAAAATGTGGGAGTAAAATATTACAATTTGTTTCTCATTTAGAATCCTACTAAATTAATTATTCCTAGGAAATTTATAAACTTGCCGATCTGTTATATTCCGGTGACATATACACTTATAATTCGATTTTTAAATTGTATTTGTTTCTAACTTCGTGTTTATTTGTGGCAGAATCTGTTTTTTGCGCATTAGTGAAAGTACAATCTGAACTTATGCGATAATTCTGTGGCCTATTATGTTTTGTTTATAATTCAGTCTGAGTTTAGTTCAATACGCTCAAATAGATTGTATTTGATTGAGATTATTTTAGAAGCTTTTGTGTCAAACATCATAATTTTTTGTTATTCCAATTCTTATGTTAATAGGCAGACAAATGCACACAAAGGCATAATCTAGGATATTCCTATATCGTATAGTTTTAAGGCTGATTCAATGGGGTAAAACCTAAATACAAAATGTTAAAAGAGAATGTCCTACCTTCACCCATTTGCATTCAAGTCATGTATAATATATTTATTTAGGTAGCGAAGAATCTCGATTAACGGTCTACTGACCTGTCGCGTAGCTATCATTCCGATCATAACGTTATAATTTATCATTTAATTATTAACAACAGTTATAAATGTATAGAAATCAACCTAGATTTTTAAGTTTTTGCTAAACGTGAGCCTAAAACGGAAAAATACAGATAGCATACGCTGTATTGTAAAGTGATTGGATAAAAGCTCTCTTGAATCATCGGGGTTTTTCGTAAAATTAAACTTGTGTATGCATTGATTATGACTCATTGAAAATATGAATCACGTTTTTTATTCTTAAATGATTCTCATTTTTATAGGACATTACCGAAAAGTTTTTAATAACCTCCACAGACTACACTTAAATTTGAATTTAGAACTTGTGGGCTCATTCGACGTCGCAATATCTTTTCATAATGGCATAAGTTAAATTTCAAGATAATGCTTAGGAAGCATATTAGGATACATAGTTATGTAGGTTTAATAAGTCAATGAGGCAGTCAGTAGTCCCCTTCTAAAATGACCTTGCCACAACGCAAGGCTCGCTGTCGTTTACCTCGAAGGAATGCGACCAATAATGCTGCTTTGTTGACGAACCAGGAGATAATATGAGGGAATTACACTGGCGACCTGCTTTGTAGAATGAATTTAATAATTAAATATTCCATTTTTAAATTTACAAAGAGCACGCTTTACATAAATTAGACAAATTCAGCGATCCGACAATAATTACCGACAAAAGACTGAATAATTATCTATTTAACGTCTTTAAGAATAACGAATTCCTTTCAACAATGTTTCAAAGAAAATATTACGTCTTAGCTCCATTTAATTCCAATGCAAACTTATAATTAATGAATCCACCCAATGAAGTAGACTTCGGAAGAAATTTCGGGTATATTGTTAACTCTCCAAAATTGAAACACGAAATAAAGCCGACGAAACCTTGTAACCAACCTTTTCACTTCTAAACTGCAAATAATTTAATTTAATTAAATATAAATTATATGTATAGAATTGCGTAAGCATTCAGGGCCTATGAGCCAAATTAGAACCAGTTGTCATTATGAACAATGTATTATAATCAAACGACTAATCACCAAGGAGCTTATTGCACAGTCAAACCTACACATCGGAATTGACGCCATTCACTTCACCGTGACTTACAATGAAAGCTTTTTATTTAAATTATTTTTATGTGTTTTACCAATTATATTATCTCATTGTGTTTAGCACTCAATGTCATTATCTTCCGGTAATTAACGGCATCTACATTATGGTTGTAAAGTTGAATTCGAGAATAATCAAGTCCTTAGACTATATATTGATCCTTTGGCATTGTGTAGAGATGTGGGGTCACTCTGTTCTACGTTTACCATGGAAAGTGTTCAGAGGAGTTGTTGGGATTGACCTGCAGCTGAGTTTCACCATCAGACGTCGAGGCAGAATACAAAAGTCCACCCGTTTCACCTCGACTTCCACCATTCCATAACTAAGCGTTTATCAAGGCATTTTAAACTAACAATTACCTATAATTCTTTATATTTTGCACTCAGTAATTAATCATGATTAAATGAAGGGGGTTATAAGTCAGTTTTTGCCGCGCACCATCACACCAGTGCATCTCCAAACTAATTCGACTTAGGAAAGAGAAGAGCGTACCAATTTTTAACAACGCACTCGCGAGCCCTGTGGCATTGAGAGCGTCCATAGGCGGCGGTATCACTTAACATCAGGTGAACCTCCTGCCCGTTTGCCTCCTGGTCTATAAAAAATATTTATATAATATTATTTTTTTAATAAACAACTGAAAAAAGCTTAATATTGTTATGGAAAACAAACGAAACTCGCTAAAAGTAATTTAGGCTGAATGCTCATTGTGAAATGTGTATCGTGAAATCGTTTAAACCAGTTACTAAACATCATTGGTTATTACAATACCGGTCCAATATTTTAACTGTAGTTTTATTTATGTAATATTAATGCGGCGTTCCATTATGCTTTTAACTTTGAAAATCATAATTCCATTTAACCGTAAATCCTAAATATGTTGAACAACAGAAATAGATACTGAAGATTTATTTCATATAATTCGAAAATTATTTATAACAATAGATACTTTCTTTATACGATTTTTACGGTAGAATAGTGGACTGTTAAAAGCAATAACAAATAGTCTCACGTATAGATAGAAAAACACATTAAGAGCACGTGTTGCAAACTCGACATTTTTTGTTTATTTACTGCATTTTTCTCGTAAAAAATACGCACATACATTATATTGACATTTGAAAAGATAATATTTTAAATAACTTAGGATAATATTGTCTTTATGCAATGTCTATACTTTGTTTAATATTGATAATTTAGGCTCGGTATATATCGTATTATTAAACTGAAAAGAATTTATAATTCGAGCAAAACTATAAATCATATTTGCGTGTATCAGAAATGATTATAAAAATAATCAGTGACACTACAATATTTTTAGGCCTCCGATTTCTGTATCTGTTTCATGATCATTTGTTAATCTAATAGGCAAGTTACTGGATACTTTCCTTCACCGTTCCAGCGAATGTTAAATACGCACATAGGAGAACTTTCTATCTTGGAGCACAGCCGGAGTTCAAAACCTACGACCTCAGGGATGAGAGTCGCACACTGTAGCCAGTAGGCCAATACTGCTCAATAAATTATTATAACTAATATTTATTCCTTAGTATGAAAGTTCGATCATAAAATATATGGAACGTGATTGATATTCGCCTACCGTTGAAGAGCTATTGTGAGAATAATAAACATTAAATAGACACTTGCGACTGCCGATATCACCGCACCACAGGCGTAATAGGAATACAAAGTAAGCGTTTAGGCGCTCGAATTTTTTCTCCTTTTTCTTTGTAATTTTCTGTTCGAAATTCGAAAATAATAAAGAAAATTACATACAATCTCCACCAATTCGTTCGTGAGGTTATATAGAGGATAACTTTTAGTGAAAGCTCTACTGCTTTTTTATATTGAAACCCGAAACTATTCAACCTTCGTAAATTGGTCCTGGATTAAACTTGAACATACAAATATTTATTTCAAATTTGTTTTCTCTTAATATGTATTTATTATGCTCTAGACTATTTTAATTTACTCTATAAATAAATAGTCATGAAGAATTCAGAAGCATTAAGATACACAAGCAATGGATTTTGAGCTTAAATTGTGAGCTTCGTAAATTACTTATCGCAAATTTTAGAATATTTAAATAAGAGATTTTAGTTCGGCAAAGTAAGCTTTATATTAAGGTGTTAAATGTCATTATTCAATAGCCCAACGCTCGAGCGCAGTGTGCGGTAGTGTTCTATTTGTAGCACTTCTTTCAATCCAATTTGCAGGCGACTCGCTATGTGCCTGGATTGCCAAAGTTTATCAGCCACTACGAGCAATACATTGCCCGTTCACAGTTTGTTTTCGTTTTATTTCACAAATACAAATCTGTGTTACAAAAACAATTGAAATCACCGCAGTCGATTGGTCTCCGCAGCTGTTGCTCCATTTTTAAATAACCTAACAGCTTTAGGTTAAACCGGTGCCCTATACACAAACAATGTCTTTATTTCTACGAATGGTAAACGTGATGAAACCTGTTCTATTTTTATCTTACACCTGCTGTAGCAAACCGCATCCGGCATCAACCGTCCAGCAACTTTAGTTCAATTCGCATATATGTTTTTCTGGATCTGGATAGAGTTGAGATGCAGTAGATTTGGAATAACACGACGAGTTTTTATGTGCCTATACATTACATTTAAAAGGCCAGCAACGCACTTGCGAGATATTGAAAGTAACCATGGGCTTATCACTTAACATGAGGTGAGCCTGCCCCCCGTTCTATAAAAAAACATAGCTCTAGTAAGCTTATATCGGCATCTCTATATCTTAGCAATTCAAATACACGGGATTTAATCATACGTATATATGCTTTGGGTGAGGTAATTACCAAAATATGTTTAAACATTTAAATGTTACATCACCATATTACCTCTGGTATTACGTAAAACGCATTAAAGGTTATAAATATTCATGCTTAAATCAGAAACGAATTTAATACGTGCGAAATAAACGTTAATTTAACAATAACTTATTGTTGAAATGTTTTGTCAATGAATTATAAAAATATTATGTCAGCGGAAGAGATTTCAAGGCGATCAATTTGTTAACAATGCATTTCCTTCAAGAAGTTTTATTCCTCCGTAGAACTGACGTTAGGACGCTACACATATAAGGCAACGTTATCGTTGTTAATAGAATCAATTTATTTGTAACACAAAAATATACAGTATTTGCAATATTCTTAACTTAAATAGTAATAATAATTAAAAATTGATAAATAGAAAATTAATACAAATTTTAAAAACATCGTCTCTGCCGTGTGGCAGTATAAGCTTACCATTGTATAGTTAACGCGTTATTATTTTGTTTCACGCGTACTTTTAAAGCCAGTATTGCAAGAACGCAGAGCAGTGCTGCTCTAGTGGCTTCAGCGTGCGACTCTCATCCCTGAGGGCGTAGGTTCGATCCCCGGCTGTGCACCAATGGATTTTATTACTATGTGCGCATTTAACATTAGCTCAAACGGTGAAGGAAAACATCGTGAGGAAACCGGCTTGCCTTAGACCCAAAAAGTCAACGGTGTGTGTCAGGCACAGAAGGCTGATCACCTACTTGCCTATTCAATTCACAAACGATCATGAAATAGATACAGAAATCTGAGGCCCAGACCTAAAAAGGTTGTAGCGCCACTGATTATTATTATTATTGCAAGAACGCATATAAATATAACCTTTAATACAGAATATTGCTGCAACTTCGTTACCACTTAGCGCGTACTCTATCGCAATACAGATTGGTGGGATGCCCACACGTTGGATGCGTCCTATACTCACACAACATACTACTCATTGTTATTTTCGCAGCCACCTTAACAATATATCCTTGAGAAACTATTGTAGCAATAAGATACCTTTGATAAAAAAAACAGAATGATGTGAGCAAAAAGTTACTTCATTATCTTCAGAACTTCCTTTTAAATCATTTTTGAGATATATTTTTACCAGATTAGGATATAAACACAACGATGAGCTCAGTCAGTCAATTATACACGGTCCATTATTCGTGACTCCTAAAGGTTTAAAGAATACCTGTAATCCTTGCGTGTCAAGATTATAGTTTTGCGTTGAATTTGTTATTTTGAACCTTAAGTCAACAATCTTTTAAAATACTATACAGACTACTGAAACTATTCAATGCCTACAATGTTTCGCACCCCGCACTATGCTATTGTTTATTAATATATTTAGAAAATAAAATCTTACATCTCGTAACAAGCAAAAACAAAATTTAATTGTACACATAACGGACAAACATAGCAAATTTTATACTTAATAAATTAACTAACTGACAAATTCTAACAAAGTATTTAAAAATCAAGAAATATAAATGATAACTTGATAAAATTTTGGAAAATCTTAAAAAATTGTATCTTTAAGCTTTGACAATTACTTATTATTATGAAATTCATTTATTTCATTAAATTTAGACTAATCTACCGTTTCTTATAAAGGCTAATTGCACACAAGTAATATTTATTTAAAATAACGTACATTTTTAAATGAACATGTAACGCCTTGAACCTTGAACTTTTTGCCTGAGAGCCTGCAAGATGTATACCGGTTGAGTCATTTGGAAACCGCTTTGCGGTGATGATATACATATCCTATTATATATAAGTTATTATATTTAGCTCCGACAACAATTATTAATGAGCCAGTTTAACAATTTTATCAAGCTTATTGATAATAAATTCTAAGTAAATTTGACAGTTATATGATGCCCAAGCGAACTTCGTTTTGCCTTATTATGATTTCTTACTTAGCCTACCTTTTTTACATACCAACTTATGGAACATTTTGTTTTGTGTCTATTTTATGCCATAACTCTTAACGGAATATTAAACTAAGAACTGTAGAACTAAGCCTTGAATTTTTTACTCTGTTACCTTTCTCAGAATTAAGGGAATATATAAAAATAGTTTATATTCCAATTGATCCAGTATTATTCGACTTTTGTGTTTGCGAGTTTTGTAATATATTTTAAAATATAAATAATACTAAAATCCTATCATTAGTAACAATGGCGTGTAATAATGATTTTGAATACATATTGAAGACGTTGACGCCAGATGTTGAGTCATTGCTTAGGTAATTCTAAAATTGTGTTGAGGTCATAGAGTATAATAACTTTTGCCCACTTTTAAGTTTTATAACCTTTTGGTATACCCACGTTCTTTAAGAGACCTATTTCTTGCCGCATATGGTGTTGGTAACGTAAGTAACATAACATCTGTATCATACATAGTCCTAACGAAAATTTTATATTAATAAGGCTTTTGCACCTTACAAAGGTTTGTATGAAAATATTGTCATAGTAACTATATAAACTTTACGTTTTAAGACCTTCTGGCGATCCGAAGTGGTGGGGGCCTGGTGACCTGTACAGGTACTTTTACCTTTAACAGGCATTAGTCACACAAACAAGCATTTCCTTATAATTAAAAAACTGCTGCTTTATTTTGTGTAAGTGTTCGTGAGAAAAAATAAAGTTTATTGTTATGAGTCTATAAGTTTTTGATATACATATATAGTACTTATATGACCAAAAATAATTTCGTACATTCACGAATCGCGTGGCTTCATTGGGACATTGGTCTCATTAGTTTCATTCAGCTGGCTTCCGCAGACTAGAAAGGTTTTTTGCTACTTATTCGTGCTCCTTTATTTACGATCTCCGGCCATCGGCTTTAGCTTTTACTACTACTCTGTATTTATTTCAGCGCAATTTCGCTAACGAAGGTTTTTACATTTTGATTTCCTGAATCGTTAGTTGAGCCTTTTAATTTCTTAACATGGTAAATTCAAAGAATTTTAGAGGGGGAAATCTATCTAATTTTTTTCTTTAAAACACACAAGTAAAAAATTACGTCAATTTCTTCTTCGATACAGGACTTTAAACTCTGCACTATGTATAGTTTGAAATCGGCGAATAAATCGAAACCAGTTAGCCTTGCGAAACAGTCACAGACATCCTCAATTTGTATTTGGAATTCGGTTTGTTTGAATATCGAATTCTGTACTCTGTAATAGTCTTCTGATTTTAAACGCCCCAAACAATTACTCATAGTGTCCTTTTGAAAGTGGAATCTTTTCATCGCCAAACAAAACCTTTTTGGTGATTCAGTGGAAAGGAATGCAGGTAGATTCTAAAAATGATACGACAAATTAAAAAAGGTCCGCATTGTACAGGTACAATGCTGGCAATAATATCTGCTAATATCTTAGTTCACAGTAGTATTTATTCTACGTGTCAATTTAAACTTATTGACTACTTCCATTTTTAAATATCGAAATTATTATGAAAAATATCTTACCGTATTGAAACGTGACACACGATCGTGCTGTTCCTACCTTTAATATATACATGACTAATCCAAGATATACGTAATAATAAAATACATAGCTAACATTGGTACCAGACAAACAACTTCATAAAATTCCAATAATTATACGTCGCAAATTGCAATGTCAGACGGTCAAATACCAACGCGCCTACTTATAAACATAACATAAAACACCAATAAATAAAATAAAACATAGTTATTCCACTTTATAATAAATATGTACGTCTAAATAAGTAAAATTTAGGAATTCAAATTATAAACAAGTTCTTTATTTTATGTCTCAAGGTCTCAAACGGTGAGAAATATGATTTTATGACTTTATTAAATATTTCAAATTATGTCAGAATTATCAACAGGAATTTAGCTTGTAGGCGTTGTCTAAAAGCGTAACGCAAGACTCGACGTGTAATAAATATTTAATGGAAAATCGTCTCGTATTTAAAATACCTTTAGAATCCTACAGCAGTTTGATGCCGTAAATGGAGTGTAGTCACTTTTCGTACTTGCATTACTAAAGAGATTTAGCAACCTAACCTAAGACCAACATTATATTGGAATTTACTTAAAACCGTCATTTATAATTGCAGAGAAAAAATCAGTATGAACACAAAGCAGTGTTGGCCTAGTGGCTTCAGCGTGCGGCTCATCTCTGAGGTTCCCGATTTCCGACTGTTATCCAATGAACTTCCTAGCTATGTGCTCATTTAACATTCGCTCGAACGGTGAAGGAAAACATTGTGAGGAAACTGGGTTGCCTTAAACCCAAAAACCGCGTGGTAATCACAGGAGGCTGATCACCTAAACAGATACAGAAATCTGAGGCAAACCTAAAAAGATTGTAGCGCCACTGATTAGGAGTTTCATAATTGTAGTTAGTGTTACTACAATATTTTGTCCTAATTTTGATGCCTCAATCGAAATCGTCCCTATTAAAATTAATTACATTTTTATAATTAATTGATCTTACGTAAAACATTACATAAATGTTAAATAACAATTTTAGTTTTATATATTTTAGCTATTAGTATTTCAATCATAAAACATATGACCCAGTTAAAGATAAAGAATATTTTTCTATAACATTACTATTTGCGTTCGTATATATGTTTTACCTGCTTATTGAGGGATACAGGTTATGACTCACTGCTTATAAATTATTTTATCATTAAATTTACGTCGTACAGGTTTATCGTAAGTATATATCTAAAGTCTCAGAGAGAGTTACAGACTTATAAACTATTAAATAATATTATTTATTAAAAAGTATAACAATAAAACTGTTTGGCGGCTTTATGTCAAAATATTATATTTTATAGCTGTAATTGTATTATTGTAAAAAATATACGTAAATGCCGTCGAAAACTTCGTTTTCAGTAGCTACATACAAACATATGGAACACTTTGCTATGCTACCCTATAAAGACTGTTCGCTTCCCCGGCATTAAAACTAAGTAGTAAATAAATAATGTTTCCAATTTTTGTCCCCTTAAAAACCTTTATCAAAGTCCAAGGAATAAATTAAAAAAATCTCGAATTGGTCGAGCCATCTTTAATTTATATTATATTCCAATTTTAAATCTAATTGAAACGATAACAACATTATAAAGTAATAGATCGATATTATTTGTGTCATGTAGCTGGCGAGAGTTAAATGCGTAAAGAGACTAACGGTGCTAGTTCAATGAACGGAAAGTAGTACTAATATTATGCCCACCTGTCATGTGCACTGAGGAAGTATACCATAGTAAGGCAACTTCAAAAGGGAAGACAGGAAGTCATACGCCATATGATACATGAAAGAATAATACGCACCTAGAAGGTACGAATTTTTGAAAATGGAATACCTAATTTGAATATAGAATTTTGTTACTGGTGATTGCAAAATTTAATTAAGGTATAACTTAACTACTGGTATTTTTCTGTCTAAAAGTCATCGAAATCTACTTAGTAGCTTAACGAACTCACAGCCACACGAACCCACGAACCCACATGATGCACCAGCGCCAATATAAAAATATATGTAAGAAATTTTATCTTTTCTTCGCGGTCCGTGTACAGCGGTTTAAATGTGAAAGCGTAACCAACAAAGTCATATTCAAATGCTAATGTAAAAAATAATATTCACTAAGTATTCAAATGCGTAGTCATTTTAATTCATCATTTGTTTTTCTTAATTACCTTTCCGTAAAGCAAATATTTGTGCCGATTCGAATATCCGATTTCCGACAACAGTGTTCTAAAAAAATCAATCAAAAGGCCCATTTATGTTTACAAAAGCGTTTTGTAAAAAACGTTTGACGTTGTGGTGGAACTAAATCCTCAGTTTTAAGTCCACCAAAAAGCGCAATCTAAATGGCATTAAACGCGTTTACTAATCGTTTAATAATCAAAAATATACTTGTAATAAATACAGCCCTAAACTTGATAAACTTGATGTTTTAAAACCTGCTTATGACTGCTAACTTCCCATTTTCTAACGAGATTTTTTTTATCTTCCGCAAATGTATGACTTGAAACCAACCTTCTTAGGAACTGGAAATAGTGGAAATCGCGTACATTTTTCTCTATCTTAAAATGGTATTTTATTACATTATATACAACAGTTTTATATTAAAATCTTAAATTGTATGAATATTTTTTTATAAATATTAAGTTTTTTCATACCTATTTACGTACTAAATCGACTATGCTTCCGATGCGTATATTTTGCTTTCATTCAGGCGGAGTTGAGCTATAAAGACCCTTAAGGCCAACAGCAAGATTGCTTACAAAAAATTTATTTTGTTTAACAATGTAATCTATTTTACTTTGAATATCGTATAAGTGTTTTCTTTTATAATATATATGTTTAGCTATAAGATTACTTATAAATAAATAATACGTTACTAATAAAATATTTATGGAAGACGTTAATTTACTATATTGAACAAATCTTAAAGTCGCATCTTATATTTCTGTCAAACAAATAAATTTAGTAGTAAATGTAATCGAAAAAAAAACAAATAGAAAACTAATATTCATTCGCTTCGAAAGTTATGCAACTAAACAAAAAGCTCATCTTGGAAGCGACACGTCAATTGTCTAGTCAATAACTTTCCCCACATGACCTGCTAATAACACAGCATTCACATAAAAAGAAAAGTCATAAACTCTCTGGAGACCCAACAAGAGAAGTCGGCCCACTGACCAACATAGTCCTTTTAATAATGTAACAAATAGACAAGATTTGTACTTCCGCGCAATGTCAGAAGTCGCTTTCTCTTGCAATAATTACTCTTTGTCCGGTGAGACCTTTAAGAAAAACTCATTTACCTCTAACACTGTCCCAGTAATATCAATATAAGCTCTCATTAAACGGAGACTGGTTGGCTTTATTAAGGACTTGTTCAAAAAGGACTACCTTGAATATACTAAAAACCATTTCATGCCGGGTCGGGTCGGCCGAAATGAATTATGAATATGGAAGGCACGTCGGCGCTATAACGAAATGGATAGAAAAAGGCGGTAACTGTAAAACAGGCGAGTGACACTGACAATGAGATGGCGGATTCCATTTTAGGTAGCCGTCACGTATGAGGACGTGGACGTCGGCCTTACCGAAGCACGTACTGACTTTCCAACGCATCGTAGATACATGATTCATTCCAGCTATTCGCTTATAACGCAGTTTCTTTTTTGTATGAAAAGCAGAATGTTTACTAGAAACACCTATACTGGCATATTTTTAAAAATCGAATATTTAAAATATCTAGAAAAATCCACGTTCAATCTTTTATTAATACATAGTATGTCTGGCGTTGTAGGATGGAAAAGAATTATTTGAATGAATTATTATAGAATCTTTCAAATAATATTATAATTAAATTAGACTACATTGTTAGGTCCAAGGCTGTCTCAGTCATTAGTCAAGTAGAAGATTTTTATTATACATAGATAATTTTTTTTCATCACCAATTAGTCCTTGTGATCGTAAAAGTAGAAAACTTAATAACTGCAATTAATGGCTGTAT
This sequence comes from Pieris brassicae, assembly GCF_905147105.1. Lineage (NCBI taxonomy): Eukaryota > Metazoa > Arthropoda > Insecta > Lepidoptera > Pieridae > Pieris > Pieris brassicae. The sequence continues at coordinate 4,827,095 of NC_059670.1, forward strand.
CGCAAAAGTTTTCATATAAAATTTGCATAATATTCGAACCACTTCCGCATGCAGGTATCCAATGATTTTGTATATGAAATTATGTTTCATAAGAGTTCTCTTGTTAGATAACGTTTTATTTTTAATTACTCGATAACTAAAAAGTAAGTGTACAGTTACTGGGTCATTGGGGTGCTTTAAATAATAAACGATTTTAGTTTTACTCTAAATTAACCACTCGCGTACAGCAATAGAATATACGCGAAATAATGAAATGCCAATTGCTATGTAACGAATGACTGGAATGTAACAGTTGCAGAGAGTGCCTACGCCTGGCTATACTCCCGAGGCGTAACTTTCATAATTTAGGAATTCGCAACGCTTATAAAACTAAGAAAGCCTGAGTGAGCAAAATCAGTAAGAAATTTACAACATTTTATTATATATCACATTACATGTTAATTATTTTAAGGAGTAATATATAATAGGAGGAAATTACCTACACATTTGAGTCCTTTTTAATAATTATCTAGAAATCACTAAATAGTAAAGTTCATTTGTAGGCTGCTAATTTAGAATATATGAATTCAACTAGAAATCTTTGTTTGTAAAGAATATGCAAAATTCCAATTTTCGTTGTGGTTTAAAGAGAAAACGCCTATTGTAAATATTTTAACCTCATTCACTGAATGAGTAAACCGCATTAGGCTTATTCATTTCACGGTTATTGGGAACAATTTGACTGATCTTTTACAGTTGAAAGAGGCGGTGTTCTCTTATACGACAAGCATCTATGTTCCTAAAACCAACTCATGTAAACCAAAATCCGTTTAGAGTCGACGCTTAGGGCTAAGTAAAGAGCGTAGTTCCTCAAAGCCATGCAACCAAATCCTATGTATAAGTATGTATAAGTTATAACAAATTGGATTTTGGCATATGAAAGTACTTGCGTTCGGTCCTGGCTCTGAATATTATCCCTAACTACTGCTAACGTACTCTTTCCAGCTTAAGTCATTTTTCGTTGTTAGAGAGGTATTTCTTTGACTAATTTAATTCGAGTACACAAAAGGAGTACGGGGCAGTTTTGTCTCATACACACCAAGCATATGTGTCGTAAAATTCTGTATATGTATACTTTTGTAATTAAATGTGGCAAAAATGTTACATTTTTTAAAATTACCTATAACAGGTAACTTATTCCATGTATTTATTACACGCCGCGGTGCACAGAGTATAATTTTTTCGATGATACGTGTTTGACAGACTAATGATAGTGACAGTTAGCAAGTTAGCCATATTGGCGCGCTGTCAAATCCCGCCCTTTACACCCGAACTCAACAGTGTCCCGAATATTCTTTAATTTTAAGTTACTTGTTATAATAATAAATTAAACTACATAGTTAAAATACCAAATATGATATGGAAACATGAAATCGAGTAAAGTCTTTACAATCGTAAGTTGTGTAGTAACTGTTATTATCGCACTCGCCGGTGCTAATTTAAGGCGTGAGAGTGAACTTATATTTCAACATTACATGTATTCTCTATTCTCTTTAGCTAAATACAATAAGCAGGTCACTTTTAAGCAATTTTCTCACAGTCACAATGGTCAATTATGATGATCTTTGTGGGTGACTTTTATTTGGCCCAATTTAACTTTTAACGGTTGCTTATTATGTGTTACTTTTAAGTTCCTACATTTATATTTTTCTATCGAACGAAACCTTTCTATCGTTCGTTTACAGGAGCCGTGAACAGAACAGAATTTTGTATAGAGAAATCTACGTACTATTTTATTATGTTTAAACAGTTTAGTCAAAAAAGAAGCTAGTAAATTCAGCGGGAGATACACCACAATAAACAAGGCTGTTCCATTTTCGAATTTTATGTTCGTGTAAATTTTATAGGGTAGATGAGTGCTATAGAAATTACAAACAATACTGACCCGTATAAGGTTATCTCGCAAAATTATCGTTTTCGTATATGGCCATAACATTTCCGGAAACAAAAGAGGTGTCATGCCGATATCATTTAACGTGATCTAGCAAATTGTACAACTGTCACCGAAATGCTGAGAAATGGATTAATTTGTACCGTCTGTGTTCCAAAGTTCTGCAATTCTCCATGCCTTTAAACTTTGGCGGATATTTACAAGACAAGAACATATCATGTTTCTTGACTTACGGTGTTTTTCTGTTATAATGAAACTTAACAATTAAAATTGATTTTATTTTATTAACTTTTATTTACCTAAATGTAAATAACGAATTTGGCGTTTCGCAATCTTTATTGTGGTTATATTTTGATTTATATTCCAGTTTTTGAATGTCAACATTCATGACATAAAAATTGGATGTTCACAGATGTTCCGAATTTCTTTTTTAGAATTCTCCCAAAGTACAGCACGCAAAATCTTGCCAAGTTACGCACTGAGGCACATAAATTGAATTAAAGTCCACATAATATTTTGCTTTCTGTACATTGTTTGATGTTAATATTGTGGTAATTCTTTATAAATTGTACCACATTAATAAAAAAATTCGAACAAGAGCTAAAAACTTATCGAAAATTTCTTATATAATTCGAAAAAATTGGTACAATCCGAACCGTTTGTTTCCAAATTTTAATTTTGATACGTCATCCAAACCGATGTGATATTGATTCAGCTTAATATAGGATATAAATAACAAAGACCTAGTTTATGGAAATAACAAAGCTAAATATGTACCTATTAATTTTTATCTGTGAAGCGTAGTCAATGACAATAGAATCTTTTCTCAGACATCATGAGAACAGGGCATGGGACGGGTTATAAAGACGTAACAATTTATAACTTCCGACAACATATTTGACGTACAATGTACGCTGTGTATTAAGTATAATTGGAATGTAGGTTTGAGTCTTGTCTTAAAATCTATAAGTTAGTTATCCAATTAATTATAAAACTAAAGTATATATACATATAAAAACTTTTAATTAGAACAAGAATATTTTTTAAGATGTAAAGTTATGTATTGACACAATCGTCAAAACAATAATTTTACAAACCTGCACGCTCATATCTACCAGAACTTTTGGTAATATGACCTTTATATCACGTTGGTTTCGGATTATAGACCTCAATATTTGCAAATCTAATTAGATGAAAAATTGTGTCACATCCCGCCACAATTATTACGAGATACATAAAAGTTTCCGCTATTACAGAACCTGTTTGACGTGAATTACGACAAATTAAATTATGATACGCGTTTAACTTACCTTCTCTATACTGATCAAAATTTAATGTAAAACATCATTAAAACGTTTGACATTCCAACATAAAAGTGACAATAAAAAGAGTTTACGTTTCCGTAAAATATCCATATGTAAAGTTTTCAAGGCCGTTTCATTACTAATTAAATTATTTTAAATTATATTATCAGAAATGCGATACCGACCACGGCCAGGTATTAAAAAAGCTTCTTTGATCTTAACAAATGTAATAAAAAATGGAAAGTTCTTTCGCAGACGCTTGCGTAACTTATTCAATAACAGAACATTTTGTACCAATGAACTTTACAGCGTATTGTCACGATAGAACGGTCGCAATATTTCATCGCCCTTGTGCTATTTCAAGTAACTAAATGAATTCAACGTCTCTTAAACGTCCATTACGTTCGTACGTGACTACGAAACAGAATTACTCCCCAAATGAAAGATAAGGCTAATTTTACAGCCACAATTGTATCTAATACCTTATTTTAATAGTATATTTGTAAAGATAATGTTATTCTCAACTAACAAGTAACTGTAATTCTATATATTTTTGCACTCATAAATTAATCATTATTAAATGGATCGGTTTTATGGCAGTTTTTGGCTATTTAGAACCAGCTGCCTACTGTAGTATTTCATTTCAACTTAGGGTCCTTCAAGAAAAGCGCGTACCAATTCATAAAAGGCTAGCAACGTACACGCCACTGGTATTGAGAGTCTATGGGCCGCGGTATCACTTAACATCAGGTGAGCCTCCTGCCCGTTTGTCTCCTGTTCTATATAAAAAAAATGTGTAACGGAATTGAAAACCTATTTTTACAACCTTATAAGATGTTACAAGTAACTGTAACTGAGCGTTTTTTGACGAAGTTTTTGCTGCGTACCACCACTGTGGAACCAGCTGCCCACTGAAGCTCCAAAAAAGAGCGTACCAATTCTTAAAAACTAGCTAGCAAGCTAGCTAGCAAACTTGCAAACCCTCTGGCAATATAAGTGTCTACATATATATTTACATATTGTGAGCCGCATCATCCTCCAGTTTAAAATAAAAGAATATAAAAAAAAATTAAGTACAAAGACTTGACTTCAATTAGATTTTATTATCTATAGCAAAAACATGAGCTTGAAATATAATATTTTAGAGAAATTGTATCAAAAAGGTTGAAAATCAAATTAACGCTCAGGTACCGATGAATCGTCTGTTACAAGGATTAAATGGATTAATTTCTCTTTGTTGTCGTTGTTTTCGTCTTTAATTGATACTCCAATCTTATCCAATAAAGATTTTATTAAATATGTGAGGCTATAAATTAATATTAGTTTTGTGCCTTAATATAAATTACCCCATAATTTAATAAATTGTATATTGACTTGGCTAGGTACTCACTTAAACTAAGGTCGAAGTTAAAAAAATAATAATATATGAATAAGTAGATTACATACCCACTGTCCACATTATTAGATAATATTCCAGTCCCGGTGTTACATCAAAATCACTTTTTGAACATCGAACACTTCATAACAAAGCCCTGTATTCGTAAAAAGTAATTAATTAACGCCTTGAACTAAAGTACAATTTCTTCTCTTTTTATCAAATTGTATTTTTGATGTGATTAAAAGAGACAAATGGGTACTTTAAAACGGCGCAGTTAGAAAGATTTATATTTTATGAGTTAGAGGGTAATTTAAAAATAAAATGATAATGTATGGACGAGATAAAACCACAGTCAAATAAAACTCTTTGCTGCAATTATGACAGTAATGTTAATTAACAATCATTGGAACAAACAGTAAGAGCAGTGCTTTGGGCATGTGTAATCAGCCAGCGATATGATGCATTATAATAATTATATTAATTGTAATATTTATTCAATTTCAAATTAAATTTCAACAAAAATTGGGCAAATTTTACACGAGAACAATGCAATTTAAATTTAATTAAAGAAAAGTCATAATAAAGTATAATCTTTCGTGTTTCAATCACCACTATAATAATAAAGTCTATAAGACTCTTCATAGTTTTGTTACGTAATAGTACACAGCAATAAATAAGTTTACATAAGGGTATGTGGTTATCTTTGTGAGGGGCTGGTTCGTATAATAGGACTTAAGAAATCATATGGTAACAGATTACCAGCCTTTCATCGCGGATAGAAAATATTGAGCATTAAGTAGTAGTGGACTAAGCCAAAATAACAAACAAAATATGACTAAGCCATGAGTGTTGTGTGTAAGGGTGTGTGAATAAATTTCAGTTATAGTCTACTTCCAATGGCTAGGTTTCTCTAATCTAGGTTTTTAGTATATTTGACGCAGCTACTTTACAAGGTTTTTTATTTTGATTAACACTAAAATTAAGTTTCTTGTACAAAATGGTCCAAGGAACCAAAAAAATTCTAAATCATTAAAAAAACCATTTGTGCCTGTATTTTTGTTTAATGCGGAGTTTTGAGCAAGTAGAAATTAGATTGACGTTCTTGAACAATGAATCATAATTTCTGAATAGTAATTATATATCTACTCACGTATAATTTCACTTACCAAAACGACTCTTTTAACTTTCTCTAGTCGTAATTTCTCTTCAATGACTTATGTACAATAGATAAAGGTTAAGGACAAACTCAAACTCGACAAATATGACGTATAAATTTCGAGGGAACCATAGATATAAATTTAATGATATAGTATTAGTCTGTGCGGAACAAGAAGCGTCGTTCACGTCGCAGCGTTGTTTTTTTTTTGTTATGTTAACAACACTGTTGTATCATAGTTCGACAGTGATCATGTATACTTAATAAGAAAATAGTATCATGCTATATGACAAATAATAATTATAGTAGTTTACATAACAGCCACGGCGATTCTCTTTCCGCACTGATAAACCGATGAGCCATCTATGGCAAAATAGCAATTTTTTAAAGCAAGAACATTGTCAGACTTTGCAAAACGAAACAATTATTTTCACGCCACGAATCAAACACAGAAACTATGTTATAACGTTTGTGCGTTAAACCACATAGGCCTTCATACTTCATCTAAAAAATTTAACCCCAAAACTTTTCTGTATACTTTTCGTAAAACTTTAAGCTCGTGTTATCAAATATTCTTTTATCTTTTCAGATTAACAATGTTGATAAGGTGTCGGACAGCACTCAATGCTGTCGCGATCCTGCTGCTCACTGCCACATCCTTAAACGCAGAGGTAAGTCTTTATAAATATTTTACTTTCTCTCGCAAAAACTTATACGTAAGCGTATTTGCTTCACAGTTGATTAAAAATATGTCTAATTCTTCTAATTCGATCCAATTTATTTAACAGTTTTATCGAAAAACCTTTACAAGATTTTTAAGTCCTACTTTCATATTTTTAAAGAAAGTCCTATATGTTTTGTCCTTTTAATTATATATATATATAGCTTTATATAAAAAAAAACTTATTCATGATGAATATAAGTCTTAAAACATAATCGGAGGTAGGATGTTTCAGTATACACCTGTGAAAGAACTTAAATTCGTTAAAACAATGGAGTGTAAAAGAAAAACCAGCCATGTGTAAATCTTTATTGTTTCTCACTTATATACTCTTGATACGGGATCTTTTGTTTACAAACAATACAAACAATATTAAGACATAAGGCATGACCTCAATTGTAACAATATATTTTTTAAGTGTTATACCGTGTTGTTCCCACTACAAGACTTCCTGCAATGGTTATAGTAAAACCTCACCCTTAACCTTTTTTTTTCGATATGAAGGATGACTTATCACTTAATATATTATAACAGAATTAATGGAATATACCGTTTATGTCTCGTATATATAAGCGAAAAGATAAAGTATAAGTAGTATAATAATATAGCTAATAATTATTTAAAGTCTTATTCATTTCACTCTCGTATAACATAGCAAGAGGAATGTTATTAAAAAAATGTTGTTATGTTTTTTTCTAGGTAGTAGCCCTTACCTATATATTGGAATAGACCCTATAGGGTTAAGACATTCGTAAACTCTATTTGATTTGGTAAAAGCGACGACGGCAATACTTACGCACGCAAATACACTTCAAATTGTTTACTTGATCAAGTTAGGATTGCCGAAGAAAATAAATATTCTAACGAATTGCTTTTCTATGAAGATTTAAATAAATATTATTTCAAAATAATTTAAGGCTAGACGTAGATTCTTTGTTTAAAATTAGCGAATTATTACGTGCTAATAACTATAATCGCGCACGAGGCATCTATAAACCATAATGGATATATTGCGATTGTTTAGTTTCGTAGGAAATATGATGCGTTATAAAACGATCATTGGTAAGGTTTTTTATGTAATAACTTTTACTTATTTACTCGATACTAGGCTCACGTTTTAATACTCTAACATAATTCCAAGGATAATGACTATTTATCAAATAAATTAGCTCTTTCACTGTATTGTATCTACAACACTATATAATCTGTAATTTTCAAAGTTAACAGAACGCGATCGCAAAATTCGAGTTCGAGTCAATAGAGTCATAAGCAGAAAGTTCGAATTTTCACTGCTTGAACGACTTATTTACTCTTACTTATTTACAATAGATTGGAAAACTGTAAAAGGGTGTAGATTTATGGCTTTGTTACGTACCAAAACGACCCAAAGCGATCGTATCATCAATGTATTTATCACTGTAAATGTGTCAACCGTTGCGTTCAGATATCACCGTGTACGCTTTATATATTATTTACGACCTTACGATACACTGGAATCATTAATAATATATTTTTCTTTTACAGGGCAACCTCTTCACGTGTCCAAATGGTAAGCTGTTAATTTTACAAGTCTTATGTAGGTAATTCACCATGCAGGCCAGTTTAATACGATTCTCAAACAAAATCAAAAGATCTTGCTTGATACATCTGTCTATGAATACTCTTAAAGTAAACACAGTACGGGAAATCTCAGGTCTTACACAAAAAAATTGACGAACCGACTGCGTGTCTATGGGCAGTGGATAAATGGTACACAGAAATGTATATGAATTTGAGTATTTCCTACTGAACACTGCCTCAAACTAAATTATAATTATTCATGATGTTAGGTATATACCAAGATACATCAAATCCGTTCAATAGAGCATAATATTATATAGGACACATTCTACTGTGATAATAGTATTGTAACATCGCCTGCGTAGCTTAATTTGAAACAAGAAAGTGTACTTTAAAAGATCATTATTTTAAATTCAGAGTAAGTGCTAAGATTCGTGTATCTAAAACTTATTTAATTTGAAATACGAAAGTCAAACATCTTGACTGTTATCTTACCCAAGATACTATTATACTATGCAACAATATATATATAAATCTTTCGCATGAATGTTGATGAAAACCACATTAATATCCGTTGCATGGTCTAAAATATCTAAGCGTATGTACGGTAAAATATGTCTGAACATATTCAGAGTATAAAGATACAACTATAATATAATACAGAGCAATAACAATATTCTTAACATAAATCATATTGATAATAATTAAAAATGGATAATTCATAATATATATAAAAAAGTTTGGTCCCTGAGTAACCCTTAATGCTAGCAGAATTTCCTCACTTCATTGCGATATTTATTCGTTAAGCAAAAAAAGTACCAGCTCTGTGATCTTCATAACTATTTACCAGGAGCATACTTAATTTTTTAAATAAGCGCGTATTCACTTGAACCCCATGGCCCAAGAGACTGTTACTCCAACGGGATCAATTACTAAAATTAAAATTACTTATATCACGTGGTAAAGGCTCTGTATTACTGTCGGTATTTGTACCCAACGTAACACTACAAGATTATTGTAACAAAACAAAAACAAAATATGCTTGTTTTTAATCCCATTAGGATTCATTATGCTGTTAATGAAAAGCGAAACGCTTATGTTCTAAGTCAAATTAAGTAGAACAAGTTTTCACTTAATATACAGAGCACCTGTACTTAGACTTGACAACAATGTGAGATGAGACCAGCTCATTCCAGCTTAACACAGCTTATGTTCTAATGTGCGTTCTAAATTCATTACCGCATACTAAAAGCCCAACGAAACAGACGTGTGGCATTATGAATAAATGTATTTTTTATTTACCGTCTTTAGGTTCCATCAAATATTACTATTCAGTTTTATAAGTAATCGGACAATAGAAAACTTATTCCATATGAATTTATAAGTTTTAACTCCGGTTGGCTTCTGCCAAAGCAAACCAATTCGTAACTGTAATAGAATTGACGGTCGAGTTATAGTATACCCGTGGATAAGATTTATACTAAATATAAGAGTACCAAATAACAACAGTAACTTTTGAATTCAAATTTTTGTTTTGCGGACTGTTTGATCTCAGAAAACAAAAAAAATTAAGCTATAACTATGTAATAATTACCACTGAACTTCGGTGAATTGGTATTACGATTCATTGGCGTTTCATACACCTGTAAGTCAGAATTGACAGCTACTGAGTAAGCAAATTAAATGGTTCACCGGGCTAGGTAATCTTCATTAACCGCATAATTAATGCAAGGGAATTGCCTCTCAGCACACGCTACACTGCTTTTCCAGCCAACAGCGAGATTGGAGCTCGCTTCTATGCCTCCAAGTTCGTATGCTCAGAGAATATTTATTCAAGGATCCGGTAGAGATAAAATAAATTTTAATATCTAACATCTGATGTTAAATACGTAAAGCATAATATGACAGGTTCCGGTGATGAACTGAAACGCAACAATCCAGCTTTCTGTAAATCTGCCTTCAAAAGCAATGGATAAACAAACAATAATGCACCAACAAAAGCGAACTAATTACTTAATTGCTACTATTTGGATATACTTGCTCTTTACCCCAAGGAGTCACTACCACATACCAACACATGAATGGAAATATCATTACAGTTCGTTCAGTTGGGTTCAGAGTCCGTTGCAATGATGTTTTATAAATTGTCTCTGTACAAAGACACAATTTAACATTCCGATATAGCATAACTTAAGACTAATAATTAACATAATTTATAAAAAAAAATCATAAGAAAGTGTCCAAAAGCACTACATTCTCTATTAAGGGAAAGGCACTCAGTTAAGCACAATTTTTTATGCACTTATCACTGTTTAGAGTTTGAGGAGTGTTGGACTAGTGGCTTCGGTGTGCGACTCTCATCTCTGAGGTCGTAGGTTCGATCCCCAGCTGTGCACCAATGGATTTTCTTTTTCATTGCCCATTTAACATTAGCTCGAACGGTGGAGGAAAACATCGTGAGGAAACCGGCTTGCCTTAGACCCAAAAAGTCGACGGCGTGCCTCAGGCACAGAATATTACATATTCGATTAACAAATGATCATGAAACAGATACAGAAATCTGAGGCCCAGATCTAAAAAGGTTGTAGCGCCATTGATTTATTTTTATTTTTTATCACTGTTTAGATGTGAAGACTATCATTCACATACACTCATTCGACTGATTTTGTCCTTTTCAATATTTTATTAAGAATATTATTTAACATATTTAATGTTGTAGAAGTAGAAGAAGAATTATTTACCAAGTTAAACTCAAAAAGACATCGCACACAAGTAAAGCATCGCCCTAGTACATAAGAGTGTTAAAAACATCCGAAAAACCACACCTGATGTACACAGGTAAAGTGTAGACAGGAGACAAATTGCATCATTCCCGAGAATTAACAGGGAGGTTGTGAGGTCGTTGCGCCCTACATACGGCTAAATCCATATGCAGTCTGCCAATTCGAACACATCAATACACCAAATTACTTCGTATAATAAACAATCTTATTAACCTGGCGTTATAGGCTATTTAAACAAAATATCTTGGCCGGATTTAATGCATTATTTAAATTAGTATCTTGCTTAATAGTTCTCTATTCAAAGCGTCGTGTTACATAATGTAATTAACGCAAAAAATCGTACATCCTTTGTATGGATGTTAGATGTCTGTATATCTTTTGTGATGATCCCTCGCAAGTCGGTGATCAGCCCTCTATGCCTGACACACGTTCTTCAATCTAAAGCATGCCGGTTTTCTCAAGATGTTTTCCTTTACTCGAACTAAGAAAAGTTCATTGGTGCCCGTGATTTGAATGTACACTTCTGCATCTGTCACAAGATTTGTTTAAATGTGGTTCTCGCGAAACCTTACGTTAGGTCCCCCAGCATTATACCCCGCATTATATTACGTTATGTTCATTCATATATCAAAAATTTAGATATCGTTAGTAGTATGCTTGGAAATATATTTTATTTTCGCATGTAACTCAAATGTAATATAATTTTGATTAATAAATATTGAAAAATCATTTTAATAATTGAAAAATTATTCACGTCATTTGAAAATAGAAATTCATGTTCATATAGAATTTTTTGTAACTTCAGTATAGAACACAGATTATATATAATATTGTAGATGTTCATTGAATATGGGACCACCTGGGAATCTTTTAACATTCTATATGAAAGTATGTCACGATTTTCCTGCTAACTAGACATTTCGAGGAATTTGGTTTCCCTGAGGTAGCATGAAAGCCTTATCTGCGGTATCTCTCGTGGTCTTTGGTCCTGTAATTTGAAAAATATTCTGACATAAGCTTATATATTTGAAAAAATAGTTTTTACTTAATAAATAAAGCCCTAATCTGCCATAAAATATAATAATGTGTCCTAGACTCTTTAGAAAGGCAAGGAACATTTTCTCTGTATCTAAATACTTATCTTAAATGCCTTTTCTATACCTCCCAACCCATCACAACTTTTGTTTCGCCAGAAATCGAGCCCTGGACCTCCAGGTTTCCAGACTTGGTGTTATAGTCCTTCAACTGAACCTCATACACCATTTAAAGTAAAAAAATAATGAAAGAGCCTTACATTAATATATCAAGTACGGGAAACCAGATGTCTCCGTATTGCATAATAACAGAAATCCATTTCCTCCAATAATTATCTACGTAAGTGTATTTACTCTGAGTATTAAATACTTCTTTAAACAGATATACCTTACATAATATAGAAAACGGTTTCATCAACATTCATATAAATCTTACTAGTTTAATAAAGGATATAATATAGTAAGTAGTCATTTTTTATATATGACTACTTATTATGTTACATTTATAACAACTGTTATCTGTTTTGCCTTATTTTATAGCACGCATGGTCAAGGTGTCTTAGTCAAGGTACCTTAACAAATGAAAGTTCGTGTCGACAAATTTAGTTTTCGACTTTCTACATACACTACTGTTAAGGCATCTTGACAAAGCCCCAAGGTCGACGACGATGACATTTAACAACTAGTCAAATGTCATTACGGTGACAAATGACAGTTGAAATTTATGCTAATGATAAACTTCCCATAAGATTCGTAGAGCCCGACGGATTTTCACAAAATTAGATCACGTCATACTTTCTAGGATTTATGATTTAAATTTTGAATTGGCAATTATTTATTGAACACAACTGTGTAGCACAGGCTTGTTGGCATTGGTATTTTTTAACGCACGAACAACGGATTAACCTCCGATTTACTAATGTACGTAAAATTTTCTAATTTTACAAATTACGTACCGTAACAAAAACATAAAAAAACAGCATTAGCCTTAATCCTAGGTAAAATTAATAATAAATAATTATAAAAATACATTTAATTTATTATCCTAAAATATTAACGAATAAAATTATTGATTAAAAGTTTAGTAAATATCATTTCCGAAATGTCAAACTACCACAGTTTTAAAACGTTTGAACGACGTTAGGTAATACGTTCAGATTTGTTATATACATATTTCTTCTTGATAGTCGATATCCTAAGTACCATTGGAACACCCGTATAGCCCTCCTCCAGCTATTTCCAATTATCTCTTTCCATGGCTTTCTTTCTCCTTCTGCTAACGCTTCTATATATTCTACCCACCTTTTTGTACAGCGCCCTGTTCTGCATACGCCCTACGTAATTAGGATATCATAAATCAAAGTATGCGCCAATAGAATTATCTTCATTTATATCTTTATATTCGTTAATTTATGTATTTCTCTTATTCCATGAGAACCAATTAAATGATTAAATGAAAAAAAATTAAATGAAATAAACGTTAGCCTATAAATAGTGATATGAAATTCTAAAGAGTACGAGGCTATGTGGTTACAACGGTGTAACAAAAATTGTATAAAAATATATTTAGTACATATAGAAAATACGCCTACAGCATTTCCTCCAACAGAACACCAGTTGTCCCAACCACCAAACATGACGTGTTACCCCAAGTTAATTCAATAATAGTAGTGTTCAATATATTTTTTTAATATACTACTGTATTCAAGAAGACTTACATGGAACTTAGAAGACATCCTCTTTGATACACTTAAAGTAATTTACGATGTTTGCAATGAAATTATTAATGATAGGTACTATCAATGTCAGTAACAGCATTATATACCGTAAATAAATTACAACGACCGCTAACCACTGATGCTAACAGATACGCAATATAATATTCGGAGCAGCACGATCTGGGTCACTTGCTTAGTAAAACGACATACGGTTACGGCGCAATGTTTCTGTGGCTGCATTTAATGTGTTAAAATCTTGGGAGGACTTTGAAGCCTCATTGCTAACCAACTAATTTCAGGCGCATAATAATAGAAACAACAAGTACGGCAAACATTCTTAAATCATGACATAATCATAAGGTTATTTTTTAAATTCATTATTGTTAAATATTTTACATAATATAAAGTATAGAAAAGACTAAGGGCCTGAAGGGCACACAATTAATACAAAAAATGAAAACCGAAAACATTTCGACAAACATATAAAAACCATTAAATGAAAAAATGAATTCGCTTCTTATGCTCTATAAATAAATCAAACATAAACAATCTAAGAACAGTTGTTACCCTATAACGTAAATTACAAAATTGCTTCGATTAATCATTATAATTATTAAATATATCTAATGGCTGATACCAAAATTACAAAAAATGTTAATTCTAAAATATCATCTAACAATTATCGTTCTATTTACCAATCAATGGAATCCAATTTCATTAGTGATTTAATTATGAAACGCAGCTAATTTATTATAGATTTAAAACAAATCTAGAATTGTGAATTATGAAAAAAAAAATTGTATCTAAACTGAAGATTTGGAAGGACTAGTTTTCTGATTAATATCGTCTTTGGCTATTCCACAGATTTAGATTAGTTTGGTAATAGTTTTACATTTGGAAAATTTGTAATTGAGAGACTGTTAACTATAACATACACATACATATACGCAAATAGTAGCTTTTTTTGAAGTTTTGTATTCTTAGTTTATTATAATATTCAAGTAATAATAACCATCATTAAGAAAAGTGGTGAAATTGTTGAATACTAGTTTCGGATTATTGTTTCATATATAATTTCGTTAGTGGCGTTAAGGTAGTTAACCATGCGGTTCCGATCCTGATACTGTGTTTTTGAGTCCCGCCTGTTCTAATATAGTTTTTGGGTGCGCCTTTACACTTGCCTGCAGAGTGAACAGTATCATAATGGCAAAACTAGTATTTATTTAATAGGAAACTGACAGATCACTATTATACCCAAAAATGAATGAGAGAATGAGATAAACAGACGCAGTATGTACTCATGTAATATATTTTCATACCTTAAATATCTTTAAAACTTATTTTAATAGGCATTCTAATAACAAAGTTATCTCAGAACAGACCTTGATGACAAGTTAGTGAAAGGGCTTTTGTGCCGATACGATATCAAATCTACCTCTTTCGAAACACTGTATTTACTCACTTCAGTAAACATAAAAGATAATAATAATCACCCTGCTATGTAATGAATACACTAACTAGCTAGTTATAGTTAAATATTACGATCACAAACCAAATTTTTAACATTTACTAACATCGACAAATTTTCATAATACATATAATATATAATAATTATGAAAACTCTTTTACTTGAAACAACACAATTTAAAAATACTAACGAATAGATGAACATCAATGCATCCAATTTTTAATTTTGTGATTATTCTATGAAAGTTTGTTTATACACCTCTATATAATATTTCTGGAATAGATATTTCTATGCTGATGTGTATAGAATAATAGGGGAACATTCCTTAACACAATACCTTATACAGCCGAGGCTAACTCAATCTCTGTACTCTCAGGACTCGACTCTGCAACTAAAAGGAAATGCAGTGAAATCTCAAACCACGTCGATGACGCTTGAAATCGAATATCAGATTGAGAGCTCTTTCAACCATGGCCATGGGAATTGGTTTAAATTGTATTGGCGCTATAAGCCACAATTTCAATATTAAAACTGTTAAAATTGTAATATTTCAATTCTTTCCTGGAATGCTATAGTGACCGTTTGGAAAGTTATGCCATTTTATCTCATGGTAGCAAGGAATTTACAATTAAGAAAGACCAGAACGAATTATGTCAGCGTCATCATAAGTAAAATAAACAAAACATGCTTATTGAAAACAATATAAGCAGTTGCATTTCGTGATAGCACCCGATGGAAGTAGGTCAAACATTGCATCGTGTTGCGCGCTGCAGTGAAGCGTGAACCCATCGAAGTCTTCGCATTCATCGGCCAACTCACACGCTCTATTTGTCATTATTTGTTTTTTTATCAGCCCACGGAAGCACTTTGGAACTTAGTCGATCGGATGATATGATTAAGAACCTATAGTACCTTTTTTACCCCACGTGCAGCAAGCTAGAAATTTTCCTGTTAGCGTTTAAAGCTTTCCGAAGAACCTTAGTGTTTCTTCGGAAAGACCTTTCCAATTATGTGAAATTCAGAGTATTTAAATGTTTGATGCATGCAATATCGAAAGAGTAAAAGTTATTTACTCAACACGAAAGTTTACTCGTACTCCTAATTTCATTGAATGTGGGTAGGTAGATGTAGGCCCTGATTGTACAGCAATTTCACAACAAGAGAGTGTCGCGCCCTCAGAGAAAGTCTTCTAAAGTATTTACCTACTACACGTAATTTACTAAGCTAACATGTAACGCACACATCACGTAAACATTACCTTTCACCGAATGCTCATTACAAATTACAGGAGTACCTTTTGTGACTACGTTTTAATGTTTTATGCAAATAATCAGGCCCCTGAGAAATTCTAATTGTAAAATAAATATTTATAGCTATTCACAAGAAATCTTAGTTTTAATTATCACTCTTTTCTATTCCAGGATGGGAGCTTAAGGGCCTTCATTGTTACAAATTCTTCAATATAAGACATTCCTGGGAGAAAGCGGCAGAGCTATGTCGAAGGTTTGTATAAGAAATTTAATTGTATCTTACCAAAAATAATTAAAAGATAAGTTTAGTGTAGTTTGATCATATAGATAAGTTTTAATTTACGCATTTTTTATAGATATGGCAGCGAACTTATGGTGATAGATAGTTACACAGAAAACAATATAACAGCCAGTATGGTCCCATCTAGTCCTAGCAATAACCATTACTGGCTAGGCTTAGCAACAGTCGACGATCTACGAACGAATACACTGGAATCAGCGGCTGGGGGCCTAGTGTCTCAATACGCAGGATTTTGGGATTTAAAACAACCTCATCCTAAAGACGGAGAATGTGTAGATGTGCATGTAACCACTGAGAGGCAGTCATGGGAACTGACGACTTGTGAAACTCTTTTGCCTTTTATGTGTAAAGCTAACGCATGCCCCGAAGGTGAATATAATTGAGTTTAATGATTATTATAATTGTTATGATCTATGATTGCCTTCTAAAGATTCAAATTTATTTTATAAACTTTCTAGCTTAAGTTTTGCTGTTTTAACGTATCTTCTCTCTTTTTCAGGAACATTCCATTGCTCGAACGGAAAATGTATCAATGCAGCATTTAAGTGTGATAAGCAAGATGATTGTGGCGATGCATCTGATGAAATGGATTGTTCTTCGGAATGCCACTTCTATATGGCAAGTAGTGGAGATGTGGTAGAGAGTCCTAATTACCCTCACAAGTATCCAGCTTTTAGTGAGTGCAAATGGACACTCGAGGGCCCCCAAGGTCAAAATATCGTATTGCAGTTCCAAGATTTTGAAACTGAAAAGTCTTTTGATACTGTTCAAATCTTAGTAGGCGGTCGCACCGAAGATAAATCTGTTAACCTTGCTACTCTATCAGGCAAGCAAGATTTAGCGACTAAACTATATGTGTCGGCTTCTAACTTCATGATTATTAAATTTAGCTCTGACGGTTCCGTGGAAAGAAAGGGTTTTAGAGCGTCTTGGAAAACTGAATCGTCTAACTGTGGAGGCCTTTTACGAGCAACACCACAAGGTCAAGTTTTGACGTCACCTGGATATCCAAACAATTACCCTGGAGGTTTAGAGTGTATGTATATTATTGAATCGCAGCCGGGCAGAATAGTCTCATTAGAAATAGAAGACTTGGATTTAGAAATGAACAGAGACTACATTGTAATTAAAGATGGTAATTTACCATCTAGCCCAGTTCTTGCTCGTCTCACGGGACCGGGAGATGAAAACGAAAAAGTTGTTATATCAACAACAAACCACTTGTACATGTATTTCCGCACAAGCCTTGGTGATTCAAGAAAAGGTTTTAATATGAGGTACTCCCAAGGTTGCAGGGTTAATATCATTGCCTCCAACGGTACATTCACGTCGCCAGCTTATGGTCTAAGTAACTATCCAAACAACCAAGAATGTATGTACAGAATTAAAAACCCCAATGGAGGTCCGCTTTCACTGAAGTTTGATGAATTCGTTATTCATCCCTCTGACGTCGTTCAAGTGTTTGATGGATCAAGTACGAGTGGCCTAAGATTACATTCGGATAATGGATTTACTGTCAAACCACGAATAACTTTAACGGCTTCAAGTGGAGAAATGTTGGTAAGATTTGTATCTGATGCACTACATAACAGTGCTGGCTGGAAGGCTACGTTTTCTGCTGGTATGGATCACTATTACTTTTCACATGTACATAAATTTAAACGACCGATATTTTAAATGTTTTATTCGTTTCAGATTGTCCGCCTTTAAAATCCGGAATTGGCGCATTAGCATCTAACAGAGATACATCATTTGGTACCACAATTACGTTTTCTTGTCCAATTGGCCAAGAGTTTGCTACGGGAAAATCACGTATCACAACTCAATGTTTAGCTGGCGGCAATTGGTCAACAACCTATATCCCAAGCTGTCAAGGTAAAATAAAACATTAACAAACTTGTAATACAAATTACAATATTTTTGAGTTGGAAACTTACTGACAAATTTAATTCTTCTTTTTCAGAGGTCTACTGTGGTCCTGTTCCGCAGATAGATAATGGATTTTCAATAGGCTCAACAAACGTAACTTACCGCGGCGTGGCTACATATCAATGCTATGCAGGATTCGCTTTCCCAACCGGACAACCGATCGA
The DNA here is from genome assembly GCF_905147105.1 of Pieris brassicae. NCBI lineage: Eukaryota > Metazoa > Arthropoda > Insecta > Lepidoptera > Pieridae > Pieris > Pieris brassicae. The sequence goes on from NC_059670.1 coordinate 4,845,791, forward strand.
AAGAATTTCCTGTTTATCGGACGGTCGGTGGGAAAGAACACCAACATGTTTAGGTAATTATTAAATTCCTTCGTAATATGTTTACGGCAAAACTCCAAGTCCTTGTGTTAGTTTTGTTCATTTTCATTACTGGGAAACATAAAAGTCATATAAAACTAAATAAAACAATTCATAGTGTTTGATTTTAAAATATTTGAGTCTTAAGCTTCTGATATTTTTTTTTTATATTTCTAGCGTCACAATGCTCGGTTCTACCTGAGGTTCCGCATGCCAATGTCACAATTTTAAACGGCGGTGGACGCAGCTACGGTACAATTGTACGGTACGAATGTGAACCAGGCTACGTTAGATCTGGTCAACCAGTTCTTCTTTGCATGAGCAATGGCACCTGGTCAGGAGATGTTCCAACATGTTCCAAAGCTCTGTGCTCTAAATTCCCAGAAATTGCAAACGGACTTATTGTAGATCAAAGCCGAATTTACATGTTTGGAGATGAGGCTCGAGTACAATGTTTCAAAGGTAGTAATGATTTTAACTATTTAATATAGATTGAAAATATTTCGATTTATTTATTTTTTTCGTAGTCCTACTAAGTAACTAAGCACACATAAATATATATAACAAGAAAACAATTATAATAAAGATATACCCAAAGATGTAATATATAAAAGGTGCTCATGATGCTGGTGAACCAGAATGCTCCTGTTAAGCATATTCCACGACAGCTTAAACAAAAATTTCAAGTTATTATTTTTTATTTAGACTTAATATAAAGTCTTTATATAAACACGACTTATGTGAAGTTTTTCATAATACTTATGAGAATAATAGACATATTGTACTTGATGATTTTCAGGCTATAAACTTAATGGTCCAAGTGTACTACGCTGCGGAGCAAATCAACAATTCAATGCTGCCCCAACTTGTGAAGATATAAATGAATGCTTCAGTAGTCAATGCGACTCGGCTTCTACTGAATGTAAAAATACTCAAGGTGGTTTCTACTGTCCATGCAAGCCAGGTTTCTCACCCAGCTTAGACTGCAGACCGGTTGGTGATCTAGGTTTAATTAATGGTGCTATACCAGACGAATCCATTACGACCTCTACACCAGAAGAAGGATATTACAAAGGGGTATGCGACATTTTATTTTAATTTAAATTTTACGATTACCTTAAGGGTGAACTTTTATTTAAGGTTGACATAATGACAGAAAATCTTACAGCTAACTTAACTGTAATAAAATTTATTTTAAATCAAAATAATAACGGATAGAATACTTGTAGTGTAAGTGTGAATTATAACGGATTACTAAATAATTATATTAAGTGGAATAAATTTAACTTAAACTTCTCGACTTCGTTTAACCCTGAAGTTCTGCTTATAGCAACAATAATTGTTTTTGGGCCAAAAAAAAGAATACATAATTTTTTTAGTTGTACAAAAAATATCTAGATAATGAATGCAATAAGGAATCTTACAAATTAAAATTTCACAAAATTTATTTCAGATGATTCGATTGAACAATGGAGGTGGTTGGTGCGGTAATAACCTAGAAGCGGGGGCAAACTGGATACTCATTGACTTACGAGCACCAACAATAGTCAGGGGCTTCCGTACAATGAGCGTTATGAGAGCTGACGCCAACATAGCATTTACATCTGCAATTAGAATACAGTACAGCAATAATTTGACCGATGTTTTCAAAGATTATACAAATCCAGATGGAACAGCTGTTGAGTTTAGAATTTTAGAACCCACGCTCTCGGTTCTGAACTTACCAATGCCGATCGAAGCTCAATATGTACGGTTCAGAGTTCAAGATTACGTAGGAGCACCTTGTCTTAAATTAGAAATTATGGGATGCGCTCGACTTGATTGTTCAGATATAAATGAGTGTAATGAAAATAATGGAGGTTGTGATCAAAAATGTATAAACACGTAAGTTCTAATAACATTATCTGTCTAATTAAATAAAAGTTATGTACTAACTAATAAATATTGATATTTTTACAGACCAGGCAACTTCTCATGTAACTGTAATATTGGATACGAACTTTACTCTTCCAACGGCACTGCTGGCTTTGCTATTGAGAAATCGGAAACTGGAGAAAGGGATGGTGACACTTATCAAAGAAATAAGTCCTGTGTTCCTGTTATGTGTCCACCTTTAGCGGCTCCCGAAAACGGGCTTTTATTATCTACAAAGAGTTCATATCACTTTGGCGACATTGTTGAATTCCAATGTGATTTTGGATATGTTATGTCTGGCTTCTCTTCGCTTCTTTGTACTTCCAGTGGTACTTGGAATGGAACTACTCCAGAATGCCAATGTAAGAATCTTATAATAGTAAAAGTCCTGTAATAAGTCTTTAGTAGCTAGATCCTTATACATAACACATATTTTATAATTTCAGATGCTCGTTGTGTAACACTGTCTGGCGATAAGAATGATGGACTTGAAGTAATCAGAAATGATCAAGAAAGTGTTTTAGTACCTTACAGAGATAATGTAACGATAACGTGTACATCTCCTGGCCGTCACTTAAGAAACACAGTTACCTCGTCATTTAGACAGTGTGTCTACGATCCGAAACCGGTACATTAATTGTCATATTTCATAGCAAAGCATTATTGTAGCCACTAGATAAAAATAATTATGGTTTTTGTCGTTTCAGGGACTTCCCGATTACTGGTTATCGGGGGCACAACCTCAATGTCCTCGTATAGACTGTGGCGTACCAATGCCTACACCTGGTGCTGAATATGGACAATATTTAGATACACGTTACCAGAGTTCGTTCTTCTTTGGCTGTCAGAATACCTTCAAACTTGCTGGACAAACCAGCAAACACGACAATGTAGTGAGGTGTCAAGCTAATGGAGTTTGGGACTTTGGAGACTTAAGGTGTGAGGGACCCGTTTGTGAGGATCCTGGCAGACCGGCCGATGGATTCCAAGTGGCTAAAAGCTATGAACAAGGATCAGAAGTTTTATTTGGATGCTCAAAACCTGGATATATTTTAATTAACCCAAGACCAATAACGTGTATACGAGAACCGGAATGTAAAATAATTAAACCCCTCGGCCTGGCCTCGGGAAGGATCCCGGATTCAGCCATTAACGCTACATCTGAAAGGCCTAATTATGAAGCGAAAAATATAAGGCTCAACTCCGTTACTGGTTGGTGTGGTAAACAAGAAGCTTTCACCTACGTTAGTGTCGATTTGGGTAAAGTGTACAGAGTGAAAGCGATATTGGTCAAAGGTGTAGTCACATCAGATATCGTAGGCCGACCAACTGAAATAAGGTTCTTCTACAAACAAGCAGAAAACGAAAACTACGTTGTGTATTTCCCGAACTTTAATTTGACTATGAGAGATCCCGGAAACTATGGTGAATTGGCTATGATCACTCTTCCTAAATACGTGCAAGCTCGTTTTGTCATTTTGGGTATAGTGAGCTTTATGGACAATGCTTGCTTGAAGTTTGAATTAATGGGTTGTGAAGAAGCAGCTGTGGAACCTTTATTGGGTTACGATTACGGTTATTCACCTTGCGTCGGTAAGTTATAATTAAATACCTTTTTAGAATGACACCCTTTTCTACAATATAAATCTTGACAAATAATTACCATTTTTTACAGATAACGAGCCTCCAGTGTTCCAAAACTGCCCGCAACATCCAATTGTAGTGCAAACAGATGTCAACGGTGGTCTTCTTCCTGTAAACTTTACTGAACCGACTGCCATAGATAACACTGGTGCAATAGCGAGATTAGAAGTCACTCCTCAACATTTTAAAACACCAATTCAAGTTTTCCATAATATGGTCGTCAGATACGTCGCATTTGACTTTGATGGAAACGTCGCTATATGCGAAGTAAATATCACTGTACCTGACTATACACCACCAAAACTAAGTTGTCCACAATCGTACGTCATCGAACTTGTTGACAAACAAGACAGCTACGCAGTTAACTTTAACGAAACCAGAAAACGAATTAATGCAACTGATGCCTCTGGAGAAGTTTCCCTAAAGTTTATTCCGGACAGAGCCGTTATACCCATACGTGGTTATGAAAATGTTACCGTCGTTGCTACCGATAAATACGGAAATAAAGCACAATGTTACTTCCAAGTAAGGACTGTTTATTATTATTGATTTCTGATGTAGTATTGCACTAATCCTGAGATACTAAATGGTTATATTATTTTACAGGTGTCGGTTCAAGCTACACCATGTGTTGATTGGGAGTTAATGCCACCAACAAATGGCGCTCTTAACTGTCTTCCTGGTGATAGAGGAATTCAATGCATCGCAACGTGCAGTCCGGGCTTTAGATTTACCGATGGCGAACCAGTTAAGACATTCGTTTGCGAAACAAAAAGGCAATGGACGCCTACCGCTGTAGTACCAGATTGTGTTTCAGAAAGTAAGTAAATTTATAACTTTATTGCCTTTATGTACCGAACTAAGTTCCTCATAAATTTGTGAAATACTAAATAATATTAATAAAATATATGTACTGGAAAATATATTGAATGTAGTGTGGGCATACACTTTAGTCATTAACCGGTTTAGTTATAATATTAAAATATCTGTTTTAGATACTCAACAAGCTGCATATCACGTTGTTGCTAGTGTACAATACAGGGCACTTGGAGCAGTATCAAATGCATGCTTACCACAATACAAAGACCTTCTAGCTCAATATGATAACATCCTTAATGAGAGATTGTCGCAGCGCTGTTCCGCAGTTAACGTCAATATAAACGTAACGTTTATCAAAGCCATGCCTAGTCTTTTGGATGAGAATGTTGTGAAAATGGATTTCGTTTTAGCCATCATACCAGCTATAAGACAAACGCAGCTCTATGACCTTTGTGGATCAACACTAAATCTCATATTCGATTTATCGGTCCCATACGCAAGTGCTCTTATAGAACCTGTCCTAAATGTTTCATCTATTGGCAACCAATGTCCCCCACTCCGAGCCATTAGAAGTTCAATATCGAGAGGATTTACTTGTAGTGTTGGAGAGGTACTAAACATGGACACGAATGATGTTCCACGATGCTGTAAGTTGTTTTACATATGAATTCGTTTTTATTGTAATATAGCATGTCTTATAGTTTGTTGTTCATTTCAGTGCACTGTCCAGCTGGTACGTTTGCTGGAGAGAAGCAAAAGAGTTGTACAATGTGTCCTCGAGGATTCTTCCAAAATCAAGCACGACAAGGGTCATGTCTTAAATGTCCTCAAGGTACGTTCACCAGAGAAGAAGGCTCGAAAGATCTATCAGATTGTGTACCTGTTTGTGGATACGGTACATATTCACCGACGGGACTAGTTCCTTGTTTGGAATGTCCAAGAAACAGCTACACACCCGAACCTCCTCTAGGAGGTTTTAAAGACTGCCAAGCTTGTCCTGTGAACACATATACCTACCAACCAGCTGCATCTGGTAGAGATAAATGCAGAGCTAAATGTGCCCCAGGAACTTATTCGCCAACTGGTTTAGCACCATGCTCTCAATGCCCAAGAAATTTCTACCAGAACTTAATAGGACAATCACTTTGTATGGAATGTCCAACAAACATGAAAACTGTAGGAACTGGCGGAACAGGTTTAGAAGAATGTATACCTGTTGAGTGTTCGAACAGCGCTTGTCAACATGGTGGTTTGTGTGTACCTAAAGGTCATGGTGTACAATGTTACTGTCCAGCTGGATTTTCGGGACGTAGATGTGAAGTAGACATTGATGAATGTGCTAGTCAACCTTGTTACAATGGTGGAACTTGTATTGACTTACCGCAAGGATATAGATGCTCTTGTCCAACTGGATATGGCGGAATTAATTGTCAAGAGGAAAGATCTGACTGCAGAAATGATACTTGTCCAGAACGTGCTATGTGCAAGGACGAACCGGGATACAATAACTTTACATGTCTATGCCGATCCGGCTACACTGGAATTGATTGTGATATCACAGTATGTTTTCCCTTATACAACCTAAACTGCAATATATGTGATCATGATAAAATGAATTAATTAAACATTTTTTTATTTACAGATCGATCCTTGTTCCTCAAATGGAAACCCTTGCAAGAATGGTGCTTCGTGTACCGCGTTGCAACAAGGCAGATACAAATGCGAATGCCTTCCTGGGTGGGAAGGACAGCTTTGTGAAATCAACACAGACGATTGTTTAGAAAAACCTTGCCTTCTAGGAGCTCCTTGTACAGATTTAGTGAATGATTTTAGTTGCTTCTGCCCACCAGGATTTACAGGAAAACGCTGTCATAAAAAGATCGACTTATGTTCTAATGAACCATGTAAGCACGGAGTCTGCGTCGACAAACTCTTCATTCATAAATGCGTTTGCGATCCAGGCTGGACGGGACCTTCATGTGATATTAACATAAACGAATGTGTTATATCTCCATGTGAGAACGGCGGTCGATGTGTTGATGGAATAGATGACTTTACGTGCAGTTGTGAAGCTGGATATACTGGAAAACGTTGTCAACATACAATCGATGACTGTGCATCTGATCCTTGCCAAAACGGTGCAACTTGTGTGGATCAATTAGACGGATTCATATGTAAATGCCGACCAGGATTCATAGGACTGCAATGTGAGAGTGAAATTGATGAATGCTTAACTGAGCCGTGCAGCCCGATTGGAACGGAGAAGTGCGTTGATCTCGATAATAAATATAAGTGCCAATGTCGTGAAGGATTTACTGGAGAAATGTGTGAAATAAACGTTGATGACTGTGAGTCAAATCCATGCTTTAATGGCGGATCATGCAAAGATGACGTCGGAGACTACAAATGTGTCTGTCCTTCGGGTTGGACCGGAAAACGTTGTGAAAAGGATATAGGAACTTGTGTCAATCTACCTTGTCAAAATAATGCTAAATGTATTGATTTATTCCAGGACTTCTTCTGTGTGTAAGTAATTACATCCATAAACAGATATTTTATGCATATCAACACCCTATCTTACGATTGTGTTTTATTTTTAGTTGCCCCAGTGGAACTGATGGAAAACAATGTGAGACTGCTCCAGAGCGCTGCATTGGAAGCCCATGTATGCATGGTGGCAAATGTCAAGATTTCGGTTCAGGATTAAACTGTACATGCTCCCAAGATTACACAGGCGTTGGATGTCAATATGAGTATGACGCTTGCGAGGCTGGGTTATGTCAGAACGGAGCGACGTGCGTTGATGAGGGTGAAGGCTATTCCTGTACGTGCACACCAGGATTTACAGGAAAAAATTGTGACGAAGATATCATTGACTGTAAAGAAAATTCATGCCCACCTTCGGCGACATGTATCGATTTGCCAGGACGTTTTTACTGTCAGTGTCCATTTAATGTAACGGGAGATGATTGCAGAAAAAGTAAGAATACATCTCATTAAACTGGAGTAAAATTTTTGATTTTTTATGAGAAAAATTAATTATACATATATTTTCAGCCATAAGCGTAGACTATGATATGTACTTCAGCGATCCTTTACGTTCGAGTGCAGCGCAAGTAGTACCAATAGACACGGCATCAGCTGACAGTCTGACTATAGCTATGTGGGTTCAATATACACAGCAAGATGAAGGTGGAATCTTCTTCAGCGCTTACGGAGTGAGGTAGTGCAACTGATAATTACAATTACGAAAAAAGATTACATATATTTCAGACACTAAAAATGTCCTTTGAATTCGTATTCTAAATTTTGTTTTTTTTTTTTCAGTAACTCACACATTGCTCTCAACAGACGAACAATCATTCAAATACACTCAAGCGGTGTCCAAGTATCGATATTCCCAGAGTTACAAGATGTGTATCTCAGTTTTGGTGAATTCGCAACAGTAAATGACGGCCAATGGCACCATGTTGCCTTAGTATGGGATGGAAATAATGGTGGAGAATTAACACTCATCACAGAAGGATTAATCGCTAGTAAATTTGAAGGATATGGTAGCGGACGAAATTTGCCTCAATAGTAAGTTTTTATTTTCATAATATAAAAACATACCCAATTTAAACACATGTTATTGTATACATAATCATTTTTTGTTCTTTCAGCATGTGGGTGACTCTAGGAAAACCTCAATCGGACAACCCGAAAGCATACACCGAATCTGGCTTCCAAGGATACCTAACTAAAGTACAAATCTGGAACCGAGCACTTGATGTAACAAATGAAGTACAAAAACAAGTCCGTGATTGCAGATCGGAACCCGTTCTATACAGTAATTTGGTTCTGACATGGGCTGGATATGATGATATAGTGGGAGGAGTTGAAAGAATAGTTCCATCTCATTGTGGTCAGAGGGTATGTCCAAACGGTTTTGGTGGGGCAAAATGTCAACAACTGCAAGTAGACAAAGAACCTCCCAGAGCTGATCGCTGTCCGGGAGATTTATGGGTCATTGCAAAGAATGGATCTACGTTAGTTAATTGGGATACGCCCGTGTTCAGTGACAATATAGGAGTAGTGAAAGTCGTTGAAAAGTCAGGACATAAACCAGGACATAATTTGGCATGGGGATCCTACGATATCGCATACATTGCGTACGACGCCGCTGGTAATGCCGCTACTTGCACATTCAAAGTAACTGTTTTATGTAAGTATTTTAAGATTAGTGTTTAATTTGAATAAAAGGAAACAAATAAAATCTCGGCATTATTCTGTGAGTGTGTTTTCACTATGATTTTATAACTGAATGTTAATGATTTTTGCAGCGGAATTCTGTCCTCCTCTCCCGGATCCTTTGGGTGGTTACCAGTCTTGCCGTGATTGGGGCGCTGGTGGGCAGTTCAAGGTGTGCGACATAGCGTGTCGTGAGGGACTCAAATTCTCACAACCCGTGCCACCGTTCTATACGTGTGGCGCTGAAGGTTTCTGGCGACCCACTAATGACCCATCACTTCCGCTCGTATACCCAGCATGTTCTCGTAAGTAATTAATAACAAAGTATTTGCATGTTTTATAACTGGTCAGAATATAAAAATACTTTAATATTTTTTTTTTTTATGCATAATGCGGATTTGTGTAATTAAATAAAACGTATGGAATTTCTTAGAAAACAGAAGTGTAGAAAAAGATTATAATGCTAAAGCATTTATACACGTTATACATTATGTAATCACTAATCTACGATTGAAATACTTTAGCTGCCACGCCCGCGCAACGTGTCTTCAAGATTTCGATGCTTTTCCCAAGTTCGGTCCTGTGTAACGACGCAGGACAGGGAGTACTCAGACAAAAGGTGCGCAGTGCCATTAACCAACTCAACAGGGACTGGAACTTCTGTTCTTATGCAGTAGATGGTACGTATTTATTTAAAAACAAACGTCTTTTAAGCTTACATATCGGCTAATTCTCAGTTTGACAAACTATTTTGTACCCGTTTAGTTGGCCTAGTCTACACAAGGCTGCAAGGCTACACAAAACATTATTATTATTATTTCTTTTTTTTTAATGGAATCATTTATTCACATTCCCAAACAAATATACAGGTTTAGCAATATTCTTAACCTACATAGTAAAAAAATAAGTATTAAAAATTGATAAATGGAAAATTTAAAAAATTGGGACCCTGTGTACCTTTAATGCCGGCAGCATTTCCTCGCGGTATTGCGATACTAATTCGTTGAGCTAGGAACCAGGCGCCAACTTAAATATTTAATTAGCGCCTGTGCACTTCAACCCCCAAGCCCAGTTGAGCCGTTTATCAAATTTAGTTTCAGACGTTATGAAGCTATTTACTATTTTTTTTATTACACGTTTTACTTATTAGATTATTTGAAAAGCTTAAGTCCTCTCCAGGGACAATACCCGCTGTCGGGCCTAACTTCAGCCTACATCAACCCTGTCTATCAACCTATCTAGTCTAGTGTAGTTGTGACTTACCATTGCCTGACATTTTAGGGAAATATCTTATTGAACTCTTTCAATGTACGCATTTACAGGAACACGGGAATGCAAAGAATTAGATATCAACGTGAAATGTGATCACCGTGGGAATGTGCGACAAACTCGACAGATATCCACTCAACCGTCAGTCAAAGCTGAAGATACTTACGTTCTCGATGCCATCATCCCAGTTGAAGAGTGAGTTTTATATTATAGTTAAAATTACCACTACCTAGAATTAAAAATGGGGAGTTGTAGTGGTGTGCGGGTAGAAACAAGTAGAATGATATTCATATATTTAATGGTAGAATAGGAACTTCATCATTTCTTTAAAATCCTGCTGCTTGAGCATGGATCGCACTTGTATATAATTGATGTACTAATACAGGATTTACTTTAAATTCATCATCAGGAAGTGAAAACAAATCGTGACTTGTAGTAGAACAAACTATCGAAGGATCGAAGAAATCCTTTATCAGTAAATCGATTGAGTGCACATTCCTCACTCGTACAACTTTTACTGTCTTAGTCGTGATCTAAGCATGTCTCTGATTCACTTTTGCATGTATTCTGTGGCACATAGGACTCGAAGCAACCGAGAGGGACGGCAAGCTGGGGACACGTATAGCATCGAGATCTCGTTCCCGGCCATAAAGTAAGTTGCACATTTATGCACTCCGCACTTACTATGTTGATTAAATCCATAGGTTGAGGAAATAGCTAGTCCATTTTCAAGATGAAGTCAATACAGGATAAGATAAATAAATAAAAATCTGTTTATTCATTATAAACAATACATGTGTAAAATCTGGGAAACTTTAAAAAACCCTTTGTGTAATTATTTTTTAACTATTTACAACAAATACAGGATAGCTCCTATTACATTATATTGTATTGAAGTTATGAGGAAACGTGGTCAAACCTCGTTCATAGAGAAAAAAAAATCGCTTATAACGAGACAATAAAACTTAAGGGAACTAATTATCACCGGTACACACAATATATATACGTACTTATGATAAGACAATATGGTATTGTGTGTCTGGGATTCAAGAGTTACAATTTTATTAAATAAGTTAATATTTTCAACTAGCTGTTAAACCAACCTGTGTGAAAGCTTAATTGAATATATTCAAGCGAGTTAACAGGTTACTTAGACACGTATATTCCACTTGCAGCGACCCGGTTATCCACAACGGTAACAACGAAAGATCGACGGTTAAAAAACTATTGGAGAAATTGATTCTGGAGGACGAACAGTTTGACGTTCGAAGTATATTACCCAATACAGTGCCTGACCCGGCCAGTTTGAAATTGGAATCCGACTACGCGTGTCCGATGGGACAAGTTGTTACGGCTCCCGATTGTGGTAAGTTCATCATTCAACACAAAAAAAATTCTTAGAATTTATATTTTATATTTTTACTGTTAGACAAATGGTCAATTAGTAAATGTGCTTCCTGTGTTGGAATGTTAATGAAGGTGGCTTCAAGGTGGATGTGGATCCAGGAATTTGGTTCAATGAACCACGACTACCTATAAACAAATGAGAAACGGAAACATATATAATATTTTTTTATCTTATTTTGACTACTTTTACGTCCTTATTTTTATACATTCCTCTGAAAACAATTGGACAGCTAGGTTTTGCTGATCCTCTTTGTGATTAAATATTAAGAGTTAAATATTTAGACATACAATTGGTTCACAGTCGCGTGCGCCGTGGGAACATACCTGGACGCAGCAAGTGACACGTGTCAGCCTTGTCCTTCTGGAACTTATCAATCAGAAGCAGGGCAGCTGCAATGTACCTCGTGTCCTTCGATCGCTGGCCAACCAGGCGTCACTCAAGCAACTGGAGCAAGAAGTGCCGCAGATTGTAAAGGTAAGAATTGTATTGAAGTCGTTTATTATTTTGCGCCTGCTCTGTGCTTGTCCCAGGGAGGAAAGACGGGACTAACGTGTCTAAACAACTTACATCCCATATCAAAGCCGTCCAAAGGATCAAAGACACCCATACGGCCGCTCCAAATAGAATATATTCTATAGAAAAATTGTATTACATTTGGTTTTATTGCGTGACGATGATATATGATGATTACTCAATCGATAATAACAAATCTCACGTGGTTGTTTTGATTACAGAACAAAATCTTTTAAAAGAAATACTGTCTTTTTTATTCTGCCTTGTTTGTGGCGACTTAAAGCAATCCTTTGCTTCGATGCTCATTCAGTACTTTTATTTAACTTGTTACAGTGTTGATGTTGTGATAATATAGATATATAAACGGGTCGTTCATCTGCAATACTAAAAAATAGAGTGTCGTTCTTCTCTTTATAATTTTCATAGATTTTTTTCGTTTGTTTCGTTCTCTGTTTACTCTGAAATGGCAGACAATGTGTTCTTTATTATTTTGTATCGTCTAGTTCATATATATCTTTTGCGCAGCGAAATTTAACGTTGACCTTCCAAAACACAGCTGGTTAAAACAATCCCCCAACAAGAAACACTATTCGGTTTCGTAATTACAAGTGTTAAATTTCCCGTTTGTAGAGAGGTGCGCTGCCGGGAAATACTACGACGCTGAGGCAGAATTATGCAGGCCTTGCGGTCACGGCTCGTACCAGCCCAGAGAGGGTGCTTTTGCGTGTACCGCTTGTCCCAGGGGACAAACTACAAGAGCCACGGAGGCTGTTTCTGCAGCTGAATGTCGGGATGATTGTCCTTCAGGTAGGGTTTGTTTGAATTTGTTTAATAAAAAATACTTATCGTATAAGAAATATTCAAAAATTTAAACATAAATCATCACACTTGCTCAAACAATTTTTAATATTTTTAAATAAACTTGCGTTTTGTGGGTTTATTTCATTCTGAAGATTTACTTGGCGTCAACTCGTGCCAAGGAAACAAAAGAAATGTTTGAATGTATTATTTATTCTCCACCTTCGCGTTCCCATTTCTAACTTTATCGATGTTTGCAATATTTTTCAATTGAAAATGCAATATAAATACCGCTTCAAAATTCTGTATCAAGTACGTTGTAATTGAATTTTTAGACATCCTTTACAGCTACTTTACGTTATTGGCTTTTTCATACATCTTAATGTATTATTTGTTAGTGCTACAACTTACAGTCAAAATAAAGCACAAAATAATCACTTATAAATTCTGTTACAAAAACGACTTATGAAAGTCTTTATTATGTTCGAAGATAAAAACAGGTATTTGACGTGCGTTGTTTTTACCTAATCGCTTAAATATTTATGTACCAGGCGAACAGCTAAGCAACGAAGGTGGTTGTGAGCCATGTCCTCGCGGTACCTGGAGAGCAAGCGGCGCTGGTGCGGCCTGTGTCTCCTGTCCCTCTGGCACCACTACTCCACAAGTTGGTGCTGCTTCGCCTGACCAATGCTCACTGCCTGTCTGTAAACCTGGTAAGTATTTATAATATGTGTATTCCATTTTAAACGCAATACTTTTCGAAATACTAAATTCGAAGCGGATTTATAAATCATAGCGGGCCTAATGTGGATTCGCACAGCTAGAGAACGTCAAGATTGCAAATTTTATTTTACATTAGATGAAGCCTTTGTCAAAGACCAAGCGTTCGTGGTAGTTATTAAGTAGATAAATATAGGTTGTGACTGAATATACTACATTATATATTTTAGTTGTTATTTAAAGAGTTATCAAAATAAAAGGCTTTTTTTATAAAGATTAATTTGATTGCATAACTTAGTAGCTGTCCCAAACATTAATAAGTAAAATCTTACCGCAAATTATATCTAACAAAGAGACCATCTATGAAAAATCAAAAAGCAATGTAAGCAGGATTCATAATGTTAATCGTTGTCGATTTCGATCGAATCCGTTCATACTAAATCATAGATTAAAGACAATATTAATAACGTAAATAATCAAGCATTTTTTAATGTAACAGCGTGCAAACGTGCAGAAGCCTCGTTTGATAAGTGGTACCGTCGCCCCTGAACTCTCATAATGCCAGAAGGCTCTCAACTGTATTGCCAGCTTTAAAATTAACATATAATTACTAACGCGGAAAAAAATTAAGCTTTTGGTAGCGTTAAAATAATATCAGCGTGTGAAAACTTTATAAATCAATGATTCAGTACTTTAGTTATTATATTCTAAAGGGCTAGTTAAATACAAAGCGGGTTTGTGTATAATTAATGAGAAGTGGATGCCAAAATTTTAATTGGATAAACAGTTTGCACTTATTCAGTTTGGTTAATTATTTATTGTTACGTCTGAATTATTTTGAGTCCATGCTTTGTCTAAAGAATTAGTTAATTGAACATAGATTGTATACTATAAAAATATAATAAAAAGCCTTTTATTTCTTGCAAAAGCAAAGTAAACTAAACTAAATCCTATTATAATTTTAATATAAAATAGATAGCACAAATTATTGTCTGTACTATATGTAAGTTAAATTATATCTAAATTCTACTTTAGGAAGATTAAGTAAAACATAATTTTTAATCTAAAAGACAATAGACAATATTTGAAAACTCTTTCAAACGGCTTTTAAAATATTAAAAAAAATTGTGTGTGAAGTCCCTCCGCGCGGATTAAGTGAAACTTCGTAGTGGGGAAATTAATGAAGAAAATAAGCTTCTTTGTCTTTCTATTCCCCCTCCCCGGGAGCGTTGAACGTTTCACGCAACCTATTTTAGTCGCAGTAGAAGTTCACTTCAAAGAGTTATTAATTTTAAACACTTCCAGGTACATTCCTGAACGTGACTCTCAACACCTGTATTCTCTGCAAGAAGGGAACCTACCAGTCTGAGACCCAACAAACAACTTGTATCGATTGTCCAATCAATACCAGCACAAAGGAGGCAGGCGCTGTAAGTATTAAAATTCTCAGTCGTATATCACTGAGATGACGTACCCTGAAACGCACAAACAAAGTTATTACGTTTAAGGATATATACATCTTCTCGACTGGGGCCTCGAGGTCAGTCAGTCGTTAGACTGGCCGAAGATCTTCTCTTCAGGTCAGAAAATCTGTTCACCATCGTTGCACAGACAAAAATTATCACAAATTGTTTTTTTTTTTAAATTACCCAATCGAAATATTTGTGCTTAGTATAAATTAAAAACTAACCAACTAAATTATGGAGCCAATAACATTAAAATATATTAAAGACAGGACCAAATTCCTCGGTTTCAGGGAAAAAAGTAATATAATTGACAATTTTAGACATATTACATATTTTATTTAATGTTGTATGAAGCGAAATAATAATTTATTTATTTTTAAGCTTTTCTAGTCTGTTGATTTGTCTATTAAAGTATTCTAGCCGTAAGTTAACCCCAAAAGTCACGATCCAACGATATTTTTACGAATTATAACGTCTTGAGATAAGGCTAAAGTGCGTCTTGAGACGTGTTTCGTGGCCTTTTATTTGATTTCGGCTATTATAAGGACGATTTATCTACGAACCTGTACCCTATTTGAGTTTTTAAGCTTATTCCACAATATCTATTAATTACAGCACAATGATGACGTTACAATAGTTTCTGCTTGAACAGGCACGACTCACGCAATATTATCTGTTTTAATAAGAATATCTACCTAGATCTCTCATTAAGATCGTCTTAAGACGGAGTATTCACTCGAATGCCCTGCTGATTAAAGATTAATAATCTGGGACGTCTGCAAATATTCAGTAAACTGTAAGATATTATTCTTTGAAATTATGCGAAAAAGTATTTGAGTTATTCAGTCCCTATATTGATACTTTATGTTTTCACCTGGAACACCTAGATACGTTCATATGCCTGGGTAACCAAAACAAAAATCGCTCGATACACAGATTGATAAGTGACTTGTTAAGTGACACAAAACATGTCAGCAATTCTGAATTGGCGCTAGAACCTAACATTAAAAGAGTATTAGCGTAAGATGTCCGTATATGTTTCCTTTAATAGAAAAGTAGGTAATCAGCCTTCTGAGACTGACTCGCGTTTTCGTTTTTGGATATAACACTGTTGTAATTATCGTTTCAATCTTTTTATATCAAATCCTTTCTTTTTTATTAGTAACTTTCTTCTTTCATCACAGGTATCACTAACGGATTGCACAAATCCATGTGACATGAATGGACCGGAAATGCACTGTGACCTTAACGCGTATTGCCTGCTCGTACAGGAATCTAATGAGTTCAAGTGCCAATGTAAGCCTGGATTCAACGGAACTGGAAAAGTTTGTACAGGTAAAAAAATACTACATTCTAGATTTCTCGATACCACCCCCTCCCCCACATCAACCCATTTCTCCTTTCAGAAAAACGCGTATTCGCCATAACTTCGATATCTAGATTGAGCATTCTGATAAACGAGCTAGTTCGTAGTTGCACTACACTTCGAAATCTATTTTCCTTTAGTTTTTATAATTTTATTTTGTTTGTTGTTTGTTATGTTTGCCTATAATTGCTTGTCACAATAAATCTTGTATTCAATTTTCTTCTACGAATGTGACAGTGTGCCGAGCGTGGGCAATCTTTAATAAAGAAATAAATATATTTAAATTAATATGGTTCCATTAGGATCTCTGGAATGGTTAATGATTTAAAAAGCAATGGACTGAGTGTGACATGAGACGGTTTATTTATTTATTAAATTACATATCATGCACAGATTCTAGTGACAAAACATCTAGAATGTGCAATAATAATGTTGTTTATTATTATATGTGTGTGCGTTTAGGATTAGTATATTTATATAAAATTATTATACACAGAATTTTCATCAGATATGGTACTTTACGCCGTGATAGACATAATCTTACCTTTAACTTTTATCAAAATAGTTCCAAACAAAAGCAATACATAATTTGTTTCCAATTTCGTCCTAGCTAATTAATATTTACAAAAGTTTTGAAAATTCAGCTTTTAATATTGGCCTCTTAAAACTCCGTTATAATTAAACAACATACATTATTTGATAGTACATTTATTTTAAACCACATTAATTATAACTAGAAATCTGGTCTAGCGAATTTCAGTTCCAAACTTTCAAACTCAAATACAACTACAATTGGTTTGAAGATAGCTATAACTCTCTCAGTACTTCATTCTATTAAATGTATTGAAACTCTAAAACATAAACTTGGGTGGAATTTCAGTTAATTAAATACCCATGTTGGCATATCAACACGCGATAATCATTCGGGAACCTTCCAACCTAAATACCTTTGTACCTCAATTATTTATTCCACAAACATTTAAATTTGCTGTAATGTTATTCTATGCTTTCAGTATTTTAAATTCAACCATGTAATGCTTTGTTTGTATTACGTATTTCGTTTTGCTACTACGATTTAAATAAAATAAAACAATGGCGCTACCACCTTTTTAAGTCTGGGCCTCAGATTTCTCTCTGTATCTGTTTCATGATCATTTGATAATCTAATAGACAAGGTTTCTGTGCCTGTCGCACGCCGTCGACTTTTTGGGTATAAGGCAAGCCGGTTTCCTCGCGATGTTTTCCTTCACCGTGCGAATTTTAAATTCGCACATATATAGAAAGTGCATTGGTGCACACCCGGGGATCGAACCTACGAACTCAGGGATGAGAGTCGCACACTAGGCCAACTCTGCACTGCTACTGATATAACGTTTTTTTGTTAATTCTAGAATTTTCTTTTCTAATTCTCATCTAAAAAATATTTTGAAAAGTCTGCTTGAAAGGATTGTATTTTGACGAATTTGAAAAAGCGCTTTTAGAGCTTAATAATGCACAAATGCCTCTTGTATAATACGACAGAACATGTCGTCATGTCGCTAATTACAGTTTAATATAAATATGCGTTTATAATTTCAGATGTTTGTATCGACTTCTGTGACAACGGTGGTGAATGTGTAAAGGATTCAAGAGGCGAACCGTCGTGCAGGTGCGCTGGTTCCTTTACAGGCAGACACTGTCGGGAGAAGAGTGAGTTCGCGTACATTGCTAGTGGAGTTGCGGGAGGCGTTATATTCATCATATTCTTAGTGCTACTTGTATGGATGATCTGCGTTAGGTAAGATTCATTATCATTTACTCTATATTAGATCTGACAGTCGTAGGTTGAAAAGTACTTTTTAAATATTACAGACTGTAGCTATATGGTTAATTATCAGACCAGAAAATCACTTTTGGACAGGCATTTCATACAAATTCGACGTACGTCGGATGTCGTTATGTGAATTTGTCTAAAGCCCCTGATTTTTGACAAATAATTCATGGAGTATGTTTCTGCTACATACTTACCGCATTTAATTGTCTGACTATAATTTCTTGTTGGTGAAACCTGCTTCAGGGAAATCGCTTGTTACTAATAAAGATTGCTTCGTAACTGTTTATATAAATATGAAATAGTGATAGTTCTTCTAAGAACAAAAATAACATTAACATAACAGCGCGTTATTTTAATGTTATTAACCAATTCCTACAGGAAACAAAAAAAAATCTATATTACGTGTATAAAATGAACTTCTCCCTGCAGATCGTCCAAGAAACGCGAACCAAAGAAAACATTGACACCAGCTATTGACCAAAACGGTTCACAAGTGAACTTCTACTACGGTGCGCATACGCCGTACGCGGAATCAATCGCTCCATCTCACCACTCCACATACGCACATTACTATGATGACGAAGAAGATGGTTGGGAAATGCCCAATTTCTACAACGAGACTTATATGAAAGAGAGCTTACACAACGGGATGAATGGGAAGATGAATAGCCTAGCGCGGTCCAATGCCAGCATCTATGGGACAAAGGAGGATCTCTATGACAGATTAAAAAGGCACGCATACCCTGGTAAGAAAGGTCAGTATTTGGAGCACCATTGCACATAATAGACACTTTCGCAGCGATACACTTTAGTTTATAGTTGCTTGCTCTAGTTCTTGGATCAGTCTACTAGACGAGACCTTCAGCTTAGTATGACACTTGCGAAATTTACGGGTTCTATATTCAAATTTCTACGAGTCGTAAACTGATATAGGATATAAATATCATTTACAAAAAACTACGATACGGATCAATTACTTGCGTTCAAATATGGAAATCGAACGTGATTTACATTATTGTATGGTTTATTAGTAGAATGTGCTACATATTTCAACAGCACTTATTTATCCGTCACAGCTGAACCTATTTTGCTGAATTTTTGAATAACATTGGAGATGGCCACAAATATCTCGTTTCCAATTTAAAATTGTGAATTGTAATCTTTTATTTCTCTAATCTTGTTAAAATAATCATGAATAAATGAAAAATAGTTGGTCTGTTTTGTCATTGTCTGAATTCGTCATTTTTGACCTCAATATTACTACATTGATTATCATCGTGTTGACGTTACATAATTAAAAACAAATGATGCAATTTATCCACAGATAAGAGTGACAGCGACAGTGAGGGTCAGTAAACAGCGACGGACTGCGGTGTATTCTGGTCAAACTTACATAATAATAGTTGATTCTCCTCGGAACAATTTTAATAGATATACCACTCCAGTGTTTCCGTTACACATACAACCGCTTTCTTATTCAATACACCTTTGGTGCTTTGCATTTCTATTTCATTATTCTGCGTTATGACTGTAAATAAACTTATAATGGGCTATATCTATTCAAATTGTCGAGGCAATGTAGAATTTTGTACTCTGCTAGCTTTATAATTAGTTTTAATTTTTAATAAGCAATGTGTATTAACACACTCACTGTTTGACCCCACCAAATATTATTCTAGAGACCGTCACAAATATGTGTTTCAAATTACAAAAACAGTGAATGTGTTGATGTTCGAATTTCGATCGAATGCTCAAATATTTTAGGCGTATAATGCCATATCAATGACGGGGCGGATGTGACATTCTAATGAGGATTGATTTTTACATTGTGTAAATATATTTGTATATTTATAATGGTCTAAGTACTGACCATTCATTTGTAGGTTTTGTACATCGAATTATTGTAATACTAATTGTATTTTAAGACATTTTATTTTTGTAATGTGGAGTTAGTGTATATTTGCAGCGTGTTTGTATAAATAGTTGTATAGTCTTAGTTACAAACATGAATACTTTACTGTAGATTATTATTTTCTGTATCTTTTATCTTTGACAATGACGTAACATATTTCCCGCCTTCTCTTTGGACATCATATTTAATACTCATCATGTTTTAGTGGTCTGTATTCCATCACATTGTATCACAATTACCACGTTAGTAAATAACAGTTAACAAAAATAAAATAAATATATATTTTAAATGTGTTTATTTTTATTACAAATATTTTAACAAATGTAAAATTATTTAACACGAGACAGCTTATCTAAAAAATATAAAATAACGCTAATCCTGATATATAACTGAAATCTTATTTAACTGTGATTTGAGGTTTATAAAGAAATATTACCGGATTTGGTATATATTGATGAGGATAAACTTTAAATTATTACAACCAATTTGTATCAACAATATGCATATATTCATTTTTATTTCTATACATAAAGAGTAAACAATTTGTGAAATAGAAGTTCACCTTGCATATACAAAATTACTCAAACACAATAACCAAGATCAAGACATTTAACAAGAAATCAATGCGATACTGTTAGTATATTTTTTAATGGCCTATGTTTTATTGCTTTGATAAATTCTAAATAATTTTATAGTAATTTAGTAAACATCTTGTTTGCGAGTATCTGATCGTTAAAATCACACTTAATTCCAATTATAATATCACGCAATTCCTATGTAAAGAATATCCAAGTCCATATATAAACGGGGCAAAAGGACTATCTGATGTCACACCGCCAATAAACAATGTTTTGACAACTGTCAAAATGACAGTTAAAAAAGTTTTGACTGGTTTACTTGGCATGCTTCTCGTAAAACTCCTTCATGTATTTGACCAGGTCTTCCACCTCATCCACAGTCACGGCGTTGTATATCGACGCACGGATGCCGCCCACACTCCTGTTAAAAAATATTTCGGTGAAAACTACGAAAGTTTGCATGTTATTTATTACTAAAATCATTGATGAACTCCCATAAAAAAGTTCCACTCCTTTCTCTCTTTAGAATCATACTCATTATTATAACCAGCTAGCTATTAATGCGACTTTGTAGGTCTATTACACGATAATTTTGAGTGTGTTACAAAAAAAAATCAATCTTTGAAACCGGAAAAAATAAAAAAGATTGACAACGGCTTTTACAACACAAGTTAAGACATCACATTGAATTATGGTAAAACCTGTGGAATATTTAAAAAAAAATTAAATAAAAAAAAAACCTTTATAAGGCAATTAACTATTTATCAGTGTTTATAATAACATTTAAAAAAATGCTGACAATATCATGATACAGCATAAAAAAATCATGTCATCACAAAGTCGCGAAAAAAATGGTTATATAACATTTTATAAAATTTCATCAGTCTCGTAATTTTACCATTTATTATTTCCAAATTCCAGATATGCGACCCGATGGTAATAATAGAAATCGTCTAGCTGAAAAATAGTTATTTTTTGGATTTATGATGTCCTACACCTTTTATCAAAGCAGGGTAGACCCTGGACTGTATGAAACATTAAGAAATAACAACAAAACCTATGAATAAAAGTATTAACAAAACTAAAAATTTTATGTAAATTTTCCTCTAGTCAAATTTCTGCTAGTACGAATTACCTGTAAGCAACGAATGTTATCACAAACAGATAGGAAAAGTTATCTTGAAAAGGCAGAAAAGAGCCATTGATAACGAAGTTACATACATAATTTTTATATATGTTCAAAAACGTTTTAAAATTTATTACATCACACAAGTCGATCTATGTAGTGAATGAATTGATATATTGATGAATACATACTTTGAACATTGAAACAAATTCTTTATGTTTAAAAAATATTCTTACCTATGGCCCTTTAATTGTATAAGTCCCAACGCCTCTGCACCCTTCAAGAACTCTTTCTCCAAAGCTTCGTCACCACCAGCTGAGCCAACTCTGAACGGAATGTTCATTTTACTCCTAGAGTCTTTGGCAACTGGGGCATAGTAGAAGCCATTGGACTGCTCGATTAGGTCATAAATGAGTGACGCCTTTTTGTTGGCCAATTCAGCCATTTTATCAAGACCTCCCTTCTTTTCGATCCATTCTAAACATTTACCCATTACGTATATACTGCAATCAATCAAAATTATTTAATGTTAATTCATATTGTTGTTATTCGAAAACATAATCTGAACTTAAATTATTGATACAATTATTATTTATTTTCACATTAGGCACTAGGTCTATAAAGACAGACTGGTGACTAGTCGTACTTGAATTCGTGTATGCAGTGATGTTAGTTATTTTTGACTATAAATTTGCGTGTTGTTCCCACGAGAATGTAAGTGCGTGCTCCTGCTGATGTTATGTGGAACATGGTGTTATGGTTGCAGCTCCTTACAAACGTTGTGTAATAATAAAAAAAACTTAAAGCCTGAAGTTTGCGGGGGCAGCTAGTAGTATATATAAATTTGTTTTTTTTATTCTTAGTTTCATAATGCTTAAAAAATACATTATTTTATTAAAAACTTACGCGAACATAGGTGGTGTGTTAAGAATAGAATCGGCCTTTGCATTGGCAGTCCAGTCCAAAATAATTGGACAAATGGGTAGAGCCTGGTTGAGGAGGTCCTCTCTGACAATGACCAGGGCTACACCTGATGTACCAATGTTCTTTTGGGCACCGCCATATATTACTCCAAACTAAAATCCGATAAAAACTCGTGAAACAAATGAATGCTTCTAGTCATTTCATAAATTCATTTTGGCGATAATATTAATCCAATTCTGGCTAAATTTGGTTACATAATTAGTCAAAGTCAAATATTTATTCCTTATATTCATATTTTACACGTGACATGTTATAATTTTCTAAAATAACTTAATTAATAAATTTAGAGGATTAACATAATTAAACGACGAGCATTCCGCATAAAATATCGGACTAGCCTGAATTTTTAATACGATGAAAAATAGAACGCGTATTTATTAAGATATAGCTGGAATTATTGTTATAATGGAATCTATAACCTTATCAGCTTGTTAGATATCAAATGTCTAATAACAATAACGTATTGTTAATCTATCATGCCCGTTGCGTGAAATATCTAAAATGTTATAACAAGCACAAGTACTGTGGCTGTAGGTACAGAAGATTTTAGTGTTAACATACAACCGTACCGACCTAATTGTCGTTCTAAAGTTTTATCGCTTGCCCCGGGGAACAAAGTCGTAAAATCTATCATTACTAAGTACATTACATATATAAATAAATATATCAAACAAACGATTTTGTATTAGTGAAGTTAGTTAAATAATAACTTAATGTACATTACAAAAGTTTACGTTGTTTCACTATTTAAACATAATTACAGACGACACAGTAACTCTACAACGGTAATATTGATAAATATCTAAAACGTAATAATTTATTATCATTGTTTACGCGGAAATATTGTTACCATGGTAAAATTACGACTCATTATTCATTTTTAAACGGTCGCCTTAATTTTTATCATTATTTTGTAGAGTAACAATCTAAACTGAAACTTCTTTATGATTGTTGCGATCTATTTCTGAATGGATTACATTCACGTAAACGTGTATTACTAATATTGTTTAATAATTTCCGTAGAATAAAATATCCTTGTTTATTTATTATGAAATCACCCAGTACATCACCCAGTCGTAATAGTGCTTTACGACTTTGTTCCCCGCGGCATATTATGATTAGAATTTTTTGAAAAAGGTATTTTTACCTTAGAAACATCCAATTTCTTCGACATAAAGTTAGAGGACATGTCAGCGACTAGTGGTACTCCCTTAGTATCAGGGATAAAATCGAACTCAACGCCTGGAAAAAAATATAGATGAATGCGAAATAATGTAAGTTTTAATCTTATAATGTTTATTATTATATGAATATTTCATGGGTGTATTACTTGATAAGTGATCTAGTAGAATAGTGACCTGATAGAGATGTTGTTTGAAAAACTTGAATTGTGCTTAGCAAAACAGAAATATCATAACTTGTCAATAACTGAATAAATTTCTTAAACGAATTTTTTTTCTCTACATTTTTTTGCGCCGCCGTAAAGCAGGCCAATAATGAGTAAAAGTCCTTCCTTCAACTTTAATTGTGTTTCCTTTGAAGTAGATACTCTTGGGCCGCGGGGTTCAAGTGCACAAGCTATAATTAGAGATTTAAGTCGGTGTCTGGTAGATAATACCAGGGACCCGAGCTGATGATTTCCTTGCTCAACGATTTAAAAAAACGATGATATACCGCAATACGATGAAGATATGCAGCCATCATTAAAGGTACCAAACTTTTGATATTTTAAAATTTTCTATTTATCATTTTTTTTATAATTATTGTGCAGATGAAGAATATTGAAAATACTGAATACTGAATAGAATGCGTTTAGTTGTCTGAGTGAAAAATGACAAATTACGAACTATCAAAAACTGAAAATATTATTGACCTATACGATTTTCTGCCAATGTTTCACTACCCAGTTCGTGCTATGAGCTTCACAATACTAGCTATATTATTACATACTGTAAAAGCTCTCACCATGGATAGTTTCGTTTCCACAAATATGAACATATGATGCATTGGGATCAAGGTTCCATGTAGACTGGTCGGGGACCCCTGTATATTTGTCTGTAGCTGGCACAACCATATTGACTTTGCCATATTTCTTCGCTTCTTTGGCTGCTAACGCTGACCAGGCACCTGCAGATTTTGTTAACAATTTTGTTTTAATCTTTAGCAATCTGGATTACACCGATAAGTCGTTTATAACATAATTCGACTCGACAAAGTTTGTACCTATGTAATTCTTATTACTACCAAATTATCTGAGACAAATTTCCAAGCCATTATGACTGGCAGAATAAGTGATCTACGTAACATGGTGCCTATATCATTTTCCTGCAAATAAAGCATGATTATTAATAATAAAAACAAATAAAACAAATGGCGACCTTTTTAGGTATGGGCCTCAGATTTCTGTATCTGTTTCATGATCAATTGGTAATCTAATCAGCAAGTAGGTGATCAGCCTCCTATGCCTGACGCACGCCATTGACTTTTTTGGGTCAAAGACGAGCCGGTTTCCTCATGATGCGCACATAGAAAGAAAATCCATTGGTGCACAGCCGGGGATCGAACTTACGACCTCTGAGATGAGAGTCGCACGCTGTAGCCACTAGGCCAACATTGCTCCACACACTCATATATACACATAATCTGTGGTAATATTGATGGTCCCAGACCACGACATATAAGAGCACAGCTCTAAGTAAATTTCTCGTGCTAATTTAGACAGCAAAAACAGTTTCTTTTATCATAAGTTTTCACTAACCTGAGTTTCTAGCTTACAAAGTTGTCTTTCTGACATATAGAGGTCTATACAACTCTAGAAAACAATAACAGACGCACATTTGGTTTGTATTAAATATGAGTCCCACGAAAATTAAGAATGGGTATGTATAAATACCGTATAGACAAGTATCAATCTCCCTTGATTGATACGTGAAAAATGACACTGTCACTTACACAGGTGTCATGTTTCTGACTTATAGAGGTTTTAGGAAGCAAAATGACGGGACCCGGTATATACTCCATTTATAGAGTTTTCGCTTACGCAGTTGTCATTTACTCAGGTTTGACTGTTGTATAATGATTTAATAAATTTCAATATACCTGTGACCACATAATCAGCCGTCCCAGTTCTCGATATCAAGTTAAGAGGTACAGCCGCGAACTGGCCTTGTCCACCTCCCGCCAACAATAATATCTTGTAATTGGCTGGCACATTTCTACAGAGAAAGATAACTCATAATTTCTGTTATCAATAAAGTCGAAACAGTATAGATTGTATCTACATTTATTATGCGTCTAATTTATTTATATTGTTCCCACGATTTACAATTCAGAAGCCTTTGGAACACGACAACTATAATACTTAAGTAGTGTTAATTTAAAATTGAGAAGTAAGTTCGTTAGATAGAGACATTATATTTAATTTACGCAATTGATCTGAAAATGGATATGCCAATGTTAGGCTGCTTCTCCATAGATTGCATAGTCTGTGGCTTAGGTTAAACGAAATTGTTAAAAAATCATCTATGTAATTATCATTTAACGTAAAAGTTTGATATTATTAATAATTTTAGGAATAAAAATTAGAAATTAATGTCATTTTGCTTATGAAATAACTAACGATGTGTTTATGCGAATTCCAAGGAAAACTTCCTCACAGGAAAAATTATCTAAGTTCACCATAGAACATTATACTACGAGGATAAAACTATTGACTTGAATAATTCACTTCTAAAAAATAATTGAATATTTCATTATAACCCCATTAACAAACGAAAGTACTTATTCATTGTATTGTAATAAAACATAACCTTAACCTACATTTTAAACGCGGTAAAAACAAATGAAATCTTATACAAATCAGGTGGTTAAACCGGTAGGTATTAACTTTAAGAATATTTAATAAACGTAAATAGATTCGTATATTACGTCATAATACTGATAAAAAATATTCCGATAAGCAATCTTAGCGCCTTCTTACTTTAATACTTACAGAAGTCTTCTAACAATATCCTGAACTTCGGTGTTAAACTTCAAATAAGTAGGTGTCCTGTGGCTTGTTTCCATTAAACTAATTCCAGTTCCTTTAAAGTTCGTTAACTCGTCCCTTATAACTTCATACACCTATAAAGATCTTATTTTAGAAAACATTTATTGTATTACAAAGCAATGTTTCCTATTTACTTACTTCCTCAGGCAATTTTGCCGGGCCGGCACCAAAATTGTGTATTTTTGGCATTTTATTTTATGAACACAACTATTCACGTTCGATCACACAAGGCAACTGATGAATGTATAGCGAATGACTCTCAATTATTGTGATACTTAAGCCGTCGTGGAATGATGTTGTTAATTTTGTCTCGCAAATTTTATCGAAATATTATCGTAATACAAAAGATTAGTCTACAATACTGTTGTTC
Source organism: Pieris brassicae (assembly GCF_905147105.1). Classification (NCBI taxonomy): domain Eukaryota; kingdom Metazoa; phylum Arthropoda; class Insecta; order Lepidoptera; family Pieridae; genus Pieris; species Pieris brassicae. The sequence continues at coordinate 4,872,826 of NC_059670.1, forward strand.
AACTATCTAATATATTAACCAAATATAACTTGTTCATTCCGAATCGCTTGCGCAGTTTATCTCACCACCTACATTTGTAATATTTCCTCTCTTTTGTGGTGAAATTTGTCGTCAAGTTATTCGGAGGCTGAAGCTTTTCTAATGGATCAATATTTTCCTAATAATCGACAAATTAAAATTGTTATCGGCTGTCTGTTTATGTACGTTTAAAATGTGTTTACGCGAACATGTCAAGCATGTTTTGTTAACTGGTTTTCTCTGTAATACATAATATCGACATAGCGTTGGCTGTCTTGATAAATTTACGCTAATATTAGAGATAAAATATTTATATTGTTAATATTAGATTTATATATTAAACTATATAAATTAAGTACAGTTTTAAAGATTCATTAAAAATTAATTTTAAAAATGCTAGAATTCACTTTACGCGTAATAATTTTCACAATTACAAGTGTTTATATACGTATAGTACGTCATATGTAGTGTATGTAGTTCGTCAGACAATTAAATTTCTTCGACTTCGTGATTCCCATGGCTTGGACAACATCAACATGCTATCGTAACTTAAACCTGCCGCGGTTTCGCCGGCCAAAGGGGTTTCCATCCAATAGCATCCGCGGTACCCTACCATTTTTTTTTTCAAACATCGCGATGTCCGCCTTCACGGAATTAACCTTAAAACCACTGGTGCACAGCCATGATTCAAACGCATATCCTCATAATTGAGAGTCGCATGGTGAAGCCACTTGTGCAACACTGCTGTAAAAGAAATGTTTATCAAGGAGATAATAAGAGACCACCAACTTGCGTACAATGCGAGTTTGCATGAGCGCCGGTAACGAAAAATTTATTAATTATACGCTGTCGACATACCTACATACCTACTTATTATATCGTAACTAATTAACTAGATAATTAAATGTATCAAGTTATAATTTCTGAATACTATCGACGTTCCTTAACGAGTTAAAGAAAATTCATCAGGCGTTTTATGATAGCTTAACCCTTTCAGACCTGAATTATTTTTGTTCATCCGTTGGATTTGGTAAATTCCATGTGTCTAAAGTATAATAAGGATACTATAAATTTTTTTTTTTTTTTAATCTTAAACTTTTCGGGAAAATATATTTTTTCTTAATGTGCCTCTCCCGTCCTACATAGTAATAAGATTAAGGTATGCAAAGTCGTTCTGAAAAGAAATAACATTAGTTTAGAAACATTTTTATTACAAAATTATAAATTAATTAACGTAGTTAAATTCTTTCTATGAAAAAAAATAAACATTTATAAGTTTTTTGGCATAATCGGTCATTGGCACAAATACTAAAACACAGTATCTAGTATGTGTGGAAGGCCAAGAAGCAATTCTTGTCTTTGGTTAAGCATATATGAACTTTGCACTTTATGCATTTGACACGGGATTTTCCCTTGCAACCCACCATTTTTCATCTAGTCCCAGTTCCATCGTCATGTGTAGGGAAATGCCCAACACCGTCACGAGTAATTTCAGATGCAGGGAAAATCTCTCCTGGCCTTCTTGGTATAATTTGCATCGTAGAGCTACTACCGCTACTTGGTCGACCTCTTTTGGCGACCTCGTTATCTTGTAGCACAAAACTGTCAGCCAAGCGACGACAAAAGTAAAGAGAAGTAAGAACTGCCAGATCCGATGCACGAAATATCCAGAGAGTCCATTTTATAAATGTTCTCTAATAGCACATTAGTTGATCTAATATATCAACTCCACCCATTGCATGATTATAGCGCTTTACGATCTCCGGTCGCTCAGCCTCAATATATCACTTCTCCTTTTACACCATCTCTTTACTGAGTCCTTTTCAACTATAGGTCCTTTCCAACCAAATTGAAAGCCAAGTGGGTAATCTTAATGTCCAACCACTTTACAACAGTTATCTACGTCTCTGCTACATACTTCTTGAGAAATATCCCTTGTCTTCTAATTTGTTTCTTTGTCACTTAAAAACGGTGGTTTAACAAATCTGCATACCCTTTTGTTTTAGGATTTGTAGTAAATGGTATGATGAAAAATAATTATTAAAGTAAAGCTCATGACCCTGGATTTCGCCGATTCTCTTTGCGAGAACAACTATCGAGGCACCATAGCCTATCAAGCTCTGGAGCGGAGGTCTGGAAAATAAGCCTGGCCATTACCACATAAAAAAACAAGATTTTGAGACCCCATGGACAAGGTTTTCCTTTTATATACTGTTTGGCTACATGTTTTCCGGTGAAAGGAACGATCTGTTCATCAACACAAAGTTCTTTTTCAAGTGGTAGCTCTAAGCACCGATTCCTGACAGCATCATAAATGGGTCTCACTTTGAGAAATACATCTTTGCAATCAGCCGGAATTTTCGTGTTGTCAACAAGATGTAAATTATTCCGTAATTCAAAAAAACGGTCCCTTGTCCTATTAGCTGTAAACAAGGGAATGCTAATGTTTGTTTCCCAGTATATTTACAAACAAGGGTAACTAAATATTATCGTGGTTAAATGTAATTCACATAAAACCTCTAATTCTCCTGTACTAGTAACTTTGAATGTATGCTTGTTCGACTAATCGGCATATAAGTTAGTCATATCTTCCATGACACTGAATAATTATTTTGGGACATATCTATAATAATAATCTATTGGAGCTTTAACTATCGGATCTAGAGATACTGGTGGAAGCCAACGTGATGGTATAGTATTTACCAATTCTCTGTCTCCACTCTCCATGCAATCCTCTGTTTTGGTGAGAGATTCTGTAAAATATCTTCAGTTGTGGAAGTTATTTCCGGTTGTGTCTCCGACATCTCACGGGAGTTGACAGAATTTTCTAGTTCATGATCAGGGACGCCGTCATACAATTCGCTAGGTCCTTCATCGTCATCGGATTCAGGTGGAAATAACTCCCTTTGGTTCTGGTGAATGACATCTGCACCAACTCTAGCAGCTGAGGGTGCTGTACGAATAAGAATTATCTTCGTCATGAGAAGATAACAACAAGTCAGAAAGATCTCCTTCATCTAAGGCTTGTAACGCCTCCGGTGAGAACATATTGTATTTTTGCATCTGAAAATATAACTAAACAATATCATAATAAATTTTATATATTTATCTTAGTCACATAATAAGCAAAACGTTAAAAATATAAACACAACATATTTTCGAAAAGAAACCGTTAACAATAAGAAAAACTCAGTTGACTCCTAATGGGAGCCATTGAGCACAAATATAAATATCGAGATTACGTTACATATGACCCCAATAATATTAAATATCCGTTTATATTTTTCCAGATGATTTCTTGCACTAGTTTATATTTCTTTGAAATAACATAAACAGCTTACCTGTACAGTTCAAATCACGCACGGGCACTGGTCGCAACTTGTCAAAAAGCGCTTGAATATGCTAAGAGATGGTGTTAGTAGTACTAAAAGGAGTCGTTTAAAAGTGAACAAATTAATACAACCGTTTTTAATTGGTAAGCTTAAGAGTTTAATAATCATTTTTTAAATTATATCCTATGTCTACAATTCTGCATGCCAGTTTTAAAAGGGATATTTTTAATTTATCCAACATATCAACATAAAAATAACAACGAATATTAAAGAAGTACATTCAGATTCAGATTCAAAAGTATACATGCATGATGATATTAATAAAAATTTAATTGGAAATATTGCGCAAAACATGAGATTTTTTTTACAAAAATGAAGTGATCAAGAGATAAAAAAGTAAATAATAATCGTAAAGTAAAAAATATTAAAATAGCGAAGGTTTTCATAATAAAATTATTATTCATTCAGAAAACTTTTGGTTATTCACAATTGAATAAAACAAAACCATTATATTACTTTCAAAAATAAAATAGTTTTCAGACAATTAAGCACAGAATACTTTTAAGGAGTATGCGCAAAACAACGACAAATATTACTTCTAACGTCACTGTAAGCTGTCAGATGTCGAGTTCTACGGCAAGTGATAAATGACAGACACTGATATACCTATATTTTGTTTCGTCGGGCATCGGCACCGCGTAACGCTTTTCAGACTTCAGTTTGTTTTTTTCACATCGGGCTCGAGTTCTTGGTTAATGCACGTTCATTGTTCAGGTTCCCTTGTTGTATCTTAATGAGTGTTAATTTCATGTATTAATTGGGTAATAAGTGATCAAGCATTGTAGTATCGAGTGTATAATCTTAATCTTATTAAGGACATGCCTCCCGTTAAAGATGAAATGTTAAGGGAAATCAATTGTTTAGATATAAGCATTACTGAAAAAAGTCCAGCAAAGAACAGCGCACTTGTCGATGTAAGAGCCTGTAATAAACCTGCTTCTAAGGTAAGTTTTTGAATACCCTTAACATTTATTTAACTTGCACGAGTTTGTACTTGTAGTAATTATCGATCGCTCCCATTTTTGTTCTATATATTTGCTGTAAGTCTATATTGTTTTTATATTTGCTGTAAGTCTATATTATTTTTATATTTGCCTGAATTCGTAGAGAACATCACAGGAATCTGCCAAAAACCTTTATTAAAGCCATTTAAAAAATGTTTTAATTCTATTTATTAATTACCACATGTTATATAGATATTGATATATTATTGGTTATAGAAACATTTAAAATTGAAAACCTAAACATTATTAAATAGCATCTTCTTAATTATCTACAAGGTTTTTTCAATGGAAATAATATATTTTATTGGAAAGAATACATCCTCTTTTAATGCATAATATTTTAAATTTATTTAATATAATAGTAATCTTTAAAAAGCTAATAACATTAACAGTATTATATTTATAATAATTTGATGGGTAAGTGACTTTAATATTTTATAGACATCTGAATTTTCTATAAAAAGTCACTTAAACCTTTGTTATAACTTAAACTTAGGCTAAGTTGTTACGAACAAACTTTGAGATTCTATTAGGTAACACAAGAACTCCCAAATATTACAATCCAATAGTATTTTTTGCCATGTGGTTATACTTAGCACTAAGCGCTAATTCTGATCTTACCCTTCATTACAACTTTAAACTGTATTATTATTAGATGTGTGCAACCACGACATAAATGTTCAAACACTCTCACAGTATATACTCAATGCAAGTATGTTTTCATATACTATGTTTGATTTATAAATTGCATTAGTATTTTTAATTATTTCACAGACTTATTCACAAAAAAACCACCTATACAAATTTAAAAATATTTAAATAAAAGTTTTACAAATTAAGAAATCTCACTCATTGTGTGTAAAGTGTCTAGTAATTATATCATGAATGATATAACAATGGTTCATATCTAACCACTTTTAGCAAGTGATGTCAGTAATGCTTTGATGCACATCATGCAATATTTAGAATGTAACCATTAAGTGTTTAATACTATCAACCATAGCTTAAGCAATTATTCTATTTTGTATTATTTATATTGTATTATAAGGTATTTATGTTACTTAAAGTATATTTATTTATTTTAAATATTGTTAAAAATGTATCAAAGAAAAAAGGAGTTTTATAGTAAAATCTACTATTGTTTATGAAAATGTATAGATTTTTCTAAGCTTTCCAATATAATTAAGCAGTTATAAATTTGAAAGCCATTTGACCTAAAAATGGTAATCATAATTTATGCTGTTATGAAAGTCCAAATATTATGTAACATCTCTTGTGCAATAAATTATTTTACCTCAGTAGTTAGTTAATTGATACTCTGCCTATCAACTAATAGTACAATGATTTTAAATTTCTCTCAGCGTCTGGCTAGAGTCTTTTCACTTTTTTTTCGCCTCCCGCTCGCAGCACGCGTTTGTTCGTACCGCGGCAATAATCACACATATAATTGTCTTTTAAACTAAAGCAGAGAGTTTTATGTAGAATGTTGATATAATTTGCACAATTTCACGCCTTTTCACAGTGGTTTATTAGTTTTTTGTTTTCTTAAATATTTCAGTGTACCCCTTGCAGCTCGTGATGTGGGCGTCTGGCTTATTTCTTTATGTACTTTTTGTTTTAAAAAATGCACAATTTTTTTAGTATTTGAGTGCTGGATACATGTAGTGCATGCTTACAATATCACTTGAAGTAGAGAAGCCATCATGACCAATTCCCAGGTTTGTTAAATTATCTATATTATATTTAGACACAGTGAACTCTCGTGGCTAAAAGGCTGGTTCCATGTCTTAGAATACTAATTGAACCAATTTAGAGTTCTAGTAACTCTGTTAATTTATTTCGGTGCTAACTATATGGTATTAGAAGATTTTCCACAGAAAAAATATTGTTTGCAAAAGTTATTATCATATTATTATTGTATTATTTATTTAAATTTCAGGCAACACAGGTCTAATGGTGTTAGTAAATTTCAATATAAAGCTTTGTTATGAAAAATACTTCAGGTTTAGCCCATATTCATGCTACCTATGTAGTTTTATAGTCGTGCAAATATTTCCAGGTATGGTTCCGTGGCGTGAGAAGCTCTAAATTCCGCCATGTGTACGGTGTGCCGTTTAAAAGGGAACGATGTTATGATAACATAAAAATAACGAGGAATGCACACGATTCCAACTTTTGTGCTGTAAACCCCAAGTTTGTTGCGATTGTTACTGAAGTCGCAGGTGGTGGGGCCTTCCTTGTTCTACCCTTGGACCATGTAAGTAATAAACACAGATTCACTTTTCATAGTTCTACTTCTGTTCAACGGGTTTATCAATTACCGGTACATAGACATGTAGGCTGTGAAAATGTATAATGCCGATGATTAAGACTAGGTTTCTTTATATTTTATATTAGATTTAATGTGTGTAAATAAAATTCATTGAAGTCCCGTTTGCACACATTGTTATGTCTGTTTTGTAAATTATTTTTAATGCATGTAATTTTTGGTCCACCTACAATCCTAAAAAATTATCATAATTTAGTTTAAAATAAACAAAAAATCGCTTAAATGTGCTTTAATACGAAAATTACTAGTTCCTTCCTTAGTGGAAGTGCCTCTCTCTATAATAGGGGTCCAATGTAACTATTACGTGTCCCAATTTAGTCTTAACAGACGTGACCTAAATAAATCAAGGCACATACGAAAATTTAATGGACATTGGTGACACAAATATTTACCAGTATGGTTAATCTAACGATATAAGTTATTTTGCCCTTGTTAGCTTTGTCGAGGGTGATAAGGTATTTGTGACACTTCAGGAAATATCTCTGACATCGATTCAATTTATCTGATAAAGTAACTCGAACTATTCATCAGCTATATGCAAATGTGTAGACACAACCGTGAAAATGTTACTGTATGAATTATTTAATCTTTCTAAAACAGTAGGTATTAAAATACTTTAAAATTAAACGTTGCCGCCTTAAATATATTATCATACTTTTACATATAAACCCTATTATAGATAAATATTAATATGGATAGCTTGTATAGGTAATACCGAATATTTTGGCGCCATTAATCCCCAAAGACTAGAAATTGTAGAACGCGATAACGGAATGTCAAATGTCATTTATCTTTTATTTTCCACAATGCTAACTTTAATGTCATTTTACTTGAATAAAAAACACATAAAAATTAATTATTCGGGTTTATATTTAAAAGTTAGTCCTTTTTGGATTTTTACCTGATTGGTTATTAGTATTCATTTTCAGACTTAAACCAATTAAAAAGAAAAATATTATGTAGATTAATAAAATATACATATGCTGATTGATTACCTCCGAGATGAAATTGAACACGTCGGGTCTGCTAGATGATATTGCCATGCAAATGCAATCAACCTTGTCCGTTATACGTACTGGCTATAAAGCAAAACATTTACATATTATCGTAATCAAGTAATGTGTCATTTTTAACACTTGTTTGCATGCTCAATACGTGAGTAGAAGCATTATGTGAATACATACATTTTAAACAATTTTACACAGATTTTTGTATTTCATTAGAATTTTTAATGAAAACATTTGTTTGTTTGTTTGAATATAAATTAATATAGTACTGAATTTTTAAACGATTCTGTAGTAACAGGATATACTCTTTAATAACAGGATATTCTAACTATAAATTATTTTTTATACACAACTATTCTTGCAACTAAAGTTATAAGGAGAAAAAAGATATTTTTGTAACATCCCGCTATTTACCATTCAAAAGAGCTATTGTCCCTGAGTATAATAATGTATAGTCTATTCCTAATAATTTTTTTTTTTTAAATATTACAAAATTTCCGTGAGGCCGCTAGATTAATAGATGCAAATAATATACATTTTTAGTACGTTAAGTGTAAAGGTAAGCTTCAAAAACGAGACATCGCAAACTATGACTACCATACGTCTAAATCTAATAAATTTATACATAGGGGTGTCAAGCTTAACGCTTAGTCAAAATCTTTTTCAAAACTGAAATAGAAATAAATTTACATGTATTTTAAAGAAACATTAAAGTCAAAAAGTCTGGTGCAAGTCCTCCTTAAGACCGCAAATATTTTCGTCTAAAATAAACGTTTGACAAAAAACAATTAAATATTAAAAATAATCTAGGCTCTGTACAGTTTTGCACTCAAGATTAACTGTAACTCAAAACATTGTATCGAATTGTAATATTATGTAATTACACTGGTTAATTGGTTGGTAATAAGCGTGTCGTATGCACTAATTGGTTCGATTCATTATTCATCATTCACGCATATTCCACGAAATGGATGGACAGCGTCGCGTTGTGTAATATTACGTTTTTCTTTATTTCGCATATGTAGGGTTGTTTAAAGAACTCGAAATAACGTAACCACTTCAAGCGTATGTTGTAAATTTTTATACGATTAAAGATAAATTCAATATATATAACAAGATGAAAAAAGTTTTTTAATATGCGTCCCATGAATAACAAATTATATTTGTGTTATTTTACTATTTTGTAAAATATTGAGTTTCTTATTTTCACGAGAGGCAAATGTGCAGGGTCACTTTGAATAGGTCTAACTGTCGCCTTTATTATTATTATTTATTCCATACAACAATTGTTTAGTTTACATTTATTAATATAATTATTAGTTGTTCTAGTGATATTCGTATTTGTTTGGCCACTTTTAGGGTAAAAGCCTGCATATGTTTAAGTGAAACTTCTTTATCGGCGTTGGAAAAAAAATACCGTCACATTTTCGGTTACGCGTCACATTATTCCGTTACGCGCCATGATTTTCTTGTCCTTACCACGGTTGATTCGAAGAGATTCGAAGCCATTAAAACTCAAATATATAATAACGATAACAATGATAGTAATAATTCTATTACAATTAATGAAATTCTGTAATAATTTTAGTAGTAATGAGGTAAAATGAAATAATTGTATTATGTGTATGATAATAAAAGCCTTTTGTTAAACTTTATTTAACCAATTTCTGAAAAGTTGCATATAGTAGATCATTTTTCAAAAAATAAGGTCATAAAGAAGTTTCTCTTCTTACGTGTGTAGACGCACACATTTTTCTATTTCTTTTTGTCTTAAGCAATCCCGAATGTACATATGCAACGCTGAGGAGATGTTGCCAACCTTGGACCTTTCTTGCATATTTCCTGTAATACATATACTCCATGTTTTCAGACTGGTCGTCTTGATTTCAACGCGAGCCGTGTAACGGGCCATAAAGGCCCCGTTTTAGACATCAAATGGAACCCGTTCAATGACAACATCATCGCCTCGTGTTCTGATGACTGCACGGTAATTTTAAACATATTTATTAACGCTCTAATTCACTCATTGTTAAGTGTTTTGTTTTTATGTAGGGCGTCAAAAGATGCGAACCGAAATGGTAGCAGAAGAAACGGTAATTGACCTAACAAGGTCTCCAGCGTTTTGAAAGGTCAAAGTTTACAATTTAAAAAATGTGGTTGTATGCTTATTTTTTTTAATTAACAGCCAATATAATAAATAGGTACTGACAGCAAAGGAGTGTATATATTATACTAACGCCCGTTTTTACGTAACATTGTTAATTTGATACTATGTTATAAGGGAATCAGTCAATTGTCAAAAAAAGAAATATCATATCCGCGCGTTTAACAATACTAGGTTTACTTTAAAATAATGATTTCAATGTTATCCATTAAAATCAGAGGGAGCGTTCAAGATTACGTAACGCATTTTCTTTTTCCTTTTCTAAAATATTGCGGGGCGGAGATTGAATTACGCGTTATTGTTAATATTATTTTCTACTTTCCAGTACTTTACACCAGATATTGGTAAGTTTTTGGTTTAAAGAGTCACTGGGGGGTGGTCACGAACGCTCCCAAAGTACGGTTGAAAAATATGGATCAAATCAACCAATGCATTTTATGATATAAAGATTTCGGTTATTCGAATTGATGCGTTAAACGCCTGAACTGTTTTAATGGAAACTGGAATTTTCAATCTGTATTGCAGTATTTTTTATATTTTAGACCGAATATTTTCATTTTCTTTCCTACGAGCGAGTGTAAAATTCGAACATGTCCATTGGTGTATAGGCGAGGTATGAACTTTGACCTTTGGGTTTAAAGTCGGACACTTAATCTCTATTTTCTCTAATCGCTCTAATAAACGATCGAGAAATAATAAGAAGGGCAACGAGCCGCCTTATCGCGAACAATTTATTAGTAAATATATTGAATATGTAGCTTTAATGTTTCTTGATAATCCTAGTGACGTCATATAGACAAAGTATATTCAAGGTTAAAATTGCATTAAATACGTGGTTTTCATAGTAAATGGGGTTCCAAAGTAAGGGGGGGGGGTCTCGTGTCATCATAGCGTGAACACCATGTGTGAGAGTAACTTACTGTTAAACGACTGTTTTAGTTAAACAGTTTTTTGCAGATCTTTAAACTAGAATATAAGATAGAAGAAGAGAAGATTTTTCTAGAAACTGGTTAGATTTAGAATTGAGACTAAACACTATGATTTTGAAATTCCAATACGTTTTTTATCATACAGGCAACTAAACGCTTAACTTACTCAGTTTGACGTTCTTTAATTCATTTCCCGAGAAACCAGTTGCTGCATGGTAAAACATGAACAATACAATTGCGTTTTTTAACTTCAGGCTTGAACAATATAAGCTACCAATACAATCTGTATTGGTAGCTTATATATTATTACTTACACGTACTCTTATTACTTACATTAAACAGTAAAAGATCAAAATCTTTCGTCACTCCACTGACAATCAATTAAATGATCTAAATACATAATTCCAAGTTTACGTCATCAATGAAACGGATATTAAATTTTGTTTTTAATCTATATTACAGGTAAAACTATGGCACATCCCAGACGGGGGTCTCTCTATGCATTTGACGGACTGGCTGGTGGAGCTACATGGCCATAAACGTCGCGTCGCATACATCGAATGGCATCCAACTGCTGAGAATATACTCCTCAGTGCTGGCTTCGATTACTTGGTAAGTGTTACCTTATAAATAAAACATGTGTGTGTATTTATTACACGCGTTAGAATGTATACTTCATTCAAAAATCTTTTCGATTTTTTTTTATGTTTCGCTAACAGTAGAAAAAAGGTATTTAATACGTAGAAAGTTTTATTATAAAGTTTATTTAAATATCACATAAAAAAAATTCTACATAATTAAAGATTTTTTTTATTTTAAAATGTTGACTATGCTCACTTTAGGGTGTCGGTTTTGTGTGACGATGTGCGCGCGCATCCTAAAAAATGATCTCATCATTTTTCCCTAACGCGCCAAAAGTAATATAACTTCAAAAATATTGTTATAAAAAAAATCATATGTTCTAGCGGACCCGATTGACTTTCTGTCACGTCTTAAATACAAAAAAACAATTTTATTTCAATGTAAATGTAACCATTCTCGAATCCACTTGAACACACTCGAAAAATTTTATCACAATAAGCTTAGTCGATAAGCTTAAAGTCTGTAGGAGAAATGAGAATAGTTCCTTGGACTCGTTATCAAAGATATCGAGGTATAGATGAATTGAAGTAGACCTTCAGTGTTTTAAAAGTTACTTCAAGGCTTTAAAAGCTAAGAACTGCTATACAAAGTATCAGTTCTTAGCTTTTGTTATATTCATTAAGAAATATATACATCTTCATCAAAACGTAATATTCGAACTTGATAATACAGTTGTAAATTGATGATTTTTCGACCTTATGTAGACCGGAATCTATACAAAAAAAACCTTGATAGAACTGATTTTTTACAACCGATTTTTTGGTGATCAATTGTATTTAAAAATAATTGTGTAACTTGTTTGTGGGATACCTAACCTAACCTAACCAAGAGTGTTAATGTTGGTAAGCGCAAAACTCGAAGGCGGCTGGAACATTCCAGTAATTTTTTTTTAACTCTAAGGATATATCACAATTGAATTGAACTAAGTGTGAAACGTTAATGTGGTAGCATAGCAAATGTATATTTTGTTATAGCTATTAAAACTGTAGGCTTTTCTAAACGTAGTTATTATATCCCTAATATCAGTTAAAATATTGAATAAATTTGCAAATTAAAACATTACAAGTTACAAATCTTCATAAAAGCAATCTAAACAGAGAAACGTTTTTGCTTTGATTACGCAAATAATTCCTTTTTTATCCAAAATAACTTATATCTAACAAAATGATCTATTTCGCTTAGTAACATATTCTTGACGTGACTAACAAAAGTAAAAAAAAAACCTCTTCATACAAACGAAGGTGTGAAGTTGCGGTGAGAAAATTGAAACACTTGTTGAACAATGAACCTACAATCTGGTAATCTATAAATTACTCTCACTTTCACACTTAAGATTTTCTCTTTAGTTCTGTTATTATTTCATTCGGTATTTTCGTGTTAAATTTATTAAAACTATTGTATCTGCAAACAAATTTCTGTCTTCGGTCCACCTTAGAACACTTGTTTCGCCGGGAATCGTATAAGAACATAGAACAAAGTATTCCCCACACGGATAGGATAGGATAAAATTCCTATCTTTATATATATATATATATATATATATAAATTGCTGTTCGTTTGTCTCTATTTCAAATCATGATCTTGAAATATTTGTGGGAATTCAGGGAAGGTTTAAACGGATGGGAAACAAAAATGCTAGAAATGGCAATTAGGTTTTTCAATAATTTGTGTGTTCATACCAGTAGTATGAGTGTGAATAAAAAAATGTATTAAGTTTTGACACAAGTATATGTACTATGTACCATCTAGTTTTAAATAATTTTAATATATTTCAGATCTTCGTGTGGGATGTAGGCAAAGGCGAAGCCGTCAAGATTATTGATTGCCACAGCGATGTGATCTACTGTATGTCATTTAATAGGGATGGTTCATTGCTCGCTACCACTAGCAAGGATAAGAAGCTTAGAGTTATTGAACCGAGGCGTGGAATAGTTTTATCTGTGAGTATATTTATTGTATACGTTTATTACCAACAAGATATGGCAGATATGTTTGGCTATTTATACTTATAAAGTTTTTTAATACTTGATTTGAATGCTTTATACAGTCATAAACATGAGCCTTGTCCAAATAAATAACAAGTACATAATCAACAATGTTGTACTTGGGAGCGTTCAAGTATTACGTCACGCAAATTTTGGAGATTCTTGATTCACAAACCCCCCCCCCCCCCCCTAAACGTTTCGTGACCACCCCCAGTGACTGTTGATACCTAAAACTTACCATTATGTGGTGTAAAGTACTGGAAAGTAGAAAATAATATTATCAATTCAATCCCCGCCCCGCATCGTAACGTTTTACAAGAGGAGAGGAGGAATTCACTACGTTATACTTGAACCCCTTTGATTTTAATGGATAATATAAAAATCATAATTTTAAAGTAAACTTCGTATCGTTAAACGCGCGGATTTGATGTTTCTTTTTTTGACAATTGACAGATTTCCTTATAACATAGTTTAAAATTAACAATGTTACAATATAAAAACCGGGAGTTAGTATAATAAATACATATTAACTGTATATAATATATGTAAACTTAATTTATATTATTTGTAAGTTCTAAAAATATATGTTTGTTAATTTTCAGGAAGGTCAATGTCACACAGGTACCAAGGCTTCAAAGTGTACCTTCCTCGGCAGCCAAGGACGTGTACTCACTACCGGCTTCTCCCGGTACAGTGACCGGCAGTATGCAGTGTGGGAACAGCATGACCTCAGCAAGCCCTTAGTCTGTGAGACCATTGACAGCTCTTCGGGTGTCGTCTTTCCCTATTACGACTACGATACTAATATGGTAAGTATATGTTCATTTTTACCCACAGCACATGTCATGACATATATTTGTCGCAGCCAACTAGCTTAATCAGCCGTTCAATTAACAGCCTAGCCGTTTAACTAACGGCCTGAAAGATGTTCAGCCAGTTAATCAAACAGCTAGGCTAATGACTTGGATCGATGACGTTTCATTACTTGCCTAGCCTGTTGACTGTTAATTTAAATTTAGTTCCACTTTCTGCCACTCTCAAACATGAAACGATCTCCTCTAATATAGCGTCGGTACACCACTACTTTGATGTTTTCCAAAGTTTAATGAAAAACAACAAGTACAATGGAAGAGTGTAGTGATAATAATTATGTCAATTTGACTTAAGCAATTTCATTTTAAAAGAAATATTTTTTGTCATATGTTTCATCATTTTTATTTCTGACAAATAATGACTCTATCGCACGAATGCATTAAGCATTAGCCATCCAGTTGAATACATGTTGTAACAAACGCTACGGCTAAATATCTTTGAGGCCGTCAGTTAAACGACTACACTGTTAATTGAACGGCCGATTAAGCTAGTTGGCTGCGACATATATATACATTGTTAGTTTAATTTTGAAAAAAAAGCAAATAAGACAATATGTTTGTAATTAATTTTCATACAATTTTCTCCATGTAATTAAAAATCATCCAACTGAATATACCTGTCAAGTTTTGAGGTTGATTCAGACATTGAATTTTAACAATTTCGTCAAATTTGTGATCCATTTTGTAAATATTATATATGTATATGCAGGTATACCTTGCTGGCAAGGGTGATGGTAACATTCGGTATTATGAAGTGGTAGACGAAGCGCCCTATGTTCATTTTCTGAACCAATTCCTTTCTGGCAACCCACAGGTAAGATTTTTTCAATTCATAAAGGAAAATATTTTTATCAGAAGAACCAATTTATTTTAATAGAGCTCATGACGATTCTCTTTCTCGAGCGGTTTCTGAAAACGGGGCAGTTTTTCATCCCACAGTTCATTTCGGGGACTCCGGGACTCGCCATTGGAAAAGGGGATAGTCCCGTTCAAAGGGAAGTCTGGCCACGTCAGGTGTATGCCTGACTCAAAAACCAGACAGGTACCAGTCGATATCGACTTGCGTCCTACAAAAGATAAGGAACTTATTCATAGTAGGCGATGTTCCCATGGACTTAACAGTAGGTGAGACTCCTGCAAGTAAAAAAGATAGCTTTTAACGATAACGGAATAGTTGTTTAACAAAGCGCACCGTTATACTTTATGGTCACTTTGAACTAGGTTTAATAAACCAGTCTGTTACAATTTGTTTTTAATTTAGTTTTTTTTTTGCAGCGTGGTCTAGGCTTTGTGCCAAAGCGCGGTGTGAACACAGCTCAATGTGAAGTTTTCCGTTTCTACAAACTGCACACGTCACGTGGACTGTGCGAACCAATTTCAATGATCGTTCCCAGAAAATCTGACTGCTTCCAGGTATTTTTTTTATTTATCCTAAACTCTAAATCATATTAATGCTCATCTCAGCAGAAAACTATACAAAACTCGGAAAAGTATTTTTTAATACAGTTGCTCAAAAAGTCGCGTATTGCATGGACGTATCGCGTTCGGGATGTGGGCTTATTACACACTCGTGCTTTTTCATTGACTTTTCCGCACTCGTGCGTTCTCTTTTCAAAACAATGTCCATTAAAAAGAAAAACCCAACCACGAAGTTTTTACTAAAAAAATAATAGCTGTTTTTTATGTATTAGCTACTAATTTGTTTCAATATCTGATTAATAAATTGGATTCAATGAGCTAGGTTACGTTTCATTTTATTATAAATCACATATTTAAAGAGCAAGTAGTCCTACAGGACAAGAAATTTATGCTTATTGAAGTGAAGCTTTACAATCGTTGTGATTTCAAACCGAATGCAATGAAAAAAGAGACAGACACATAAATTCATAACGTTTAACGTGGGAGAAAATGAGATAGGCAGCATTATACAGTGTATAAACTTTAAATTACTGTATATTTGATTATTTTCTGAATTTAAAAACACATAGATGTGTGAAAAATTAAATACAAGTCAAAAAAGTAGTTCAAATATAAACATAGATGAAATTTATCAATTTTATTTACATATCATTAATTATAGAAACTTTTTGAATTGAAAACTTCTTACTAAACTTAATTAAAAGTTGACACACTGTATAATGCTTTCCATCTCATTTTCTCCCGCGTTAAACGTTATTAATTGATGTGTCTGTCTCTTTTTATCGTCACAGTTTCTTCGAATTTCAAACTTTCTTTATTTTAGTACCAAATTAAATATTGATATTAAATAAAAAAAGTTTTTAAGTTTAATCTAACATAGAAACTTTTTTAGAGTTTTTGAAGGTTTCACTTCTACCACGTGTGAATTGCACAAATGTTTTTTTTTAATATGGTTAATTTTTATGTTATGGTTAATCTAATTTAACACGGTACTTGTATATACAGTCAAAATATGTTATAACGAGATCGAAGGAACTACTCATTTGGTCGTAAAAACCGATAGTCCTAACAGCCCGTGACGTTGTTAACTACCTAATACTTTTACCAGCCTTTGATTTTGGTCAATATATGTCGGTATGTCGTTCGGTTTTGACTGTAGTAGTTTTGGTAAGTTGAAAATGACATATTGTAACAAGTTCGGCAGTTAACCCTTAGCAGTAAAGTTAACTAAAAATTATAAGATGGTTCATATAATAAATACTGGGCAGGGAAATAGCTAAATGGGCAGTTACGAGTGGGTCAAATCTCAGCTGAAACTGCCGAACTTTCACTTTTACCGGCCATATATTTGTCTGCTTACGTATTTTTAGTACTGACATTGTATAACGAAATAACTGGCCAATTGTTTTTTTTTACTATCTATGTTTAGCTGTCGCACAAATTTATCAAACAACAATAAAAAAAACATGGTGTACCTATGTACACGCGTTAGAAGTTATACTTCTTTGGCGTAAGAAGATAAAAATCTTAATAAAAAATTTCTCTTTCGCCTTATTATAGGGTTATAGAAAAAACGACACTAACAATAGAAAAAAAGGTATATAATACATAGAAAGTTGTATTATAACGCATTATCTAGTTAAATAAAGTTTATTTAAAAATCACATAAAAATTCACATAATTAAAGAAATTGACATTTTTATTTTGAAATGTTACTATGTGATGTGATGCTAATGTGAGTATGCTTACTTCAGGGTGTCGGTTTTTTGTGACGGTGTCTGGGTGTCGGTTCTTTGTGACGGTATGCGCGCGCATCGTAAAAATTTACTCTCATCATTTTCGCTAACGCGCCCTTTTAGGTCACTTTTTATTTCTTAGGTGAAACACGATTTCTAATTTATATTTCTAGTTTATAGCAAACTTTAGCTTTACTTGTCCGTTGTGTATGTTGCCTTTTATTTATTAGGTTATTAAATAAAATAAATAACTTTGAACAGGATGATCTGTACCCGGACACAGCTGCTCCTCAGCCGGCTTTGAGTGCTCGGGACTGGATGAGTGGCATGAACGCGCCACCCTTGCTTATAAGTCTTAAAACAGGTATACTAGCTGTGGTGAAGTCAAAGATTTTAATAAGAAAAAACATTTACCCTCTTTTGTCTCAGACTTTGACGTAACAAATAAAATAGTGTCTGCGCTATCATTTCATCATGCATTTAAAATAAGCCGCTATCACAAATTTGGCCTAAAAATATATCATAAAGTATTGTCTTTGGTTAACATAGCTTTTACACATTGAAAGAAAACAATTTTTTAACCGGATTAAAGCTTTGTTTGTTGTATTGTATTATTATAAACTTATAATTATTTAACATAATTTTAAATATATTGTTACGAGCTAGGGGATCGGATAGAAAATGCCGTAGATTTCTTCAAGGGTTTATTTCTTGAAAAATCTATGAGGAATTTATGGGCACAAATTAATTGCAGAGATGCACTTATAACACACAAAATCAATCACTTATTACTTATGCACTCTTCACAGAGTACTTTATCACTTGTATTCACTTTATTCGCACTTTATCGCTTCGGTGTTTCCCTCTTGTTATCGCATTCAAAACTAAAGGTGACTAGTTGCGTTTCGGCTCGCTTATTTATTCCCAGGGGGGAATAATTCTAAACAATATTCGAGAACTCTCTAGGCGGGCTTGCTATTGAGTAGCGATTGCACAATTCTAGAACGTCCGCACTCCTTGTCTCTTTCGCACGTTGCTCCGTCCTTGTCGTACGGCGTTCTAGAGTGCTCAGTCTAGTTTCGAGAAAGTTCTGATCTTCTCTCTCTCGTATCATTTCGTCCTTGTCTCACACCTAGAAAGTTTGGTCTAGAATATTCCTTCATCAAAGGGTTATACCTAGGCCTGAAAACGCCTGAAAACGGGTCTCCTGAAAACTGCACCACTCAACTACACATGTTCTGAAACTGACTGAAAAAATGTTTCAGCTTCCTGAAAACTAGGGTAACATTATGGAAATTACAATTTTCTAATATGTGATTGACCCTCTCCTGAAACGGCCACAAATCATATTACAGCCTGCTGAAAAGTTCTCTAAGTAGTGGAAAAATCTAGAAACATTGCAGTCGACCCGTCTTCGTAACAATATCATATACAGAAACATACATACTTCATCAATGAGTCAACGGGCTTTATTAATTCAAACTATTCAAACTTAATTCTAGTTTTTAAGAACTGTCAAACCATTTTTCTGTATGACGTTGGACCTATTTGACAGCGCTCAAGACGAGATTATGTCGTGAGATGCAAATTGGTATGGTGGAATTTAGACGAAAAGTTACATACCTATATATTATTTTTTTAAACACTGAATCTAGTTGAAGATTCAATTTAAAAAAAACTTAATTCTATTAATTTTAAAATGGCTGTAAAGACACCTTTTTATACATTTATAATTCTAAAATTGTAAAATAACAATTTAGTTCAAATTTGAATCTAGTTCAACAAAAACATTTTGGCACCAAATTTAAGGCGTTTAATATAGTACAGCCAGGTATAACTTTAAAAACAAAAAAAGATAATGTTTAAGATATTATCTGTATAATTATTTACTTAAAACACAGTTCTTTCATGTGTCATCTTCACAAGACTTTAGTATATATACTTGTATCTAATTAAAAAAAAATGGCTACATAGTGGCTCATCATTTAAATCATCACATATCAAAAATCAAAGACAACCATAGGCAACACTCGCCGAGCGAGTTTTCTTATCTTGCCGAAGCCGCGCACAAAGTATTTGAAGAGGTCGATTGGGTATGAGGCTGTGCAACTGTTTAATCGGTTGCCATCTAAAATTCGCAATATTGGCGTGTTTGACAGATTCAAGGGGGCATTAAAAATGCATGTCAAAGTGAATGTAGTGAACTAAAATTTGGACGTGTGTCTCGCTCATATATACATAATATTTAGTTTCTCATGTAAATAAATTATAATTTTTGTAATGAGAAATAAAGTTGTTTAAACATATATTTTCCAGGCGTAACAATATCCACTCACAAGCCGCGAACTAACAACAAAGACACTCCGGCGCTGCAACCCCAAGATGCGAACAATAGGAAGAAGTTCGCGTTCCTCTCACGAGAGACAACTCCCGACTACCGTCCTCTCGGAACCTGGCAGCGAGAAAATCACGTCAATGAAACCGATAACGTGACGGTAGAGTTAACGATACACAATTACTGTTATTTACACATTAAACGTTATCAAATAAAATAAATATGTCAGTGGCGCTACAACCGTTTTAGGTCTAGGCCTCAGATTTCTGTATCTGTTTCATGATCATGTCTATCTAATAGGCAAGTAGGTTATCAGCGTCCTGTGCCACACACGCTGTGGAAATTTTGGCAAGGCAAGCCGGTTTCCTGACGATATTTTCCTTCACCGGTCGAGGGAATTTTAAAAGCAAACATAGACCATTTTGGTGCACAGCTGGGGATCGAACCTACGACCTCAAGAGTCGCACGCTGAAGGGACTAGGCCAACACTGCTGCATACGTATATTTCTAACTGAATGGCATATACAATTTGTATTTTTTTTCTTTATTTTTACATTAGACAAGGTAAACGCTTATGAAGTCTTCATTTTATTTTAGGTGGTAACGGAGAAGTCCCAAAAGACGAACGCAAACCAAACCACAAAGTTCCACCAGCTGCAGAAAATGTTTGGCAAACAACCTGGAGAGCTCGAACCAGTGCCTCTTTACAAGCAGATCAACCATGGCGACGTTTTCACTGAACATGAGGTATAATTTTTCGTATTATTTGTATCATTATCCTATTTGTAATATGATAATTTCCAAACAAAAATTTAATGTCACATTTTGTCATAGGTCAATTGTCAACTACCAATTCTATACAAAATATTTATTTCGATTGACACATGAATGAGTTGATTAATAACAAATCCTTATGTCTTATTAAATAGCTTATCTGTGCGTAAATAATTGCAATGTCAAACTTGTAATATAATGTGTGATTAATGATTATTTTTTACTTTACAGTTGCGTCTCGCGTTTAACCGTCAAGGCGAAGAATTGCGTATTGTCAAACGTCAACTTCAAAACAGTCAACAGCGAGTGAGGGAACTGGAGCAACACATTGCAACACTTCAAGCTAAACTCCCAAATAACACATCTTAAGCATGAAATGTTATCACGTAAAGGTAGCGTAATAAACGATTTACATTGACCTGGTGGTAGAAATACACTTTTTTTTTAAATATTTATTTGCTAATGCTACAAAAGTATATCAAAATTTATTAAATAAATTTTAGTAGGAATCCACTCTCCTTTCTCTTAAATGCTCATAGTACTTTGAGACATAGGCTCTATATGTTACCTTATATAAATTGCACTTATGAAGAGTCTTAGCAGAAAGAGAGCACTGGAAGTAATTCTAAGTAATATAATTGTTACTTTTCGCCTTTTATCTTTTTTTTACAAAAACTAAAAACTTTCAAATTCAGTTTAAATCAAACAAGATTATCTTAGTAGGATTATCAATATAAAAAAAAATAATGCAGATAGGATATAAAGATGGAACAGTTTCTATAAAGTTATTTTTATTACAACAAATTTTAACAGGTCAGATGTTGTCTTCCCAGAAATATACACAAATCTGGTTGTTAATCGGTTATTCCGTTACCTAACTGCTTTGATTGTTTGCTTTATGGCTGTATTTGTGATCTTTGGGCTATAATAAGTTGTATCTATGAGATCAACAAAGTTTTTTTTAAATCATAACATATGTGTAAGCAAATTTCGCCTTGCCTCACTGCCTCTGTTGGCTTTTATTTTCAAGTTACAACAGTATCTTGTAATTTTGTTGTTATATAATATTTTTGATGTTCTTTTATTTTATAGAATCTGATTTAGGAAAGGGGTTAAATCTCTGAAATGTGATTTGATATGTTTTTTTTAAAACAGAAGTCTTGTATCCAATTTAATGTTGTTAAAATACATGACAATAATGCAAGCATTGCATTTTTCTTATTGTAAGTTTTTTTTTTATTGTAAGAACTTTATTGTAGTGAATTTGTTTTATATGAAAGCTTGTGTGATTTATTAATATTGGGAACAAAATTTATCATTCCTGTGTGCGATGAAATGTAATAAAATGCCTAATAAAGGCCTATTGGTTAAATCAATATATTTGTGATAGTTTCATGACACTTTGACATTTATTTTTCCATTTACATAAGAGTGCACATGTTTTTATATGCACTAATTAGTTTTGTTGATTATAAGTTTTTAGTGATCTGCAAGTCTGATTTCTTAGCGTTGTGTTGTATAATTTGTTAATAGGCAAACATATGAAGTCTCTAGCCAAAGCTGATCTAGCTTCAAGCGGGGTCACAATGTCAAAAACTATATTAACTGTGGTCATGACCCCAAAGGGATCTGCTCTTGGTTTTTAAGCATAGTTGATCATATTTAAGGTTTTCTACTGTAAGATTACTTAACTTTGAATGCGTTACCTTCTGTAAACGCATTTTAAAAGTTACTTGTGGACGGCACGAAAAATATTGTACAAAAAAGTTACCTGAACCATATGCGTTATTTGTAGGTTTGGGAAGTTATCGTATTTTAGGTGCTAGTGTGGTGAACACTGTATTATTTTCATGTGAAAATCTGTAGTATTCTGTAAATCCCATACTTACGGAAGATTCCGTACAAGACAAATCTCTTTATAATATGAATAACGCGTTTTCGCTAAATACATTTGATAATTGAGTTTTACAGTGTGTTGTATCTTTAGGTTATGACCAGAACAAAAAACAGCAGTTTTGTTGTATTACAGTTGTGTACAGGTACTTAACATTTTCTTCATAGCCATAAAAATGTACCTATGTCTTATATGTAACATTGATGTTAGAATTTTTAAAAGCATGATTCATATTCTACATTCCATAAGGATTTATGTATTAAGTAACATTTGAAAGTATTAATAGCATATTAGCTGAGATAGTTTAGTTTCGCTAAGTCAATGTTAATATTTATTGTATTTTTATATCATGCTTGTGTAGCACAAATTTTCAATAAATATTCAAATATAATTTTTTGTTTCATTTTAGTGTTAAAGTACAATTATTGCCTTGTATCAATTAGTAATTTTCCAATATCTAATTTTGTTAATGCATATTGTGAAATATGAAATCTGTGAAGCATTTCAGATTGACACACTCATGAGGTTACTTTAAAAACCTTATTTTTCCTCTGGAACAATTTCTAAACAGAATGCAAAATAAAATACATATTATTTTCGGAAGTTTACTTGTAAAAAGAGTAACACAAATCACCATGTCAAATGAGAATTAAAAAGAGATTCAAATATAGGTTTGAAAAAATATTATTCATGGACGGAATAGTTACTGTTGTCTCAATTCATTAAAAATATAATTAAGCTATTCACAATAACAAAAGTATATAGTAAAACATTTGTTTTAAACAGTATCAGGTAACTGGATTTTACTAAAATTAATGCTGTAGTACTTAAACAGTAAAAATATTAGTTATAACCTGATAGCACTTAAGAAATAATTTTAAATAAAACTAAAGATATGCTTAATAGCATAGCTGATATTTTCAAACTCCCAGTAGAATTACATCCATCAGTCGTACAAGTGTGGATGCAAGTTCTGTACTCGAGCTTATCCCCAGGCTGCTGTACGTATTTACACTGATTACCTAAATCCAAAGATGAACAATATCTTTTTGTCCCAATACCACCTGAAATTTAATTGTAATATTCACTACATACATAAAATTAAAAAGAAGTCATTTATTTGGGTATTTATATCATCAGATAATAAATTAACAACAACTACATGCTGGTAATGGAACATAATATAGGAAGTGAAACTCATGTTGATTTTGTAAGATTTTACAAATAACATTTCTAACGTACACAATTACACGCTTTAATGCAGAGAAAGCTGTTTCATTGTGTGTCTCTAGGGTTGGAAGAGAGATACTGTATTCTCAAGTGCAGAGTTCAACCTATAAATTCATGCAAAAGATTTAATTTTAGCTTAATCTAGAATTATGTGTGACAGTGAATCTTCAAACCCTCTTTAAACTTTCTTACCTACTGTATAAAGCTCAATGTGCAAAGTAAAATTGTGCATTCAAAATATTTAAAAATCATTAGTTGAACCTATTTCTTTGATGCAATACTGAGCATTGTACACCTGATCACATGATATGGCTTTTAAAATGCCTCCATCCAAGTTCATAAGACCATCACCACATTCCATATCGGATGTTGAGTTACATTGGTAACATTCTATTGTACTTCCTGTTAATTGGTGTTAATAATTAGTAATTAACTAAATAAGCAAGTTAATAGTTGTTAGTTTGGTTAGTACACCATATCCTCAAGACATGGTTGTACCTTCAAATCTGCCTATATGTTTGATACAGTACTGAGCATCATGGATTAATGAGCAATCTGTTGGTTCTAGTCCTGTTTCAGAGTCTAAATATTCATTACATTCAAATGGGTTATCGGAATCTGTTCCAGAACATTGGTAGCAGTTTATCGAAAACACTAGAAATAAATGAAACAATAATTACTGACGTCAATCATATTTGTTGGTTAAAGTTTGGAGTTATCGAAATGGAGGTTGGGGCATTCTGTCACAACGCAAGTCTGCAACCAGCCAACAAGTGATTTCATGCACAATTATTAACGTTATGAAATTTAATTAATAAAACTGCGCTTATATTAAATAAATTGCGGCGATTTTCTCTTAACAACTTTAATAAGATATTTTCAAAACTCAATCTACTTTACAACTTGAATAAAATTACCTGACTTAATTGTTCCAATAATAAATAAATAAACCAAGAACTGTGAACTCATTTTTAGTTTTTTGGAATGTTTTTTAATAAGTTACAAATCGATCACTGCCTCGGTCAAGAAAAAAAAAACGTTAAAACGAAGAATTCGAAATAGTATTTTAAGTGTTTCTTTAAAAGTTATCTTGGTGATTATAAATGAAATATTAATATAATTTGATAATTAAAATTGAAAGTTTTCAGTTCAGTTAACAGTTTTCAACACAATTTTTAAGACTTGTTATGGTGTTCAATAGTGGAATGCATTTCTGAATATAAAGCCACAGATCATTCACCTTTACCATAAACGGTTATTTTGTAGATATTTGAATTGACTGCGGATAAAAAACAACAGCTATACGCAACAATCAATTTAAACTCGATCTTATTTAAGTTAATCGTAACAACGTAATCCAACACGTTTAAAAAAAATTATATCCCTTTCAGGACTTTATGCTTAAATTATCATTATGCCTTTTCTTATATATCGAAATATGGCAGTCACGGATGTTGACGTGTGGAATCAAGGTTAAAATATTCGGATCCAACGTCAAATCTGTGCTGCTCTATGGGTGTGAAACATGGAAGGTCACCAAACACATCTCGCACCGACTCCAAGTCTTCGTTAACCGCTGTCTTCGCCGTATTCTGAACATCTACTGGCCTGAAAAGATCTCTTACGAGCAACTTTGGGAGCGCTGTCGAGAAACCCCTATCAGCCAGCAGATCAAGCGACGCAAATGGAATTGGATAGGCCATACACTCCGAAGGGATCTCAATCATATTCCCAAGCAGGCGCTTGATTGGAATCCGCAAGGAAAGTGGAAGCGTGGCCGTCCCAAACAAACCTGGCGCCGAACAGTTGCGGACGAGGCAAAGAGAGCCGGAAAGACTTGGAGCGAGGTGAAACACGAGGCTCAAGACCGAACGCGATGGAGACTCACTGTGGACGCCCTCTGCCCCACCTAGGGGTTATAGGACATTAAGTCAAGTTATATATCAAAATAGATACATGTAATATATGTCAATATTGGTTTTATTGTCTGTGTATTTATTGTAACAATACGATTCGATTTAATGAAATCAGTCCTGGAGCTAAAGAAAAAATCTATTTTTACGCCTATTTTAATGACAGAGCGCGAGCTTACTCTAAATTATCATAAAAATTATCTTCGATGGTGGGCCACGGCTGTGGTGGTTTGGTGGAATTCAAAATATCAATATAATTTGAACAATTTGTGATGGATTGTACCGCAAGGAGCCTTTCATTGGCCTTCTTTAATTCCCATCTGTATAAATGACCATTTCTGATAAAAAAATATTCGCGAAATGGTATTCGTCGATGACTCTTTGCTTTTTGCACTTGAGAATGTAAACAGTAAAATCTCTAGTATATATTGCTGATTTAATATAGATTTTTTTGCATTATAAATGCCTTCTATTTTCCTATTCGAGGTTTTTGGTCTATTTGGTAAATGGAGAACTAGAAACCACATACAATAAGTTTTTTGCTGACGTTCATTATATTACAATAAGTTCCATTAATAATAAATAATAATTTGATATGATCTGAAATTCAACTAGACGCATGCACACGAACGATCGGTTTGCAACATCAATAAGTGAACTTGGCATGGGAAATTGACATTTGATATATGAATTATGACTTACCAGTGTCAGACGAATGTCAAAAAGCAGAAAACAATTTTCAATGTCCAATCTTATATTTCTATCTATTTTATTTCTTAGAAAATAATAGATTTTTGCGATATTCTATTTTTAATTCATAAATTTTTGCTAAAGTTTCGTGTTTATGTGCAAATTCTAATTAGATCTACGCTGTATTAATTAGTATAAAGAAGTTACCCAAACTTAAATTTTGTTAAATATTGTAAACGAAATGTTTTTTATCAAGATATAATTACCTTTATTTTAGTGTAAGTATGTAAATTTCAATATAAATTATGGTAGAAATATTATAGTTGGTTATATCTGATTGTTTTCTTTCTAGGCTATATTTTGCTAAAATATATAATCATAATGTTTGCAAGTCTGAAAAGCAAAATTAAAGAAGAAACTGGAAGTGATATTAGCAAGTTGACCAGTAGTTGGAGAAGTGGAGCTTTCTTGGGAAGATTATCTTTACGTGATGATTCGGTATGTTATATTAATGAAGTCATAGACACTGTGTAAAGGCCGGAGAGTTTACTATATATTATTATTATAAATCTATATTCTCAAATTGCAGTCCACAACAAGCCCTTCAAGTTCTGGTGGGCAAGGTGACACAACATCTGATGTAAGTAAAGTTCTAAAAAGGAAAGAAAAAAAAAAACAAGGCTGAAGCCAGTTTTCTACTATGACATTATATTGTATACAATATTAACTTTGTTGTTACAGTCAATATCACCTCAACTACAAACATACTTAAATGATAGAACTGGAGGTCAAGTAGACCAAGTAGCTCTTCATCAGCAGTACACCACACAACTTGAAGAGAAATTAAGAGATAGAGACCTGTTCTGGGAGCATAAAATTGAGGAATTGAAACTGTCCCTTGCATCAGTACAAGGTATGAACATTCAATTAATTGAAATAAGACTTAAAATAACTTTATTCATTTAGGTACACTTATGTATGTTAAATGAAAAGATGTTGAATTGATTCTAAATTAACATTTAAGTTTGCATGTTTTGCATTAAAGTTGCATACCAAGCACAGAAGTTTGATCAGCTACTTGTATAGAAATAGAAAAAATGATCAATGAGGCAGATCTATTGTTTACTCAAGTACCATATAGAGTTGTAGCAAAACATAATATTAAAAACTATTTTTCATACATAAGTCTTAATTTATGATAAAATATTGATTTAGGTGAAGAAGCATCGGCAGCCCAAATGGTGGCTCGCACAGCACAGGCAGAGGCAGCTAAGGCTGTGCTAGAAAGAGACCAATCTCAGAGACATCTTAATGACCTTAAAGCAAGATTAGCAGCTGCAGAAAATGCACAAGATCGCCTCGATACACTTAATGTAAGATATTTGCTACTCTATATTTATTCAAACCTTATTTAATCATAAGTGTACATATTATTGGGCGTAGTGTGTTTAATAATAAATAATTATGTGTATCAAAATCTAGTTACATACATTTGGTTTTTGACATTGATAAAGTAATTTATTATGGACCTATAGACTCATTAACAACAACAGCCTAAAATCAACGTCAAACTCCCAATCTGGACAGCAGTCTCCATGGGAGAAGATGAGTCTCTTTTCTCGTTCCTTGAGCAACCCACCAACCAAAAATAGACAAGGAAGGAAAACAATGGATGGACCACTACCCGCTAACAATGGATGGCAGTAGTGATGTGGAACAGATTGGCCCAAGAAAGAGATGATTGGAAAAGATTGAAGGAGGCCTTTGCCTTCTAATACCTAGTTTAATACAATGAACTATGCTTATGTGTGTTCCTAAGTCGATCTGAATAAAAGGCTATATATTATTATAATTATTAACTTCACAAATACAAATTATATTAAGTAAATGCGATTTTTTTAAATGCGAATTTTGTATTTAATTGATAGTCCAGTGCTCTTTATTAACATACTCTTAGCTCTAGATAGAATGTTTGGCATCGTTAGCACTTGTTAGATGCAAGAAATTATGAAATATTTTAATCTAACTCTAAATGTAACTGTTTCTAGTTAGGTACTTTCACATTGAAAGCAGCAGAAATTATGAGTTATATTGTTCCTTGAAATAATGTAAATAAAACTGTGTAACTTGTCTTTATTTACGGCAATATACAAATTGCATTATCATATCTTTTTATTAAGTTCTTAATATTGACATTAATCAATCAATCATTTATAATATGACATTTTGTGCTAATGATATATGTAAGGTATTATTAGATATTCGGTATTTGTTTGTTTATTAATATAGTCTCTAATATGAAATATTTAATAGGAAGAGTTAGAGGAATCTCGGCGAGCTTGGACACGTGAACGCGCAGAACTCACAGCCGCGTTAAGCGCTGCAGACGCTCGAACGAGAGATCTGGCTGATGAATTACAAGTCCTGAGAGCCGCGTTACCCACAACGCATCCCTTACACCATGTTCACGATGATGGTAATAATTTTTCGACTTATAAACCCGAAATGAGTTGATGAAATTTGGTTGTTTGTATTAAAGGAGTTGAATATTAAACACTTGTATAATATACCAAGCAATTGTTCTAGTACTAAAACCCAACAAAATGTCCGATCTATTGTGTGATTGTGACCATTCTTTGAACAGATAAAGAAATGCAATTAACGGGTTGTGGTGACTATGACCGTGTGTGTCGTGAGAAAGCGGTGGTAACCCGTCAGCTGCAGGAAGCCAAAATGGTCCTCGCTGATGTTAAAACCTCTTGGAGTGCACAGATTGCATCGCTTGAGACTCAGGTACAATTAACAGTTGTAAAATAAATAAATCAATGGCGCTACAACCTTTTTAGGTCTGGGCCTCAGATTTCTGTCTCTGTTTCACGATCATTTGTTAATCTAATGGGCAAGTTGGTGATCAGCCTTCTGTGCCTGACACTCGCCGATTTCATCACAATGTTTTCCTTCACCGTTCGAGCCAATATTAAATGCGCACATAGAAACAAAGTCCGTTGGTGTACGGCCGGGGATCGAACCTACGACCTCAGGGATGAGAGTCGTACGCTGAAGCCACTAGGCCAACACTGCTCTTAACAGTTATAATTAAAGTTAATTTGTGAAATTTACCACGAAGACATTTACAGAATTTTTTGTAATACTTATAGCAATTTTGAAGGAGAAGTTTTACTTACATTGTAGAGCATTATCATTTTGTTAAAATACATAAGTATGCAGGTTAAGTAACTTATGCGACTTGTTGGTGATGCACTAAACCCATGTTAATATGGGGGTTCGATTTTCTGTAAAATAATTCCATTATTCCATACATAATTTGAGTTAATTTTATGCATTATACATATGTATAGGTGGCGCGTCTGTCTCGCCAAGCGGGAGAAGAAGGCGCAGAAAGAAGAAGAGTAGAGAACGAGAAAAGAGATATTCAGGAAAATCTTCTAGAATTATCCGCTGAGCTTGAGAAAGCAAGACAAAACTTGGCCAATAGTGAAGCTAAGGTAAGCTTTTGTATTTACCATATTAAATGTCTTACATGATCTTCAAGTAAATTGTCAAGTAGACTGGAATAGTAATTTTTAACAAAAATTAAACATTCATAATTTTTAGAACCCGCCAAAACCCTTCTATTTTCAATATGGCGTCGCATCAGTTTCCATGACGTAACATACTTGTAAATAAACGTCAAGTTTTGGTCCGTTAATGTGTTTACTAACATAAAATGTAAATTTCATTTATTTTTTTAATATTTTATATATTATAGAATCAAGTCAGTTCACAATTTAAAACTGAAATATCAATACTTGAAGGTCGTTAATGCATTTTTGATTTAATATGTATTTACTCAGTAAAGTTTTGTTATAATTTACTAAAACAGACAAATGTGTGCGTGAAAAAAAATTGTCCATTAAACTTAGGAACTCTATTAAAACTTTATGTTTGTGTCACTAAACTGTTTTGTACATCAAGGTTATTAATTTCTAATTTGACCTTTGCTAATACTCAAAATTCATTGTGACACTTTTTGTCACCGAAACAATGCTTTACATTTTACGATTATTTGCGTAAAATTCTGTGACTAACGAAGGCTATAAATCAGGAAAATTCACTTGAACAAACGAATTCTTTATTACGTGTGTACTCTTTCATGAAATATCAGATACAACACAAATTCAAAGACTCCAAAAATTTACATAAAGAGCGCATAAATGAAAATTGCATATTTATTTAATACGCAAAGTAAGGTTAAAGATACAAAAACACAATGCATTTGTGTACAAAAATTCTGTATCCTACACATTTTTGTGTATCCTATATTCCTTAAATGTTCTGTGGAGCATAACTTAGGTCAAAAATATATGCATATTTTCACGAAATACATTTAAAGTTATTGCACGCTCCCCGAAATAACTCCGCTAGACATATCTTGGCGTAATCAGGTGGTGCGTTTGAACGGCGAGGTGCATTCATTGGCCATGGAAGTGAAGACACTGCGCAATGCAGCAAGCGGGGCTACCGTGAGTCAAAGCCTCTACAGCATTTAACGTCGTACGACCTATACGATAATCGTATAGTTTAAAAGAAGTGCTAATTCTGATGGACTTAAATTGGTATCCATAAAAATCTGCTTTATTAGATCAATTACTTTAAACATATTTTTATACATTTTTGACAATAATTTAGAAGCGAAATGTAAATGTGTTATGGAGATATGTAAAGGCTGGGTCATGAAATTGTTACTTAAATAAATGTTTAAACATTGAATTGTCAATGTTTAATGACATTTTATTCAAGGTTCGGCCATATTGGTAAAGGTTTGTTAAAATATTTTTTTTGTGATGACAGCTGACACATCACAGATCAAAATATTTAATTCCTTTACAATACCAGATTACAGTTACATTAAAATTTTCGTTTCTTTTTGTGTTAACGCGTAAGTTAATTTAACTGGCCATTTTATAAACCATGCTTATATTATCGATATATATCACATTGAAGTTATTTTCCGCATGTAGTCGAAGTTTAAAATATTATTTAATATATATTAATATTCATTGGTAAACGTTCCTTTACATCAGAATTAGCACCTGATTTTAATAATGGTGACGTATTATTAATTTATTAGGCGTACTTAATTAATCGTATTAGTCGTACCATAATTCGATATCACGTATACGTTCCAATCATATTTTAGTTATACCTTTTTTATACATTGTTTATATTTTTTATTGTTTACTTTATTTATTAAATTTTATAATTATTATTGTAGTTTATTACATTAATAGATCTAGTCTGAAGTGCTCGTGGTACTATTTATCTGACCCATTTAAAAGTCCTTAAATAGTATTTTTATTAATTGTGTTAATCTTAATATAAGCTTAATTTTTATTTTTGTTAATTCAGTTATTATGTTGCACTTGACCATTATTAGCAAAATATCGATTGTTAGGGATAAGGCCGGCTGTTGCCTCCCAAAAAATATAATTTTCCTGTTATGTAATGTAAAGATGTATAAATAGTAATTACAACAACAAAATAAACATATATTTTTTTCTATGCCTTCCATTTCTTAAATATCTTCTTATTTAAATAAAAATGAATTGCAAAATTTCATTATAATTATAGTATTTTTTTATTTATTCCTTAAAGTGTCAGAAAAACCTAAAAACCAGTTAAAAATTATGTTTCTTTTAATATGTTAAATCCAAAGGTTGTTGAATCGGGCAGCTAGTATATCAATATATATAATGATTATGAGCTCTATGACGTTGAAATTCTACCACGAGTGTATTTCGTTTTATTTGTTACTTATGTACAATAGTTAATAATTTTATTATTATTATTATTATTATTTTAATTGTAGTGTTGCACCAGGGCACTGTTTGATGGCACTGTATTAAATCTTGCCTGTAAGCAATAAGATCTCTCAATTTTAACGTCTATACGAATTTAAATTCGACATTCATAATTTTATTTGCCTACCATAAAATTGCTAACGTCTTCAATTGCGTACACAATGGGCTATTTGACATTTTAGATTATTCATTAGTAACTCCTAATGAATCCTATGGAATCGTTTTTATTGGTATTGGGTTTAAAAATACAAATTATACATTCATAATATTAAAAAAAAACCGCCAAAACGAAGGCAAGATGGCGTCGCACTAGTCAATGACATATCATGACAATAAACACGTAAACGTCAAGGATTTTAAAAGTCAATTGTCATTTCTAAATTTCACAAATACACATGCCGATCAGTCGCCGACGAAATTTAACTTTACGGTAGTATTACGATTAGACAGGCGAAGATATATTGTCTACAGTGCTACGTCATTCGATATACGATTTGACTTGTGACGGTTTTGTGGCACGTGACTGATGTATAAAATTAAATATTTTTGATTATGGATGTTTTATAAATGAATGATTATTTACATAACACTTTTTAAAGCCATGTTTTATACAGTTGACAATAACAGTTTTCTTATGTTTTATTTGTCAAATAGCCCATTTCACGAATATATAGAAATCTAAGATAACTTGCCTTATAGCTTGTATAAAACGCATATATTCACTATTATGGCATAAACTTTTATTTAAAAAAATGTCTAGTGTACATACGGTAGCACGCTTAATGGATGATGATAATTTATCGGTTATCATCAGATAGCTTCAGAGATAATTTAAAGTACACATGCATCACGTGAAAACACTTATTATTGTGATCAGAACTATTTCTTTGTGAGTTTGTGCTTATAGTTAATAAATTTTGTTTTGTAGATGTTTTTTTTATTTGTCCTTTGTTCAGAGACGGTTTAATTAAAATTTTTATAACGCCAGTTAGTTAATAGGAGACAATATAAACGTTATTCACGTGAGTAATTCAAAACAAAATTATACACAGGATTCAAATATTTTTAGTTACAATGTAAATTCCTCCTCATTTCTAACATCAGAACAGCTTTAAATTTCAAAATTAGAACATTGAAGTTAGAATTTGTTTAGTCTATATTTTTGTAGCTATGTATAAATAGCAGGTTATATAAATTGTGACGTATTTTAGGATAAAACAATGGAATTAGAGGCTCAAATACAAGAGTTAACAGCTGAAAACAAAGAATTGTCTGAAATGTTGGAAGACAGTAGAGAGATGGTCACGATGTTGAGAGAGAAACTTGAGGAGTCACGTAAAATTTGCGATGAGCATAAAGAAGAGTTGAATAACCTCAATTCGGTGATGACAGATATGCAACATGACTATATTGATATACAGCGGAAGTTTGATAAGTGAGTATGGATGACCTGGTTCCTTAATTAGAAATCTAAGATAGGACTATTGATCCCCCCTTGTGCGCTTAGGCCCGTGTTCTAGAACGTCACTTAAAATATGGAATATGGACCTAAGACTTTTTCTAAACGCATGCACCGCATGAAACCGGCTTGCCTTAGACTGATAAGGTTTCGGTGTGTATAAGGCATGAAAGGGTGATCACCTACTTGCCTTTTAGAAAAAAAATATGAGAAAATATAGGTATTTGAGACTACTGGTTGTTTTTTAGTGCATTTATAACTGAGTCAATTTGTACTGTGAACTTGGAATAAATTCGATTATACTCCAAATTCATTTAATCGATTTATAGTATGAAAGAGTAATTATAAAAGTAAAATAGCATTCATTAAAAATTAAAAACAATTGTAAATATCATTAATAGTGAACTCAAACTCAAAATAACTTTATTCATATACATTCCAAGTACACTTATGAACGTCAACAGAAAATATGTTAAATTGATTCTAAATTTAAATTTACTACTAGTTTGCAAGTCAAGGGCGTAGAGCGGGCAAGAAACTCCGCTACTCTTTTTAATAGTCAAGTTTTGAGGATTAGGATCATTTAAATAATCGTTAAATTTAAAAAAAAACTTTATTGATTAATTTACGTTTAACGAGAGTTTTGAATTTATTCAGTGATAACTCTCTAATTTCGCCTGGGAGTTTATTTTTTTTCCATAGAATGTTTATCTTCTGGGGGCTTAGTTATATGTATTAACAGTAGTGTATGTAGAAAGTCAAAAACTTGTATGAAAATGACAGTTCGTGTCGACAATTTTTTTTGTCGGTTGTTGTCGGTATCGCCCGGTTAGTCGTACGCTTAGATTAGTTCTGTTTCCAGCATTATAATGGTGAAAGTCACGATTTGTTTATATTTTTTGTACATACAACAAACTTTTAATAAAGCATAAAATAACAAATATTTTTAAAAAAAGCTTTAAAGACTAACGTATATATATACGTTTTAAGGGAAAGGCGAGAGAAAGATGAAGCACTATTGCGAAATGCTCATATATCGCAAAACGTTGAGAAGAGCCTGTGCAATGTCCGATTTCTGGAGTCAGAGACAACAGACTTGAAATCAAAAATTACAGAGCTAGAGGGAATTATATCGCAACACAAAGAGGTTTGTTTTTGGAATTCAACGTCGTCTATATCTACACTCTTATATTGTTTGTTATGTCTAAAAAACTACTGTAGCTATTGGAAACGTTCTTACACCATTAGAATCCTACATTATCCTTATGATAATCCTATATATTATTTAAATAAAGATCTGAATGAAAACTGTGAAAATGTAGAAAATATAAATAAAAATCTCTTCACCGTGCACCCTGCGAAAACTATTGACAATAGAGCATAGTGATGTACTACAGTTTTATAGAAGACTTAAATATCAAAGAAAAGTCTAATACCATATGTCTAACATTGACATTTAATAATAAACCTTGCGAATCTAAATTCTTCCAAAAAATGTAATCGTTAAAATCGTAATGGGTCAAAATTAAAAGGTCATAGAAAAATACAATAAAATAACAGATCCTGCTTTAGTGGTCAAAAGCAGACAGATTTGAATGATATTAAGTCTGATTTAAAATTTAGATATTTTAGGGAAAAAATACGACATGAATTTGGACACCGATTGATGATATTTTTCCAAAACTGTGGGCTTAATTTTTAAGATTGATTGTTGTTTATCACTTAAGTGCCATTTCGCGGCTTTTTGTGAACGTAAAAGCCTTTTAAATATATTTTAATTCATTGAAATCAAAAGTATAAGAACCAAAAAAAAATTTTTTTTATGCAGAACTAACTTTAAACTTGATTATTTTGTAGAGTCGTGTAATCAACCGTTTTAGTTGGTTCATATAACCATTCTGATGTAAATGATTAAAGAATACTGTTTACAGAATCAAGCGTCGTGTATGCTAATAAAGGAAAATGAAGAGGCGATAAATAAAGAAAATGAGGAACTCAGACAGCGAATAAAAATATTCACTGAAACTGAGGTCGCATTTAAGAAAACAATTCAAGACTTAGAAGCTGAAATCTGTGATAGAAATAAGGTAACAATACAAAATTTATTATTAGTAATCTAATTTATTGTTGTAAATGTTATATGGGAGAAAATAAAATAAATAAATCTTTATAAGGGTAAAGTAAAACATCGCGGGGAAACCGGCTTGCCTTAGACCTAAAAAAAGTCGATGGCGTGTCAGGCGTCAGGCACAGGAGGCTGGCAAATCATGAAAGATAGATACAGAAATCTGAGGCCCAGACCTAAAAAGTTTATAGCGTCACAGATTTTTTTTTATTATCATATTTAATTACTTATTAATTATTTTAAAAATAGATTGAACTTAAAAAGTATTTTAATTTTATATAAATAGTGTTAGTCTAATTGCTTCAGCGTCAGCCTCTAATTCCTGAGGTCGTAGGATCGATACCGTTTATATGTGCACGTTTAACACTCGCTCGTAAAGATGAGACACCAAAAAAGTCCACACGTGTCAATACTTGGCACACTACCTATTTTTGGGAAATGATGACGAAACATTTTTATATTTTAAATATTTTTACGTTATCAGTATGTGTTGTCTAACTTACATATGTACTATGTTTTTAACACAATCAATTATTTACATATCAATATATATTCATTGTCTCGTATAAATTAATTCAGTCTTTTTATTATTATTAAATTTTTGTGAATTTTTAATCACGCATATCTAAGTTCATAAACTCCAGGCACGAGAAAAGTTATTATGAAAAAATATTGCTAATAGGTCTCGCTTGTGGCTAGAATTTTTCATACAAATTATTAGTCAACCCGTTCTTGCTATAACTGTCAATATTTAAATTCGACTTAATCGTACAATTGGAATAGTTACCCCAGTAAACCGGTGATTCGTTTTTTTAACTTCTTTATCGGCGTTGGAAAAAAATACCGTCACATTTTTCAGTTACGCGTCACATTTTCCCGTTACGTGACATCTTTTTCTTGTCCCTACCACGGTTGATTCGAAGAGATTCGAAGCCATTAATAACAAAAATATATAATAACGATAACAATGATAGTAATAATTCTATTACAATTAATTAAATTCTGTAATAATCTTAGTAGTAATAAGGTAAAATGAAATAATTGTATGATTTGTATTCATGTCTATGATAAGAAGCCTTTTGTTAAACTTTAACTTATTTTATTGTATTTAACTAATTTCTGTAAAGTTGCATATAGTAGATCATATTTTGAAAAATAATGTCGTAAAGACATTTCACTTCTTACGTGTTTACACTAGTACACGCACACATTTTTAAAGTAAAATAACATTATATGTGGTTTTCAGAAAATAAAAACTTTAGATAATAGAATATCGGATATGAAGAAAACCCTTCAGCGTGAATTGCAAAGTAGCAAGTCGGATCTCACCACGGCTGAAGAACAGGATATAAGTAGACGGTGAGTACTAAAACAAACACATTTGAAAACACTTTCATTAAAACCTCACCCAGCATCGGAATACTGGAAATTGGCATATCCAACGACGGTAAGTCTCGCGGTAAGAAATAAGCCCCTAAGGAGTTCTCACCTCTGGAGCTCCCAAATTCCAGCTCATTCTTGACCGTATTTAACGAAGAGCGCTTCGCATCCCTTACGACGAGTCACTGGATCGGCTTGATTCCCTTGGCATTGCATCTACTACTGCATTAACCACAATCTCCACATCTCCAAATCTCCAATTAACCACAACCACACTCTCCGCGTTCGGAGGAATTGTTCGAATACGAAATTCCACCCGTTTTACATCGACGTTCACAGCTGAACTGAACATTTAGTTAAATTTAAACTGAATGGGAATGGACACTATATTGAAATCGAAATGCACTTTGAACCAAAGTAGTTTGTCTCTTTCTGTCAAATTTAATAACAAGAGAGCAGTATTTTAAATACAAAAATGATTAAATTGCAATTAAAATGTTTTTATCGTTTACAGGTATTTAAAACACGTAGTGCTACGATTTTTGACTGCGCGTGAGTTAGAAGCTCGACAGTTGACTCGTGCTCTGTCAGTGCTGTTACGATTATCGGCACACGAAGAGGCTCTGTTGAGGGCGGCCTTACCCGCCCGATCTGGTATTTCTACCTGGTTTCCTGCCCTTAACACGTGAATTGTATAGTTTCTGTTATGTAGAAATTGTGATCGACAGGAATTATTTGTAGTCGGAAACTAAGAAATTGGTTTTAGTACAATGTAGTTACTGTAAACTTTTGCACCGAATTCTATTTGAACGAGTCAGTGCTTTCTTTTTTTAAATTATGGCCACGGAGAGCTGAATAGACAGAAATTCCAGACAAAACCTATGATAACTATACAATTTTAAAGCTCGTGTCGTTAGCGATAATAAACTTTTGAAACCATAAATAAAATGGAATTTTGGTTTTATTATCTGTGTGGCGTTATCTCGTCTATATTGTACAGATTTTTTATAATTTTTAGGCATTCCATTTTGAATATGTCCATATTTCTGTCGAAAGCTGCATAATTATATATATATATATATATATAGGACAGTTTTCAATTTCAAAGTACAAGTTCCGTAAAGCATTCCGTTGAAAATGAAACGTTATTTTATTGACTTACGGTATATTTTTGATTGCAGTGTCAATTATGTTAATAGATTACCTGATTTTGTTAAGCATATATTATATTGTTGTACATAAGTTTTCAGAGGAACAAATATTACAAACATGTGAAACGTAGATGTCATTTGGATTACATACTTAAAAAATAAATAACATTTGGAATTCCATTTTTAAAAGTTTAAATCAAGAACATGTGGCCAATACCTAGATCCTGTTTTAAATTTGCTGATTTAAAAAAGAACAAGGATTCCATTTTTGAAAGTTTAAACGAATAATCTCATATGTGATTACTCTGGAGCTGTTTCGCATTTGTTGATTTTAAAAAAGGAATTCCAATTCCATATTAGAAAGTTTAAAAAAACAATGGTAAAAACGTATGGAATGTTTTGACACGCTTAGTTGCAATTACGCAAGAGTCATAAAGAAAAACATTAAATAGTATTAGAACGAAAAGGCCAAATTTTTAAAACAAATTGGTTACAAAAAATATTTTAAATTAAACCAAATCTTTTGATAGTCAGATAGTATTGTTTAGATCGAATATTAGTTTGTAAATGATATTTTTGTAGCTTAATACTGAAGATTATTTTTAAGGCATTTATTTACAACATTTTTTATTTTATTTATGTTCATGAAATGGTTTAAAACTTTATTTCAGAAAATCGTATTAAGACAATGCTTTATAAGATCACTGAGGACAAATTGTTCTGTTGGTCTGGTTATTTCGGATTAAAATGAAAAATATTAATATAATTTTGTGAATATTTTTAAATGTACATAAGATTATTAACACAATGTAGTACACATAAAATAGAAATGATTAACACTGCCGATAGGCCGATAGGCTAAATGGGACCTTCATCTTTGTATGGTCTACTGGTGTATGCTTGCCCTTAACCTTGAGGTCATGCGTTCAAATCCCGGCTGT
This sequence comes from Pieris brassicae, assembly GCF_905147105.1. Classification (NCBI taxonomy): domain Eukaryota; kingdom Metazoa; phylum Arthropoda; class Insecta; order Lepidoptera; family Pieridae; genus Pieris; species Pieris brassicae. Next base: position 4,912,076 of record NC_059670.1, read on the forward strand.
GCGCCATTTTCCTTTCTATGTACAATTAACAATTACTCGTACGAGTTGGGAAATAGAAAAGTCACGTTTTTCATGTGTCAAGCAAAAAATACTGTTTGCATATTTGTCTATAAATAACGGCAATTGAGGTCATTGCACTTGCATCGAAGTTAACTTAGGAGAACCGAGGCATGTTAAGTAATTTAACTTTAACGGACTTAGTTGTAAGTGAATGAAATATCATTGTTATAATATTTGTAAGAAATGCTTAGATCTGTTGGAAATTTTGCAGTATGTCTAGTCGTTTATTTTATTGTTTTGTTCTAGAAATTTTAGTGTTTTTAATTTTATATACATTTATTACGTAGTCAATATCAATAAACGAATATCACTTTGAACGTGTTTTATTTAACGTAAACGTTAATTATTTTAATTAAAGGTACCTTGTAAGCTGTTTTCATTTTTTTATGAAGTATAGTCAGTTATGACTGTAAATAAGTATCCAAATATATGCAATACATTTTAAGTCCTTAATGGAATGGCAATTAAACTATTCCATCACCTTTACAAAGGTTACACAACCTTCCCCTTTAAGTAATACTTTCAAGGGGATTTCTGAGATCAAATACTTAGAATATATGTATGCAGCTATCTAGCTTAATAAGCCGTTCAATTAACAGCCAGGCCTTTTCACTAATCAACGCCGTTTAACTAACGGCCTCAAATATATTTAGCCGTAGTATTTGTTACTACATTTAATAAACTGGCTGACTAATGCTTACGACAGTCATTATTTGGCAGAAACATATGACATAAAATATATTTCCTTTAAAATGAAATTGCTTAAGTCAAATTCACATAATTATTATCACTACACTCTTCCATTGGACTTGTTGTTTTTCATTAAACTTTGGAAAATATATAATATAATATTGATAGTTTGAAGAGTTTGAGTAACAGGAAGTTGAACTAAATTTAAATTAATAGTGAACTGGCTAGTCAAGTAATGAAACGGCATTGATCCAAGTCATTTGCCTAGCTGTTTGATTCACTGGCTGAACATCTTTCAGGCCGTTAATTAAACGGCTAGGCTGTTAAGTGAACGGCTGATTAGTTCATTGGCTGGGACATTTACATAGGATATATTATAAATAATTTAATTGCTTACATAACAGGTATTGGATATCTATGTGAGAGTTTGGTAGCTACGAGTATAATAGGACTAGAAGTACTCTGGACCTTTACTGGTTATTTACAGTTACCTGGAATTTACTCTAGACTTTTTCATCGCGGATAGAAAATGTTCAGAATTATAGACTAAACATATTGTTACGAGTATTGCATAGAAAATCCGTATACTGCTGAAAATAGTCGATGAGGAATTTAAATGCAGTAAAAATACACAAAGCGGCATAAAACACTGTAACTAATTAATCAGAATCGCATTCACGACTGAAATGACTGGTCACGCTCCGGCCCGCCCTTGAAACGATTCGTTCAAGAACGTTCTGGGGAAAAGTAGTGTTTTATCTTTATTACACAGTTCAGATGTTGAGAATGTTCAGTTCGAGAAGGGTCTGATCTTCCCTGTCTCTCGCACATCATTACGCCTATATCCCACACCTAGAAAGGTACAAACTTCCTTCATCCCTCACTTAACTAGAATTGCTCAAATATAGCCTGAGAAAATGTTTCAGCCTCCTGATAACGGGGGCAACTTTACGTAAATCTAATTATCCAGTATGTGATAAAACGTTACAACAATTTACACTATCTATATGATATAATATGAAGAAATTATTTTGGATTCTTGTAATGTGTAAACACATTATAAGAATCATAACTTCTAGACCGATTTAAAAAAAAACATACCTACCATCTGGTTTAGTATTTTTGTATTCATAACATAAATAAAAGCTACAACCTTTTTATGGCCCTCAGATTTCTGTATCTGTTACATGATCATTTGCTCATCAAATAGTAGCATATAGTATAATACAATTATAGTAGTTCTGTATTCATACCAAAAATAATAGAAACCTAACTTAGCGAAGTTTGACAAGAACAATATTTCTGTATATGATTATGTAAACTTGACTTTGCTGCAGTTCGGCTTACATTAACATTTCGGAAATCAGCCTCAGACACGATACTTAACGCTACGTATTTCACATACTAGACTATAAACGTATTAGATTAACCCCGAGGGTAGATAGAGAAATGAAACACGAATTTACTTGAAAGATTTTATTTACAATTTTACATGACAAATTCAAAGAGCAGTTTGTATAACATTGCAGTCCTTGTTGCAAGGCACAATTGTCTGTTCATTAAAATTCAAACTAGCATAGTGACAAACTATTAAGATGAAATCTGTAAGAAATAAATCGTTAGGAACACTAATAGACTAGAATCGGAATGTTAGCTACAAATGTTCCCTATGACGCTAGCAATATTAAAATAGCTATTGATCAAAACTACAATTATTACTGATACGATGCGAGATCTATTATTTCATTTACCACCATTAATGCCCATAAGCTCTCGGGATTTATTGTCCAAATCAAAACGTAACATACGTTACCGAAACCGCTAAAATTAATGACTACATAATATTATGTATAAAATAATACAGCAAAAACTTTTACATTTTCTGTAAGAAATGCGACTTGCGCGACAAAAACACCACATTCACCTCAAACACACCATACATTGACAATGTACATCGTGACACAAGACATTGACAATGTACATCGTGACACGAGACATTGACTGTGTCAATGAATGTCATTAAACCCGCGTTAAAAACGCGTTCAAACATCACAGGCAAATTTTACAATGTCGAACAACAGAGCGAAATAAATCACAACAAATTTCTAAATTATCTAATCGTCGTCCCTTGGGGCTTAGCGAAAATGCAATTGGTGCCTAGAGCTTGACCTTTCCGTTGGAAATGTCATTAAAGAGCGGAGTGGTGATGGGCACGAAGCCGGCGCCCGAGCGGAAGTACAGCGGATCCTTGATCACGTCCGGGTCCACACCTTCCTTTTGATACTGCAATTTCTTTAGTTTAAAGGTGCCTGAAATATAAAAACGACATGTATTAACGTACGACTTTCTTGCCCTAACGAAATGTCAATAAAACACATAACTGTTTAATTAGTTTATGTAAGATTGGTGAATCTGGCTTCAGGGAGACGAGTCCAGGCATACGTGTTATTAAATTTAATTTTCGTCAAATCTGTGACCTCAACTGATAAATACAATTACTAAAATATGATCTCAACAGTGCCTGTAAATTAATAAAATTACGCAGTAAATCATCAAATCCTATACGTTTTTGACATACGGAAGTCACAATAACACAAGTTTAAGTTCCAATTGTTTAAACAATACTATAAATAAATGACGTGAGTCCCACAAAATACCCAACCTTATCAATTAATAGGTATATCTGTAATACATTCATTTAAAATACCTCCTTTTTACTATTAACGCAACGTTATTAAGTTAAGTCATACATAATGAAACCTTAAGAAACGTTAAAATTGTTTGAAACAAATTCCAACTATACTATAAAGTGAAATTGCTTAATAAAGAGTAATTAAGATATACACATACTAGTGATTTCAATGTCCTTGGTAAGGCGCAGGAACAGTGGCCGTGCGAAAGATGGCAGAGAATGATCGAGATGTGCAGCCAGTTTGCTCAAATCCAATGTCCGCTCAGGGTCCGCAATGGCAGCCATGCCAGCCCGTCCCTCCGTTTGGGGTATCTACATAGAAATTAACATTTTAATCTAGCTGTGTGCTAAATAAATATATATAGTTATATCCTAGGACGAGAAGCACTTAAAGTATTGGTAACTAACTTTATTACCTAAGGAGTTAAATTATACTAAAAAGTGATGTCAGTTGAAAGTATATTCCTGTATTATCCGCGTTTATCGCGTGGAACATTATCTCCGAATGAATTATTCTTCTACAAAAATTGAAAAGAGCTATTCAAAATTACATTAACGATGAATCAGTCAGGATTGATTTGTTATTTCTGCCATTGGCCGTCCAAATAATATCGTATCAAATTTAGATTCAAATTTTCCCGGTGACTTAAATAAGGATGTGTGGAAACTTATTGCAGAGTCGTTTTTATTTAAATAATTTTATTATCTTAAAGTGTTTAAAACAATATTACAAATAAATTTAATTATGTAAACAGAATATCCGTTCGAATACCAAAACAATTTGCTATATATGATAGTGTTTTGTTTACCTTTAACTAAAAACACAATTATGTACATATATAAAGGTTAATAAACTCGATTGTATGCATGAGATGTTTTGAACAGACATTCCTTAATTTAACCTTATATTTTTAAAGAATCCAAAATTTGTTTAACTATCCCTAGTCTTGGTTTCTTATGGAATAGTAAAATAATTATTAAATCACGCTCTATTTATGTATTTAACTATACACAACATTCAACTAACACATACAAGTTATTTCAAACTATACTTGCATAGTTTAGGTCCGTTGTACGAGCCAAGGCTGCACATAATGTGCTCACTCAGGTTTTTTAGATTAACTCACCGAAACCCCATACACGACACAATCCCGTCGATCAAGAACTGGGCCTAGTGCATCCTCCACCTCAGCCGTGGCTACGTTCTCGCCTTTCCACTTGTATGTGTCACCAGTGCGGTCCCGGAAGAAGAGGTAGCCATAGTCGTCAGCCACCAGAATGTCACCACTCACAAACGCAGCGTCACCCTTGCTGAAGACATCCGTCTCTACTTTCTTGTTACTGGCGCTCTGGAAATTGAAAATATAATTTTATTATTTTTTTAATAATCAGTTAAGAATCAGGCATGACTCAAACCGTTATTTAAAAGCAGTTAATATTTTTAAGTAATAAAACTTTATTTGTATAGTAACACGTTTGGCTATAATAAATAGTCAAAGTCAAAAATCATTTATTCATATAGGTAACACTAACACGGTATACACTTATGAACGTAAAAAAAAGAAATATACATTTACTGCCGGTTCTTAAATCAAGGTCGTAGAACGGAAGAGAAGAATTGAGATAAACTCTCCGCCACTCTTTTTAATCGCCAATTTTCTTTTAAACATTACACAACGTTTGTAAGGAGCTGCAACCATTACACCATTGTTCCATTGTGTGTGCACACATGACATCTTTAGTTATAAATAATAATAAAATAAATTAAAAACAAAGATTTGTCTCACATTGTCAAATATCCTCTATCAGCAGGAAGCATGGTGAAATAGGAGCACGCACTTACATTCATTCAATAGTAAGTATTTTAAATTGAACGTAAGGTTATATACAATTTTCCTCAAAATGGTATATTTTTGTGTATCACGAGCTAAATTTAAATTTAATACTAAATTTTTTCGTTTATCTTTTGTTTTCGTAAATATGTATATTACGACACACATATGGTTTTGCTCATTAAAATATTTTTTTTCGTATTGTCAGTTATGTAGAAAAAAAACTAATGCATTTGTATATTGAGCTTTTCCATAATTTGTTCAAATTACGTAATAGTTAATCAATGCAGGTTACAAACTTAATTAATGTCAAAATATATTCTTATATAAAAGAAGGTATATCTATCATTCTAATTTATCGGTTAATACTGATCATTTCTCATATTATCATTAATAAATTGCATTATTTCATTGTTAAATAATACAATCTCAATAGGTATACTATAATTGTTGTGCAGCTTTAAGCGCGCATACTTCCAAAACTTTTAACACTGCACAGAATAGCGGCAGTTTGATTTGATTTTTTCTAATCACTATTTGTTTATAGAATTACCATTTATAAAATAATAACTGTTTGACTAATTAAAAAAAAAATGAATCTGAAATTTTTATATAGAAGCGTTTTTAAATTGCCGAAATTGGATCCGGTAATCACAAAAACATGGTTTTAAGACGAACCTTATCAACGTATCCGTGGTACGCCCGGGCTGCGTTGCGTTGAGAAATTAATCCAATAAACATTCCTGGTTCATCTGAAAATAAAAACAGAATAGCGTTAAATAAATAATAAAGTAAAAACAAAATTTTGTACCGTATCGTTTGAGTGTTCCATTTTTAAATTCTACAGTTAATCATGCGTGATACGGCACGCTTTCTACGCACGCGCTATATGACGTTTAACGTTTGACGTTTAATTGACGTTTATTGTTTGTAGCTTTGTTGACATCTGCTATGCAAATTGATCTGTAAGTCTTTTTAAGTTACTCAAATATAATTATTTTTAGTAACGTCAAATTTTGAAAAATGCGTAATTAATAAAGTTCAATAAACACCGTTCGATACAAAAGTTTATGCGACTTCTTCGATACAAAACGTCCCCTTGGGATTTGTGTACCGCGATTATATTTAATAAGCTTACTTAACTATAACACAAAATAATTTTTGAATCAAAAGATAAGAAGACCAATTAGAAGGTTTACACACTTAAAAATAATACGAGAGAGAATACGTGTAGGGTATGGGTGTGTATTTGTGTGTGTAACTGAAGCCTGTGTGTTACAATCGCCTTGATTTAGTGTTAAAGGATATCCTTATTTTTTTAAATATCGCGGGATAGTCGATAGCAACTTCCTTTGCATAGCTCTGTTTAGCGCTGCGCCTGATTCGTAAGTTCATGTCATGTTCACGCGTGTATATCTTTATTAATTACAACGAGGACAGTCAAACCAATGTTTTATTCTTTGATTGTCCTCGTTTTAACATGTGTTATTTTTGAGAGAATAAATAAATGGGCCAATCCGCATTACGAAGGTGTAATCTAACCGCGCTAACAATTAAATTACAAAAGTACAATAATTAAAATAAACTAAGCGTTAAATGTATATTCATGAACAATCTAACTAGCCAGTATCGGCTTTGTACAGTTATTATGAATTCAGAGGGCCTGCCGTGTTATAAATTATTCATTACTGTACTGAATCATAGTGTAGTAATATTTATAATATTATTCAAAAGCTTTATTGTAGGCTTACAAATGCATTTTATTTTCCGTGTTTAACACTAAAGGGCAGGCATTTATACGTGATAATAGGCAATACTATGCCTACTAACCGGCCTATTATTTCGCTTTAATCAACCATTAAACCATAAAAGTCGTTAATTTAATACATCGTTACAAAACTGTCTTAATTATATAATTTTAAACATTTTTGTCGATAATAAACTCGTTGTAATTTAAATTCCTGTATTTGGTTATAGATAATTGAAATATAAAAACATACTTTCTAAACGAAACTACATAATCTAGTACATTCTAGAGACATTTAGAATTAATACCACACGAAAAAGCAATCAACAGTTATCAATGCGTAATTTAAGTTAAATATTTTAACAGTGTATTATATGTATCAGACTGTAATAATTTTTTGATTTAACCATTTAAATCTAGGGCAAGATTCACACTCGACACTTTGAGAATTATGTCTACTTGACATACGGGTCTTACTTAGCTAAGTCTCGTCTCTAAGTCTTTCCTTAGCGTCGTCTTACGCTAATCAACATGAACTAATCACCTGTGCGATGCCCCGGCATAATTAAATCATTACTTTTCATTAGACCTTTGTCTTTCTAATGGTTGATTATTCAAACTTAACCTTACACTTAAAAACCATTTCAAATTCTTTATCACTTACTAAATAATAGAATTAAAAATACCAATTTGTAGGTTCAAAATCAAAATAGGTTTATTCAGTTAAATGCGTCTTCGCGCATGCTCATAAGCATGTCAAAAACGTTTACAACATTCGCGAAATCTACGCCATCCCGAACCCGCCAAAACGTTTCTGTTAGCAAAATGGCGTCGCACCAGTTTCTATGACGCAACTTGTAAACACGTAATATTGAGTTTCATGTAAAATTAACAGTACTTACTGGGCTGACAGCGTATGCAATAACCATCTGGACCACGAATGACATTTCCAAGCTCGTCGATCTTGACCAGTGCGATCGGGTGAAGTCTGGTTGGAATCAACTTGGGGAGGAAACCGACCGCTCCCACCGTGTTGTCCACGTTAACTGTCAAAAGGAAATTTGTTTAGGATAAATGTAACTTAATTGAGTACAGTTAGAGGCAGCCACAACACAGTGATGTTCCTAGTGTGTAATGTTGTGTTTACACATGGAAGTATTTGAGTTGCTATATATGAACCAAGTGTAAAATCAGCGGTGGCGTTAGGGGGTGGCGAACAGGGCAATCGCCTGGGGCCTCGCTTTTGCAGGGGCCTCGCGCATCAACCCTAGCAAATTAAAAAAAATGGATTTTTAAACTATTTTTTCAAATTAAGAACTTTTTATTTGATCCTTAATGACATACGGTAAATTAAAATAATGTTAGTTAACTAATTCATTCACTCAAAACATAATTGACAAATTCATCGTGTATTACTTGAATAACGCGTCAATAGTAACTGAAAAAGTGTAATAAAACTTTGTGATACTTAAATTTTGATTCCTGGCTGTTTGTGCGAAACAAAACACGATTTAAGAAATTAGCTCGCGTGATCCTGATGCTGGAATTGAGTTGAGATATAAACTTTATCAACTTGAGATATAAACTTTATTAATTTTAGATATAAAATAGATTATTAAATTGAGACAAACTATATCAACTTGAGATACATAACAGAAAAAAAAAATAACTGAAGTTTACCCCACTATCGTAATAGATATATCAGACCTACTTTCGAATCACATACTTATCACGAAGGACAGAGGGCCTCGTAAAGACCTGCCGCCCGGGGCCTCGCAAAGAGAAAGGACGCCTCTGGTAACGATCCTAGGGTAACGTTCAAATACATCGCGCTAAGTCTATCTCCATCTTAAAGTGATTGTAATACGGAAGTCATGTTCGCGCTCTATCAACCTAGTATCGGTTCTATCACACTCACAGTCGTTAGTTACAACCCTCGCTGAGACTGAAACAGTTGCGTTTTACGCAATGCAGGAAAAGCAATAATTCAATAATTTCATTTGGAAAATTAACATCTAACTTAAATGTCAGCAGAAAAAAATTCTTAAGCTGTTAATAAATCATAATTTCACTGAAGCTGAATCACAAAGCGTTCGGTTTCAACATTTGTTTCTTGTTTGAAAATTAGAGGCAAATTAAAATTAAACTAAATAAGGCCAGTTTAAGTTACATTTTAGCGTAAAGAGAATACCGCATAAATTGCGTGTTATTATAAATATGATATTGCACCGGAAATGACAATGAACTCAATCGGAAAAAACCTTCCGCCGCAACTTAAGCGCGCTCCAAATTATATCTTATCCATAAAAAATTATTACAATTTATGAAAAAACTTACGCTCTATATTTTAATGTTATACCAATTCTAAATAATGGCCATTTAACAGTTTATTATATCTAACAGTATTACCCATAAATTCATAAAAACAATTGCTAAAGTACTCTTTCGTCTCTTTCTTTCAAATTCTGTTTATGCTGAGATGAAAAGAGACAGATGACTAAAGCGGTGCAATTAGACTGATTTATATTTTAACCTTTATAAAATTAAATTTGTAGAAAGTACTTTATTGTGGCCAAATTATAAAAGACATTTACACAATACAGTATATTTCATAGAATTATCAAAAAATTAAAATGAATTCAAATAAAAGTATGAAAAATGAACTTATTAAAGCGAACGAAGTCACAATTGTTCTTTTTGTAAAATTATTATAATTGTCTTTGTTCTTGCGCAGTTGTAATAAACTAAAACATGCTTGCGTTTGATTAAGCGTCAGACAAAAAAAATGTTCGAGAACTTTGGTTGCAGTGTTGCCAACTTTGGGGTTTTCCTCCCAAATTTATAGGAAATTTAGGAGGTACATTTATTTAGACGGATTTTTATGGAGTACTTTATATAATAAATTTATTACTTTTTCTTAAAAAACGCACAATATACAAGTTATATTAAGCATACAAACCCAACCACCAAACTAAATCAACTTAAATATCAAAACTATAATTTTATACTATTTGAATGTATGTTTGATGCCATAATATTTAAAAAAAAATGTATTTTTGATGCATATTTGAAAATACCATACCATGAGTACAACAAAAACTTTAGAGGGGTTTATAAATGATTTTAATAATTTTGCTAACATAGTTATAAGTATCTCTACTAACAATATATAGACTTATAATGGTCTGAAATAAATGATTTTTATTATTATTATTTTATAATCGATATTTAGGGATATTTAATGAAACATTCTGCAGGAGTTGGCATCACTGGTGTTGTCGATACGCCGCGTCGTTGGCGAGTCTAGACACCAAGTCACCGTAACAAGAAAACAATAATACTTATCAATTAAAAACCAGTGAATCACATCGTGTTATCCCTGGAGAGTTTTCCAACTTCAATTTGATAGAAAATACTCATCTAAGCGTTGATTTTTACAAATGTTGAACGCGTTTTAAGTTATCTAAATGATTCGTGACAATTAGCTTAGTTTTTTATATAGAACAGGGGGCAAACGGGCCGGAGGCTCACCTGATGTTAAGTGATACCGCCGCCCTTGGACACTCAATGCCAGAGGGCTCGCGTCTGCATTGCCGGCCTTTTGGGAACTGGTACGCTCTTTTCTTGAAGGACCCTAAGTCGAATTGGTCCGGAAATACTTAAGCGGGCAGCTGGTTCCATATAGGTGCGCGGCTAAAACTGCCTTGAAAAACGCTCAGTTGTGGAAAAGCGGACGTCGAGGTGATACGGGTGGAATTTCGTATTGTCTCGACAACCGCTGATGAAACTCACGATAATTAGTATATTCCGGACATATTCATCGTAGTCGAACCAAATATAATTATATTATATAGGCGTACAGTTAAAAAAAAATTAAAACGGATAAATTTACATTTTAGGCAAATTTGTTTTGACATAATCTGCGACTATTATTACACCATGCCTTTCGATAAACAACTATATTAAAAATAGCGTTGATTACGAGTTTATTTTTAACTAGGTGACCTAGTGAACTTATTATCTCCTAATATTTGTCTAAATTAATGCAGACAAAGGAACGTCATACAGCTATGAACTTAGTGACACATTTTTATTTCTAAAAAAGATATCATCTCCTAGCTGGAACAGATTTTGTTGGAAAATTTAAGTGTCGCTTCTATTATTTTTATATGTTCCTCAGTTAAACCATCCCTGAACTTCCACAAATATTACAGGATCATAATTAGCCAAATCGGTCTATTTGAGTTGTAGCGAGGCAAGCAAACAGCATTTTTTATTTACACACATTAATCGTAAACCAATTAATGTAGTACAAAGTACTCGTTATCACTGTTATAAGCAGAAACAAAAGAAACTTACTTATGTTCGCGTTGCCCTCGGTCGCTCCATATATCTCATTTATCTGCGGTACTTTGAACCTGCCAAAACAAATATTGCCTCATCAAGTAATTGGAGTGTAACATTTGTGCTTTTTACGAGCATATCGTGAACTTTAAATCAATAAATTCTAAATGTTAGATGAATTAAAAAAACAGCACAAACCAAAATTAATAGCAACTAAGTTTATAATTTTATATTATATGTTATGTTCAACATATAGACATAGGCAGATTGTGTCCATTTCTTTATTTAATATATTTAACTATCTCAAGATTTATAATACAACACCCATACATTAGCACCTTTAAAATGAGTACCACAGAGACATTATAAAAACTATGTTTATAAAGGTTTTTAAAATGGCAAATGCGTTGTAAGTTTGCATGTTTATTAAAGCAAAGTTCATATTAAAAAACCGAAGCGCATTTGTGTCTAAAGGGCTAAAATTTTGAATTGACTGTGAATAATTACATCGCATGATAGTGATTAGGTTTTCACTCCACGTCCAATATAAAGTTGTTTTTTCTTACATTCAAATGGAATGTTTTATTAAAATTTTAATTACCTTAATAAGACAAATAAATAGATAAAATTCCCACAATCATTTAAATAAAATAGCAAATCGTAAATACGCTTAATAATTAAATTTATATAATTATTTTTTGTAACTTGAAGCTTATAGTCAGCAGGATTTTGTGCTCTCGAAATAAATCTAAAGAACAGCATACAAAGCTACAGGTGTGTCAAAGATAGATGGAACTATGTATGATAGGGAAGAAAATAATATACAAAATACAGAATATAGCTTTAAGGAAAACAACTAATGTAACAGATGTTACAATAAAAATAAATAAACTAAGTGGAATGGGACGGGGCTCATTGCAAGAGGAACGGAAAACTGGAGCAATAAAGCACTAAACTGGTATAAGGTGCATAGAAAAAATTAAAGAACCAGCAGTTGGAACATGGTAGAGTGCCACAGTGCAGAGGAATGGCGGGATTAGTAGGAGGCCTTTGCCAGGGGCACACAGATACCTTGCAAAATGGAATAGCAACGCGTTTAAATGTAAAAGTATCTGAATTTAAAGCTTATTATTATCTCAAATAAAAACATTGTTATATTTTTCCCTTTTCCAATATTTCAACCTAATCCTCTTTCCTGACAACATACAAAGCACAAAATTCTAATCTAGTTCCAGATTGGGTGCTTGATAAGATTACGTTCACCCTAATTTATTGAACATCTCAATATCGCTAGATATAGCGGTGGACGCGCTAAGCTGTAATCAATAAATTGTAATAAAGATTTAAAAAATCATGTAACTGACCTATCAACAATCTGCTGCCATATGGCAGGTCGCATTCCATTTCCGACCATAATCCGCACTCCGTGCTCAGTGTCAGTAGCCTTCGAAGGCTGAGCCAGCAGGTAACGGCACATCTCTCCGATGTACTGAGATACCTATAAAAAATTGTATTGAATTACCAAATATAAACCGACAAGTTGAAAATTAAACCACGAAATTTCAGATTTATTTGGAGGTTTCAATAGTCATCACCAATCAATAAACAATATAATTTTCATTGATACGATTTGTTTACTAAGATTTGAAAGCAAATTTTATTATATTTACAAAACAATTAGCATATCACATCGCATATATCATCAACGTACAATAAACATTTAAATTAAATCAATTTTAACATATTTTTCCTAAACTATTTGAATAATTTAAAAGATTGTTCTAACAGAGGATCTACAACAGGATAATACGTTGAAACGTTTAAGTTTGTCCGTTGTATTAAAATAACAAAAAAAAATTCAGTCGACTTTGATTTTGAAAGAAATATTTTTTTATTTACAATTATAACATATACTAGTTATTTCAATCAAGTATCAATCTTACGTACCGTGCACTCATACTTGATGCAATCACTCCAGTAGTTGGATGCTGAGAACTTGCTCCGAAGTACCGAGGGTATACCATCAACTAAAGCTGCCGCGGTCCCTACCAGCCCACCAGCCAGATGGTAGAGCGGTAGGGGATTGTACATACGGTCACTGCTTTTCAAACCCAGCATATGAACTGTGGCTACCACCACAATCAGGTACCTGATTAGATTCGCTATGTAAGTAATGAAATAAGATATTATTCCATACGGATTCTTTAAGTCATTTAGAATATAATTTCAACTTAAAAAAAAATTGTCATTAAATATATCATGTTTTTTTTGTTATTTAATCTCCTGTGTAACGGTCTTCAAAGGTCCGCTTTACGAGGCATTTTCTTTTGCGAACTGATGAATCCGCTCCCGTTGGAGGTCTTCCCTGGGAGATACGATCTGAAGGCCTGTCCATCTAGAACCCCATGTGTGTCCATGGGCTGCGGTGACTCTTTTATAGCTGTTTCAACTGCTGCTCGTTTGCCCTCATATCTTATAAATATGAAAATTTTGAGTATACAATGGATGTATATCTATATATATCGTATATGGATGACGAACTTGATAGATGATGCAAATGAATGAAGAAAAATAGATGTGCAGAACTAACTTTGAGTTTTTCATCACGGCTGCCTTTGGCATTCCCGTTGTGCCTGACGTGTAGATGTATAGAAGAGTATCATTGTACTGAGGCTTATCAACCACGATTGGATAATCTGGAGAGTGCTTTTCCATCTCAGAGCGCATATCCGTGACTCCTGGTGCACAGTCGCCATATAACTGAAATTGTTTTATATCCGCGGGGAGGTCTGCATTTATATCGGCCACGGCTGCAAAAAATCCCGTAGAATTATTTTCTATGTTTGTCATATTTCCCTCGAAATATTTAGTCTAAACCAATGTGAATTGAACCTTCAGAGAGAAGCCATAGACGTATGGGTTATGATACTTGTTCATAATGGATTTAACATTGAATAAGAAATCATTACTTCGTATGAAAGTTTAAATAAAAAGTTCACTTACCACCAACCAAACAATCAGAGTAGATAATAGCTTTAGCATTTGCGACCTGGATGCAATGTAACAGAGGTTTGTGCCGGAGATTACTGTTGATGAGAGCAGAGACCACACCCAGCTTGGCCATGCCCAGCCACATATAAACATATTCCGCACAGTTAGGCATGAAGATACACACGACGTCACCACGCTTCAGGCCCATCTCCTGCATGACCCGAGCCACTTGGTTCGATTTTTCTGCCATCTGCCGGAAATGCGCATTGATAAGATTTCCTTCCCATGGCGTAATCCAAATGAATTTATGAGTCAATAAACATTTGAATTGTTATAATAAATTACAGAATTTGTTTTTTCCATTTTCCTTTTTTGTCTCCTACATATTTTAACAAGCGTTTCTTGGCTAATTGCATTGATTACTGGATATGGGTATAAAATATTAGAGCAAAACATCTACTGACCGTTACAAAACAAACAGGTGTCAGACCTGCCATTTACTTGCTTAAAAAGCCTTAAAAATATTACGTATAAAAGCCATAGACAAGAAAAAAAGTATTACGTAATAACATCGATACAACTGAAGTCTTGCATTGGCACGTTACGTTAATCTCATCACAAACTGTCTACATCTACGCTGATTTAGCTTGAAAAACTACACAAATATTCCAGTTATCTCGCTTTAACACTAGCATTTTATTTTATAAAGTACATACAACTAGGTAAAAAGACGCAAATTGATGCAAAAATTCATGGTACTGAATGTCATTCAAAACTATACATTTTTTTATATAACTATGGGATATCATTCTAGCTTAGGGAGCGTTAAAGTATTATATCACGCAATTTTTTGAGATTCTTGAACCCCCCCCCCCCCCCCCCCACGAAACGCACCGTAACGTTTTATGTATCCAATAGTGAAACGTTTCGTTTATATCTTTAACTTACCATTATCCCCTTCCCGTATCTAACGTTTTAACCCCCCCTCTAAATTCGTTACGTAATACTTGAACGCTCCCTTACACAGGATGCAAAAACTTCAAATTTTAGTTTATCATTTCGACTACTCGAATAGTCGAAGCCCTACAAGAGCAGTATATGGGACATAGGTGGTGTGTAGGACAATAAAAAGGGGTTACCTCTCTGAATGTCCATGTGCGATCGTCGACGACAAAGAAGCACGGTGCATCGGGCTGTTTGAGGGCTCTCTTCGTAAACAACTCTGCAACGGAGCAGTTGTTTCGAGCGTATATTGCCGTACGAATCATCGCATTTGCGTACCGCCATAGGAACCTTAAAAGATTAAACAAATATCGCATTTAGAAACAATTTTATATTTGTGACATGAACTTTATATCAATGAACATAGGAGCCAAGACATTTCACATTTATCTAATCCTACATAAGTTCGGAATTATGCAATATAAGACATTTTTACTAATAAATATAAAATGGGGATGCACCTGATACCAATATATCGGCGATATTTTAATTTCGCGCTTTAAAACAATAATAAGTAGTAATATAAACGCGCACCTCGTTTGATCTAGTTGCAAACGAGGCACGGACTATCCATGCCCGGGGAATATTATTTTACTGATTACTCTTAATTATCAATGACTAAACCATTAATCTTATTAAAAAATTGTGGCTGTTTATATTTTTTAATAAATATTAAAAACTGACCAAACTGGTATATTTTAGCTTAATTAAATTTTAATACAATAAGCGTTGGTATTGGTATAGACCATATTTCTATAAGAGTATCGGCAAAAAGGCGTATCGATGCATGCCTAATATACAATAACTCAGCGGTTATTTACTAACAATTTAAGGAAAATTTGTCGTAAACTAATAAAAAAAGTCAACAACCGTAACGTAACTTGACTATCGTGTGATAATTCAAACAGGTTTTAAGAATTTAACTTAGACAAAAAATGTCCGTGCTAGACAATAGATTTTTACATCATTATTTTAACCATACAAAACTGCTTAAAACAAACATCATGAATAATGTTTTTGCCGATATTAACTCTGTACTTATATAGGACAAGGTGCGTCTTTAAAATATTTATATGTGAAATGTGTCACGTGTTGAACGTTTCTTTCTCGGTAATCTTGGCTCTTATTTACATAGAAATAAAGTTCATGTTAGTGATATAAAATTATCGATTTTTCCAATCGATAGAAAACACGCTATCTTGATTCTTAGTAGAAATATTTAAATGCTTATTTTCGAGGACGCAGACTAAGCTAGAACCCAGCGAATAATTTTAAACATTAATTTCTTATTTCAACCAAATTAGAGAGATTATTAACTAACAGTTTTCCGTAAATTGACGAAGACTTTCAAAGTGGTCTCAACGCAACCACAAATACTTCAAAATATTAAAGTAGGTCTTTACAATCTGATAGATAAGACCTTATCTTATAACTTGTATTTATGATACTTTAAGAATACGATGAAATAAAGATTTAAAATCCAAATTCTCAAACATAAGCTAAAACTGCAATTGACCGCCACATGTCAATTCGTTAAATAATTGATATTAAATTTCGTAGTTGAGTTGCATCGTCTTTTTTTAAACTATTAAATTAGAAATTTTATAAATTTAGTTAGTTAATTAAAATTAAATTTATTTAATAAATCATATCAGATATTGGCTTTCGGTACATAATTTGAGATTTTATACAATTTATAATATACCTTAAAATGCTTATACAGTTGTCGCCTATCCACCTAATGATAAAATCGAAGCAATGTGCACAAATAATTAGGTTACTAAGCTATTAGTCATAATGGAATTTTTGTAAGATGTTATTTGCAATAACTAATATATTTAATGTCGTTTTGAGCCGGTCGTGAGCTAGTCGCAGTAGTTAAAGATATGTTTAATTACACTTTGTCAATATATTGAAAGCTAAAAAACGGGTTTCACTACCTATGCTATGTTTTCTTAATTTGTAAGATAATAAATCACCCATTAGAGTATAATGCACGGAAATTAGGGACCTATGTAAAACGTATGTATTATTTTAATGTACATAACTTTATAGCTCAGAGAGGTGACTGACGGATCGATTGAGTAAAGTTCATTCAAAAATAACTCTCCCACTGTATATCGTGTTGGTACTTAACATCTTTTCATACACATTCAATTTATCTTGGTCTATTGTTTCCAATCTCAGCAGAGATAAGATATACTTTAGAATAAATAGAACAAATTGTATCTCATGAAAAGTATTTTTATGATTTTTTGCATTATAAGCACAAATCAGCACCAGGCGATCAGGCTGGGTATATATACTGTTTTACATTTAGACCTTGACTTTATAAATAGTCGGATACAAGGTCTTGACCGATGTAAAATTAACATGTGGTTTCATATATTTCACTTTAACGACTTTCCATAATCATAAATGAAACTCGAGAAATGAATAATTAAACGGCACTTGGAAAGAAAAATGCCTGTACTCAGTTTACGTACGTTACCTATATATAAAAACTTCAGTATACGAAATAACATTCTTTTACCGCATCAACATTATTGATCCTTTGCAGTGTTTAATTTCGTTTATTTCAATTAATGGATTCACTATTGTTTTGAAATTCCCAATTCTTTTGTCTTTGCTGCTAAGACAATCAAAGGTCACTGACATTTTGTATTTCAAAACTGGTATCTAATTAATGTGTAAATACATATTTAAATTCTAAAACAAATAGAAACTGACCTACAGAGCGTGATCCGAAAATTTCGAACGATTTAGGCCAACATAATTTATATATAAATATAATTAAAATATAAAAAAAATTGTGTAAATATCTACCACGTTAATTATGTAACTTAATATAATAAAATTATTTACCCCCAAGATAAAATTTAATTACATAATGACAAAATATTGTATTGAAAAACAATTTAAAGAAAGGTAGGTTAAGATAAGATTCATCGTAGCAGTGAAAACGGAAATTTTTATAAAGTTTTGTGGCCCCGAAGTATCATTTCAGTTTAAGTTGTGAATATATTGTTGTTAATATATTGTTAAGTTTTGATTTCTTTGTGTAAAAATATAGCTTTCACTTTTGGCTGGACAAGTAAGGGTTGATTTTCGATCGTTGGAATATTGCCCACTTCATGCCGCATAATATACGCTAGTACAGTTACACTAAGGATATTCAATGTATCTATTAAAAAGTAGGTTAAACTACGTTAACAAAATACTAAAAGTTGTTATCATTTGTTATTTGCAACTTCCTGTTTCATAATATTTCCCTATACGTACTTCATAATTTTGTGAAGATATGAGTCTTTGTGTTATGTAAAAATATCCTCTGCCCTCTCCGTGATTTAGATGTCCATGTAGTTTGACTACAATAATTGTAGCTTGGCA
Source organism: Pieris brassicae (assembly GCF_905147105.1). Classification (NCBI taxonomy): domain Eukaryota; kingdom Metazoa; phylum Arthropoda; class Insecta; order Lepidoptera; family Pieridae; genus Pieris; species Pieris brassicae. The sequence continues at coordinate 4,930,824 of NC_059670.1, forward strand.
GTACATATCCAAAAAATAAAGCTAATCACTAATAAATATGCAGGATGTGTGATCGAAACGTAATAAAATACTCTCATATATAGTAAGTAATTTATAATATGCCTGAGAGGCAGTTCTTTATGCGTACAGTCTAACTTTTTGGCTTACCAATTTTAGTAGCAGGTAGCTAAAACCTTTTGTAATGTAAGCAACAACTAAGCATATTATCGCTTAACGTTAAGACTCTAAAATGTAAAAGACAAATACTAAACTATTTTTATCTGGTTACTTACACAATTAAACCGTCTATAGTCTACGTCAGTAAATTATATAACTATGGGAATATCAGACAATTTTAATACTTAACATAAGTATAGTTAACTAGGGTATCTTCGTTCATATATTTACACTGACAAATTATTACTTGGCTGTTAACTACAACGATTTTAACGATTTTCGTGACGCATAGCGGGTTGTGTACATAAATCGTGGGCATGTTAAATTTAACAGTACATAATGAATTGTAAAGCAACTCACTTGAGATCCCTGGGTAATGTTTTCACGATCACATAAATCTTCTTCCTGTACCGATAAACACAAGGTGCGATCGCGAGTATGGCGAAAATCGCCGCCTTGGATAGCGTGCTCAGCACGGCGGCCATCGCGGCAGCTAGTGCCATTAGCGCGACGAGCGCTGCCAGCAGGGCGTCCATGCTGGCGACGAGCCCAGTGGGACACGCGAATAACTACACTGAGACCTAAACAATTAACAACGCGCCGACCGCGTCTGCCGGCGTTGAATGTTTTTAACTAAATGCGCCAAGGACGTGCGCCCAGCGAACGTTCGCCGCGTCAATGGCTTGTTTCCCCTCGGCGCCAGATGCACATGCGCGAACAGCTGATCCCCGAAGGGATCGCTTTTGAACCGGTGGCTATGACATGTAAAAAATGTAAAATAAAAACACGCCTATTGCGCTTCACTTTCGCAGTTTGACTTGACACTGAGATACTTCTTTATTTAAATATTTTTTTCTATTATTATTTTAATATTTATGGTAGGATGTATAGAATTTATTTACAGCCTTTTCATCTAAACACATGTCGAATTTCCCATGCTTGTAACTTCAAGTCTCAACGAAATTTATTATCTGTCTTTGTAGTATTATAAGTACATTTAACGCCAGAACTAAGACAAAACATTCAAATGTGTTGTCAACCTTAACATTCAAATATATAGATTACCCAACCTTGAATCGAAAGCGATTGATCAGCGAAAGATTTATAAAACTATGCGCCGACTGAATTAAATACCAATTTAGCAATGCCTGCGCATTTTGATTGATTGGAAAAACATTTGATTGTTTTATAGTACTAGGCACTTCCGACTGGAATAAATCACGTAATCAGTTCCAGCACACCCATATAGCAAGCTCCGTCGAGATTTAAATATTAAGTATTCGTACATCATAACAAGTTTGCAACACTAAGGCCTGGCGCTCATTATTGGCATCGGAATGGCTGAGGATTTTATGTTATAAAAAGCATTATACATTACCTTCGTGGCAATAAAGTAGAAATTTCCATGATATATGATCGTAGTAACAAAAAGGCTACGGCATCAGCAGCTTTGAGGCTGCTTCGGTGCCGAGGCAACACTCGGGGGTAGCTTGCACTGCGGTGCGAGGATATTCTCCTTGTTTGAATAGATTTCTCTTCTTCAGCAAGAGCTGCTATGAGCACTAGATCCCAATCCACCATATTAAATAGAAATCAGGCAACTAGCTTGTAACAACTGTGTGCGTTTGCATGTAGGAATGCCGAAGGATTCCTTTTCTTGCCGATGCCGATAATGAGCGCCGGGCCTAAGGGTTTTAATATGGACTTCATAATTTTATGGACAGTCTTAAAAGGTAGGTAGTAGGTACTGCCAGTCAATTAAGTTCAACTATTAAAAACCAGTGTAGTTTTTCAATTGCTTTATTCGCACCAGTGGAATGATTGCGGCCAATATTTTCTTAAAGATCCGAGAGCCGCCTGCTAGTGGTACTAACATTTAAGGGATTTATAAATAAAACTCAATTAAAAAATATAAACTTTAATACTAGTATAACAGTACCCTAACCCTTACTAGCTAAATAAATGATTGCGTCAGTCTTACAATTATAGACTGGAAAACAAGAGGAATTTAGCGTAGCTTTTGATTCGAAATACTGTTTCTATAACTATTGTCTCGAATGTATGCAATTTTCCAAATAATACAATTCCCAACAAGATAGTTTACAGACTCCGCAGCCATGTGACCTTTAGTGTGTTCTGATCATTATATTAGCACCACCATAAGCTTTATTAAACAATATTTTATCTAACTACATCAACGACAAGTCATTGTACAAAAACAGGAGTGAGGCATATTTCAAAATGTCGAAAAATGCCTGCACCAATAGAAAAAAATAACAAAATACAATTATGCTTCTAAATGTAAATTTTTATTACAAATTCATATTTGACCAGTGTTGGCCTAGTAGCTTCAGCGTGCGACTCTCATCCCTGAAGTCGTAGGTTCGATCCCCGTCTGTGCACCACCATTTAACATTTGCTCGAACGGTGAAGGCATTGTGAGGAAACCGACTTGCCTTAGCCCCAAAAAGAGGCTGATTACCTACTCGCCTATTAGACTAACAATTGATCATGAAACGGATACAGAAATCTGAGGCCAAGACCTAAAATATTTGTAGTGCCACTAATTTCTTTATTTATTGAGATAAGTTTATGAGGGCCAATGGTAGAATTTTGTTGTTGTTGTAGATTTTTAAAACTCTCAATTCAATTTATATCTTCGTGAAGGTCCTAGTATGATTTGAAATCTACGGTTAGATAAACCCTATAATTCACATTGAACACTCATATAAGTTACTCTACCCCATCCAGTATAAGAACTCTAAATAATTTACTCGATAAAATCACATTACAGTTACTAAGAGAATTCATACAAAAATTTGTATCAACTTCACAGAATGTATGGCAAACAAACGCATGCTTAAAACAGTTCAATTGTCAATAGATTTTTCAATTATGCATATAACAGTATTATCAATTTTACTAAGACTGACTTTTAATATAAGCATTCGGCAAATGTTTTGTCCCGTTTATTAATTTGCCAATTCACTCAAGTAAATACTAAACTATAGTATGACGTAAACGTGCACGTTAACGTATACGTTCACGTGTATGTTAACGTATACGTTCACGTGTATGTTAACGTATACGTTCACGTGTATGTCGTAGCGTAATTTAACACTCGTTTTCATAAGATCAACGTTGAGGTTCATAATTTAAATACATATTCGATAACATTATATATAAAAAAATATTTATAATCTATTCGTTTTATCATTATTCGAGTTTTTAACACATGTGTTCATAATTTATAACAAATGAATACTACAAGCTATGGCATATACGCGGCAATGTGATCTATTTATCACAATTTTCTAAGGTACAAAGAAATTGAGTATTAAGAAGCAAGAGATTGTATGCAAAATAAAAAATATTCCCAAAGAGATTGGTTTAAATACCAGCTTCAACCGATCACAGTTAACTTTAACCAATTTGATACATGTCCAAAAACTCATTTAACTATTCAATCACAATCGAATCTTTCCATTGTTTATACATTCATACTCTTGAGGTCCTAAAGGTATGTATTTATTCTGTTTCATATCCAGATAGTAGACTTTGTCACCTTTCGTTAAACTTGGATCGAAACCTTCTTTTTGTAGATCTGTCTTCTTCATTTTGAATGTTCCTGAAAAAAAAAATAGATTTTAGTGTTATTTTTTTCTATATAAACGGGACAACTGACTGGACACTCAAGGTTAGAGAACTTTTAAGAAATTGGTATGATTCTTTCTTGAAGGACTGTTAGTTGAATTGATTTGGAAATAGTTCTATGGGTAGCTGGTTCCACATAGTAGTTGTGCTTTGCAAAACTGCCTTAAAAAAGGCTCAGTTGCGGAACGACGGATGGACTGCCTCGACGTCCGATGATGAAACATTCAAGAAACCTATAGTGATGAGCAAAATGCCCAAAAAGGCGATCCTACCGGTTGGACCAGGGTTTCCAGGTTGGCTAAGGCTTGCCGAAGACATGGCAGATTAGTGGAAACATAACCAATGAAAAAATTCAAACTAATAACTATCTCTCTTACTCAAGTCAGCTATCAGCTATCTTTTCCAAAAATTTGCAATAACTTATCATTTATATTGCTTGCTTTTAAGATCACATAGTTTGTTAGAAATTGTTATTAAGTATAAAGCATGCTGTATTTGCCAGTTAAAACTGAGGTTTTTATTACATATTTATGTGAAGATGTAAATTCTAATTGGAGTGTTGTTCTCAAACGTTTTTTTTAAATAAATAAGGAATTTAGTCAATTAAGTCTTCCATCAAAACAAAATTTCTACTGAGGTAGACCTATTTGTTTGTACACTGAGTTCACAAGAGTTGCTTCCTATATTGTTAGTTATAAGATTTAGGCATATAAATAAAAAAAAATAAAGATTTTTTTTTATGTAGGATAATCGGTGTAGGTATTATTTTGACGTTCTATCGAATTAGTTGTATAGGGACCCCGCGTAGGTGATTAACCCAGATATAAGCGCCCTATTTACCAGGATTCTTAGTTAAATCTTTTATTTACTTTACGAACAACAAAGTTACGAATAAAATATATTACATAAAATACCTACAAATTGTCATTATGACTCAAAAACACGTCATTAGTATCACATTTAAAGTAAAAAACAAACCCAATATGTAATGCTTACCTGTCATATCCATACTGGACATGACTCTCACAAAGATAGGTCTGGCGTAGGGAGGCAAATCCCGAGCTAGATCACGGGCTAGTTGCTCCAAGTCTAGACTTCCGTCAGGATCTACTATACCGCACATACCAGCTCTTCCCTCTGTATTAGGAACCTAAAAATTACAAAAGATTTATTTTTCCTTTCTAAAGTCAGAATGAGCAGTGTTAGCCTAGTGGCTTCAGCGTGCGACTCTCGTCCCTGAGGTCGTAGGTTCGATCCCCGGCTGTGCACCAATAGATTTTCTTTCTATGTGCGCATTTAACATTAGCTCGAACGGTGAAGGAAAACATCGTGAGGAAACCGGCTTGCCTTAGACCCAAGGCACAGAAGGCCGATCACCTACTTGCTTATTAGTTTAAAAAATGACCATGAAACAGATACAGATCTGAGGCCAAGACCTCAAAAGATTGTAGCGCCATTGATTTATTTATTTTAAGTCAGATTAGCTCCTTAGTAAAAAGAAGCTAGTTTTGCTCCTTTATTCGTAATTTTAAATTCAAAAGAGTTTTTTACTGTATGTAATTTTTTTGATTACTATAGTTTATAAGTGAGAATATCAAACGTAATGTAGAGAAGATGAATACAACAGTATGTGCTTCCGTTAACTTCCATATCACATTTTCTATAAAAAAAATCTCTTATCTATTTGAAAACATTACTTTGTAATGGTCTCCTCCTATATAACATCGAAAATATATCTTACCAGGACACCATAAACAACTGCATCTCTATGGCTGGCAACCCTTGAAATTGCTGCCTCCACTTCGCTGGTACTGACGTTTTCACCTCGCCACCGGAAGGTGTCGCCTGTGCGATCCCGGAAGTAAAGATAACCAAATTCGTCAGCTACTAAAATATCACCTGTAATCAAACATATATTTGCTATCAATCGTAAATTCAAAGAACTAACCTATTGGACAACATTATAAAACCAATTCAGATTATTTATTAGTGACTATAGAACCTATACAAATTGTTAGTGTGAAAGGCCGGCAACGCACTTGCGAATAATGTGTCCACGGGTAGCGGTATCACTTAACATCAGGTGAGACTCCTGCCCGTTTGCCTCCTATTACATTAAAAAAAAATTTAATCCTTGGTATTGGATTTTTACAATTTAAATTAAACATTTATATATTTATTTACAAGTATAGAGAGACTATATTCAATTATAATAAAGATAACATCATAATTTAAAAAAAAACATCAAACCCTTGTCAAGGCAAGATGGCATCGCACCAGTCCCTGACGTACCATATTTGGTACGTTAATTGTCATTACGCATTATTTTCAAGTCTGCTATGTAATTAGACTAATCTGTTGCAACGTGGAACGAGGTTCCTAATCGCGCATTGCGAAAGGGGGCTAGACGGAAAAAATTAAGACCAAAAGTTGTAACGACACTTTTTGCTATAGTTGTAAGCTGTGCGGCGTGCGCGTGTTTCTGTCTCTCTCTCTCTCTTTCTCTCATAGAAAGCAAGCCAGTTATATTCGTTTCGTCTCTCTATTTCGCATTGAACAGTGTAGTGTCGCGACGATCATTTTTGTTGAGTGTATACAGGTTTTTTGTACATAAAAAATAATAACAATAATGAATCCTGACCGTGTTTCTGCACAAGTTACGTATATTAATAGTAAAATTGAGCCCACTGATTAAGTTTATATTACATTATATTTGTTAATAATAAAACAGATATTATTACAATTCCTTCTCTAATTAATCGAAAGGAACTTCGTTCCATCCGGGTGTCCCTTGACACCTCAAGTTTTTTTTGTCACGTCATATGAAAAATCGTCATTTTAATAATAGATTTTTTAATAAATTAACGATTATTCACATGTTACTCTACTTCAAAAAGCTTTTAAGCCATGTTTTATACAAATTTCTCACAATAACGCGTATTTTTAATACTGTCATAACATTTGGAAGGACTTTCTGTGAAACATTTTTAGCTAACAGCGACTTGCCTAAAAGAAAACTTATGAAACAAATGTTGAACTATAGAGTCCAAGCGAGAGATACGTCGTGGATGTTTTATGTTAACAAAGCGTTATAATAGTTCGACAGTTGTATTGATACTTAATATGGAAATATTAAAAAATATATAATTTTCGTAATTTATTAGTAAAATATAATAAACACAATTCTGTTTCCGCAAAGACTGCCACCTAAAAGGAACTAAGGACATTCTCATTAATTAACAGAACAATGCCTCACCCGATATAAAAGCGGAATCTCCTTTCACAAAGACATCCTTCACAACCTTCTTATCTGAGGCCGCCTTATCAACGTAACCGTGGTACTCCCGAGACGGGTTATTTGCTGATATCTTTCCAATGAAAACGCCAGGCTCATCTGGACCAGCCATCTACGAACAAACAAGTATTACATATAGATTTTCTACTTAGTACTGTAGCGCACGCTTAAACACGTCCGGACCTATGTCTAAAAACAGAAGTACGTCCCAATTTGTGTCCCAGCGTCCTAAAATAATCTATCTAAAGCTAAACTCTGACACTGTGATTAGGAGACGTTGGACGCCAATACGTTTAAAGATTTCGGAATTTTTGTACAATTACGAGCGCAGTCGTTCATACTTTTAGAATACGCACTAAGTCCGGACGTTAACTCTTATTTATGTTATATTTATATTAAATCACCCCGGAAGAAATTTAGAGTTTGACGTGAATAAAAAATAATTAATTCTTCAATAAGCTATTTTGCGATGCTGTAAGGTTTCATTATTCACTGTCAATACCACAGAATCAAGCTGATACGTATTATAGATTTTTATGGATTCTTTAAACTATGCGAGGTATACATAATCCAACTACACACTGTACTGTAAATAGGAGAACAGCAGTGATGTGCTCGGGTATATACAGGATTTTTGGTAAAACGAATTTTGATCAAGTACTATGTATTTCTGTAATAAATAAATACATATATACTTACGACGAAGCAGGATCGTCGTGTTAGCGAAATTTACAAAAGGCAATCCTAAAAATTCAAAACAGCTCTATTTATGCTTTTGACAGAGATTTCTTAAAGCAGTTTATGCCGCGCAACATGACTATGTGGAACCAACTGCCGACTGAAGTATTTCCGAACCAATTCGACTTAGGACCCTTTAAGGAAAATCGCACCAATTCCTAAAAGGCCAGCAACGCACTTGCAAGCACTCTGACAATTCGAGTGTCCAAGGGCGGCGGTATCACTTAACATCAGGTGAGCCTGTCTGTTTGCCCCCTGTTATATAAAAAACCAAACGAATGACTTAAAACCACAATGATATTTAGTTAATTTCATATTTTTCTTAACATTACCAAGTATTACGAATGAAAATAAATTACGTACGAAATTTACTGATAGCTGAGTAAAACCAACATTTACATAAAAACCTTATTTAAGTATTTATCGGTGAGATTTAAGTGCCTATATATTCCGTCAATAAATTTTCAATACCTGACACAACCCTTCCAAGTTTCTGACTGGGTCACCGGTTTCTTGATCAACTTTTATGATGGCGATGGGATATATACTCGGAAAGATGCGAGATAGGAAGCCAATAGCTCCCGGGGTACCGTCTGTGTTTGCTGAAAAAAAATACTTTTTGTTAAAGTAGTAGTTACCAATAATATATTAAACAAACGCAAGGAATATTTTTCCAATAACACAATTTAATAGAACATATTTCATGAACAATTGTTAAATAAAAATACAAAAAAAACTGGCGTTTCCAGATACTAAATATTAAATTAATGTTTGAGTACATAATTAGGTTTAAATTTTGTTTGATCATATACTTATTTATTCACAATGCATGCGTACAGTACTGAACCAATACGTTAATTTAAAAAACAAAAAAAAATATATATATATAATACTAGCTGACCCTGCAAACGTCGTTTCGCCATGTATATTATAATAATAACAACCTACCTACTATAATAAAAGATAGAGGTTGATCCTAGAGGGGTGCCAATTAAGGGTTGTATGTATTTTTGTAACTTGAACAAAAAAAACATTTTTTTTTGGGGTGGACACCCCTAAACACTTAGGGGTTTGAAAAATAGATAATAGCCGATTCTCAGACTTACTGAATATGCTTAAAAAAATCATAAACATCGGTCGAGCCGTTTCGGAGGAGTATGGGATCGAACATTGTGACACGAGAATTTTACATATATAAACATAAATGTTTCATAAAAGAAATTAAAAAATACTATTAAAACATGTAATACAAAACAAAAATGAAATAAGCGAATTAGGTTCGAGATAGGCACCCAACAATGCCTTCTCTAAAACCGATCAGCCCAATACCGAATATATCCAGCTCCGGATAAGCACTGTTCAATCCTTTAAAGACGCGAAGAGTTAGAAAAAGAGGTGCTTGGACTCTTAGGTTGGTTTTTGTAGGAGGTATTTGGAAGATATTTCTGATTTTAGACCTAGGGAATGAGTACGGGACGACAATATTAATATCATATCTTACCAATATTAGCATTTCCTTCAGTTGCTCCGTAAAATTCGGTCACGTATTTGATATTAAAGCGCGTTACGAACTCTGTCCAAATCTGAAAAAACAAAACACTTTTGAGGTAACATTTCGAGAACGTTTTGTCTCTTGAATTTATTTTGAAAGTGGCGCGTGAATGTTTGTATTAAATACCATTTAATACTTATTTTTTTTATATTTATTTATTGATAAGTATTTGTGTTACTTGAATAAAAAATATTTTTATTGAACTTCATATAGTTCTAGACACTTACGTTACTGTAAGATATTGTAGCCGTGCAGTATACATTGCTGTCTATTCACTAAATTAAAATCATCTAAAAACATAATTAACTGTACACAGAGTACAGCTTGCCTTTATATTAAATGTATTTTTTTTATAGAACAGAGGGCAAACGGGCAGGAGGCTCACCTGATGTTAAGTGATACCGCCGCCCATGGACACTCTCATTGCTCGCGAGTGCGTTGCCGGCCTTTTAATTATGTTTATTTCTAGAAGTAACTCCTGACTTGTCCCGTCGCCCATTTACATTGTCCATTTAACTGTTTTGTGATACTGTTTGTAATGTAATTAAAGTATTTATTAGATATTTAATCACTATATATAATGTCTTGTGTATCTTCAATTAAAATATACACATGTTTGACTGCTGATTTTCCATTCCATTCATTACTGTTTCGACGGGAATAGCACCTAGGACCTCTCATAAGCTGAGCAATCAGAAGAATTGAGTTAGTGTATAATCAAATTACATAGTTTAAAAATACTCTTTCGTATTTTAATGGGAATTGAGTCGCGTGGCTTAAACAATTATTGTCGTATACTTTTGAAACTGGTACATTATCGTGATATCTATTCATAAAATAAATTATTGTAATGATAATTTCACACAATTACAGCTATAAAATCTTATTCAAATCAAATTATCATGTAGGTAGGTATATACACTATATACTAATGAACATCAGAAAAAAACAAACAGTATGTTTGTTTTTTGCCAGTTCTCAAATCCAGAACGCAGACCGGACGAGAAGAACTGGTAATAAACTCACTCTTTTAATTGCCAAGGTTATAAAATAATGATTGGGCTACCTCTATCATCAAAATGTCATCATTAATTAATTAGTATAAGCATCAAAATTCCATTGGAAAGACTGTCATTTTTGCAAAATGAGACTGTTTATCGAAGAAATTAGAAGCCTGCGGAGGTCAGTCTCAGTCTCTGATTACGACGTAATGTACTCGAAACAATGAGTTTTAATTAAGGACTTAGGTATATTCCTTTGTATTATCATTTCAATAATTACATTTATTCAATTATCTTGATATTTATATTTGTTTCTTTTATTTATTTTCTCCGAATCACGGATTTCCACTGTACCTAGATATAGCTTAATCCGCTTTCAAGACGTGTATGCTCGTCCAGCTATTTACGACAAGGCCTACTCTAACCGACTTCACCAACCACGGTTGCCTTGAATATCTACTTGTTAACCGTTTATCTTCCGTTGTAATATGATTTTAATACGACGAATATGTATTAATGAAGTCTTATAAATAATAATACGGTTAATTGTCGTTTCGGTAATTATTTACAAACTGCTTTGTCATATTCTTAACGCAATTATAGTCACGAACGCGTATCGAAACGTAACCCGAGTTTGACCCCGCATGAATATTACTGATATTTATAATAATACCCATTGTTATATTTTTTATCATTCGTCAAATGTATCATTTTGTTATATGTATAATCATGACAACGTAATAGTGTGTTAAATATTTTGCTCGATTGACGAAATGATCACAATCATTCTTGTTCATAAACCTTACGTTATATAAACAAACAAAACATTTCAAGATCACAGGAGATATATATTGCGACAGTGTCCTCTTTTGCGAGAAGATAATGCTACAGAAGTCTGCAGAAAAAGAGAGATATCACAGGATAAGAACCCTTTTGAGGTAGGGGACGAGAGAGAAGTTTTGCGGCTCTCCTGCCAATTATATAGTCCAGACTTTCTTGACACGGCCTGAACCGTCCTCGTTTATGCGGGAGTGTTAGTACTAGTAGTTAGAGATGTGGTTTAGTGGGTATAGTTAAGGCTATTTTATGTATAGCAGTGTATTGTTTTAAGAATAGTGGAAAGATGGTTCCATACGTTATTCGAGTATAAAATATTTCGCTGCGTAGACTCATTATCACCTTTAAAAGAATAATTAAGTAACGTTATTAAGTTTGTATTATGAGTGTGAGTGCCTATACGTATCACTTAACATCAGGTGGCCCGCTTGTTCCTTGTTATATATTTACAGATAATATGTACTTAGATCTTAAATCCAAAGTTCAAAGACACGAGCCTTAAAATGTATCGTTGAAAAGTCTGCCTTGGCACTTTGTGAAAGGCTGGTGCCTATAGGACTATAGAAGTCTTTTGAGACAACATCGCGTGTAGAGAATATTCATTATTATAAAGAAGACTATATAATAACCTCAAGAAACTTATTATAACTAATGCTTAACTGGTTGTGTGTGAGAATATGTGTAAGGGTGTGAATAAATTTAATTTAAAGTTTATCTCAAATGGATGACCATTATCTTTTAGAATCTGTTTAACAAGATTTTCTCACACTCGTAATTCGCGTTTGTCGATTAAAGATTTTTACATGCAAAGTCATAGTCAAAAATCAATTATTCATATAGGTAACGCAATGTACACTTATGAACGTCAAAAAATATACATTAAATGCTTCTAATTTTACATGCCAAATCAAGGCCGTAGAACGTAAAAGAGAAGAACTGGCAATAAACTCTCCGCCACTTTTTAATCGCCAAGATGCGTAACCCAATCTAAATTTTAAAGTTAAATACGCAACGATGGAAAAGATCTCAAACACGACCTCGAAGGTAAGGATAATGTACATTACCAATGTGTGAAATACCACTTCAAATTGTTATGGAAATGTATGCGAACGTGCCTTGTCGTTTTACGTCACTGAGTGATATTGAACTAAGCAGGTATTAGTATACGCTACGATTATATGATATAGTGGCATATAATTATGCGTATGAACATAAATACTTTGGGAATAAACGAGTATGATACACGAGAATTATAATGATGAACGAGAAAAATAACTCCGACCGATTGGGTCGGAGTTATTTGTCACAACAATTTTCCTATCTAAAAAAATATGTTTATTATTGCAAGGGTGTAAGGCCGAGAGAAAAGGTCGGCGTAAAAACCTTTCGGTACTGTTTTAAAATACCAGATCATCATACAAAATGGCAAACAACACTTATTGTAAAACAAATGTCGCAAATTTATTAGAAGTAGCCTGTCTAGCACTAGCCCCAGGCCCTTTTATCAACTAGATAATCGTAATCGTAAAAAAACTTTATAGTAAGCCTTTTTACACAGTTTTTCTTTAATACATTTCATAAATTTATGTTATTTATTAATTTATATTATTCGTATAGACAAATTAAGTGAACTTATATTTTTGTATTGTTAAAAAAATATTAATGAAATAAAGGGAGATTAAACATTTATGGCTTTTTTAGTATAAACATTTTTGTTTTCTCATAATATCGGTTCTTGCTTGCCTTTCTACCAAATAATCATTCTAAGCGTTATTCATATGGGCGTAAATCCATAGATTCCTGTATAAAAGCCAAATATGGCTATTTCGAATAGAATATTTTTACTGATACTTTAATATGTATAAATTTTAATAATATTACATAACTTCATTTAAAATTAATTTCCATTTGTAACAGAACTTAACAGGACTAGGTATAATCAGAAATTACATTAATTATCTTGTTTTAATCTTGAATCTTGTACACAGAGTCTTAATACAAAGATCATATTGTATTGTCGTTTGTTAAAATAGCTTTTACACATTAAGAAAAACACTTTTTGAACGGATTAAAGCTATGTATTATCATAATCCGCGAAATCAGAGGACATCGTGAGTCATTTTTGCAAAAACCCTTCGACTTTTAGTCGATACCAACTTCGGGCCAATAAATACAGATAAAACAACTTTCTCTGCAGCTGTGATACTTTTGACATTTAACACCTTTTGTCTTCAGTCACCGTGACCACGCACGCTGAAAAGCACGCGAAACGTCGGAAAAAATTTAACTAAATTTTAATTATGTAAATAACTATAAGTTTTAATAATAATACATAGCTTAATTCCGTTCAAAAAGTGTTTTTCTTAAAGATCATATTACCTGAGGTCTAAGCCCGTTGCCGAAGATAACCCGTACGTTGTGCTGCTTGTCCACCGGCGACGGGGGCGTAGCCAGTATATACCGGCACATTTCTCCAATGTAATGAGCTGCCTAAAAAGATATACTTAATTATCCACACCCATATAAACGTTATGTTACGTTACGTTAACGGTACGTATTCACACCAAAATAAACGTTAAGACGAACGCTAATACGTCTAGTTGCAAATTGGGACGTAACAAAAATATATCGATTTAAAACACAATATACCAAAAAGGCGTTTATGTATTTTAAATTAAAAGACATTCAATAATACACCGCAAGACCGATGCATCGCGTGACTCAATATCAAACATAAATTGTAATGATTTAACGTATTTTTAATGTTCTAATCGCATATAATGAAACCTTATTTTTTAATTTTCCTCATTAATCATACAAGCGATTTACCTGCATTTATGTAAAGAAAAAACTTTACACGACGTTACGTTGATATTTTTAAATTTGCAGACCAACTTTTATTTTATATACTATGTACACAACTGCCTTTATTTTAAATATTCTCACTAAGTGAATGTAGTTCTTTGAGAAATGTAGTATCTTTGAACCGAGTATTATCATAGACGACTGATGACGACCCCAAAGACCAGTGGCAGGAGCAGTGTTGGCCTAGTGGCTTCAACGTTTAATTCACATGCCTGAAGTCAAAGGTGATGGGACATCTTTAATACCAATGGGCTTTCTATGTGCGCAATTAACAATCGATCGTACGGTGAAGTAAAACATGGTGACAAAACCGGCATGCCTTCGATGAATCGCAGGCGTCTCAGGCACAGAAGGCTGATCATCCACTTGCCTATTTAGAGTACTGACCACGAAACAGATACAGAAAACTGAGGCCTAGACCTCAAAGGTTGTAGCGCCACTTTTCTTACCTACAGCAGTGTTTAGATTAATAAAGAGTTATTTAAGCCATCGATAAGATTTATTTAAGGACGACATATAACCTTTTGGAAGCCTTATTTACCTTTAATCTTATTCAATAACTATCGTAGTTTAGTTGTCGTTGTTTATAGTAAATAATTAAAATAACTATTCTTAGCATATGATAATATCGTATTAGTATTGGTAATACAATTAATTTACAACAAGTGCAACGTAAATAACGTTAAGTAATTTATTATTATAAACTCGGACTTAGGTATTGATATTTTTGTTCCTAGGTATTTAAAATGAAGCATTTTCTCTTAAATTTTTTTTTTAAATATTCTTTTAAGTTTGGTTTATTAGAATAAATCCCGAGCGCTACACGATTTACTCCAGAGTTTCATACCCGACGAAGCAATTGTTCAGAAAGCATATAAGGTGGATCACGTTGTCTTTAGAGAAAATTACTAACCTTTACTAATTTACCTTCTACCTACCTTCGGTCTCTTATTAAACAGGTATATTGTTTAATTTTATAATTATTTTTTTGTATTCTTCATTAGGACATTTGTATTTTATAAAATCAAGCCTCAACTGAGAATGATAACACAATAAATAGTAAGATTTTGATTTAATTTGAAACTCAAGGGACCAGAAAAATATTTAAATTGCCAGAGTTATAATAACCACTTAGTCTATTAGTAAATAAGAGTTTAATCACAATCGGTGATATTTATATATTTAAAAAAAATCAATGGCGCTACAACCTTTATAGGTCTGGATCCCTACCCCTCAGATTTATGTTTATGTATTTGTTTTCTGATCATGATATTTATATCTATTAACAATTATTCATAATTTTTTATCTCGAAAAGATGTCCGAAATTCTTTTGAAAGTTTCTCTTTAACTCTATCATGTGCATGACCACTTCAAATTATAGAGAGTGCGAAAGCCCTTTCTCAAATTATGTTCCTTGAACTTCAAATTACCAATTAACATTGATTTTATTCAATTTATCAATTATTTTTCAAGGGACCAGAGAATAACTAAAATCCTGTTACTAATAAAACTTACCGTTGCTTTATACTTAGCGCAGTCTGGGAAAAACTGCGATGCCGAGAACTTCGGTTTCAATATAACCGTGCAGCCAAAGATCAGCGCTTGCCCAACGCTTACAACGCCACCAGCCGTGTGGTACAGGGGCAACGAGCAATAGACTACATCAGATGAATTAAGACGCATGTGATGCAGACCAGCTACCATGAAAATGAACCTGGAAATTCAAACAAACTGTGGGAATTGTGAATAATTCACCTATTTATCTATAGGATAATCTTCTCCCTATTTATATAAATCTTACAATCTATGGATTCGGATATAAACTCACCAAACGTAAAAATACGATAGCGGAATTAAGTTTTATAGGCTTATCTACGTATTTTGGCATGACTAGTTTCCAAAAACTAACACAGACACAGCGCACGCATATAACTACTCTCAGCTACATACTCAATTTCATATGCACACACACCCATTCACATACTCAACATACACGCATAATTAATGTCTTATGCAGATTCCGGCAAACATCTTGAACAAATGTCCTTGCCTGCGCAGAAGCGATTTTTACGTATCACTTGGGGGCGGCGAAAGAGTGACGTGTCGATCGCGTGATTGGTCGCGTGAAATCAGTTGACGTTTGTGACCCGTGCTGTATTATGCGCAAACTTTCCCCCCACTCCCTTGTTTAATGCTCAAGAAGTTTGCCGGTATCTGTACTACTTGTGTTTGATTAGATGTAAGAATACTTTTTCTTTAGAAAATTGTTTTACATGCACCAAGTACCACGGGCTAGTTGTAATCTAGTTATTCATAACTAGTTATTCCTAGAGATGGGAATTTGTCAACCATATTTCTGTCATCAATAAAGTTTTCATTACTATTATTATTATATCATCTACATAGAGACGTAACGGTCATGAAAGAAATCGGCATTATTAAGGTTTAGTCAAGTAGAGTAATGTCTGTCTTGTTACCACGGTTTCCACGGTAACCAAGCACGGGAGTAGTAGAGTTTGTTGTTGTAAAAAACGAAATAATTCAAAAACATCCTTTTTGAGTCATTATTTTTATCATACAAAAGTATTTGAAGTAGTGTTACATACAATTCCAAGTTTGCGATAATATTAAGAAGAATACATGAAATTTCGTACTTAGATGACGTCGTTTGGGTTTTTAGTAATTAATAATAATAAAAGCCTTTTATTTCATATACTTTACATTTAAATACATTTACATTTTATTCATGTCTAGATATCTGTGTGACTTTGCATTTATTGTATCTTGGTCACCAGTATAATACTTTGGAATTTATGTTAGGTTAGTTCGTTATCGTTGTGTTACATAGGGGGCCGATCAAAAAATATTTCGCCGGAAATTGGCCTGAACACCGGGTCCCAGGCACCAACCGGAGGCGTACATTAAATATTTAACATGTATTATTGTCCTTGAACTATGAACATGTATCATGGTTATCAAATAATAATCCAGTGGCGCTGTACCCTATGCAGACAAATTGATGATTACCCATTGATAGTGGCATTGATTTTTGGGTCTGAAGTTTTCGTCGGAATGTTTGCCTTTGTGCAGTTAGCACATATAAATAATAAATCGTTGACGCACTGCCCTAACATCAGGGTTGAGACTCGCACAGCTGCTCTTGTATTATAACATACCTAATCTGACACAAACTAAAATGAGTACAAATAAGTAATTAAGACAATTTGGTATTGTCGCGGCGATAGAACTTATTTTCTTATTTAGCCAAGTTCACATTTCAAGGATCGTCATGCTCGCTTAAATGTCATTGCTTGTGGCGTCGTCCATGCGTGGGGTTGTCTCTCTTCCTATAATATGGCGAGGGGGACGATGGCTGGCCATGCGTGATACTCGTGAACGGGTGCTACTTGTGGTGACTGGTCGGAATTGAATTCGTGTATGCGGTGATATTAGTAGTATTTTTGATTGATGTATTTGCGTGTTGTTCCCACGAGAATGTAAGTGTGTGTTTTACCATGCCTCCTGCTGGTGTCATGTGGAACATGGTGTGATGGTTGCAGCTCCTTACAAACGTTGTGTAATACAAAAAAAACTTGGCGGTTCTACGCCCTTGATTTGAGGACTGGCAGTAAATGTAAAATTAGAAGCATTTAATGTATATTTCTTTTTTGACGTTCATAAGTGTAATTGTGTTACCTATATGAATAAATGATTTTTGACTTTGACTTTACTATGACAACAAAAAAAATATTGAGCAAAATAATTTCGTATTACAAAATACATTAAAATACTAATTTTCCGTTAACTTTTGACATCACATAGATTGGCGATGAGGGGTTATTGGAAATTAACTGAGTTTTTACCATGAAAGTGAGTGTTAAATCAAAGCTCAAAACATTGAACTCTCGCATAACGCAATGTATGTGATAACAATAAACATATATTTGTATGTATAATCAGTAAATGTATGAATTTAATTATCATATTAAATAATGTAAAATTATCGTGTGCTATTGAGCATTACATGTAAAAATGGTTCTTTTTAACTAAAATTAAGTACAGTCAAAACCGTTTAAAAACATCGTAAAACAACATACCGGTTATATTGGCCAAATTCAAAGGTCTCGGCGGGGTACCTATATTTTAGGTAGTTAATAACAACATTGGCTGTTACGACTATCGGTTTTTACGACCAAATATGAGTGGAACCTTCGATGTCGTTTTAACAAATTTTGACTGTAATTCTATTTCTTGTAATGAAGTTAGATTTTTGGGTAAGCAGTTGACGGTGTTCAGCGTGAACTATAATTCAATTGTATCAAAAAACGAGCTTCTAAGTCTTGATTAACAGGAGTTAGATATAGAGCTCATGCCCATTGTCTCGTGATGTGTCATTAACGGTCAATATGAGTTAATAAAGTCAAACAAAAAATCCTTAGTGTTGTGTACAAGTGGGATTTGAACGGACGTTCTCAAGGTTAAGGACACGGTTAATTAATTCTTACAATGCTTATTTTTAATCTGTTACACACTAGCACATATAGCACTACACACATAGCTATATGTGTATTACGACAAATACAGGATCTTCGACAGATATATTAATCTGTCTTGTTTTTAATTGAAATTGCCATATTAAATTCCACTATCGATTACTCTATGGACCTTTTCCATTTCAATGTTATTTAACAAGATTAATAATAGTCAAATTATTTATTAGTAACTATAGAACCTATAAAAGCTAAGTATTGACTTTGAAAATGAAAATTACACATTGAAAATAACAAGAGCCCTACAAAACAGTTCATCTAGGCGTCATGCTTGTAAAAACGTAAACCACCGTTGTTTACGAGTTGCTTATCATTTCAAAATTACGCAAGTACACATTAATATAGTTCAGTCTCCAACGAAATGAAACTCCAAGACGCTACTAGACGAAGACAAACGTCACAAACACACATCATAGTCTACTAATCACGAACTTGTGTCACGTGACTGACGTTAAAAAATTATTATTTACAAGTTATTCTACGTCAAAAACGATTTTTAAAACCATGTTTAATGTGGATTACTTTTAATACGATGAAAAATAGTTAAAATGATACATCGTATACTCAACCTTTTATCTAGTATTCAATAATAAATAATACAGCGAAAGTTCCAGTAAATAAGAAAAGGGTCAAAAGTGAAAGCCAATGTACGATACATTGCACGACGCGTATCGCAGAGTAATGTATATTTATATATATTTAATATCAGATGTTCCAGATGTATACTTAAACGGAAAACAGGTGATATGCGAGACCTATTTGTGTGTTTAGTTTGTATAATTGGTATAAAAAACAAGTTTTTTTTAAAACAAAAACTCACCTAGAAGTAGTTATAACCGCAGCTTTCGGCAATCCAGTTGTTCCAGAAGTGTATATGTATAGAAGCTTCCCCTGAAAACCGAAGCCGTCCGCCTTGGTCCATGGTGCAGGTGGGGTGACCTTCAGAAGGTCGATAAAGTCAGGAATACCATCACCACTGGCCTTCTGAGATTTAGGCGAGTTCAATGGACGGCAGGAAAATTTGTAAAGTTTTAATTTTGGATCTAACTGGCTGGACACATCTTGAATGGCTGCAAAAATTGCTTTCGTTATAAAATACGGAATTAAACTTGAAACTAATTTTTAACTGAACTCATCATTATGTTTATTAATGTGTGTCAATCATAGCAGCTTTCTATCCCTACCTAAATTATTATTTTGTCGCCAGGAATTGAATGCAGGTCCTCTTTTACCCTAAGATCACAGTAGTGGTAACAACAAACGGGAGCTTTTTAATGCTAACTAAACGAAGTAAGCACAAAGTATATCACCAGGGGGGTAGAAGAAAAATATTTTTCCATTCTCCTAAAGAAACCATTTATTAATTTAATTGACATTTTTTGTCCTTGCTGCTGGTGAAGCCTTTGGTAAGTATTACAATGAGATTAAAAGTAAATACACTTTTAAATATACTATTTAATATGTGCTTAAGACACCACGTTTTTTCTGACGCGAATGAGAAAGAGAATTGTAGTAATAATATCAGAAAAATAACTCAATCCAAAGATATTTTTAATGCTCTGTCAATATATGAGCAATACATACTAAAGTGAATAAATAATGTCGACACTCGTCAATATTTGCGTTTTAATTACAACTAGCAACACGCGAATGTAGGATATAAATCCTATTTTAAATATTTTAAAGTATTGACTGTGGAACTTAGCAAACCTAAAATTTTCAATAAATCTTAAGACACAAGTAATTATACTATGTACTACCAGTTCCCGCGAACTTCATTTCACTTAAATATGATTTTTTGACTGCCTTTTTTAGTAGCTACATGCCATCATATGGAACATTTTGCTATGCCACTTCATATAAACTATTTGCTTTTCCCAAATAAGTACCTCAATACTAAATAAAAGAAAAATTTTCAATTATTTCTCTATAGAGACCATTGTCAGAGTCTAAGGAATAATTTAAAAAATACCAATCTAATAGGTCCAGTCGTCTTCGAGTTTTGAGCTTAGCAACAGATTTTGTGATTCATTTTTATTTAGGTATTTCACATAAGAACAGACCAGTCTGATAGTTTACATACGTTAAACTAAATATTTATTTATATAGAAACAAAAGACGATAAAGAATGACATTGTAACAATCTATTTCTATTTTTAATACAATTCTAGTATGAATTAAGAATTTACCAGGCAAGACTTTTAAATATAAAATTTATATTCTGGTGATATATGAAAACATATAAAACTGGTCATGGGCAAAACTTGTTATACAGTAAAATCCATTCTTAAAAATGAATTAATTCTCACATCAATACGGAAAATCGTTTTCGCGTAGCTTATGTAATAAATAATAACATCGTTATGAACTCACCTGACAGGTATTCATCGGAAAATATGAGGGCATCGCATTTAGCCACGTTTATTGAATGTATTAAAGCGTTGCCTCGCTGGTTTATGTTTATAAGTGGGCAAACTGCGCCCAAACGTGTTGCACCCAACCACATTGCAGGCATTTGGGGACAATTGTTAGTCAACAGACCAACAATATTGCCCTTCTTGATGCCTTGGTTCTTTAAGAGTGCTGTCACGCGCAGACTGTAATCTTCTACCTAGATATAATAAAATAATAATATAACTTTCATTAACCCATTACAAGCTGTAGGCCTAGACTAACATACCTAGGCGGTACCAGTTTTCCAATGTTGTGTTTTAAAGAATAGTTCTAAGATATAATAAGAATAAGGCAAAATCATTATGTGCATGCAGAGTAGCTGACCAA
This sequence comes from Pieris brassicae, assembly GCF_905147105.1. Classification (NCBI taxonomy): domain Eukaryota; kingdom Metazoa; phylum Arthropoda; class Insecta; order Lepidoptera; family Pieridae; genus Pieris; species Pieris brassicae. Next base: position 4,952,254 of record NC_059670.1, read on the forward strand.
ATCTAAAACAGAACGCCTAATCAGATCAGAAACTGTACCATCACATCAACGTTAAAACATAAACAAATGCATTCAATAGAGCTATTTTCATTTCATAATTCATTTCTCTGGCATTCTGGCTTTGGTAACCAACATGGAGTATAATGAGGGGACTGAATATGATAGTTGGCAACATTATGTATACTAAGTGTTATAACGCTTAACCTGCTTGTTTTAAACAGTTTATAAACAGATCAGGAAGGCAGACCTATTGTTTGGTGATGGTTCAAACTAAATTTTAACATAAGAACTTACTTTTAATCATCAATTTATTGATTCTAAGTAATTACTGATTATTCTAAGTTATACCTGGTTCTTTAATAGATCTTATTGTTAATAATTTATTTCTTCAAAAGTAGGAACACATAAACTACAGAGTCTAGCCTCAATGTACCTAAATAATTTAAAATGTTTAATAGAGATCTGCTCAACCTTTCCTGAGTTGAAGTGAATCCAATAATGTTAAAACAAGTTCACCAACCTCCTTAAAAGTCCACACTTCTTCTTGGAATAGAAAGCAATTCTTATTGGGATTTCTCTGTACAACTTCATGAAATATATCAGGTACTGTTGCATTTTGTCTACTGCACTTCCACGCTATGAGTAATACTTTTACATAACACCAGAGAGCTCTGAAACAATTTATATGAGTAGATAAAGTACTAATATGTCATCTCACTGAATATCACATAGAATCTTATTTAGTATGTAAAAATTATTATGAATATGTTCTGAATACAAAAATTTTAGTAATGAGTATACTTGTATTACATAATGTTTATTCACCCATGGTACAGATGTCGAGTAACTCATAAAAAAAAATCAAGAACATTACTTTCAGCTTCACATACTAATCAAAGGCTTGGGAAAGATGAAACACAGTAAACATCCTCTTACTAAGGGCTATGATTGAAAAATGAACTTACAGGAAAGTGCAAAAGGAACATGCCTCAAACTTGTTTTTTTGTTATAATAAAACAAGTGCTGTTTTACAAACAACCTCTTTACCTATATTGTTAATAAGAAATAGTAAGTACATTTTATTTCTTCTTATTATAAGGTGCATTTTATTTAATAAACCACTCAAATATTATGTTAATTGACTATAAGTTATTTTTATAATAAAATATTGGTAAAAACAAATCAATTTTACTTTTTGTTACTTTTCATACATTTTTCATCAACAGCAATGGTGTTCTAAATCTGATATGATAACATAAATAGGTTACACAGCATACTTTTTTAAAGACTAATATTACTTAATTTTGCTTTATTAATAATTATCGTTCCATCGAACAGCACTAAACTACTTGACTGTAATACTACGGCTTACGTTACCTTATATCTCTCGGCGCGGTTTTTAGGGCGACATAGCACCATCTCCTATGGAATATCAACAGGTACAACAATCCAGAAGTGATAAATATTACAGCTGTAAGTAACAATCCAAGATATTGGTACACAGCGATGAACGCCACTACAGCTCCGAGCGCCAAAATCATTGCGACTGATTTTCGCCACGACACACGGTTAACTGAACCGCGGATATATCGTAGTCGCCGGATCACCGTGATTGCAGGAAATCAATGCTTATTTAAAATCATACAACAATCAACTGCGTACGTTTCTGCATTAATAATATTCAAGGCGTTTGAAAAATAAAGTAGAGTACAATTCAGATTCTTCGTTCTTTAATTTAAACTTGGCATGTATCTTTTTTTTAATAATTTAGAACTTCAATTAACAGTTTCCGTATTAAGATAATTATATTTTAAGGTATTTGTCATTCAGCGTTGCAATAATCACAGGCAAATAATAACATTATTATAATTAATAATAATGAAAGTGTTTTTTCAACATGATTTGCGAACAGTATATTTTTCAAATGGTACAGAAGGTAAACAAATATGGCCGTCTACACTCCAGAGACTATAGCTTACTGCCGTGTTTAACTCCTTGTGAATCATAAAACGTTAAACACCAAAAAGAACGAATATTAGAAAGTTTAAATGATCTTTAGCTCCCGTTTGTTTCAATATTCTTTTTACATATATTTGTGACTGACTTAATAACCTATAACCCCCTGAAATGGACGCCCTTCACATCCACAGTGAGTCTCCATCGGGTTCGTTCTCTTTGCCTCATCTGCTCCAATCAAGTGCTTGCTTGGGGATATAAAGGAATCTCTTCGCAGTGTATGGCCTATCGTTTTCCACTGGCGTCGCTTCTGCTCGTTAGAGATCTTCTCGGACCAGTAGATACTACGAAGCAATAAACAGTAATACGCCGAATACAGCGGTTGACGAAGACTTGGAGTTGGTGTGAGATATCTTTAGTGACCTTTCACGTTGCACGCCCATAGAGCAGCCCAGATTTGACTTTGGAATCGAACATTTTAAGTTATAACCTTCATTCGACGCATCAACATCCGAGACTGCCATACAGGCCGAAGTTGTGGAAAGGTTGCTCGGGCCTTAACAATGCGTGAATTAATAGTCTTCTTCTGTACCTCCAGTACAGAAGAAGACTAGACACGAAGCTTCCGAGCCAAATTTATGAACAAACATTCTTATAAGAAAGAGTATTTTTTTTTCAGCAAGGTTCCTTTTATATAGTATAAAATATGTTGTGTAATATCATATTGTAAAATACCTAAGAATAAGCATCCAATATCGAGTACATAATGTATAGAATACAAATATATTTTACATTCTGATCAGTAAAACCCTAAAAACTGGCAAGGGCATGATATTTACAGGCATGTTACGTCAACGTCGATTTGACTAATCCTGACCATTTTGTGTCACCTGACTGACGTATAAATATTAAATGTACATCATTTCACATTACAATCCACCTTAACTTAAGTCTAATAATTAATTTAAGTTGAACCTAATTTACTAATAAGCATATTTAACAAAGGGAAGACACTGTTCTTGTGTTCTATTTGCAGCACGAGGCCTTAAAGTATTTAGGGCTTTTTGTAGTTTTCTACCGATTCTTTTCAGTAGCTACCGTAGATTTGATAGCAGTATCATCAACAAAATTCACGATCACTTTATATTCTCCACATTTTGTCAAATGCCTGAGCTACACCCAGAAATAATTATGCCTTTCTGTTCATTTAGTGGATCCTAATTCTTTTGGCTATTATTTAATGATTATTATTTTTCATATTTTCAAAAGCCTATTGTTACCGTGTATATAATATGAGAATAGAGAAGGCAGTTTTATATTGGTGCCAAAGCTCAGTATATCACTGCGTATGTTTTAAGGTCGCTGTTAGGTGTCATAGCCCACAGGAAACAGATTTAAAAAAATGGCTTATATTTTTGTTATCTATGTTCAAATTACATTGAATAAACGCTTTATACTATATTATTACTAACAAATTATAAAAGAACTATCTCCTATTAGATATCAATATAAATTTCTTATGAAGTTTTTATTCCTGATTGTAGTGTAACTAAAACCAATTAATTATTAAATTTACTAAATTCCTACTAAGACCTATCCGGTCGCTAAACTCCAAAAAAGTACATTGTTTCTTTCCATTTTTTTTCGTCATCGTTTCTTGAAGTAGGCCAAATTGAAAAAATAAATGGTGGAGTTGAGTAGTTAATATATCCATTTGGAAAGATCGATACACGATTTAAATAACTTCGGTCGATAGAAAAACTTCCAAACATAAATTTTTGACACTTTAAATTCGTTTTATGACGAAAATGTATATAGAACATGATTTTAAAATTTACACGATATATTTTATCGCAACTCAAGTAATTCTTTTCAGAAAAAAAAATGAAAAAAATACCGGCTGGCGCGCCTCAGTGCTCCAGCTCTCCACTGCGCAGCGCAGTCCACTCCGAGACACTAACACAGCAAATCTTGCTGGAATAGGTCCTTAACACTGATTCAAGTTTCTTCATATCAACTTGCCAATAAATTGTCGATAGTAATATAAGTTAAATTTGTGACGTAATCCATACCAAAATAATCTGCTTTTATATCGTTTATAACAATTTTGTTTTAGGAATTATTACTACAAATAAGGGAAAATAATATAACGTCCATAAAAAATACTTTTTTTATGTTTTCCGATAACTTATACTATAACATCTCACTTAGGTATAAAAAGCAATCTTTAAAAGCCCATCCTAAATTATAAAATGCATTTGATAATTAACTAGACTATTTATAGAAATACATAAATTTATAACAACAATCTCATCCGTCAATTTTCATATTTTCTAGAAATTTCTTACTATCAACATCTAGTTTTGATACAAAATCTTGTGTTAAATGAAACAAGCAAAGGTTGTATAACTGTACTGTCGCATGTATATATATATATATATATATATATATAGGATAGCTGTACTTCTGTAATTTTTCCAGCATACATTTTATTACTCTGTGTTAACCTTATATAGATGAATTTACAATTTATTCAGGGGACTTAGTCAAGATACATTTACAGTAGTGTATGTAGAAAGTCGAAAACTAAATTTGTATGAATTTTTTCGAAACCTTTGTCCCCTTGGGCTTGAGTAACACTTTAGACAGATGACTTTTCGACAGACATGACCCACTAACGCAGTTTGTCACGTGACCAGTTTCATACAAATTTTGTTTGATTTTCTCTGAAGCCCCAGGTAGCTCTAATAATACCTTTCCTATATTATACAGTAGGCAAAGGCACTTATGGCGTAAATATTTCCGTAAAGGGTGACTTTATTTTGAAATAAATATTAATACTAGATATTTTGTAGTTAGATACGTTTTTGAGCAAATTTTACAATATCCACATTATCTTCAAAGACATTTCCGCACTACTTAAAACTTATCTCACATATATATATACACACTTTTTCACAGTCTTATTTGCCCGGATATAATTTTTTCATACTCTTCCGGTCCTAAACTAACGTATTTATTTTGTTTTGGGTCGAAGTAGTAAAGTTTGTCTGTTAGAATTGAGGGATTGTAGCCCTCCTTTTGTAAGTCCACCTTCCTGATTTTGAAAGTAGCTGTAATAGGAAACATATGATTAGAAGCTATAAGCATCCATATTTTCTCAAGCACGTTATAGATAGTAACACATAAGCGACACATTCTCTTGAGTCTTGAGTGAACAGGGGCTGTAGACAAAATCTCTTTATTACAGGCGTGACCCAGTACCGCCAAAGCAGTGAACCAATAGATGGCATTAATTTAAATGCTTATTGAAAAGCTCTATTTTATTTATAAATAAATCAACCGCCATAGCGCACTTAACGTTATTATAAGTTAAAAATATATGTAATATTATACTTATGTCCTATATAATATGTTAAGTAAATACTAGTTTTATTTTATTTTAAAAGAACAAAAATTTAATTATTTAGCGTACTGTCTATAAAGGGAAATTCGGTGGCCCTATACGCATAACCTGTATACTTTCGTTGTCCCGAGTTTTAGGGTCCTAAGGAATTAAGACAATAGTGAATAGTTTTGTAAAAGCAATATCTTACCAGTCATATCCAATGATTTCATGACTCGTAAGAACACTGGCCTGGCGTATTTCGGCAAATCCTTTGCCATATCTTTAGCGAGTTTCTCCAAATCCAAGGATCCGTCACTGTCAACTATACCGCACATTCCCGCTCTACCCTCGTTACTCGGAATCTAAAATATTAAAAAAAATTAATGAAATATATAGCGTTATAAGTTATATATACACACACACACACAAACACACACACATATATATATTTGATGTATTATGTTTCAGAGTCAGATACGGGAGATGTTAAAAATAGATTTTGACATGTCAATAATATTATGGAAGCGACAGTTTGCCCTAGTCTCGACTTTGAGTGACTCATAGACTGCGTATTTAAGTCTATTTTGAAGCCAAATTGCTTCATTATTTAACAATCCCATGAGAACATAGAGCAAATATAAAATTGAGATTAGCTCTGAATTTGAGGAAACAGAATTTTCATTCAAACAAAATACACTGAATTCGTTGAATCAAACTAAAATTGTACATTTATAAACCCAGTAAAAGGCGTCTTATAGAGTAGAAGTGTAGAAACAACTGACATACCTCTACTCCATATACAACGGCGTCTCTCTGGTCAGCTACCCTGGATATAGCAGCCTCCACTTCCGTAGTACTGACATTTTCTCCACGCCACCGGAAAGTGTCGCCCGTGCGATCCCGGAAGTAAAGATAACCGAGCTCGTCCGATATTAATATGTCCCCTAAAATATTTAAATAAGCATTCTTCATAAAACATATTATTAAAAATAACGCAAGACTCCAGCAATTTTTAGTGAGTATTTCCTGAAGTAGTTTTATCACAGAAAATCTAATTCGCATTTGGACTCACAGAATGTATAACTCTTAATAAAAGCAACCAGTGACGCCTAACTCTTGATCTTGGGCTTAAATTTCTGTATCTGTTTGGTAAATATTATTACTTTTCATATGGAAGTAATCAGCTATTTGTGCCTGACACGAGCCGTCGACTTCTTGGGTAAGTCGGTTTCCTTTTATCGTACGAGCATGAGTTCAATAAAAGTTCATTGGTAGGCACCAATGAACCTCTCATCGTAGGTCGTGCTGGTTCCCTAACCAGTCGTTGAAGCCAACATTGCTCTCTGACTCTAAATAATTCTCAAGTTTATGAAAGAAATTTTGAATGATAACTAATTTTAACCCATAAATATAGAAGTCTTTGCATGCTATGGAATAACGATTACAATTGAAAATCATTTTACCACGCCATCACATTCTAGTTAAAAAAATACATTTATTAAGGTATTGAGAAATTATACCTGATATAAACGCTGAGTCGCCGTGATTGAATACATTCCTAACTATCTTCTTGTCTGAGTCCTCTTTGTTCACATAACCCAGGAAAGCCCTTGATGGGTTATTAGGTTTTATTTTACCTATAAAAACACCTGGTTCATTTGCTTTGGCGACCTGAAAATATGAATGTAATTTTCTTAAATAAAAATAATACGCAATACGCATTTGTTTGAGACACTCATTCGAACTGGGATGTGTACGATCTTACTTCTTAAACATATGAAGAAGTTCATTGTAGGTGTCGCTACATCCCGATAATCTTTTTTAGACAATGAGTATCTAGCGACACTTTCAAGCTACAATCACTGCGATGACGTCACACCCTGAATCGTGTTTACAAAGTTATTCCGACCATTTATGGCCACTAAAGCTATATACAACTTCTTGACTTCACACAATGGTCAAAGGTCCTTCCTTATGGAAGGAGGCACTCCATCACAAGTATTAAATATTCAATTGAAATACAATATATTATCCGTTATTTTATACAAAGTATACATTTTATAAGTAGATTTTCTTAAATTATTGTTGAGTTTATGTACTTGTTGATGTATAATTCTCACCTGACAAAGTCCCTTTGAATCCCTTATCGGCTCTCCGTCTTCGTCAACTTTTATAATAGCTATAGGATACACTGCAGGAATAATTCGGGATACGAAACCTATTGCACCTGGCTTATTATCGATGTTTACTGGAAAGAAACAATTGAATTTACATAATCCATAGGGCATAGAGCATGTTTCTACATCTGTCAATTATTTTAAACATGAAAGAGGAAAAGGTTAGATAAAGATGTCAATCCAACCTGATATTAGTACGCTGGGAAATTAAAGTAAGTGGAGGCAAACAAGATAAAAACAGATAAAGTTAATCAGTTCAAGTGAAAATGTCTTGTAATGTATAAAACCACGAATATTGTAAGAAATACCTAAATGTATATGTGAGGTTGTTCAAGCAACATCTAACATTAATTATATAATAAACTTACTCTGTATATTTAAAAGAATATCAAAAAATAATAGTATTGACATTTAATCCTAATCTACACTTACATATGTTAGCATTTCCTTCTGTGGCCCCGTAGAATTCCACGACCTTTTTGATTCCAAACCGATTTATAAACTCATTCCAAACCTAAAATAAAAGAAATATTTTAGTTTAATAATTCAAGAAATACATACTATATAGTATTAACATTAACCAAACTATGGGGTATTTTTTAAAGTAAATGTTATGTACATAATGTATATGTCACAGCCAACTAGTTTAATTAGCCGTTGAATCAACAGCCTAGCTTCTTTACTAAACAGCGCCGTTTAACTAGCGGCCTGAATGATATTCTTCCATTTGATCAAACAGCTAGGCAAATGACATCAATCGATGACGCTACATTATCGCTATCCTGCCATTTCAATTTAGTCAATAAAGCGTCGGCAAACAACAAATGTAATGATGTTTTCCAAAGTTTAATGAAAAATAGTATGAAGTATACTGACACTAAGTAAGAACATTAATAAGATACATTTTAAATATATTAAATAATTACCTATTCAGCTTCTTTATTTCTATCACATCCTTAGCCAGCCAGATTATTAATAACGAACGCTGAATATATCTCAAGCCGCTAGTTAAACGGCGCTGTTAAGTTAAAAGGCTAGACTGTTGATTCAACGGCTTATTAATCTAGTTGACTACAACATATGAATCTGAGTTACAGTGATAAGGGTGAAAAAAACATAAGAATTAAGGGTGAACAATTACTCCTGTATATTTCACTTGTCAAATTCCAAATGTTTTTAGCGTACCAGAAATGGGCTTAGTGCTAAGCCTTATTTCGTATTCCTTAATAATAAAGTTGATTCATCGGAACTACTACATTTGACACATCTGTAACGTCCAATATATATGTTTTAACAAAAAACGTAAAATTTTATAAGTCGGAAAAATCTTTATTTGAATTTCCAAAGGTTTTTAAGACACCTAATAGCTTACTTAACCGACAGGAAGCTAAACTTCACCCCTTCCCCAGAAAGTGACTTATTATCGACGTATCACCTCGACGTCCGTCAGGTGTTGCTGTGCACCACCGCTATGTGGAACCAGCTGCCGACTGAAGTATTCCCGTACCAATTCGACTTAGAGTCCTTGAAGAGCGCACCAATTCGTAAAAGCCAGCAATTCGCATTCGCGAGCGCTCTGGCACGGAGTGCTTCCATGGGCGGCGGTATCACTCAACATCAGGACTCTCTTTGTTCTATAGAAACGACTTAATCTAGGTATGTAAGGGAATAGTTACCGTTGGTCGCATTCCGTTTCCATAGACAGTGCGGACTTTGTGTTGTCTATCAGTTGCCACTGGTGGTGTTGCTAGTATGTAGCGACACATTTCGCCTATGTAATGTGCAGCCTGTAATTTGTAATCTATATTTATATAAATGAATGCCTATCTCCCTTGGTCACGGCATCATGCATCGGCTTGACCGATTTCGCTAAATTTATTTGTTGTGCTTGTTATTGTCAGGAGAAGGTGGTTGTAAAAGAAAATGAAGAATATAGGGCAGAAATTAGAAAATGTAAGAATACTTAACCACCATATTAAATAATCATTTACAGTAATTCTCCGATCGGAGTTATTTTATTGATTAAATTATTGTTTTTCACATGGCCAGTTCCCATGTCGGAATACCAACAAAACGATTTATATAAGCGCCAGGAAAACAAAACAAAGAATTTTAGTTAATTATACCAATTCGAAATCAATATTCATAGTTAAGACAGGACGTTGTCGAGAACGCTATTAAAAAATTAAATGCCTTAGAAAAACCTATACACTTGCCGACTGGTCGACATCGTCAATAAAGTTTCTATAAATTAATTAACAAAACTCTTTAATACCGAATTCTCTGTATGATTTTAACCTTTGTCTTTGTTTGCATATCTTTAAATTAATATCAACCCAATCTATGCTTCGAAAACTACACAACTTAGTAGTTTTGACTTGCATTCCCTAGACAATCTAATTCTTGAAACTCCTACTCATAAAACTCCTTTACTGTATGTTAGCTGTAAGATTACTAAAAAATAAACCAAAAAAATAAAAATAAATAAGTAATTACATATAGAAACTAGACAAATTTCTATAAGATTTTTTAGAAGTTATTTTATTTATTTTAACATATAATTAAAATAGAACAACTCAGTAAATATATATTGATTAGTCCTACTAATTGATTTGTGATACTTTCCGATACTGCGCGAATATTGAGGCAATATTACACTTAATTTATATTGAGTATGTCAAAATGGATTTTGGCTTTCTGTATTGTCTGATTGTTTTGTTTTATACTATGTATGTTAGCTGTATAATACTAATAAATAAATAAATTATTGCCAAAATAACTCAGAATAAAATATTTGTTTGCAATCCGATATGTTACTTACAGTTGCCTTATATTTAATGCAGTCTGGGAAATAGGAAGTGGCTGAGAACTTCGTCCTCAATGCGACAGTGCAGCCAAAGATGAAGGCCTGGCCGACACTTATCACTCCTCCAGCAGAGTGGTATAGGGGCATGGGGCAGTATACGACGTCATTTTTGTTTAGGCTTCCGAGGAAATGTACACCGGATGCCATGAAGCACATTCTGAAAAATTGGGAGTAATGTTCTAATTTTTTTTTAAGGGGGGGTTGATGTGTATTTGATACCCTCATTTATTATCTACTATAATAGATGATATAAATAGATTGTTTATTTGTGTTGAAACTCCAGAAATACTGGAACACGATCAGAATTCTCATATTCATATTGGGGACCTGGCAATATTACCTTGAAGAGGAAATAACAGCAGCCTTGGGCAGACCTGTCGTTCCAGATGTGTATATATAGAGTAGTCGTCCATTAAATCCATCGCTATCAGCCTTGGTCCAGGTCGCAGGTGCTGTCGTCTCCAACATATGCGTAAAATCATTATCAGATTCGGCCGTTTTGACAGTGTCACTTGTGTTCAGTGGTCGACGGGTGAATTTAAGTAACCGGACTGATGAATTGAGCTCCTTTTTGACTTCTTGTAAAGCTGCAAGATTTAATTTAGTATTTACTTGTGAAGAAGTCAGGTAGGAGATTTTAATTTGTTATAATTGGTGATGCATATAGACAGTATCTTACAAATATACCGCTTATCGAATTTAATAATTTTTTTCTCACAGTGGTTGCCTGGAAGAGATCCCCTGAAAGCGATGAGGCCGCCAGTCGCCCTACTTTTCATTACATTATGTTCAATTTTTATATTGTACATAACGCAGTGTTAATATTTAATAATAAAAGTAACAAATTATGTTCATTAAATTACGTGTAGGTAATCAAATGGATAATTCAAATTTTAATTAACAAAAATAGTTTTTTTCTTCAGCTTAGAGAGCTTTTTCGCATTTTTAAAACAGATACAATGACACGGCATTTGTCGAGCGCATTCTTATTTAGCTGCCCGCCACTCAAAATACAATATACCTTGGTAATATAGCTTATATATATGTAATCTGAACCGTGCGCGGAAGATACTTTTTCTTGAGTAGCAAGCCCCTACTTATATTTGTTAGACGCATGTAAGATAGTTAATTCTAGTGAAATTATATATTTTCGAGTCTCAATGATTACACTTATTACATATAATCAACAACTAATTCATATATGTCGAGCAGTGTTGGCCTAGTGGCTTCAGCGTGCGACTCTCATCCCTGGGGTCGTAGGTTCGGTCTCCGGCTGTGCACTAATGTACATTCTATATGCGCATTTAACACTCGCTTGTAAGGCATACATCAAGAGGAAATACCTTACATTCAATAAGTTGACATGTGTCAGGCATAGAAGGCTCACCGTCTTATCTATTAAGATACATTATAACGAAACATGCACGAATCTGGGACATATAAGGTTGTAACGGTGTTTTTTCATATATGATTACATATAGCGTTTTAATGATTACTTTCCACAAATAAACCTGCAATTACATACACAATATGTAATCTTGCCGCTTTATATCTTATACTTCCGCGATCATTGTCACATTGTTTCATTATCTGTGATATATGAAAGTATGTTCACACGAAACCAACAAAAAGTTTCTCACCAGTTTCAAATTCACTTCCATATATAAGTACATCGCATTTTGCTACATTTATTGAATGTAGGAGAGTGTTTCCTGTCTGATTGGTGTTAATAAGTGGTGAAACACCACCAATCCTGGCGGTTCCAAGCCAAATTGAAGGCATTTCGGGATAATTACTCGCCATCACACCAACTGTATCGCCCTTTTTAACACCTTGCGCTTTTAGAACAGCTGATACGCGAAGACTGAAATCTTCAACCTGCAAACAGTTAAAATTACATTATAATTCATGTAGCGTGAGATTAGCTTTAAGTTTTAAGCTTATTTAAGTTACATTAAGTCTGGTAATTTTATAATTTTTCAGTGTTACTAGTAATTTTATTTTTGTTGATTTGTTTATAAAGTATAAAACTGAATTTCTTCCTGTTTTGGTCTTTCCTTAATATGGTTGCCGGGAAGATATCGCTTGTTAGCGATAAGGCCACCCGTTGCATCCCTAATAATTTATGTTATTTTTTTTTAACGAAGTTTAATTAAATATTCAGCAATTTTTTCAAAATCCTCATTCAGCTAGATTTACTATTTCTTAAAGTTTAATAAGCCTACTATATTTTTATTTTTTAAAAGTATCTTTCTTGAAATCAGTCAGCTAGACTATGAGCAGATGTGTTGAGAGTTGCTAGGTTAGCATCTAAATCAGGAAAAGCGCTAAGAAAATTTAGACCGCCAAAACCGAACACACTTTACTACCGCTGAAATCAATAATCATAGATTTTCGCAAACCTTTTGCTTCGATAAAGTATAAGTAATAAATTCTTGTACATAATTAATCATAATTCAAGTCTATACTTTCGAGCTTTTGCTTCTCTCAATAAGGACTCTCCATACATATTTCAATAATATCTGTTTTAAAATTACTTATGCTTTTTATGTTAAATATCTTGTGTCATTATGAGGGAATAATTAATCATTTGACATTTCAATACCTAAACCACAGACGGCTTAGAAAATTGTATTTCCCAGAAATCTGGGGGATTCAGGTTTGTTCTAGTTCGTAGAACAGAACATATTTCTTTAACTTCGTTGATTTGCTTAATTGTCTTTAATTATAGAAATTCAATTAAATCATATTATTATTATGTACGTTAAGAATATTGTATGTACTGTATATTTGTGTGTTGGAAATAAATTATAGTATAATAAAAATTATTACGGATACATGAAATAGCACATTGCTAACCTGTTTGAAAGTCCATGTCTCGTCTTCGAACAAGAAGCACGGTTTGTTCGGATGTCTCTTGACATTCTCGTGAAAGATATCCGGCATCGTCCAATCTCTTTTTGAGAAATTGTTCGTGAGCCTCAATATTTTAACATAGCAATATAATGCCCTGAAATAAATAGAAAAGATTGGCTTTTGATTTTCGTTTAAAAAATACATTTACTTCGAAAACAACAATTATATTTAGGCTATTTGATAAAATAATCTTCTGATTTTTTTATAGCAGTGAAAATAAAATATGACATGGTGCTCTGATGGCTCATCTGATGTTAAGTGATACCCACGGCCGCTCAAGTCTAGAAGCCTCGCAATTGCAGGCCTTTTAAGAATTGGTACGCTCATCGAACGACCCAAAGTCGAATATTGTAGGATCTCTGCAGTAAAGCTATCACGCACTTCCTGTCCTACATTGCTACATTGAAAGCGCTACTGTATACGCATTACAAGCCTATATATTATCTTTTACGTAAAACAAAAATGATTGTGAGTCATGAATCCATTAATTAAATGATAAATATGGTATCGGGTCATCACTGCTAGAATACAGGACGACATCCTATTTAAAGGAAACGTCTTTTGATCAATATCTTAACTTCTGCACACTGCTTAAAATGAACTACAATATATTCTTGATATTGTATTAAAGTATTAAGTTGTGCACTTGCTAACTCGAAAAACAAATTCCATATGTTTATGTCAATAGCATTTCAAGGTAATTCGTAACTTATATGTAATTTACGTATAATTCTTTGTTCTTTAGAAGCACTTAAATATTTAAACGTATCAGATAAAATTAATTGTTCGCGTGTTAAGTCAGAGTTAGTATATTAAGGCTTACTTCATATCCCTTGGCGCAGTTTTCACAACAATATATAGGAACCTCCAGAAATATAAAATCACATATAGCGGTACGAACACAGCCAGCAGTATAACACCAGTCTGCCAGTTCACAAACACAATTGTTACAGCACATGCTGCAGCCAGGACCGCCAGCGCCACAACCATTACGAATACTTTGGCCCAGCATATACCAGAACTGTTTGCTACACGGGTACCCTTCTCAATATCCCTACGTGCGTATGGTATCTGTCAAAATAACATTAGTTGAACTATTGTATCAGGTTGATAAGATATAGGTATCGGACAAATTGTATGAGTTGATGGAAAGATAGTAATATGGACTAAGTTTTCGCATTTAGACGCCCTTTTAGTCCGTTGTGCGTAAGATAGAATTTTTTGAGAGTGTTGGATTAGTGGCTTCAGAGCGCTCATCGCTGATGTCCTAAATTCAAGGAGCAGTGCACCAATGAACGTCGTGTATGTGCGCATTTAGTCTCTAGGTGAAGGAAAATAACCTGAGGGAAATCGGCTTGCTTCTAACGCAAGAAATTGACGGTGTGTGTCAGGCACTGAAGTCTGACCTACTTGAGTATGAAAAAAAAACAATGATCACGAAATCTAAGGACCAAGGGTGGTAGGTCCATTGCAGTTGGTTCGTTTGAACTTGCTGTTCAGAGTTGTAAGCAAGTATTCGATTTCAATTAAGGCTATCGATGTATACATTTCGATCATTCAGAAGATTAAGAATACAAATTAAAAGCTATACTAACGCAACACTTTTCTAATTAATGATCTGATAAGTGTCAATGATTAGTCACTTTATGGACGCATATGATGAGAAATTTCACAAATATTGATTTCTAATGTTTCAGTTCAACGTTGTAAACTTTCGTCGGTCTTGATGTACTTTCTAACAGAAGCCAAGACTTTCATAATACTTAGACGTTATAAGTGTTTCTCAATTTCCCCATGATAGTAAACATGAGAAATTATTTTGAAATTAAAAGCAATACTACGATGAATTCGTAGTATAGATAAAAATTGATATCGATTCGTAATTGTAAATTTTTAATTAGAAAAAGTTGCCCTACGGCATGGTCAAATCAACTACACAAATAGAAACAATTTCTTCTTTCAAGTAAGGACCTCAAAATTAATCATATAAACGTCTGGTAATCGTATAATCAATATATAATATCTTGTCTAACCATTTTAATACAGAAAACATCTTTGCGAACATTTTTTATTTTCAATTTTAAATCGGCTTTATTTTTTTATCAATACATAATGATACACCATTAACTATTTATTCGATTAAATACTTACTTCTAATTTATTATTTTTATCAGTCTTATTCATGTTATTATCAACACCGTCGTTCGACATCCTCGAGGCTTCAATGAGTTATTGTCGAAATTATAATTCAGGTATCAGTATGCATACATTTTGTTCACCAATTCTGGAAAGAAAATGTCAATTAATATAATTCTTAACCGCTATGGACAAACCTATAACGAACTTTAGTACGTAGAATTCTAAACCCCGACGGTGATGAAGGTATCATACATACGCTGATGTATGCCAATGTTTTTATCGTCATAGCAAGTGTGCACAGACCTCGAGAGTGTGTGAGAAATCTCATGGCAAATCAGAGTCGACCACTGTCATAGCTATTTGATAAATACTTATTTAATTTAATTCACAATTTTAAGTTTCTTAACTGAGAGCGTGAAATTAATATATATGGATTTTTAATACAATAATAACGAATGCGTGTTAAAACCGTCAGGCTAAATTATTGCAACTATTAGTTGTCGTTTTATCAAAACGAAAGGTCTCACGCGATAGTGGACGCTTAAAAGAAAGTGAAAGTCAATGACCTCTTGTAATAACCTGCGGTAGAGAGTGAAACCGAAGCCTCCCAAAGCCTATAACTATAGAAATATTATATGTTGTGAGTGAAGTAAAGAAAAGTTACTTGCTGAGCACGTTGCAAACTTCAATTAACAATTCTTATTGTTATAATCGTAATTTTTATAATGTCCATATATTAAGTAAAAAAAATTTTATATTGCATAATGAAATTATAATTAATACTAGTAGCTATTTCGCGGTTAAACCGTGAACATCGTAAACGCGTAGTAATTGAATATTATTTTGTTGCTGAGCTATTATGATGTCAATGAATTCAAATATAGTGGAGCCCACTAATCCGACAAACTACAGATCCAAGGATAAGATTCTATACTCGTGTGTACTCTAAAGTACAAATCATCATTCAGTTCATTAAGTACGGAATACAGAGCTTACCTTTTATTATAAAATAAATTTTCAAGGATGCATAAGCGAAGATTAATTAATAAATAATAGACCGAGTCTAATATTATTAGTAATATATTATATAGTATAGTATTTCTTGATATTTAAACTAATTCATTCTTTGTCACGATAATGACATTCTTGCTAAATTTTCCTTTCTTTGGAATTCTAGAGTTACTAGAAATAAAAGTATTTTATATGTATCTACGGCTCTCTTATCTGCTACTTTTAATGCTCGTATGGATAGGCTATCTTGATTTTACTATATCATTAATAACCATAATTAAAATATTTACATATTTCACACCTAAGTTTGTTCATAATGCTCTTAATGAGGTTGAACTTTTTAAGTTTCTATTTAGGTTTGATTAAAATTTTCGGATTTTTTTGGTGTTCGCCTATTTTTCGCCTTCCTAGTTTCTCTATGTTCTAATATAACTGATGAGTGTGTAAAAATTGTAACGTTATGTTTTTAAAAATGTATGTCGTTTTAGAACTTATAAATAAATTGATATAAACATATATAAAATGTATGTATGGAGTTCTTAAACTACTTTGAAAGTGAAAGTAAGTGATGGATAGGAACCGCCATTTTGATTAGAATAATTATTATGAATACTAAATGCATTTCTGAATTAGCTTTAAATTAAAGTTATAGATGTCTATCCTATAGATGCTAATAGTTTTATACATAAAGAAGAGAACCAACCAGCTCAAGTATATTTAAGAAAAATCACAGACTCATTAAATTCTTCTCTTAAAAAATATAAATAATTGTCATTCGTCGATATATACGATACGATATATGAATAAGTATATATTTTTGACGAAATCACGTCTGACTCGCCATTTATAGGTGGCGACCATTCGGTTCTTACAGCCATACAAAGCTGGAGGACAAATTATAACAGCGACCTCAAACTTCAAGTGGATCCCTACAAACCCCCAATCTCTTTACAAAACCGTTTCGACATGAGTGATTTATTTTCGATGTATATGTCAGAGAAATATATCATGAATCACGTCAATTCTTAGTCTTTTTATAAATTTAAGAAATGTATTAAAGAAAAGCTGTGTAAAAAGGCTTACTATAAAGTTAACGATAATCTAGTTGATAAAAGGGCCTGGGACTAGTGCTAGGCAGGCTAGTTGTAATTAATTTGTTTTTAAATAAGTGTTGTTTGATGATTTCCTATTTTCAAAGAGTACCGAGAGTTTTTTACGCCGCCTTTTTCTCGGCCTACATCCTCTGTCTTCTTTGCCGATGAGTAGGGATGTCTACTGATTCAAATTTAATGACGTATAATAAACATATTTTATTTTTAAATTGTATTTGTCAGTTAGAATGCCAGCTACTGTTTGAAAAAGATTTGGTTGGAAGTTTCTTGTTTAAAAGGCCAAGAATGATTTCAAGTCGCAGATCCGAGGGAGTGAAGGAATAGAACACAAAAAAATTGAGGATTCATTTGAAGATTTTTCTATCTATGCAGTATCCTTGACAAGCTGGCAAAATTTAGTTATTTGCTTTGGGTACGATGATCACACAAATTGAAACGAGTATTGGTCAGGTAAAATCACACTGTCATAACATGAGCGGTGGACTGTTTGGTTAACGTTAATATTCAAGGTTAAGTAAACGTTTTAAAAAATAGAATTCTCGTTGTACAGGTATTTAAGGCAACTGAACCTACGAAGAGAATAAAATATATTATGACCAGTAAATAATATCTTGTTTATATACTGGTCATATTTGTTTAAATTTCGTTACCTTATTAAGTAACCACAACAAGATATAACTGAAAGTTTTGTTTCTTTCCCTTGAACAAAATAAATACAAACAAAAAATTAGGAAACGAAAATAACAATCGTTTTTTTGGTGCTAATTTTCAAGACGGCTGTAACTTTTTGGAAATTCTTTCTAATTTAGCTTACTCAAGCTGGTCCTACGATCATCAGATCCAGCCAATAGATTAAGATCAAGACAAGTTTTAAAATCTTATAGAGAGGACGCGATTTGAGTATTTCTTTCAATTCTTTTCTAATTTCCTTTAAATAATGTAAAATTAATTACAAATTATTCAGATCGGTTTAAAAATACTTTATTTATTAAGGATTCACTTATTGAGCAGTTTTAAGGAAGTTTGGTTGTGTACGTCGTGTTATCAAATTATTAAAAATATAAAATAAAAATAGTAATTACTCTGCAAATATATAACCATGTAACAGCGTGTTAGATTAGGTAAAATAAAGAAACAAAAATAAGAATGTGCACAATATTTCTTACAAAAGTGCAGGTAGATTGCATCTATGTTACAGCAGGAATTGTGTGATTAATGAATAGAAATAATTTCTTAGACTCTCGTTCACAGGTATTAAGAAATATCGTTGCAATTTATATCAGCCAATTAATACAAATATTAATAAACCATTCACTAATGAAGGTTTATTCAACAACACTCATTTAAAAAGAATTTCAGTAAAAAAAGCCGCAGGATCGAGCATAGGATAGAACTAGAAAGGATGGAGGAGGAAGGAGGACTAGAAAGAGTGTATCTGAAAGCACAGGTTAGACCATAAAAACGCTTCTTAATGCAATTTGAAGTCAGTGACACTTTTTTAAACCTATGTATTATTTACATAACACGTTATGTAATGATGTAAACCAAAATGAATATAATTACACCAATCATACAGATGCAACACAAGATAACGGTATAATAACGATATATTCTATAAAAATATATTTCGTAATTGCGTAATTATGTGAGTGTTGTTTTGCAACAGCTTTTTTAATTAAAATATTGATACATATTCGCTTACTGAAGGCTATACTCGACTCTAATACTTACTCGATGTGTTACGGTCAAGTGAAAGTTTTAAATGTTTTTAAACATTACAAATATTAATACATTATATAACCTCATGTTTAATATAGTATATCATCTACATATAAATATAATTTTAAAAGTTTGGTCTCTGTAGCTATGAAAATATTTTTTTTTTTTTGTTTTAACTTTCTATTTATACATTTTTAAATTGTATTATTTCTACTATGTTCTTAACATTTTGAATTAATATAATTTCATATTATATCTGATATTATTTAATTGTGGGTGGATGTGAATTGCTGTAGGCCCAATTCGAGTGATTTTAACTTTCTACGTTTGAGTCTGATTTTACTGATATGAAGCTGTATACGAAGAGAAATTGGAAATAAATATTCTTTTGTTTTATTTAAATCTTGATAAATGCTTGATATTTAGACTACGAGCTAGCTCGTAGTTCAAAAAAGAAATCTAACGTACAGGCGTTAGTAATTGTTTGGATTAACGGTAAAATAAAGACTCACAGACTAATTGGTATGCATTGTCTTTCTCTTTGACACAAAGATACCTTTGTCCACCGCGGATAGCTAATTTATGTGTCATGACCAAAGTTAGGTATCTGAACTTGGAATTTATAAACACCAATCATACAAGGTCGGTGTACTTGCATATGGTGATCATTTAAAATTCGCTAACAATACGCGTGTTAATCTAATTGTTATCCCACAATACTAATGCCCACGGTATTATTTGCGTACATTACAAAGACGTGTGTGTACTTATGTACATGCGTTAGAATTGTACTTCTTTGGAGTAAGGTAAATTTGACTCTACGTTTTTTTTAAAAAACGACACTAACAATAGAAAAAACTAAAATGTTGACTATAGGCAACTTCAGGGTGTCGGTTTTTTGCGACGGTGTAAAAAATTACTGTCATAATTTTCCCTAACGCGCCAAAAGAAGTAAAACTTTAAAAAAACTTCATTAAGTTTATTGGTTATAAAATATATAATGAAATTATTCGCTATAATAATAATTACATTTACCTTTGCTGTATTTGATAGACCTAATTTAATACGCCTACTTCAGTCTTCGTCATCGTACGTAAAACTTTTGTATAAAAAACTAAATCTTTGTACTTAAAAAACATTTGTGAGAATCCAATGAAGTTCGATATCATTAAGCATCCTCTAATATCCCTAAATATCCCATTTATATTATATTTCCCTTGCGATACACCAGTCCTAGTGTAATATTTTTTTAACCAAAGTCCAACGTACTCCATGTACAATTCCGTGTTCGCTATGCGACTTACCATGCACTTCATTAAATGGCTCGTGAAACGTAGATTTGCTAACTTTTGTAAGAGCTTATCATTGTCAACCATCCAAAACCCTATCTTATGTCAACAAAAACTACATCCACTTGTCCGCCGCTGTCTACTTTAGGCATAATGTTCCTCGTGTAGCTTATGATGTAAATAATTCAAAAGTAAATGAGTTAAATTTCGAAGAAATACAATAAAATTCTACATTAATAAACAATATACTGGAACCTATATGTAAAATGTAAAGGATGCTTTATTTTGACAATTTTTATAACAAAGATTTTCAAGGTTTAAGGATTTTATTATTTACTGAAATGATTGTATCAAGTATCGAACAAAAAAGGTTATGCACGTATATTAATGTCTTTTTTTGTTTCTCTACAATGTACTATTTTAATATAAACAAAAAATATACATCGGTATATAAGGAAAAACCAAACTGCAGATTAGATTTATGCCAGTTCGGTTTTAACGTCTTCAAAAATGTGCAATAAATATAATATGCATTTTGTTGGTCAATGTTAAAACGATTATCGTATTTGTTTTCACTATTTCAATTTTTTCAGTAAAATTATTTGAATTGCTTCTTGAAAATCAATCAACCGTTCTCTACATTTAACAGCGTTTCGAAAGCACATTATTTATTTTTACCTCCTACCTTTTATTAAGTAAATATATAAATCGCAGTCGGGTAAAAAAAATTAATTCTAATAAAATTAAAATCATCCTTACAACAAAAACGGATGGTCCAACACAAAACGAATCCCGGATATTCTGAGTTTCATGTCAAATAAAACTATAATTGTATCCGGTTAGAAGGCAGATCAAGTATTTAAAAAAATCTTTTTATCCGGTACACTCGTGACAGAGCGGTAGGCGGCCCCTATTAAAAGGGGCAGATGTGATGCACTTCACGACGTTTCGCCATCGTTACCTATTAGAGGTCATCCTGCTACACTCATTGAGTGTACCTCCTACGGCAGACTCGATCTGGTCACTCCAACGCGTAGGTAACCTTCCACCTTCCCCTGGACGACAAGGCGTTCCATGGACTGAACACCACACCAACAAAACTTGACATTACAGGTCTAACTATTAGCCGAAAGCCAAAATACTTCACATCTTTCAATCATTACTAATTTATTGAAATTTTTCATCACATTTATTTTGGAAACCATGCAAATTTAGTTTTATAACATTCGTCTGACATTACTTAGTGTTTTAATAAAAATCCTTTCGTAAGTGTTCTAACCAGGTGCAATAATTCATCACTTCTAGAATAACAACCTATTTAATATTGGAGCGTGTAGATTATTATGCATATTAGTTTTAAGGTCAACTTCAAACATCAAACTTAATTGTATAATCTAGTTTCATTACATATGATTACAGATTGATAATTTACATTTGTTATCATACCTTTAATTGTAATGATTGTATTATTTGTTCGTATTATTCGCATTTCTAAGAAAATTCACAACATTGTTTAATACAGTTTATTTACATTTAACTAAAGTATGTAGGTTTCATTTTGTTCGATAACTTTTTGCCATCTTGTAGGTAGAGGTTCACAGGGTTCACATGATCCCATTGCTATAGAAATTTTGGGGCTTCTGATCAAAATACCACAACAATTGGTTTTGGCAGTCCTCTCGTGATGTTAACCTGACACTACCTAAAGAATTCTGAAGAGAACGAAACAGGTGGAAATGTGAAGGTGCAAGGTCAGGACTATACGGCGGATGCATTAACACCTCTCAGCCAAGCTCTCTTAATTGTTGCTGAGTGGCTAAAGATGTGTGAGGTCTAACGTTATCATGATTAAAAACCACACCCCTTCGTTGATTAATTCCGGCCGCTTTCTCTCAACTTCTTGCTTTAATCTCATCAGTTGTTCACAGTAGAGTTCACAATCGATGTTCTGCCTGGTGGTAACAGCTCATAATGAATAATGCCCTTTCAATCCCAACACACATACAGCATTATTGCGAGTTATCCCGGATTGCGCCACAGTCTGTGAAGCCTGACCGGCCTTTTTCGCACGTTCTTGTCGTACGTGATCCAATGAGTACACGGTTCATTAGGTTTATTTCAGTGAGCTTTAAGGTACCCAAATAATGAGCTTTTTTGTGTACCCAGTTTTTTTCAAATGCACCAAAAACTGTTTTGTGGTCAATTGATTGATTGAGTTCATTAGCTTCCAGTTCTTTACCTACGTCGTAACTACTACTACTGATCTTGCTCCACTTTTTCAAAAATGGTATCCAAATTATCCGTAATAGGGCGACCAGAGCGACGTGCATCTTTTTTGTAGTTAATTTTAAAATGTCTCGAATTTCTTCATTAGATTCACTCATCTTGACAGTACGAAAAATAAATAAAAATCACACATTTTCCTAATTTGAATTTGATATTACCTTTTTTTAAATGTAAACTGTTAATGATACCAAAAGCAGCCAGATACAAATAGTATATACAGCCAAAGAGATTTTATGACAAGTTCATACGTACTATAATGCCGAAAGACTTTTTCCCCAATCTTAAGGGCTTTTTTATATTCTAGTGGATTTCTTGTGACAAGCGGACCATCGGAGTATGAAAGTTAGAGAATAGTATACTTGTACTTGTATATGTAAGAGATATACTTAGAGAATTGAATCGCTGTGATTGCATGGGCAAAGTGGGTATGGAGCCAAATGCAATTTTTAAAACTCTCCATACGCTTAGTATTAGTAAAAAGTTTATGTACCGGGCTATTAACTTCAGTTAGTAGCAGACTGTTTTTAATCTCAAATATATGTGTATTGGTGAAGTTTAAGAATGATAATTAACATGTTGACAATTATTTACGTGTTTACAGACAAGGCCATGGACTGGTGCGACGCCATTTTGCATAGACAAGCGTTTTGGCGGGTTCAAGATATAATAAATGTTAATTATGAAATTTTAAGCCAGTACTAAACAGTATTAAAATTAAGATTTTTTATAGTAACTAATAATCTGAAATTGTTTTTAAAAATATACAGATAGACTATTTGCTTATATTAGAGTAGCAAAGCGTTATGATTTCTACTGGGAACCATAATAAATCACTGGGATGACCTTACTTGATCATCAAGTGTAATTTCTATGAGGTAATGGTTTTGTAAGATCATTAATATTTGACATTGCATTACGTATATGGTATGCACACCTAATTAGTTAT
This sequence comes from Pieris brassicae, assembly GCF_905147105.1. Taxonomy (NCBI): domain Eukaryota; kingdom Metazoa; phylum Arthropoda; class Insecta; order Lepidoptera; family Pieridae; genus Pieris; species Pieris brassicae. The sequence continues at coordinate 4,976,059 of NC_059670.1, forward strand.
TACTAATACGTTAATATTATCCTATTGCTTTTGTTATATGAAACTTTTTGTTTGTTAAATTCCGTATCAATTATTTGGCAGAAATATTAAGTAAATAACTAAAGCCAATAATAATAAGAATAAATCGTTTATTTGCAAAGAAAGTGGTCAAAATCGAAGTGTAACTTTGCGATTAGTGTCGAATGTCGGAATTATTTGTTAGTTTTACACATTCTTCTAAGCAGTCATATTATAAATATCTCTAACACTATAGAAAAGAGTTACTTCCACAACGTAAAATGGTATTACAAAGTTTCCGTCTTTATTTTGTAACATTTATCGTGACACACAATTAAATAAACAATAGTAAATTACCATTGAGGAAATAAGCAGCTTAGTGTTATGAAATAATATTTTTATGCATATCGATATGGCTTTTGTATATAGAAAAATAAATATACTGTGAATTAATACGCGGTAATAATGACTTATAACTTACATAGACAAAAATATGCCATAGATTGAAAAATTTTTAAAAACTAAATTACTTACATTCCTTATAAAAATACTTTAGTAAAGACGTAAAGACAATTTTATTTTTAATAAGAGCCTTGTACTAAGTAGTAACTCTCATCTAACTTCTCTACTACACAAGTGCACTGAGAACTCTCTATTCCATAACTCTCATATATGTACTATTATGGCGCGAACTTCCGCCAAAGTATCAATGGCTTCTATATGGCACAGCAAACTTCAATCCAACTGTCCAAGTCAGTATTTTACCGACTTCAAATTCCGAAGACGGAAATATATTTTACTTGTAATTCTGTGTCATAAGTGTAGAAAGCTTTGGGAAAACCTGTCTGCGACAGTCTAGACAGCCCGCCTATTTATCTATCTAACTATCACTTAATAAATTAAATTATCATTAAACGTAAATTAATCAATTAATTTGTATGACCCATCTTGGCGATTAAAAAGAGTGGCGGAGAGTTATTTTGAGTTTTAGTATGAGTTTATTACTATCGTAAGTTTTTAAGCATGGTTCGCTAAATGTTGATGTTACATTGTAGGTTTGTTCGGATGTCACGGGGTCGGATCAACACGGTCAAGGAAAATGGAAGGAAACAATGTTGGCACTCTTAATTAACCATGACTTTTATGTGTATTTATTATGTACCGCTTGGCTAACAAGTAATGACTACTTCTATTGGTACTTGCGTGAACATCAAAATTGTGTAATGTCAATTACATATGAAGTCCACTTAATGCATAAAACTATAAAAAAAATAGGTAATTAGGTACGAATACAATTTTTTTAAATGATGTCTTTTGGCCGACTTCAAAATAAAGCAACAGTGGAATATTACTTAACTACTATAACAGTAGTAAACTTCTTAATACCTATGTATAATAAATCGGTCTCCTTAGTAAACTGTGGTGTATTCTGACTTGTACAAAAGTCAAGTGCGCATTTCGACACTTGCAGTTTTGTCAATTGTCATTTTTGAAAGATCATCCACGCCTTTCACGTCAAATCGACTTTTTGGCTATGAAGATTTATAGATGAAGCTACCTAGGCTAGATGACCTATAAAATGTTTACATTATAGAATGCATAATTTTGAATTGTTATGTTTAATCATTTGTTTTAGATATAACATACATTGATTTATTTTATGAATATTTATCAAAGTTGGCAAGTGACGATAAGATAAGTAAATTATTTGTTTTTTTAATTAGTATTACTTTTAATCTTTATTATTTTAAATCTTTTACAGTATTTACTTGGCAAATATTAATAAACGGTTATCCAACTATTGACGTAATAAAAGACAGTAATAAAATCCCAGTTCCAATAATTATGACGTCGTCTAATAACAATAACATCGATGGTTCTTTCAATATTATCCATAGAGTTAATGACGCAACTTTGAAATGAGTAAAACGAAAACATCGCCAATAAGGTTTCCTAGTAAGCTCGCAGAAGGATTCATCCCTTGCATTGCTCATATATATTGAGGCTACTTAAACAACAAGCATTGTAAAGTAATTAATACGTTGTTCTTTCGAAGTACTGACACGTTATACAGGTGTCAGATGGTCCAAAACCACTAACCGAACAAGGGCAAACCAATAGAGCGATGGGCCGATGGGATCGAAATGGTAGCTAGATTTGGATAACGGTGGCACAAAATAAAATATGGAAAATACTTTTGTTAAATATATTTCCATAAGATGTGGATGAATTAAGTCTTATTTTTATTTCAAAGTTATACTATGTAGTATAATTTTTCCAGTGGCACCTTGTTTATATAATTAGAAAAAAATGGTCATGACTTTTGACCGAGTATTGTTTCTAAACGACGTGATTCCCAAAGAAACAAAGTTTAATTGTTTTGATATTTTAGAAGACTGAGATATTATTAATTTTTTGTTGTAATTGTCTATTACACCCAAGAAACAATGAGGCCGGACATATTCCTGTCTAGCTCTTGCGGTAACAATAAAAGTCAGTAAAATTTTACATAAACTATCTATGAAATTATTTTCTTCTATTTGTCACAACGACAAAGCGGAGTCTCACTTTAATAGTTACAATATAATAAACTTTACAAAGCTTAATAGTCTGTGTAAGAACTACGAATGAAAACATTGACAACACATATATTACCACAGACACGCGTATGTTTTAAAAACAATATCATTTAGTAAACTTGAATATATTGTTTGAAAACAGATCATTATTAATTTTCATCAATATCGAGTTGTTTAATTTTTTGTATTATAAACTCAAAGCTTAAAAGAATCCCTCAAAGGTGAGGTGGTGGATTCGTTCTTGCTGGCAGAGCAACATATCATTATGTTATTTCTATAGTTATTAATTATAAAACGTTATCAAAAATACACCAGCAACTTTTGCCGTTTCGAGTCTAGAGTATGCCGATTTCCTCCCGATGTATTCCTTACAGACCATCGGTGACATTGGTGAACGACAGTCGTACGCTAAGCCTTTACGCCAACTTTTTTTTTTTAATATTAACACAATTACACAAGTTTGCGAACAATCGTGGTCATTGGTTCCTGTGCCAGGAGGTTGCTTTAAAATAAGAGAATATAACTGTAACTGAAATTAAAACTCGCGTTCAACATTCTTTAATAATAAAATACTAAATTATTTTAAATACACCAATGAGCCTGACTATACTCTGGGTATATTTATCTACCGAGTCATGGAGAGTCTGAAAGTATGCCAAAATAGATGAATTGTTGCAAACCCAGCATTAAGGCGACTACAAGGCCCATCAACTACGTTGGCTGGTACATCTTTTCCGCATGGGCCAAGATACTGAAGGAAGCCTACCGACCGGCCTAGTTACCGTTGGATCGGCAGAATGGAGGAGAATCTGCTGGAGCCGAAAGTTAGCAATTTGCGGCCAAGGCCATACGTTTTGAAGGCCAAGGGATATTTTGGGTGGCAGAGCTAATAGAGAGCGTGAATGTGAGTCATAGAATTGTACTGTTATTAAGAAATCAGAGAAAGCTTCACGCATCGATTTTTGTTGTAATGTAAATTGCGTTGACATTATGTGTGATTACCTAACCTTACTTCCTATATAAATAGATAATTAATTATTATCATGAACTAATATTATATCAGTACTTACGTAAATTAAGATATTACCGATTTTCGATATGCGTAATCGGATAAAATTTCACAGTGATGGATGACAATGTTGTGAAAATAATTTAATTATTAATTACCAGTTGGAACGTTAAAATGCCAACAAAGCTGTTACGACGGGATCGTAAAATTTAACATTAGGAGGAAAATATATTTTAAATAATGCTTGCGTAATGTCTACATAAATTAAATTTTATTTCATATTAAATAAGATTTTGAACGTTTTATCTAACTAAAGACGTATGGTAGACGTTGCGAGAATGGAATCAAAAATAATTGTTCTGGTAGAGTTCTATCATCAGTTCGTCCTACCATAATATCAGTTCTACTTCTATATTTATTATTTAAGTATCTAGTAATATAGAAAATAAGTAGTTAAAATAGTGTTGTATATAAATAAAACTGAATGCCAAAATATGTTGCTAAGCTCAAAACTCATTAGCCATATGATAGTAGTAACGTAAGTAGCTACATAAAAGATTTAAGTATAAAAAAATGTTAGGCGGAACGAACTTCGCGGGGGGCGTCTATTTTATTATAATTATTTTTTGGCATCTACGCTGTAAATAATGAAAGAAATTGAATAAAACGTTAAGTTAAAATATTATTATTAGGTAGTCAGTTGTTATATTTCGATATATTACTTATTAAAGCAAAATAAACAGACCCGAACGCTCATAAGTTTTCGTCAAAATCCCGGTAATAATTTGAAACCCGAAAATTCTTAAAATCTACATATTTCACGAGAAAAACAATGCTTTTTTGCCTATAACATTAAAATACCACAAGTTTATATGTACGGCCTTGAGCTTCTTAATCTTTTTCGTCTCAAATGACACGCTTTCATCACCATAATTGTGTAATATTAATCACATATCGAAACGTCTTTTAAAAATGGTAATAAAATTATTATTTTTTTTGTTCTCCCCGCTATGTTTTATATACAATATATGTTACGTATTTAATAATAATCATATAATTTTAAAAGTATTCCTTCTAATCTTAAAAAGGTTAGAATAAAGTACATTTAAATTATTATTTTGTTTAATTAATTAATAAATCGATTTTCAGCTTTATAATTTAATTCCTAAATATATAGAAACCATTTTATTAAAAATTGTAATCAACTTTTTATATTATAAATTATTAGTTTTAAAAAAAACTTACCTATATTTGTTGGAGAGGATTATTGTCCACGATAAACTCGAAACTATAGAACTCGTAAACTTCACCCAACACGCGTGCTACCACGACAATGGCGGTTGTCGAAAAACGAAATCGCTGAGCTGCAGCGGTGGGGTGTACTATCGTAATCGCTTAATCGCGAAAGTAGACACATTTTACTGAAAAAAATTAGGCATAAACATCTTTATATTCTTAAAATCAAATCTTAAGGCAGTACCAACTATGCCACACAAATATCGCTTAAAATCACTAAGAAGTATGTTTTTCAGTTTTTAAACAAAATATTTATTGTTTTGAAAGCTTAAAATGATACAATATAACTTAGGTGGGGTGAAAGTAAACACATTTTGCTTTAAAAAAGAGGCATTTACATCTTTATATTTTTAAATTCAAATCTTAAGGCAAGCAGTAATGATTCCAACTATACAACAAAAATATCGCTTAAAAAAAGCTAAAACAGATCAATGTAATCTATTTTGGCATTGTGTATTGTCTACGTGTTTTTTTATTATGTGCATATGTGTTAGCAGTAAGATTACTAATAAATAAATAAAATCTTCAAGACATATGTTTTGTAAGAGTTGTAAGAATACAATATTCTGTGTAACTTAAGTGGGGTATACTAACGTAATCACTTTATTGCGAAAGTACTTACTTCAAAAAAGAGGCATAAAAATCTTTATATTCTTCAATTCAAATCTTAAGGTAAGCAGTAAGGAGTAAGGACACCACCTATGCAACACAAATATCGGTTACAAATCTCCGAGAAATATGAAAGAGTTTCTTAAACAAAACATTTTTTGTTTTGATATAATACAATACTCTGTATAACCTTGATAAAAATGCAATTTTAATATTAAAACAGAGATTGCTGTGTGGGATAGAAATTAAGTTATTATTCATGTGTGAACGAAACACAATCAGCCACTGCGAAAGTTGGGTGATATTAATGGAAACAATCTCTCGGTTGATGAACTTTCTTTATTTTATCTTTTCCGCTACATAGTAAAAACTGCACCATTGTTATAAGTTAACATGACGTTTTTTAGTACGAACACTACTAGTATTCTTAACATAAAAAATGTAATTCAACTTACTAGGTTCAATAGTCAATACAATAACATGAAAAAGTATTAGGTACCATGATGATGTTGTATATGATGAACTGGACTAACGTTTGGCCACAATCCCACCTGATGTTTAGTTAGATGTGGCCTATTGCAGGGCACGCCTGTCTAGGAAATGCCTATTAACCGCCACATAAATGAACCTATATTAAACTGTCGAGGAAAGATGGAAGGGGGCAAGGAGTGCCACTCCTTCCCTGATTTTACTAGAAACGACGATCCAAATCTTGCAGTGCAGCACCTGGGGATGTCAAAAGCGAAGAGGTGAAACTTCAGCATGCTTCTAGATGAGCGTTATTTATAAAATACATGCACTATAAATGAATTTATAGTGCATGCTTATTCTATACATGAAGCCAAAACATTTAATTAAAGTTCTGCATTTAAATGTACTTGTGCAATCCATCAAGAAATTGCAACAGACATACCGCCAAGGCGACAGGATTCTCTCCTTTGACCTTAGATTATTATATAATTTTGAAGATCGTGTGAACAAGGCATTATTCTATCAGAACTGAATATTTTATACAAGTCTTTTTAATACACCGTGGCCTTGCAGGTCTCCATTAAAAGCTCATTAAACTCTCTATACTAGAGACAGAAACGCGCGTCATTATTTACCGACACGTTATGATTGTTTATAGCAAGAAGACCGCATCGAGAATTATATATCCTTCGAAAGGATCATCGTTCATACTCTGTAACTTTGAATAGCGTCAGTGATACTATTACCCGACGTTTTCGTATGCAAGTTCGGATCGCAAGGAATAAAATCACATTATTGTGATCGGGATCGCTGTTGGAAATTACAGAGTAAGGGCCCAGAGAAGTTTTTAACTATTTTATTTGACGAGAATATAATTAAACCAGTATGACGCGGACGTCCTAAACCCATAGATCAATGGTTGGCAATCAGAAGTCTGAGACCGGAGAAGAGTTTTTTAAAATGATCAACACAACCTGGAAATTTTTCTTAGTACTACAAACTATGATATGTATCTTTGGGTTTTCATTTTATTAAAATATAATGGTTATTTATTAAAAATAACAAGACCAGCTTTAGCAGAAATTAATTTCATTTATACGTGAATATTGTCGACTTAAAATACCTTATGTATGTGCGATTCAGGTATCCAACAAAACAACAAATAATGCCTTCGAGACTATATATTAATGAGTATTTAAGTTCGATTCCAGATGAAAAAGAACTTTTTGAAGGCAATAACGTATCTGTCCCATACTTCCTGGGGGGTAAGGTACACAAAGTAAATGTGTAAAAATACAAGTGATAACCTTTCATTTAAATTTTCGATATCACTATAAATATTCGTTAAGTATGTAATCCCTAAATAATTTTAAGATAATAATTATTGATAACTGGCGATAACATTATTTTTAATCATTTATATATTATTTGTTAACAATTTGTTGATATAATAATATCTAGAATTACACAGCACTAAACTACCTAAATTTTAATAGGTTTTCGTATGGGGTGTATGAATTGTATACATTGGCGGGAAAACATATTTATCTTTATGCACAGATTAATGAAATACACGACAACGCTAAATGGTTTTCTCACTAAATAGTTTTATCTATAAACTTTTTGAAATTATTAACTGTTGTCTCTATTGGAGGCGGCTCCTTTGAAAGCTACATTGTCGTATTATTGTATTTATATTGCAAACATTTAGTCTAAATAAATGAAGGGCTATCTAGTAATCAGATCCCTGCAATAAAAGTAAGTTGCCTGAAATTTTTGATATTGTGTTAGATACGTTTTTCTGATTACAACATGTTTTGTTTTCGTAAGATTTTATAACTTAGCTATAGTAATTGTTAAACTAGGCAGTATACAAAATTCAGTTTGGGTTGAAAGAACAAGTATACGAAAGGGAATGCTTAGGTTGGTTGGCCATGTAGATCGGTTGAATGAGAAGCGATTAACAAGTATGATATATCAAACAGGGGTTTAAAAGGCGTTATAGAGTAAAATAACTTGTATAATATTATTTAAAAAAAACATAATTTAAAGCATTAATTTTCATACGTCAGTCACGCGCTACTACATTGTAGAAAGAGAATTAACAAGTAAAACTTAACTTCTGTTTACGCGTGTACAATCGGTGCGTCCCAACAGAGACGCCATCTTGCCTAAAGTAACATTCTTGCGGTTTTATAAAATTTTAAATTTGAATTTTTAAACCCAATTTTAACTGAATTAAATAACTTGTATAGGTTCTTTAGTCACCTATAAATAACCTGAAATTACTTGATTTTAAAATGTTGCCAAATAGTCTATTATTAATATTAAACTATATAAAAATATTAACAATGTTTATATAAAACATTTGATTATATTCAGGACAAAGTCAAATTAATAGTGTCAATAAAGATTTCTTCAATAATTATTAAGTAATTCCAATTGCATTTGCCCTTGAAGATAGTAACACTAAGGGAGGTACAAAGAACCATACAACAAATGTAGAATAGGAAGGCACTAGGTTTTCACCTCACTGACAAAAAGGTTCTCTCCGAATTACCTCGTAAGGTTATAACTTACTTGACAACCCTATATTTTATTAGATTATTAGTATTGGATACTTTCCAGCACTATGAAAGGTCTCTCAGGTAATTATGGTCCATAAGCCCGGGAAATCGCCACATGAAGTCTCATCTTACCTACCTATAAGGTACTTCTACGATAGCTTTCGCAAGCTATGAATAGAAATTCTACAACTCCAGATCACCAATTCGGGTTTAGAGCACAACACGGTACTATCGAACAAACTCACAGGGTGTGTATATTCATAAGCAATAGCCTTGAGCTAAAAGAATACTGCTCCTCAGATTTTCTGGACGATCAACAAGCATTCGATCGGGTATGGCACAAGAGGCTCTTATGCCTCTATGCAAGATCAAGTGACTTCTGCCTTATACTTTCTATGGAATCCTAGAGTCTTGTATCACCGATAGAATATTCCAAGTGAAAGAGATGGATTGTACATCTGTTTTCATGATATTCTTGCAGGGTACCTCAAGGCTCTGTACTTGGCCCAGTGCTCTACACCATATTTACCTCAGATTCAATATTGCAACCTATGCAGACGCTACGGTAATCCTAACTTCGAGTAAACAACCCGAAGAAGCCACGTAAAAGCTGCAGCGAAGCCTCAATGAAATAAGCAACTGGGTCGATAGGTGGAGAATTTGGGTGAACACTAGCAAATGAGTACAAGTGACATTCACACGAAGAAAGACATGCCCCCTGTAAACCTAGGAGGAAAGGAACTGCCTCAGAGTGACACAGTTAAATACCTTGGACTGCACTTGGACCGTATATTGACGTGGCAAAAATACATTGAAACAACGGCTTGAGATCTACATTAAATATAAGAGGCTGTACTGGTTACTGGGTAGTAATTGTCCATACTCGAAATTGTCCATAGACAACAAACTACTTACATCTACAATTCTGTTATGAAAACCGTGTGGACCTATGGAATACAATTGTGGGGAGCTACATGCGACTGTAACAAAACTAAAATTCAAAGAACACAAAACTACATCCTAAAACAAATAAGCAACTCGTCTTATTTCATAAGAAACGCCGAAGTACATAAACACCTGGGAGTACCTACAATCACAAAGGACATAAAAGTATACGCTCAGACGACAAGATTAGGCTGGACTAGGTGTTCAACTCACCCTACCGGAGTGTATAAACCGACTCAAAAGACGAGGAACCCTGGAGTTCAACAGCATTGACCGAGCTAATATTACTATGGTAGAATGTCTGTAGTAGTGGAATATCTCCACCCGCAAATCATCCTACTGCTCATTTGCTCATAGTCACACTGATTGCACGATGCTCTCTTGGATTTTTTTATTAATCATTGACAATAAAAAGTGAGAGTAGAATCTAAGTTAAATTATTAAAAGAAGTATTTTTCTTTTGTTTTCGCTGAAAGGTTTAAATGTATTTAAATGATTACTTTACTTATTTACTATTACTTACTGACCTGTCTTATCTCACTGATAACTTATCTGTATTACTCTGCTAAGTAAAAAAAATAGTATCACAGACATAGACACATGCAGAAAGACTTTATACGCAAATATCAATGTCAAATTACATATGTCATTTAAGTAATCGCAATTGTCATCTATAAATTTCAGTTATCAAACGTCAAGAAATAACACTATTTCTATTTCCTATTCCGATTTGGAAGTTTACTTTAATACATTAAGTGAAATATTTAATTAATTTGTTATAATTATAATTAAATAAGTTAATAAGTATAAATACACGTAGTGTAAGTTCTAACAATTACAATGTCACAATTTAAACTTGTGTCGTCTACAAAAGCATACGATGTTATGCCGGTAAACAAATATGTGTCTACTAAAACCGGATTAACTGTAATTATAGCTAATGTTGAGGGACCAACCGTTAATGGATTCTTCTGTCTTGGTATGTATAATGATTTTTCATTATTTGCTAATACCTGCACACTCTAATGTTCTGTTGTTTTTTAGCAACCGAGGCTCATGACGATGACGGTCTGCCACACACATTGGAACATCTAATTTTCTTGGGTTCTGAGCGGTATCCGTACAAAGGAATCCTGGATCTATTGGCGAACAGGTGTATGGCCCATGGCACCAATGCCTGGACTGATACAGATCATACTTGTTATACTATTGATACTGCTGGTGATGAGGGAATGCTGACATTGCTTCCTATATATCTTGATCATATTTTAAGACCTACGCTTACAGATGAAGGTTTTACAACAGAGGTTCATCATATTGATGGTGATGGTGAAAATGCTGGAGTAGTCTACTGTGAAATGCAAGGAAGAGAGAACACTGCTGATAGCAGGTAGTATAGCACCCAACAGAATTTTCCCACATTTGGAAAATTTTCAATTATGTTGCTAAGACAAATAGTACAAGAGGTAACTCGGATCCCACTGGTAATTGCCCATTAATATAATGAGGATAATTCCGGAGTAATTGTGGCCTGAGCCTGGCAAAAGATGCCGAACCTTTGAATTAAATAATGCCCCTTTATTAAGAAAGGGAAATTTGCTACTCCCCTGCTGCCACAGTCACAGATTGCCTGATCTCGTGTCTGTTAGGCTACTATGTAGGTTTACTATATACAAACAGAAGTTATTTTATTTCACAGAAATATATTGAGTATTTACATACATTCCAGGCTATGGTTTTTCAGCTATACCTGACCAAAATGTGTACTTTATAGATGTGAGCTGAAATTATTGCGTGCTATGTACCCAAACAGTGGATATTCATCTGAAACAGGAGGCATTATGAAAAATTTAAGAGAATCAACTACTAATGTTAAAGTAAGTTACTACTTTGCAAATATGTGTTATTGACAGCAATGCTTGAAATACCTAAGCAAATGCTTTTTAATGTATTTTTACTTATTCTGCGGGAACACCAATTAATAAAAGAATTACAAGAATTTTATAAAAATTATTATAGTGGTTAATTAAATTTCATCCATTTCTTATATCATATAAACTCAGAAATTTCCTATGATATAAACAAAATTAATTTACAGGTAAGAGATTTCCACAAAAAGTTCTATAGGCCTGAGAATTTGACGATTATTTTAACTGGACAAATAGAAGCCAATGATGTGTTTAAAACATTATCTATTGTAGAAGATGACATCATAGCTCAGGTAAGTAATAGTAAATGCAAGTAACATATTTGTAGAACAAATCAATCAATAAATATTAATGATTTATTTGTTAATGGATGTCTACTACTAATTACCCAGATTTAGGATATTAAATAATTTATAACCTCCAGCTTTGATAATTTTCCTTTGACACATATAAATTGTACATTAAACTTTTAATTTAAAAAAAAAACTCATCCTGTGGATACATTGCTTGACTTGTCTCATTTTAAATTTACTTCACTAAAACTAGCAACCTGCCCCGTGTACAGCCCGATATTTACTTTAAAGATAACTTTTAAATAAATATAGCCTATACTCGAGAGATAATGAGGATTTGATGGTAACATTTATTACCAGTAGTTTTTTCACCATAGGTTATACACTAGACATTAAAAAAACGATTGTCTTTGATTTCTTAAATGTTAAAGGATTTTTGTATGATATAGAGGGAGAAAGAGGCAAAAGAAGAATGGGTAAAGCCCTGGCAGACTATGCCGCCTCTGCCTAACTATGGAGATTTTACAGAACAATGGCCTGCTGATACTGAAGATTGTGGTCAGGTAACATGATACTGTTAATATGAATCTTTACCTTTACTTAGAGAGATTATTTTACATTAGGGCATATTAGTAAAAATAATGTTATGGCGGTTATAAACAAAACAATTAGTATTGTCTTTGGTTAACATAGCTTTTACACATTGAAAGAAAACAATTTTTTTAACCGGATTAAAGCTATTGGTATTATTATATACTTATAATTATTTAGTATTGTCTTTTGTTAAAATAGCTTTTACACATTAAGAAAAACACTTTTTGAACGGATTAAAACGGAACGGATTAGTTATGTATGTATGTCATCTTTTAGTCGATATCAACTTCGGGCAATAAATACAGATAACACAACTTTCTCTGCAGCTGTGATACTTTTGACATTTTTATATTTTTGTCTTCAGTCACCGTGAAACGTCGGTTTTTTTTTTAAATTTAGAATTATGTAAATAAAAGTTTTTAATAATAATACATAGCTTTAATCCGTTCAAAAAGTGGTTTTTTTAATAATTATTTACATAAATTAAAATTTTTCCGACGTTTCACGTGCTTCACAGCGTGCGTGGTCACGTAATTTAAAATTATGTAAATAATTATAAGTTTATAATAATACAAATAGCTTTAACCCGGTTAGAACAAAACGATTATTTTTTAGATAGGAATAGAAACCAGGTTTCTATTCCTATGTAGATAAGGATAAAGGTTATCCTCAGTGCTGCCTATTAAACACTTAAACATAAAATATCTTGATAAATTAATTGAATATGCAGGTAATATTCGGTTGGCGCGGACCACTCCTAACTGAGAAATCAGCCATCAAAGACTTGACTGGTTGTGCGGTACTTCTGAGATATCTTTGTGACACTGCAGCAGCGCCCTTGCAACGATGCCTCGTGGAACGGGAAGACGCTTTGGCCGGAGATGTAAGATATTGTGACCTTGGTTATCACTTTGTAATTTATGTATGACTCGCAGTAATTCTTTGTAGTACATAGAACATATACAAATGTTAAGTGATTTTTTTAAGGCAAACCCCATTAGGCTGTTAGTTTATAGACATTTTTAACAACAAAATCTTCGTCATTTAAAAAAAAAATTTAAAATCCGTGCAGTAGTTTGAGACGTAAACTTGATGATAGTAAAAAATACTACTAATCATTACAGGTGTCTTACAACCTAACGGAAAACTTAGCATCGCTAATCAAAATACAATTAGACAATGTACCAATGGAAAAGCTGAAGGCTGCGCGTGCTCAGGCCCAAGCGTGCCTCAAAAGCCTTAGGGCAGGAGAAGAAGTAATAGATATGGATAGAATGAAAAGGCTCCTGCAGAAGCAGTTACGAGAAAGTATGGCCAGCCTGGAATCTGATCCTCATCATGCCATGGCGTTCAGATGTATTGGAGATGCATTGTATTCGCAGAGTGAAGAAGATGTGAGTATATTTTTATTTCAAAATCTCTTTATGTTGAGTGAAAATTCTGGAATTAATTTTTTAATTGTTTTGCTATTATAATTAGGTTTATATATTTGATTGCATCCAAGATGGTGGACTTAAAACGCATTTTAATTTGGCTCGGTGATATAATTTTACCATTCCTCATACCATCGAACTTAGATTTGATTCCAAAAATTATTATGAAATAGATGCAGACCCGCTCTAAAAGGAAATTTGAAATAGTCGAAATGACTACAATAGTACAAATTCCACGGTACATCGTTCCAATTTTATTTATTGTATGCTGTACTATCTTATTCCAAATACCACAACACCGTCAGTCATACGGTAGCATAGTTGGTCTGATACTAAAAATGTACTGGAAATAAATACCGTCTTTGTTACCAAGGATACTATACTGTACCCATACACACATAATTTTAAATGTTCACTCTGCCGTATTTATATCTTTATTAGTTTTTATAACATCTTATTATAAAAACACAATATCCTATTTATAAATTTCCAAAATTAGAGTCAGTATTTAACATGTTTTGTTTTCCTTATCTGAGATCATCAATTTTATCAACTACATTAATATAAGAGGAAATATTTGTTGTTTGTATTAAATATACTCCAAAAGTAGTGGGATATGAAAAATTCTTTCACCATTACCTATATATTATATTTTCAAAGTAATAAATATCTGTATGAAAATTTCTGTAATGTAACCCAAAAATGCCAATAAAACTTATGTCGCGTACGCTCCGGAAACTATTGACAATGGAGCAAAGTGCTGTGCTACAGTTTTATAAAAGATAGTTATATTTTCAAAAACGATACATTATGTCTAACTATTACATATATAATCAAATAAATATAAGCTAGTAGATTATACCATTTATGACAAACAAAGTATTAACATCTAACACCTATTAACTAATATTACAAATTTTATTGTGGTTAATTTATAAATAAATTAAAGACGACATTTGCGTTGCGATTTTGTTTTTTCATATGGGTACGTTACCACCGTATGGAACAAAAACAAATCTTTTTGTTTCATGAAACATTTCTTACTATATAAGTAGGTGATCACTGTGTCTGTTATGGCGTTGAAGCTAATTGAAAAATATGGTAAATCTATATTAAAAATATATTTGCAATTTTGGAGCCAACTGGCTTCGCAAGAGACGATTGCAAGCGGCCGGATGGGATGTCATTGATACTTTGGATAATGGGACAGGTTTTGGTATAGGATGATACATATGTGAACACGTTTCGGACCTGCAAAAGAAACTGGGGCCGGGCGGCCGCAGAGCAAGTGAAAAATAATAAATCTAAGAGTCTTTATTTCCTCCATCTTCCTTTGGATCAGAGACTATTGAGGTTCAAGTGTACAGGCGCTAATGAAAGATTTAATTTTGCGCCTTGTAGCTAGTCTGGTGGCCTCAGAGCTGGTGTTTTCCTAGTTCAACGAATAAATATAGCCAGCGTTAAAGGTACACTGCCACAGGGACCAAACTTTTTAAATTTGTGTTAATTTTCTTTATATTAATTTTTATTATTACTATGTAGGTTAAGAAAATTGTAAACACTGTATATTCGATTGTTATGATTACTGCTAACACATTAAAAATAAAAACAATTTGTCTGAATATTAATATTCTTGTGTCAATGACTCGTTTGAATGTTTTGCAGACAAATAAAACGAGTCACTTAATTTACATTGTTTTTTTTTTATTTTATTTATTGTTTAACTTTATATTTTAGTTTACAGTCCTTAATTAAGTTTTAATGTTAGTTTTGTGTTCTAGTATTAGTTTTTTTATGGCCCCTGAAACCAAATTCTCTATATAATAATAAAATATCTTCTCATTTGTGGTCCTATACATCCATTTCCAGTAGGAAATGGATACTGGCCTACTGGCCCAGTCCATTTTGTTGTTTCAATTGTCCATATTTTATCCCGCACTCTAGATATACGATCTGCCCATTTCCATTTAAGCCGTAGAGCGTGTACAAGTGTATATGTAAGTTTTATTATTGTCTTTTGTTAACATAGCTTTTACGCATTAAGAAAACACCTTTTAAATGGATTGAAGCTATGTATTATTATTATAAACTTAGCGCGTGCTTTACAGCGTGGTCGCCGTGACCACGCACGCTGCAAAGCACGCCAAACGTCGGAAAAATTTAAAATTAAGTTTATAATAATAATACATAGCTTCAATCCGTTTAAAAAGTGTTTTTTTTTTAATTATTATCCGTATAACGTACCTACCTACGGATAATAATTTATTAAAATTTACACATGTTTATTGTATACACTTTATGGCACCCAGAAATTCTAGAAACAGTACCTAAAATTATTTTCGTCTAACATCTATAGTTTTTTCTTAATTTTCCGCGTATTTTCTTAAAAAAAAAAAGCTTTTTTCCGAAGGTTATAAACGCTACTCATACTCACTCTAACTTCAATATGAACAAATTGGCCGTACTGTCCAACACTAAAGTTTCCGGATTTGCCAAAACCTATGTCATTGCTGAAGGAGACAGTGAGCTGCTCCGTCGTTGAAATCACTTCTTCGTGAGGAATTAACTTGTCCCCACGTCGAACTGGACACTCCGCTAAGGCGTCCAAATGCAGAGGCAGCCACTTGCGGGTGACTTCATCTATTTGGCTCGTGTCTAGGATGAGATTTATCTGTAATGTTTCATTAGGATATTTTAAGAACTAAAGGCGTGTGGAGAGTAGTGTTGGCCTAGTGGCTTCAGCGTGCGACTCTCATTCCTGAGGTCGTAGGTTCGATCCCCGGCTGTGCAACAATGGATTTTCTTTCTATTTGCGCATTTAACATTAGCTCGAACGGTGAAGGAAAACATCGTGAGGAAACCAGCCTTTGCCTTAGACCCAAAGGGTCGACGGCGTGCGTCAGGCACAGAAGGCTGATCACCTACTTGCCTATTCGATTAACAAATGATCATGAAACAGATACAGAAATCTGAGGCCAAGACCTAAAAAGGTTGTAGCGCCATTGATTATTTATTTATTATTAAAGGCGTGTGGAACAGTGATCGGACACTCTTCTATAACCTATGTTTTCTCAAAGTTTTGTTATGTTACGAAGAAATAATTTAAGATGCTCCTTTCCATTGCATGTTGGCTTGTTTAACATATAAACATATCTTAATAAATCATAGATATTTGGTAAAAACGGTCTGAAAATATTTTGACTATAAGACCCTTATAACCCCGGCCCTAAAATCAGAGGCAATGTCGGAGAAGTAGCAAGGAAGCACCATACACAACTCCTTGTTGTATATTTCATCCCCACCGCCATTGTCCCGAAGTCGCCACGCTTTAATCAGAACTTATCGTAATATGTACTTTATAACGACAATGTAAGACTGTTTTTATATACAGTATTCCTTTTTCGAAGTAAATTAAAGTTAATACATAATTGTTTCAGTTCCGCCTAAGAATGAATCCACAAGAAACAATGCACGAATTGCTAGAGGAAACCTCAGAGTTCTGGTTGGGATTACTGAAACGATTCTTCACTGATGACGTCATTACTATCATTGGATCACCGAGTATAGAGCTGCAAGAAAAGTAAGGGCTAGTTATAGATGTACCTGATATGCCAGTCTTTGTATTAAGGCATAGGGCACACTATAGTTTTTTTAATGCACCATTTTTTTATGATGTGTAATAAATTTTAAGAATTTTTTCAAGGGAAATTTGTTTATTTATTTTAGGCTCAGTAATATATACTAGCATAACTTAGCCAATACGATAATGTCGAAAATATAATTCAAATGTATAATATTAAATACATCTATACACAATATCGTTACTGTGAACTTACTCTGAGAACAAAAAAGTAGTGTCGGAGACATTAAGTGGGCGCAATGTTCTGGCCCTTGATATGGCAAACCTTGGCCTTCGCAGTATAAACCCTAGGTACAAAGAAACGTGATTTCTTGGAGATCACTTGGCAAGAATCACCAAGACTTTAAGCATATAGGAAGCTAACTGCAAGATCCAAAAGGAAGCCACATTCAATGATTAGCATTAGTTAAAATTGGCGTCATTTATAGACCGCTATTATATTGCTTTTAGGTCCACATTCGCGCTGTCAAATATGCCAAACTTCGTACAGAAAAACGGTATAACAGCTCCAAAAACTAGATTTGAGTTTGATAGACGTTCTAGAATACGGGCCTTAGTCGTTAATGTCCTGTAACATTACAATCTAGTCTTGCTTAATACTGATAATTGAAAAATTACAATAATGATATTTTTATGTAAAGGATGGCTGATGAAGAAAAGAAGCGTCTAGAAGAACAGAGAGCTAAGCTTGGGGAGAGTGGGCTCGCACAGAAAGCAAAAGCCCTCGAGCAGGCCATGGAATTCAATGAGGTATCTGTCAAAAACAAGAGCTTACTTGGATATATAATAATAATTTTATTTATTTTTCGTGTATTAATTTAATTTTTTTACTCTATTAATTAAATTTTTTTACTCTATTAATTTAAATTATTTTTTTATCTTTAAATTATTTTTTTATGTAAATTAATTTGAATTGTCTCTGGTTAACATAGCTTTTACACATTGAAAGAAAACAATTTTTTTAACCGGATTAAAGCTATTTGTATTATTATAAACCTGTCTTACATAGGGCAAACTAAACGCAATATGTCCAGCAGACTCACAGAACACATAGCGGACATTAGACATAGACGACACACAAAATCAGCAGTCTGTGAACATACAATAGATAGGCCTTATCACTACATACGCTTTGACCAACCGTATGTACTTGCAAAAGAAAAAAGATTCTTTCCAAGATTGGTACGCGAAGCTGTGATACTTTTGACATTCAACACCTTTTGTCTTCAGTCACCGTGACCACGCACGCTGTAAAGCACGTGAAACGTCAGAAAAATTTAAATTTAAAATTATGTAAAATAAATCTAAGTTTATAATAATACAAATAGCCTTAATCCGGTTAAAAGATTGTTTTCTTTTAATTTGAAT
This sequence comes from Pieris brassicae, assembly GCF_905147105.1. Taxonomy (NCBI): domain Eukaryota; kingdom Metazoa; phylum Arthropoda; class Insecta; order Lepidoptera; family Pieridae; genus Pieris; species Pieris brassicae. The sequence goes on from NC_059670.1 coordinate 4,994,788, forward strand.
TATTTTTTATCTAAATTAATTTGAATTCTACTATAAAATCTTGAAATTCATTTTTAATAATTAATGTTTCATGTCTAACCTCAGTCGGTACAAACAAATTATCAAGTTCATACAGAGCAATAAAATGTCGCAATCGTAATAAATTTGATATATTAGGTCCTTACATATGAAATTGACGTTTTGTATGGGAGGAACAAAAAGTCGAATATTTTTAAATATAATATATTTAATTAATCAAAGTATGAACCATTGTTTTCTATGCACTTTTGCCGTCTCATAGGTAGTTCATTGATCCCTTTACTAAAAAAAACCAGTCGGACGGGAATCAATAAAATCTGTGAAGGCGATTTGGACTGCCCCATCAGAGTTAATTTTTTTCCTTTGCAAGAAGTTGTCCAAATTTCGAAAAAAATGGTAATCTGTTGGAGCAAGGTCCGGGGAGTACGGAAGATGTCTTAGACATTCCAATTGAAGCTCTTCTAATTTGGTTGTTGTGCAGTGTGTGGTCTAGCGTTGTCGTGAAGTAGCAGTGGCGTGGAGCGATTGACCAGCCTAGGTTGTTTAGGCGCTAGCTTTTCCATCATGGTTTGTAATTGCTGACAATAGACATCAGCCGGACTATTAGGCCAGATTTGAGAAAACTGCAATGAACAATACCGGCACTAGTCCATCAAACGCTTACAAATAACTTTTTTGGGGTTAATTTTCGCTTGGGCCAGGATTTGGCTGGCTGGCCAGGATCCAACCATTGCGCTGAGCGCTTCCGATTATCGTAAAGAATCCATTTTTCATCACAGGTAATGATTCGGTTTAAAATACCTTCATTATTGTGCCGGTTCACTAATGTAACGCAGCAGTCGACGCGCGTTTGCAGGTTTGCTTCAGTCAATTCGTGAGGTAACCACCTTTCAAGCTTTTTAATCTTCCCAATTTGCTTCAAGTGAATTAAAACAAAGTTTTATCACTAACACCGCAGCCTGCAGCTAACTCGGACGTGGTTTTCGATGGATCCGCTTCCACAATAGCCTTCAATACTTCATTATCAATTTGGGTCTCAGGCCGTCCACGGGGCTTGTTCTGCAGATCGAAATTTCCAGAACGAAGACGTTGGAACCAAAAACGAACTGTGTTTTCTTTTGCAACATGACCGCCATACACATCATTCACCCTTCGAGTCGTTTCCGCAACACTAGTGCCACGGCGGAACTCGTACTCGTAAATAATGCGATACTTTAAGTTTTCCATTTTGTAAAATGAGTGACGCAAACAGAAAAAAACAAATGAATGACGGTCATCGAAGCACAAATACATGAGTAAATAGCTGTACAAATTTGAATTTGGAATTCCTTACCAAAGAGGAGAACATCGTGATTAAAGTGACCAGTACGAAATACGCCAATTTCATATGTAAGGACCTAATATAATGTTTTTATTTCCAGCGACCACCCCCACCTGGTACGTTAGCATCCGTCCCAGTGCCATCATGTGAAAACCTGAAGTGCCACAATTTGTCCACGTGGGCGACAGATTCTGGCCCATGCCCCTATTTCGACCTGAAAGATGTGCCCCTGTACACCAGAGTCCATAGCTTGAAGACCAACTTTGTTTATGTAAGTTACTATTATGTCTTATAGTTGATTCAGAAATATACATCTTTCGATTTTTAGATACAAAAACGCCAATTAATTTCAATTTAATTTTTAATTTGGCACAGTAAAAAGATAAAAACCAAAAAAAAATTGGTCATGGAAGTGTCCGATCACTGTTCCACACGCCTTTAATAATAAATAAATAATCAATGGCGCTACAACCTTTTTAGGTCTTGGCCTCAGATTTCTGTATCTGTTTCATGATCATTTGTTAATCGAATACGCAAGTAGGTGATCAGCCTTCTGTGCCTGACACACGCCGTCGACTCTTTGGGTCTAAGGCAAAGGCTGGTTTCCTCACGATGTTTTCCTTCACCGTTCGAGCTAATGTTAAATGCGCAAATAGAAAGAAAATCCATTGTTGCACAGCCGGGGATCGAACCTACGACCTCAGGAATGAGAGTCGCACGCTGAAGCCACTAGGTCAACACTGCTCTCCACACGCCTTTAGTTCTTAAAATATCCTAATGAAACGTTACAGATAAATCTCATCCTAGACACGAGCCAAATAGATGAAGTCACCCGCAAGTGGCTGCCTCTGCATTTGGACGCCTTAGCGGAGTGTCCAGTTCGACGTGGGGACAAGTTAATTCCTCACGAAGAAGTGATTTCAACGACGGAGCAGCTCACTGTCTCCTTCAGCAATGACATAGGTTTTGGCAAATCCGGAAACTTTAGTGTTGGACAGTACGGCCAATTTGTTCATATTGAAGTTAGAGTGAGTATGAGTAGCGTTTATAACCTTCGGAAAAAAGCTTTTTTTTTTAAAGAAAATACGCGGAAAATTAAGAAAAAACTATAGAAGTTAGTTCGAAAATAATTTTAGTTACTGTTTCTAGAATTTCTGGGTGCCATAAAGTGTATACAATAAACATGTGTAAATTTTTTATATAAATAATATATAATTTTTTTGTAAATTATCCGTAGTATTACGTTATACGGATAATAATTAAAAAAAACACTTTTTAAACGGATTGAAGCTATGTATTATTATTATAAACTTATAATTATTTACATAAATTTAAATTTAATTTTTTCCGACGTTTCGCGTGCTTTACTGCGTGCGTGGTCGATATGAACACCGGGGAAATAAATACAGATAACACAACTTTCTCTACAGCTACTGAGTGATACTTTTGACATTCAACACCTTTTGTCTTCAGTCACCGTGACCACGGACGCTGTATTATTTACATAATTATAAGTTTATAATAATAAAACATAGCTTCAATCCGTTTAAAAAGTGTTTTCTTAAATTATTATTCGAGTGAACGGATCGTTATTATTATGAATTATTACTTTATATGTGAGCATTGTTGGCATGTGGCTTTAGCATGCGACTCTCATCCCTGAGGTCGTAGGTTCGATCCCCGGCTGTGCACCAATTTATTTATTTTTTATTTTTTATTTATTTATTGTTGTATAAGTGTTCTTAATATAAAGGTAGTTGATGTGGTGGAAACACAAACTGTGCACAGTTTTTCTATCCACCAGGACGTCGAACATAATTAAATCATTAACACACATATATATATACTAAGGCCAGTGACATAAACTGTAAATTTATAACAATCAAACCATTCAAACGATTTAAAATTGCACGTAAAACGTCATAAACAAATCTAAACACTGACGCGCCATATTTAGCCGATGCAGGAAACCTGTTCTTGTCGAGAATTCTTATTCACATACAGGATGAGTTCCTATATTCGAATATATATATATTTTAATGACGTATATGGCATAATTTATGTTATGCATAATTTATAATTGTTTGACTTATGTAGTATTTTTTTAATTTAAATTTAATATTGTTTCTTGTTATATTCGTAAGAAGTGTAGCTGGTATCGAGTTTATTAAATTTGGAATAATGTAATCTAATGTTTTTTTCCCATATAAATTATTGTATTTGGGTAATAGAAATTCGTTTTTTAATTTTCTACGTGTTGAGTAGTGATAGTGAGTTTTAATTGTTTTGAGATAATTTTCTGTAAAGTAGTTTTCATTTAATAATCCTAGTTGTACTTTCTCGTGTATAGGTATAATTTTGAAAAATGCAAATAGCTTTCTGTAGTCCGCTTTATATTGTGATTTTAATTTTAAGGGAGCAATTGTTTTTAAAATACGTATTTGTATTGCAAATATTTGATTTAGATAAGTTTTGCATGTTCTCCCATAGCTTGTAAGTCCATATGTTATAATGGATTCGGCTAGTGCTTTGTATAATAGTAGCAGAGTTTTAAGTGGTATTTTATTTTTTATTAAAGTGAATTTGGCAAGTATCGCTCTTAGCCTATCACAGACAGAATTAATGTGCATTTTCCAGGACATTCGGTCATCTATTGTAAGCCCCAGGTACTTATGGTTATGAACTAATTCTAAGGCGTTGCAGTTGCAGCTTTTGGGGTACGAGTTATAAGAATGTGCACATGTGTGGTTGTGTAAGATTAAGATGAATGGATGATGATTAAGATGAGAATGGATTTCTTTTCAATGTGCGCATTTAATAGTCGTTTGAACGGTGAAGGAAAACATCGTAAGGAAACCTACTTGCCTAGATTAATCATGAAACAGATACAGAAATCTGAGGCTCAGACCTAAAAAGGTTGTAGCGCCATTGATTTATTTATTTTATATAGGTAGCCAACAGTTATATAAAAATATAAATGTATGATCCGAAAAAACCTTATTCAAATTTTACCATTCCTTAAATATAATTCCAAACAAATAATAGTTTCCAAGCGCTACCTATGTGTTTCTTGTTGGTGACGTAGGTTGGGTGTGTCATGGTTTTTCCAATCATTCCAGTTTGAAATTATAGAAGCTATTAAATTATGATGTTACTAGCTGACCCGGCAAACGTCGTTTTGCCATTTATTATATATTAATTTCAGAATAAAAATTTGTTCGATAAAATAATCTACTATAATAAAAAATAGGGGTTGAACGTAGGGGTGACAAATAAGTATCATAAAAAAAAACAATTTTTTTGGGGTGGACACCCCTTATCACTTAGGGGTTTGAAAAATAGATAATAGCCGATTCTCAGACTTACTGAATATGCTTAAAAAATCATAAACATCGGTCGAGCCGTTTCGGAGGAGTATGGGATCGAACATTGTGACACGAGAATTTAAAGCAATGCAAGGTCCTCATGCTGGACAGCCATACCTTTGCTATCAGTACACTTTTTCGTAATATTTTTTCAATATATTTCAGTGTGAACCATCAGACTACGAGGAAGTAGTGAACCATCTCTATGAAGTCCTTTATGCAGCCGAGTTGACCAAGGAAAGACTGCTGGTCTTCGCGCAGAGGTTGATCAACGATGTTTCTCAGGTAATTTAACTTTATGATTGCTGATTGTGTTTTTTTAAATATGTATTAGGGACCGTTCAAGTATTACGTCACGCAATTTTTGGAGACCCCCCCCCCATGACAGGCGCCGTAACGTTTCTGTATCCAATAGTAAAACGTTTCGTGACCACCCCCAGTGACCTTTTTATACCTAAAACTTACCGTTATGTGGTGGAAAATACTGGAAAGTGGAAAATTACACAAAT